>NC_088694.1:19642500-20892500 GCF_028017835.1 Emys orbicularis | reverse complement strand
CTGCAAGTTTGGATCTGAGTCCATACGCACAGGTATGCGGCGTATAAATCCTCAGGCGGACTTGTCCTGGGCCTTTTGATGGAGCAGGTAGGCAGGCAGCTGCTGTGGCCTGGGATACTGTACCAGTGTAAGGTGGCACTCACATACCTATTTAGCAGTATGCTGAATCCCTGGTGAGCTCTGGAAATGCAGCCTCATGGATTTACACAATAACCTCTCAGACTGTCAGGTAACGTGTGTGATTTATTAAATTCACTTTGCAAGTGCCAGGGCCTGTTTGTGCATCTCTACCTGATAGATGAGTAAAAAGGGGTGGGGGGGTGGGAAACAGGCTTATTTACAGAATTTTTTTTTTACTAGCTGTAATATCTATGAGGCTGTTGGATACTCTCTCACGATGCACTACTTTTGAGACACTGAAAATGGCACTGGGCAAACATTCAAGAATGGAGCTAGTTGGACTATTAGTTAAGAATAATATTCCTTGGGGGCCAAATTATGAATCCTTTATTCACACCGGTGAGCAGTTACTTACATAAGTGACTCCATGGACTTCAGTGGGACTCCTCATGTGAGTAACTGTTCATCAGTTGGAGTAACATGATCTCTATCTGTAGGGTTACCATAATTTAATTTAAAAAAAGGAGGACACTCCACGGGGCCCTGGCCCCGCCCCAACTCCGCCCCTTCCCCACCCCCGCCCCTTCCCCAAAGTCCCCGCCCCATCTCTGCCCCCTCCCCTGAATGATCCGCCCCCTGCTCCTCCCCCTCCCCTGCTTCCCGCGAATCAAATGTTCGCGGGAAGCCTGAAACAGGGAGGCAACAGGTAAGCTGGGGCTGGGGCTGGGGCGTGGCGCGGCGCTGCCCAGTCCGGCCGAGCGGCTCCCTCTGGCGGCCGGCCGGCCCAGGCCAAGAGGCTCTGGCCCCGGCGTCTCCTGCCCGGCTCGGCTCGGCCCCTGGGGTGCCGGCCCCCGGCCCCCGGCCGAGCACCGCCGGCCCCCAGTCCCTGGCCCCCGGCCAAGCACCCCCGGCCCGGGCCCGGCCCCCGGCCCCTGGCCGAGCACCGCCGGCCCCCGGCCGATCACCGCCGGCCCCGGCCCCAGGCCGAGCACCGCCGGCCCTGGCCCGGCCCCTAGCCCCGCACCGCTGGCCCCCGGCCCCGCACTGCCGGCCCCAGCCGAGCACTGCCGGCCCCTGCCTCGCACCGCCGGCCCCGGCCCCGCACCGCCAGCCCTGGCCCCTGGCCCCGCACCGCCGGCCCCAGCGGCTCCGGCCCCCGGCCGACCACTGCCGGCCCCTCCCTCCCTCCCTATTTTTCCGGACATGTCCGGCTTTTTGGGATTTCCTCCCGGACGGGGATTTGAGGCTCAAAAAGCCGGACATGTCCGGGAAAATCCGGACGTATGGTAACCCTACTATCTGGCCCTAACAATTTAACCCCTTTTATGATGAGTGAATTTTTCATGAACTGATCCCAATTTTCCTTGAATGTGTTTATTTGCATGTATTTGCTGGGTGAACAATTTTCAGCATAGGAGTTGTTTATAAGCTGTTCACTCTGCCTATTTTCTCCCTGACATTTGTTGTTCATGTTGTGTGATTGGTCCCATAAGTCACATGGTGTTATTTTTGCTCTCTGTTTGGATGACAAACATTATTAAACAAGAGAATAATGAATAGTGAATAACACAGTTTCCAGTTTTCACAAGCATCGTTCATGTAAAATTTATAAAACTTTTGCGATTCACAGACACTTTTGTGAACAGCTGCTTGTGAAATTGCAAATCAAACTCCTAGAATCAAAGGGAACTGAACTTGAGCTTTTATTCACTAATATTCACCAATCACTTTTTCCCCCTATTTGACCAGCTGTTGGGTAGACGTGGTCTCGCACCGATGGGGTAGTAGTAAGGAGACAAGGGTGACCAAATAATCAATAGGTCTTTTGCAACCCACTTCATGTGGGCTGGTTCTTTAACTGGTGTAAATTGGTGTAGTTTCACTGATTACACGGGAGCAATGCTGCTTTACACCAGTTGAGGATCTGGTCCTATGACTCCAATCAATCCCACTTTCTTCTTTGGTGTCTCCTGGAAGATCACACACTTCTGCCTTCTCCAGCGTCTTTGGAAAATCCAAGTGTAATATTAGGCTCTCACCTCTAATTTACAACCAGAAAGTTCTGGAACAAAGCAGCTGTGACAAAGTGTTATGTTGGAGTCTTCAAATCATTGGCAGTTTGGGGAGCTCTGCAGCTGTTGGTTACTGAGTCTTAGGTGAATTTGCATGAATCCTCCATAATTTTCCTTCTTGGTCAATGCTTGGCTCCCAGTCCTTGAGATTTCCACAGTGCCTGTTCAGCGTTTTGTTGGAGCCAGGGAACGAGGCTGGAACAGCTCTAACTACACTTGCGAGGCTGACACTTAGAGCCAGTTGCTTCTGCTGTGGATATACCCCGAGGTCTCTGAGAAGGGAAAGATGCCTTTATGGACACTCCCAGGGTAGCAGATTCTTCAACAGCTGGGAGGAAAATGAATTTATTCATAGCAAAAAGTTGATCTCATGCCATTTTATTCCATTAATAATGGAACGAAGGGAAAATGCAGTATTTTATCGCTACTTAATACCTCAGTCCTGCAATGAGTGCCTGGGATCCTTAATGACCCCCAAGTTTTCCTTCTCATCCCGCAGTTCGGTGTTGATTCAGACAGAGGAGTGCCATCTATCACTGAAATCAATGGGAGCTTTGCTGTAGATGTCAATGGGAGCAGTACCAGATCCTTTGCTAGCATGGCATGGCTCTACAGAATCTCTCTCATGCAAATGTCATGGGTCTGACCTGCTACCATGCACAGGCATCCCTGGGGTGGGGAGGGGAGTTCAGTGGCTCAGCTACATTGTTTCCCTTTGTTTCCCACCCCACAAAATCCCGCTCTACAAGTGCACTGTGGGGTCAGGGTTCTGTGCATTAGGGCAGCAGCCTGGGGATGGGCCATTCTCCTTCACACCATCCTCCTGAGCCATGAGAGACTGGGACACGTAAGATAATGTGACTCTGCCAGCATTTCCCTGGGCTGCTTGCACCTCTGCTCAATGACTCCCTCCCGGAAGGGATGCTCAGGGGCAGTGACTGGTGAGTGCATCACAGGTCGGAGCCATGCTACCGTGGGGAATTGTGCAGAGGTGCTGGTGTCCTGACAGCTGTGCAGACCTTGGGCCACCTGCATGGGTGGAGGGCTGGTGTGAACCCTTGCCTGCTCCATGGGGATGAGGGGTTGGCAATGGAGTGATTAGGCAGAAACTCCACTAGATGAAAGTCCTGGAGTGTCCTGGTCTCTTGGCTGTTTTTCCCCATGTAGGAATGATCTAGCTAGATCCATTGTCACCTTTTAAACAGAAGCTCTTACTCCTGGAGTTGGTGGAGCTGTACCTGAATTTGGCCCTTTGGTTTGATTCACCCCCACTGGCTTAGGGGTTTGCAACTACACTCTCTTCCCTCTGCACCAGTGGTGGCTTCTGCTCCGCAAGGGATTCACCCTCCATGGAAAGCCAGGCAGCACTTGCAGCACTCCCCTCCCCTAGGGATCTCCAGTAGAGGGAAGCAGCTTCAAGCTGCACCTGGAGTCCTGTTGGCAGAGGTGGATGGTCTATCAGATGCACTAAACCCAGTGCATTACATGGGCACCTGGACCAGGCCCTTTTCCTGGCAAGGAATGCCCATTTGAGAGGCTCTGATGGCAATCTCTGTGCCCCTTAGCAGAGTAGAGTTTGCAGGTGCTTTGTGCCACTGCACACTCCCTGAAGGCGGACTTTCCACTAGTGGGATATCCATGCCAGTAGCTGAATCAAGACATACCACATGTCTATGTTGTATTTGTCATGCAATGACCATATCTGTGGCCATGGCCGTGCAAATACAGAATGGGCTATACCATGTAAAAGCAGGCGCCACCAAGGCATGAAAGGGATATGCAGGAACCATGAACTGGACTGGGCTGCCCCAGAGTTCCAGCCAGGAAAAAGTGCATTGGGGGCTGAATACAGCTGCTGTGGCTGGAAACCTCCCTGCTCCCTAGGTTGGGAATCTCTATCCTCCTTCAGCAAAGCATCTTTTGTTTCTAATCCTGGGGCTGCCTCATGGGGGGAGCACTGGCAGAGAGAGCACAGGCAGCCGAAGCTCAGGCAGACGGAGTTTATTTTTTCAATCTTCTCACATTTATTGATTTGATTTGATTTTAATTATTTTTCATAGTTTCTCTAAGTGCTCCCTAGGGACCTTTGCCTTGCTTATGGACTTCAGCAAAGCCTGAGCAGAAGGGAAATATTACAAGCCAGGCAGGGATTTTTACCACCTGCAACAATTTTATGTCGGGTTCCCCCCAATACGCGCGCAAACCCCTCTGTCCTCACTCGCCATTGTTATTAATGTTTTCCCGAGCCAGTTTCCATTCCCTTGGGGATAGCGTGCGGGGCAATGGGTGAGCTTGGGAACCATGAAGAGACTTCTTAGGAAATAGTCATTGGGTAGGAGCACTACGGCTCTTAAGAGAGACGCGGATTCAGCACGGTTTTAAATCTCCATGGAGTCACTGGGATTTAAGCACATGCCTTCGCTGAACTGGGGCCATGCTGGCTAGGGACACAACCAGGAAAAAGTCTTATTCTTTGTACTTTGTCAGCCCTGCAAAGCGAAGTCCTGTGTCTGTTCACAGACCCCCAAGTATGGCACAGACCACGGCCACAGCACTACCATGGAAGGACCACCAGCAGCAAGAGGGGAGTTCAGGCTCCATAGCCTACTCACTCCTTGGCCTCTCGCCTGCCAGGATCAGTACCAATAATGGCAGGGGGCTCTGGGACGTGGACACAAATCCACTAGGCTGGTGGTCCCCAAACTTTTTACTTTGCCACAGTCAAGGCTCTGGTTGTGGCTGGGAGCGGGGCTGTGGTCAGGGCTGGGGGGAGTCAAGGCTGGGGGCGGGGCTGAGGCCACAGCTTGGGGCCGAGGC
Source organism: Emys orbicularis (assembly GCF_028017835.1). Taxonomy (NCBI): domain Eukaryota; kingdom Metazoa; phylum Chordata; order Testudines; family Emydidae; genus Emys; species Emys orbicularis. The sequence continues at coordinate 20,887,491 of NC_088694.1, read as the reverse complement.
CAGGGGGCGGACTGCAATCAAGACCAGTGCTCCCACCCCACCACCCATGTGGGCTGGCCCGGGCCCTGCCATGCCCTCCCACCCCAAATGTTCCTCTGTGCCCCCCTAGAGGGGCAGTGGTTTGGGGACCACTGCACTAGGCACTGAATTAGGAACCACCAGCTCACTGCACAGAGGCCACGGAAAGCTCTGAGATGGTGTGATGGGATGCACTAGCCCTTCGTGGTCCCCTGCTGGAGGCCTTGCAGTCCTACTACACCCTGCCCCAGGAAAGGAGCAGCAAAGGTGGGGCTTCCCATGGAAGCAGCCAATCAGAGCCCAGCAGGCTCAGCTAAAAGGAGCTGCAGGGCCTGATCAGGGCAGCCCCTGGATGAGGAAGGGTGTTCCTTGCTGGTAACAGGAGCTCAAAGGACAGCATATGTTGATCCTGGGAGAGATTAACCCTAAGGTAAAGGGACAGGGTGGGAAGAGGCCTGGGGAAGCAGCAATTAATTAAAGGCACCAGCACCAGGCTGCTGTTTATAGGGTCCCTGCGTGGGCCTTAGAGTAGTTCTGGGGGCTGGTGAAGTGGCCTAACCCTGAGAAGGGGACAAGTGGAGGGCTTGATTTAAAGGGCCCAGAGACCAGGGTCTTCAGCCCCTTGAGGGCAGAGAGTTTACTGAACTCTCTGCTACCCCTGAAGGGGTCTGTTTGTTTTGACTGTGTGACTTGGCTGGAGGGCTGAGCCACGGGGGTGGTGAAAGGCCTCCCATCCTATTTCCAGCTCCCTGATGCAGTTCCTCATTATGCAGGCTGTCTAGGTTAATGTTGGGAATGTTCTTATTAGCAATCAGACTTATGGGCTGGTCCAGTGGCCTTGCTGTGCCCCTTGGCACTACCATTTGAGAAACCAAGTTTGGCTCCTGAATTGTGTGGGGCTCCTGCTTCCTGGGCCTTGGAGAGCTCCATAAGAGACCCACTCAACCTTGGGGGGGAATATTTGCTCAGTGACACCCCATGCCTCCACAGGACCAACTGCTCCGTAAATAACCTTGTGAGAGGCAGTGTGGTGTAGTGGCTAGAGAGAAGATTTGGGAGTCAGCAGACATGTTTTATTCCTGGCTTGGCTTCCACCTTGCTGTGTGACTTTGGGCAAGCCACTTAATCTTTGCCTCAGTTTACCTGTCGGTACAGTGGTGATAATTGTCTGAGGTTTCATGAATCAATGGGTAAATGCCTTGACACCCTTGGATGAGCCTATCAAAAATCCATCCCTTCAGCTAGAATGTCTGTCCATGTCGTGGCTATCTCCTCCCTTGGCTACTGCAACATCCTCCTTGTTTCCCATCTCACTCACTCTCCACAAAGTAGCAGCCAGAATCACCTGCATTCCCTGCTATTTGGACCGGACCACACCACTCCCTGTGCAAATCCCTTACCCCACTGCCCCTTTGCCTAATGAACCACGCATAGGACTCTTGGCTTTGAACAGCTCTGCCCCTTCTTATATCTCCGCTCCTGTTCTTGCTCACCCCCCTTCACTCCACCAGTGGATGCCTCTCTGCTCTAGTTTTTGGTTCTCATTTTAGCAGCTTCCATGCTTGCAACCTCCTCCTTCTGCCTGTTTGCCACCCTCCCACCTTCTTCACTCAGATCCTTCCTGAAAACACTTTGTCCACAAGGCCTGCAAATGGGACCCCCTAGCAATACAGAACCGCCACCTCCTCAGTCTGTAGAACAGCATCGTTCTAAGTTAACACCATCCGCTGGCTCTTGCAGTGCATCTCATCTGATCTTTTGGTTACTCCTGGGGTGCTGGAGGTGCAGGGAGTATTTATTAACACTCCTTGTCTTTAGCAAGTCTTGGGCAACAAAGTACAGTAACTCTTGCTCACCCAAGCCAAGGAAAGGCTCTGTTCCATATTACCCACAATCCCTAGCAGGGCAAGGTTGTAAGTACTTTCTCAAGCAGCTGCGCTAAGATGTTATGTTTGGGAGTCTCAGGCCATTGGGGCTAGAGGATTTCAGCCACTGTTGGTTACTGAGTTTTAGTGGATCTAGCACAAATCCCCAACTCATTCCTTTCTTGGTTTTCTGGCTCTAAATCCCTCAGATTTCCAGCTCGTCTGTTTAGCATTTTGTTGGAGACTGGGGCAGCTCTTGAAAGCATTCATGAGCCTGCCTGTACCCGCTGCTGCTGACACCACTTGGAATTTTAATATTCAGGGAGGAGGATGTCAGCAAACAGGCCACATGACTTGGCCGTGTGGTGAGGGTGGAGGCCCAGTGGGGAATAGGGCAATTGCTAAGAGCAGATTGCCTCCAAGTGAGGATGTGCTTCACTCTCTTCTACTAGACACCGGGGAATCCTAACTCTTCCAATGTCTGGGCCCCTGACACACACACCCCAACTTCTGCATGTGCGCACACACCAGAGCAACCTTTTCCTGGGGGGAGGGGGGACATGAATCAGTGTTCATGTCACGCTTCCCTCAGTACTTAGTCTGGGCCGGGGAAGCTAATGACCCAACCAGCGGACCAAATTTGGTGATTAATCCTGGTCACCGGACACCTGAGGCACATTGCACATATGCTAAGAGAACCTTTTCCCATCCACCAGTCCCCAAACCATTCCATGTATTCTTCCCCTAGCCCATATCCCAGAATCCTTTGTGTTCCATCCCAGAATGGGGCTTTACATGCTTTCTGCCCATCCAAAGTGGTGTAATTCAGATTTTTAAAAAAAAAATAATTTTACCCAAAGATACCTTCAGGGCCTGATCCAAAGTCAGCTGATTGGTGTTTGTGAATGCATAAATGCACATCTGCTTTGTGCATGATCAACTGTGTGGGCATGTACCAACTGGGGATTTGTGCGCCAGATGCATGTGCAGATTAGGGATTTGTGCCTGCATATGCACTGGTGTATGTGCAAAGTAGGATGATACCTGAACATTTTCAAATGCACGTCCACCACTGTTTGAAAAACAGGATCTTGATGCATTTACGAATGTACAAGTTCCTATGGGAATTGCACACTTCCCCACTGCTATGTATTCAATTAATCTAATTACTGCTGTTGTTTACATAACATTTTCTTTGCAGCCTCAAGGGAAAGTCTACAGGAGATACTTACGCCCCAGTAATTTGCTTTGCTGAAGATATCGTTTGACTGGATTCTTACTCGGGGCCGCCCAGAGGGGGGCAGGCAAGTGGGGCAATTTGCCCCTGGCCCCGGGCCCTGCAGGGGCCCCCACGAGAGTTTTTCAGGGCCCCTGGAGCGGGGTCCTTCACTCGCTCCGGGGGCCCCGGAAAACTCTCATGGGGCCCGGACCCCCGGAGCTTCTTCCGCTTCAGGCCTTGGGCGGCAATTCGGCAGTGGGTCCCGGGGCATAAGGACCCCCCGCCGCCAAAGTGCCCTGAAGACCTGCGGTGGGGGGTCCTTCCGCTCCGGGACCCGCTGCCGAAGTGCCCTGAAGACCCGTGGCGGGGGGTCCTTCCGCCCCGGGACCTGCCGCTGAAGTGCCGGGTCTTTGGCGGCAATTCAGCGGCGGGGGCCCCCTGCCGCTGAAGACCCCAGGCCCCCTGAATCCTCTGGGCAGCCCTGTTCTTACTCTTAGGTCTCTGAATGGGTCTGAATTCCTTGTACCCAGAAAGGCCACAAATCTCTGAGAGCTAGAGGCAGGGCTGGCTCCAGGCACCAGCTAAGGAAGCAGGTGCTTGGGGCGGCCAATACAAAGGGGCGGCACTCCGTCCGCTATTAGGGCAGCCCATCCAGGTCTTCAGCGGCGGGTCCCTCAGTCCCTCTCTTCCTCTTTGAGCTGCCGCCGAAGAGGAAGAGAGGGAGTGAAGGACCCGCCACCGAATTGCCGTCGAAGAATGCAGTGGCGCAATTGAGCTGCCACCGAAGTGCCGCCGACCGGCTTTTTTTTTTTTTTTTCTTCTTTTTTTTTTTTTTTTCCACCGCTTGGGGTGGCAGAAAACCTGGAGCTGGCCCTGGCTAGAGGCATTCCAGCCTGTCTCCTGCTAGGCAGCTGAGACCAAGCGTCAGAATGCAGTTCTCAGGGAATCCTTTCTATTCTTTAATGAAAGTTTAAACTCTGCAGAGAACTTCTCAGCCTCTGGAATCTGGCTTCATGTTGTGCATCAGAGTGGTGATTCCTCAGCTGAGAACCATGGCACTCGAGAACTGTGGAGATCTGTAGTGCTCTCTTCCTGTCGCACAGAAGCAAACAGGTGGGAGTGAGTTCTGAGGCCCTTTCTTTTCTGGTTAGCCCTTGTCTGCTCCCCACAGAAGGCAGAGCAATGGCATTGCTCTTCCGGTAACAGACTGAGCAGGCTGTTGGGACACTGTAGATGATCATCTTTGGCCAGAACAGGAGGAAGTGAGTCCCCAGAACCACAATCTGCCACTTCCTTTGCTGGGCTCTGGTTAGATCTTAAAAAAAAAAAAAAAGTCAAGCTTTCAACAGCTGCCTCTGTCCTGGGCAAGTTGCACTCAGGCAGACGTAATAGAAACGAGCCCCATCTTGCATGAGGCCAGAAGAGAGCTTAAGGTTAGGTCCTACGAGTCCTAATGATCATTCTACATATCCATACCTCCCTGTGGCGGTACCTTTGCCCCAGACACCACAGATGGGGCCCAGCACACTCCAGTATACAGGGCTGATTCTCATTTGCACTAGTGGGACTTGGCTGTCCGTGTGGGCGGTGAACAGAGATGCCCCTCTGACGCTGCGCACTGGCATAATGGAAATGAGAACAAACAAGGCCCCCATACTCTACAGTACATGAGCGAAACCCCTGTGCACCCACAGACACTGTACATGGACACACATACCCATGGCACACGTGAGCTCTCCCCTGTTTCATGCTGCTGCTCTCATAGCCAGCCAGGCTCTGTGGAGCTGCTGCCTCCAGATAGCAAACCCATCTCCCACTGGCCTGCACTGCGTACGCTAAAGAGAAGGGATGCTGGGCAAAGGCTGCAAAAGCTGGTTTCAATTTCACCGCTCCTGCGGAGCCACCAGCTGATCTCTGATGAATGGGGTAGAGCAAGAATTCCTTTCTGATGGAAAAGAAGTCATCCGTGTCACGGGCTGGGTTTGAGAATCAGCAGGAACCAGGGTAATGTCCCTCCCTCCCTGGTGTTCCATGGTCAGCATGCATGCCACAGATGAGACACACAGGGATGTGCAAAGCCAGGATCACACCCTCCCAGTCACATTCCCCTTGCCTGCCTATTGTAATAAGAGAAACAGGTCACTTTGCAAACCCAAAGCCCCTTCAGGCCAAGGTTCTCAAAGCATTTGCAAATTTCTGTGAATTGAGGCTCACAGCAACCTGATGAATGTTATTACCCCCAAGGAAGGGGAAACTGAGGGCCTGTGTGGTTCAGGGCCTGATCTCCTCAACTGTGCATGCATACTTATGTGCCTAATTTGCGCACTTAAGTGACCCTGATTGGGTAGTTGGTGACAAAAGTGTGGAAAGGAGGTCCATGTGCACATAGGGTGCATACAGGCTGAGTGCTCACCCTTGTGCAAATGAAATTGGTGGGTGTGCAAATCTGAAGGCCAGGACTGAAAGGGTGGCTTGTGGGGTCTAATGTCAGAAGGGCAACTCCCTGCTGGTTTGGGTTTTAGTCTTCACGTGTTTGTTTTCCTTGTATTTGCACAATGGCTCTTTTTGAGATGCCACGGGAGCCTTTAGCATCTCTGCCTGTGCTCTTCAGCTCCTCCATGAGCCTGCAGGCTGAGCAAAAACTGGTGCAAGCCCAACCTGGCTCTCAAATTGCCAGCATGGATGGACAATGGGAGGAGGAGACTTCCTAGAGCCCTTGAGGGCCACATACAACTCCTAGGTTGTTACACTGAGCTAGGGCGGGAGGATATTCAGAACCATACAGACTCTGGTGCTCTCAGCCTGCCACGCCTCAGATCTGGGAGGCTGGAGAGCTAGAGAGAGGGATGTGAGGAAAATTAAGGAGGCAGGAAGCTGAAAAAGAGCTGGGAGGAGTTTTTTCAAGAGAGGCAACGTTTTCTATCACCTCAATTTCCTGAATCAGTGATTCTGATAGGAGATTATTGATGCAAATAGAAGCTAGATAAGTGCAAGGTGTGGGTCTAGACTGAGAGTATACCACATTCTGAAGGGTGTCTGAGAGAAGAGGCGGCTCAGCCAAGCGGAATGTCAACAGATGACTGAATCCTGAAATGATGATGGAAAATCCAGCCTGGATACGGGAGTTCAATTTGTTCAGCAGCCCCATCCGTTAAACAAAGGTTGGTCAGTGTAATTGGCTCATATATCAGTCTCCACCCTCAACACATGCACGGGAAGGTCAAAAGCCACAGTCTTCTCCTAACTCATGTTACTGGGCACTGGCACGAGACCTTGTAAATCACAACTGGAATCTGAGAGGAGGCTGGGTGGCCTACTGAATAAATAAACACAGCCCTGCCAGCTGTGCTAGCATTGGAACAATCTGCCTGAGGCCTGAGCTGCAGTGAGTGTGACATTCTCAGCTCCAGTGGACACGAGTCTTCACATTGCTTAATCACCTCGCTTAGGGTTCCTCAAGTTGGATGGCTCCCCTGGGTATTCTTATTCCAGTAGTTCATACTCCCATGGCAAGATGCATCTGCTCTTTGGAGCCTCTGCATTCACAGGGGGGCAAACGGGACAAATGGAACAACCTGGTTCTCCACCTGCTCTGGACTGTTATGAAATGAGCAGAGACCCAGTCAATATACCAGTGTAATGTCTGTTTCCCCACCCCCCATGCCCTGCTGCAATGGTGTGTGCAGATACAGGGCTTGCACACACTAAAGTGCACATCCACTTGGGAAGATGTCCCATTTAGGTGGGCAAAAAGGGGATGTTCAAAATCAGGGACCAACCCAAAATTTGGCCTCATGGAGCCAGGCCACGATGGCTAGAGGCAGGATTTCAGCAAAAGAACCGCTTGTAGTGTGCATGCAGGAAAGCATCTGATTCCACCACCAAGTTCCTTTCTCCAATACCCACCCTCTCCAGAATTCCTCCAGATGGGAATGGAGTTGTTTTCCCTTTGATCACTCCAAACCTTTATTTATTTTTCAATCATCCACCCCTCTGTTGGATTCTTTCACAAGCGTCCAGGAGGGGAGGCTGCCAAAGCACATCCGACTTGGCATTCTAGCTAAAAACAGGAGCCTCTTGCCTAGCGGCTCTAGCCAAAGGCCGTCTACCTGTCTGCATGGCCCCACTCCTCTCGGGAGGTGAGCTGGGAGTGCCAAGAACAGGCTGCCACACGAAGCGCCTGGCATCAGGTCTGAGCATCAGCACGCGTGTGATGTTTTCATGCAGCGGGTAAAGGGGTGGGGGAAACAAACAAAATCCCCTCCTCCCTCTCTGGTGTGCCACATTTCATTAGTCAGTGGTGCAGATGTGCAGCAGATGTTAGCAGGTTATCTGGAAGACCGCACTGATGTGCAATGCTCTGGGCAACGGTTACTAGCGGGGAGGCTGATGTCTTTGAACAAAGGGGAAAGCTTTAGAAGGGGGGGCTGAAGAACGGAGGGTTGAATGTTGGCCTGTGTGTGGTGTGCTCAAAGCAGGGAATTCACCCAGAAACGTGCAGCCAATCAACCAGGGCCCCGATTGCACAAGGCTTGCTTGCGTTGTTGAGCACTGACTCCTATGAGAGTCCCAGTAAAGTCAGCATTGTCAATAGAAATACAGGCTACATACTCAACCACTTTGGGCCACATTTGCTTGCAGTTACTTTGGTGCAAATTGTTACCTTTCATGGGGCTGCCCAAATGCAACTGAGGTCTAACAAGGTTACACTTGTGTAACTGAGGTCAGGATGTGACCCTCTGAATGGGAATCTTCTTTGAGGTGCCTCCTAAGGGGCTACATTCTGTCTCTTCCGCTCCTTCCTCCTCCCTCCCCCCCCCCCTTGCTTCCAGTGAAAAAGGGGATGTTGGTGGCTCTAGGCTAATTTCAGCCATGGGCCAAGCTTGAGGTGTTTCATCCCACTCCTTTGAGGGAGGCTCCCAGTGGGGGCCACCTTGAGGCAGTGTGGTGTAGTGGATAGCGCACTGAACTTGGGACTCAAGAGATCTGGCTTCTCTTCTTGGCTCTGCCACTAGACTGCTGAGTGACCTTGGGCAAGTCACTTCACTTCTCTGTGCCTCAATTTCCCCATCTGTTTAAAAAAAAAAAGGCATAATGATACTGACCTCCTTTGTGAAGTGCTTTGTGATCTACTGCTCTTTAAGAGCTAGGTATATTATTACTTATTCTGTACTGATCCCCCAAAGCCAGCCTACAGAGTAGGGGGATAAATGTACTTGTAATTCAGGGTTCCATGTCAGGACATCTGGTTAAGAGGTGCAGTGTAGTCAGGACTTAACCATGTGCCCAAAACTAAACTAAAACCTTGGTCAATCCTGGGACTTTGCCTGTCATTTGAGTAGTCTGACACTAACTTAATCACAGTTGGTCCCATCTACAGTATGTTTTTAACCAGGTCACGGAACACCCATGCTGCAACCAGGCCCCCTGACTCGGGTACAGTCGCACTGTGGATGGGGCTTTAGTGTCAGCTGGTAGAAGCTATTTTTGGGTAGCTACCGTGGCAAGTGACCTTGCTTTTCAGCAAGGTGGCGGGGTCTTAACACCCGTTGCATTCCACTTGGTACTTTATTGCTACTAACTTTTTATTAAAGATTATCACAGGGCACGGTGACCTTCTAAATAGGTTCCAGGTCTAGCTTTGCTAGGCTGCTGGCTTTCACCAAGAACAGCGAGCTTATGTGACCTCATAGTCCAGAGGGATAGTGGGAGTCGGAGGCTGGCAAGGAATGCTGGGAAGAGGGCCTGTTGTATGTCAGATCCTTTTCCTCAGTATAGAGGGACCTTGGGAGAGTAGAGGTTGTGGGACTTTCCTGATCCTGGGTGGCTGGTGAAGGAGATGCATTGAGAGCTGGTTGGATGGAGAAGGGAAAGTTTCTGGATTGTGAAACTGCTGATGCTTGGATGCTAGAAAGGGTGGCACTCTGAGACCAAGTGGAGGAAGAGGGGCAAATAGAAAAGGAGGGACTTGGAGAACAAGACCAGATGTTTCCTCCCTTTGCTGGGGGCCAGAGCTTGTATCACAGGGTGAGAGGATACTCCCCTACCCTGCCCTGGGTGGAGGGGTAAAAGTGCCTGGGCCCTTGGAAAACAGCTGGTGGCCAGCGCAGGATGGACTTTCATTCCCACTTTATGCCATTGGTCTGTGTTTGAAGTTCTGTTCCCAAAAGAAGAGGAGGTTTAGCAAGAGAGCTGCACTACCTGATCAGCCAGAGGAAACTGAGGCAGCAGCTGAATTCACACAGGAGAAGGTAAGGTCCCCATTACAGAGAGAAACAGAACTGTTGACGGTTCTCTGCATGTAGCTTCCTCTGCCCTAATGAGAGCTCCACTTTAAACTAACTCTGCATGTTATTGTCCTATCCTTAATCACCCTGCCCTCTCCTGCCCCCCACCATAAAATAAAACCTCTGCAATGGGGGAAATTTTCAAACCCCTGCAGAACTGCCTAAAGCTATGGAGCATGGGCTAGTGCACACCTGCTGGTGATGCACAGAGGCCGTTGGTATTGCCTTCAGCTTTCCTCAACATACGACTGAGCCAGATCCTTCTCAGCTACTGTACATCAGCTCAGCTCCATTGAAGCCACAGGGCTATGCTGATTTACACCAGCCAAGGATGTAGTCTGCTGCTGTGAGTTTTATCCCAGGCCTCTCTGTGAGAGAGGCTCGTGCCTCCAAACAGGTTACAGGCCACGGAAACAATGAATCCTTTCTTCCCATTATCCGATCAGAAAGCCATTCCGGCCGTCTGCATTGCTGGGATTCCAGCCCCCCTCCTGCCCCTCTCACCCCGGTGACCCCTCAGCGGCATTGCCCTCAAAGAGAAGTGGATCCTGTCACAGAGGAATCACAAGGGCCCTGGTGCTTTCTGATCTCATTCCACCCTCCAGGACCCCGCTTGGAAAGACAAGCAACGGGCATCCGAGTCAGAGACGCGGCTCCCTTTTATGATGGCGGCTGGCAGGCCTGCATCGGGGAGGGAGGGAGGGCTCGCTCGTTGGCTAAAGTAAATCTTTGCATTGAGCATGAGCATGGGTAGCAGCTTCTGCTTGACACACTCTAAAGCAGCCACTCTGCACCCAGTATCATCCACTTGGTAATGAAAGCAGAGTGGCTGCACTGGCTTCTGCCTGGCTCTTACTGCATGGGAGCTGTGTTGGCAGCTGCTTCTGCCAGACATGTGATGGCACATCATCTTGGCTCTGGCTGGACAGTGGCTGCAGAGGCATTAGTTTCCATTTGTCTCTGAATGTAAAGGGGCTCTGGCAATGGCTACTCCCGGGCATTGGCTGCTTAACGGTTGAGTTGGCCCAAGACTTTGTCTGTCATGGATTGCACACTGGTTGTGTTGGCACAGGCTTCTCTCTGGCACTGGGCTCAGTGCACCAACTTCAACAACCTGCCCTGGGCAAATGCAAGTACAAAATGCACTTGTGCGCACACAGATCTGATCTCCTTAACCCCTCGTAAGGTTGAAAGGTTCCCACCAGGGCTAATAGGAAGTGACAGCAACCTTGCTATAGTTCTGGAGTGAGTAGAACAGCAACCATCTTGGGCAGCAATTTTGCCGCTTACAGACAGAGCTAATTCTAACTGTGGAAGTGTTGTGGCCAGGAAAATAGCTTAACACCTAATCAGTAGGCGGTGAGTCATCAGGAGACACTCATGCACATGTTCTACATGGCAGGCTGGAAAGCCCTCGATGGTTATTAAACCCACCACCTTGGCGCTACCACCACCTTGCCAGCCCTTGCAGTGAATGGAAGTGCCAGTTGGCACGATCCTGCACCGGGAAATAATAGCAATACCAGGCCAAGCTGACACAGCTCACAAGACCAGCAATCGGGTGCCAGAAAAAGAATGAGACCAGGTTAATTCATTAGTAGAAGAGAAAGGGAGGGATCTGGGAAGGAGCCCTCAAAGTTGCTGTATCCAGTGTGAATCTGATTCTCTTTCCATCCTTGCCCTCCTCCCCCCACTTTCCCACTGTACCCTCCATCAGAAAAAAGAATCAAATTAGTGAAGCACTTTGAGCCAGCGTCCCACATCAGCCTGAGAGGTGAGTTTCAACACGTGCGATGGGAACAGCAAACACATCCCATCTGTTCGCGTCTCTGAATGACTTCCTGTCCCTGCTTCCAACTCCTCATTTATCGGCCTGAACACAGGGAAGGGTTGGATAAGATCACAGCTCCTTTCCCATAGCCTGCTGTAGTGATCTTTCCGGGAAATACAAAGAGCTCCGGCTGGGTGGGATCAGACCAAGAACTCATTAACTCACTCAAGCTAATGGGATGAGAGCACTGGCTGCAGGGAGCTCACAGCTAATCTGGTCCCAATGTGTCTCACTGGGATCCCCATAGAGGACAGCATAGAAGCACTAGCTGGCTGTGGGGGAGGGGAGGATGTATGCTGGAAGCACTAAGCAGCAAAGGGTTTCAGATCCTGTCCAGTTCCAGCTTCTCCCAGCAGGAGTCACTTTAAGGAGAGTTCTAGGAGCAGGGTGCTGGATTGACTAGAGTAACTCACAGCTGCTCAGCATGGGTCATTGTGCAAAATTGCTGTAGGAGCTCTTGTTCTGAAAGGCCTCGCTGCTACTTCTCTCCCAGTAGGGGTCGCTGGAGCACACGGCATTGGCTCCTCCCCCTCTGAGCATCCTTGCATGTGTGACGCTCACACAAGGCACTTGGTTTCCAGCATGAGTAAGGGAATCAGTGGTGGAGGCATCGGGTGCAGGGATCCCGGTGTCTTTAGCGGATCCGATTCTCCCTATACACTCCAGGGGGCCAAACAGAAAATTAAAAAAAAAAAAAAATCCCCAGCTGGGATTCATCATGGAGAGCTTTCCCAGTGTCCTAATAAGGAAAGCAGATTCAGGCCAGTGCAATAAAACCCTTGTTGGACTAGAAAAAGGTACGCTCCCCAGGAAAACAGGTTTAGTAACATGAACTATATCGGCCGAGTGTTAGGGCTGCGTTGGAACAAAAGGTGTCTTTCATAACCCTTTACATTACAAAGAAGGGGGGGGAAAACATTTTTTCTCCCTTTTCTCCCCTTTAGGGCAACTGCTTCTGGTACTGAAAACCCACTGAGGAAGGCCAGTCCAGAATCGGTCCAGTGAATTCCACAGGCAATAGTGCCCTGGAAAATGGGGGTGTCTTGAAAATCCATTTGCCGGCAGGCTGAGAAGGTACTTTAGCAGCATTTAAAGGAGCCTGTCCTGTGGAAGCTTATTTGCCTCAGCAGCAATGTCAGCTGCGTGCTCTTTGTGCTGTCACAGCTCCTTTAATGCCGGAAGGGGCGTTGGGTGGGGGGGAGAGCAGGCTGACATTCCTTCACGGGACTTGAATTATTGAGCCTAAAAGGGGAATTGTTAGCGGCTTTTACCAAACAAGGACTGCTTGCTGCCTGACCCACTGCCAGAGGAAGGGGAGAGGGGCTATAAAATGACACATTCCAAAAGATTTGGGGCCCAGTCCTGCAGTCGTTACTCAGGCAAAGCTCCCAGTGAAGTCAGTGGGGCAGATTCATCCCTGAACTGGTGCTAGGGCCAGTGCAGGGACCAAAGGCTTGCACCTCCCCTGTTCAGGGGCTGCTGGGGGCAAGGTCAGCCTCTGTCACGCATTTGAAGAGTCCAGAGGGCTGCTCTAACTTGAGCCCTGGGGGTCAACGGCTCCTAAGGTTCAATGTAGCCATGCAGAATTGCCAGGGGATGGGACTACCCCATCCATGCCCATGTTTGCACTAGAACACCCGCTTAGATGGGGCCCTCTGAGGAAGATGGGCTATAGACCCTTTATGTGTCCGAGGCTCCCACAGAGGCTCTCCTGCAGCAGAGGTCTTCCCCAGGGGTCTGTCATGCTGGTTTAGTTAGCACAAAGGGGCCATGACATGGGGCTGGATTCCCTTGAAAGGGAGCCCTGTCTTGTGACACTTCTGCATGCAGAACTCCCTTTGCCTTCCAGGGGCCTTCCGTGTGAAGGGCAACCATTCTCTCACCCCCAAAACAGGTACGTTCTACTGACTTCAGTGAGGTTACCTGTATCTCGGGAAAGAATGGGGCCCCAGGAGAATTGCCTAAGGAAGGTCTGGGAAGGGACTGCAGGATAAGGTCTGTATGGTTTGCTGTAGTGACCCAGACTCATTTCACTTCTCTTCGTTCCTCAGTCATTCTCACCTAGTGCTGGACACCCAATAATCTCAACATTCAAGAAAGAGCACTAGAATTCAGGCAAAATGTGTGTATCCGCGGCCAGTAAATCAGGGTGGGCAAGTCAGGACTAAATTCAAACAGAAATGGCAAATCCTTCGCTCTGAGCTGTGGGCTTCATCTGTCCTGCTGGGGATAGTGTACAGAGGCCACAAGGCAAGGGGCATTTGGGGACAAGTTTAACTTGGGAACCCTACTTCCAGCAGAAATGGGCTGAAGCCTGGGATTGGGAAATGCCCAAAACTCAGAGGGTTTGAGTTGGGAGGGTTGGTTCAGGCTTATCGTAGTTCATCCCCTTGAACAACAAACAGCATTTATTTCCATAGATCCCAGTTAGATGAGGGCCAAACTCAGAGCCACTTGCAAACATTCCTTGGCTCTTCCCACTGACGCTGGGGTCTGGTAAAAGGGAGCCAGAGCCAAACCAACCCTGGATCTGGGTTGAGTGTTGCAAAACAAATTCAAACCAACCAAGTTTTGTAAAACCAGTTAAACCCTTGGTCTTTGCTCATCTCCGCTCCCAAGCTAGAGGCATCTGAAATGCTGATTATGAAGAGTACAGTGGGCACCAAGTCAGGGAGATACTGAAGAGGAGCACTCTCCTACATACCCCTTCTCCACCGCGATCTGTCCACAGTCTCCTCTGCTCCTATCTCCTTGCTGGCATGGTTCGTCTCCTTCTTTGCATCGTCCTTCTATCTCCTCTCTGCCACCCTGTGCTCTTCATAAAAGCATCTTCTCCTGGATTCTGCTACTAGTATGGAGCTTTTCCACACAGATCTTGCCAACAGGACTGAGGCGCTCATCCAATCTTGTCTGTCTCACTGTAACAGGGTAGCTGGCCAATTCAGTGAAACTGGGCTCGGCGCTCCTGTTCCAGTCCAGGAGCTCCCAGCTGAGAAGGCAAGGCAGCATCAGGGAGCTATAAGGGGCCTGGCAAGAGCCATGGTGTCAGAGCAGACAGACTGTCAGGAGACAGAGCAGGAGATGAGAGCTGCCAGAGTGATAAGGTGGTTCCTGGGAGAGGGCTGAAGGCAGGAGAGCAGCAAGGGGTTTCCAGGCTGACATCCCCAAGCCAGAGAACCAGGTCAGGAGAGGGTTGAAGGCAGGAGGAGCAGCAGAAGGAGATGCCTTCTGATTCTAAGATGGAGAGCCAGAGCCAAGGGCCAGAGAGGGCTGACAGAAAGGGGAGCAGTGGAGGGGCTTACCCGGTGGCATCTCCTTGCAAGAGAGCTGGGCCCAGAGGAACCATGAGAGGCTCCCAGCAGAGAGGCTCTGGGAGTTCCCACTGGGAAGAGGCAGATTGCACTCCAGAAGGAAGGGTTTGGGTGGCTGCCCTGATAGAGGGACAGAGAAGGACTGACCAAGAGTCTGGGTGTGGTGGAAAATGCCGAAACATGGTAGGTGTTATGTAAGTGGCCAAGATAATGTGATTTTTTTTTTTTAAGGACTACTTGCACTGGGGTGTTATGAACTATGCTTTGGGACTTTTGCACTATGTTTGGTTAATAAATTATGTTGATGGATTTGAGTACATGAATCCATGGTGTCATGGGGGACACACAAGGAAAATTGAGGTGAGGGTGCCACTTGTAGGGCTGCCCTGAGGCTACAAGGGGGCACCTGGAAGGAGGCCACTTGGTTACACTCACCTTCTCTTAATTTGCGCTCTGGAGACCATCTCTTAAAAAATCATCCCAGCTACATTGTAAACATCACCAACTGGACCCAAGGAGACGGGAAGCTTTACAAATCTGTTGTGACTGAGACAGATGGAAGGTGGAGAATGTCACTTGAAGAAGGTGGTGGTGGCCAGAATGTTGCCAAAAAGTGGCATCATTCATAAAACAAGAGGAATGGCCCAGATAGTTCTACAATGCAGGCTGCAGCCACCCTCCACTTTATCCCCAAGCTGTGACCCACTGAGACTGCAGGCCCTGCCCAGCATGCAGTGTGTGGATCCAAAATGGTGCCTTCTATGCTGGGATCTGTCCTCTCTGCAGCCTGGACCCATAGGCGCCAACTCTGTGGGTGCCCTGCCCCCCCTGCTCTAGCTCACCTCTACCTCCTCCACGAGCGCGCTGCCGAGTCCTGCTGCTTCTTCCCCTCCCCCCCTCCCAGCGCTTGTGCCGTGAAACAGCTGTTTCGTGGGGCAGGGAGGAGGGGGAACACGGTGCTCTGGGGGAAGAGCTGGGGCTGGGGTGGGGATTTGGGGAAGGGATCCAATAGGGGCAGGGAGGGAGCGGAGTTGGGGCGGGGACTTTGGGGAAGGGGTTAGAATGGAGGTGGGGCCAGGGGCGGGGGGGCGTGAGCACCCACCAGCGCCGGAGAAAGTTGGCACGTATGCCTGGATCTCCCACTCCGATCTAGATGGCGCATTGGCTGTTGGAACCTAATGTCTCTGCAGGCTATACCTGGATTGGAAAGGTGAGAACAGCTTGTAACTAGCTCAATTCATGTGAACAAGGTGTGGCCCTTGAGTTCCCAGCAAGGGCCAAGGCTGGTTGCTACAGGCTTGGTGCTCAGGGCTGGATACAGTAAGCCATTTGGCACCCTGCTTTCGTAAACACAAGCAGAACTTTACTTTGTGCTTTCAGTACTGTTAGTGATTTTTCACATTTCTGTTATACAATAACAAGGAAATACAAAAACAAATATAAAGTAACAATGCAGGAGAATCTTACCTCTTTGCAAACAAGAAAACTCCTTTAAAAAAAGTTAAGACTGAGAGTGTGTTTCAGTGGAGTCCAGCTAACAACCAAAACCTTAACTATGGAGCAGCTCCTGCCCCTCCCCCATCATAATAAATTAGTTAGTAATCCATGCGACATCTTAATATGGCAGGAACTAAAGAACCAGGAGGGATAGTTGAAAGCAAATTGAGCAATTAAATCTAATAATGCATAGCATCTTCAAAGAGCTCTGCAGATACTAACTAATTCACTTTGGCAAGGTCTCTAGGAGGTAGATGAATATTAATATCCCCATTTTACAGACTGGGAAACTGAGAGGTTAAGAGTATGTCCCCATAGCCACCAGGGGGGTTGATATAGCCAGTCTAGCTTTGATCTAGCTAGCTCACTGAAACTAGCAGTGAAGCCGTGGCAGCACAGGCCAGACCCCTGAGTACAACCCTGCTCAGGACCCTGGATTCATACTCCGGTGGCTAGCCATGCTGTTTCTGTGCTGTTCGGGCTTCATGGATATTTTTAGTGAGCCAGCTAGATCAAAGCTAGCTTGGGTATGCCCACATGACTTGCCCACGACCCAAAGAGTCAGCATGAAAGGCGATGCAGAGCCCAGGAGTTCCAGGCTCCCAGTCAGACCCAAGACTACACCTGCGGCAATGTGCTGGCTATCAAACTTAGATATAAATTTGTAGTTGTTGCTACCTACCCAAGCCATCCGAAAGAAGAAGACCTTGGGTGATGGCATAAAGCATGAGGCAGAATGACTTTAACTACCCAAATAGAACAATAATGCCCTCCATGTGCACCATGCAGGGAGTTTCATTGCTATCATGAAGTGGAATTTATACACACTGAGACCCAGTGCGCTTACTGGGCATTATTGACATGGGTATGACTTCATCAAGGACCAATCAGAAAGCTCCATTTGTGTGCAGGGCTCTGCAGCTATTCCATAATGAGGTTTAGCGGCTCTGTAATAGGATACAGATCAAGTGCACAGTTATTAAAACTTAGTAAATAAGGTTTTAACAATCATCTGGCACTAATTTTATATGCAATAGCCATCCCATTAAATAGAAATAAAAGCTGCATTTAAGGCACTTAATTGCACAAGTGGCCTTTGGTTTTTTCTCTCTCATCTCATAAAAGGCTCCTTTCGATTGGTGACGGGTGGAAGAACTCAACTGTGGAATTTTTTTATCCCCTCACATGCATGGGCCATAAGCACATTTGGCATTTTTATCCAGAGAGGAGACAATGCTGGACTGCAAGAATAGGAAGTGGGTTTCGAGGAGACATTGATGTCTTCCTCCTGGCGCTACTGCTGGTTTCAAAGCTCAAGTCTCATCAGAACCAGAGGCCTGGCTGAGGATAGGTTGTGAGGATTGCAGCCTGGAGCTTTCAAATGACCTCAGAAGCTTTGGGGAAATGTTGAATGAATTTCCATGCACACGATAGCACAGGATAGCATTGGGCATGGTGCAAAGAGGCACTCTGCAAGCTTCACACAGGCGCTATCTGCCAATGCACCTCAGCCTTAACCTGTGATAGTCTGGGCTCATTGCACAAGCCTACCAATGCACCCCCATTTCCCCTGCAACTTGCGGCATTTCTGCTGGTTCAGATGTGGGCTCAAAAAAAGGAGAGGCTGCCATTCATTATGAATTTTTATAGCAGTATTGTGATTTGGACAAATGTCCACTTGGGGCTCTAATTAGACTCCAAGCTCTTTACACGTCTGCTTAGAGCTGTGGGGAGAATGGAAATTCCATTTCACAAAGGCTTTCAAGATTTCGAAATTTGGTTTTGATGCAATTCGGAACGAAACCTGAACATTTCTAAATTCTCCATAACATTTTTTTTTAAATGAAATTTGTTTTGGATAGATCAGAACATTAGTTTTGACAAAATCACAATAGTTCACTGGAGTTTTTAAAATTATGTATTATAATATAAATACAAAATTCAGAAACTTCAGAACGAAAAGTCATTTCTAAGTGAGAAATCACAGTGTTTTGTTCTGACAAAGTTGGACATTTCCACATCGTAGGAACTTTTTTTTTCCTGTTTTTTTTCCCCCCTCTGAAACAAAATTTTGGCAAAATTGACCCAATTTCTCTCAGCGTTTTGATTTCAATGAAGCTGCATTTTCTGATGGAAAATGGTTCCATCTAAGTTTTTCCAACCACCTGGGACCGGCACAGGGTCTGAGCTCTGGCAAACTATGTGGGGGTTATTCATATTTTTAATAAATGTGTGTGAGTAAGTGTAGTTGGTGAAACATGCTGGAGTAACAGCCCTGTAGACTGAAGTTCTCTGTGCAGCCAAAAAGGAGGCAGACACACTGCAAATGTACCTCTTCTGCCCCCTGCTAATGGGTCTCAACCCTCATCTGGAGCAACCAATTCCCAGTGCAAGAAGGTAGATCCGTCTGCATGGCCATCCTGTCTGACCAGCAAGGCTGTTGTTCAGTGAGTAGATTTTGTGATTGTGGACACCTATCACTAAAAATGGAGCTGAGACAGCCACCTCATTTCACACAGTCTGGCGAGCAACCAGCAGATGCTAAATCTGGATATCTGCTGACTTTGTGTGGGGTTGAACCAGTGACATGGAGATAAAACGCTTTATATCCCATTCCTAATCAAGCTATCAAGTTGCCATAATGGGCTTTATTAAAAATGACTCCATCTCAAAGTTGAGATTTTGCACCTTCTCAGCTGGTGCCTAACTGCAGAGTCGTCTTTATTACCGTCAGTGCTTAGATAGCACCATGACAGGCACTTTGAAAAGGCCTAAAACGGATTCAGTAAAAGTGGAAAGAGAACACAGCTTACTTCTCAGATCCCAGGAATGTAGGATGCTGGAAACGCTCAACTTGTACTGGGAAAGTTTTTGTGTGCAGGCAGCCAAGAGGGAATAAATATGGAACTTGATAATGTCCCTTTTTCTAAGTATAACCACCTGCAGTGGGGTTTACAAGCCCCATACTGGGCAAGGACAGAAGGGAGCGGAGAGTCTTCCCTGCTTACAGGCAATCAGGCTGACCACCCTGCACTACCACCCCATCGCAGCTGCCAGAACTGCGTGGAGACATGCACCCACAGCTGGGATCAAGAAGGAAAACAAGCCCAGCTATAAAGCGGGAGAACAGAGAGGGAAAAGGGAGGCAGAAAGGCTTGGGATGGCAGAGGGGCAACAGGCAGCCTGGCAGGAGACCCTGAGACATTAACATGGAGACAAAAGGAGATTGAAAGCTCTGGAGCTTAAGGACTGATGGACTCAATTTAAGTTAAGAGGTTATAGCCTGATCTAATGGTAGATGAATTGAAGGGGACCAGTTAGTAGAGAGTTGCACCAAGACAGCTGACACCCCCAGATTGTGTCAGCTCCCCAGGAACTTTGGGCCTGATTCAGTGAGAGAGAAATCTTGTCAGTTCTTCCATTGACATCTTAATTATACTGCATATTCTTAACACACAAAAGTCAAGGAAAGGGCATTACATCCCAGCGGCTGGTGAGAACCCATCAGGAAGCCAGTCTCTCTACTCAGTCCAATAGTGTGAACAATATGTGAGGCAGAAGAAAAGTAGATCAGAATAAAGTTATGAAAAGAAGGGCACTGCCTTCCCAGTGGCTGTTTTTCACGCTTGGATAACTTCAGGGCTGTTGTTTTCTGAATGAGCAAAATCATCATCCACAGTGGAGAGAGTAATAGCCTCCGGAACCTGATTGTTTAAATGCAGATGCCTTTTAAGCTGAAGGAACATGTGAAACTGGATTCTGAACAGTAGGTCTATGAATAGCTTGGGAAACAACAACAAAAAATAAGATTCCAGCACCCTCTGCAGGGCAGATGAAGAATCAAACTTTCTTTGCCAGTCAAACAATGACTTTTAAGTGCTGTAATTATTTGGCTTGACAGCCCCAAAAGCCTCCTGTTTTTATTGGCAGAAAAATGTGCTAGAGCAGCACCACAGCAGCAGTGCAACTGCCCCCCACCATCCCAGCAACGAGCCTCTATCGTAACCTGGAGAGACAACTCCTATAGGTGAAGGGAACACACAGGGACATACTGTACAGGATCAGACCAGTGGTCCATCTTGTCCAGTATCATGTCACCAGCAATGGCCAGGGCCAGTTGTGTCAGAGGAAGGGGTGAGAAATTCTGCAGTAGGCATCTATGGGCTAACCTACCTCCACAGGAAGTTTCCTTCTAGCTCTCCACAGTTAGAGGTGGGCTAATGCCTAAAGGTTGGGGGTTATATCCCTTCCCAAACTACTCTGGTTTTAATCACTGTTAGTCTAACTCTGGATATTCCTTTTATCCATATAAATGGCTGGTCCCTCTTTGATTCATACTAATCTCTTGTCCTCAATCATAGCTTGTGGCAATGAGTGCCACAAACTAGTTATGCAAACAGGGGCACTAGAACAGTTTTTATAGTGGGGGTGCTGAGAGTCATTGAACAAAACTCTAATCCCTGTATATGATGGAAACAACTTCAATCAGGGGGTGCAGCTGTACAGCCAGCACCCCTAGTTCCAGCACCCTGCATGCAAAAGTATTTCCTTTCATCAGCTTTAGATTTGTCTGTCTCCTTTCAATTTCATTCAATGTCCCCTTGTTCTTGTTCTATGAAAGAAGTTGAAGAGAAATCTCCCTTCTCTATACCATTCATTATTTCACCGATGTACGGGGCGGGGGGGCGGAGCCCGGGCGGAAGTGACGGATTCATCTTCCAGGACCGACCGGGCCGGCCAATTGCACTGGCCCATAGGGCCCCCCAAAGCACGGGGCCCAGAGTGGTCACCCCAATTTGACCAATCCAAGGGACAGCTCTGACGATGCTGATCCATGCAGTGGTCCCTGCAGTAGTCCTCATCCCAACAATCTCTGCATTCCCTCACTACCTTTCGGTGGTTCTTGCCCTTTCTCTTTCCACAGCCACCACCTGTCCCCATCTCAATGCTGCCAGACCTATGATGCTGCAGGCCCTTGCCAAGAAACTTCATCTCCCTTCAGCAATTCTCAGCTCTTTCCAATGCTATGGTCCCTGAATCCTCTTTACCCTCCGCTCCATCTCTCTGCTGCAACTGCCTCTGAATCTACCCCTCCATGTCCCCCGTATGCTGGGGCAGTCTTCACCCCCCTCTCGCAACTTTATGATGAGTTTCATGATATTTGATGATTTTTGTAAAGCCCTTGTTGCTGGAATCAAGAGAATGCATGAAAATAAGAACTTTGCCTTTAAAAAAAACAAAAAACAAGTTTCTAACCTGCAGTGCTGCAGAAAAAGGCCAGAAGATGTGAAGCAAGTGCATTCGGAGTGCTCAGAAACCAGAAGGCAAATAGAAAGAACCTGTCATTGATTACTTTTATAAAGCGTGTGATTTCTCAGCAAAATCCAGAACATGGGGAGGGGGACTGGCTCATGATTTTTGAGCATTTAAGGCTTGCGATTCCTAACCCCCGGGGTTATCCTGGGAGGAGCACCAGCGAGAGCCGCAGCAGCCTGTTGAGGGTGAGGTTTTGCTTTAGCTCCATTTGTTAACACTGGCTAGTTTGAACTTTTAGCCCGGATCTGGCTGCGGCATCGAGAGCAGCCCCTGCAGGCTCAGCTTCACCCAGGACTCAGCAGCCACCTCCACCATTCTTCACTATAGCTCAGTGGGGCACCACTGCCTGGGGCAAAGAGCCCCGCCCCATGGGCAGCCCCAGCAGGGGACGTGGCTAGATCCTCCTTGGACAGGAATCCCCAGCAGGCCTGGTCCTGGGGGCAGCAGGGAAAGCTCTAGCCATTGCTCCCCACGAGTTTAACTTTTTCCTATTACTGCCCCTTTAAACCTGCCTCCCTTCATTTGAGTGGCTGGGCATCCAACCAATCAGCGAAATACACATCCCAGCCAGGGCCCCGCCCCTCTCCCGAAGCGACCCGGTTGGAGTGAACCACGCGGCCTCACTAGGGAGGGGGGATAATTTGGAATCGTCTCAGCGCTGCTCCCACCCCCACCCACCCACCTCCCAGGGCGCGTTGTGCTTGTTCCCGGTTCGGCAGGGACAAGACGGATCAATTCACCAGCGCCCACTGCTGTTTGACTCCCTCCGCGCCCCTTCCACGCCCCCCCTCCCTGCGGAGCCGGGTGGTACGGGCCGGCGCCCTGGGCGGAAGCAGACACGTTTCTGCTTCCCTTGGTGAGGCGGCCAGGGGCAGAATGGCGGCCCCGGGTAAGGAGCAGCCTCCCCCCTTCCCGGGGCAGCGGCGGGGGTGCACTGCCAGCCTCCCCCTGTAGGGCGAGATGGTTCCGCCTGTCGGGGGTGCTCCCCTCCCGCCCCCCACTCAGGTGGGGCCAGGGCCACACGGTCTGGGGAGGAGCGCTCCCGGGCCGGTACGCGGCAGCCCCGCCCGGGGGGGCGCCAAGGGCTGTGTGGCCGCCCCCCCCCCCAGCCCTAGGGGGGCTGGTCTGCCCCGGCGCAGGGGGCGTGTGGGCTCCCCTGTGCCCCAGCCCTAGGGGGCCGCTGTGGGGGGGCTCGTGGGATCCGTTATCTCCCAGCCCGGGGAGTTTTTGTGGCCTCCCTTCATGTTTCCCGGGGGCTGCCTGACCTAGACACGGGGGGTTCCGGGTGTAGGTTGTGTCATTGTGTTGGAAGAAGGAGGCTTCGCAGGTTCCCTGCAGATGGTCAGGCTCGGGCCTTGCTAGTTCTCCTCTGGAAGTGCATTTCATGGCCGGATCCCTGCTTTCATCCCTCCCTGCTTTAATTCCCCCACTTCCCCGGGCTTTGTGACCTGCACTGTCCCGGAGGAGCACGGCAGTCACACTGGCTCATAGATTGAAATGGGGCTTGAATGTACTTGAGGCTTGATCCATTGATGGTTTTGAAAATTAGGTCAAAAGCTGTTAGCCTGACCTGGCTCTCTTTCTCTGTTCTTGTGTTCTCTATTTTAATGCAGTCGTCCCACCCCTTGTCATTCTTTTTTCCCTTGCCTTTTCCCACAGGGCTGCCAGAATTGGACAATTACGCTAGCACTGTCTATTTCTAGTAGTGCTGTTGGCGATTTTCCATCTGGTAGTGGAAAATAAAGGTCAGCAGAGCACAATTGTGCAGTCGGGGTGCATCCCACACTGAAATCTTTCCTGCACTTAGTTTCCTCAGCTGCCCTCTGACTAGCTCTCCCCACTTGGGAGTCCTTTCGGTTATGTAGGAACCAAGTCAAATCTTTAGCACCGTAAACTGCTCACAAGGGACTCCTGAGCAGTCCTGCACCTTAAATAGTATCTTTCACTTGTCTATAATATTCTTGCAAAGCCTTATGTCACCACTTCTGACTTGAACAGTTTTACTGGCCGCTATTCAGAACTGTCAGAATTATACAGAGGCTGCTGTCGGTTGCCTCTTGGGAGTGGAGAGCATCACCTCTGCAGTGCTCCCAGCTTGTGCTATCCAGAAGAATGAGAGACCAAAAGTGACCTTCAGACTAAGTTCTCCTGCTCAGTTCTGTGGAGTTGATGGGCCAGAATAGGTATTTCCATTTGAAGTGTTTTTAAGTTGGGTGGACCACAGTAACTGCTAGTCCAGCAATGCTAACTATTCACTAATGCCAAACATGTCTTCTGTTAATGAAACAAAATGCACTGTGTTCAATAGCATCTTTCTTTTTTCAGGTTCACACACCCTCTTCATCTTGGCTTTAACATTTGTGGCCAGCATCCGAGCCCTGACACCTACCCATTATCTCACAAGGCGTGATGTGGAGAGACTGAAAGCTTCCTTGGACCGCCCATTCAATGATTTAGAAGCTGCTTTTTACTCCATTGTAGGACTCAGCAAGCTGGGACTGCAAGTGTCTGATGAACAAGTGAGGAGATGCTGCAATAACTTGTATAGTCATAAAAATTCACCTCTCTCCCTCTCACCCTTTTTTATCTTGAGATCTTTTTCATATGTTGCTAAATCCTAGGTTTTGAGACCAGTTGGAAGCATTTCTACATATCAGTAACTTAGATAGGTACTTCCTGCTGCCCTAAGTATTTCCAAAAGCAGTAACATTAGAATGGTGCCTGAAATAACTTCCTAATATTAATTATTGGTCTTCTTTCAAGCTAAGGATCTGAGTTTTCTTGGCATTTCTTGGGCTATTGTGTTGTACTGTAGAAACAAATATAATACAGGAAGTGCAGCATTTTGTTGATCTGTGATCAGTAACACTGATTGTGAATTTTACCCCTACCATACTATAGTACTATACTGCATTTTATTCGGGAAAACTCACAACTACATTTTCCTCTCCAGTAGATCATGCTTAATAACAACCCGGATATTAACAGATTCTGGTTAATAGCAACACTTGCTGGGAATTAGTCCCATGCCATTTACTTTATTGTTAATGGAGTTTGGGTATTGGCAACAGGCATGCAGGCACACAAGGACCTCACAGGAGGTAAGGGGTGCAGGCTGCGAGGGGAGCATGTGACAGGGCAGTAACTGGGAGAAGAGCTGCAGCTTGAATGCTGATGCTGTGTGGTACCTCTCACTGTGCTCTCCACGCTGTGCCCTGCCAGGGAGCTCCTGCCAGGGAGCTGCAGCCAGGGAAGAAAGTGCTGGGACATGCTGAGTCCCAACCCCCGGAGAGCATAGGGAGAGGTGCCGTGCGCCTTCAGGGGCCCCCAGCACTCCTACTCCCCATAGAAAGCCTTGGCATCCAGGCTGCAGCCCACCTGCTGTCCTGCCCACAGGCAATTTTGCAGGGCTGTAGCCAGGAGAGGCACATCCCAGCGCTTTCTTCCCTGGCTGCAGCCTCACAAACCTGCCTTCTGCTTATTGGCAACTGCTGGATAATAGCAACATTTTGCTGATAACTGAGGCATTGCTAATAAGCAGAATCTACTGTAGTTACTACTCATAAAATGTCAGTACTGACAAGACCATTCATTTTACTACATTAGCTTGCAATTGTATTAGCATACCTTTCAACTCACTTTGTCATTGAAGTATCAGCTGTGGGGAATAGCTTTTGTCATGCTGGTTTACTCAAAACATTTCACTTTCATTGAAATCAGATGACCACTTTGCAGTTGTGTTAAGTTGGAATTTGCAGTGTGCTCCTGTCCCATTTCTAGTAGCTTCATTTTAGCTGGTATAGTGGAAAAACTCCCACATAATTTTCTCCTGTTATTCTTGGCTATAATATAAATATATTTCTAGTGCGTGCATCACCAGTATGCCCTAAGCTCCTAGCATTTTTACACTCTTTTCCTACTATGAGTAATTCCTCATCTTTAGTGTTTACATCTTTTAAACACGTGTAGATGTCACATCACACTACTCAGATGTCACCTAGTTAAGCTACACATAGTTAGCTGTTTCAATCCTTCCTCATAAATATTTCCTCTAGCCCATTAATGATAGTGTTGCTGTTCTTTGAACTCTCTCCATTTTGTCAGCAGTAGCATAGCTTTTGCTTCTACACTGTCAACACGTGTCCAGTATGTGTGCTTTTCTACTTATTTTTTCTAGATATTATACTTTTCCACGGTTAAGAGTAATAAGATAAGAATGGCCATACCGGGTCACACCAATGGTCCATCTAGCCCAGGGGTTCTCAACCTTTTTCTTTTTGAGCCCCCGCCCCCCCCCCCAGCATGCTATAAAAACTCCATAGCCCACCTGTGCCACAACTACTGTTTTTTCTGCATATAAAAAACAGGGTTGGGGGTAGCAAGCAGGGCAGTTGCTCAGGGCCCCACGCCACAGGGGGCCCTATGAAGTTGCTCAGGCTTTGGCTTCAGCCCTGGGTGGCAGAGCTTAGAGCCCTGGGCTTTAGTCCCAGGCGGTGGGGCTTTGGCTTTCTGCCCTGGGCATTAGACTTGCTGGGGACCCCCTGAAACCTGCTCGTTGCCCCCCAGGGGGCCTCAGACACCTGGTGGAGAACCACTGGTCTAGGCCAGTATACGGTCTTGCAACAGTGGCTGATTGCAGACGCTTCAGAGGCAATGGGAACAAGACAGTTGTTGAATGAGCCAACCCAAATTGTCCAGTCCCAGCTTCTGACAGATTTAGGGACACCCAGAGCATGGGGTTGCATCCCTGACCATCTTGGCTAATAGCCATTGATGGACATGTCCTCCATGAACTTACCTAAAAAAATTTTAACCAGTTATACAAGTAGTAGTAACAAAATGCTAGCCAAATTCATAATATTTTGATACCCAAAAATACTGCATCTTGTTTAACTTCATCCAGTAGAATAAATGTATCCAAACCCTGTGGTACAGACTTGCTCTCCAGTTATTCAAGGAGCAGCTATTCATATAACATCTACAAATGGTTGAAAACTCTCTCCTATTTTACAAGTTATGTGCCTTATCGTAATGATCTGACCTCTACTTATCCCTTTAGTCTGTCAGTGAGAAACTTGTCATAGAGTGCAGAGAAAAATTCATATTGCTTAACTTCAAGTTTGTATTTGTTGAGCTGATTTTCTTCCTGTTTATTTTTGGAAGTCTGGATTGTCATCTGTTAACCATTTCACATTTTTTAATCAATAAAATCATCATTCACATGGATTTCCTCCGTCCTTGAAGAAGTGGCGCTGCTAAATACATTTTAAGTCCAATATGGTTAGTAAAATTGGACACAATTTTAATTCAGCATTCATTTGCATTGCAGACAACATGAAAATAATTTGATCATTGTGCTTACTAGAGTGTTATCCTACTTTGGGGTTTTGGTCAATACAGTAATGAAGTGAATTGCATGTAGTTGTCTCCCTTGCAAAGAGTATTTAAGGTCTTCTTAGAGTGTCACTGAACTCCATGTTTAGTGGCAACAGGTGTGACTCAAATCATAAATTGACTTCTCTTTCTGCACAGGCTGCATGTAACTTCATCAAGTCTAACGTGGATCCCAACAGTGTTGATTCCCTTTTCTATGCTGCACAAGCCAGTCAGGCTCTGTCTGGATGTGAGGTGAGTTCAAGCCCCTAAATTATAGTCATTTCAATATTTGCTTTTGTTCTTGGCCAAAATGACTTCTTCATCTTATGTTAGCATGCTGTAAAGTGGTTGTGTTTTATCTTACGGTTTACAAAGTACTTTGGGATCCTCTAGGGCAATTGGTTCTCAAACTAGGGCCGCCGCTTGTTCAGGGAAAGCCCCTGGCAGGACGGGCCAGTTTGTTTTCCTGCCACGTCTGCAGGTTCGGCCAATTGCAACTCCCACTGGCCGCAGTTCGCCGCTACAGGCCAATGGGGGCTGCAGAAAGGGCAGCCAGCACATCCCTTGGCCCACGCCGCTTCCTGCAGCCCCCATTGGCCTGGAGCAGTGAACCGCGGCCAGTGGGAGCCGCGATCGGCCGAACCTGCAGACGTGGCAGGTAAACAAACCATCCCTCCCGCCAGGGGCTTTCCCTGAATAAGCGGCGGCCCTAGTTTGAGAACCACTGCTCTAGGATAAAGACTATGATATAAAAGCACCTTTTCCTAGAGGATCCCAAGGCATTTAATAAACCATACATATAAAATATAACAAAAACATAGCTACCTTGCAGCATACTAACAGTAGGGGGAAGTAGAAGTTGATATATAAACGAGTATTTCGATCCTGAACAATTTTGAACATTTGGACAAAAATTTACCTTTTTCACCTCACCTTGAGTTTTAATGAGGCAGAGAGCAATATGGCTTTTTTTTTTTTTTTTTGTACCTCAGCACTATCAGCATTTTCAGGCAGGGGCACAGCTTTGAGGCCCTTATAATTTGTACATACAAAAACTACATTAAAATAACATTGACTGCTTGATTCTGCAACCTCTAAAGTTAGAAAATGCCAGATTTAGAGTGACCCGTGCAACCTTAATTCTGCCCCTTGTGTGTCCATCCTGTGTACTGAATGCAGCAGTGGACCCTGTAGAAAAGCAGTATGTGGTCGTATAATTAAAGACTGTCACAACACACATGCTTGCATAAGACCACTTGATTGCTAAGTTATGTATGTATCTTGTTACAAAATGTTCCTTAATATGTTCAAAATTCACATACAACCCAAACCTGAGTATACAGCTACCCCCATTGCTATACAGCCCTCCCTCACCATCCAGTTACTCTGTATCCTTATGCCACGTGGCAACACTGCTGGCCATCCTGCAGATATCCCTCCTGCCCCTGGACAGTCGCCCCCTTTTATCAATACAAATTCCCCTCCATATCATTCCTGATGTCAGAGGATCTCAGGGTTGTGAAGGTTACCGCCTCACCCTCCACCCCTAATGCCTTGACCAAGCAAATTGCATGCATGAACAGATAGCTGATATGGTATCTGAGGCAGAGCCAGCCTCTTTTGGAGTGGGGGGTGGTCCTCATGTTGTTTGGGCCCCTCTTGGTGAGTTATTGTATAGCCAAAAAAGAAGGAGCCACTATCTTTTTGGTAGGACTCACTAAAACTGGTCATGTTATACTTTATAAGCTCTTAGGGACAAGGATCATATTTTTGTTCTGTGTACAGCACCTACCACAATGGGGCCTGGTCTGTGACTGGGGCTCCTAGGTGCCACTGCAATACAAATAAGCTTTTTATTATTTAACCTAAAAGATAGCAAATGACAGAGGACCTTTTTCCCCTACCAGATTCTGCCCGTTCTTAGGTCAAATGTTGAGCACCCTTTCGTTCTTATGGACAGATTCATTTAAACGTGGTCTTACATTTTCTGTGTGTTCCGTCTCAGGTTGCCATTTCAAATGAGACCGGAGAGCTGCTGCTTGCAGCTGTCAGTGAGGATTCCTCAGTCAACCAGATCTTCCATGCCGTCGGAGCCCTGAGTGGCTTTGGGCTTCCTCTAGCATCCCAGGAAGCACTTAGTGCCCTCACTTCTCGTCTTAGCAAGGAAGAGAACGTCCTGGCGTAAGTTTTGCAAAAAATAAAACCATTCACTCAGCTGCATATTCATCCTTTGTAAAGATGGTTTTTTGAAGTGAAGGCCACTTGCACATGTATGGTTTTTTTTATAATGCAGATTTAGTGAATTAGACACTGCATTTCCAGCGGTGACTTCTATCCACTCCAATGTCTACTGCTTGGGAGAATAAAATGCTTGTAAATGAGCTGGTGAAAATATGCTCTCTTCCCTTAATTGTTCACCTTCAGGTTTTGCAAACCAGTTTTTAGTATTTTCATTTTAGTTTAAGAACAATGACCTTGGAAGAAACTGGCTTTTTTAGAAAGTAAAAGTTCATTTGTTTTGATCTCTGGAGAATCTGGCTTGTGTTCTGCCACAATCCATTGCTCACAGGTCAAGAGCAATCTAATTTGGGGGGGGGAATCCTTTGGTGACACAAGCATCATGATATTTAGCATCCTTAGAATTTTTTAATAGCTTTATTCGAGTCGATGAGCTTGGAAAGAGAATGGAGCTGTTCGGCAGAAGAGAGGAAGCTTTATAGGTGCTAAGACCCTCAACTCCCACTGAAAGACAACAGGAGCTGAGCCCATCAGCAGATTGTAGTATTGGGCCTGTTGATGACTCAGACCTCTGAAGTTACCTGCACTGATTGGCAGTCATTTGACAGTTTTATCTCACAAGGTGTGCTCCACAAGAGCAATTTCTCTGTTTTGAGCATCCAACTGAGGCTCTGAATAAGAAGCTCTTTCCTGCCAGTATTGTAACTTGAATGCAATTTGTTTGCTTGTGACATTCATGTCAATCAGTTTTCTAGTTTGCTTATTAGGCAGGAGATGTACTCAAGAAAACCATATCCTATATGTAATAAGCACTTACTTTGCTAGTGAACAGACTTGTAGATCATGACCAGAATGGACATTTACTATTAAACATCCTGTCAGAATAGTACATTTGATTGAGAGTCTTGACCTAATTGTTGTATACTTTGCTTGTAATTACATCCATTCCTTTCCCCACACCCAACTCTAAACAATTTTCTGCTCATTTTGAAAAATATGCTAAGTAATTTTGTGTAGTACAGATAAGCGGTTGCAAGAAACTAGAGACCTGAACATCCATATTTAAAAAAGGGAAGAGGGGGTTGTGAAAACTGTTATACCCTGAGAGTGATCCATTTGTAACACTGTAATTTACTTTGAATAATCTAGGGCCCAGACTTTCAAATGTAAATTCCTAATGTCAGGCTCCAAATCCATATTTAGGGACTTATAGGGGTGTTCTCCTTTTCACAAGTGTTGGGCAGGCACAACTGCTATCAAAGTCAATGGGACTTCTGGATTCTCATCGTCTCTGGAAATTCTTAAGCACTAAAATGCAAAAAATTTGACTTACGGTTTTATCAGTAATGCAAGTGCACTATTTTTTTTTGTATACATGCATTTTCCTTAACCCAATAGTGTCCCTTTACTTGACATAGCTGAAATTAAATATTCAGTTTCCCGTGTGCCTGTTCAGGTTTCTGTTGCCCCCTGAGAACCCCCCACCTCCACAAATCGACTGACAGAATGTACTAACTGCCTCTGTTTTCCATTTCAGTTGCTTTGGTTTTAACAATGTTACGCTTTTAAACTGGTAAAATCACACACTACTTGCTCATCCCTGCTTTGATTTTCATTGTTCCAGAACCATTCAGGCGTTACAGACGGCATCCTACTTGTCCCAGCAGGCAGACCTGAGTGGCATTGTGGAGGAGATAGAGGTAGGAACTTGCTTTACTCTTAAATTGCCGAGGCGGTCTTTAGAAATCCGCAGCTCTGAAAGATTGTTTTAGAATGCAGCATTGGCTAACTCCCTCCCTTCTCTGCAGTGTTGGAGTTTGTTCGAAAACTCCTTTCAAAGCAGAATTCTTCCCTGTGAATAAGATTGAACAAGTATGTGGACTCTAGATCTAACAAAGGTGATCTTCAATTCACATTAAACCCAGAAAATTACTAGCGGTGGTTCAAGCCAATTAATGCCTTTATTTACTACTTCTGTTTTTTCCCAAAACAATGATACTAGAGTATTTTAACAGAGTCACAATAATGTAGGACTGGAATGTAAAGACATCATCTGGTCCAGCTCCCTATGTTGAGGCAGGACCAAGTATATTAGACCATCCCTGACAGGTATTTCTCTAACTTTTCTTTAAAAACCTCCAATGTTGGGGATTCCCCAGCCTGCTTTGGACACCTATTCCACTGCTTACCTATCCCTATAATAAGAAAGTTTTTCCTGGTATCTAACCTAAATCTCCTTTGCTGCGGATTAAGCCCATTACTACTTGTACTACCTTCAGCAGACATGGAGAACAATTGATCACTGTGCTGTTTCTAACAACCCTTAACATATTTGAAGACTGTTATCAAGCCCCCGCTCAGTCTTCTTTTCTCAAGACTAAACATGCCCTGTTTTTTAACCTTACCTCATAGGTTTTCTAAACGTATCACATGTGTTGCTCTCTTTTGCACTCTCTCCAATTTGTCCACCTCTTTCTTATAGTACAGTGCCCAGAATTGGTCACAGTGCTCCAGCTGAGACCTCACCAATGCCAAATAGAGCTGTACAAATACCTCCCATGTCTTACATATGACACTCCTGTTAATACAACCCAGAATGATATTAGCCTTTTTTGCAACTGCATTACATTGTTGGCTCATATTCAATTTGTGATCCACTATAACCCCCCAGATCCTTTTCAGCAGTACTATCGCCTAGCCAGTTATTCCTCATTTTGTAGTTGTGCATTTGATTTTTCTTTCCTAAGTGTAGTACTTTGCATTTGTCTTTATTTAATTTTATCTTGTTGATTTCAGACCAGCTTTCCAGTTTGTCAACGTTGTTTTGAATTCTAGTCCTGTCCTCCAAAGTGCTTGCAACTTCTCCCAGCTTAGTGTCATGTGCAGATTTTAGAAGTGTGCTCTCCACTCCCATCAGCCAAGTCATTAATGAAAAGCTGACCCCTGCAAAACACCATTTTGCTTATGGTCTTTCAACCAGTTGTGACTCACCTTATAGCTATTGTAATTCTTTGGGTCTCTTTGTTCCCCCTTTTAAAGAGAGGAACTATGTTTGTCTTTCTCCAGTCCCCGGGGACCTCACCTGTCCACCATGAGTTCTCAAAGAGAATTGCAATCATTCTGAGATTGTTTCAGCTACTTCCTTAAGTACCCAAGGATGAATTTCATCAGGCCCTGCCAACTTGAATACATCTAACTTACCTAAATATTCTTTAACCCTATTTTGGCTTGTGTTCCTTCCCCTTTGTTGTTAATAGTAATTATGTTGAGCCACAGTTAACCTTTTAGTGAAAAGTGATGCAAAATAGGCATTAAATGACTACTTGATATTGTCCATTATTAGCTCTCCTTCCCTGCTAAGTAGAGGACCCACACTTCCCTTTGTCTTTCTTTTGTTCCTAATGTATTTAAAGAACCTCTTCTTCTTGCCTTTTATGTCCCCTTTATATCTTAGCCTTTCTAATTTTGTCCCTAGATGTTTGTGCTATTCTTTTATGTTCACCCTTAGCAATTTGTCCATGTTTCAATTTTTCTGTAGGAATCCTTTTAATATTCAGGTTATTAAAGAGCTCCTAATGGAGCCATATTGACCTCTTACCATTTCTATCTTTTCTTCTCATTGAGATAGTTTGCTGTTGTGCCTTTTAATATTGTCTCTTTGAGAAACTGTCAGCTCTCCTTTCCATTAGATTTTCTTCCCAGGAGACCTTACCTACCAGTTCTGAGTTTAAAGTCTGCTTTGGCCTTGTTCTGCTGCTCTCACTCCTTCCTTTTCTTAGAAGCTTGAAATCTCATTTCATGATCGCTTTCACCCAAAATACCTTCAACCTTTGGATTTGCAACCAATTCCTCCCGGTTAGTCACAATCATGTCTAAAATGTCTGTCCCTCTAGTTACTTCCTCTGCCTTCAGAAACAAAAAGTTCTCCTCAGTACATTCCGAGAACTTACTGGACATTTTTTATTTTGCCCTACTAGTTTTCCAACAGATGTCTGGGTAGTTAAAGTCCCTCATTACTACCAGGCCTTGTGTTTTGGCTATTTTCATAGCTTTAAAAGTTGTTCAGATTACAGTAGAGAAAATTCTCATAGTGATCCCAATACAAATACTCCATGAATGTATGCCTAATAGATGGAATTAATCTGAGTAGTTCGGCTGTCAGTGGTACTTGTCTTTACCTTCCATACAATTTTTCTCACTCGTTGCTGCCAGGATCTTGTTGCCCGCTTGGATGACCTAGGTGGGGTATATCTGCAGTTTGAAGAAGGACTTGAGACT
This sequence comes from Emys orbicularis, assembly GCF_028017835.1. Classification (NCBI taxonomy): domain Eukaryota; kingdom Metazoa; phylum Chordata; order Testudines; family Emydidae; genus Emys; species Emys orbicularis. Next base: position 20,854,255 of record NC_088694.1, on the reverse strand, counting down.
ACTGCATTATTTGTTGCTGCTACTTACGGCCTGTCAGACCATGTGGGTACAGAGCCAGCGATGAAGGAGGTATGTAACAGATCCTATGATCCAGAAGGTGTAGTAGCTGGTAAAAAAACACTTGTGAAAGAACATTAATTATTGTATCTGGAGAGCATTAAAAGGTGTAAGCAGCAGGTATAACTGAGAGCAGAAATTGACCCATAGCAAGGACTTATAGGTTCTAAAGTTTTACACTGTTTTGTTTTTGAGTGCAGTTATGTAACCAAAAAAAAAAATCTACATTTGTAAGTTGCACTTTCACAATAGAGATTGTACTACAGTACTTGTATGAGGTGAATTGAAAAAAACTATTTCTTTTGTTTATCATTTTTACAGTGCAAATATTTGTAATCAAAAATAATATAAAGTGAGCACTGTACATTTTGTATTCTGTATTGTAATTGAAGTCAATATATTTGAAAAATGTAGAAAAACAAAAAAAAATTAATAAATTTCAATTGGGATTCTATTGCTTAACAGTGCGATTAATCGCAATTAATTTTTTTGAGTTAATCACGTGAATTAACTGCAATTAATCGACAGCCCTAATAGAAATCATTATTGCAAGCCCTCTACAGTATCATTTCCTAAGCATCTTTTAGGGTAAAATTCACTGAACCTCAGTGTACCGTTATAACCTGTTTTGTGTAAGGACCTGAAAAAAGAAGCTAGGCTGAGCCACTTGGTGCATCATTCAGGTAATAGCAGCAATGGAGGGGGTTGAGAATGAAGCCTGTGTATGGAATCGGAGTTCGTTCTTGGCCCTTTTCCATGCTGCTGCCAAGCAGTAATTTGGATGTCGCTTTTGACACAAAGGTTCTGGTGAACACAGTCGCACATTTCAGACTGTCAGAGTCCCAAGACAGAAAAAAATAAATTGGTCCAATTAGAGAAAATTGTTTAGCGTTGATTCTAAATCAGACTGTCAGGAGCTCTTTTGTTGGATGACTTTTTAACTGAATGGGGAAAATACCTTCTCTTCAGAAAGCTGCCCGAGTTATTTTAAAGTTTAGCCGGTTTATAATATTTAAAACAACTCCCCTTACAGTTTTCATGGTGTTAAACCAGTGTATCTGTTGATGATTAAGTCCCCAATCCCGCAAGATGCTCTGTTCTGTTGAAGAGCACTTTGTGAGATTGGCACGTAATAGAGGATCTGATGCTTCCATCTGGGTGCCTTCAATTGGGGTCTCTTGTCCATTGACCATCAGTAGATGCAAACACAGGGGAAAATGAGACATCAGTAGATATGAACACAGTGGAAACTGAGCAACTAGAGGAACTTTAAATGCATTTGAGAAAACTAAAAGGAGATTGTTTAGGAGGTGACTGTGGTGGGTGTTTTTGGTCTGGTTTTGTAATGATAAATGAACTGTATCCGTTCCTCGGATATTGGACGGACTCTCTGGGATATGAGGTGTGTATACAGGCCTCTTATTGGCTTTGAGTACTATGCCATTTTCATACCCGAAGTTGGCCCCAATGCCTGTGCTTACATCAAGGGGTAGTCTTATAGTTTGAAACAAACAGGAATTCTAAAGATTCTGTATTAATTTGGGCTTCACCCTCCTGGCTTGTGCTGGGAACTCTAGACCCAAGAACAAGAATCCTAAGGTTCAACCCAGACGAAGAACAGGTAACTAACCTTCCATTGTTACAGGGCTGACCTAATAATAGTTTAAACAAAATGAATTTAAAAGAAAAGAAACATAAATCTTGTGGCTGTTGGGTACTGTATTTGTATTTGAATGAGACTATTTTGCCAGTCATATCTGCAGAGAGCTCTAAGGTAAAATCACCGGAGTATTAGTCAAGGCTTCTGTTCCTGCACAAGAAGGTTTTTAGCACTGTTAGGCTAGGCCCTTTTCAAATGTTGGGGAAAGCGGCCCTCCCTCTCCTTCCTTCCCCGCCACACCCCATGTTTGGCTAACACATGATTGGTTCCTCTTTGTTTCAGGATCAGATAATCCAGTTGATGAATGCAATTTTTAGCAAGAAGAACTTTGAGACACTCTCTGAGGCCTTCAGCGTGGCTTGTGCTGCAGGCTCTTTATCCCAGAACCGCTACCACTTGCCCGTCATCGTTGTCCCTGATGGGCCAGCAGCCGTGTCTCATCATCAACCCATCCTCAGGGTGAGCTCCTAGATCTGAATTTGTCCATAATCTTGGCTCAATCTGCAGTGTTGCAGGGATGGGATGGCTTAATGCGTTGGATAACGCCTTTCACTTTTGGCACCAGGGCTCAAGTGCAGACTTATTTCACATAGGCATTGAATGTGGATTTAGGAATTGAGTCTTATGGATCCCTGTGTACTGGGGACTAAGCAGAGACACTACCACAAAAAGCACCACAGTGCTCAGCATAATTGCTTTTATTAGGAGAATTAATAATGTTTCTCATCCCTATATGAAGGCATCATAAGGAACTTGGTAGACTGAGGATGCTGTGTTTCAAACTTGACATGTGTGGCCGTCAAATCATGGGGAATAGTAGTAGAGGGCAGGGGATTTCTACAAGTGAGTTGTCTTTGGATGCTTCTCCATCTTCCAAGAATTAGCTCCCTTGTTGGGTAGCCTTCCCAGAAATGTGGATCTCACTCTTACTAATCCACTTTTTCTCTTTCTAGCTGCAAGTGACCAATGTCATGTCACAGCCACTGACTCAAGCTGCTGTAAAGCTAGACCATGCCAAGTCTGCTTCTACCAAAGCCACTGTCCTTCACCAGATGCCGTTTGCCGTTTCAGAGTAAGGAACAAACCTGTTTCTACTGTTTGACATAAAGCAGCAACCTCTGTTATAAAAACAGGGGATTATTCCCCTTCTCTGCCTCTCATAAGAAAGAAACGCTTGTTAAATGATGGAATACTCAAGGCACCATAGTGATTTATTGGTGAGCGTAGTGACTTTGAGTGCTCTTTAGTAATGATACTGAATCATTGCCACATGTCATTTCCCTACTGATGCAATTCTCCCCACCCAAAAATATTTCTGACTGCTGGGAGGGAACATATGGTGTTTCTCCTCTTTCCCTAACTCCTTGGATAGATGAAGAATGATTTTGGCAGGGCTGATCTGTATGCTTAGGGTTGCCTTACTTATTTTGGATAGTGTGGTATATGCTTATCATAATTATCTTTGTTCTGACATCAGACTTGCACCTGAGATGTGGACTTAACGAGAGCCACATATGGTGCCCTAAAAGCCACATGTTTGGGGTTACTGCCATAATCCATCAGTTCAGACTGATCCAGCAAGAATTTGTGAGGGTGAGATGAAGTTGCCCCGCCTTCAAAAGAAATGATCATTCCTGCCCTCCAGTTTACTGTGTAAATTCACTCTGTTATAAACTTACTGTTCTTCTGCTCATGACTGTTAACCGTTGCAGTTACTGTAGATAGAGCATAAGTGTTTGTCTACAAGAAAAAATGCTGTAATAAAACTACGATCTAGTGTACCTAGAAAATATCAGACTTAAATGTAGAAGATATTTTTATTTTTGGAAGCGTTAAAGTCTCTTCTTAACCAGAAATGCTGAATTCATGCTAATATTTTTCAATTTGTATATGCTGCTTCTCTCAGATACTTGTAAGCTGTAGTAGAGGAAAATCTAGTATACCTTGCTCTTTGGAGCCTTTCACTTCTGTATAGTTGCACAAGTTTCCTATTTGTTAGTTTCCTATATGGATATTGTTGAGCATGTGTTTTCTGTTCTTTATATCTCTGCTCTTGTTGTCACAGAGACATCTTTGAGCTGAACTTCATGAATGCCAAACCTGCCAGTGGATATTATGATTTCTCCATCAGCGTCGATGGTGACAGTCGATTAATTGCAAACAAAGTTGAGGTGGGTGTGTTTTGATTGCTGTCTAATTGTCAAGTGTTTGTTCAATGGAACTACTTTTAATGTATCCCATATGAAGATCTGGCCCATTGTACTGAATGTGTGCTATCACAATCTTCTGCAAAGCAGCAGACTTTGATTTAGCCTAAGGGGTTGAGCATGGGGCTGGGAGTCAGGAGACCGGGGGGACGGAGGGATGTGAATTCCTAGCTCTGCCACTGGCCTGCTCTGTGACCTTGGGGCAAGTCGCTTCACCTGTTTCAGTTTCCCTATGTGTAAAATGGCCAAAAAGTACCTGGAAATCTACTGATGAAAAGTACCCAACGCTTAGGCTGTATTATTATTGTTATGACTACCTCAGGATCAGAAGCTAGATCTGGAGGGGATCAATTAGAGTAATTTTACTGATTATTAATCCTTTAGTAGGTAATATATGTACATCAAATACAGAACAAAGATTAGTAACATTGGCGATGTAAAGCAACTGTTTGCATAACATCCATTAGTATGAAGTGATGGAAGAACTCACTAGAAATATTGGTTCTCCAAGCTATTCAGAATTTGAGTCCATAAACTTCAGGATGTGGTTAAAGAGCCATGTTACGCAGTTCCTTATATAACATGAACATTAAACAGTTGATTTTTAATGTCTTTGTACATACTCTACAGTCAAACTTATGTTCCTTCCATCTTGAAAATAGGTAGACATTGATGTTCGTGTCAGAGCAAGACTGAGAGAGTCAAGTTGTGGGTGCAAATTAAAAAGCGCTTGTTCAAACACACCTCTGCTAGTAGAACAGTTGCCCACTGCCTGTTAGTCAAGGAAATGTAATTGTGAATAAATGTTTGGGATTCTACTTTTTCCCCAGATTTGCTCCAGGGAGAACATTCCATTCACAAAGTCACTGCAGTGGTGACAGTTGGGAACAATTGTCACTCTCCTCAAGTGATGTGTATTCTGGGGGGTTAACTTTTTGCCCTCAGTTGCCGCTAATGAAAAAATTAGCATTTAAAATCTTTCAGTTCAGTCAGCACAGAATGGGGGGAGGAAGACACTTATTTACAAGTGCTGGCCTCTGCCATGCTTATCAAAGTGGCGTTGTAATTGTGGTAATAATTGCACTTAGAGTGTCAGGAAGGGATTGATGGTCTTGCTTAAACTCTCTCGAGGCATGTGGCACCGGGGGAATGCATTAATGCCCATGGCTTTGTGTGATCGTCTCCTAATAAGAAGACTCATTGTTAGCGGGGAGGGCTGCGGGGGAGCTGTGTGTTCGGAGGCTGTCATTACCATTAATTGTCCCTAATGCATAGTAGTTTTTGACTGTAATGAGCTAAACTGCAGGGTTATTACTCCATGTGGAAAGACTGCATTTCCTGGCATTAAAATATTTGTGAGATGGGCTTGTGTGTAATAGTCAGTAAAGGGAGCTTCATGGAATAGCACTGAGGTGCTCTCAGTTGCCTTTAAAACTGGAAGTGGATCAGATTCTCACTTCCTTTGTTCCTGTCCTAGAACTAATATGAAGTTCTCTTCTCTGGCTAGTTTGGGGCAGGATCCACTAACAAGAAATCTTATGGGTAACATCTGTATTGAAATCTCTAATTCTCAGTTGTAAAGGGACAGAGTCAAGATTGGCAGGGCCAAAATCTAACCTACCTCTTTTTTGCTTTGAACATTGCAAATTAAGTTCTTTATGTAAGAGAAATCCTCTTGTGTGGCAGGGTCTGGAACTCAGAGCAACCCTACAGTAACGAACCATAGTACATGATGGGAAAACATCTTGGCAATGAATAGATTTTAACTCTCCAAGGAATGCTTTTATAAGATGGTGTGAAGGCCAAAATTATAACAGGTTCAAAAAAGAATTATATAAGTTCATGGAGGATAGGTCCATCAACGGCTATTAGCCAACAAGGTCAGGGATGCAACTCCACACTCTGAGTGTCCCTAGCCTGTGACTGCCAGAAGCTAGGACTGGACGACGGGATGGATCACTCAATGATTGCCTGTTCTGTTCATTCCCTCTGAAGCAGTTTGTATTGGCCACTGTTGGAAGACAGGATACTGGGCTAGTTGGACCCAGTGCTCTGACCCAGTGTGGCCATTCTTATGTGAGGAGAACAAATGTGCCAATTAAAAGCTATACTCTGCAGCAACTATTTATGATTGGGAGAAAGCTGGAAGTAAATCCCACTTGATTTGATTGATTACTTGGATTGTCAACTCTTGGGGCAGGGGCTGTCCTGTTTGTACAGCACCTAGCACAGCAGGGTCCTGGTCCATGACTGGGACTCCTTGGGGCCACTGCAATACAAATAATAACTTGACTCTAATCATAAAGGAGAATTTGCTAAATTGAAGTAGAGGCCAGTAGCATTTGTGAGTCCTTTGGTTTTGCCTGGTGGTAAGAGATTGTGCAGAAAGACCTACCAGAGGTCTAAGGCAAGAAAAATATAGCAGGTTACTGTCAGACTTGTTAGCTAGATATTAATAGGAACTGAGAAAAGTAGAAATGTATTTTAAAAACTGCGAGCAGAGTAACATACATCGTTTCCATTAATTTTAAAAAACGTATAGCGGGATCTAGTTGCTTGAACCATCTTCCTATGCTGTTCTTTGGAGAGGGTCAGGTATCTGACCATAATAGACAAGCTGTACTTTACTGATCTCAGTGTGAGGTCTGGATTGTTGGCGCATGGGTGCAGGGGTTGGTATGGGAGTATATTCTAAATGAATGATCAGTCTCCAGCCCACCCCCAAATTCTGGCAAAAGGGGTACTTCAAACTTGTTCTCGATTATCTCTTATGCATCTGGGAGTAAGGGGGATTTCTAGACTTCTAAAGGAAAATGTTGGCATGAACTTTGTGTGTGTGGGTGTACTGTTAATTTCCCTATTATGCTTGGCTACAGTTGAAAGTAAAGGTCTCCACAGAAGTTGGCATTACAAATGTGGATCTTTCTACTGTGGATAAGGATCAAAGCATTGCACCAAAAACCACAAGGTAAGGCAATATTGTGTGATATGCACTGACAAATGACAATATTGAGCCGAGGCCGCTGTTCAGTACCTCCTGATCTGCTGCTATGGAAGCTCAAGTAGTCTTTTGTATCTAAACGTCATCAGAAGTGTATCTGTGCCTTCTCCTTTCAACTCACAAATCCTTGAGAGCTCATTGGGGAAAAGTGGCTTTTTTTTAAACTGAAGAAAGTGCTGACAGAAGCTAGACAAGCCCTGTAGCCCTCTGTTACTTCCATGCAGCTACTTCATATTGGCAGTGTGCTCAAGTTAGCAGATATAAGTAGTTAAAATAATTGCTTAAGTGCTCCTGGTATTGGCAGATTTCATCTAGAGGAACCTCTAAGATGAATGTGTGGTCTAAGGTCATGCTACTGCAAATAGAGCTGGGTGAAACTTGTCAGCTGAGACTTTATTTTCAGGGGGAAATGCAGATTTGGCGAAATTGTCTGTTTTGCCAAATTGTTTCAGCCAAAATATTCTGAAAGTTTAAAACATTTTGTTTTGACATTTTCAAAACAAAATGTTTGAGTTGGGAGTGGTAAATTTTCATCTTGAATTTTTCTTCAATTTTATTTTTTTAAAATGCAAATGAAACATTTTGTTTCCGGTCAAACAAATAATTTCATTCAACCCAAACCAATGTTTTTTTTGACTTTTCACTTTATTGGAAATTTAGTTTTCAGGGTGTTTTTTTTTTTGTTTGTTTTTTTGAACTGCCAGCAAACCAAGAAATCCATTATTTGCACAGCTCTAACTATAAATCAGTTTTTGTGGGGTTTCTTTAAATCCAATATTTTCCCCTTAATATACACAAATAGCTTGCAGAAATAAATCATGCTAAATCATTACTTTTTTCCCCTCAGTTTTGTGGGAGGGCAGTGATGGAACAGAGAGGCATTTTAATTCTCTGAACTGATGGTCTGTTTTATCAAGTAATCTACAGTAAGTCCCCCATGAGTAAATCGTGACACTGTTAGCCAGACTTACATGTCAGTGACTCCAAACCCTCTGTTGGAAAACCATCTCTAATCTCTTTTTATTCCCCCACCTCCTCCTTAGGGTAGCTTATCCAGCCAAAGCCAAAGGATCATTCACAGCTGACAGCCATCAGAATTTTGCCTTGTCCTTCCAGCTGGTGGATGTGAACAGTGGAGCCGAGCTCATCCCTCACCAGGTCAGGATGAATTTATGTAGTTATCCTATCATCTGGATGCTGCCTCTTGAGGCATCTCAAGCAGCAGTTGCTCTTTGAAAAGCTTTCTTAGGCTTTGAAAACCATCCTATTGTCTGTGTTTGAAACAAATTGTGATGGGAAAATTGTAGATAAATACTTTTGTGCACCCAAAAGGGAGGGAAAGAAGATTGGATCTGAACAGAGTGAATCCAATTCACTTACTTTTTTTTGTTACATTTTAAATAAGCCTCTGCTAAGCTTTACTTCATGGCTTATTTAGAGAAACAAATACAGAGTGGAGGAAGCTACATCCTGTGCTGTAAAAGTGCATTTCTACCTTGGATACAGAATGTTCCCTGAAACTCTCACACCTAAGGTTGCATTCGATGTACCAGCCTCACAGTCCAGAGACCAGGCATGTGATGATAGTAATACATTGCAAGTAGCGCTCATTGCAGCCACAGCAGGAAATGGCCAGCACCCAAGAGACTTTATGGACTGCGCTGGTTCCTATATTAGTGTGGCTACTGTGGGAAGGATTGTGTTCAAGTGATTCAGTAAGGTGTCCAGTAGTCAGTACTCCTGAATTCTATTTCTAGCTCTGCCACTGAGTCACTAACTTTAGGTACATCACTTGCCACCATGTGCCTCAGTTTCCCCATCTGTAAAATATGAATACTTGCCTGCCTCAATGTGTCAAAACCAGGATTTCTTCCTGCGATGAAAATCCCTCTATAAGTATAAAGCCATTATCACTTTCCTTCTCAGACATTTGTCCGTCTTCACAACCCAAAGACTGGGCAGGAGGTGGTGTTTGTCGCAGAACCAGACAGCAAGAATGTGTACAAGTTTGAACTGGACACTGCTGAGAGAAAGACAGAGTTTGATTCTGCCTCTGGTACCTACACCCTTTACTTGATAATTGGAGATGCCACTCTGGAAAATCCAATCCTGTGGAATGTGGTATGTTGCCGACTGTGCAGTGACGTGGTTGTGGGATCACTGACAGTGTAGCGAGAAGCAATAATAGAAGCCTAGAAGAATAAAGAGACAAACGCTGTAGTTCTGTGTGGCTGAACTTGCTTCCTTTTATGGCATATGTAGACTCTTGGTTTAAAAAAAAAAAAAATTGAATCGGTGCAAAAGCAAGACTAGAATGACTTTTCAGCTCTGTGTGTCATGGAAGAGCAGCCATGGAACAGGCTCTCTGAGACAGTCCTGTACTGACTGGGCTTAGGCTCAGAAGCAAGCTGTCCCTGGAAGTAGCTTGTGTGTACCAGCTGGGATTTGAACATATCCAGCTGCATAGTGCTAAATGAAGGGCATTCCCTTCCCTGTTCAGAAAAGGAAATGTCAGTTTAAAATGCAATTCAGTAGGTCTATGTGGTGCGTTGTTCATTGTAGTGTGGCTGAATTGCTTAGTCGTCTTTAATGCCTTCATTATGTTGGGGAGTCTGTCTCTGTGGGGGAAGGGGGGTGTAATAGCCTTTATAGGTCATACACCAGGGTCATGGCTTTGTAATTTTGTTCAATTCCATTTCAGGCTGATGTTGTTATCAAATTCCCAGAGGAAGAGGCTCCATCCGCAGTCCAGTCAAAGAAGCTTTTCATTCCCAAGCCAGAAATCCAGGTACAGCTCAAAAGATGGGAATGAATTCTATTTTTGATAGAATATTTCACTTTTACCCTTATCAGTGACAGTCTTAAAAAGTAGCCTTCCATACGAGAGCATCTTCGCCATGTTAGTGATGCCCATTAGAGGAAAACAAAAATAACTTCTTGGTGGATAGGGAGTTTGGGGTCGCATTACTTATCAGTAGGCAGAAATAAACTCTGTGTCCCAGTGGTATGGCAACAAAATATTGTGCCATCATTGCTCAGATATGGATCTCCTCAATGAGAACACACTCTGTCTCTGATCTCTGTTAGAGATCACACTTTCTATGCTTCATCAAGTGGAGACCAAAGAAAGCTTCCAGCTCCTAAAGATCTCTCCCCCTACCTCTCCCTCCAGGTCAGCTCATAGAGTAGCATCCATGGTGCATGCTGAGTAGCCAGAGATTCCCTGTTTTACAGACTACAAGGAAAAATTGACATTGCAAGAAAGCAAGGAATTACATTTGGGAGGGGGAGACACTTCCACAAGAAAGACATGGACTGGGCCTTTGATACATAAAGGGGCCACCCCAATCAAAATTAGTGTGTGGGACCTGTTGCTGGGACAGAAACTTGTCACCTGTTGAGCTGAAACTATTCTTGTGAAGTGCTTCTAAAGGGACTTCTCTCCACAGCACCTGTTCAGGGAACCTGAGAAGAGGCCTCCTACAGTGGTGTCCAACACATTCACAGCCTTGATCCTCTCCCCGCTGTTTTTGCTGTTCATTCTGGTAAGTTGAATAGATTCCATATAGAATTTCTCTTCTGCCCTACAACCCAAAACTAGCACAGTAAACAACTACAGCCACACCTCTTACCTACACTCTGGTTAGGAGTAATTAAGTCAGTCTTGCTGTGATACAGAGGGAAGAACAGTGTCTTCCTAGATGTCCCTTCTAACTCAGATAACTCTCTGGTTCTGTTTCATTCTATGCTGGACTTCCAGCAAATCATCTTAAGGCACTGAACAGGTTAAGGAAAATGTAATAAAGCCCCTTAGCCTCGGTAAAAGTGCAGTTTTGATTCCCAGACATTGAATGAGAGGCTATCAGGTGACTAGAGGAATCCTTGCCTCACTCACAATATTACTTATTGGCTGATATAGCTTCTCTCCAGTCCTTAGAAAGAGCCTGATGTTAACAAGGCAGGGCATTATGGAAATGGGATGTTACAAGCAAATTAATGGAGCTACTCAGGGCTCAATCTAGGTGCAAAGGGTTGGACTAGCTTCAGTTCTAACTTCCTGTCCCTAAATTGTTTTGCTGAATTCATGCTCCAGTTAGAAAACTAAGAGCACTGATTAGGATGAGGCATCATACAGTGTAAGCTTCTCCCACATGGCTCTGCTGACCTCAGGTTCTGACCTCAGTTGCCCCTGCTGTTCCAGCCTTAGATTCTTCCAGAACAAAGGCAGTCATACCAAACTGCATGGCAATTTTTTGTGATGTGGATTCACATGCTAAAGGACTTGGCTGAGAGACCACCAGATTGATTCCCACTTGTGGACCTAATCAGCATTTGAGTCCATATTGACAGAGGTGAAATGTACAGCATCAGCCAAGCACCTGTCATCAACTAAACACCACTTTAGAACTTGCTTGGTATACTTTAAAATCTCTCTGCTCATCAAGTTAAATTATACATGGTTTGGTGGGATAAACATATGGCTCCTCTTTGAACCCTCATCCTTACCTCATTGTGTGTTCCAAATGCAACCTCTCCTCTTCTGAAGGCTTGGGGGCAATCGGACAGAGCCGTGTCCAGTTACCTTGGGAATCCATGGTGCACTTGTTGATGACTTAGCCAGCACTCCCTCAGTGATGCTTCTCCTTTTCGTCTTCTCTTCTACTCCCTTCAAACTGACATTATTACATGGTCATTCATAACCTTTTATTTCTTCTAGAATTGTAGCTAGTTTCATCCTGGGTTCAGTAACAGAACATTATGTTCACAGTTACCAGTTTTATTCATATGAATTCAAGGCAAATCAGATTTTTCTGAGGGAAGGATGGGTTTGGAGGCTTTGTTTAGCAAAATACTTGTGAGATCCTGCAGACTCCAAGATAGTATTTCTTTAAGAGTTAAATACCAGCTAACTGATTGCTTTCATGAAACAGACTCGTTATTGCAACTAGGAGCAGTGTCTTCTGCCTTAAAAGCTTGGCAGAAGTAGATGGGATCTTGGGTTGGCCACTGTTTAAGGGCTTGTCTACACAGGGAAGCTATTGTGAAATAAACTCAGGTGTGAATTGAAGCTAAACCACACAAAGACACTGTTAGTGCGGTGTGGGGAGCTATTGTGGAATAGCTGTTCTGCAATAGCTCTCCCACAGTAACTACTCCAGGCTGTTTTCTCATGTGGACAAGCAGTAACAAACAAGTTGGTTTTGCAGTCTTGGCCATCATTTTAATTGATGAGGAATTTGAAGCAACTCCAGTTTGAAAGGCATGTTGAAGAACTTTGTGGTTAACTGATGACAAATAAAAGCTAATGTCTAATAAATCCATTGTGATTGGGGTTTTATTTTTTCTTTCAGTGGATAAAGATTGGTGCCAACATCTCCAATTTCAGCTTCGCTCCCAGCACCATTATCTTTCACCTGGGTCATGCTGGTAAGTGCCAGAGGCTCTTTGCTTTGTATGACCTCCTTCCCACATGGACTTTACAGATGTACTCTGATGATAAATGGACTCACAACCTATTAACTGTAATGACTTAATAGCATAACGTTTCTCTCTCGTTTTCCTCTTCCTTTCTGCCTTTCAGAATTGTTAATATGGTGATAAACAAACCTGTTTTGTCCATCAGCTTATAACAGCTGTCATTATACTAGGCTCCTCTTGCACACCACTTACCTACACTTAATAGCACTCTTCATATCAGAGGTCACTATTTTTATTGTGTATTCACCCTTTGGTAGATGGGGGATTTTTTTTGAGGCAGTAGAGTGGGGATGAAGGCCTATGGGGTCTCCCTATGCTTCTTCTTGAGTCTATTTATACACACGCGCACACACTGTAGACCAACTTGTCCTCATCAGGAATGGATGGGACCTAGTTTTCTCTGAGAGCTCTGAATTCTCATTGGTTTTTTTGGTCCCTCGCAGAACCCTGGAAGATCCTCCTCCTCTAACACTCACAAACCTTCATATTGCATCCACCAACCTTCCATTTGAAGAGAATTGGACATAACTCACCAGTGCTGCTCTTTCATCAATGACAATGGCACAAGGCCCTTGTTCCCATGGAACTGACTGCAGAGTCTCTCTGGTTCTCCTGGGCCAAGGAGCCAGAGAGAGAATGGAATCCAAGGCTGAGGGGTGGCAGCACAATATGTTACTTCTAAACCGTCTAGTGGCATGAACAGTTTTAACCAGGGTCTTGCTTTGAAATGAGACTTTCTGTCTTGTCTCTTCATAGCCATGTTGGGGCTCATGTATGTCTATTGGACTCAACTGAACATGTTCCAGACTCTGAAGTACCTGGCCATCTTGGGCAGTGTCACATTCCTGGCAGGCAACAGAATGTTGGCCCAGAAAGCAGTAAAGAGGTAAGAGGAAGGGATGTGGATGTAACTGTAGGGTCTGGTTTCCACAAAGCCGGGGGAAGGAAGGCGGCCATGTTGACAGGAAGGCGGCCATGTTCCACTGGCCATTTTCAGCACAAACACCTAATGGAGTGCTAAATAGCAAGTAGTCTAGCTGCTTGCAGTAGGGGTGGCTGTCACTGGAGAATTACCAGCTGTGGAGTTTTGAGGAGAGTGGATTATAAAGCAGCTCAATGAATTGATCAAATACTTTGAATTTTGAGAGAGGGAATGTGTGCTCTTCCTTGGGCATTGACAGAACATGGGTTTTCCTGAAGTCACAGGCCAAGACTTTTCAACTTGGGGCCTAAATTAAGGCACCTAAATGAATGGGCTGTTTCTCAGAAGTGCAGAACAGCCAGCAGCAAGCATGGCGGATAATAGAGTTTACACCTCTACCCCGATATAACGCTGTCCTCGGGAGCCAAAAAATCTTACCACGTTATAGGTGAAACTGCGTTATATTGAACTTGCTTTGATCCATCGGAGTGCGCAGCCCCGCCCCCCCGGAGCACTGCTTTACCGCATTATATCCGAATTCATGTTATATCGGGTCGCGTTATATCGGGGTAGAGGTGTATAAGGAATAGCCAGCATGGATTTGTCAGGAACAAATCATGCCAAACCAACCTAATTTCCTTCTTGGACAGGGTTACCAGCCTGGTGGATAGGGGGAGCAGTAGATGCTATATATCTTGATTTTTAGTATTGCTTTTGACACAGTCCCACATGACATTCTCATAAGCAAACTAGGGAAGTGTGGTGTAGATGAAATATAAGGTGGGTGCAAAACTGATTGAGAAACTACTCAAAGAGTAGTTATCAAAGGTTCTCTGTCAAACTGGGAAGCTGCGACTAGTGGGGCCCCACAGGGTGGGTCTCTCTCGTGTCTGGTACTATTCAATAGTTTCATTAACGACTTGGATAATGAAGTGGACAGTATGTGTAGAAAATTTGTGAATGACACCAAGCCGCAAGCACTTAGGAGGACAGGATTAGAATTCAAAATGACCTTGACAAATTAGAGAATTGGTCTGAAATCGCCAAGATGAAATTCAGTAAAGACAAGTGCAGAACACTTCATTTAGGAAGGAAAAATCAAATGTACAACTACAAAATGAGGAATAACTGGCTAGGCGGTAGTATTGCTGAAAAGGATCAGGGGGTTATAGTGGATCACAAATTGAAGATGACCCAACAATGTAATGCAGTTGCAAAAAAGGCTAATATTCTGGGTTGTATTAACAGGAGTGTCGTATGTAAGACACGGGAGGTATTTGTACAGCTCTATTCAGCATTGGTGAGGCCTCAGCTGGAGAACTGTGTCCACTTTTAGGCGCCACACTTCTATGATTCTATGGATTTCACTGAAGCTGCTGGTGGCTTAGCATTTTTGAGAGCCAGCCCGCTCATTTAGATGCCTAAATGCAGACTTGGGAGCCTAATTTGAGGTATCCAGGTTTGAAAGTCTAGGCCATAAGGCTTTCCTTGGAAGAACTGTACTTACAACAAAGCACATGCTCTGAAGAGAGTGTTCACTCCCTGGTGTATCAAACATTTACAGTAACTTTCATTATAAGGGTACTCTGAAGTTCCAACCTTCCACAGCTCCACTTACTGGGTGGTAAATGCTTTTGTGGTAAAGGGGATGTTGCTTTGACTTCCCTATACTATAGGGTTGATTCAATTCCCATTAAAGCCACGGGAAAGACTCCTGTTGGATTGGCCTTTAAAAGACATCAGCCATGAGACTACAGTTCTAACTTGCTGTGCATGTGGAATTTCCCTCCCTTCCCCACTATTATAAAGATGACACTCTTCAAGGAAGGTGGGAGTGCGAGCATGTAACCAGCTACTTTCCTGATGCCCCATGCAAGACCTTCCCTAGCCTGCACAATTGCTGTCAGTATTCCCTGTGGCTTACCCATCAGCACAAACCTTCCTAGTGAAAGCAAACCTTTATAAGAACATGAATCTAAAGCTTAGTTAGCTACCATCACCCCGTAGATGTATCCTCGGCCCTCTAATCAGAGTATCCATAGATCCTTCTCATACATACCTCGCTACTGCAACCTCATCTTTCAAACACACACGCACTTAGGCTGCCTTCAGGTTGTTGCTCCCTGACCCCAACATCACTACAGACTGAGTCTCAGCCATTTTCTTCCTCAGAGCCTCGAGTCCCCTCAGTTGCCACACTCAACTGCTGTCACTTTGAGTCTAATTTAAAGATTCAGGCTTTGATCCCTGTCTTGCGAGTGCGATGCCTGGCTGCTGGGCTTACCCCTTAACACATTTTTAGTCAAACTTGTTCTCTTTTTTTACCTTGCCCTTGTTGGTCCCCTGGAAGGAGTTTGCACATGCATGTTCACACATTTTTTACAAAGCAATCTGACCCATAAAACCCGAGAGAAAAATAGTATTTTCAGTAACTTTATACTGATTTATTACCTTTAAAATTAAGCAGTATGCGGAGACTGCAGCTGGGCAAAGATAATCAGCTAGATCGTCAGAGCTCAATCCCTTCTCAAAGCAGCATTTTCCAGCCATGCTCGGGATGCTCAATGTGGTATTTCCCCTCTCCTTCTTTGCATAGAGTTCTCTAGCAGGAGTTCTTTTCTGATGGAGCTGTGTTTTGTCATTCATTCCTGTATTTCAATTGTTAGTAAGTCTGAAGTTTGCTTCTTGCTAAGACGATAAATAGAAATGGTAAAAGTAAAACCAGAAATTGTTAGTGTCTATATTAAGAAATCTGGAGAAGCAGGCAAAGGAGATTAATTGAAGCTTATCTCTGACTGGTTCAGCTCTACCAGGGCTTCTGTTAGCAGATAAATGGGGGATGGCTTACTCCCTACCTCTCTAAACAGCCTCTCCATGTTGAGCCATACAGTTTCATTGGTTGTGACACGTAAGAGCTTTTACCAAAATGCCAACTTTAAAATAGAACTTCCACCTGACTGTGGAGGTGGCCCATCCTTCAGGTTCTCATATGAGAATAAGCTACTAAAAGGCATCTTTTGTTGGCTTACTGCCAGCCCAGCGTAACCCTTGTTGCTAGCCTATGTCAGATACTCAGAGCAATGGCTACCTGACACAGACTTTGAGTCAAAGCCATTCTCCTGGTGTGGGCAGCACAGGAGAGGTAGCAGCAGTAATGCTTGGCCTATCCCTGTGTCTTTATTGAAGGTACTGGAAGCCCTGGTTTTGCTTTTTGCTTTTTCTTTCATCTGCTCCAGTTCCTGGAGCCGGGCTGCTCTCCTCCTCGCTGTCCTCTGAATCTTTTCCCTCTCTCCTTTTGGCAGGATTGCTGCAGAACAGAGCAGTAGGTTGGCAAAGTATAGAACGCTGCGGTAAAAGGGGGTTGCTCTTCCTAGAAGTAAGGGCTCTTCTGGAATTTGCCTTTCCCAGGCATTCTGGCTACTTCATTTCATTCTCATCGCTCACTCCTCGGCCAAAAGAAATCTTAACTGAAGCCACTTTCCAACCTGTCACGTATGGCTTTGAATCGGGGGTGGGGGTGTATTATTTTTAATTATAGCTGTCTTTAGATGTTGTTCTGTTATCTACGTGCATTAAGAGAAAACGACTTCTGTGTGAAGCCTTCACTCTCCCAAGTTTATGTGACACATACATACACAAACACATGTGCATCCTTTTTATTGTGGGCCTAAGGATTCTATACGACAATGAAACAAAAGCTAAATTAATCACAGAAACCCGGCGTGGGGGAGGGGGATTATCATGCCTGTAAGTGAATGGAGAATGTAGTCTAGAGGTGAGCGTAGTGGAAGTGGTCGCTGTACAAAGTTGCACTGACCTGCACTGTTTCTGCTATTTCATTCCTGGGTATCTTTACCAGAGACTGAGAGTCAGGTTGAACTGGGTGTGGCTTTGTGGAGTGGGTAATCAGATATCCAGTAGAAGCAAGGCCAAACCACCCACCTCTTTTGACTTGTGACCCAAGCTGTGATTTATCCAAGTATCAAATCAGACTAGATTTGATGGCTCCCTCTGTGGCATCATAGAGTTTAAGGCCAGAAGGGACTGCTACATCATCTAGTCTGACTGCCTGTATATCACAGGCACCAACACCCACACGCTAAACCCAACAACCCAAATTAGGCCAAAGCGTTACAGCCCGCAGGAGACTAGACTGTTATGTGCCACAGGCAGGACCAAGGTGCACCAGTGCTCATGGCCTATGTAATGGCAGGGAAATAATTAAATAAGATATAGTCAGATAATCTTGCAAGTGACTTGCCCTCCATGCTGTAGAGAAAGGTGAAAAAAACCCAAATTCCTTCCTGACCCCACACGGCAAGCAGTTAGACCTGGAGCATGTGAGCCAAAACCAACCAGCCAGCCAGGCAGGCACCTCGAGAGAGAATGTTCCATGCCACCTAAAAGCCCTGGCCCCCATGTCTGATGTCCCCTCTTCAGCCATGTGGCCCTTGATGCTTCAGAGGAAGGAGATGCATTTAAAAAAAAACTAAACTCTTCTTTATGGGAAGAAAATCCCTTCCTGGCTTCCTGCATCAGTGGTCAGTCCCTTCCGAATATGAAATCATTTTCAGATCTCCCCCACATCACTTTCCCAATATAAAGCCCTTCATTTCTGCTGTTAATTTGGAATGGGGAAGGTTCCCATTTACCATGCAATAGTCCTGTGGGGGCCAGACTGCCCAGCATGCTGCCTGTCTTTCTGCATGTCTCTTGTTTCTGTGCATGTGTGATATCCTTCATTTCTCCTACACTGTGCACTCTTTCAGGGTTGAGAGAGAGAATCAGACTGTAATACCATTCATCTGATAGAATTGAAACCATTGCAGAATACACTGCTGAAAGATCTCTCAAGCTTCTATTTGATTTTTTGAAGTATATAGAATTGTACCTACCCAGTGCTCTAGGCACACATAACTAGGACCCAGGATTCAAATTTTCAAAGGGGGACTAAATTTTATGTACAAAAATACAGGCACAGGAACTGTATCCTTAAAACATAGCACTGTTACTTGTGAGTACAAATTGCTGTTTACATTTGTAATTGCCCAATCTGTATCAAGTATGCTTTGTGTTACATGTGCATGAGTACATTTAGTGTCCACAACGGCCACCAGGTCAAGCCCCGGGAAGCGGCTGTAAAATTTTCCAAGTCCCCACTCGGCCACCAGGTCGAGCCTAAAAAAAAAAAGAGGGATAAATACCAGGGAGGGAGAGGAATTATTTCAGCTCAGTACTAATGTGGACACGAGAACAAATGGATATAAACTGGCCGTCGGGAAGTTTAGGCTTGAAATTAGACGACGGTTTCTAACCATCAGAGGGGTGAAGTTCTGGAACAGCCTTCCGAGGGAAACAGTGGGGGTGAAAGACCTCTCTGGCTTTAAGATTAAGCTTGATAAGTTTATGGAGGGGATGGTTTGATGGGATAACGTGATTTTAGTCAATAGGTCAATAACGTGCCATCGCTGGTAATTAGTATCAATGGTCAATGAGGGTCTGGCTGGAGAATCTTGCCTGCATGCTCGGGGTTCTGCTGATCGTCATATTTGGGGTCGGGAAGGAATTTTCCTCCAGGGTAGATTGGCAGAGGCCCTGGAGGTTTTTCGCCTTCCTCCGCAGCATGGGGCAGGGGTCGCTTGCTGGAGGATTCTCTGCAACTTGAAGTCTTTAAATCATGATTTGGGGACTTCAACAGCTGAGTCAAGGGAGAGAATTATTCCAGGAGTGGGTGGGTCAGCTTTTGTGGCCTGCATCATGCGGGAGGTCAGACTAGATGATCATAATGGTCCCTTCTGACCTTAAAGTCTATGAGTCTATGAGTTGAAGATTTGGCCTCATGTCCCTTTTCAGACCCTTTCAAGACACCCCTAGCACCACCTCTCAACTCCCTCGCGGGTGCTTTTGAAACTTGGACTACACACACGAAAAAGCTGACATAACTAGAGAGGAATTGGCTTGATATCCATATGTGAGCTTAGTGTCACTTTGCTTTGGCTGATGAATGTTCGTAACATTAAATTCTCGGTGCCCCAGTGTGGAGTAGGTAAGGAATGGCATTGTGTGTCCCTTGAACACTTCTCCCTTAGCCAGAGCTAAATGCTGTCAGCTGCAGGCAGTTGTCTTTGCCAGCCCCTCAAAACCACAGCCAGGGTTGCTCTGATACTCCAAGAATGCATCAGTTTGCACTTTCCTGTAACAGAGTTCAGTGTACGTGCACGCTCTGAACTCTGCAGAGTGTTGGGGCCTGACTCAAGAGTGCTGAGCACCCATGGCTCTAATTGAAGTCAGTGGATCCTGCAGGTGTCTTGTCCCTTCCCAGGACATGGGTTTGTCATGTATGTGTTAGATTTCTCTTGGCTCAGGTTTTAATTTGGAGAAGACATTTTAAGTCTTCCTTTTAAGGGTACGTCTTCACTACCCGCCGGATCGGCGGGTAATAATCGATCTATCGGGGATCGATTTATCGCGTCATAAATCGATCCCCGAATGCGCTCCCCGTCGACTCCCGCCTCTCGCTCTGGTGGAGTTCCGAAGCGGAGTCGACAGGGGAGCCGCGGCCGTCGATCCCGCGCTGTGAGGACCCGAGATAAATCGATCTAAGATGCGTCTACTTCAGCTACGCTATTCTCGTAGCTGAAGTTGCGTATCTTAGAGTGATTCCCCCCCCCCCCCAGTGTAGACCAGCCCAAAGATCCAAACCCACTCATTCTAATTGCATAAACCAGCAGTTTCTTGGTAAGTTTAAGAATTAGACTAAGCCTGTTGAAAGCTTTGCACTCAGCCACCATTTTTTAATTCAGTTTTTGTTTTGCAAGGCTGGTCACCTCTGCCATTTGCCAGAAATCCACCTTTGCGTTTTCTGGACATTTCACTGCTCCTTCTGTTTGCCCCCCCCCCTGTTACGTTATGATACGGTTTATTACATCTTTGCCATGTAAAAAGAAATCCTGTGTCTTCCTTCAAAAGAGCACAGGACACTTAATGAGCAAGGAATTTCAACCTTGCATTGAAAATGTTAATTTTGTTCGGATTTCTCTTTCCTTTCAGGACACATTAGTACCAGAAGAATGGATGAAATAGGAGGGAAAAAACTCAAATCTACACAGAAAAGTGGCCAAGAAACAGTCCAAAGGCCAGAAGTTGGAAGGCAGAAAAGAATTTTTTTTATGAAGTCAAGAGAATTGTGGTTATACTTTTTATTTTTTTTGAATGTTTTCCCTCACTTGTTTTTAGTGGCTGTTTGAGCAATTTTGGAATTAAACCAGCAAAGGCCATGTCTTTTCTTCCCTCCCTCTTCACCCCCCTCCCCCCAAGTGTTTAAATTCTGACAGTGCAGATTTTGTAATTCTGACATTTTCCCCCCTTGTGGAATAAAGAGGATGATGAGAGGAAAGAAGGGTTCAATGTTTTATTCCCAGCTGCTTCAGAGGCTGTGATGTAACTTTGGGTTCCATGTGAGAGTGAAACACGTTTTCACTGGCTTTGCTTAGCCCATAATTTCTTTATTCTAGGCAAGGCATACTGTTGTGTGAAGCTTCTCTTTTCATGATGCTGCTCCTGCAGTGTGCCTGGCACTTGCTTTCAGGTCCTTCCTTGGCCTCGCCCCATTCTATTCCAGTGTAAAGAAGTTTGTGCAGCAGGACTTTCTACTCTTGTGCTGTCTTGAATGATGGTTGCAGAGGATACAACTGGGAAGCCCACATCTGCATTTCTCCTGCTGCTTGCACTGGAAGACTGTGTAGACGGGGCCTCTGTTTGTATTATTGTTAGATTCCCTGATCCTAGAACCAAAAGAGTCAAGAGCCAGTTCTTTGCCTAAACTGAGAGAGAAACTGTCCATGGTGCTGAAATATGAAGACTAACGTGCATCCTCCCTTTTACTCTGAATTGTTAATTATTTTTAATAGGTCCCATGCAGCATCAATGAAACTCCAGTGAGGGATGTTCAGCCTAAATCTCTGCCAACAGAGCAGTTTGGTTAGCCTAGCTTTGTTTCCGTTCCAATACTGGGTACAGACCTTGCCACTTCAAGGGTGATTTCTTTGTTTTGTGTCTTTTTATAGTAGGTTAATTTCTCTCTCTCTCTCTGTGTGTGTGTGTGTGTGTGTGTGTGTGTGTGAGAGAGAGAGAGAGCATTTTTCTGATAAATTAAATGAATGTCAAGAGTCTGCAATGGGCTTGCTGGCTGTGACATAGCGATGTGTGATGGGTTTGTTTTGAAGTCTAAAGGACTGGTTAAACACTAAGCCACACTGGCTTTATATTCCTGGGCCATTGGAGCCCAGCCTGGGTGTACTGGAAGGCCAAAGGTTAGAAACGTTTAAATACTTGAGTGATGCCCTAGCAATCCACACCCCTATAGTGACTTATCACTGTGATCTTTTAGCTCCATTATCTCAACCTCTTTTTGTGAAAACATGGAATTGGAAAACTGTTTTGGGTGGAGTTTTACCCCCGTCCTTCCTCTTCAATCAGCAACTCCTAGCATAGGAATAAACTGAACCCTTTTTTTGTTTTTTGTTTTATTTTGAGAGACCCCCCCCCCTTTTTCTCTGTTTTGAAAATGTTTGTTTGTTAGTACTCTGCCTGGATTCTTCCGTTTCCCTTCTTGCAGCTGTCGCCTATCACTGCAGCTGTAGGGCCAGGGATCCAGGAGTCACCCAGCTAGCACAGGGCAGGATGGCTTAAGGATGCCTGGAGAAACACTCTGTAGAAACACCTCAGCTGACTTGCATGGAGCTACACCAAGGATCAGGGTGGTCCTCAGGCTACATTTTTAGATGGGACATCTAAATTTGCATCCACCATCAGTTACATCCATAACTGGGAGCAGATGATTGATAGGCTTTAGCTTCCTACCTCCTTGATTGCACATGCGGGTGAGAATTTAGCTGTCTGCCATTAATGCCCACAGTGGAATGTGGCTGCTATTAGTTGGAAAGGAAAAATTGTTCCCACAAAACTAGAGGCCAAGTTGAAGCCCGTTTCAGATATTTAGCCCTTAGTGTCCACAATGTGTGATATAAATACTCGCTTTCAGGCATGTAGGCTGGACCCCATTTTCATATCTGTGTCACCTCATGAACTGTGCTGAGCAGAGGGCCATGAAGAAAAGCAGAGAAAAAATTCTCCACCCCAAGTTTGACCTAGGCAAAGGTCTAATATAACGAGAGACATCTACAAAGACCTCATCTCCACTCATGTATGTGCAAAATTATACCTATGCCTGGAGTGGACAAGTGCAGATACCGCCATGTGCTCTTTTAATAGTCTAGCACAGCTGTTAGAATTAGCCTCTGCAAAACCAGTTGGCAAACTTTCTGTCCAACACACATTAAGGACCCAATATGTAGCTCATGACCAAGAAACGGGCACACCTCAAGAGACAAGGAGGAATCTTGACCTGCTGTTGGACAGGTTTATTCAGAACAACTTTTATTTCTGCTACGATGATGGAAAGGCAAAACCCACCCGGAATTATTTATATGTCATCTGAAGGCATAACTGTTACATGTGCAGTACTAGGAGCATCATGATGCCAAAGTAGGAGCAGAATAATGTTCTTCCTCTGCCTTTCGGACACTGGAGAGAGGGGTTTTGTGGCACTGGGGGAACATACTAAAATATTTTCCCTTCTAAAGGGCAGTGAGGAGTTACACAGACATCACCCTAAATGTGGGAAATAATGTTGCAATGGAGTTAGGAGAAGAATTAATAATGCTCCATCATGAAAGTTAAAATATATTGACCAGTATAATCTGAAATTCCCCTCTGATGATGCACAGCAGTCTCATTTACACCAAACCAACCCCAGGCTGGACTTGCTGGTGAGTTCAACCCTGCTGCAAGAGTTCTGGACAGGACAAAATAGCCATGTCTTAGGCCAGTGATGTTTCCAGTACATTGTGTGTGTTTTCTAAAGGAGAAATAAATCGTTCATTAGTGTGCAATCATGTAATGCTTGATCTGATCTCCATTGGACATGTATCCATAAGGGGGAGGAGTCATATCAATGTATAGACTAAATCTACATGGATACCAAAAGGTAGTTTTTAGTAGCCTGCATGTTTATTGAGTAAACAAACTTTCAGACAGAGCAGTAACTCAGCAGATTTCTTTCAGTAGCACTTGATTCAAAAATTTTATGTTGAGATTGTAGATAATCAAATCTCTGCCCTGGGCTAGGTGTGCACAGGATTGAGTAGCCCTATACAGAGAACTGACCAGTAGCAGATAACAGTGAGAGATCTGTTTGGTCAAGTACACCTGAAGGGAAGTAGGGAGGAATTAATTTAAGGACTGATTCAAATTAACCTGGGCATAGTAACTTTTAAAACAATCTTATTCCTTTATGAAATGTCTCTAGGTTCCAAGAAGGATATGCATGAATTACAGCTGTTCATGTCCAGGATCTTGTCTTTGCTGCTGTGGGTTGTTTACTCTACAGCCGGGTCCATGATCTCTGAATGACTCCTGTGCAGAAGGAAAAAAAAGAAAATTATGAGGCAGCTGTTTGTGAGGAAAGACATAACAGATGTGTGTTACGTCAACCACAGGCTCGCCAGAGCTGTCATCACTTGGCTGCAAGAGTCAGACATAAGTAAGTCAGGCGAAAGAATCGAAGGGAAGCGAGGTGGGTAAGGAGGGTGCTTGGGAAGCTACCCTTGCTGTAGCTCTCCATTCATGGAAGCATTTGATTTTGAAGCAGTTCTTTTAAACAGTACCAGTCTTCATGGCCACCATTTTCAAACTAAAGTTAGGCTCTAAATCCATGTTTAGGTACATAAGAACTCACCACTCATTGACTTCAGTGGGCGCTGTCTGTGCTGAGATGGAAGCTTAATTATCTCTCTGCACAGTAACGCTGGTCTTAAGCCTTTCTTTTCCCACTACAGAGCACTGCAAAAGCAGGATGTTGCACAAAGCTCAGCAGCTAGGGATTGCTACTCACCAGAGCACGGTGGGGAGAAGGGAGAGAGATTTACAGTTTCATGAGCTTGGCCAGGGTGTTGGTAAAGTCCTCGACATGATCACTGTTGACATCCTGAGGCCTGAATAAGAGGAGAGAGCTGGGTAGGTTGTGACATCATTCTGTGTGGAAAACAACTCACTATTGTGATTGCTCTCAGAAATAGAGTTGGGGGAAGAGACAAGTTGACAAGGTACAGGACTAGTATCAGCCATGCTGTGGAGGGGAGGCTCCATCCAAGTTTCCCCCAATGCAGCTGTGCCATGCTTACCGTTGGAAAGAAAGATGCAGGCTTTGATGCACAGTAGAAGCTTTATTCTGACCAGGAATGTACTGGAGGAATATTACCTACTGCCAGCTTTTCACCCACATAAGTCAGATAGGAATAAGGACCTATTCCTGCTCCCATTGAAGTGTACAGCAAAACTCCTATTGACTGAAATGGGGTTAAGATTATAGGGCCCTACATTTCAAGGTAAAGCTTTCTACCTACCTTTGATTCTGCAATATGGCTCCCAAGAAATTCTTTAATACCATCTGCTGGTGGTAGCGGCTGTCCATCAAGATGCTCTCAGACTGGCGTCTGGTCAAAAATTCATGCTCCCCTTCCCCTGGACTGCGTTCGCTGGTTCGGTTATGCAAAGAACAAGAATGGGCTGCTAGAATGGCTCTCTGCAAACAGGGGCTTTACAAACAGTTTCTCCATCTCTTGCTGAAAGGATGGGGAATCTGCTGCACTTGCAGGGGTGGCTTAGCTATTGCCTCATGGATCAGGTTGTTGCAGGATCTTACTTCTGATTTGCAAATCATTTGCCCATCCATTGCTAAGATGAAATAACTGACCTCATTGCTCACAGTCTCTTGAGTAGGAATGGGGTTGGTCAAGTGGGAGACCAATGATAGGCTGCAGTTGACAAGTGTCTCCTGTCTTGTTTAGCACCACTAGTGTATGTGGTCAAAGCTGAGGGAGCAGCAATGTGGATTTTGATTTCCCCCCCCCCCTTGCTTTGGAGCAGGGTGAAGCCAAGTTTCTTTCTTTCAGTGAGTGATAGCAGTTAATGCTTCCCGCAAAGGTTCTAGCCGGTTCCTAAAGTGGTGGAGATTAAGAATAACCCTGAAGCTAATAGGTTGGGAAGGAAAGGATTAAATACAATGCCCAAAGAAAACTGTGATTTGTCGGGATCATTTAAAAAAATATGGGGATGCAGGGTTCTCTTAGACCACAGAGGAAGAGGCTTTTTCTTGTACTGGTGAAACAGTGAGAAATGCATGTGACTAGGAGAGATGATGATTCCATCGGACTGGACGGAAAGTTCTCTACTTTAGCTATGTGCATGGAAGAAATTGCCTGGTGTAACACGCAAAGCCCCAACCCAGTAACAACAGAAGAACAGGAAAAGTGGTCTTACCCCAGCCGTTTGCCTATAATGGTTTGTAAGATCTTCCGGGCAGAGATCTGCCCCAGGACTTTCCGGTAGTGGTCAGTGAATATGGCATCAGCATGACGCTGCATCCTAAAGATAAGAGACAGACGCTAGATGCATAAAACACCCTGGATAATACACCCTTTTGGTAAGAAATCAACTTTAAAAATACCAAAAACCATTCACATCTGATAGTGCTGAGAGAGGAGCTGATTAAGGGGCAAACAACCATCCCAGAATCTGACTGACCCTTTTTATTCTCCACCAGAAAAGCAATTGTTTTTTAAAAAGTCCTGACATGGAAACAGCAGGAAAAATCTACCAACCAATCAAGAACTGCTGGGGAAAAGTGGCTTCACATTTAAATAAAAAAATGTTGTAAAGGGCCCAAAGGTTTGTGAGTTGGGGGGTAGGGAGACAGCTGGGCTGCAGGGGTGAGGGGGAGGGTGGCTAGGATGTTCCTATGCCCTGGCTATTCCCCAGCAACACCATGGGACCGTTAGGGGTGAATGCAGCTGGGACATGAGTTTCAGAGACGCCCTCAGAGGTGCTCTAATGTTCACTGGGATCTGGGTCCCAGAAGTCCCAGGAGAGGGGAAGTGCAAGCCCCCCACTCAGTCCCCACATCCTGGCTCTGTACAAGGACAGGGATGAATCCACCAACCCAACCCCATTGCTCTTGTCTGCCTCAGTTCCCTCACCTGCTTAAACAGGACTAACTATCCTTCCCTGCCTGATGGGGGTGCTGTGAGGATGAATTCGTGAATGTTTTTGAGGTGAACAGATGCTGCCACAATTCCCAGAGATGCCTAGAGCTCTGCAGAATTGCTGCTTGCATGAAATAGGGCGGGAAAGGAGTATTGATCTTGTGCCTCATTTTGCTATCTGTCAATAACTGTCTCTTTGGAAAGGTTGGAAGAGCTAACCCCTTCCCCAGGTGACTGACTCAGGTGTAGGGAGACAGCCTTATAATAGTGGAGAGAATATACAGCCCGCTGACTACATGTTGTCTGGCTATGAGCACAGACTTCATCTGCTAGAGCAGGGTTTTGTCCAGTCAGCACCAGGTCGGGGAGACCTTTTAAGGAAGATACCGGCACTTTCAGATATGTCAATGGCATCGTGACACTCCACTCCCTGCATTAGCGCTGGACCCATGGGGCAGTGTGCTGGGAGGGGGCTCTGTGTCGCTGGCGATGTCTGTCAGCGGGAACGCGCTACTGTGCTATTGCCCACATCAGTTCAGTAAAGATGCTGTAGGACTTCTGACAAGAGTTGGGGTGATAATTCCAAGCATCTTGATCAAATTCCTGTGTGAGTAATTACACGCTTCCTACCTACCCTTCCCTCTATGGCTTCAATTGGACTTAAAATTCTTCTGTTCCTGACCTAGGTAGCCACAGAGCGTGGCTGTTTTCAATTTGAGTCCTGTGTGTTAAACCACTAGAGAAATCAATGAAGGTGGCTGGAAAATGGTTTGACTTTTTGGCAAAATATCAAAACCCGAAAAACCTTGGCCAAAACCGCCCCCTCCCTGCAAAAAAAAAAAAAAAAAAAAAAAAGTCCCTGCACGTTTCTATGGAAATGGTGCTGCGGTGCCTCGTGGGAGTTGTCGTTTAGGTGCATTATGCCTCCTTTCTTTTCTGTGGGCAGGTCTTGGTGGCTGAGCTAAATCTCCCATAATGCACCATGATCTCCTTTCTTACTGAGTCACCACAGTGCATCATGGGAGATGTATGTAGTCCAGTAGAGAATGAGACCAAGAGGCAGCCCTACTACAACTCCCAGGAGGCACCTTCGCTGCCTTTCCAAATTGAATTTTTTTTCATTTTCAGGTGAAAGCTTTTCAATTTTCAAATGTTTGGGTTTTTAATATCTTCTATAGAAAGCAGACAATTTTTGCAAAAAACTTTAATCAAAAACCCAATTTTCCATCGAAAAACAGTTGGGCTGGAAAAACTTCAACCAGCCCTAGAACTCAATCCTCACTGTAATTTCTGCAAAACATCCACAAGTGCCCTCAAATCCTCTTGCTGTTTCCCTCATGGACTGCAGTGTAGGAAGAACTTAACTGAGGGTCCCTTTGTGGGTTGGGGTTGGAGAGGGAGGCACCTACCTTTTTTCAGCGGGGTTGGCTAGAAAACCCTCCTCTTCCTGCTGCTGCTGCTCCACAGAGAGATTGTTGCTCTGCACTGGACTGCCGTCCTGTAGCTGAAAGCTCACCGTCTTGCTAGAGATGGGCAGTGGATTGTACCTGTAAGAACGGGCCAGCAGCTCTGAGCACAACCAAGCTGCAATCCACACCATCTCCCCACCACCATAGCCTTCTCCACCGGGCCAACCACCAGCAGTCCTTAAGTAGCACTTGCTGGGTTCACCTCGGTATGGCTTGTCTTCTCTCTTATTCTTCCCTTCCCTGTCTCATGGAGACAGCGCAGGTTGTCTTTGTACTGCTGTCCTCCAGCTCTGGAAGCTGCCTAGATGCTACTTATACCAATATGCTAGGCACCTTTTGAGATTAGAAACCCAGAAGTCCCAGGCACAAAGTAGCAGACAGGTCCCCCTCTCCAAAATGCCAACATACCCAGGCAAAACATAACCAAATGTGTTCTCACTGTGCCAGTTCTTGAAAGCAAAGCCTAAAGTTTTGTAGATCTACTGATTTGTGAACTTACAAAAATAAGATTTCAACAGGTGGTAGAGAGATACTTAAATGAATTACAAGGAGGCCTTAGTACACAACCCTTCAATCCATATAATACCAAAGCTCCTACACCTCTCACTTCAATGCAAGTGGACAATAATACAGAAGAAGCAAAGACAGTTAACCTGTACTTACAACTTTTTAATTAAAGGCAGGGCTGGCTGTACCATCTATATTATTACGGTTGCTGAACACTTCCCATTATAAGATCCTGTTTTCAACTGTTTATAATTTTGCCAAACTTCAACCATTTAGGCTGAAATTTTCCATGCCAGGCTGAATTGTTTTGAAAAATTTAACCAAAATAGCTCAGCTATTTCCAAGAACGAGGCTAGGGCAAAATGTGTTGTTTTCCCCCTGTTAAAAAATTTGTGAGACCTTTTCTTTAAAATGTCCTAGCACGCCTGTACTCCAAATTTGGCAAGGGGGCGGCCTTTGTGTCAGGGATGCGTCTTTTGCCCTTCCCATAAAAATCCACTTCAAAGTTGGCCAAGTTATAAGCATTTGAAAAACAGGGGTTTGTAAATGATCAGAGACATCTTTGATTTGAGCAGCTAAAATCTCCAAAGATTGTCCTCACTAAGCATGCTCCAGCCCCTCGCTGCTCCTGTGTAGGACCAGACTGCCCATGTGCCA
Organism: Emys orbicularis; assembly: GCF_028017835.1. Classification (NCBI taxonomy): domain Eukaryota; kingdom Metazoa; phylum Chordata; order Testudines; family Emydidae; genus Emys; species Emys orbicularis. Next base: position 20,825,194 of record NC_088694.1, on the reverse strand, counting down.
TCCCTGCAGAGTGAGGTCTACGCTAGAAAATTAGGTTGGTTTAACTACATCAGTCAGAGGTGTGAAAAATCCACCCTCCTGAGTGGATAGCTAAGGCTAGGTCTACACTACAGCGGGGGGTCGACCTAAGATACGCAACTTCAGCTACGTGAATAGCGTAGCTGAAGTGGCGTATTTTAGGTCGACTTACCTGGCTGTGAGGACGGCGGCAAGTCGACCGCTGCCGCGCCGCCGTCGACTCCGCTACCGCCTCTTGCCGTGGTGGATTTCCGGAGTCGACGGCAGAGCCATCGGGGATCGATTTTATCGCGTCTTCACTAGACGCGATAAGTCGATCCCCGATAGACTGATTGCTACCCGCCGATCCGACGGGTAGTGAAGATGTGCCCTTAGTCCCTGTGTAGGCAGCGCTAGGTTAATGGAAGAGCTCTTCATCAACCTAGCTACCACCTCTCGGGGAGATGGATTGCCTGCGCCGATGGGAGAATCCCTCCCTCGGTGTAGGAAGTGTCTACACTGAAGCACTGCAGCAGAGCAGCTGGAATGGTGCAACTGTGCCCTGTAGCATTTTAAGTGTAGGCGAGCACTGAGCCTGTTTCAGCCCAGGGCTATGGGGGGGCTCAGAAGGACTTTCTCTTTCCAGTAATGGCTGCTCCCAAGTGCTGTGGGCTGGGGTGCGCTGGGACTGAGAGCAGGAAGTCCATCTCTCATGTGCTTTCAGTGATCCCCTGCTGGCATCCAGCCAGCACAGAGGAAGCAGCTGTCCAATTCAAATGCAGAAGGGACAAAAGCCAGACGGTGGGGGGTGAGGGAAGGAGTAGATTGGGACGGGGAGTGGGGAGACAAATGGACTAGCTAGGCAAGGAGACTGAGACTGGGAACCAGTGGAGGACATGGGGGTGGGGACTGAGACTGGATGGGGGAAGACTGGCACTGGCTTCTGACTGGGACTAGGAACCAGTGTGGGGGCACAACAGGGGTAGGAGAGATGGCCCTGACAAGGAGTTTGGTGTGGGGGAAAACTTGGACTGACTGGGCAAAGGAACCGGGTGGGAGGAGTGGAAGAGGCTGCAAGTTGGGGGGAAGGGGAACAGGAATCGGGGCTTCGCTTCCTCCTATGGGCTTGCTGTCCAACATGGAAAAAATTGTATGTGAGTACTTAATGAATACGCACAGTGGGGCCAAGTTAAAGCTACACCGGCCACCCGAATTCTGGCACTTCCTAACTTTTGAGTGCTTGACTTTGCAACCTTAATAATGTCGGGAGTGAGAGAGAGATGTTGCCTGATGACTTGGGAGACTGCTAATGAACTATATAGAGAGTCCACTCTAGGTCACCAGTTCAAATCCAGCATGGCGTGGTTGCAACAAAAAACAATTGCTATCTGATGGCAGTTTGGCTCATATGTAGGAGCTTGTGATTCTAGGCATTGTACTCTGGCTCTATCTGGATTTTTATCCTGCACCCAGCCTGTGGTATCTGAGCACCGTGCAAGCAAGTGTCTAGTGCTACCACTGGTTCCCCAGTTGGCCAGCTCAGTGGAGCCTGAACTCTGCTATTGCCAGTAGAGGAGGGGTCTCTAGGTCGACCTGAGGTCTGTTGCTGTGGCAGTGAGTGGGTAAGCTTGTTGTGCTGTCGTTCATGTACCTGTTCTGTGAGTAAACAGAGGACTTGGGCTCCCGCGCTGCTGCCCTGGCTGCTATCACCAGCCCTGGACTTACATATTTTGCTTTAAAACTGTTTAGGCCGTTTGACCCTGGCTGTCCCTTGTTTCGACTGCATCCTCAGGGGCCTTATATTTAACACTTCACGCTGTTAGACACAATGACAACAAAGAGCGGGCATGGAGTGAATACTGGACTCAACATTGTGCCATGCGTCTTCAGTGAGCCAAGGACCCAGATGAATCAGAAAGCTGTGGGTCCCATAATAGCAATGTAAACAGCTGCTCATGGAGACATTGCAGGCTCCGCTTTCTCATCCCAGCCAGAGGAATGAGGAGGAGGAAAAGCTTGTTCTCACTGAAGCATAAAGTAATGTTTAAACAAGACAACTTGGCACAACCTGCAGGGTCGGCCCAGGAGACTTTCAGCCCCGGCATAGCAGGGGGTGCTGCAGGTCACGACTGACTTGTACTGCCAGAGCCATGTGTGGGAGGCGCTCCAGATGGGAATAGCAGGAGGAGGTGTGGGTCAGGACTGAGGTGAGCTGACAGGGCTACAGGCAAGGGGCAGAGATCAGGACAGAAATAGCACGGGTGCTGCGGGTCAGGATGAGGTGAACTGTCAGAGATGCGTGGGGGCCCTGGAGCCCTGGACTGAAATAGCAGAGGATGTTGCTAGTCAGGATTAAGAACTGCCACAGCTTGTGGTGGTGGGGAGACTGAAAACGCAGAGGGCTTTGCCAGTCAGCATGGAATGTGCTGTTGGAGCTGGTGGGGGGAGCTTGCAAAATGCTGCCTGCAGTGTCCTGAGCCTGGTATGAAAATCCACCAAATGCCCAGGCCAGAAAATAGGAGTGAAGTCAGAGCGATGGGGGGAAATCTTTGGGCAGGCAGGAAGTTAAAGGGGCTTGGAGCCTACCTGAGAGCTGGATAGAGAGGAGAAGAGATGGAGCACATGACTAAATGGAGGAACAGGAGGAAGATGGCCCTGTGCAGCATCCTTCACCCTTCTGGAGTGACCTGAAATCAAGAGAAATCCAAATCAGTGATGGTAACAGACAGTGACTCTTGACCTCACATGCAGCAGTTGGGGGCTCTGAGCACACCACTGCCAATGAGTTGGGAGAAAGCTTCTTGAATGTGCATGGGAGCTCTCAGCTACATCTTCATTTTCTCAGTCAGACTCAAGTCGCTGAATCCCTGTGTCATCGGCATCAATGGGACAGAAATCACCCTGTGCAGCCTATATTTATAATACCCAACATGTACTTCCCCTTGCAAGACAGCGGCCTCGGCATATCCGTGTCTTGGCATTGCACGATGATTATCATATAAATACCCGATTAACAGCCACCATCTCAGCAAAGCAGCCCCTTCCAATGCCTGCCTCTGCCTGGAACGCTGTCCCAGCAAGTTGACTCCCTGCCTTTGGTGACTGATGGCCAGACTCTAGAGCCCATTTCCAGGGAATGCTGATGGTGATACAAACGCTGGCCTTGAATCCATAACCCCCTGCCTGTGAGCTGGGATCAGAACATACTCCCCTCTCACCAGGCCTTTCTGCTCTCACCCGCCACTACTGGAGCACGTTTTACCCAGACGAGTCAGAGACTGGAAGCAGGGAGTGTGGGATTGTCTTAATTAGAGCTGCTTGAACTACTTTGTTAGGAGCTGAGCTCTTTTTTCAGGCTAGTGAACGCAATCCTGATTTTCCTCTGAATGGATTTGCTCTTTGTAAATATTTGCCTGATAGTTTGCACAAATAACTTTCACCCTCTGAGGAGCTGTTTGGATTACAGGAGCACCTAGGGGCTCCAGCTGAGATTGGGACTCCTTTGCATCAAGCCCTATACAACCACAGAGAGAGAGAGTCCCTGCCCGGAAGAGCTTACAGGTAAATAGACAAAGGGTGGGAGGGGATAAAGGAGGCCCTCGTAAGCAGAGCGATTCACCTAAGTTCACAGGCGGAATTAGGAAGGTGTCCTGGGTTCTAGAGCATTAGCCTAGCTTCTGCCGACACACTACTTGTGTTGTGCAGTTGGTCAGCTTAGTTGCATAGTATGTGGTTCTCCTCCCATAATGGATGCCTGCAACACCTGACATGGGAAAACAAGTAACAACATGTTTCTGGAGCGATAACAGTCCATGTGGACAAGGGGGATCCAGTGGATATAGTGTGTTTAGATTTTTAGAAAGCCTTTGACAAGGTCCCTCACCAAAGGCTCTTAAGCAAAGTAACCAGTCATAGGATAAGATGGGAGGTTCTCTCATGGATTGGTAATTGGTTAAAAGATAAGAAACAAAGGGTAGAAATAAATGGTCAGTTTTCAGAATGGAGAGAGGTAAATAGTGAGGTCCCCCAGGGATCTGTACTGGACCAGTCCTATTAAACATATTCATAAACGATCTGGAAAAGGGGTAAACAGTGAGGTGGCAAAATTTGCAGATGATACGAAACTATTCAAGATAGTTAAGTCCCAGGCAGACTGCGAAGAGCTACAAAAGGATCTCTCGAAACTGGGTGACTGGGTAACAAAATGGCAGATGAAATTCAATGTTGATAAATACAAAGTAATGCACGTTGGAAAACATAATCCCAATTATACATATAAAATGATGGGGTCTAAATTAGCTGTTACCATTCAAGAAAGAGATCTTGGAGTCATTGTGGATAGTTCTCTGAAAACATCCAGTCAATGTGCAGCAGCAGTCAAAAAAGCGAACAGAATGTTGGGAGATCATTAAGAAAGGGATAGATAATAAGACAGAAAATATCATATTGCCCCTACGTAAATCCATAGTATACCCACATCTTGAATACTGCGTGCAGATATGGTTGCCCCATCTCAAAAAAGATATATTGGAATTGGAAAAGGTTCAGAAAAGGCAATAAAAATGATTAGGGGTATGGAACCGTGCCGTATGAGGAGAGATTAATAAGACTAGGACTTTTCAGCTTGGAAAAGAGATGACTAAGGGGGGATATGATAGTGCTCTATAAAATCATGACTGGTGTGGAGAAAGTAAATAAGGAAGTGTTATTTACTCCTTCTCATACCACAAGAACTAGGGGCCACCAAATGAAATTTATAGGCAGCAGGTTTAAAACAAACAAAAGGGAGTATTTTTTCACACAACACACAGTCAACCTGTGGAACTCCTTGCCAGAGAATGTTCTGAAGGCCAAGACTATAACACAGTTCAAAAAAGAAGATAAATTCATGAAGGATAGGTCCATCAATGGCTATTAGCCAGGATGGGCAGGGATGGTGTCCCAACCTGTTTGCCAGAAGCTGGGAATGGGCGACAGGGGATGGATCACTTGATGACTACCTGTTCTGTTCATTCCCTCTAAGGCACCTGGTATTGGCCACTGTTGGAAGACAGGATACTGGGCTAGATGGACCTTTGGTCTGACCCAGTATGGCCGTTCTTATGAATGTTTCAGGATAGGCAAACACTTTCATGATTGTTTAGCAGCTGTCTGGATACTTGGGAACAGGAATAATCCAAGTCTGTGGATGAAAGTGAACTGAACTCTGGGCTTTTATTTGTGGAAATTAGAGCTGGAAGAAAATTTCCATTAAATCTTTTTTCCGATGGAAAGTACCTTTGTGATCAAAATAAAAATGTTTGCGAAATGTTATCATTTGGATGGAAATTTATCAACAACCATATTCCAAAATGGAAAAATGCTTACTTTAAAAAAAAAAAAAAAAAAAAAAACTAATTGGGTGTCAATCACAGGTTGGGTAGAGCTGGGTTGTGGCATTGGTGGGAATTCTTTGGGGGAAGTTGATTAGTTTAGTTACAATGTTGGGTTATTTTATTTGATCTGAGGTAATTGACAGGTCTGTTTATTCACTTGTGTGTGTGTGTGTTTAATCTGTTACCCGGGGCTCCAGAATACCAGATGGTTGCTATTTTATTGTAGTTTAGTAGAAAATCCAAATACATATTTATTTCTAGAGCTGTGAACTTAGACAACTGCTGGCAAAGTGCATAAGAAGCCACAGTCCTGACTTCAAAAAGCTTTCAGGCTCACTGGGATAGATCTCATATGAAGGGTATTCGCCCAAGACACAGGAGAGCCTGGAGTGATTGTCAGCAAGAAAATACAGGTAAGGAGCTGTTGTGAGTGAAAAGGGATCTGAAGAAGAACAAGAAGGGTGCATGGCACACAGGGAGGGGAAAGTTGTTCCAAGCAGAGGAATGAAAGAAGGTGCAGAGCTGTATGTAGAAAGAGACAAAGTGACCAGTGAAGAGCAGGACATGAGATGGGGCTATTCCCTTTTCTGCACTGGCATCCGCAGGAGGAGAGGATGCCGTGCCCTTTCCATGGGTGGAGCAGCAGCAGAGTTCCTCCTGCCCTCTGGGACATATTGTGCTAGCTCTGGCACAACTCCCTGCAGAGCTCCTGCCAGGCTGTACTCCTCTGTGCTGCCCACAACAGGCTGCAGCACCTGTATGCCACTGTCAAGCCCTAAATGGCTTATCACCTGCTACAAATTCGGGGATAGAACCCAGATCTCTGGCCCTGTGCCATAGGCACAAAGGCATCCTTCTTCTCTTCCAGTGCCTGAAAGGATCAAACAGGCAGCAGGAGACTGACAGTGAAGGAGAAGGAATCTAACTGCACATGGAAATGATCAGGGATGGGAGATGAAATGGAAATGCAAAATAATTCAAAGGACTGTGTGGGTGAAGGAGAGTGAACCTCGAAGATTCAGTGGAGAGTTGTGTGAACACGATCCAGTCCAGCCAGGTCTGTAAGACTGGGCTGCATATCTGACCAGCACAGGCAGGTGTGTCTATCCCTAAGGACAGGGCATTGTTGCTGCTGTTGATCATTGATGGAGTGCCATCAGTGCACGTGGCACTGCACAGATATGATCCCTAGGCCAAGGTGCTCAAAATTGAAATCTGACAACACGGTGATGACACACAGGAGCGTTGGGTGTGTTTGTGCTTTTGATAGACACAAAAGGGGTTTTGTGTTTGGTGGGATATCACTGAAGATCCTCATGGACAAATTGTGTTTTAAGAAGCTATTTGAAGGAGGAGAGGAAAGTTGTTTGGGGCAAAATGAGTAGGAAGGTGTTCCAGGCATAGGAGCTGATCTCGCTGCTATTGATATTTATTTATTATTGTAGTGTCTAGGGGTCCCAGTTATGAACCAGACCACATTGTGGCAGGTGCTGTATAAACACAGAACACAAAGACAGTCCTTGCCCCAAAGTTAAGCCCCCACTGACTTCAGTGAGTGCAGAATCAGACTCCCAGGGAGCAGGATGGAACTATTAATTACTGTAAACAGTTCCTCAGCCTGCTTTCTGGTTTCCCAGTTTACAGCTGCTTATGCTTCAAACCTGCAGGCTGGGTCAGCCTTCAGCACTATTTCCATCTGTTGTTCTTTTGGAAGTGAAGCAGCTTGACCTAACTTTAGAACAGAGCTGATTGTTGGTAAAAGAGGGAACTGAATCCACCTCCCAAAGAATTCTTGCCTCTTAGAAACCATCATGTCAGCCCCATGAAGACCCTCCGAATGCCAGGGAACCGAACCAGTGACACTCCTGTGGGACAGAATTATAAGGCTTCTGGTTTTAGGTTTACACTGCTGTTTTCTGGAGGAAGCATGCCCCCCTCCCTGGTACCCCAACATGAATCCCAAATCATATCCATCAACTTCTGATAAAGAAAATGAGGGTGATCTAGACACTCCAAAAGGAGCGTTGGCACTGTCCCAGACTTGGGTGCCAATCAATGTTCTTTATATTATGAACAGCCAAACCACTGTGAGAGCATAGCAATGAAATGGCAGTGGGGTTGCACAAGTGCAACCAGGGGAGAATATAGCCCTTTGCTTTTCCCTTCCTTCCCGTTTGTATTCCTAGGGTAAGACACCCCACCACACACTACTATCCCCACTTTCATTCTATACCCAGCTCCTCTCCTTTCAGTGCCAGGTGTTCCTCCAGACTGTTTTCATCCCTTTTGAAATCTTTATTCTGTACCCCCTCTGACCCCATTAGTTTCTTAAAGAAGCTTTTTTGATTTTCCTTTTCTCTCATCTGTTTTTACCTTCCTTATCTTCTCTTTCCCCTCTCCCGTTCTCTCTCTCTCTCTCTCTCTCATATCCCTTCATTTCTGTCCCCTTGGTCCTCTCCCCTTTGGTCTTTCTCCCACCCCATACACAAGGGATACTGAACCTGGAGTCCTGCTCACCTTCACAAGTGTGGCCGTTATTTCAGAGGGTGAACAGAAGAATGTTCAAGTTTCGCTCTCTGAACATGGCCAAGTTGACAGCCCTGGAAAATCTTGTTCCCGTCTTAATTATGACAGGGTTAATTTCACTTCTTTGCTTTGCATTCTAGCGAGGGGGAGCGGGGGAGATTAGTAAATTCCCTTTAAGATGAAAAGCATTTAATGTGATTGTAAAAGATAAAGCACAACAGTTTCCCAACACCCCCTCATGCAATTTTAATGTTGCAGTGTTTGTGAAAATACTGATGGATAGATTAGATCGATCACTCCTTCTGTTCCTTACTGTGTCTGGGATACGTGTCTAATCAGTCCTGAAAATACTGCTGTGGGGATGCAATGAAACCTTAATTACTCCTGCAGTCTGGTAAGGTTGATTTTTATACTGTACAATATTGCAATTAAAAGTACAAAGATATTTCCAATTGCTTCCTCTGCTATCTTGTAATTGGATGTGCGTTGCCCATAAGTCTTCCAAATTTCTACTCATCCCTTTGTTTGGCTCAACTAAATAGTTATTAATGGATGAGTAAAATATTAGTTTTGTGGTGGCTTTCATCATCAGTGTTGTAAGAGCAGGGTGCAGATTCTGTGCCTGGGCTCGTAAATTTTCAGACTGTTTTGCAAGGCTGTTCTATAACATTACTTTGTATATTTACATGTATCAGACACTTCAGTTATTCATAATTGTTTCAGTCTATAACTTAATCCATAAAGCCCTTTGAGATTAGTACTGAGGCTGCTGATAAATGCCAAATCTGATTGTGTTTTAGGGTAACTGAATTGCCCCCAGTTTCCAAATAGCAGGTATCTTGTTAAAACACACATGCAAAGGATCAAACTTACCGTTCCCTGAGGAAATGGGATCTTCCCAGCTCGCTACGTGATTTCCTTTCCCGGTTAAAAATACTTCTTTCTCTCTCGCTCTCTTGCCAGCTTTTGTTGCTTCAGCGAACTGGACTGGGTTCCTTCCTCCTTAGTTCTTTACCTGTGCAGGGTCCCAGTTGACTGGGACCAAGACTCGTTCAGATTTCCCCAACTACCGTGGCAGTTCTGCTGCTGCTGCGAGAGGTGCACCTTCTCCTTTTATACCTGTGCTCCCTTAGGAGTTCTGTGGGCTTCTCAACGTCAGAGGATCAATTACCCTCCAGTCGTTCAAAGGGCTGTGTTTAGCATCCCCTCTTTTTGCGGACGAGGATGCAGGCAGGGAGGTGTGGGAGGCAAGGGGGGGCTATGCCTGCAGTTTGAGGATGATTTGCATGCTTTCCCTTTATCTTACAGATATAGAATAACAACAATAATTTGGCACAATGAATGACAAATTTGCTTTACAAGGTAAACTTCTTTTCCCTTTAAAATGTCATTTTTCCTTGTAACCCACAATGGGGGAAAGTTAACCATTAATATTCTCTCCTGCTGCCTTTGTAGGAAGGTTTATCTCTTGGCCTTTTTCTTTTCCTCCTGATTATCAGGCTTTTCCTCCTTCCCCTTTGTTGTTGGCACCTGCTGTCGTTAGCAGGGCAGTTCATGCTTCAGTCCCTCGCAAACATCGCAGCCTCACGTCAGGCAAGCAAAGCATCTCTCTGAAGAGCCTCACTCTGTGCATGTGCGCTGGAAAAATCAGAGGTCCTGCTCCATTTGCCATGTCATCCCTCCATTTTGGTTTCCGGTGGCCTGTTCCATTCCTGCAGGAACCGTTCGGGAAATGCTTTTTACAAAGCCTCATTTCGGAGGGAACTGGATGGCGCTGGGGGCTGGTAATAAGACTTTCCTTGCTCCATGACCAGTGTGAACCCAGACTGGAAAAGTTGTTACTACCAAAAGATCGGAAGGGATCTAAACCCTCCTGCTTCAGACCATAAGCCAACCTCCAGCTATTTTGGGTGTTCGGAGGAAACTTTCTGTGGGGCAGGTTATCTCAGAGTTGCCTCCTGCAGAGTTTCTTGCACCTCTGGAGCAGCTGTATTCTGGCTACTGTCAGACAGGATGGCAGGACAAGATGTCCCACTTGGTCTTCTCTGGTATGGAAGGGGGGGGATTTTCAAAAGCATTCAGTGTTGGCCTAACTCTGCAGCCTTCTCTCAAAACACACCATCCCCATAGACACTAATCCTCAGTCTTCTCTGGCAGCCATGGTAGAGGGCAAGGATGAAACTCCTCTGTTGCTCTTAGAGGCAGTCCCTCTGTCAGGGTTGATGCACATTGGCAGGGTGGTGTGAGGGAAGTTTGCACTGCCACTGCCTGAACTGTACCTGCTCTGTAGATAAATATAGCGCTTCCATCCCTACTGCGGTCAAACCGACATCATGGGCCCAATCCAACTCCCACTGAAATCAATGAAAGGCTCCCATGGCCTAAACAGGAGCTGGATCTGTCCCTAAAGAGGATCTATGTAATATATTTGCACTTCTGTAAGGCTTTTGACTTGTTACTGCATGATTTTTTTGATTTAAAAAACTAGAAAGATACAAAATTAACCTGGCACGCATTAAATGGATTAAAAGCTGGCTGATACCTCTCAAAATGTAATTGTAAATGGGGAATCATCATTCAACAGATGTTCCTAGTGGGGTCCTGCTGGGATCCCTTCTTGGCCCTAGGCTACTTAACATTTTATTAATGCCCTAGAAGAAAACATAAAATCATCACTGATCAAGTTTGCAGATGACACACACATGGCGGGAGTGGTAAATAATCAAGAGGACAGGTCACAGATTCAGAGCGATCTGGGTTGCTTGGTAAACTGGGAGCACGCAATCTGTGTTTTAATATGGCTTAGTGTAAATGTCTACATCTGGAATGAAGAATGCAGGCCATACTTATAGGATGAGGGACTCTATCCTGAGAAACAGGGACTCTGAAAAAGATTTGGGGGGTTGGTGGATAATCAGCTGAACATGATGCTGTGGCCAAAAGGACTAATGCGAACCTGATGCATAAACATGGCACTCTCAAGTAGGAGTATGGTGTTTATTTTACCTCTGTATTTGGCACTGGTGTGACCGCTGCTGGAATCCTGTGTCCAGTTCTGGTGTCCATAGTTCAAGAAAGATGTTGATAAATTGGAGAGGGTTCAGAGAAGAGCCATAAGAATGATTAAACGATTAGAAAATATGCCCTGTAGCTTAACAAAGAGAAGATTAAGAGGTGATTTGATTACAGACTGTAAGTAGCTATACGGGTAACAAATATTTAATAATGGGCTCTTCAGTCTAGCAGAGAAAGGTCTAATGCAGGGATGGGCAAACTTTTTGGCCCGAGGGCCACATTGGGGTGGCAAAACTGTATGGAGTGCCTCCCCAAACAGCCTGGCCCCTGCCCCCTATCTGCCCCCTCCCACTTCCTGCCCCCTGACGGCCCCCCTCAGAACGCCCAACCCATCCAACCCCCCCCCGCTCCTTGTCCCCTAACCGCCCCCCAGGACCTCACCCCCTTGCTCCCAGTCCCCTGACTGCCCCCCGACCCCTATGCACACCTCTGCCCCCGACAGGCCCCCGGGACCCCACGTCTATCCAACTCCCCCTGTTCCCCGTCCCCTGACCCCTAGCCACACCCCCGTCCCCTGGGATTCCCACACTTCTCCAACACTTCCCCCCCGCCCCCCCCGTTCCCCATCCCCTTTTATTTTATTTCTTAAAATGTGATTCAGCTCAAAAGCAACTGTGGGAAGAGCCACAGGAAGGATTATTCTCTTTATTCCAGATCTGAGTTAAAGAAGCCTCCACACAAAACTGTTCAGGAGGAAAAGGGTTGCTGTGCAAATCAGACATTTGTACATAGATATTCTTGTTATTTTAACACCAAATAAGGAAAATGTTCTGAATACCACAGCAGAGCTTTAAAAATCAATGTGCTGGGCCACGCAGCCGTGTGCTCTCTTTCAGCATTGCAATGAGATCGTTCAGCTCTACGTTCATTGCTAATGTTTCTGAAACAAAACCTCCTGCTCTTTCATGGGTGAGGCTGGTAGCACCAATTTTTCAGCACAAATTGTTTTTCCCCAGCTGTAAATCGGTGCTACGCTTCCCTGTCTCACACAGGAATCATGCTATTTTGTTAAGCCCTGTACCACTCTGGAGCAGTTCTCAACTGTCTCAGGGTATTTATTTGTGCTTCTCGACCATTATATTTTATGAGGGAGTTTCATATCAGCCTTGCCTACTGCCTGAACCCAAGCTGCTATAGACAACTGACTCGTACACTGCCCCTCTGAACAAGGAGAATCCATGCTTATGAAGGGTATGATCTGTTTAACTGCCATACTATTAGTTATCCACCAAGCATTTTGGATTGGGGGCTTAGCCTCTGTTTTTATTTCAGATCCCAACTGCTTTCCAAGGAAGGTTTTAAAAATCCCACTGTTCTAGGTGTTTCCTTGCTATCATAGGTCCATGGTCCTATTCTGCACCGCTGGACCCAGCTGGGAGCCCAAGTTAAGCAATAAACAACCCCCTCAAGGGTTTCAGATTCATGTACAGATTCCAAAGAAAGTAAAACAAACATACAGGGTCTCTGGCCATGTTCCCTTCATGCAGTTTAGGCGTCTTTAAACAAACAATATAAATGCTGTAGCTCTTATATTATCCGCACTTCCTGTCCCAGCTTGTACTCAGAATCCTTCCATGTTCCTAGAACTGAAAGGAGTCAGCCTAAACACCCTTTCTTGAATCCTTGGTCTTACCCTCTGGCCAGGCACTGCAGGCTGCAGTAGGTGCCTGAACACAACTGGCTGTGATCTGTATTTTTGCCTGAAAGGGGTAAACAATGAGGTGGCAACGTTTGCAGATGATATTAAACTGCTCAAGATAGTTAAGTCCAAAGCAGACTGTGAAGAACTTCAAAAAGATCTCACAAAACTAAGTGATTGAGCAACAAAATGGCAAATGAAATTTAATGTGGATAAATGTAAAGTAACGTACATTGGAAAAAATAATCCCAACTATACATACAATGTGATTGGGCCAATTTAGCTACAACTAATCAGGAAAGAGATCTTGGAGTCATCGTGGATAGTTCTCTGAAGATGTGCACGCGGTGTGCAGCGGCAGTCAAAAAAGCAAACAGGATGTTAGGAATCATTAAAAAAGGGATAGAGAATAAGACACAGAATATCTTATTGCCCTTATATAAATCCATGCCCACATCTTGAATACTGCATACAGATGTGGTCTCCTCATCTCAAAAAAGATATACTGGCATTAGAAAAGGTTCAGAGAAGGGCAACTAAAATGATTAGGGGTTTGGAACAGGTCCCATATGAGGAGAGATTAAAGAGGCTAGGACTTTTCAGCTTGGAAAAGAGGAGACTAAGGGGGGATATGATAGAGGTATATGAGTGGTGCGGAGAAAGTGAATAAGGAAAAGTTATTTACTTGTTCCCATAATATAAGAACTAGGGGCCACCAAATGAAATTAATGGGCAGCAAGTTTAAAACAAATAAAAGGAAGTTGTTCTTCACACAGTGCACAGTCAACCTGTGGAACTCCTTGCCTGAGGAGGTTGTGAAGGCTAGGACTATAACAGGGTTTAAAAGAGAACTAGATAAATTCATGGAGGTTAAGTCCATTAATGGCTATTAGCCAGGATGGGTAAGGAATGGTGTCCCTAGCCTCTGTTTGTCAGAGGGTGGAGATGGATGGCAGGAGAGAAATCACTTGATCATTACCTGTTAAGTTTGCTCCCTCTGGGGCACCTGGCATTGGCCACTGTCAGTAGACAGGATACTGGGCTAGATGGACCTTTGGTCTGACCCAGTATGGCCGTTCTTATGTTCTGGCTTCGCTCTTGAGTTGGGGCTTCTCCAAACGGGCTTGGATCTCAAGTATCTGTGCATTTTGTCTTAATCCACCACAGCCTATGAAGGGGTGTGATGTGGTTCAGAGCCTGTCCTGCATTCATCCCTGCTGCAGTCAATGGATGCTCATCCCTGAGAGCATTTTATGATCACTGTTTAGTGTTTAACTAATATAGTGGCGAAGGTGGATCTGGCACCATACAGACCTATAGGAAGACCCCTGCTTAAGGGGTTTAGGAATCAATCCTGCAAGCACTGAAGTCAATAAGAGCTTTTCCACTTATTTCAGTAGGTGCAAATTTGGCCATTAAATGTAACAGAGGTATTAATGTATTTTTTCCTGATAAGTAGTTTTAGAGAGAGTTGTATGTCGTACGATTGCATTTGTACCTAGAACTTTTCCTCTCTTGCCCCGCCTCGCTCTCTCTCTTGATCTCCTTCATTTCATTAGACTTATAGCCAACCCCAGAGCATGATGTAATGGGCATGGCAAGTTACCTCCCATAATCCAGCAGTCAGGGCTAGGTGGGTGTTATGGGATATATTATTTCCTGTACACAATGGGCCAGCTTAGCTAATGTAAATTGGATTAGGTCCATTAAAGTTAATGGTTCTACACCAGTTTACACTGGCAGAGGATCTGGCCCCCTTTCTGATTGAAATTCTGCTGAAGTTTGAAGTTGTATCTGCTTACACCCAGTCTGACTGTGGCCCACAGTGTGAGGCAGACACCTGCTGCTATTACATTCTATTTCCAGTCCTTCATTGACAAAGGGCAGAGCCCGAAAATCCTGATGCAATTCCCTAGATATTGATTTCCTCTTAGCCTTGTCGCCTACATCCTTCATTCCATGTTTTAAAAAATAGTTGCTGTCCACTCCCTATATACCATATAGACTCCCAGATTAGCTCACCTGCATGTTAGATGGACCCCCCCTCCCCCCCACTTAGTGATGTTGGAACTAACTCTATTGGGTATTCAGCTAAAAGGCCAGAAAAAACTTCCCTGGATTTTGTTGCGATCTCCAGCTGTCCTAGCCTTTTCTCCAGTCTCCCCAAAGCTTTCCTGAGCATGGCTGTTGGCTCATGTGTCCTCTGGTCCCCATGACCCCCTATGCAGCACCTCAGGACTTTCCAAACCCCATGTGGTTTTCTTTTCATTAGTTAGTGAGGCAATTAGGTTACCACAAATGACTTGTTAGCCTAAACAGCACCGATTAAGCTGACTGGGAGACCTATTTTAGCATACATTTCTCATCTTACATGTGACTACAAATGGTAGAGCTATTGCATATCATCAAGAATTTAATAATATTTCTAATGAATTGGTATTTATATAGTGCCTTTAATCCAAGGGAGCCTAAAGTTCTTCACAAGCCATTGGAATGTAGCAATGCGGCACTTCTTGGTGTGTGTGTGGGGGGGGGAAGATGGGGGGGGACATGGCAACAACCCAGCACACAAGAACAAAAGGAGCAAGAAGAAATATTGGTGAGGGCCGTTGGGAACCACCCCCTGCTCTTCCAGAGGAGCCCCAGAATCTGTAATGTCTAAGCACAGCAAGCAGGATGTCTTCTTTTTAATTAAAAAAAAAAATTCCTTGGTAAATTGTACAGGACTCGGTTTCTCTACTTTGGAAGGATAAAGGGCCAGGATTTGATGCTGTGGATCCTTGGAGTCTCCAGCTTTGTTGCTTAGAACACCAATATATTTCCCTTGAGGAATTTGGGGCTGGAGCACACTGAATACAAATATTTATCAAAATAGTCTCCTTAGAAAAGGGTCCCCATGGAAGAGAAGCAGCCCAGCTCTTGGCCAAATACTTTGCATTTGGAAGCATGAATGTGAAGCAACGTATCAGATTAAAAACAGATGGATTAAACTGGTGGCATGCAAAAAGTAAAAGAAGGTGCTAGCAAAATGAAGGACTGTCTCATACATTTAAAAGCCTGTTTGAAAAGCCTGCTTAATCTTCACACGTTAACATATCACTTAGACTACAATAGAGCAAGTGGCACCAGCCTGCATGATGTGAATCTGTCAGGAGCCCTGACGTGGCAGTGTGAGCAAGATGCCATTTTTAGCGCTTGTGCCTGTCTGTTTCTGTTTATTTTCTGAGAGAACCATAGAAATGTTTCACCAGCAGAGGGGAAATGCCCCCAGCATTGGCCAGCAGATGTCACTATTCTACAGTCAGTTCTGTATTTCAGCCTCTCAAAATGACTCATTGCATGTATCCTCTCCTCCTCAGGGAAGGAGAGAAAATTCAGGTCTTGGAAATGCTTCTCAGATGATCAAGAATTGTACTTAACTCTTCATTCTTCTTGCAATTTTGAGAGATAATTTTCCAAAAAGCTGACCGGTCACATTCCAACACTAGACTGGGAGCTAGGAGATCTGAGCTCCTCTTTCTCTGTAACCTTGCCCATGTTTTCAAAGCTGGCCTCTGATTTTGTGTTCCTCAGATTTTGGGAACCCAGCTTGAAAGGCCTCGGATCCTGGTTTTCAGAGGCACTGACAACCTCATATACAAACTGAAAGTCAACGGGAGCTATGGGTACTCAGCCCGTTTAAAAATCAGGCCCCAAAAGTCTCAGGCTAGGGAACCAGAAATGGAGCCCCATCCCAAATCACAGGCTGTTTTTTAAGATGTTGGCATAACTGCGTTGTGCCTCAGTTTCCCCATCTGTAAAAATGCGGATCTGAATACCCACCTTTGGAAAGTGCTTTAAGAGCCTCAGATGAAAGGTGCTATTTAAGTATCTGAAAAGTAAAAGTCATCTTATGGACAGGGAATCCTCTCAAATCTCCCATGGCTTTGCTAAGCCATCATTCACACAGTATATTCAATCTGCTAAATGCCCTTTTTCTATATTTTTAAAATACACTTCAGTAGGTGGTTATGTATAATGGTGGCAGGTATCATGCTATGCAAGCTGCTCCCAGTCCTGCCCAGTAGCACCACCTGCCTATTCAATGTTTGGGTTTCTATTGAAGTGTTTGGTGGTTGTCAGGCTGCTAGTTTACAGAGTGGATGGGGCCTTTCCAAAACCTGCAGCTGTTGTCTTGATATTTTGCCATGGCAAAATGCCTGGGGGGAGTAGAAGCGGACCTAAGTACAAAGCATGGAAGCTGTATATAGGTGCCTCTGCTCAGAGATCTCACTCTACAGGCATCTGAAATGCTATTACCAGACAGAGCTCTGATGGTATTAAGTTGATATAGGAACATGGAGATCCCGTGGAAATTTTTAGAGCAAGAGATCCAGGTTAAAGTTTTCAAAAGTACCTAAGTGAATTTAGGAGCCTAAATCCTATTTCCAAAAGTGACTTAGGCCCAAATCCTCAATCAAAGGTATTTAGGCGTCTAACTCCCAATTGAAATCAGTGGGGAGTCAGGTTCCTAAATATCTTTGAGGAGCTGGCCCTTAGGTATTGAGGAGCCCAAATCCTACTGACTTTTAATGAGATTTAGGGTCCTATGGGCATAACTCACTTTTAAAAATGGGATTTAGGCCTTGAATAAACAAGTTCCTGTGCCTGAGTTTCTCCATTGGTAGAACTGGGATAATCATCTAGGTGTGAGTTTTAGTTTTTATAGGGCTTTCAAATCCTTGGATGAAAGGGATTATATAAATCCAGAGTGTGGATTATTGTTATAAATGCAAGACCTGGAAAGGTAAAGTCTTTGTTTTTCTGAGCCACGTTGACTTCCATTTGATACTTCAAAACATCTAGTTGAATTCTTTTTTGGAAAAAAGACCTTTCGCTGGTAATACCTATTTGTATCAGGCTGAACATAAGCACACAATAGTGTATTTTGCCCCCTTTAACCAGAAACTTCTGATTCTGAGGGCCAGATTCTCAGATGGTGTAAATCTGCAGAGCTCCATTGAATTCAATAGATTAGCTAGCTTTACACCAGCTAACAACCTGACCCTTTTCAGAGTAGCAGCCGTGTTAGTCTGTATCCGCAAAAATAACAGGAGTACTTGTGGCACCTTAGAGACTAACAAATTTATTAGAGCATAAGCTTTCGTGGGCTACAACCCACTTCTTCTTCTTCTTCTTCTTGTAGACCCTGAGTCTTTTCTCTGTCAGGAATGTCATCTGGCCGCCTTTGCCAGGATCTCCCCTGATGTCCATTTCCACAGAATTATTGGTAAAAGGATTTTTCAGTCCCTGAGACTATTTTTTTAATTCAGTGTTTTGGGCCAATAGTGGCAGATCTCATGGCCTTCCCCAAGCTCAACCCTAAATGTAAGCAGCCACGGGTGATGTCAGTTCCCTGAATCGTTTCTAAGGTGGGGGGTTTTTCCTGAATGTTTTTCACATTAGACATCCATGTCCTGTATACCCTTTTTAACATGGATGTCTCTATGGAAAACCAGAGAACTAGTAGGACTATGACATCTCAGGTACCACATAAGTGAAACCTGTTAAATGAGGGAGGAAGTGATTTTTATTCGCCTGTTTTTACTAACACCTATTGAACTCACACACTTGATAAGCAGTCAGAAAATCCATTTATTACAGACTCGGTTGTCTGACCCTTCACAGGGCTGAGAAAACTCCCCACACCCATTTAGGATAGTCAGTGAGTTCTCAGAAAAAACAAAAAACAAAAAAACCCCAAGGAAAACTAGATTTGACATTACTGATATTTCTAAGGTAAAAAGTAGGGAGGAAAAGAAAAACCTTTCAGACTTTTTATATATGACAAAGAAGGGGGAAAGTATTTTTTTTCTTTGCAGATCATCTTACCTTTCATGATTGGGCCCTGAATCGGGGTAGCTAAATGACAGAGAGATTCCTTGGACACAGCACAGACTGAAGTGCAATTCATCATTGTTGTGCCTAAGCACTTCAAGGAGATAAGCGCAGGAAAATTACAGGTAAAAAGAAGCCTGTGAAAACAGAAAAGCCAGATGATTGACCATAGATGGCAGGGTGGCCTCTGTTAATTATTCATATCTATTTAGATAACAATTGCACCAATCTTGAGAGGAACATGCAGATAGAGGAGGCAGCATTGTGCAAAACTGCTTCATTAGACAGTTTGTTGAATAGACAACAGAATCAAAACCTATTTTGGACCTGGTATTTGGAAACATGCCCTTCTAGATGTTACTGCTCCACAGCTGGCCCCAAGGTAGAGCGTTCAGGCTGAATGCATGGTTTAAAAGAGAAGTCTTGAGATAGGGGTCCTATTTGAATGTGAAGAAGCAGAGGGACTTCAAAGTGACCTTACCTGGGTATTCAGAATTATGAAAGGGTTCGATAGAAGACAGAGCCAGACTAGAAGGGGTTTCCAAAACCACCTGCTTTCTGAAAATTAGGAAAGTAACATTAAACAGGTTGCCGATTATATACAGAACAAGACACATCTGGAATAAATTGCCTGAGGCCACTGAAGCAAACAGTAGAAATAAACTTAAATGACAGCTAAACATTTTGATGGTGAGATAAGGGATTGCAGAAGCAGAACAATCGGTTGAGATGATAAACCTACAGGGGACAGGCTTATCCAGTCAAATGGCCACCAACTCCAGCAACCCCACCAGCTGCAGAATAGCCTGAGCAAACCTATGAGAAGGAAGAGAGAGGAGGGACCAGGAATTAGGAGTAGGAAGAAAGAAAAATGGTAACCCCAAAATGAAGGGAATGGGGTGGGGGGGAATAATTAGGACCCCACTTAGATTTAGCATAATATATTTACGGAGCAGAGCGTTAAACCCTTTGTTCTATTCAGGTTCTCTAGTGTCCCCATTACCATAGTACAGGGGTGGCCAAACTCACTGACCCTCCGAGCCACATACGATAATCTTCAGAAGCTCGAGAGCCGGGTGCACTTGCCACGGCTCGGGGCTTCAGCCATGTGGGGCGCAGGCCTGCTGGGGTTTGGGGCTTCAGCCCCACTTCTGCTGAAGCCCCGAGCCCCAGCAGGTGTCTGCCATGGGGCTGAAGCTCCAAGCCCCCCCCCTCCTCACAGGATGAGCTCCCCCTGCCCCAGTCTGGTAGGTGGCAAATAGGGAGCAGTGGGATGGGGCTCTGCGAGCCGCACTTAAAGGAGCCATATGTGGCTCGTGAGCCAGTTTGGCCACCCCTGCAAGTGTCTGAGTCCCCTGGACCTCCAGGGCCAGGACAAGGGTGAGGAGAGCTCATGCTCAAATATCTAATTTGAAAACACCCCACTATTAGAATAGCATTAGCACACACGGGGAGCTGGCTGCAGGATCGGGGCCCCATTTGAGTCCGAGCCCTGTACGTGATACCCAGGGCGTGGGGGCAGTTCGGTTCCTGCTCTGAACGCTGTAACCCAGGCCCAGCTCCACCCTGCAGGCATGGTCCGGGCCGGGCAGCTCCCTGCCCTCCGGCTCGTGGAACCAGCCCGGCTGGGCCCGCGTCTGTGCGCTCAATGCGCAGCCCCGCTCCCCCCAGGCGGCCCCAGCGGTCAGGTGAGGGCACAACGGGGGTAAATGCCAATGCACGCGGAGGGGGAGGGGGGGTCACATGTGCCCTGCCCCGCCCCCTCTAGGCGCGGCGGGGTGTGGGAGGTCCCTAGCAACGCCGGCCCGGAGCTGGTTGCTACGGGAGCGGAGAGAGGAAGCGCTTCCTGCGGCGCTGGGAGGAATCACTTCCCGGGGCGGCGAGGCCTGGCCGCTGGAACGGGAGGTGAGAGGCGCGGGGGTGGAGGGGGAGTGTGAAGGGGCTCAGAGGATGGGATGGGGGTGAGAGGATCGGGGTAGGGATGAGGGGGGCTCAGAGGATGGGACGGGGGTGAGAGGATCGGGGTGGGGATGAGGGGGGCTCAGAGGATGGGACGGGGGTCAGAGCATCGGGGTGGGGATGGGGAGGCTCAGAGGATGGGACGGGGGTCAGAGGATTGGGGTAGGGATAAGGGGGCTCAGAGGATGGGATGGGGGTCAGAGCATCGGGGTAGGAATGGGGGACTCAGAGGATGGAGGGGGGGTCAGAGGATTGGGGTAGGGATGGGGGGTGCTCAGGACAAGTTGGGAGGGTGAGATACAAACTCAGGATGCTCAGAAAGGTTTTTGTGCAGGTGGGGGTGCAGAGGAGAGCCCTGCACCTGGCAGGAGAACAGGGAGTAAGGAAGGGGTCTGAGTCACCAGAGCTAAATCAGGAAGGGATTTTTTTTTTTAAAGTAGGGATTGGGGGAGTGGAAAATGGCTCCCCTTTGTGTGTTATGGACTGGAGGAGTCTCATCAGGTTAATGGGAATCCTCCTGCCCTGCCCAGCCCAGCCCGTGCATGGCTCACAATTGAAAACATGCACCAAATGAATCCCCTTGTTTCGCTTCTTCTTTATAATCTTCCTGGGACCAGGTGTGCTCTTAACTGACTTTATCAAAGAGGGAATAGACACCCTGAACGTGAAGCATGTCACTCAGCTATAAGGCTGCTCAGCTGTTTCCATTAAAGCCCCAGGCCAGAATTGTCAAATATGGGTACCTAAAGTTAGGCCCCTAAACCCATAGCTGTAAATAGAAGTGGTCTCATTTTCAGAAGATCACTGCACCCTGAAATCCCACTGAAGCCAATGGGAGCTGCTGGCTCCCAGCACCCTTGAAATTCAGGCTGTTTCTATTGAGGGGCCTACTGACTAGCTTCAGATACACCCAGATCTGGCCAGTTTGGCTGATCACTGGAAACAATCACCTTTTGCTCTGACACTGTCATTCTTTGTCTTTACCCAAAGATGGATTTATGATGTATTGTTTTTAGTGGCTTTGGTGTGCATGGTGCTGTATAGCTATATTGTGGTAGGCCCCAAATGAGGGATTGTCCTCCTCCCTGTTGTTTTAGGCACTGTACAAACATTATAAATGACAGTCAAATTCATTCCCTCCTCTGTAGAGCTTACAACCTGTGGCCCTGATCCTGAAAACTCTTAACCACTGGGCACAGGGCCTGATCCTGCACTCAGTGAAGTCAATTGTAATACCTTCCATTGACTTCAGTGGGTGCTAGATTACGCCCATGGTGTCCACCACTGTGACTAGTTAGCTTCAGGGTTACAACTCTGTGTCGATGTCTTCGCTTCTGCAAAAATAGTGTGTTTTTACATTGAGATAGCTAGCTTGATGTAAAATCCTAGTGGAGACAAGTTCATGGAGGATGGGTCCATCAATGGCTATTAGCCAGGATGGGCAGGGATGGTGTCCCTAGCCTCTGTTTGCCAGAGGCTGTGAATGAGCAACAGGGAATGGATCGTTTGATGATTACCTGTTCTGTTCATTGCCTCTGGGGCACCTGGCATTGGCCAATGACGGAAGATAGGATACTGGGCTAGATGGACCTTTGGTCTGACCGGTATGGCCGTTCTTATGAGACAAGGCACAGCTAGTTTTTACCTTGATGTGGCTACTTGATGTAGCTAGTTGAAGTCAACCCCATGTCCCGCTACTGTTTAGCTTGACTTGCTTTTTGAGATAAAAACTACCTGTGCCTTGTCTTCACTAGCATTTTACACTGAGGTAAAGACTTGGTGTAAAGTAAAGCCTTTACACTTGGTGTAAAGACTCACTTTTTTTTGCAGTGAAGACAAAAGCCTGGAAGTGTTCTGCCCAGCAGTAAGGCCCTGATCTTGCAAAGACTTATACATGTATTTAACTTAGACCCTTTGGGAGTACTAATGTGTGTAAAAAAAAAATTAAACGCATGTGTAAATCTTTGCAGGTTTGGGCTTTATGTTAGATGCAGGAGCCCTATCTACACTAGAAAACTTTTCTGTGGTGGGATTTTTTTTTTTTTTTTTTTTTTTTTTTTACTGTATAAATTAGATCTGTTGTGAGCAGATCTAACGGCACAGTGCTTAAAATGGTGGTGGCAGCTGATACACTTTCTACACTAGGGCTCCTGATACTGCTAACACCCCGGGGAAATTTTTAGAAAACTTCCCTAAGCCACAATGAGATATGAAATAGATAAGTAGGGATGGAAGGGAGATTTGTGCAGTATGAGATCAGGAGTTCTCTATTTTCACACTGTATGTATCAGTTCCCTTTTTTGGTTTATTTTTGCACATTTATTTTTGGTAGGTTGACGTATGAGTGGGGGTTAGTGGGAGTGTGTTTAAAAATAAAAAAAGTTGTTGTTGTATGTTGAAAGTTTGAGCAAAAATCCTTTTTGCTATTTTTCGATTTGATGAGAAGGATGAGGACAGGGAATACAATCTTTAAAAAAAAAATAAGTTCTAACTTTTTTTTTTTTCCTTTTTTAAACAAAGTCAGATACAAAATAAGTGAAGTTTAAAATTTGCCCTGCCTCTGTTCCTCACTAAGAACTGCTGACTTTGCTTGGTTTGGGTGGAGATTTTAAAATAAGAAAGTTGAAACAAATTACTTCTGAGCATGCTTGCTTGACACCATTTTGGACCTAGTCCTGCATTTGGATCTGCATAGGTGCCTGTGTAGAGCCCCATCAGCCCCTACTCTGAGGGCAGATCCAGTTGAAGGACTGGCCTCTTGTATTTTAAACAGAGTTTAAAGAAGCCATTTACTCCTTTGTCATATCACTCCCAGTCAGACAAACACAGAGGTTGCTTTGGGGATCTAACTGAAACACGCCTATAGCAAAATCCTGCAAACAAATGGCCTTAACACTGGGGACAGGAGAATGTTGTGTGCACAAGTAAATAAATCACAGGTCCTGCTGTTTTAGACCCTGATCCTGCACATGCCTATGGACATGGGTACCTTTTAAGTTGACTGTGCCCCTTTAATGTTGTATGTCAGCATAACGGGATGTCTTGTTAAATCAGCTCTGCCAAGTAGAAATAGGAAAACTGTGAGCATGCCTCTCAGGGTGCTGATAGCATCTCATATCACTTAAGCGTCACTCTTGTGACTACCATGGCAGGTGTAGCCTCTGAACTTACCTAGCAATTCTGGCAAGAGACTTAATCATTATTATAGAAAGCTGTTTCCCTGGTTCACAAAATGAATAGGCTTCTCCATTAACAGATGATTTGGAATAACATTTAAGAAGGAGAGGAAGAATGGTCTTGTGGTTTAAGCACCCAACTGGGATTTGCGCAGGGAGTTGGACCCACGTGGCTCGTCCCTTTCACAGCCTCACCCCCCCACATACATACACACTAATAGGGTTACCATATTTCCACAATCAAAAAAGAGGACACGGGGGGGGGGGGGGGGAGCCCTGCCCCCATCCACTCCCTCCCACTTCCCACCCCCTGACTGCCCCCCTCAGAACCCCCAACCCCCCCCCGCTCCTTGTCCCCTGACTGCCCCCTCCTGGGACCCCTGCCACTAACTGCCCCCTAGGACCCCACCCCCTAGCTAAGCCTCCCCGCTCCTTGTCTCCTGACTGCCCACTCCTGGGACCCCTGCTCCTAACTGCCCTCCAGAACCCCACCCCCTACCTAAGCCTCCCTGTTCCTTGTCCCCTAACTGCCCCCTCCTGAGACCCCCCTCACCCTAACTGCCCCCCTAGGACCCTACCTGTACCCTGACTGCCCAAAACCTTATCCACACCCCCAGACAGACACACACACCCCCGAACTCCCGACCCATCCAGCCCTGCTCCCTGTCTCTTGACTGCCCCCTCCAGAACCTCCCTGCCCCTTCTCCGACCCCTTGGCCCCCTTACTGTGCCGCTCAGAGTGCTGCGGAGCAGCGCGCTGGGCAGCAGGGGAGGGTGAGCAGGGGGGGAGCTCCAGACAGCCAGAGGCCCGTTGCGAACGGCGATCTGCGAATGCAGGGAGGGGAAGAGAGGGAGAGAGAGGAGGGGAGTGATTTCAAGCTGCAGGGGAGAGAATCCGGACGAATGGTAATCCTACACACTAACACAGGGGGTCGCTGGGAGCTCTGGTCCCGTCGCTGCGGGCAGCTCCTGGTCTGCACACTGCTCTCCGCAGCGGGGAGTCCCTGCTCTGGCCTGATCAGCCCTTGGGGCCGGGGAGTTAGTGCTGCCTGCAATGGGACATGTGCCCACCAAGAACTGACAGGACTGCGACCCACCAACTGGCCTCACGCAGGCCATGGGGCAGCGACAGAGGGGGGCCTTTTGGGTTACCTTCCAGCCTGCTCTGGGACTGGGCTGGATCTGATGCAGTGCCTTAGGTGCAAAATGCCCCTTATCTTATTCCCTGCCCCGAGCTAGTTAGTACCCCTAACCTAGAGTCACACTGGAACTTGTTCCCTAGAGGTGAAGGCCTCTGTACCCTGTTGCCTAACTGCAAAGACAAATTCTCTGGCCTGTCCCAGTTCTGTGGAGTTGTCACCTTTCTTAGCTATGGATTTTTATTTTTTTTTTTTGGTTGGGGGGGGGGGAGTGAATATAAATCAACATCTGTTTTTCAAGGTGATAGAACATGGATTATCCTGGGAAAATGAGTATTTTCTGTGAACAGAGGAATTATCATATCAGATCCAACTGGGGTCCATCTAAACCAGTGGCTTGTCTCTGACGGTGGCCGGTAGTAGATACTTTAGCAGAAGTTGCTACAAACACACAATAGACAGTTATGTTATCACATGTTCAATTTCAGGAGTAAATATATACTTGCTCATGGCTGTTCCCCTATCACTGTATGGCCAGCACATACATCACAATTTGTTTGGCCTCCTCCCACCCATAAGCAAGTTATTCTGGTCATCGGAAGTCTATTCTAGTCAGCAGATTGCAAAAGATTACAGCATCTAAAGTGTGACTTTCAGTCCCCTCCTTGTTATTGGCTCTGTCGCCTGACGATGCCTTTAGAGGCACCAACATCATTTATTCTGTGGGATTGTTTTTTACTGCAAATCAAATTGACTGAATTCTAGAAACTATGACTCAAAATAAACAATCTGCTGTTGTTATTTCCCTGTAGAAACCAGACTCCTTGAGAGTGTTTGTGAAGGAGGAAGACGCTTCTGCCATGGCTGCCGGGCTGGATTTCTCTCCCCCTGAAGTCCCAGAGCCCACATTCCTGGAGAACGTGCTGCGCTATGGCCTCTTTTTTGGAGCCATTTTCCAGCTGATCTGTGTATTGGCCATAATCCTCCCAATTTCAAAGTCCCATAAGACAGTAAGTTGTTCTCTTCAGTACCAGCATGCGTGGGCACAATCGAGTGGAGGTAGCCAGAACCTAATGGTTGATCAGTAATTCTGTAGTTCATTGCACTTCCTGTCTTTCCTGCGAGGTTCCCTTTACCTCTCTTCTGCCTTAACAGTCCCACGTCACTGCAATCCACTCCCCAGCCACAGAAGGTGGGAACAGCTGAACCTGCCAGGGCCTCTCTGAGCATCAGCACAAGGGATCAGCACTTTCCATGCGGGCTAAGTGTACTTGCCTCTGCATTGCTCCCAATTTCTCCCAGAACACAAACAAAGGGCTGACCTCAGTCTCAAATCTACATTGCCATGTTAGTATGGGTCTGGTCCATTCTTTACCCTGCTGGTCAAGAAGCCAATCAAGGCGTACCCTCAGTAGAGTCTGCCTTTTCAGCAAGAGACCTTTAGCTCTCCTTTGTGCATAATCCTTGATAAAGGGCATCACTGCATGCGATACAGCTGAATTTCCTGGTGTTTGCTGGCACCAGCAATACAGCTCTCAGAACCGACCCCCACCTCTGTGCAGACATGTGGAAGGCCACCTGGCTGTAGTCAGCACAAGAGGGGGATGATAAGTAAACTACAGGGCACAAAGCAAATGTGAGATGGAGTTAAAATGTAAAACATGGGCTAAACTGGAGTGATCAAAGTCTAACTGGCTATTCTGATAGAACAAGATTCAAATGCACTTGGAAACCCCTGTATTTGTAGGGTCTTTAGTCTTTACACCAACTTTTCCTGATGGCAATCAGACCACAATACATAGTGATTTTATATTTGTCTTGCTGTGTAGGGTGGAGGCCAGTATTTACAGGAACAACTTAACATGGGAAGTTTTGTTCTCTTTACAGCTGGCAATAGATTTGTTTAGAAAAATCTGATTCTTGTTGTGAAAAGATGAGGGGTATCTTTATCACAATATGTGCCTGAAGCCTGGAACGCTGCAATAATGCACTGAATGTAAAGTATCTGTTTATAGATAGTATCAGACCATGTTAGTCTGTATCCACAAAAACAACGAGGAGTCCGGTGGCACCTTAAAGACTAACAGATTTATAGATATATTTCTAAGATGGAAGATGCCGAACCTGCTCAAGGTGTGTTTGTGTGTGTGAGAGCGAGCTGCAGCTTGAGGGGAGATGTGATTTCTTTCATTTTCTTGACCCTGTTATGTTTGGGGGGAACGTTTAATGGCCTGAACTTTGAAAGTGAACAATAAGGAGAGCTCACACTTTGGCGTAGGGAGCTGAAAGCCAGGCACTGAATGGGAGTTGTAATGCTTAAGGAACCATCCCGTGGTGTGCACATGCTGTGGTTAAATTTTCCACACATATACTCTGCCCTCTTAGAGAACCTGCAGACAAGTCCCATATGATCGATTTACAAGCTAATAAACAAGAATAGATGTCTTCTGGTCACGGGAGTGACACCAGCTGCTTGAGTCTGTGTAGAATTCAGAACAGCCTCTTTCACTTGAGGAAGCTTCAGGCTTTGAAGACTACCTTGCTTTGAACATTAGAAGGCAGCAGTGATCATCCTATGGCAGCAGTGAACTCTGTGTCCCTGAATAGGAACTGCATAGTGCTCTATTTCTCCACAGTATTGCCGCACTGTTTGCCAGCTCCCCATGCACCGATTACATCCTTCAACAAGCCAGCCAAGACTCCTCCCATGGAAGGCCACGCAGATATGAATAGTAATAGCACAGCAACTTGAGAAACATTTGAACCAAGCTCATTGTAACTTGAGAAACATTTGAACCAAGCTCATTGATTAAAAGGATACTGTCAGCTACTCCCCTCCCCTGCACTTATCTGTAACTCTCTCTTGGAAGCTTAAAACTAACACATCTTTCTCTGCCATTTTGTGTGTCCTTTTCCAGTTGGCACATATTGATTGATAGAAATGTAGAAGCGTAAGCAATATTTATATCCAAACTCATTTAGTGAAACGAGGCAATCTGCATGTGTGCGCCTTCTGGGATGAGACTGGCTCTGTTCCCTTGCATTTTTCCAAGATGACTAGAGTTTGTTTCCCATAATAGAAATGTTATCTATCATCTCCCTTGAAGGAAGAGATTGGGATGTCTCTAAGCTATCCTTCTTAGTCCAGGTGAAGAGAGCTTTGTCTCTAACTTCTCTCCTAGATCTGGGGGCTTGATTACAAACTCTGAGCTTTAAATTCCTGCTGCTGGTTTGTTTGGGGGTTTTTTTGGAGGAGTGGGGGTTGTCTGCTGCATGATGATGTTTTTATTTTTGCAAAATCCCTGTTGAATGTTTCAGCACATGTACAGCTGATTTCAGGATTCTTTTTCTGTTCTTCCCATTTGGAATTTTTTTTAATTTCACTTCTCTGTTTCCTGCCCTCCGTCACAGCTACCTTTTGTTCTTCTTTCTCCAAATCTTCCCTAAGGGGTGTAACAACTTCACTGGGTAACGGAATGTGGTTCTGCTTGGCTTCTGAGGTCTGGTCTATACCCAGAGTTGCATCAGTAACAGTGTATGGTTTTAAACCAGTGTAAGAAACGGGATGGATACTCCTAAATCAAATTAAATCTGGATAACATGGGGTTAGCTTGCATCAGTAATTTACAGACTGCATGTTTAAAGCAATGTGACCAGGTTTAAACCAACGGGTGCGATGTGTGTGTTGACAAGGCCTTACATTAGTTGCTTGCTCCTTTTGGTATAGACACTCAGATTCTGAACTGGGATGAGATGTGAAATACAAATCTCATGCCTGAAAACATTACTGACTGTTCCTTTCTTAATTGACTGTTGTAGGACTCTGACAATTTTGAGTTTAAAAGTTCAGAGGTGGTGAAGAAGCCGAAGGTGGCTGCTCAGCAGCTGAGCAAGAAACCCAAGAAGGAAACCAAGAAGAAGAGATAAAAGGCCTTGTAAAGGAGCCTTAAAGACAAGTGGACTGCACACAGCCAGATGGTTAATTTAACTGTCCTAGTCAGCATGGATCATCTCACCTCCGATGGGGAGGGAAAGCTTACACTTGCATCTCCTCCATGCTGGCTGGGATGTGAAGTGACGCATGGAATGGGGGGCATGTGTTGTGCCCCTGAGGATACCTTTTTCTAAGTCATTCTTTTTAAGACAGACGGCTCAAATGGATTAAGGACATCACGCTACCCAGCTTTGTATTCACTTGTATTGTTGTTACCTCTAAAATACATCACTGCATTTTATGCCTTAGTAGTAATGGCTTTGTTACGTTTTTTAAAAAAATATTCTCCGTAGGTAATAACTACCCTGAGTTCAGACTCGCCCAGCTCAGGGCTTTCACTTGCCCCTATATCGCCAGCACTCTGTGGCTGCTTTCTTCAGCCACTCTAGTCATGTAAACACTTTTCCTCTCTGCTTCCAGCCTGAAAGAAATATGGAAACTTCAAAACTTTTTGTGGTCAGAGGGGCTGAAAAAATGCAAGGACTAGGTGATTACCGGGCTCTTAAAAATACAGAGATGTTCCATTATAGGAAGCGGCAGCAGAGAGGTTAGGAGTATTGCAAACTGTCTGTCCGCAACAAACAGAACTCTGTGTACCACGTTCTGCTGCTAACAAAGCATGGAAATCATTCTATCAGTCCTCCCATCTATAGTGCTCTTAGGCAAATTTTGGGTGTGCATGCAGCTTTGCCTAGCATGGTATCCTGTGTCTCCTCTCACTGAACTCCTTCTGAAGTTAACTATTATCCTGCCCTGGGAGACTGTGCAAAATCCACGAGACAATAAGCTCGCTATGAAACACAGCAGAGATGATCATATCTGTTGCTGTATAGCCAGGCACCTTCAGGCTCTCACTTTGAGGCCAGAGACCTAATGTTAGATTTAAATGTGGCTAGAAAGGATTGGAAACATACATGGTGATAAAGTGGCAGAGCCTCAATAGGGCAGCACTACCTCCTGATGATAGCTCACATGTCAGCTTGTTTGATCACTAGCGGGTCATTAGTATGAGAACCGCTGCTTAAATGCACTCAGAATTCAGAGCAGCACTAGGATCTGCTGTGAAGGAAAGTGTTCTATTGATTACTGCTCCAGTCCTGCAGTCAGAGCCACATGGACAGATCCTTGCCACTCTGATGCATCTCTCTGATGTTATTGGACACAGGATGGATCCAGTTGCAGGACTGATGCCTGTCAGTGGGTATCAGATATTACACTGCATTTGTTCTACAACATAAGCAAAACAATATGTTTGCACTTCTACAAATTACCACTGCTGAGGAGAGAGACTGAACTGCCTGTTCCTTTTTGTGTTTCTGGGTTTTTTTGGCCTCAGAGGGGTCTGACTCAAACTTCTGATCGCTTCTTAACTGTGCTGTAGGTACTGTCCCAGATGCTCTGTCTCCCTGCTTACACAGCATGTCACTGGCATTGGTTGCTGGAAGCACATTAGTGGTGGTTAAAATGTGACATGGAGAATCCCTCTGTGAATTCACTCTTTATTTGTTCTAAAGACAATTTTCAACAGAGTACCGAATGAAACACTAATAGACAAAAGAAGACCCCACCCACCCTCTACCCCCACTCCATAGCTAGAATGATCTCTCGATGCAGCAAAAAAATGTTATGAAACAGATGATAGAGAACACTGAACTTTGTAGGCCATGAATTCCTTGGTATGCTCCATATTCCTATCCAGAGACTCCAAGGGAATGAAAATAATTGTTGCTGTCCCAGTACAGGTGCAGTTAGGTTTTGCCTTTTTTTTTTTTTAAATGACGACAGATCAGCACTTGTCATGTGTCCTAGCCCAGTGAAGCAGTCCCTCTCCTTGTGATTTGATGGGGTTTTTGATTTGTTATAACAGAAGCACAAAGTATTTTGTGGTAACATGCATATTGCTGGAAAGGCAGGGGCTGTGTTGCAGCCTAAATAGCATGCTAGTTAATGGGGATTGTACAGTCATTGCCTTGAAATGACAGGCCTCCACATCAACCCATCATATTTTTGCCAGTCAGAATTTTACTGGTCACGTGAGCTGATTTTCAGTGGCACTCACACTGCCTGGGCCCTGGCCACCAGGCCGGGGAGCTCTGCATTT
Organism: Emys orbicularis; assembly: GCF_028017835.1. Lineage (NCBI taxonomy): Eukaryota > Metazoa > Chordata > Testudines > Emydidae > Emys > Emys orbicularis. The sequence continues at coordinate 20,794,336 of NC_088694.1, read as the reverse complement.
TAATTTAATTTTAAATGAAGTTTCTTAAACATTTTAAAAACCTTATTTACTTTACATACAACAATAGTTTAGTTATATATTATAGACTTATAGAAAGAGACCTTCTAAAAAGGTTAACATGTATTACTGGCACGCGAAACCTTAAATTAGAGTGAATAAATGAAGACTCGGCACACCACTTCTGAAAGGTTGCTGACCCCTGATTTAGTTTGTTGTTTTTTAAAAATAGATGAGGTTCCAGTCTATTCCTTAGGGTAACGTAGTTCAGCCCTCTGACTAGCTAAACATATAGTCTCTGCTCACAGATGAGTAATACAATATGTATTAAGAACGAGGAGTACTTGTGGAACCTTAGAGACTAACAAATTTATTTGAGCAAAAGCTTTCGTGGGCTAAAACCCACTTCATCGGATGCATGCAATGGAAAATACAGTAGGAAGATATATATACACAGAGGACATGAAAAAATGGGTGTTGCCATACTAACTATAACAAGAGTAATCAATTAAGGTGGGCTATTATCAGCAGGAGAAAAAAAACTTGTAGTGATAATCAGGATGGCCCATTTCCAACAGTTGACAAGAAGGTGTGAGTAACGGGGGGAGGGGGAGAATTAGCATGGGGAAATAGGTTTTACTTTGTGTAATGACCCATCCACTCCCAGTCTTTATTCAAGCCCTCTTAGAAGCCCTCTTTATTCAAGCCTAATTTAATGGTGTCCAGTTTGCAAATTAATTCCAATTCTGCAGTTGCTCTTTGGAGTCTGTTTCTGAAGTTTTTTTGTTGGAGTATTGCGACTTTGAGGTCTGTAATTGAGTGACCAGGGAGGTTGAAGTGTTCTCCGACTGGTTTTTGAATGTTATAATTCTTGACGTCTGATTTGTGTCCATTTGTTCTTTTGTGTAGAGACTGTCCGGTTTGGCCAATGTACATGGCAGAGGGGCATTGCTGGCACATGATGGTATATATCACATTGGTAGATCTATTCCACTGCATGCATCCGATGAAGTGGGTTTTAGCCCATGAAAGCTTATGCTCAAATAAATTTGTTAGTCTCTAAGGCTTTGTCTTCACTACCCGCCGATCCGGCGGGTAGCAATCGGTTTTTCGGGGATCGACTTACCGCGTCTAGTGAAGACGCGGTAAAATCGATCCCTGATCGCTCTGCCGTCGACTCCGGAAATCCACCTCGGCAGGAGGCGGCAGCGGAGTCGGCGGCAGCGCGGCAGCGGTCGACTTTCCCGCGTCCTCACCGCTAGGTAAGCCGACCTAAAATACGCAACTTCAGCTACGGTATTCACGTAGCTGAAGTTGCGTATCTTAGGTCGGAACCCCGCTGCAGTGTAGACCTAGCCTAAGGTGCCACAAGGACTCCTCGTTCTTTTTGCTGATACAGACTAACACGGCTACCACTCTGAAACCTGTCACAATATGTATTGTATTTTAACTTCTCTTGAAATGTGTATGTAATAAAGATAACTGGGGGAAATGCAGTGACAGACTTTTTAAACTTTGCTGCCTCCCCTTGAGCATTCAGTGTGAAAATAGCCACTGATTTGGGAGTGAGTGGGTAGGGGCATAAATAATGTTAGTCGTAAGAATAGTCTGACTGTTAGAAAAAAGCTGCTCAGATCCCCTCACCTGTAAGGAATTAGTTAATTGATACTCTAAGGTACTGTAGATGTTTGTGTTTGACTCCTTTTGAAAGATGGCAAACGGTCCTTTAATATACATTCCCCCTGAGAAAGGAAACGATACCATGACTAAATTAATTTGTGTCTCGTGGGATATTTTTGCTCTGAGAGCTCTAGGGAAGGTGTAGTAATGATTAAAACACTGCTTGTTAATGATACTGACTGGGATCGGATGGCTCAGTAGATTGATAATGGGGATTTTTGCCTCTAGGTCCCTGGTTTGAATCTAGACCAGTTTAATAGTGGCTGAAGTATAGTCCTGTCTGATGGCGGTTCATTGAGTTGGATGGAAATAGGTAGTTCAGCCAAGGTTCTGGTGACCATCACCTCTCAAACCCTCAGCAGAAAAGCTAAGAGAGAGGGTACAAAGAACAACTGCATGTCTGTGGTAAATCCTTTAATCCGTGAAGTCTTTCCTTGTGGTGGGTTTGTCATTACCCTCCCAAAGAGGGCTGAAGACCTGACTAAGTCACTGTTGTTTTATTTAAAGGAAACTTTTAGAGCCTGCCTTCAGATAGGAATATTGGTCCAAAAGCCTGAATCCAAATATCGATCTCTTCGCAGAGCCCTAGTCAGCACCAGAGTGTCCTGGGAGCCCAAAGCCCAGGAAGTAGAAGCTGGATGCCCTCAGTTAATTGTGGTTGCTGAGTTCCTTTCACTCCATCGGGCAGGTCTGTGTTTTGTAGAAATACACTTGTGAGTTGGGATTGTTTTTAATTTGCCAGTTGGTTGTATTAGAGCAAATCCATCCTAGCTTCCTCCCCTCATTTTAGAGCTGCAGTGGTTGCTGTCCCTTTGAACGCAGGTATTACACAAACAATACATCCTTGTACTTCTCCAGTACAAGTAGCACAATCCCTTGAGGCTGGCTAATAAGTAGCTCATGACCGAAGTCTCTGTTCACACAGTTCAATTAAATCCCTATTAATCTTATTCAGACCTAATTTACTTTCATTCTAATGCACACACTTCTGTTCGCCTCAGATACACCCTGGTGAGGTTCCCCACTGATAGGAAATGAACTGCCTCGGGCCATCTTTGAAGAAGACTGATGTCTGCCCAGATCCGCCCCCTTCCCCAATCAAAAGGTATGGCCTGGGATTATTTCCCAGCCTACATTTCTGCTGCTAGGAATGTAAAAATAAGACTCAAATGCTGGGATGTGCTAGGCCTGGAGGTGATACGCATGAGGAAATAAGGAGACATAAGAAAGCAGACAGGGAAAAGACCAGGTTAGTGATCTTGTCTCTCCCAGGGGCCACTGCTGAATCATTCCCTATTGTACATTGCTAATATTTTGACCACCATCTAGACTGAAATGTCCCCAAAGTGATGGGGCTCCAAGCTCTTGCCTCGGGAGACTGTCTTACAGTCTAATACCTCCCACCAGCTCAAAGTTTCACTGATATTCACCTCCATTTTGTCTCCTAGTTTCATGTCTTTCCTCCTAGTTTAACCTTCCTTGCATTTGCATTATCCTAATTAACTCCTCTCCCCCTCTTGATGTCTCCACTCATCCAATATATATTAACTGTTATGTTCCCACTACCATTCTCCAACTCACGGTTATTGCTTAGCCAAGACTTTACTCTGAGAACCAGATTCTGCCATCCCTATTCATGCAGAGTAGTACCTGAATTTGCAAGTAGTCCCATTGATCCTAAATGCCCTGATGATCACTAGCACTTTCCATTATCAAAGTGCTGTCCAAATAGCTCATTGAGCCTCATGCCCCCACTGTGAGGGGGTATCAGCACCCCAATTTCACTAACTGGGGCACAGGGAAGCTAAGTGACTTCATAGAATCATAGAAATTAGAGCTGGAAGAGACCTCGAGAGGTCATCTAAACCAGTGTTTCTCAACCTTTTAGCATATTTGTTGCTCTCCTCTGGACTGTGTCCAATTTGTCCACCTCTTCTTAAAGTGTGTACCCAAAATTGAACATTGTACTCCAGCTGAGACCTCATCAATGCCAAGTAGAGCAGGACAATTACCTCCTGTGTCGTCATACGACGCTCCTGTTAATGCAGCCTAGAACGATATTCGCTGCTGCACCACATTGCTGGCTCATATTCAATTTGTGACCCACTCTGACCCTCAGATCCTTCTCAGCAGTAGTGCCGCCTAACCAGTTACTCCCTGTTTTATTGCTGTGCAATTGATTTTTCCATCCTGAGTATAGCATTTTGCACTTGTCTTTATTGAATTTCTTCTTGTTGCGTTCAGACCATTCTCCAGGTTGTCAAAGTCATTTTGAATTCTAAGCCTGTCTTCCACTGTGCTTGCAAATCCTCCCAGCTTCGTGGCATCCACAAGTTTTATGAGCATGTTCTCCATTATCCAAGTCATTAATGAAAATATTGAATGGTACTGAACCCAGGACAGACTCCTGTGGGACCCCACTAGATACAGCCTCCTAGTTGGACAGCGAACCATTGATAAATACCCTTTGAGTACAGTCTTTCAACCAGTTTGGCACCCACCTTTTAGTAATTTAATCTAGACCATGTTTGCTTATGAGAATGTCATGTGGGACTGTGTCAAAAGCCTTAGTAAAATCAAGCTATATCCCATCTACTGTGCTCCCCCCCTTGTCAAAGAAGGAAATTAGGATTTGCCCCCAATTGCAGAGTCATTGTCCAAGTGGGAATTAGCACCCAGGAGTTCCTAGCTCCAAGTCCTGTGCCTAGGCCAGGCCAGGTCTCTCTCCTGCTTACATTGCTACTGCCTTCTGGCTCCCAGCTGCTGTGAGATCCATTCTAACCTCCTGTCTTACCACGTACCCCTCAGTCTACCAGCAAAATCCAATGCAATGCAATCATGTGAGGTCCCTGTGCAGTTAGAGTACAAAGCTGCTCCCTAACTCTGTGAGTAGACTAATGCTGACTCAAGTCCCAACGCTGACAACTTCCTGTTGTTATTTGTGCTCTTTGCTGGAGCTGGTACAGTCACAGAGCTGGGTCACGTGTATGGGGCCTGTTAGGTCACATTTCTCCTCCTTTCAGAGGGCAACTGTTTAATCAGCTCATCTACTAATTGATGGATGTTATAGCAGCAAGGATCTACTGTTGCTATTGGGGTTTGTGTAGAGAAAGTTCCTTGAGGCTGTGTTCCCCGTGGCGCCGTTACTCCCAATCCCTTGGATCTGACTGATTTGAGTGGCTGAAATACATGTCTGTCTGTCTCTTGATTAAAAACCCTTGTGGGGAGATGCATGGATTATGCATCCGTGCAGATGTGTGGTATTTGTGCTGGGTTCAGAAGGGCGATGGGGAAAAGCTGGAATGATATATATATCCCCTCCCCCCACCCCAAATTGTAGTTCAGATGAAAGTAGCCATGGATCCAAACCACACCTGGTTTCAAGTTTACAGAACCAGAATCTAGTCTCCTCAACCCATCCCTAGCTCAAAGGAGCAATATACAATAGTTCGGGGGCAACAACCTGCCTGGGCTGCATTTGGCACAGTACCCAACGTGGGAGGGAAGTTGGCTTTAACCCACTCTCTTGCTCCCTGACACAGCCACTACCATAACTCAGAGCAGCCCTGTACTGATAGGAACTGTGCCTAGGATGGCTCTGCTGTCTGAGGCTTGCTGGAGCTCAGTGCACTCTAGACACATCCATTATGCTGGATGTGATGGTCACATAGGCTGGCTTCACCATCATTGTGCCACCCTGCAATTCCAGCACCAGCGGACTCCCAAGCTGCACTGTTTGCAAATCAGCCAGACATGGTGAAGATCTGGCCTGTAACATTTTCCTGAGGCTCTGGTATTGCTCTTCTCTAGCCCTGTTAAAGCTGGTCAAAATAAATAAATAAATAAAACTTCTGTCCCACAGGGAATTCTGAGATTTTTAAAGTTGATTTTGTCTCAAATTAGGATGAAAAAATCAAAATCTCTGAATTTTGTGCAAGCTGCAATATTTCATTTTAACCCAGTTGAAATGTTTAGGTTTGACTATCATTTTGAGGTTTATATGTTATTGTAATGTGTCAGGGAAAAGACCAAATGAACTGGTTTGGCCTTATTGAACCAAAATGTTTTCATACTTTCCCATCAAAAAATGTCAGAGAAATCTACAGGCTCACAAACATTTCGATTTTGTGGATTCAGGATTTTCTGATGGAAAAATGTTCCACTGGAAAATTTTCCACCAGCTCTAATTGATATTGCCGTGTGAAACGTCATTGTTGAGGTAACGACCCTTTACTGCTTTCCCACCTGTAAGTACTGCTAATGACATTAGAAAGAACGGAGTGGGCTGTCATGCCACTGAAGCTCATGATAGCCTCCCTTCATCCTACCCCTTCCTGGGCTGCCCCACACTCATCATTCACTTTACTCCTAAAGACCCATTTCTACTGCAACGCCTGCAAGACAGCAACAAACCAATAAAGGTGAAGTACAGGGTCATGGGGGATGTTTTATTTCTATATCATATACAAAAGTAAAAAGGGAACTAACAAGTGCACATCAACCATCTTCTTGAGCACTTTGCTTCTGTGTTGTAATCCCTTGTCCTTTGTCTTTTGTTTGTCTTTTTAGGCCCTGAGCCTGCAAACATAGCTCTTGTCCATGTGGGGAAACTGAACAGAATAAGAGTTCACACTGAGAAATTGTGGAGCATGTTCCGCAAAAGCTATTCCAGTCAATTTCCCCATGTAGACAAGTCCAGCTACTCACCTACTCAGCTTGGCTTCAATAGAACTACTCCTGGGCTAAAAGTGAAGCACGTGCATGAGTCTTTGTAGGAACAGGGCTGTAGAGTGTAAACTCTTTGGGGCAAGGACTGTGTCTACCTCAATGTCTGTCCAGCATCTCCGTCACTACCACACTCTAAATCATCATCACAATTTGTGCAGAGCTGTCTGGACTTTGCACTGAGCAAAACACAACCAGCCCAAGGAACTGGATCCACACGACCAAAGCTTTAAAATTTGCCAAGATGCTTAAAAATTAATCTGGCTCAAGTAGAATAGATGCACTGTGTAAATCCACAGCTATGGATTGAGAGCTCAGGACTCAGCTCAGCTACTTTACTCAGCAGGCTTCCTCTTACTCACTTCATACAATGAGTGAAGAAAGCTCACATATCTACGTTCTCTAGTTCACTCCTGACCTTGAAGGCTCCTCCTGCATGGGGAGAGCATGGTTCTTAGGTGTAGTGTGTATAAGAGAGATGCTGTGCACTTCAGGTCAGACAGAGGCCTTAAAAATAAGTGATGAAAAAAACTGTTTAGATGAATGTTAAATGGCCGTTTCAATTTGCAACTCACATTTCTGTCTGAAAAATGTGCACCTACAGTTACTGGTTATAAGTAACATCTAGGAGGAGATAACGGAAATAAATTAGAATACATATATTTTTCTATAGTTTTCTGCTTGTTTATTTTGTGCAGTTGACAGCACTTTGTGTATAGTCAGTTTCACTCTTCATCAGTTTCTCCCTTGCTGAAAAGACTTGTATAAACACCAGCAGGGGAGCAGGAAAACACTTATACATTTTTAAAGAAATTATTAACAAAAAAATCAGGACATGCTCTTATAAGTGGGACCTGTCTGAAAGTGGAATTGTTTTCAATTAGATAGTCTGGGGGTTTGGTTTTTATATTCAAGTTGAAAGTGCCTCTTTTCTGCCTCAATTTAAACCTCGCCGTATGCCCCATTTCCCCTCCCTTGGCTTTTGAAACTGTGAATTTTATTGCCACCAGTTAAAGGTGAACAGAAGAATCATTCGAGAATAAAAAAAGTTCAAATAAGAGCTGAGGGTCCCCAATTAGTAACATAACATATGTAACATATGTTTAGATTTTAAAAGGACCAAGAAAAACATTTTGAGCAGGATGGAAAGCAAAGAAAAATGCTTGGCATTTGGTGCTAGCAGGGGCATGAACAGCTCCAAGGGACAGCCCCCGCACTTGGGACTGATTCAGGAACGCACCGAAGCACATGCTTAGCTTTAAGCACATGCTTAAGTTCCATTAATATCAATGCTTTGTGTTTAAGTGCTGTTGTGCCTATGTTGTGTTCCTGAATTAGAGCTTTAGCAGGTCAGAGAAGGAGGAGTGGATTGATTTCAGAATGTATATATTTGCAGATTTTTAAGTCTACACATCATCACCCTCATCATAACATAAACTGGGTTATTGCACGTTAGATGGGACAAAACCCTTTGCTGTTCTCCTTTGAGCAACACTGAACAGCTCCCAGAGGTGGAGAGTATTGTGATGACAACTCACCCTATAGAAACAGATTTGGCTACAAAAGAGAAAATAAAATTCAGCTACCCAAAGGACTCTCCATTAAATTGGATCAGCATCCCTTAAAAGACCTGGCTGTACAAACTCCACTTCATATTGGGCCTGAGGGTGAATCCCTCACTCTCACTGGCGAGCAGTTACTTGCATGAGTAGCTCCCATTGACTTCATTGAGATTACATGTCTGAGCAGTGAGAAGATGGGGACTCCCAATCTGGTCCTAAAAAATGGCCCAACTTAACCTACAGCCTTTTGTTACCAAAAATAAGAACATAAGAACATAAGAAAGGCCGTACTGGGTCAGACCAAAGGTCCATCTAGCCCAGTATCTGTCTACCGACAGTGGCCAATGCCAGGTGCCCCAGAAGGAGTGAACCTAACAGGCAATGATCAAGTGATCTCTCTCCTGCCATCCATCTCCATCCTCTGACGAACAGAGGCTAGGGACACCATTCTTACCCATCCTGGCTAATAGCCATTTATGGACTTAGCCACCATGAATTTATCCAGTCCCCTTTTAAACATTGTTATAGTCCTAGCCTTCACAACCTCCTCAGGTAAGGAGTTCCACAAGTTGACTGTGCGCTGCGTGAAGAAGAACTTCCTTTTATTTGTTTTAAACCTGCTGCCTATTAATTTCATTTGGTGACCCCTAGTTCTTGTATTATGGGAATAAGTAAATAACTTTTCCTTATCCACTTTCTCAACATCACTCATGATTTTATATACCTCTATCATGTCCCCCCTTAGTCTTCTCTTTTCCAAACTGAAGAGTCCTAGCCTCTTTAATCTTTCCTCATATGGGACCCTCTCTAAACCCTTAATCATTTTAGTTGCTCTTTTCTGAACCTTTTCTAGTGCTAGAATATCTTTTTTGAGGTGAGGAGACCACATCTGTACACAGTATTCGAGATGTGGGCGAACCATGGATTTATATAAGGGCAATAATATATTCTCAGTCTTATTCTCTATCCCCTTTTTAATGATTCCTAACATCCTGTTTGCTTTTTTGACCGCCTCTGCACACTGCGTGGACATCTTTAGAGAACTATCCACGATGACGCCAAGATCTTTTTCCTGACTCGTTGTAGCTAAATTAGCCCCCATCATGTTGTATGTGTAGTTGGGGTTATTTTTTCCAATGTGCATTACTTTACATTTATCCACATTAAATTTCATTTGCCATTTTGTTGCCCAATCACTTAGTTTTGTGAGATCTTTTTGAAGTTCTTCACAATCTGCTTTGGTCTTTCTTATGTTCTTATGTTCTTATGTTCTGTCTAGCTTGGTATTTATATGGCCCTAATGATAATCACCATAGTGGTTAAGTATTTATCATGGGAGAGGCGTTGACAAGATACCCCCTTCCCCAGCCAAGAATTCATCATTCAGATCTCACAGCACCTAACTTTCATACTTGCTAGTGGCACCCATAGTAGCCTAACAGTCTGTCACCAAAAGATAAAGGAACCCCTGGTCATCAACTCCTGCATCAGTGAACTAGGGGAGGTGGTGGCTGGAATTAGCACAGCATATATGATCCTAGCCACAAAAAAACCCCAACCCAAAACTCTTTCTAAATCTGGTTGTTGGTTGGCTTTCTGGTAACGAAGTAACAGTTGCTATCCAATAATAAGCACATTTGTGTGGTGCTTCTCATGTTCAAATTGCTTTATGGCTCTGGTCCTCACAGCAACCCTGTGAGCTAGGCAAATAACTAAATATTACCTGTGCATCAGTGCCTAGTAGACATCCATGAATTAAAGGCAGTGTAAGGGAGCCAGCCCTCTTTGGTGAAAAGGCAGGGGCCTGTCCTCAGTATGGCAATGATCAAAACTATTAACTGAGATTGCAGACAGCGTGCTCCAATGATAAACTGATAAGGAACTTATCAAGTGAACAGCTACTCAGTGTAATAGCTCCAAGTGACTATGTGCTGGACACTCAGATAATGGAATTAGCTTTCGGTATGACTCCTTGTGACTCACAGGCTTGTCGGCCTTCTGCCGTGTCACAGGAAATGCTTTTTCAATAAAGAAAAAGAAAAAAATCAGCCATGCAGGTCTCTGGAAAGCTTTAACGTTTCCAACTTTCTCGAAGTGTCAGCTCCTGCCTGAAGTACTCTGATTTTTAAAAATCAAACCACTTCAGAGTTCCATGGGATTTCCTGACCTGAGGTGCTGTTTGCTACGGACAATAGATTGTTTTATTCTGCCTGTGATTTAATGGTTCATAGAAAAGCTACAAGTGTGGTTTAAGTACTGGACCCAATTTCTTCCTGGGATATAATATGACAAGGAAAGATTGGAGGGAATTGTTGAAGGAGGGGCTAGTCAGCACTGTATAGATACTCATGCAGCAGAGACATGCTCAGTAGAGTAGGTAGATACCATCATTGTGATGTCAGTGCTTGAATTCAAAGAGCTCCCAGGATCCTCAATAACAACAGTATGTCCAGGTCAGTAGCAAGGCACAAAGACAAGTTAGCAGGGAAAAAGCTTACTCTCCTGAGCTGTACCTGTTCTTCTGTATAGAACGAGAGGAATCTGGACTCCTGCTCTGTCAATCCAAGTACCTTTCTCAAAGTGCATATAAATAATAATTTGATGTGTCCATGTTTTGGCTTGTGCGGGAGACCCCATGGTTGCCAACACCCTCAGCTGCCCAAATTTGCATCTATAAATTAGTGCCAATTAGTGGCTGGGGTGGGATGCTGAAAAAGTTGCCTCTTTGGGAAGATTGCATGTGCATTAAAAAGAGAAAAGGTATTGAGCTGTGTGGGTGGAATCCTATTTCATTTCCACTTCTATTCTCACTGTACATTCAGCCCTACACTTCCTCATGTTGATCTACTGAATGCTTCTGCCTGGCTCCAAAAAGGCCATTTCTCCAGGGCCAAGAGGAAGTTGGTTTGCCTGACTGCAGGGGTCTTTCCCACCAGTGATTTACCAACCTTCCCAAGCATTGACCTGAAGGGGCCACGTGGGCAGAGAGGGGAATGCAGTCTCAGTGTTTACTCAAGCCTGTGAATTTGGTTATGGAGCAATTTATGATTTCCCCATGTGGAGTCACAAAGATAGCTCAACCTTTAACTGATAGACCTCAGCCTCCTGGGAGCAATGAGATCTCCAGGTTCTTTAAATCCTGATCCCAGGTGAGTGGGGAAAGAGAATAAAGTGGAGACAGAGCGTGACTTATAAGACTATTAAAGCAGTGGTCTTAGAGATCACTCAGATATGTACCATTACTATTGCTATAAACATGGTGGCGCTAGATTCCCTGGCTACCTTAAAGGTAGCTGCAAAATAACATACAATTAGGGCTGGTCTTCTTTCCATTTCTTTATGATGCATAAAGAAGGCCTGAATAAAGAAGGTTTATTTTTGCATGCTAGTTTCTAGAGGGGAGGTTTTGTTTTTTACTTTAGAAATATCAGGAGCATCAAAGCTGGTTTTCCCTCTTTTGTTGAAGGCCTTTCTTGGAGGATGCAGAGGGGGCTTTAGATCTCTCTCAGTTCTTAACTGAAAGGGCTGGAGTAAGTAACAAAATAGCTTTTCTTCCAACTGATTTTTGGTGTCAAGAGTTCAATAATAAAAATGAACCCAAAGAATTTTAAACAGACTGCATGGAAATCACTTCCCTTCTCCATTAATCAGGTTCCACTTTTATGGGATATCATCAACCGCTTAGTTCTCCAGTTGCCCATAGAGCTTCTGTGTTAAAAACCAGATATGACTTGGCATGCTAATGTAAAATTCTAAGCAGAACCTCCACCCACCCACCTTTTGGGGGAATAGGTAGCTGAGGCCCTTTCAGGGGAGGTAGCATAATCTAGTAAGTACATCATAGAACTGGGAGTTTGGAGTTCTAGTCCCCGCTCTGTTGTGTGATCTTGGACAAGTCACTTTCCTTCTTTGTCCTCATTTCCCCTCCCTTGTCAGTTTTATCTGTTTAAATAACAACAATTCCAGGCCTCCTCATTAATGCTTGTGATGGGCTCAGATGAGTGCCACAGAAAAGCCCAGGAATACCCCCACAGGAAGTACTTTTAGGACACAGGTTTAGCTCAGTAATCACTGGGGTACCTCTAGACACCTCAGGGAACAGTGGGGACTCATCTGCAAGCAGGTGGGATTTTTTTTTTTTTTAAATACAACTATTTATTTGTGCTCTAGAAGGCTACCTAGAGGCAAGCACATGGGCAAACACACAGGCCTCCTGCATGGGTTTAGTCTGGCACAGCTCATATTTACCGGGGAAACTCTTTGGGGCAGGGACAGTCTTTTTGTTCTGTAAAAAGCTCAAAGAGTCCTGTGGCACCTTATAGACTAACAGAGGTATTGGAGCATAAGCCATTGTTCTGTTTTTCCAGCACTGAGAGCAGTGAGGGCCCCAGTCCATGACCGCGGGGTCTCCTAGTTGCTAAGAGAGTACAATAAATAAACAACAACAACAATAATAATTCCACTCTGCGGACCAGGGGAGGCGAGCAGTCCCGGGGTTTCCCTCCAGCCCTGGAGAGCCAGCAGAGATGCAGCTGCTCTGGGGGCTGGGCATGGCCCGCAGGCTGGAGGGCTGGGCATAGCTCGCCCCAGCTCGGCGAGCTGTTCCTCGCCGCTGCAGCTCCAGCCTCGCCACCCATCTAGCTGCGGCGGGGGCTGGGGGCCGGAGCTCCGTATTCTCCCCATAGAAAAGCGACGTCAAGCCCTGTCTTGCAAACGTAGCAGCTTCGCTCAGGACTATGCCAGTTTCCAGCCGCTGGCAGAGCGCCCGGAGCCTTTTTTTTCCTTATTAAAAAAGAAGAAGAAAATATCTAGGGGGAAGGGCTGGTTCTTTTTCCTTCATCTGTTTCCGGTTTGCTGCCATATTCCCCCTTTTGGGGTGGGTTGGGGGAGGGGAGCATTTGCAAATAAATAGGAATCGATGCTAGGCTTTGGGGTGGTAGCAGCAGAGAGAGGAGGAAGGGCAGGGCTGGACCAGGAGCCGCCCCGGCCGTGAGCGCCTGAGCCCAGGCAGGCACCTGGAGGGGGAGGGAAGGGGGGCTATTGCTTTGGCCTCGCCTGGCCCCCGATGCTAAATCCAAGCAGGCAGCAGCATGAATCACTGTGGGGAGAAGGTGTCTCAGCCGCAGGCGGGCGTGAATCGCTGCTGACATCACGGCTCCAAGTTACAATCCGGCTCTCTAGCCATTTGCTAGCGTTGCAGCCGCACCGGGAAGGGGCCGGGGGACTGAGCAGCCGAGGGGGTTAATTCCGCGCCCCCCCCCCCCCCCTCCGAGAGAGACAAAGCCAGAGCCGGGTTTTTGTGTCTGTCTGGGCGCGCCAACCATGAGCCGTGTGTCCCCGGCGCGGCTGCCCGGCTCTCTGCCGCTCCGCGATGGTGTCTCGCAGCGGTGCGGGCGAGTCGTGTAACTGCTGGGGCCGGGGAGCCTGCGAGCCGCCGAGGGCTTTGCATGTGGGGGCTGCTGCGCTTGGGAGAAAGGAGCTGAGCGAGGAAGCCGCCTGGCTCTGGGAGTTTTCCGCGGAGAGAGAAGGTAAGAAACCGCCCGGCTGCCGCCTGCTCTGCGAGAGGGACTGGCCGAGGGAAAGGGGCTGGTGATACGCTCGGGGATATTGACTAACCCGGGGATGAAACTGACCCGGAGCTTTGTTAACCTCCTGCCTTGGCGGTGTGTGTGGGTGTCTGCTGGGGTTGTGTAGGAGCGTTACACTTCTCCTCTGAACAACAACAGCAGCAGCAGCAATCCCTGTGTGTGGCACCTTGGAGCTGCCTCCTTATGGCTGAGGATGAATTAGCTGAAGCAGCTAAATGGGAAAGGTATTGTCTGGTGGGGCTGGAAAGGGAGGGTGATACGGTCAGGGGGATGTGGGACTTGTTCAGATCCCCTCACTTTCTTTTGTTGTGGTGGTGTAGGGCTGACTGACAGGTTGGGACTTCTCTGTCTAGCTGAAGACTTTCTGTAGTTCATTTAATCAAACCACTCGGGGAAGCAAGAGGGGGGAGGGAGCAGGAGCTGTATGTAGGCCAAAATATGAAATATTAATAACTCGGCTGCTTTGATGTCTTCTGATCCATTTCCCTTTTACTATTTGTTAAATATTCATTTCAGTGGTTTTTTTTTTTTTAAACCACATAGGTGCTCTTTGCGGGTTTGTGTGTTTACATCACTTTGGGGAGTGTAGGAGAATCTCTGCTCCTCACTTTTTTTTCTTTCTTTCTCTCTTTTTCCTTCTAACCTGGCCCTGTCTTAACTAGGGTTTATCTTGTGGAAGACTGGAAAGCTGTTTATTACTTACCAGCCCTGTAACTTCGGCTTCTTCAGATCAGTAGAACACCAATATAAAAAAGAAAGTAACACGCTAGGTTTTATAATTCATACTATATCTGTAGTAATCAGTTTCTGTCATGCAAAATATTGTAGTCCTAGGTACACAAGGTGAGGTAATATATTTTATTGGGCTGACTTCTGCTTTAGAGCTATCATATCTGTAGTAATCAGTTGCTCTCATGCTAAATACTGTAGTCCTAGGTACACAAGGTGGGTGAGGTAATATATTTTATTGGGCCGACTTCTGCTTTAGAGCGACACAGAGTCCTAGTCCTCCTCCTGAAGCCAAACACCTGGGGTCAGAGCGGGCAAACTTCAATTGGCTTTTGTTGTTGTTTTACTCCCTAGCTCTCCTGGGTGTATGCGATATGGGTGGTACACATGCTCTGCTTTATCATTCTGAGACACTGTAAGAATTCCAGCTGTCATCTTGGTTCACTTATTTGTACCTGCTGGAAGAAGATGTGTTACTAGACCCAATGGAAGGGGCAGTCAGGAGGTGCTTAATACATCTTGACCCTGGCAAGGCATGAGGTGCCTCTTCCGTTGGATGTTCCTGGTACTGTGTGGTGTCTGCCAGCGAACTTCTGTACGGCTTTCTGCAAAAAATGAATGAGAACCTGCTGCTGTCTCTACCCTGGGATCACTCCCTTGGCTCCCCCATTCCTTCCCCTCCCCTATCCCCGAGTACTTGCGCAATGACTTACCCTAGTTCTGCTGGGGTACTTACCTAGAGACCAGCAGATGTTAAGCCCTCCCAAGTAGCTTTCCATTTTTATAAAACCTAGAGCTTTAGAAGCCCATTTTGTTAGTTTCTTGGCCTGTGGTGACTGAATGCCCTTGGGGGAATAGGCTGCACTGGGAACCCAGAATTGTCTCACACAGTTTCTTTGTACTAGTATAGACTAGGAACAGCCATCCAGTAGTCTACAGTTCATAAAGAAACAAGATGGTCAGTGATTGTAGTGTGTGTGTTCTCCTTCCCCAAAAGAGGTGGCTAACTATTTTACCTGTTCCGCAAAACAGCTAAATGGCAGGTGACCCACCAGACCGTGAAGGGTATTTTAGGTCATCCCAGAATGTAACACATCCCTGGTAAAGTTTGCCTCTGCTGGCTTGAAACAGGTAGCTGCTCTTGGCTCATGCGGCAGATTGCTCACCTGGAGGTGTGTGGGTTGGCTTTCTTTTTGGGCAGGCCTGTCTGCTGCCAGTGAGTGTTAGCTTTCTGAATGCTCCCCATCATGCCGGGCTTGTGTGTGGGAGCTGCAGGGTGGAGAACTCAACCTGGCTGCTTTGCTTGGAAGTCTCTAGGATTCTAGCCCTGCTTGCTATGGGATCATGGGCGAGGCACTTCTTTGTGCCACCTACAAAGTGCTGGTGGCAGGGGGGATAACAAACCCAACCCACACTAGTAAAACAACTTGAGAACCTCCAAGAAGTGCTGTCTAAGACCTTGCCTACACTGGGAAAGCATGTGAAGCTTGTTGGTGGTTTTCCCCTTCTTCCCCCTGCCCCCACCGCCAACACACACCCCTGCCCCAGCGTTTCCAAGAGTGGAAGCTGTAGCATGGACAGAATGCAGGCATGTCTTGCAGCTACTCTGTGAGCTAGATTAGGGGACATGATGGTGAAATGCCTGCATCCTGTCTACACCACAGCCTTCATGGTGGTCAGTACCAGGGCAGGTAACCACTTACCAACTTCTTCAGTATAGAAGCAACCAAAGTTCTTGTTTTTTTTTTTTTTATTATTTCTTTTCAAATACTGTATTGGAAAGCCATTCTTGAACTATCTGCCAAGCCTGGAGTTCCCCTTCAGCAGGTGATAGCTCTATAAATGTCTAAGGCCGTCATTCATCAAAGCACTCAAGTACATTATGAAGTTCACCTTTACTGAATGGGGGCCCCCAAAGCTGAATGGGATGTCTGATGATCCCAATGCCATTACCTGTGATTGGGGGAGGTGCAAAAGAAGACAGATCATTGGGCATCTGAAGATGAAGCTGTGGCAATTAAATATAAATATGTCATGTTTAAGTTTGGGGACTTGGTCCTGAGAATTGCTCAGCACCTTCAACTTGTTAGTCAATGGGCCAGATCCTTAGCTGGTCTATAGTGACATAGGCTCACCCAAGATCTCACAACAAGCAGGGCTAGAACTCTGGAGACATTGAAGTCAATGGAGCTATACCATTTTCACCAACTGAGGATCCAGCCTGATGAGAGTTTTGGCCACTCTGCACTCAGGCCTTTAATGATTATGATGTTAAACAAAAAGATGGCCTGAGCCAAACTGCTTTGAACTATGGGAGGTTGGAGTTGGAATCTGCTTCCAAGCTGTGAGCAAGGGAGGTCGGTGGGGGAATCTCTCTCTGTGGCTGCTGCTGAAATAGTGGATCAGCTGACATTTTAGGAGGCTGATTTGTGTGTGACCATGTGCTGGACTTAAGAGAAAGATATGGTATGTCCTACCGATGGATTGCCTTCCACTAGGCAGGCATGGTGGGCTTGCGAAACTCCAGTGCACTCTGCAGAATCAGGAGAGTTGCCTCAAAAGTAGCTCTACAACTTGATGAACTGCCCAGGTGTGCTTTGGGGACCGGGGGGGAGGGGGTAGCAAGTACCTAGATACAGACCTGGAGGATAGTCTCACTTTTGAGACCTGGAAAGAGGGTATGCAGTTAGAAATGACCAATGTGTATGGGAAGCTTGGCTGGTGAGACAAACCAGAGGAGCTGCTTCATTAATTTCTGTAGCCTGCTTACCCGGGAAGGGGTGTATGTTCAAAGGTCTGAGCGTGTGAAATGAAATCTACGCTTAATAGGCAAAGTCACGTACTCTCTTGTACTGAAGCGTGTGGTGGCCTTTGCTGGTGGACACGTGTTGAAATATAATAGCATGTGAAAGTGATGCTGTTGTCACTGCCACAGCAGCACTTGACACCTGAAGCCTCGCTTGTTTCCGAAGTGGGCCCGACCAGGCCTTAGTGGGCACTTGTCCACTTACCACAGTGGTTCCCCAGTTGGACTTGATTGTGCAGCCTCTGAATAGCAGAATGAAACCTGCTCTGTGGCATCTGGAGCTGGAGGAGCTGTGGCTGTCGCTGCCCATTTGTGTATTGGCAGAAGTGTGGCTGGAGGGGGATGGCTGAGAGCTGCCCAGTCTCTGATTGCACTATTCCTGGTGGGAGCTCGGGCTAATGATGGGATTAAGCCTGGACTTTGAAGTCATTGGTAAAACTCTCTGAACATGATCTAGAATAGAACCACTGGGCCCAAGTCTCACTTAATTACCCACAAATGCAAATAATGTTTTGAGAAAGGAGTTTGGGGCGAACCATAGACTGAAGTGGACGACTTCAGTTTCTTAGTCTGCTTAACACAAAAAGGCAGCATCATTTCTATAAAGGGCTGTGGTTTTTGGCATTGCTAGGGACGTTTGAAAGCCTATCTAAAGCACTATTGTTTCCTGTACTGTCTGTCTTACTGCTTGATTTTTAACATGCTCCTTTTTATCTCTCGGAACAACTTCCCATATGACCTCACTTCCTCAACATGCGGCGTCTCGTTTCATAGAACCCAGTTGGAAATTCTTCCGATGCATTTCACTTACTCTGGTGCAGAATATCCCAGAGTGAAACAAGTTCTTCCCCCCCTGCCTTGCCCATTTGCCTCCCCCCCCAACCTTCCCCTCCGTAAGAAAGCACATGAGGTACCTCCACCCAAGTTGCTGAGTTGTGTTGTGTTTGTTTTGTTTTAACAGGGAAGAGGCAGATTCATTTAAGTTGATGCTTGTAAATGAAATATGAGCTTAAATCACTTAACATGGAAATAACTGTCTCTGCTAATGCTATTCATGCTGCTCTAGTTAAAATTGTCAGTGTTTCCATTCCAATAAAGCCCTGTTTTCTGAGGCTTATAACTTTGGGTCATTTAACAGAACAAAACAAAACACAAAAATCCCTCCAGGCTGAAATTTGCTAGCAAAAGTCTGCCTGGGAGCAAAAAATTTAAAGTATGTGGTGCTATTTAAACCAAACGTTACAAAAATAATTTCTCTTGCCTTCAATTTTTTTTAATGGCACAGAACCACAAAATAACTAGAAGCCTCCGAGCTCTCCATAGAAGAACAGAGTAAGCCCGTGGCACTGTAGTAAAATCACATGTAGATTTCTTTCTTTTGTGTGGGGGAGGGAGAAATTAGTTGAGATTCAACTCTGAAATGCAGCTGCAGGTCATCTAGTAGCTGCTCTTGACAGCATTTTCCCCAGGGGTTTCACCTAGATGCCCAGACCCACGTCAAGGCCCTAATCCTGCAACAGGCAGAGCTCCATTGGGGCTGCACCGGTGCAGACATCAACTTGTGAAGATCTTCTTTCAGGATCAGGCCTTTACTGCAGCAAACTGTGCCTGGGCTGCGGATTCTAATGTTCAAAGTGTGGTTTGAAAACAAACCTTGGGAGGTATTTTGAGAGAGCGTGGTCTGAGCACAAGGCTGGGAACCAGAAACTCCTGGGATGTAAATCCAGCTCTGCCACCAAATTCCCTTGAGGCCATTTATAACCTCTCTGCCCTCAGCTTCCCCAGGAGTAATATGGGGATGCTCCAGGGGCATGGTGAGATGTAATTCATTAATGTTTGTGAAGTGCTTTGCAGATAAAGGCTAAGCATGAATATCCCCTTTGGGAGAACCAGCTGGCCCATGCTTGCTTTCTGTCCGGCTCTTGTTCCATTTGCCAAATCTCTTTAATTAAACCAGGCAGATTCCTGACTCCCGGGGTGTGATGCTGCGAATGTTACTGTGTTGCTGGCTTAGCGTAAAGCAGGGATGTGGCCACCCCATGTGGTGGGGCCGATGCAGTGAACTGTGACTCTAGAAAGAGAAAAGCAGGCGTCCGTTTTTATTGAGGCCTCTGCAGAATGGGGTCCCAATGCCCTAGGGATGCTCAGCACCCTCAGCTTCCACAGAGCCCCTAGTTGGGAGGTTCCCAGTACCCTGCAGGATCAGGCATTTAGGTGACCAGCTATCCAGTGGAGGGACCTACAAAACATCATGCTTGGGGAGACTCCTGCTCCAAATGGGAGTCTGGTTAAACTAATCCTGCATACAGGACATTGGTGCTCCTCCCTCCTCACCACTGGTCTTGGGGAGCCTGCTCCCTGAGACCTATTCCAAGTGAGTGGCCAGAAACTGAGGAAGCCTGGAACTGGAATAGCCGGCCGTGTCGATTGTTTGAGGTGGTTTCTTTGGACTAGTTGAGGACAGGGTTGCTTGGGGCAACAGAATATGGAGAGGAAACACAATGCCATTGAGCATCTGGAGGAGAAAACATTGGGCCTCCAATTTGAAACGCCGCCCCCCCCCCCCAATTCCTTCCTTGAAGTCTGAGGGTCTGAACGTCTCTGCTCAGATCTCCCTTGGTTTCATGACCAGATGCACTGAGGTAGCTGTAATCACCATTGCTCCTGTCTGACCAGTCTTAGCCGACTAGATCTTGCTGCTGTTCCCGCTCTGGGATGAACTGGGGTAGGAGGCAGACAGAGATTCTGGGGCTTGAGGGATCCTGAATAGCTGTTCTAAATCACAACAGAAATGAAGATGGGGTCCTCATGTTGTTTTGAGGGGAGGGAAATACTCCTGTCCTTGGTGCCATGTATGTTGTTATGGGCACTCCCCAGGTTGGCTAGCTCCAAGGACTTGCTCAGTAAAGATTAGTCCAACTTGCTTCTCTGCTCTAACCTTGCAGGTTACAAATTCCGTAATGTAAATGGTTCTCCCCAAGGCCAGTACGGTAGCTGGCTCCTGGCGTGCTGTCCAAGGGGAACTGCAAAGGAAAATGTCAGCTCGCCTCCCAATGAGAGGCATGCTGGTGCTCAGATATCCTTGTGGGAGGAGCTTGTTTTAGGGTTGACCCCCTGTTCCAGGTGGGTGGGAGAAAGGTGAAGGTTCTGATCTCTTGTGATACTGACTTCGTCTCCTGCTTGGGTTTTGCTGGGTCATTTTCTCTTCTTGCTTGTGACTTCTGCTGTGCAGTATTACTCCCTGACTTTCCTCTCTTACTGTAGGAAAATCCTGGAGGCTGGCTCTAAATTTCCCAGCCCATGTCTCATGTTTGACCTATTATGGTCTCATTTCCGTGACTGTAAACTTTACTGGCACGAGGTTTGCTGTGCTGTGCAAACAAATGGAGGAAAACCTGACTGCACGCTACAGAAATAGCTTCCACACTGCATGTCTCCTTCTCAGCTTGTGGTTTCTCACTGACACTGCATGACTGCTGGTCTGTGGCTGTAATGTGGAAGCAATGAAGTGAGGCAGCTGCAACTGAGTTTTATTTTGCATTTGTCCGACTTTGAAACTCTTGTGAATCAAAACTGGGGAGTGCAGAAATGTGTCCTCGACTTCTGCAAACTGGAATCATTCTCAGTTCTGCTGTGCGTGGCTATGCCCTCTTCTCACGCAGGCCAGCATGAAACTGGGTCTGTATGACATGAAACATGCATTAGAAGTGAAACCCATCTGCCCCTGTCCCTGCCCTGCTTTATTCCTGTTCTCTCATGTTCGACCCTGGGGGGTTTTCTCCTTCCTCTGCAGCATGGGGCACAGGTCACTTGCTGGTTTAAACTAGTGTAAATGGTGGATTCTGTGTAACTTGAAGTCTTTAAACCATGATTTGAGGATTTCAGTAACACAGCCAGAGGTTAGGGGTCTGTTACAGGAGTGGGTAGGCAAGATTATGTGGTCTACAATGTGCAGGAGGTCAGACTAGATGATCATGATGGTCCCTTCTGACCTTAAAGGTTTGTAGAATTCCTCCTGGTGGGCTTGAATCTCACTCTTCCTATAATCATTTTCTGGGGGATGGGACACTGGACCAGGAGACCTCGCTTCTAATTCCTGACTCTGACACTGATCAGGTTTGTGACTGTGGCCAAGTCACTTAACCTCACTTTGGGCACGTTCTTCACTACCCGCCGGATCGGCGGGTAGCAATCGATCTATTGGGGATCGACTTATCGCGTCCAGTGAAGACGCGATAAAATCGATCCCCGATGGCTCTGCCGTCGACTTCGGAAATCCATCGCGGCAAGAGGCGGAAGCAGAGTCGACGGCGGCGCGGCAGCCGTCGACTCGCCGCCGTCCTCACAGCCAGGTAAGTCGACCTAAAATACGCAACTTCAGCTACGCTATTCACGTAGCTGAAGTTGCATATCTTAGGTCGACACCCCCCACCCCCCACCCGTAGTGTAGACCTAGCCTTTGTGTCTCATTCCCCATCTGTGAAATAGGGCCAGTACCTGCCGACTCAGAAATGCTTCGCTGCCTCCTGACGAAGCTCTAGAAATGCTTGGCATTGCATAGGGTCCATCCGTAACATCTGTGGGGGGATGGAATCTGTTCTCATGAGACCTGGAACTACAGCGAAGAATGAGTGAGGGTGGATAGAGGTACTGAGGTAACTGGGGCTGGAACGCAGCCATGTGCAGCATTGTCCTCCTCTGCCTACTCCAGCTCTGCACCGTGATCCTCTGTGCAATCCTCTGACACTGCAGAAGCCCTGGAAGCACCTGATGGCAAATGACAGCCCTGCGCAAGTGGGACTGAGGGTTTCCTGTGGGTACAGCCTGCTTGCTGCTTGTAGCCGTGTTTGGCTCCAGAGAGGTGTAGCAGATCTGATTTCTATGAACAGGCTGCTTCTCCTCCTCCCACCTCTTTCTCTCCTCTCTCTCCTCCCCCCCCCCCCCCCCAGCAGAGCCTCAGATGGGTTTGACCAGACAAAGGTCCGTGCTGATGGCTGTTGCCCAGCGTGGAGGGGGGCCGAGCGAGTGTGTGGGGCTAGGAGGGGGGATTAGGTTCATGCTCCAATGTCATGGGCAGTTGAGTCCTAAAGCGGGCAGAGTGGGGCCTAAAGCAGGGCACAGGGGAGGCCTCTCGCTGCCACTCTGGTTTGATAAATGTCTGATCGTTGGGTGAGATGAGCACAGGTGGCACAGCTGCCAAGGCACGTGACTTCAGAGCAGTGTGTGGAGTCAAAGGGGGACGTGTGTCCTGGCAGAGGTCTAGAGGGGGCCGACTTGCTGAGCCTTGGGAGATGGAAAGCAGTAACGCAGGGGAAGTTGCTGTCCTCTTCCTATGGCATTGGACTCTGCTGCCTGAGGGGAAATAGCTGTAAGCTTCTCGGCTGGCTCGGGCATGCATCTCGCTGGCTGAGCTGCCTCTCTGTAAAGCCTGGTGCAGATCTGCCACTGTTCTTGCTGCAGAGTTGGGTACTAACAGCCATGTAAGGAGGGCAGGTTTGACCCTGTTTGCAGTGGCTGAGTAGATGGCTCTGCGTTTGACACGCCTGCCTTTCATGTTGCACCCCTCCTCCTATCCCTGAGCTTGTAAGGGACTGCAATAAGTTAGGCCCTTCCCTTAAGGAGAAATCCCCTTGATTGTGATGGGGATTGAGATTGACCCAACAGGGTTCTACAGAAATGAGCCGGAACCATCCTGTGGACTCTGAGGAAATTGGATCCCGGTTATAGGTTGCATAGGCTGGTTTGAAAATCCTATGCCATTGTATAGACTTCTCCATAAGGGTTAATTTTTAACTGTGCTTTAGAGGTCTGAGTGGGAAGCCCCACTAGCGTTATTTTTTGTAGTAGGTATTTGAGAAACGCCAATGAACACTGCTCTTTGTCCGCCCTGCACCAAAACAGTACTGGGTGCCCTCGTTCACCTTCAGCAGCGCTAGCGGCAAAGTGCTCTCATTAGAGCTCATCAGTGATACCGGTGCATAAACGAGAAGGGATGGAAATCTTAATGCGTTCACAGCCCTCCGAGTGCTTGAGCAGCTCAACTCCTGGCCTGCAAGGAGCCATTGTCACCTAGCTGCAGACTGGTGGGGGAGAACTGAGGCAGCAGTATTCACCCTTGAGAGACTGGCTGAAATTGTGAGGCATGAATGGGGGGAAGGTGAGAGTTTTCTCTCTTCAGAGAGCACAGTAGAACTTCCAGGCTGGGAGGAGAGTGGCTGCAGATTATGTGCATGGTGCTGCACAGAGATCAAAGAGCCGGTCTCAGCCCTGCCGTGCCTGCTTTGCCATAGCAAACAGGATGCACGGCTTCATGGGTCAGCAGGTTTTTTTTGGAAGCCCAAGAGGTGCGGGTGTGACTGTGCTGGGCACAATGGACACCATGAACGAAGGCAGCAGACATGGAAGGAGACACTGTGGTAGAACTGAGGGATTGGGTTGGGAGTGGTCTAACAAACTCCTCACCCACGCTGGTGCCCTGTTAGCTGGTGAGCGTTCCGCAGCATGTCGTCCGATTAGTGCAGAAAGCCTTAAATACAGGGACTGTCCGGGAGAGAGGCCATGTCTGTAGCCTGTCACTGCAACTCTCATCGCCCCACGGGTTCCAGCACGTTGCCAGCCCCTATGTAGCAAGCTGCTGCCATTGCTAGTTTGGTGAAAGCTCTCCTGGTTAAGTGCTGCTCACTTCACTCAGAGAAACCCTCCCCTCTCTTCAGTTCCAGGCAGCCCTGTGCTGCTGGAACCTCTGGATCCCCTTTAGGTCCTGCCACAGCATCTACTGGCTGACTCATGGCTGTGGCTGGCATGGGAGCCCTGTATGTCTTGCATTTGGGAAGTGCATGGAGCTGACTTATCTTGGAGGAAGGGTGGGGAGGAAAATAAACGAACTCTCAGCTTTTCCGACTGTCTCTTACTCTGAGGTTGGCCTGGCCACACTCTGGTACAGCCTTCAAGGCTCTCTAAGCCGGAGCAGCTCTGAGGAATCTGATGCAACCAGGAAGTTGATTTGCTCATCTTATGAGCAAGCATGATCTGCTAGAGATGCAGGTGCTGGTGGGCCAGGATGGCCTACGCACCTGAGTTGTCCTGTCTCAGTAACAAACAATTCATCACCAAGGCGGGAAAGCTAGCTCAGACAAGTCCATCTGTGCTATTGTTGCAATATAGGAAAAGATCCCTCCCTGATACAGCGTCTGAGGGAGTAAATACTGCACATGTGGGGAAATACAGGCAACAAACACGATGCAAATCAGGGAGACTAGAGGCTGCAGCTAAGATCAGGCCTTCTGTGCTAGGTGCTGTACGAATACATATGTGACAATCCCAAAGAGTGTACTGTTCAAATCGATAAGACAAACAACAGGTGGGCGTAGAAGCAGCGTCAGAGAGAGGCCCAAGGTTGCACAGCTGGCTGGTGGCAGTGCTGGGAATAGAACTTGCGTCTCTTACCCACTGGCTTATGCTGTTCCTCAAGTTGATTTCACTAGCCTCAGCCTTGCAACAGGCAGTCATTGTGTTGTCTTTGTTGTAATGTTGCCTCCATATTACCACGAGATCAGGGGCAAGGTGTTCACTTTTACCCAGCCACTTGCGTCCCTGGAACCCCCTTGAAGTCTGCAGCCATGGGATTCTTGGCTTATGTAGTTTTGTACACAAACACCCAGTGGTGCTGGAACAATTTGTACGGGGGGGGGGGGGGGGGGGTGCTGAGAGCCATTGAACCAAACTGTAAACCCTGCATAGAATGGAAACTACTTCCAGCCAGGGGGTGCAGTAGCACCCCTGCAAACACCTAGATCTGATTCCCTTTCTCTCTCTGCATGTACAATATTGATTTGAAACTGGCTGGTTATGCCTGTGTACCACTGCCCTGAACTGGATATGCGAAGCTCTGCCATAGACCTTACACTGCCACCAGCTAGTGAAGATTCTCCTCCTAGTTTCAGTGGCAGAGGCCTGTCCTTTTGAAGCTGGAGGATCTGTGTTCTCTCTGCTATCACTATGCAAAGAGTCAGTGGCCACTTAAGGGACTAGGTGGTCTCTGAGTAGCAGCCGTGTTAGTCTGTATCCGCAAAAATAACAGGAGTACTTGTGGCACCTTAGACTAACAAATTTATTAGAGCATAAGCTTTCGTGGGCTACAACCCACTTCTTCGGAAGAAGTGGGTTGTAGCCCACGAAAGCTTATGCTCTAATAAATTTGTTAGTCTAAGGTGCCACAAGTACTCCTGTTATTTTTAGGTGGTCTCTGTGCTGCACTGCATGGCCATTCAAATCTTCACTGCGCCCATATCAGTTGCCAGACTTGTCTGTTAATTACACTTGGGCACGATATTGGCTCCTCTGATGTGTTCTGGAGGCTAGGGATGTATAGGATATAAGAGACACTGAAAAATCAGGCCCTAGATGTAGATAAAATGGCCATAGTGGGTCAGACGAGACCAATGGTCCATCTAGAGCCCAGTTTTGCCCAGGGTAAGGGGCAATATTGGCAGCTTGCCAGGGCCTAGAACCAACTGCAGCCATCCCTTTCTTAGGGTGGTGATGTGGCCCATGGAGATGCAACACAACAGCTTGACCTGAGCAACCTAGCAACTAGAATCTGATTTCTAGGCGGAGGGGAGTGGATTTCTGTTCTGGAGGCAGAAACTTCCTTCCAGCGCTAACTAATTCCCAGCTGTAGGAGAGAAGCAAATTCCACTTGCAGCTGCTTCCACAGAGCCGAGACCCACATGCTGGCAAGCTCTCTCCCAGAGCTACTGACAAGCCACTGCAGTGACAGGAACCCACAGGGGAAGTGTCTGCTTTCAGTCTGAGATGCCTCCCTACACCTGAGAGCTATGGGGAGCACACACTCCGAACGAGGGCGGAAGTGACTCAGCCACGGTATTACCTGTGGGCAGCCAAAGTGCTACTCTCTACCTGTTCGAGCAGAGGTGAAGTGCCAAGAGGGAATGACACACTAGCGATCACTGGAGCCACTTTGTGTGCTTGAAAGCCTTGGGCCAGAGCAAGGATACCAGCTCAGCCAGGCGGGAGAATCCTTCGAGGGGGAGGAAGAACAGGGCCACGTAGAAGAGAAGTTCCAGGTCTGAGCAAGTGCTAACCATCCCCGGCTGTGCTGGCGTCACTGCCCAAGCATTTCCGTACCAGAAACCAGCCGGGCCAGTCTGACAAGGAGAGGAACTCCTGCAGGCTTCAAAAAAATCCTCTGCTGGCAACTCCAGCTCTTAGGGTAGGTCCAGACTACCCGCCGTATCGGCGAGTAGCGATCGATTTATCGGGGATCGATATATCGCGTCTCGTTAAGACGCGATATATCGATCCCCGAATGCGCTCCCCGTCAACTCTGGAACTCCACTGGAGCGAGCGGTGGTAGCGGAGTCGACAGGGGAGCCGCGGCCTTCGATCCCGCGCCGTGAGGACCCAAGGTAAATCGATCTAAGATACTTAGACTTCAGCTACGCTATTCACGTAGCTGAAGTTGCGTATCTTAGATCGATTTCCCCCCCCCCCCCCCAGTGTAGACCAGCCCTTAGAGGCATGAATCCAGAGATGGGGGAACACGTACATCACAAGTGTGCTGATCCCTTATGGAAGAGCCCTATAGAATTTAATGGGGATTAAGGCAATAGGGATTTATAGGAATTACTCTTCAAAACCCTATAGCAGTGATAAAGATGATCCCAAAAGGACGTAAGGTTTTTGATTATTCCATTCTATAGGGAAGTTGTTCTCAGAGCGCTCCATCCTCCTTGTCACGTGGGTTTAATGCAAGTCACTTCTCTATTTGCCTCTCCTGCTATGTGGCCTTGGCCCAGATAAGTGACCTTGCTGCCTCAGTTTCCCCCTCTGTATAAGGATTGCAAGGCCACCCATCAGCAGGAAGCACTCAAAGAATCTCAAAGCTGTTATGCTGCACATGCACCACACTATAAGAGTGCTGCATTCACTGTTAGCAGGTGACAGATCCAAATAGAGGACAGGCGATTTCTGAACCCATACTGGATTCCCCTCCGGGGCATGGAGAACGTTTTCTGTTCATCGGGTCAAGATATCCTATCGCAGGTGCCAACTAGCAGGAATCAAAGGGAGCTCTGAGCAGCTTTGTGCTGACATGAGCAGAGAGAGAGATCTGGCTCCAAACAGGAGTGATACACCTTGTCACTGGCGTGCAGTCAAGAGATAGTGGGGTGAGGAAGGACGAGTCACCAGCGGAAATACAACACAACACCCTTTACCCAGAAGGGCAAGAGAACACTCCTAGAGGAGCAGGAATGGGTGCAGCACCACAGCTGCTCAGCACAGCAAACAGAAGTGAAACATCAGAGGGGTAGCCGTGTTAGTCTGAATCTGTAAAAAGCAACAGAGGGTCCTGTGGCACCTTTAAGACTAGCAGAAGTATTGGGAGCATAAGCTTTCGTGGGTAAGAACCTCACTTCTTCAGATGCAAGTCAAAACAGAAGTGAAACAGAAGGTGCCGGCTGCCAGGCAGGACTAGTCCGCAAAGTGTCCCTTTGTGCATTGAAAGCTTTAATTTACCACTGACAGTCGAGCTGCATTTGCCTATGCAAACCCGGGGGGAAGTGGGGAGAGGCAAGAGCAGGTCAAGGTGAGCTCCAAGGGTGGATCCATTCCTGACCCAGCTCTCAGCAGCACCTCACACGCCCCTCCAGCCTTTCTGACACTGACTCCTGAGAGGGGAAGAGAGAAAGCGGCTTGGGGGGAGGGGAATCAAGCATTGGACTCCTCTGAGGCCGAAGCAAAGGGAGAGATGAATACGTGCACAGGGCTCTAGCAAAGAGAACCACGAAATGCACAAGGAGCGAGTGCACCAAAGAGCACAGGCCCCTTGGATCCTCACTGTAGATGCCATGGGCTTTGGGGGAGGGGGAATATTGTTAGTTTAACTAGGGCCTTGGTCACCCAGTGGGATCCCCATGGAAACGCGTGGAGGCCGAAGGGAATCGGGTGCCATAGCAAAGGGTGTGGCATAAAAACCTAATGGAAAGAATGGACTGAACCTCGAAAGAGCCCAGGTTCCGGGATGGTTGGAGCTTCGAGGTGGCGTTCTGTGAGGGAGCGTAGTCCAGTGTTCGGAGCACAGGCCTGGAAGTGGGGAGTCGGGCTTCTTGTTCCGATGCTGCTGCTGGCTCGGTATGGGCCATGGTGAGTCTCTGCAGGAGCTCAGCCCTGTCCTAAACCAGGCCATAAACCTCTTCCTCACTTCCCCCATCTATGAAAGGAGGAGGATGCCATATTCACCTGCCTCACAGGGGTGGGGGTGGGGTGGTTTGCGAAAACAGTTTGTTTGCAAAGGGCTTTAAACATGCCGCGTGGTAGAAGTACATGGGACTTATTTCAGCTGGCTAAGATCAAACATAGCATCATCTTGCTAGTGGAGATGCCCTCTTCTAGGAAGGGGCTAGCTTGCTCCAATAGGGCTCTTCCATCTCAACGACTCTGACTGTCGCTGGAAGTGAGCTGGTCAGAATTTTCCTGGGGTGAAACTGCATGGGGTGAGCCAGTGGCACAACAAACTGTCCCCTCTTGCAGCTGACTTTGTCTGCATGCAAAAGCCATGTTGCGTTTGGTTGGCTTGCCGTGCTTGTGCTCTAGTCTCTCTCCCTTCCTGAGAGTGAGTGTAAGTGAGGCTGTGCCAAGCCTGCTGGAAAAGAGGGGGTTCTCTTGGGGGGGTGGAGGAGGGGTGATGGGAACCCTTGCCAAGAAAGCAGCAATGATGGGTACCATTCATGAGGGGGAGTGGAATCTCTAAGGTGGCATGAGTGAAATCTGGGCTTAGCTGAGCTGTGCACATTAGTAGCGTTATGGCCTGCCTTTCAATTCTGTATTCCAGCTCAGAGATCAAAGCCTGCATGCTGGGAGGAGGGGAAGGACAGAGTGAGTCCCCCCCCTCCTTTTTCTTTTTTTCTTTTAATCTTCTGCAGTAAACAAGGGGAAAGAAAGCCCTATTGTCTGGCCCTTCAGCAAGAGGAGATGCTCCAGATTGCTCACAGCAGGATTCCTCCACAGAGCTCGTCTATGAGGGCCTCAAAATATCAAGTGCAGCCTTCAAGGAGCTCTTTCCTGCCCTCTGAATGCATTCCACTCAACAAAAGCTTCATTAAAATGAAAGGGGAGGGATAAGAAGGCTTGAACTGGTGAATTAGAGAGAAGCTGGTCTGCCTGCACGGAGTAAATGAGGTCACTTTTTACCAGCGCCAGAGAGTTAAACTCGTGTGTCAGATCAAGGTGATTCAGGGTTTGATTTCAGTGTGTAGCTGGCTGCTACAAGCTCTCATTCCATGGGCTTCGCTGTTCACACAACTCCCTGGGAGGAGCAAGGGGGCAGAAGAGGTCTCTGCAATTGAACACCCTCCCTAGGAAGGGAATATTGTTACAGTACCACCAAGAGGCACTAACTGGGGATCGGAACCCCCTTGTGCTAGGTGCTGTACAAACACAGAACGAAAAGACCGTTTCTGCCCCCAAAGAGCTGACAGTCTGTGTCTAAACAAGACAGCAGGTGGATACGGACAGCCAGGGGAAGGGGGAGCACTAGAGTACAGTGAGATGATTTGTTATGCTAATCATAATCGGTGGACACCAGCTAAAATGATGTGGGTTGCATTGAATGGAGTTACTTCTCTTGGCTTTTCACACACGTGTGAGATTCTTGCTTAGCGAACTAGTGCCGCTGGCAGCAAAGGGACTTCCATGGCCAGAAACTGAAAGTGCTTCTGTTTTATTTTGAAATCCCCAGGCCTGGTGGTGCAGCTGACCCAGCTGCAGTGCACACTTCCCTGTGCTGTCTTGCTTGCAGGCGCACCCTGGCCTGAAGGACAAGGGAAGTGGCAGGAAGGAAAGGTCCCTGGATCTTGCCTGGCCCTATTTTGGCTGGTGAAGTTTGGGGGGCAGGGGATGTCTCTGCTGTGGGCTGGGCTGGGATGACTGAACTCGCTTTGCTTGGAACCTCCATCTGGATTTGCTCCCCAGCCCTCTCCCCACTTCCAAGTGAACGTCTGTTACCTCACTCAAGCATGTAAAATACAGCTCACTGGAGCTTAAGCAGTTTCCCCATGTGCCACAAGGACCGGTATTAAACTCAAAGCTTCCACTGATGTTCTTATTTCCTCTCTCGACCTTGAGTTGACAGTCTTTCTGGGCTTGGTTCTGGAGCCTGCTGATGGGCATGTTTACAGGAGGGCTGGGAAAACTGATGGGCCCACTGGTAGAAAGTGCCAAAACATGGGTCTGCTATCTGTGCCACTTGTCCGCTCTTGGGAGAGGGGGATGGGACGCCTTGCCAGGGAAGTGTGCTCTCTCTGGTGTGAATGGTGACCAAGAGATTTCTTCTAAAACAGCGGTTCTCAAACTATGGGGTGGGCATCTCAAGGGAGGCACCGGAATGTGTCAAGGGAGGCATAAGGTGTGCGCGCTGCTTTTTTTTTTTTTTAAGCTTTGGGTGTCTGGGGCTTGTACAGAAGGGCTTTGCACACGTGGGGGACAAGGATAAAGGGGACAGCTAGAGCCCCACCATCCCATTCCTTCACCGGGAGGTGGAGGGGCTTTGGGTATCTGCCCTGGGGTGGCAGCAGCAGCGCAGAAGTAAAGGTGGCAATGGGGCGCTAAGTCAGCTGTGAAAAGTTATATTGACAAATAGCACTTTTCACATTGCCACTCTTACTTCTGTGCTGCTGCTGGCATGGCACTGCCTTCAGTGCTGGGTGGTGGTCTATGTACTCTGAGGTGGGGGGGAGGGGCTGAATGACTGACTGCAGACACACAAAGAAGGGGGGAGCCTGATCAAATAAGCTTGAGAACCACTTTTCTAAAGGGAACAGAGTGCCAAAATCTGAGTCCTGAGATCTGTGGTTTTCTCTTAGAACAGGTGCTGGGAGGGGCTCCCTCCCCAGACACAACCCATCTGTGCGCCTTAGCCCTGCCCTATAAGGACTGCTTCTGGGAGAGGAAAGCCCCATCTCCAGGACCCAGCCTACCTGTAGCCTCTAACCCTGCCAACAAGAGTGCCCATTGGTATCTGAGACAGAGGGGTGTCTTGTGTGCAGTGTGGACTACTCCTGGACTGCCCTAAGAATTCAGCTGCTCAGAATCTCAACAGTGCTGCATTTCCCTAGGCCAGGGCTTGCAAGGATATCCTTGGAAGGCTGACCGCTGCAGCTCCTCCCTGGGAGAATCCTTGCCTAGCCAGCTCGGAGACTGTTTTGAGCCCCTTGATGCTTCTCTAGCCCTTTCACCTAGTGTGAAGGGGTTGGAACTTGAAGCAGAGGTGAGACGCCTCCTCACTCCAAAATCCACACCAACTGGGTAGGAAAAGCTCAGTAACGGAGGCTCTAAAGCCATCTACCCTCAACCCTCCCCTCTGGCACTGGACTAATGACGCTGCAGTAACCAACATGTCATTGGGGCTAAAGGTCCCAGGTCACATTTCCTGCTTTTCCTCTGGGTTTGTGTGTTTTCCAGTCACACGCTTGTTCTTCCTGGAAAGCTTGTGGTATCCTTGGCATTACTGGCTTGCACCATCTGCTTGAGGTGTGACAGGAGCTGGGCAGGCCCTTGAAGGAGTGAAGACATGGGGAATAGGAGCTTATTATTAGGAAGGCAAAAACTGGGGAAAGGAAATGGCTAGAAGAGAAACAAGAACAAAATGGAGGTTTTTCTAAATATAGCTACATTCTACAGGATCCTGAGTGCAGGACCCACTGCTTTTCATCTGGCGCCTGTGCTCTCTGGTGGTCTGAATGGGCCGCTTCTGTTCCTGGCATTCCAGAGCTGCTCTTAGACAGGTTTATAGCTTCCCATTCCTGGCTGCTAAAGCCTGTCTCCTGAGATGATGCTCTTTAAAGATAGCTTTGCTGGCCCGTCAGCTGTTCCCAGGCAGCTGGGCTTTGCAGAACCCTGCAAACTGTTTTCATAGTGAATTGCAGGAAACTGGGACTGCTTCAGAATGTCGCAAGGCAGGTGAAACTCAGATCCTTGTGGATCACTGGGCTGGCTGGCAGGTTTCACTTCAGAACCCTGAAATAACTCCTGGCTTGGCCAAAGTGGCCAGCCGAGTTTCACCTGGCTTTGTGTTGAAATTGTTCAGTCGTGTGGCCAAACCTGGAACTCCAAGCAAAGCTTGTGGCTGTACAGCCTTCCTGGTTCAAGCCCAAAGACTGCTTGGCTTGGTGATGGGGAAATCTCCACTCCCCACCTTCCCTACCCCCACAAATCCGTGCCTAGTAACTATCTCACCCTGCAAAGCCTCTTTCTTCTCCCTCCCTATTGCAGACCTCGTCACCTACTCTTAATCTTCCCCGCCTATGTGGCATCCAGTTGTGTTTGGCTCACACGTGTGGGTGTTGTGTGGATTAGATTAGCTGGTGTCTGCAAAGAGCTTGCATGGCTGTATGCACTTTGCATATATAACCCACACACCTGCTGGGTGTGGTGTTCTGTCCCATGAGCCCACTTAGAGAGCGAGATTAATGAGTCTGCTCTAGAGCCTTAGCTAAAGGTCATATGGCTTTTAGCTCATGCAGTAGAGGCTCATGCATATAGCTTCAGAGGTCCCAGGTTCGATCCCGCCTGCCGATGACCAGGGTCTGTTGGTGTTACACATAGACTGCTTTGCCAGCACACAGCCCCCTGGAGGGGAAACGCAGTCTCTACATTCGCACCCAGGGGGCCATTTCAGTGGAGCTTGGCTGTTTGCTGTGAAAATGTGTTAGTGTTGCCGCCCTGACCTGGTACAACTGAAAGCGGGCAGAGTTTATGGCTTGTTTTCCTGTAAACCCGGCAGCAGCCAGCTGCTTGGATTCCCTTTAGTGATCACTGACTCAATCCTCTACAGAGTATGAGGGGCTCAGTCTCCGCACCTTGGCTCATAGAGACCCCAGGGGCCTCTCTTCCCCCTTCAAAAACCATTCCATCAAACCTTCCATCTTCAAGCCCCTTGTTAAGTGCACAAAGGGCCATTGAGTGGCACAAGGGCCTAGCTTCCACTGTTTCATTGCTATTTAGCTCCAGCGTTCCATCCATCGGTCTCTCTGAACTCTGTTGAAAGGAGAGAAATTCAACAGTAATAAGTCACCAGGACCAGATGGGATTCACCCAAGGGTTCTGAAGGAACTCACATAGAAATTGCAAAACTACTGTAACCGATCACTTAAATCAGACTCTGTACCAGATGATACCTATGTAATACTGTGGGGGTTTGTTTTTTTGTTTTTAAAAAGGCTCCAGAGGTGATCCTGCCAGTTACAAGCTGATAAGCCTAACTTCAGTACTAGGCAAACTGATAAATCTGTTTTTCACTGTAGTTTCAGTCAGAGACACAGATGAACATGATGTGTTGGATGAGTCACCATGGGTTTTGTAAAGGGAAATCACGCCTCACCAATCTATTAGAATTCTCTGAGGGAATCATCAAGCATGTGGACAAGGGTGATCCAGTGGATATAGCATACTTGAACTTTTAGAAAGCCTTTTTACAAGGTCCCTCACCAAAGGCTCTTAAGCAAACTAAGCAGTCATGGGATAAGAGGGGAGGTCCTCTCTCAGATCACTATGCAGTTACAGACCGGAAACAAAGGGCAGGAATAAATGGTCAGTTTTCACAGTGGAGAGAGGTAAATAGCAGAGTCCCAAAGGATCTGTATTGGGACCAGTACTGTTCACCATATTCACCCCCTTTTCCAGATCATATATGAACAGTAAGGTGGCAAAGTTATTCAAGATAGCCAAATCCAAAGCTGATTGTAAAAAGTTACAAAGGGATCTCAGTAAACTGGGAGACTGGGCAAAAAAATGGCAGATGAAATTCAATGTTGATAAGTGCAAAGTAATGCACATTGAGAAAACATAATTCCAAATATACATACAAATGGATGGCGTCTAATTTAACTGTTACTGCTCAATAAAGAGATCTTGGAGTCATTGTGGATAGTTCTCTGAAAATAGCCACTCAGTGTGCAGTGACAGTCAAACAAGCTAACGAGGTTAGGAATCCTGGGGAAAGGGATGGCTAATAAGACAGAAAATATCATAATGCCACTGTGTAAATCCATGGTACACCCATATCATGAATACTGCATGCGTTTCTGGTTGCCCCATCTCAGAAAGATATATTGGAATTACTAAAGGTACAGAGAAAGGCAACAAATGACTTAGTGGTATGGAACAGCTTCCCTAAGAGGAGATTAAAAAGACTGAGACTGTTCAGCTTGGAAAAGTGATGACTAAGGGGAGGGGGGGGAATATGATAAAGGTCTATAAAACCATTTCTCTGCACCATTCATGAATAGGGAAGTGTTATTTACCCCTTCACATAACACAAGAACCAGGGGTCACCTGATGAAATTAATAGGCAGCAGGTTTAAAACAAACATAAGGAAGTACTTCTCTGTGCAACACACAGTCAACCTGTGGAACTCATTGACATGGGGTGTTATGAAGGCCAAAGGGTTCAAAAGAGAATTAGATAAGTTCACAGAGGATAGGTCAATCAATGGCTATTAGCCAAGATGCTCAGGGATGCAACCCCATGATCTGAGCGTCCCTAGCCTTTGACCACCAAAACTGGAACTGGATGATGGGATGGATCACTCAACTGCCCTCTTCTGTTCATTCCCTCTGAAACATCTGGCACCAGCCTCTGTCAGAAGGCAGGATACTGAGCTAGAAGGACCATTGGTCTGACCAGCATGGTGGCTCTTACGAGGAGGGGGAGAGACTCAGTGGCTGCTCTAGGTGAGGGTTGGATGTACTTGCATATGTTATAAGCAATTCCAGTAAGGCTTGTTTTCTACCTGTCATGGAATCTCCTGTGGTCTCTAATCTGCCTGTATGCACTTCACAGTGGCAAAAGGACTGCTTCTAAAGGGTGTGGGTGGCAACTGACTAAGGAGGGAAGAACCGTGGTCTGTGTGGTGACTATACAAGACTGCAGAATATCGGTGTCTCTCCTTGGGTGGGACAGGATAAACAAGGCTAATACACTAGCCTCCTGCATCTACAGATCTGAATTCATATCCCAGAGTAAGACCAACATGAAATGGAAGGCTTCCATAGTGCAAAGTGGTTATCTGCCACAAGCCAACCCCAGTGGCTTCATGCCCTGTCTGTGCTAGAAAAGTAGTCTGGTGTTGACTGTTCATTAGCAAAGGCTCTCCTTGTGGTCTCCCCCCTCAAATAAGGTAGGAAATGGTTCGGGGGCTAGCATGGATGGGCTGGATCTTTGTGTACTCTTTTTAATGGACTTTGTGTTGTGGTGGTTAATGCTCTCTGAGAATGGATTAGTTATGTCTACAATAGCAATTTAGAGGCTGCTTTCAGCACCCGCCTGAGGAGATGGGTAGGCAGGGTGTCTGTGGCTGACAACCATTGTCAGCAGCAGCACATAATTTTCCTAATGTAACTGGATCTCCAGTGTAGCGAGACTGGCTAGCTCGGCCCAGGGATGGGCCCGTTGCAGGTGTATTGACAGAGCTGAGGTAGCATTACTGTCTGTCTGGCTTTCTCCCCTACGGGGAATAATCTGGTGGTAGGGGCTGGTTCCCCGCTGCCACAGAGTTTTGGGGTCAGTTGTATTTACCCATTTAAAAAAAACCCTATATTTCCCCCCGCCCCCCCCCCGTTGCTGATTGCAGCATCAAGTACAAAGAAGAATCAGCAAGTCTGGGCAAGGCCTGTTTAAAAAGCTGGGGAGTCAGGTGTCTGAGGTGGGAATCAGCTACATGTCACTCAAGATTATCACAAACATCAAGATGGCACGTATCGCTGTGTTTAACATAGGGGAATGGCACTGGCAATGCAGGGTGCGTGCTCGGTGTTCTCCGATCCTGACAAGTTCTCTCACCTAGCGTTCTGCTCCGAGTGTAGTAGTTGTGAGCTCTCCCACAGCATCTCTCCAAACAGCTGTGCACAATACAGCAGCTTCCCTGGTTAGGTGACACTCCTTGGCACTTGTGGGGTTTATAAACCCTGTCCTAAATTTTCAAAAATGACTTTGGGGGCCCAACTTCAGGTTCCTTTTAAAGGGGCTTGATTTTTTTCAGAGGCAAAGGGCTCGGGTGGGGTTACCGGACATACGAGTTTTCCTGGACATTGCCTCTTTTTTGATCCTCTGGCCGGGTGGATTTTTCAAATAAGAGCAACGTCTGGGATTTTTGCAAGCAGACGTTGTGGCTCAGAAAGAGACCCGATTGGTCCCTCCCCTGCATCAACAGCTGCCAGATCCCTAGCTCCCAGCCCTGGGAAGGGGGGAGAGAGACAGAGGCACTGACAGACGGCTGTCGCTGTATCCCGGGCCTGTGTCAGCTGCCCTGCCACTGTGACAGGGAGTGACACTGCCCCCTATCTCGAGAGAGAGGCTGAAGATATTTCTTCCCCTCTCCCCCGACAGTGGTGTTTTTTTGTTTGTTTGTTTGGGGTTTTTTTTGGGGGGGGGGGGGGTGAGGGAATGGGATGGCGGGGCTCCGGCTGTCCCCTTTATCCTTGCTTCCCAGGTGTGCACAGCCCTTTTGTACAAGCCCCAGCCACTCAGAGCTCTTTAAAAAAAAAAAAAAAAAAACACAACACCCAGCTCCTGGAGTCATGGGATATGAGAATCTCGTATTCCTGCCTCTTCCCCACCCCCCCACCC
Organism: Emys orbicularis; assembly: GCF_028017835.1. Classification (NCBI taxonomy): domain Eukaryota; kingdom Metazoa; phylum Chordata; order Testudines; family Emydidae; genus Emys; species Emys orbicularis. Next base: position 20,757,604 of record NC_088694.1, on the reverse strand, counting down.
CCGCCCCCCAAATCCCTAAAAAGTCTAGCCTGCATGGTTGTGGAGTAAAGCTCAAAATATAACCCTGGAACAAACTGCCTAGGGAAGTCATGGAAGCGCCTTCATTGGAGGTTTTCAAAAGGAAGCTGGATAGCCATCTGTTTTGAATGGTTTAGACACAATAAATCCTGCAACTTGGCAGGGGGTTAAACTAGATGCCCCTTGCAATCCCTACTTGGATTCTAACCCCTAAGGGCTCAGAAAGCACCCCCCAGGTTTTTTAAATGTCATGATCTTTAGGGTCTGAGCTAATAATCTTTGCTTGTATGGGCTTGGCAATATTGTGTACAATAAAACTCCTATGAGCCACTCAAAACCCTTTCCTCTCCCTCTCAGTCTTACGCACCTGGCCCATGCTTTGGGACTCTCATTCCACAAATTCCTGCTGGGAAAGGAGCCCTCCTCCAGAGGAGGATAGTGCATGTTTCCCTGCCTCTTGTTTTCACTTGGGCCTCTGCCAATTGCAGTCAGTGCTGGGTGTTTACAGATAACTTCCATGGAACCCTGCCCGCCTAGGCAAGTAGTTTCATAACTTACTCGACAAGCCAAAATAATTGCCAGGATTGGCCCAGAACCTACAAAGACGACACATGCTCATGCATTAGAGGAAGATTCCAATCTGTTGTTGCCTGAATATGCAGATTTGTGTGTGTTTGTGTTCACGGTTTGCTTAGTCAGATAAAGCGTCCAAAACTCTTGATTCAATCTTCAGGTTTATTTTTTTTAAGGCATTTAATTCCTTCCCATTTCTGAATGCCCCTCTTTTTCCCTCCATGGGGGAGGGGATGGAGTGAATTTGCTTGTTAATTTAATTATCCCTTTCCTTTCCGTGACCCATTGGCCCCTGCTAGGTTTGGCTATGTAGCTTTAATTAAGATGGTTTTAAATTTAACAGGAGCTGACAGGATTGGTGGGTGGGGCTGGCTCTTTAATACACTAGTTTGGGTCTTGTGAGAGGTGAGACAGTTCGTAATTTACCATATTCCCCCATCCCGTCTATTTGTTTTATCTTGGAGAAATTTTAGCTGGATTAAGGGGGATGGGGGAGGAAAGCTACATTGCCATGAATGAGTAATGAATGGGGTTCCTTCACTAGCATCTTCGCTGGGTAACTGCTGAACATTACTGAAAGCTGAGCTCGCATTCCAGGCAGCAGCACAGGGAACGGTGGGCTTCATAAGGAAACTGGCTGTTTAAACTCACGGTTGCCCACCCTTGCGGCTTTGTGATGTTTGGTGTGTTCTTAAAACCCTAGCTCCTGGAGTCAGCAGAGTCTCCCCGAATCACTTTGCATTTGAAAAATAAAGTTTCTAGCCCGTTATGGTTGTGGAGAAAAGCTGGTATGTGCCCTGAGTGCCTTCAGGTCTGAGCCTGTAATGTGCCAAGAGAAAGAAGCAATTTTTCCTCTCTAAACACCTTGTGGTATTTTGGGGCCTGACTCATGAATTTTTTTGAATGCCTGGGGTTGGCCATGCTGTGAACCGTCATGGCCTGGTTTGTAATGTTTCTTGGCACAGATTTGCATCCCTGCCAATCAGCTCACGAGGTCAGAGTGGAATCTCATCAGGCCTGTAAGGCAATGTGATCTTCTATCACCATAGTACTCGAGCGCCTCGCAATCTGTAATGTAGTTATCCCCACAATACCCCTGGGAGGCAGGGCAGTGCTAGTCCCCCCCCATGTTGGGAAACTGAGGCGCCAAGACTAAATGACTTGTCCAAGGCCACATAGGAAGTCTGTGGTGGAGCAGGTAATTGAACCAGGTCTCCCAAGACCCAGGCAGCAAATTAACTACTGGCCCGTCCTTCCTGTTGGACTGAGCTAGCCATCATGATGATGCGAGAGAGGTTGGGAACAACCCACTCTACAGATGACTCTGGCATGAGAACCCTTTGACCTAACATGCTGTCTTGTCTCTTACTGTGATGGGGCCAGTGTAGCCCTTCCCCTGGTTATGGGTTGCAAAGTATGGATCTAAACTTGCCCAAAGGTCTTGGCAGCAGCTTAGATCCGAGCATTTGGTTGAGAACCATCCAGCGTCTTTGACTGCAAGCACTCTGATGTCTTCATGTGGCAGGTGAGAGACCCTGAAATGTTAGGGACTGACCCTGAAATCTGTTAATCCCAACAGCATCCTGAAACAGGATAGCAAGTTTCCAGTTGCAGCACTTCCCCCTAACAAATGGCCTGCAAGACCAGAAGACATAAAAATGTCTGTTCCCTTGGAGCTACTGCCTTGGATGTTGCAAGAGTTGCACTGGGGAGATTGGCACCATGCCCACCTGTAATCGGAAATCCTGCCCTTTAATTACACCCGTTCCACTTTGACAGGCTAGAGTTGCTCCGTGCTATTCTCTCTTCTGGCCTCTTCTGTGAGGACTGAGACCCAAACAGGCAAAAGTTCAAGATTTAGAGATGGAATAGACGAGATCAGCCATGCAACATTTGGAACTCTCTCTTGTATAGTTCAAGCACTCTGAGAGTGTGGGTGAGAAATACTTTCTCTCTTCTCCCTTCTCCTGCGCCCCCCCCCCCCCCAATCTCTATTGCCTCAGACTCTCTGATGTGTAAGACTTGTACTTTCACTCGCTCTTGCATGGAGACCTGGACTACACTTAAAATTTAGATCAACCTAGCTATGTCGTTCCAGGGGGAGGGGGAGGGGGAGGGGGGAACATTCACACCCCGGAGAGCCAGAGCTATGCTGCCCTGGACCCCAGCATAGATGTGGCTAGATCAATGGAAGAATTCTTCCATTCATCTAGCCACCGCCACTGAGGGAGATGGATTACTTACAGTGACAGTAAAACCCCCTTCTGCGATGTAGGAAATGTCTACATAGCGCTTGTAGTGTGACATAGCCATAGTCTCTTCTGTCCCTCTTGCCAGCCTAAAAGATCCACTTCTTAGTCTGGCATGAAGCAGGTGAATTTATTAACCTCTGGTCTTGCAAACCATTAAAGGGGAAAGCCTGTCTCAGTTTGACTGACTGTATTTGCCTTCAGAATTAGGCTCTGAACAGGGCCTAGCTAGGAGCCATGTACCCTGTTCTTTCCCCACCTCCCATCCCAGGGATGGGGAAATAGGAGGATGCAACTGTTCTAATTTTAGTATTACAGTATGTGACTTTAGTATTACAGCCATCTGATCAGTGCTCAAAACTTCCCAGACATCAGCTAACCAAATTAGCCCCTATTAGCCAGAGCCTACTGTACTGGGGTAGAGCTGGGCTGGAAACTATTTTCCCATCCTGTGAACATCTTGAGATATCTGAGACCATACAAATTTGGGACAAAAACTCAACCTCGCACTGAAAATCCAAAAATAAGCTTTTAATTTGGATCAATAAAAACATCTCAGTTTTGATTTTTTTCGTCTAATTTACTGAAGTTTCAAAACAAAAACTCATCGAAAACCAAGCTGTTTGTCAAAGTCTCCCATTCTGATGTTTTCCAACCTTGAAGCTCTTTCCAAAAGGTTTTTCCACGTCACCTGATTATTTGTTTGTGAAACACGGTCAGTTTCAGTGTGACGCTCTTCAGTGAAGAGGGGTTTGTCAAATTCCCAACCAGCTCTATCCAGGGGCAATCACTGCCCTTGTGAGAAGTCTCCCTTTTTCTCTCCATCTCCTCACAAAAAAACTACTGAAAAGAGGGAGATGCTGTGGTTCTTACCAGGGTGCTGGTCCTGGACCTGACTGGGGCCTCCATCCTCTTTGGGGCTAGCAGATGTGTGCTGACTCAAAAGCTTCCTCCCCTCCCAGCTGTCTCCCAACAACTGGAAAGGTTGAGGGTCGTCTCATTCCCTGATCTCCTCGGCACTGGGGAGGGCAGAGGGTTTCCCCATCTCTATTTCCCCCCACCTCCCCTGCCTCCTGGCTGCTGTAATAGACAGTGTCTTTGCTAATGCAGTGGCATTTTAGAGGTCCTCTCCAGTGCCTGCTTCAGCTACTGCTGGGTGTTTATTTCCAAGTGGAACTGACCCTTTGCCTACTACAGGGTTCTTCTGAACAGCAGCCATGAAAACAGCAAGACATTGGTACGGTTTCATTCTGCTGCTGCTGCTCAGAGCTTTCCCAGGCTGCAGCAGAGGCACTAGAGCTGCTTATCTGCTGACTCAGGAAGGCAACACTGCATCCGTTCACACTTGGCTCCCATATATAAAGTGTCCCTGCCACCCAGAGGGGCTAGAAACTTGGACTTTTGGTTAGCAGAAAGCTTCAGTTCTGCACAGGCTGAAGGCACGGGTTGCACTTGCCAGTAATGAGGAGAGGAGAGGGGATTTTCATACTCTGCATAGGATCCACGTACTAGTGCTAGGATTCACACCTCCAGCCTAGCGCGCTGCTCTAAGTACAATACTCCAAGGGGAGGAGCATGATCTCATCCTTTATGGGGCGTGAGCCCCACCATTCCTAGGGCTTTGGGACTTTTGCTTTGTAGATGACACTATTTGCCAAGGCCTCTGCTTTCCTGTAACAGAAACAAGAATGTGGTATCTCCAGATCTTGGTCTGGTAACATGGTGTGTGGGTGTCTCTCTCCTTAGCCCTTCTGGAAAGGAGACCGCTTCCCCTCCTCCACCAGTCTGGAAAGCTGTAAAAGCCACACTGATAGCACTCTGGCCTTGAGATATTTGGGTACAAGGAGCCTCTCTACTCGGGAGCGGTGGGCGGGCGAGTCTTTCTCAAGGAGACAGACTGGCTTCAATGCAGCTGGATTTCCTCGGGCTGCAGCTGGCGAAGTGTTGCTCTGCCAAGGGAGACGTAAGTCACCGGGGTCATTCTCTTGCCCCTTTTCAACTCCCGGGGTAGCAGCTCCAGGGGGAATTCGGGGCAGGAGATCCTGGCTCGGTATGAACTGCTGGGAGACTCTCCCTTTCGTTGCCCCACCGTGGGGTGGCTCTCAACTTGTGAGGGAAATTCTCTCTTCCCCGTGGGTCCTGTAGGAGGCACCAGATGAGACCCGTAGGCACCTAGCCAGCCTCTCGCCCCTGTGATGAATACATGCTGTAGTGTGTGAGTGCAGACTGCTGCCCTCTGGACTGTGCCATAGGCCCCATTCTGTTACCAGCTAGTGGAGATTCCCCTAGGTTCAGGTGGCAGGGGCTCTGCTTTGGAGCAGGAGGCTCTGACCCCACCGGTGACCATTGTCAGCATGCTGCACACCAGAACTTCTAGGTTCCCCTGTGTCTGCATCTGCCTGGGGTCTCTTGTCTTAGCAGTGGATTGCAAGCTCTCTGGGGCGGAGACTGCCTTGTCCATGTTCGTGCAGGTCCTGGACCATGATTGAGACTCCTAGGTGCTACCACAACACACCTAGCTAATGGCCATGGATTTGATAGTGATGCCTTTACTTCAAAGGGCTCTTTTTCTCGCCCTCTCCACCATTTCCCCTTCCCGGGCCTGTCCTGACTCTGTCGGAGGGGAGCGCACGATACAGGCGCTAGCTCGGTGCGCCCTTCTCCTTGGCGGGAGGCTCCGTGCCACGTGTACGGAATCTCTCTAGAACAAATGCGGTGATGGGCTTGCAGATGGGATGCAGAGCACAAACCGAAATGCCGCCCGCTCCGGGGCCTCCGGGGGCTGGCCGATCCAAAGGAGTGGAAGCAGCGCTGGCCAGGTCTGGAGGCATTCCCCTACAGTTAATTTTTACTCTCCATATGCCAACGCTTTCTTTTCACACCCTGTGGCTCATTCAATTAACAACCCCACAGCTTTCCAGATTTGCCGTGGATGAAGCCGGGGGGCGGGCGGGAGGAAATGCTGTCTAAGCACCATGATCTGAACCAAGCTGAACTATGCAGCTGAGTGCCTTGTTTTTAATTGCTTTTTGGGGGGGTGGAGGCCATTTGCTAAGATCTGTCTTGTTCTGTCTCCTGAGGGCAGGAATTGCATGTCTCAGCTTATCCATCGCTTCCCCCTCCAGCTCCCTCCCCTCTGTTTGGTCTTAATCAGTGCCACAGCTTGGGGTGGGCGGAGGGTAGTGGATGGAGGGAAGAGCTGTGGTGAAAACCTGGAACTGGATATTTGGGAAACGTTCCTCTTGGCTGCTGGAAAATGCTACAAAGCTCCAAGGAAAGGGCAGATCTCATGGATCACAAACGCCTTTGCTATTTGGTATCTCGCTTCCCTCCTGCCCCTCCAACAGTGTCTATGGGAGCTGGCCGTTTTAAGCCTCTTGAAGAGGGGATTGCAAGCTGCAACTATTTGGCAGAGTAAAGATGGGCAGAGCAGGCTCTGATGACTTAATGCCAAGCAGGGTGGCAGCATGGTTGTCTGTCTGGTTAGAGCACAAGACTCGAGTTGGGCAACTGCCTGTTCTAATCCTGGCCCCATCACTGCGATCTTGGGCAAGTCTCTTAACCCGTCTGTGCCTCAGTAGATTTCTGAGCGAAATGGGGATCGTGCTTAAACCTGGTGGTGGTGACTAATCCGTTAGTTTGAAGTGCTTAAGATCCTTGGGTGGAAGGTGCTAGGGACGTGCATGCGTTACTTGTTAGTACAGGTCCGTTGCATCTTACGCTGGGGTTACGTTCCGCGGTCAGCGCGTAAAGTGAAAATCGCGTATAGTCAAAATTACATTGAGTGTAATGGCGGGCGAAATCGCCTGCACTACAGGTACAGTATTAAAATGTCTGTCGCATCTTATGCGCATTTAACATGCACGATTTCAGCTTTACGCGGTCGGCAAAAACAAAAAAAAGAGAAAAATAACTATTTTAATACTGTACCTGTAGTGCGGGCGATTTCCCCCACCATTACACTCAATGTAATTTTGACTATACGCGATTTTCGCTTTACGCGCTGACTGCGGAACGTAACCCCAGCGTAAGATGCGACAGACCTGTACTGCTCTGCTTATCAACCATCCCTAATTAGAATGGAGGTCTTTCAAGTTCAGCATAGACCAACTTGCATCTGTGGCATGGTCTGGTAGAGAGGTGCTGGGCTGGAATTCAAGGTCCTTGAGTGCTGATCTGAACCCAACTCTGCCACTGATGTAGTGTGTGACCTTGGGCAAGTCATTTCACTGCCTCTGTGTCCCCTTCTGTTTTTTTTTATTTTTTATTTTTTTTAAAGCGAGTGGGGAGGGCTTTCCAGTGCTTTGAGATCTTGAGATGGTCTTTTGTCACTTGGCACCATAGATGCAGGCAGCAATATTCTGTACACTGGCTTCTGCTGAGCTTAAAGAAGAGTCCATAATGTCTCGAAATCCCCAGACAGGATGGTGCAAAAATTGTTTCTACACCTCCAACCTGACCTGTAAAGAGTGGACAGTGCAATGTTAGCAAGAGGGAAATTCTGAAAAGGTGTTACCGTCTGCCCTGGGGTGAGCCCACCTAACCCAGGAGTTAGAGCCCTAAGGGTGTCCGCTTCCAGAACATGATTAGCCTGGTCTATGCTAGACAAACTTCCCAAACACTTCCCACTGTGGCTGATGCCAAACAGAGAGAGACCCCGGAAAGCTAGGGTAGGCAATGCTTACGTGCTCATATAGAGGCTTCAGCAGTGCTGGGGGCAGGAGGTGTTGTACAGCTTGTCTAGGGTTTTCAATATTACCTCCTGTAACTTCTTTCCTTCCTTTGCCATCCTCCCACCCTTAGTAATATTGTGTACCACAAGAGCACCTAGAGGCACTGTATGGACTTGGTGAGGGGCAGCCCCTGCCCCAAAGAGCTAACAATCCAGCCAAGAGACATAGGGTAGGTGGATATGAAACTGAGGGGGAAGTAACTTGCCAGAGGTCACACAGCAGGTCGGTGGCAGAGATTGGAATAGAACCCAGGATGACATCCTGGCCCAACTGACTTCAGTGGGGCTAGGACTTCACTCCAAATCTTTACAGTCGTAGTCCAGTGCCTGAATTGTTACTACCTTGCCTATCTTCCCGACCAGACCTGTAATCCATCTCTTTTCCCATGGATGCTTTTTCTTCTGTGTCTTGGTGGAATTTTCTTAATATCCCCTCATTCACTGGTAGCATCTCATCTGATCAGACATGCTGATCAGCTCAAGCCATGAGGGTTTTTTTTTTTTTAAATGTGATTCAGACTAGTCACCCATCTTGCTAAATACAGTGAAATTCAAATACTGAGCATCAGCCAAAAAAAATGCAACTAGGAAGATTCCCTTTCCAGAACTTCACTGTGGCTCTAACAGAATCAGACAGAGCCAAGGGATGCAGCCTCCGTAGACCTGTCAAATGCAGTGGAGTATGGGTGTGGGAAGGGAATCTTATTTGTATGTACTGCAATCCTGAGTTGAGACTGTAACTTGAAATCCATGCATCCCGCTGTGCAATTACATTTAGCAAATATTAGTCAAGTACGAATTACAAACTGTTCTGTCTTAGAGAGCTGTCAGTCAAATGCTGCTTGTTCTTCTAATCAACCTCACTAAAAATAGTGGCAAAACTTATTAGCAGGGAGAAGGGAGGGATATCAAACTGCACTGTAGCGCATCTGCTGCATGTTAAGCAATGTACTCAGAAACTGCCAGCCAAAATACCCCAGTGGGACTGAGAGGAGATGTTTTGGTTGGCTGGGTCTGCATAGCTCCTGGCAATAAAATCCATTGTTCATATCCACCCCAGTGCAACAGAATATTAAAAAAAAAAAAAAAAAACACCCTCCCCTCCCACCACAACTTTAGCCTTTGCCATACCCCCTTGTCTTGGGATCCTGTTAATTCTCAAGATAAGCAGGGGCTGGGTCAGGTCTTTGATGGAAGATCTCAAAGGCAATCTTAGATGCTCAGAAGCAGTGTGTGCTCTCATTTGGTCCCTGTCTACACTGATTCTTTCTAAAACCTTTGACCTGTGCAGCTCTGCTGGTGGGAGTTCTCAGGTAAAAGGTACAGGCAGCCACTGGTATTGAGCCCAGCTCTGAGCCAAGTTAGATGATACTGTGGTAAATACACCAGTGACTGATCTATTCTAGTTCACCCACCATTCCTAACATCAATGGCACTTTGTGGCTTTGTCTACACTAGATTTTTTTTTGATACAGGTTTTGTCATTTGGATGAAATGTGAAATCATGGGCCTGGCCATTTCTCGTGATCAATGATCCCACAGCAGTTTAAGAGTAAGGATGTGCTCGAGATGCCCTAGTTAAACCCCAAATTCAGTAATTCTAGTCTGAGTTTCCCCTGAATTTTCAAATAGGTAGTGGTGTTGTACCTCCACTAAGCCTTTAAATTGTTGAGCATTGTTATAGCTGCGGCGTTCATCCCAGAAGTGGCTGCATTTCAGGGTAGCATATATGTTCTCGGTATATTCCCCCCCCCCCCGCCCGTGGATTGAAGGGGTGTGTGTGTGTGTGTGTGTGTGTGTGTGTGGTGCTTTGGGAGCCTCTGAAACCTGCTATAGAAGTACAAAATGAGTGACTTAGTGGCTTTTTTTTTTTTTTTTAACTCCTTGTGCCCCTGTTGGGGGTGAGGGTTAGAGGAATAACTCTCTGAAGGTGGAACTCCAACTAATAACTACTCCAAGGAGTGACCTGTGTGGCAATGATGTGATGGGACCCACATCATGTCAGTGAGAGTACCGGTGACACTTCTGAAAGGATTTGCTTTCAGACTAGAAGAAATTCAGCTGAAAGGGGTCCAAGAGCCTGAGCATGCTCAAGAAATGGAACCTAGGTGGTAGAAACCAGTTAAAACCTGAGCCTCCAGTTCACCCGGGGATTTGGGGATGTTTTGGATGGCATATTGGGCCTATCTGCTCTGCCGCTACCTGTGCTGTCCCTGTGCTCTCTCTGGGGGCCGGACTTGCGGCATCTCTCACAAGCACTATGATGTCCTCGCCCAGCCAGCCCAGTAGGAAACCTACATCCGTGCACAGGGCTGCTCAGGCTGATCTGTGCAGGCTAGTTGGGGGGTGGGGTTGGATCTGTGTCTAAACCCTCTGAGATGAAACCCACAATTCCTCAGAAGAGACACAGCAGCTCTGGGTACTGCGCTGGTCCACCTAGCTCACGCAGGGAGCAATTTCTCACACTGGTGATGACTCAGATACCCATTCAGGCGCAAGCTCGGTTGGATAGCCCTGGGCTGCCCACTGACAACCTCCCCTTCCTTACCCTGTTGATTTGATTAAGTGGAGCAGAGAATCGTCCCCTCTTTACACATGACCGATCAGAGAAGCAGATGTTGGCTGGCTGTTGTGGACTTCAGAGATCCACCAAGCTAGAAAGTTCTTGGGGAAGGTGAGGAGGGTGGAGATCACAGCCTCACTGGGTTTAATTAGCTCTTCCCATGAGCAGTTCTTGCCCCGATGGGGAGGCTGATGGGAAGCCCCCCTTCCTGGGAGGGCTGGAGTAGAGGGAGGAGGTGTGAAACGGATTTCAAGCTGGAGTACTGAAAGCTGCAAGCATGGGGCTATCTGTGCTGGAAAGGTGCCCAGGCAGCAGCACTGCCTATGGGGCATGCAGTGAGCAGCATGTTGAGAACTCTGTGGTAACCTTTCACTTCATTTGTGTCTCAGATTCCTGAAGAGCTGAGGTGACTTCACACACGGCCACACTGCCCCTGTAGAAAGGCTGTAGCTGGACACATCGAGGTAAGACCTTTTCCTTTTTGGGCAGAGGGGAGAAGAGGGTCTGAGAGTTCTGCCAGTGACTATTCAACAGGTCACAAAGTGAAACTGAAATCTTCTGCTTTGAGGCACTTAGATCCCTAAGCAATAGGCACCTTTCGCTGGGTGGACTTAGTCCCAGTGCATGGGAATGACGCACATTACCCGGTCCTGCCAGGTGTGGAAGCTTTGTGGAGAAAAGTACAGCTATTGGTTTCGTTTGTCTCCATATCAGCTGGTGCTTCCAGAGCAGACCCCACTGGCTGTGCTAAACTGGGCATGATGCTTTTAGTTCTAACTGGCCTGTTGGACACACAGCTGAAGCCTTAAACTCATCCCACCAATGGCCTCAAACTCATCCATTGTGATTTCTTCCCTTGAGCTGAAACCATCAGAGAGCTCCTGCATGCCTGAACTTGCCTTCTGTGCTAATCCAGCTGCGGAAAAGCCTGCTGCCTTATACCAGGTCTAATCAGCCAGGAGCAAGCGTTTGGGAATGCTGGCCGCTTTTGCACTTCACCTTGGTGTGGAGAGGGGATGGGAGCTTTCAAATTAAAGATTCTGTGAGATCCTAATCGCTGACAAACCAGATGTGAACTGGAACCACAAATATGTTTTTCCCTGTGACAATCTAGTGCTGCCGTTGTTTGTTTGTTTTTACTTTTAAACTGGGGGAAATGATGTGAAAAACAATAGGGTTTTTGTTTGGGGGGAGGATGGGCGTGGGAGGCAGGAAATGTACAAGTCAACAGATTCTGGTCCCTCTCCCGAAAAGTGACAGCACTTTGTTCCCTCTCCCACCCCACAATCTGCTTTTCTGTTTCCTTATTGTATGGCTCTGCACGTGGTTTGGAACCCGGATGGCTCAGGCTGTAAAGTCTCTGGGGCAGGGACCATCTTTTTGTTCTGTGTGTGGTACGGTGCCGAGTGCAATGGGCTGCTGCTCCAGGATTGGGGCTCCAAGGTGCTACCGCAATACAGGCAGGATGTAGGAACGGCTTTGGGGATGATGATTTAGGCAGCTTCCTTCTTGCACCCGAAGCTTGGACCCATTTTTGCAGCTTCCAGTTATCCAAGCAGGTCTCCTTGGTAGTGTAGTGGGAGCCTGGAAAACTGTACTAGAAACCAGTGCAGAGAGCGTGGTGCTGTGCAGACGTTTGTCTCCCAAGCTCTGCCTGTAACGTGCCGTGCTCACAAGGCAAAAGGCCTCTCTCATGAGGTGAAAGCAGCCATGTTCAGCTGCAACCACACTGAAGTTGGCACAGTTCTGATCTTGTTGTGGCTAGGACTAAAGGCTCCCCAGGGAAGCGTCCAATATCTGTTTCCTGCTGGGGCTGATACTACAAGCTTCTCAGCTTGGTAGCTTCCTTTAAGCCCAGTAACTCATTTAACAAGGCTAGAAGAGATGGAACTAGCTGTGTGAGGGAGCGGAGGAGCCAGCCTCCTGGAGGCTCTAGGCTAACTGGGCAGTAGATTCAACTAGCTGTATTCTCTCCTTCCTCCCCGCAGCCTGTCTTTTTCCTCCCTTTTCTTTCGTGGCTTATTCTTTCTCTCCCCCTCCTGGCAGAGTGTGTCTGATCTCTCACAGTCACCCCCGAGACCTTTGTACACAGCACATTCCCGGACAGGTCATTAATAACTCCTTTCCCCCAGGCCTGCCCTGTGCCACTCTTTAGCAATACAAATTCCTTTGCTAGACTAGTGAATAGGCATTGACCCTCCTGGTTTTATCAGGAGGGGGTGGCTGGAGATCTCCTTGTACAGCTGCTTTCACAACACTGCTGGTGCTGCTGCTGAATCCTCCTGGATTGCAGGCAGAGGTTGGAATTTTAACCCTGTCCTTGCCTGAGAGTGGAAGCGTGGCTGCCGCCAGCTGTTGGCAGTCAGGTTTCTGCCAATGTGGCAACTTATTGCCCACTACCAGTTCTTGATGGGCCACTGTTAGCTGGAGGGTTGGCATTGCCTCTCACTCTTTCAGAGGCACAGCTCTTTCCCCGAAGGTTGATTAGATGACTCAACATGGGGGGATAGCTCAGTGGTTTGAGCACTGGCCTGCTAAACCCATAGTTGTGAGTTCAATCCTTGAGGGGGCCATTTAGGGATATGGGGCAAAAATCTGTTGGCTGATTTAATTGGCAATTGGCCCTGCTTTATGCAGGGGGTTGGACTAGATGATCTCCTGAGGTCCCTTCCAACCCTGATATTCTAGGACTTCTGTTTTGCACAGGGAGGGGAGGAAGATAAATGTTTTTGGCAGCATCTCCAGGGGGGAAGAGTGATGTTGGGGCACTTCCTTGGAGTGGGCATTGGGCCTGCTAAGAAGCCAGTGGGTATATGAGGAACGTTGAGGCTCTTCCCTATCTATGCCGATGGCCCTTCCCTATCTATGCTGTGATCCTACAGAGTGTAACAGGTGGAGGTTTCCTGGGAGGAGGGGAGTGGGGGATGGGAGGGTGGGCTAGCTGCCTGCCCCTCGTATAGGACTTACAAATCGGGCATTATAAAAAGCACACCTGACCTGAGTGAACTTGCCATTCAATCCTCCTCTCTGTCGCCCCTCCTCTTAGTTTGGGTTGCCAGTGAAGGCTGGGCTCCAAGAGAGGACCTGCCGTTGGATTAGTAGGGGTAGCCAGTGTAAGCGGTGCTGAGCTGGTGGAGTAGGGGATAGGCTAGAACACAGGGCAGAGGAGAGCTTGGGAAGTATGTAGCATAAGTAAAGGAAGAAGGACTGCCCCAGGATAGGTCTGAGCTGCTCACCTCTCTGCCTCCACACCCCTGAATTCTGTCCCACTCTGAGCCTGGTGTCTGACTTACCTTTCTTCTGTGTCTCCTGGCCAGTGGCTCTGTATGTGCCGTTGTTTCCCTCTCTCCAGTGGAGCAGTATAACGAAGGGCAGTGCCCTACAGCACTTCCTTTTTGGTCTGTGCGTTCTAGCTCTGCAGCCAAAGCCCTAGAAGCTTGTGTGAGCGAGAGGCCAAATTAGGCCTCCTCAAAGCAGTGCACGCTGTGATTCAGCAGGAGTCTGAAGGATCCCTTTTTCAAAAGGGTAAACCCGTGGAGGGGTGGGGGTTTCCAGCACTCGGGATTCTAAGCCAACGCACAAACCGTGCACTTGTGAAAGGTACTGGGGGTGGAGCCCTCCCTCTAGTCTTGAGGCTACTTGGATAGTCCCTGACTTGGAGACGCCTGATACACTTCCACAGTAGGTAGTGTGCTGCCACTAGCTTCTTGCTCTCATAGGCGACTTCCCGACGGATGCTGCAAGGTATGCCAGCCTGGCATGGCAGCGCTCTCAGCTGGAGCCTACCAGCAGGACTCATGACATGGGGCAGTGGTTCGAAGTGGGTGGGGGAAGGGAAAGTTCAGGACTCCTCTCTCCCAAAGAAGTCCCTGCAGATGGACAAGGACTCTCTTGAGAGTAGGGTTGCCGTAGCGTGTCCCACTTGTGAATGGACGCGGGGCGGGGGAAAGAAACATCCCCAGGAGTCTGAAACAAGGGCATCAAAACTTGTGCTGCCTGTGGGGGCCTAAGCAGATCAGAAAGTATCTCCAGAGGTGACAAGTAACCATGGGTCTAGCCATGAGTGGCCATTTCTGGGTGCTTTAGATGAAGGCCTCCATTTCCTGCCCCCAGTACACCAGTTCTCTGATAAAAGGTGGGGGGTTGGCTCCTGAAGCAAGAGGATGATTGGTCCTGTTCAATTGTATTCCAGCTAGTGCAACTGCAGGGGCGGGTCTTACTCATGTAAAAGGCCTGGTCCTTTTCTGAAGCCTATTTCAATGAGTTGTGGTGGTGATGTACACACGAGCTCCTGTGGGACCCAACTGCTGTGTGAGCGGTAAAGTGTCAGTCCCACCTCCTACTCCCTTTGCCCATTGTCTTCCCCAGGAGTCATTCTGTCTGGGCCAAGTTCACTGCTAGTGTAAGTGATTTCAGCCGAGGAAGAATTTGGCCCATTGTCTTTCTATCTTCTCCTACCACTACACACTGATCTGGGGAAGTCCCAGTGAATACTCTGACACTAGGCTCTTGCGGGACTCCGAAAAGGGACACTGCAATGCATTACAGCGCGGTTAAGTTAGGCCCATTATGTCTGTCTTTCAGAGACTCGCTCACCAGGCTAAAAGAAAGTGACTCAGAATGATTAGGAAAAATCCCTGCGCTTACACACAGACCATATTACGAGACTTAGCCTTTTTCCGTTTGGGGAAGTGTTGTTTCCAGGGGAAATTCTGAGCCGACTTGGGTACTTGTGACTGCCTAGGTAATGGTGGAAAACAAGCAGTGCGGTTAGGCCCTGCCTGCATTGTGCGTGTCTCCTCCTCCCTTCGCCCATAGATGGAATTTAGCAGGGCAGAATCCAGTAATGGGAACAAATGGCGGGAGACCTGAATCACCTGAGACAGAGGTAGGAAAAAACAAAAGGCTGAACTGGGGGCAAGAGGAGGGAATGTTTCTGTCTTTCCCTGTCTGATCACTGATCTAGGAGACTGCTGTTCCTCATGTCAAGTATTCCAGAGCATGAGGAACAGCAGTCTCCTAGATCAGTGATTCTCAAAGCCAGTCCGCCGCTTGTTCAGGGAAAGTCCCTGGCGGGTCGGGCCGGTTTGTTTACCTGCCGCGTCCGCAGGTTCGGCCGATCGCGGCTCCCACTGGCCGTGGTTCGCCGCTCCAGGCCAATGGGGGCTGCGGGAAGCGGTGCAGGCCGAGGGATGTGCTGGCCGCCCTTCCCGCAGCCCCCATTGGCCTGGAGCGGCGAACCACGGCCAGTGGGAGCTGCGATTGGCCGAACCTGCGGACACGGCAGGTAAACAAACTGGCCCGGCCCACCAGGGGCTTTCCCTGAACAAGCGATGGACCAGCTTTGAGAACCACTGTCCTAGATCATATTTTCTGTATCGCTCTTCTGCATGATTTATTTATTTTTAAAAGACCCTTATTCCCTTGGTGTGTCTCCTGTTTTCCCTCCACGCACAGGCAAGCTGTGACCTTGCCATGACCATGCCTCCCTTGTGAGATGCCATTGCCACAGAAATCTCTTGGCCCGCCCAAGGACTCTGTGTTCCTGTTGTGCCTTCAGCCTGAGGGTCTCCAAGCACTTTGCGCAGCTTAATGTTTGAAGTAAAGAAATACTATCATCACTTCCCAGATGGGGAGGAAAAACTGAGGGGAAGTGACTTTGCCCACGGTCTCCCAGTGTCTGAGTCGGAAAGAAAACTCTCGTCTCCTGACACCTAGTTCTTTAGCTATTGATGAGGGTCCTGATCCTGCAAATGTTTACATGTATGCTCCACTTTACTACCATCAGTAGCTCCATTGAAATCAGTGGAGTTATTCATGATAGTAAAGGTTAATAATGTGTAAGTGTGTGTGGTTTTTTTTATTTGTTTATTTGTTTTTGTTTTTTGTTTTGTTTTTGTAGAAAAACAAAAATGCTCCCTCGATCTAGAGGTTGGAAGTGAGCAGACAACCTCAGCTTTTTCAGAAACAAAGGAGTTTATTTTGAAGACAGGATCTAATAATAAAGACCAGAAGCAGAACTCATTCCATTAGAAGGAAGGATTTTCCATTTAAGATACAGGTAGCTCCCTAAAGCAAAGACCCATACACCCACGCCTATCTAATCCCACTTTGCAGAAATCATAAGTGGAGATGAGGTTCCTCAACTGGAACACTGGCTCAGAACCTCCTTGGCTCTGTATAGGTGTGTTGTGTATTGAAGACAGTGCTGGAATTGCAAGCTGTCACTTTAAGAAGGGAGATGGACAGGGTTCCTGATCCTGCTTGCAGGCTAGGGAGCTCTGTAGCAAAGCATGTGACTGCAAAGGTGCAGTTGTTTGGCGTCAGTCTATTTTAAAGCAAGGGGCACTGAGTTGTGCATCGCTACCTTGAGGGAGCAGCCCGTCTTCTCTGTTTGAGTTCTTGTGCGTTATTTCTGAATTCTAAGACATAAAGTAGTGTTACATTGCAACCTTCCAGCCAGAGTATTTTGTTTTTATCGAATTTCTCTGTCTGACAAGACCATAACAATCTAGACTTGAACTTGTTGGCTCACACCCTTCTTTTAAGCTTCTGTCAGAGAGAAGTTTGCTCAGAAAAGATCATTCTGGGCTTCCAACCTGGCCCCATGCATTTTGCAGGATCCCTTGCTACTTCCTCCTACACTGCTTCATCTAACCTGCTCTCAGATTTCTGCACCACACGTATCTCTGCCATCTTCTCTGGCCCTTGCTCAACTGCTCAGCTTATTAAGAACCGCCCCCTCCCCCAAATGATCTAGCGTAAATACTTCCTTCTGTAGCTTCAGGACATTGCTATGTATCCTGCCATCTGCGGAGACCACAAATAATTCCCATCCTTCATTTATATAGCTATTTAGAAGGTATTTATAGACTGTGATCTTGAGTTGAAAGAGGGTTTTTATATATACAAGGAGCTCAGCCACTAACTGCCTAAAATGCTCAGAATCAGAACTCTGTGTGTGTTACATAACACTATAAGAACGACCATACTGGGTCAGACCAAAGGTCCATCTAGCCCAGTATCCTGTCTTCCAACAGTGGCCAATACCAGGTGCCTTAGAGGGAATGAACAGAACAGGTAATCATCAAGTGATCCATCCCCTGTCGCCCATTCCCAGCTTCTGGCAAACAGGTTGGGACACCATCCCTGCCCATCCTGGCTAATAGCCATTGATGGACCTATCCTTCATGAATTTATCTTCTTTTTTGAACTGTGTTATAGTCTTGGCCTTCAGAACATTCTCTGGCAAGGAGTTCCACAGGTTGACTGTGTGTTGTGTGAAAAAATACTCCCTTTTGTTTGTTTTAAACCTGCTGCCTATAAATTTCATTTGGTGGCCCCTAGTTATTGTGGTATGAGAAGGAGTAAATAACACTTCCTTATTTACTTTCTCCACACCAGTCATGATTTTATAGACTTCAATCATATCCCCCCTTAGTTGTCTCTTTTCCAAGCTGAAAAGTCCGTCTTCTTATTCTCCCCCCATATGGCAGCCGTTCCATACCCCTAATCATTTTTGTGGCCCTTTTCTGAACCTTGTCCAATTCCAATATATCTTTTTTTTGAGATGGGGTGACCACATCTGCACGCAGTATGTGTGTTAATGCTCAAGTGTTGCGTCCTATGGGCTACTTATGGGTAGTAGGGTCTCTCCCACAATCTTTAGGAATTTTTAAAATCCCATCTTTCCAGTGATGATCCAGCAGTTGTGTCTGAACTTCTGATGCAGTTATTACTTGTGTAAGTTGATCAGACTCCTCTCCTCCTGTCCATAGGTGCTGGAACGAAAAGCGCTGAGGGTGCTGCCACACCCCCTGGCTTAAAGTGGTTTCCATCATGTGCAGGGTTTACAGTTTGGTTCAATGGCTCTCAGCACCCCTACTATACAAATTGTTCCAGCTCCCCTGCTCCTGCCTGTCCCCTAATAGGGACATAGAATGGAGCGTTTGTACGTAACAGTCTCCTGCTGGATGCGATTACTGTATCACCTTCTGCTGTGTCCCATGTAACGTTCTTGTCGGACACAATGCTGCTTTGCGATGTGGGATGACTGTCGTCATATGAAGTGCTAGTGATGCCTCTGTGGTCTTGTGAGCCCTGCTTTCAGAATGCCTCTCTGAAACTGGGATAATTCTGCAAGCTATGGGACAGGCAGGACCCTTCGCTGCTGTTCAGGCGAGCTTTGGGGAGCGGAAAGTCAAAGGAGGATTATGGAAAAGGCTTATTTTGGAAGCCAATGGTGGTAGCACATCTCGAATGGCTCTAGGATTTTAGAGACCCACCTCCTCAGCCTTGGCATGATCTGCAGACCAGTGCCTGTCTGATGCCCTATGAGCAATGGGTGCTGGCTATCGTACCTGCCCCCAAAGGAAATGGTGAACCTCTGGCCATCAGCTGACCATTCTGAAGCTGCTCCCGCTGTCCAGTTTTCCCACAGAGTAATGCACAAACATGCTGGGACCCGCAGGCCCGCTGCAGGGTGTGGGTATGAGGAGATGTGCTAGGGAAAGTGGGTCCACAAGGGAGTTGGTGTCTGAACACTTCACCTATTGAGTGGGGGTGGTCCGAGGGGAGCAGCAGAGTTCAGAGCTGTCTAATGTTGGAGCCTAGGACTTGTTTTTTCCCTTAGCTGAGCGAGGGCAGATGGTCTTCGGATCCTCTACCTGAAGTCCTGATTGCTTGTAGGCCTTAAATTTCCCATAGAGTTCCTGGAGTGCCTAGTCCTATTATTGCCCGGGCCAAATTTGAACTCTGGTAAGTACGTTCAGCATAGTTGAAGTGCCTGCTGCAGTGTGAAATTAGAACTTCTATAGCATTCTTCTGTGTTTGCTGATGCATCATCCCACCTAGAGATGGCTGCTTGGCAGTTTTGGGTGGAGAATGATCCCCATGTACTACAGAGGGATCTGAACACTCCTGGACTCTGGACCAGATCTTTGTAGCTAGTCTCTGTCTAATTGGTTACTCGTGAAAGGCGCATGCTCTGCATTATTCATTCTACTGTAATGCTGTTGAGTTTGCCTCTCTTTGGTACTTGGACTATCGCTTACCAAGTGCATTGGGCCTGTTTCACTAGCTAATACAGGGAAGTGGGAGACTCTGCCTGAATATAATGAAGTAGAGCCCATCCCCGGGCGGTAGTGATGCGAGGTTTGCCAGCTGAGCAGTGGTTGGTTGGCCAGCACACAAGGGGTCTGGGGGCTTCAGTCCAGACCCTAATGGGCAGACGTTCGTGTCACCCAGACCACAGGGATCAGCTTAACCCCACTGTCTTCTCCTCCAGTTTTGGACCATGGGGAGCAGCAAGAGCAAACCCAAAGACCCCAGCCAGAGGAGACGCAGCCTGGAATGTGCTGAGAACGCCCACCATGGTGGCTACCCTTCCTCTCAAACGCCCAGCAAGACGCCTGTCCCCGACGCCCATCGGACCCCCAACCGCTCCTTTGGGAGCATGGCAGCTGAGCCGAAGCTCTTCGGAGGCTTCAATACGTCCGACACAGTCATGTCCCCGCAGCGCTCGGGGGCTTTAGCTGGTCAGTATGACGTCAGCTCTGACCTGCCTGAGGGGGAGGGGCGTCTGGAGGTTCTGGAGGAGGGAGGGTGTTAGAAGGGAGCCAAGTGCTCGATGAGGAAGAACCGTGAGCCTTAGGCTGGGGGGGGCCGTATGGCAGGTGGGTGCCATTTTTGCCAGATGTGAGGAAGGCTGCAGTGGAGAATCCAGACTCGCAAATGCCATGAGGAAAGCAGAGGCTGTGCCGAGCCCGGCTCATGGCTAATTGCCATGGAGGGGCAAATGCTTCCTGGAGCAGGAGGGTGGCTAACAGGATGAGTTTGGGTCTGTTTCAGGTGGAGTCACCACCTTTGTGGCCCTCTACGACTATGAGTCACGGACGGAAACAGACCTTTCCTTCAAGAAAGGGGAGCGCCTCCAAATTGTCAACAACACGTAAGTGTGTCTGCCTGCTCGCTGGGCTGGGGACACCTCTGCTGCGTGGGCTGGCGTCTCCCTTGGAGGGGTTTCGACCCTTGCTGCTCAGGGGAGCCCCGCTGGTAACGTTCTTGCCTCAAAACTGCTCTTCTCCCTCTTGCTTCTCCTCTTTCTTCCATGTTTAACCCCTGGCTGGTCACGTCTGTTGCCTGGTGTTTGCACGTGGTTCCTCTGGGATCCTTCCCAAAGCCCGGTGGTGCGGCTGTCTGCCTGAGGAGGGCTGGGCTGTGCCTCCTGTGCTAGCAAAGAGCCCCTGAGCTAGACCCAGGGGATTTATCAAGAGCACCACAAGGTGCCGTCCCTGCCTCCTGGGGCTGCTGCCAGCCAGGGAGCTTGGGGGCCATGTAGCAGCCCGTGCAGCACTAGGTGGTGATGGGCAGCTAGTGAGATCCTCCAACTTGCCCCATTCAAGCAGCCTCCCTTCTTACCTCCCTAGCCCTCTGCCCCAGGACTGGGTATGGTTCCCTGCAGCGCTGCCCAGAGTGCTGGCCAAAGGTGTCTTGCTAGAGAGGCTCTAGTCCCAACCTTCAAGGAGGCAGTGAAAGGAAACTGACCTGCTCTAAGGAGCATACCTGTGACTGGAGTCATGTGGTGTTTCTCCTCTACTTTGTGAAATAATGGTGCCCCCAGGTCTCAGTCCCCAGCGTCCTGCCCACCCCTTGAGCACTGGATGTGATGTGTATCTAGGGGCAGAGCCAGTGAATGCACCTCAGATGGTTTGACAGGCATCCTACACTCCCATGGAAGTGGGTAACAAACACCTGCTAGCCCTGCAAGAGGATCCACTGGGAAGATTGTGAAGCCCTCTGTG
Source organism: Emys orbicularis (assembly GCF_028017835.1). Lineage (NCBI taxonomy): Eukaryota > Metazoa > Chordata > Testudines > Emydidae > Emys > Emys orbicularis. The sequence goes on along the minus strand of NC_088694.1, from coordinate 20,736,667 downwards.
TCTTGATGTGACGCACTGCAGGGTGGGGGGTTTAGGTGCCAAGGGAACTGCATTAACCCAGGCAGCCTGCGCTGCAGGAGTTGGGCAGCAGAATGAGGCATTTGGGAAATCCTGGGGGTTACTGAGTTAGTCCCGCTCTCTTCCTAGAGTTGGGTCCTGCATCTGGCCTGCTCTCCCCACTGCTCGGGCGGGGTTGGTGGTATGGAGCTAGAGGCAGTCTGTGCTCTGGGAAGGTCCCGGAGGGAAACAGCAAAGGGAGGTGAGCAGCGAGCATGCACAGGGCCCACTGATAGAATGCAAGTGGCGTCTTCCCTTAGAACAATCACTAAAGTCACCACAGTCCCCTCGAAGCGAGATGCACAGAGGTTAAGTGACGTGCCCAGGGCCACAGAGAGAGCTGGCGTCTGACTCGGGAGTCCCTGGCTCCCAGTTCTGTGCTCTGACCACTTCACAGTTCCCCTCCATAAGCTGTGAAACAGCCCTCTGCTGCTGACGCTGTGGAGAGGGATTGTTGGTTGTTTCTCTGGCTGCTCGAAGCATCTGAGGTGTCTGTGGCAGGTGCTTTCTGGGGTGAGCTAGACCTAGAGGCTCTTATTGGAAGTTGCATTGTCCGGATCAGCTTTAGTTTGCCCTAGTGTTGGGTCCAGGCCTCTTCCTAACAGGCCTCCTAGGGTGAGCCAGAACTGGCTTCCACCCTCCCTGCCCTACCACCACCACTCGCCAAAACAAACTACCATTGGGAGGTATTGTCCTGTTACTCATGGTGCCCCTTGGCTGCCAAATCTCTCCTCTGCCTAGTGGCATCAACTTCCCCAGTCTTTAAATAAATCACACCTCTCAGGGGGTTTATTATGCTTTCCTGCCTCTGTTGCTGACAGCCTCACTCGAGGCGACAGGATCTCAAATCCCTTTTGATTGCCTTGTGAGATCTCTCCACGCACACTTTTCCCAGTCACTGTCCAGCCATGCCAGCGCCTGTGCGGTACCTCTAATCTAAGCCCTGTCTCTTTCTCTCCTGCACAACATGCTTTCATTTAGGAGAAAAGTGGATGTCAGGTGTGTATCTGTTTTTACTTTTTTGTTTAAAGCCAACTTCCTTCCCGGGTGAGCTAAAGGGCAGCTGGGGAGGGGGTTGTTTCGTGGTCCATTTATGGTCCCCGGTCACAGTTTGCATTTGGGCCCCTTTGTTTTGTTTTTCCCCCCAGTGGAGCTTTTATAGGTTCATTTTCTAACTACTAAATAGCCCTGCCTAGATCCATGTGCCCATACTGCGGTGGTGTGAATTCAGTCCCCTCCTCTCATCCAGGTCTGGCACCTTCTTCCCTCATCCCTTCCCAACAAAGCACTTCTTACCTGTTTGTTTTCTCTCCCCCTTTTTTGTTTCTCCCATTCATCCAAGCCACCAGTGCACCCTGCTTTCCAATGGCAATGGGAGATGCAGGCAGGACCGAGTGGGGACTGCTTTCACCCCGCCTCTCTGAAATTCCTGGCGCTGCACCCCTTGATCACTTCAGCTGCCCTGGTGGCATTCTTGCCAGCTCGTTGCATGCAGTTGGAAGTAGGATGGTGCAAAGGGCTGCTGTAGGAGAGGTGTTGAATTTGTTCTTCGTTGGAACCAAGTGTGTGCTTTTTAATAAGTGTGCATGCACAGACAAGCCTATCAATAGGTACATTTCAGAGCTCTTAAAGTGCACTGGCCGAATAACCATGCTTCAAGGAATGTGCATTCTCTGCTGGCAAAGGCTGTGCTGTGGGAGACGCATCAGTCTGGGTTCTTACACTTTCCCGTGCCACTTTCTTAAAACTAAGGAAACTTAAAATGTGAAGGGAACACTTAAAGATTGCAACATCGAGCACTGGCAGGTCCGATAACTCCCTGACTGTGAGGTTTCTCCTGCTATGTTACTTGTATAGTGTTACCCAAATGGAATTTTTCAGTTCCCAACTCCTATGTGTATTTGGTTATTAACTCAAGCCATAAAATCTCTCTAATGTGCGAAGTGGCTGAGTTCAATGTTGCAGAAGAAACCTTAACTTTGGGAGTGTCCTGACCCCTTTTTGAACGTTTGACTTTTGGAATCTTAATTTTGTACTAACACTAGCTTTGGTTTCTAAGGAGTACTCCTAAAAGGAGGAATCTGCCTATTGGGGATTCTGGATTGTGCAAATGTCTGGGGGAGGTTCCCCCCGCTCCCATGCACAAAAGGCACCTCTGCTTTCCATCTGAATGACATTTGCTCACTATCCCAAAGTATGTGTGTCTCCTTTGTACATGCTGCAGGAACTCTGAGAACAAAATGGCTATCTCTGCAGGGTGGGTAAAGTTCTTGGAACTTTTAAGGTGCAGTGCGCAGGAGAAAAGACGTCCGTTTCAAACTACATACCCCACAGTATCCAGTGTAACCGCATTGCTGTGACCTTCACTTTATCAGAGTTAAAAAACATCTTTAGAAAGCAGCTTCACGCAGTGCTGTTAGGGGAGTGACTAACCTATACATGTTGAATGATTGAAAAAAACGTAATCTTCTGCCTAACACACTGAGATGTGCAGACATTCCTGGGATAACCACCCATCTTGTCAAGCATTCTCGCTGACCTAGCAGTAGAGCTGGTATTCTAGCCACATGTTCTGAATGCAGTTAGCCCGAAACCTAGTCATTTTGTTTTCCTTTTGCAAAGTATCATTAGAAAAATATGTGGCAGATGGAAAATCCTGCCTGGCGATACATCCAGGCCCTTTGGTATTGGAACTAGAGTCATGTAACCTCTCGTGAAATGTGTCTGGTTGCGTGGGTTACAAACTCCCACCCACGCCTGGTTTTGAGTCAATCTGGGTTGGTTTATGGGTTTGCTCCGAAACCACACAGAGCTCGGTGTCTTCAGCAGTTTTCTTCTGGAGTCGCTGACCTTGTTTCGACTCAGTTAAACTTGAGAACGATCCATATGCTTGGAGTGAGAGAGGACTATTGCGTGGACCCCTGTGGAATGAAACAGCCAAGTGTCTCCCATCCTTGGGTTAAAGAGGAGAGACTCAGGTGCCTAGCCAGGAGGGGACTACACCTTTGCAAAGCTGGGAAGGTAGTAAGTGGCAAGGCCTTTCCTCTGCCCCTGAGCTTTGGTAGCCTATAGCCATAGCTCGTATAAAAGGTGTTTGGGCCTGCCAAATTCACTGTGGAATAGAACAGCAAGTTTGCAACGAGAGCTGCCCCGCTCCATTTACCACCCCTTAATGAGAGGCTAATGTCAGGGCTGACTGGACCATTTTAAATGCTCATGATATGCACTGTAGAGATGGCCCCCAAATCATGCCCCCCAATATGAATAATTGGATCGCCCAAACTTGATGTGGTTAGAAATCCGCCCCTGCTTCCGAACTGCCAGAATAATTTATGTTCTCGTAGCACCTAGGAGCCCCGTCCATGGACCTGTTGTGCTAGGTGCTGTACAAACACAGAACAAACAGAGATCCTGCCCCAAGGAGCTTCCAATCGAACAGTGAGCTGAACCAAACCCACCGATCAGGATCGCCAGCACCTCACAGTTCAGCTGCAGGACTCTGAGACCCAGTTCCCATTCTGTACTACAGCTATAACTGATGGCCCGGTCATCCCCGACCTGGTTACAATGCAGCTTAAATTAGCAGGCCAAGATTTCCAAAAGTGGCTCGGGCGTTTGGCTGCCTCCGTTTTGGGGAAGACATTTGTTAAGGTTTCAGAGGGTGGGAGCTCAGCACTTTCTGAAAAGTCACCCCTCTGATGTGCCTCAGACATTGAGGCCTTCATGAGGAGAAGTCACTTCTGGGAATCTTGGCTGCAGCATAACCAAGGCGTAACCTGGGACAGGGGCCCGGTTAAGGACTTGATACAGCTAGAATCACTTGAAATCATTGTCTCCATGCCTGCCTTCCCCCTTTGTCCCAGGATGGGTCGCCCCCAACACGTTCAGCAAAGCTGGACTTTCCTGTCACATTGGCCAGGCTGGAAAGCTTGAGGTTTACCCTGCTCATTCGGTAGAGCTGGTCAAAAATTTCTCTGATGGAACAGTTCTCCATTGGAAAATGCTGAGTCGATGAAATCGAATCGCTCTTCCGAAATGTGTTGGTTTTTGTTAGTTTCCCTGTCAAAAAATATTATCTAAATATTTTATTTAGACTTAATCATTTTTACTCAAACTGTCATATCGCTGAAACAATAAAAACAATGTTTCAACCTTTATCAAAATGAAACATTTGGGGATATTTTTGTTTCATGGGGAGGAAAAAATCAGATGTGGGGGTGGGTTTGTTTGTTTTTGGTCCCGATGTGGGCTGAAACCAAATTTTGAAATCTCAGAATTTCCCATCAGTTTCACTTTTCAGCCAGCTCTTGTTCATCCTCGTTGCCCAGTCTCTGTCCCCCCTGTAATGGATTCAGTACAGCACAGACCCGTGGCTGGCACATCAGCTTAGCATGGGGGGAGTGTGGAATCCCTTGAGCTATTCCCCACGCCTTTCCATGGAGAGGGATCTCTCTTCAGAGTGGCCCACTGGCAGCATACCTACCTACTTAGGGAACAGTTTGGTAGGATGCCAGCATCTGCCAACGTCCTGGGTGTTGCAGTGCAGACCGGATCCCGATCATGGGTGTGTAAGCAGTTTGGCCAGGCCTCCCAGCTCTCTTTTTAAATTAAATTAATGGAGATATCCTATCTCCTAGAACTGGAAGGGACCTTGAAAGGTCATCGAGTCCAGCCCCCTGCCTTCACTAGCAGGACCAAGTACTGATTTTGCCCCAGATCCTTAAGTGGCCCCCTCAAGGATTGAACTCACAACCCTGGGTTTAGCAGGCCAATGCTCAAACCACTGAGCTATCCCTCCCTCTTAGTAAGAGCTCCCAGAGTGCATTGCCCCCTGGATTGCTCTACATGCATCTCCTCTGGCACTGTAGCCTCTGCTGAGGCAGGATGGCATAGTTGACATGAGTTTCCCAGAATGCACTGTTGCTAGCTATCTTAGCTACTTATTTGGCCCCATTCCTGTGTTATCTAAGCACCTCACAACCTTCAATGTATGTGTATGTCACACCTCTGAGGGACAGGGCAGTGCTATTTTGCAGGTGGGCAAGTCACTTTCTCTCAGTGCTCCAAGATCTTATTGGGCAACATGGTAGATGCAAACATGGTCATATTATTAGAAAAAGCTGCTGTGTTCACAGTTTCACTGGGTCAAGTGACTGTCACAAACATGTTAAACACCACTGCACTGGCCTTGTAAATAGATGTGCTTGCTAATGGGGCAGTATTGGTGCACCTGCAGATGCACCATATTTCACCATTATACAGAGTGAAAACATCTGCAAAATGGGTCATGAGATGGCCTGAGCCATCTGGATCCAGGTTTTGGGTTAGCCCATTGTGCAGGGAGGGACTAGCAGTGGATCTGAATTTCCCCAGGGCTTACGGCGGAGAGTTCAGATCTGGAAGATGTGTGGCTGGGTTTCTTTTGTTAGCTCAGACCATCTCTTAAAATATGCCTTCAAAAAAAACTCAAGTTATCCATTCATTTGAAACATTGTTCTGAAAATATGAATCCTCTGGTAAAGTCTCTCAAGATCCTTATCAGGAATCTGCAGAGCTCTTGTAGATTTGTTTATCCTGCAGTCACAGTAAATTAGACACATGCTCGTCCTTCCTCCCTCCCATCTGACTCCGATAGAACAGTCTCCGTAATATGTGACTGCCATCTCCCATAGAACAAAACTTCCCCAGTCTTCTGGCATTCCTTTCTGCTTGTGACCCACTTACAAGAATCCCCCGAGACACCCCAGTGAAAATCTGGGAACTGGTGCGACGAAGTCGTTGCCCTGGATTTGTTTTCTCACTTCACCAGTCTGCTCATCACAGATCGCTGCTAATAGAAATGACGGCCGTACTTTATTGTGACAAGATGGTGGGCTTGACTATCCCGTTATCCATCTCATAGCCCTAGATGTGTTTAGACACTACAGTGATGAATCAGCATAATCTAGATTGGCTCATCTCAAATTCCAGCCTTGTTACTTGCCCCAAGTACAATTTTACGCTTTTGTGGGCATATACATTGGCTCCATCCTCCTGGTGTAGGTGAGCAAGTAGACTTGTTAAAATAGATTTTAACAACTTGTACATCTAGTCACTAAGCATGTGTGCACAGTAGCAGTAATTGTATGTGTAAATGGCTATGCATAATCCCATGGGCAAACGATGCACTTTTGCCCATGCAGTTAGGAATATTTGAGCTTTGTGTCTGGATTGGAAAATTTTCCTGCCCATTTCCCCAGGCTGCCGTGCCATCTGATCAGTGTATGTGCTGTGTTAGGGGTACATACACTCGTTCCTTTCAAAGTGCAGGGAGGTGGTCTTTTTGGGGAGTTTGTGCTGTCATCGTAGTCTATGAAACAGCTTGGTGGAGTCTGAGACACCTCTGTTCTGAGGAAACGTGTTCTCAAATCCACACGGAGAGTTTGTCTACCCAGCAGCCGAGGCCTCACTTGTGAAATTCTGCAAGATAAAGACATTCCAAACCACCTTGGCATTCAGGGAGTGCTTTCAGGGTTAGTCATTTAGAGAGAGAGAGAGAGGAGCACGCACCGCATGGAGCAGGAGCCACTGCTGTGTGCCTCTTGCTTGCTTCACATAAAGCTTATGGACCACATCTCACCAGGGCTGCAGCCAGCAACTTGTGCGCGACCACATGAATAACTGAGCTCCTAGACAGCTTCTTCAAGTGACTCCTGGGATAACACAGCAGTAGCTCTGAGCTCCCCATGCAGCCCAGTACTGAAGCATGGCTCCATAGGCACCGACTTTTACTTTCCCCAGGGGTGCTCTGGCCCCTCCCATGAGGCTCCACCCCTGCCCTCACTCTGCCTTTTCCCGCCCCCCAGGCCCCGGCTTGCTGTTCTTCACCCTTCCCCAAGCTGTCAATCTTGCACCAAACAGCTGTGGCTGGTGGGTGCTGAGTACCCGCTATTTTTTTCCGTGGGTTCTCCAGCCCCAGAGCACCCACAAAGTCGGCACCTATATGACTGGATCCATTTCTGCTGGGAGAGCCCCTCGCCCAATCACGTAAGCTCCTCATACAGGATCAGTGATAGGGAGAGATTATATGAAACCTGACGCCAGTGAATTCAAAAGGAGTTTTGCCACCAAAGTAAATGGCAGTGCCAATCAAGCCCCGTTAAGTGACGTTCATGCCTCAATCATTTATTTTTCACGCTCTGTCCCTCCCCTTTTTTCCTCTCTTCCTTCTTGTTGCTTTTATGTGATTTGCATTTAACAAACAAGTCTCCTTTGTTTGGCCGTCTTTTCTAGCACGCTTTTTTTAATTATCACAGTCATTTTGCTTTTTTCTTTTCTTTTCTTTTTCTTTTCCTTCTCTGCTTCCCTGTTCTTTCTGCTCTCTGGGATTTCCAATGCGTCACACTTCAGCCAGACTTGGTTCAAATTCAGATGGCTCCAAAGGTATTTTCAATGGGTATCTGATGTGCCCTTTTTAAGTAAGGAGTTTCCTTATTTAAAAGGCTATCGCCTGTGCTGTGTGTATGTGAGAGTGATCGCACAGTGACTGTGGCCATCGCATGCCTTATGGGACCAACGTGGTATCCTCACTGGAATCTCTGGTCAAATGGCATTTCTGAGTTAATGTCGGGTGCCCTGATACCGGAGCAATTTGACCCTTGTTGCCAATGTATTTCGTAGAGCATTTGGTTTGCTGGTGCCATGGGCTGTCATGATGGTCAGTGGTAAATCCCCCCTGCGTTGATGGGAATTGCAGGTGCTCGGCACCTCAGGCTCAGCCCTCTGTGAGCAAAGTTCCGTTATTAGTTCCCCTGCCAGCTTGGCTATTGTCCCCAGCGGTTCTAATGGTCCTTTGGAGATGGTACTTCAAGGTGAATTTCTAGTGACTGCCGTGGGGAGCGGTTGTAGTTGATGGTAAAAAATAATATTGAGAGCAAAGTGTGATGCTTTCTGTGGCCTAACAAATTCCGCTGCTCATCTGTAATGTAGGGTTGCCAGTTTTGGTTGGACGTATTCCTGGAGATTTCATCACACGACAATCTTTAATTAAAGATTAATCTTTAATTCCTGGAGACTCCAGGACAATCCTGGAAGCTTGGCAACCCTAGTAAGGACTGCAGGGAACATGGGAAGGTGGGCATACAGTAGGGCTCACAGCACCCAGACCCCAAACTGAACTAACTTGCCCTGAACCTTCAAGAGCTTCTCCCTTGCCCTGTTGACTCTAAATCGGGTTTCAGTCCAATCTGACTGTAGCTTTGGGTCTCTGAACATCTCCTGGTTCAGTAAAGCTGTGGGCACCCAACGGTGACCTAAGCAAAACAGTCCAGAAGAACTAGCTTGGAAATAACCCCGATTCCAGTGAGCTCCCTGAAAGGGCCAGGGTTGCCTGTTTGCAATACCTCCAGCCCAGGGAGTCCACTCTTGGTTGCCAGCTGCTTGGGGATGACTTCACTGCTTGAGAAGTTCCTCTTTTTGAATGTCTGTCTCTCTTTATTTCTCTTCCAGGGAAGGAGACTGGTGGCTGGCTCACTCCCTCACGACAGGACAAACGGGCTACATCCCCAGTAACTATGTCGCACCCTCAGACTCCATCCAGGCTGAAGAGTAATTGAAATCTTTTTAGACGGTTTAAAAGAACAATGCAAACAGCCTGCCAAGTATATTTTTTTTCAGACATTTTTTGTAGCCTCCTAAAGGCTTTTGTGGGCTTTCTGAGCTTGCCACTCTGTTAAATGTTTTGTTGTTTTTCTCGGGCATGCTCAAAGCCAAATGTTAAGACTAGATATGTTTTTGTGCCATATACAGTGAAATCCGTCTTGAGCAACTGCCCAGGGGTGGCCTGTGTAGTAGATGTGGCCCTAAAGGATCTGATTTTTTTTTTTTTTTCCAGACCAAATAGGCATTTAATTGCATAGGCAAGATGTTGACTAATTTACATATGCAAATTAGGGGCAGCATGCCAATAGTCACACTTGCACCTGCAGCGGCCCTATTTGTGTATGCAATCACACTAGTGGTCTGTGCAAACCAGGCATGTGCAATTGGCTGCACCACTAATTTTAATGTAAATCTACCCTGACAGGTTGCACGCACCATGCTGGAAGGCTTGACAGGGCTAACCCCAAATCACACAGACTCCCATCTGAACACTGCTGCAGGCGCTCCTGCAGCTTCCACTACGCTGTGAAAATAACACCCACTTTCTGCTCCACATCTGCGAGGGGCAGAATTCTTGGAGTAACACTGGGCTGGGATGCCTGGGGGACACTTTAATTAAAAAAGACAAGTGACTGCGTATGACACAGAATTGCTTTGGGGGGGGGAGAGGCTTTTGCTGTTTACCTAATTATATCTTTCCCAATAGATCCCTAGCCCCCTGGCCGTTGGGATTTGAGAACTCTGACGAATGCCTCTGGCTGTTAATGCAACCCTTGGTTCTAGCAATCGGTGCTATGGGGGAGGGGATGTTGGGGCATCCCTCTCTAAAATGTGGTAGCCGTAATGAAGAGGGTCTAAATCCAAGGGGTTTTCCTTGTGCTGATCTGTTGCTTGCTCTTCCAGGTGGTATTTTGGCAAGATCACTCGCCGGGAGTCAGAGCGGTTCCTGCTCAATTCTGAGAACCCCCGAGGAACCTTCCTGGTCAGGGAGAGTGAAACCACCAAAGGTAACTGAGTCCCCGGCAGGCGCTTAGGTCCATGGCGAAGGCCTATGGGGTGGTTAAGTCTTGGAGAACCATCCCTATATGGTGCTTCTGTCAGGATCTGGAGGCACGATGCAGTGGGTGGCCAGTCTGCTGGGTCCAGGTGTCTCCCCGGGCTAGGGTGACCAGACAGCAAGTGTGAAAAATCAGGACAGGGAGTGGGGGGGTATTAGGAGCCAATATAAGAAAAAGACCCAAAAATCGGGACTGTCCCTATAAAATCGGGACATCTAGTCACCCTACCCCAGGCTCTGTTCTCCCTCTCACAAAGATGGAATGCGGAGATGCTAGCTGGCATTGCTGAGAGGCCCCCCTTCTCTGTGCACACAACCCCTATAGTGCTCCCTATCCTGTGCTTATAGGGGCAGCCTGTCTGCAGTACCCCCAGAACCCTTGTCCTGCAGCAAGGGCCAATACTCACCCTTAATCGGTGACCTTCTTGCTTTTAACCCTTGCACTTTTAATCTGTCCCCACTCAGCCAGCCTGTTCCAATGGGCGGTTCCCCACTCTCTTTCTCCAGCCGATTGGCTGAGAGCTGGGTGGGATTGAAAAGTCTGGTGTAAACAGTCTCCGATCTTGTGCTCGCCTCTTTTCCACCCCCCACCCCCACCCTCCGGGAGAACAGTGCAAAAACTGGGTCACTGAGCTGGGAATAGCTGGGTAACCAATGGCAACGGAGAACTCTGCAGTTCCCTCCTTCCTGTAGTGCCAGGGGCTGTTGGGTTTGAGCTGCTTCATGAAGACTGTGTGAGGACCTGGCTGAGGGGTGGAGCAGGCTAGCTTATACCCGGGCAGCAGCAGCCTCTGCATCTGCAGAGAGCCTGGCTGTGAATTACATCCGCACTGGGTGCTTGTGCTTGCTAAGATTTCACCAGCCTTGCTCTGACCTGGGTGCGCTCAGTGCAAGCAGCATAATTGCTCTGAGTCGTACAGAGATTTAGACTTGGGGGTGGGGTATTTAGTTAATATAACTGAATGTTGTGTGTCTGACATGGGTGAGTTCTGGTGCTGTCTCCAAGCTGGGTTGGAGCGTGCAATCCAAGGCCCCAAACAGCTCTCTGCATGCTGACATGAGATGTTCTGGGATGGTGAAGTTTAGGACTGGTATAAACGGGGGTATATAGTAACTTATGTAGCAACGTCCCGCTAGATGGATTCCCATGTGCTTCAGGCGTAGGCTCCATCTGTGCTTGGAGCTGGGCGCGAGATTCCCAGCTCGCGTCGGCAGCTCGCCCTAGCTCTTGTTGAGCTAGCGTGCTACAAATAGTAGTGTAGCTGTGGAAGCATGGGGAGCAGGGACTGGCAGCATGGGCGAGCTGCCCTGAGTATGTACCCCTGGGATCTGGAGCGGGTTTGTCCCCCTCGCAGCTAACCCGTGCCACTGCTCACCGCTGCCTGTGCTACTGTAGCTAGCTCAAGGAGAGCTAGCGTGAGTCTACACAGTCTCAGAGCCTGGGTCAGACTCGGGCTCGTGGGGGTCAGGTTACTGAACTAAAACTAACTGTGTAGATGTGGGCTGGAGCTTGGGCTCTGAAGCCCATCCCCATCCTTAGGCTTCAAAGCCCGATCTCCTGTCAGAGCCGCAACATTTCCATGGCTTTTCTTAGCGCCGTAGCCCAAGTCAACCTAAGTGTGCCAGACTCACTCCCCCTCCTCTGTTGTGCACTCATCTCTGGGTGTTAGGTGGCAATGCTACGCAGCCATCATGCTTGCAGTGCCTAGAGATCTTGCCCAAGTCCAGGGCTCTGTGGCAGGCATTGTACAAACACATGGGAAGGCAGTCCCTCCCCACGAGAGCTTAGCCTTTGGAGATCAGACAGAGAAGGGAGATTATCCCCATTTTGAAGAGTAGAAACTGAGGCCCAGGGAGTTTCTCAAGGTCACACGAGATGTCTGTGTTAGCTCAGTTCCCGGCTCTGCATCTCCCGAGTTCCAGCAAAGCGTGTTCAGGAGGGGAAGTTCAGACTAACTTCAACGACTGGGTGAACCTATGTTAACAGAGGGTCACCACCCATATAAGGATTTGGTCAGGGCTCTAGGGAGTCTGTCTGTGTCTGTCTGTCTGTCTGTCTTTTGCTGCAAAAAATCCATTTAAACCAATAAAAAGAGGAAGCCTGGAACATTTCACTGCTTGAGAGTTGTCTTGGTTTGGATTTGTGCTGAGGCGGATTTTCGACACTCCACAACAGGACAAGTCTGTTGAGCAGGTTGCCAGTAGCTCACTAGGTCATACAAGTTACAAATTTTATTTTTGTATGTGGCGGCCTCTTTGCCCTGAAATGAGTCCAAACCACTCCCTCACCAGGATTGATCCTGCTTGCCTGCCTAGAGTGCCCACATCTATCCTGGGTACTGGTGGAGCCCCCATTGCCCCCCAACATTTAAAAATGGAAATAGCACATGCACACTCTCCTTTCTCAGCCCATTGGAGCAATAGCTTGATTTAATTCATAGGCTTGTTTGTAGGAGTGCGTGAGAAGAAACACAGGCACCGACTTTCTTCTGTCTGGGTGGGTACTCCACCCCTGCTCTGCCCTGAGGCCCTGCCCCTTTCCCCAAGGCCCCACCCTTTCCCCACCTCTTCCTGCCCCTGCTCCGCTTCCTCCCCCCTGCACCTCCTGCACGCCTCTAAACAGCTGATTGGTGGGTGCTAAGCACCCACTTGTTTTTTTCTGTGGGTGCTCCAGGGCTGGAGTTGGCACCTGTGAGAAGAAAAGCTAATCTGCTCTTCGAGGCCTCTGGGGGATGCCTCTGTCTCAGTACTACTGCCAATGAGCAGTTGGATAACTATAAAAGCGATCAGGTATCAGAGGGGTAGCCGTGTTAGTCTGGATCTGTAAAAAGCAACAAAGAGTCCTGTGGCACCTTAAAGACTAACAGATGTATTGGAGCACAAGCTTTCATGGGTGAATACCCACTTCATCAGACACATGTCTGTAGAGGCGATGTGCTGCTTCCACCCGTGTCCAGTGCCAAGTGTTTGGTGGAAAAGGCCCTTTGAAGGTAGGTCTGCACAGTGTGGTTCTTAGTGTGGGTTGACTGACTCGTGCTATCTCCGCATGAGGGGAGAGCACTCAAAATAGCAGTGTCGACACTGGCGGTGGCTCCGGCTAGTCACCTGAGCTCAGACCCAGGGGCTCAGGTAGGCTTGGACTAGGGCAGCTAGTGATGTCCATGCTGTTCTCTTTAATGCACTTTCTCGAGCAGAGCTAGTGGGAGTCTACTCGTGCTGGGAATCACACCTCCCAGCTGCAGTGTAGACAGACCCTAAGGGGGTTACGTGGTATAATGTTTGGGACTGGGAGCCAGGGCACATGGATTTTCTTCCTAACTTGGCCACGGCTCGCTGTGAGACTGTGAACAAATTGCTTTGTTGCTCTGCCAGTGTTTCCCCATCTGCATAGAAGGTGTTGCACTTCACAAGGGGTATTTTTAGGCTTGATTCAGTGTTTGCCAGCTCTCGTGACTTTGCTGGTTCTCACCCCCCAATAGATACTGCAAGACTCACAATGAAGTTCCAGCTCCTGGAGTCATGTGATTTTTGAAACATTTGTGGTTTTATTAGCCCTTCCTGGTTGCGGAGGAATGCTGGAAAATGTGATCCCTATCCACTCCACCTGCCCCCACAAAGGTTCAAGAATCAGAGGCATATAGACTTTTTTGGTTCTTTTTATTTTTAAAAATGTTATGGCTTTGGGGGGGGCTGACTCACTATTTTTGCACACTTGGGTTGGTGCTCCTGTTAACGAACAGGACACTGGTCAAATTTTGGCCCCAAATGGAGGTCTGGGAGCTCCTGAAAACACTTCATTAAGTCTTAGAATCAGCATGATCTTTTTTTTTTTTTTATTCCAGTGAAAACAGTTTATATGAATAAAACACCAGCCGTCCCCTGCCGAGCTGGCAGCCTAAACATGGCAGTGCTGGGAGCTGAGCTGGAGCCCCCCCGAGCTCCAGAATCCCAATGCCCTCCAAAGCTGGAGGGTGCTGGGGATTAGCCTGGGCCCTTCCTTTGAGAAGCTGATGAAGAAAATTGAGATTGGCTTTAAACATGATTTTTAGCCTGAGGGGTCTGTCACTCGTATCTAGCAACGACCCATCCGAGGCGCTATGCTAGCGCAACACACTCTTACTTCCTTTCAGAAAGGGGGGGCTTGGAGCTCTCCTCCCCACCCTTCCAGCTCCCACAATCCAACTATTCCTCCTCTTTGGGGATTGGGACTCAGCTGGTTCCTGCCTAGGCAGATTCCTCCTTTGTTGCTTTTGTTGTTATCTGGAGCCTTTCCCAGTCGTGCATTTATCTTCGCTCCCCTCACATGGCTGCTTGCCCTGTTGCCAACCCAACCAGCACTAGCAAGGCTCCAGAGGTCACGTTCCCTTTTGCCAGCTGTTTCCCCTCTCCCGGCTTGGCTCCTGTAAGCCAGCAGGGACTCTTCCTATTCATACCTCATCCGGGAATCACACAGGGAGGCACCTTTGTCCTCTTACCCTCACTTCCCCACAGGGAGGTGATAGCAGGGCCAGCTGATCCTAGACACCTCACCAAAATATTCTCCATCTCCCTGTACGTTCCACTGAAGAGCCATGTCCCCATTTAAAGGGAAGTGGCTGGTTTTTGTGCCTGCCCTTTTGTGTACTCTGCATCTTGGTGCTATTCATTTCATGTTTCTTCCCCTCCACTCTCCTGTCGATGCCTTGTTAAGCCAATCCAGTGAAATTGGAACAAAGATTCTGTGCTGTATGGGCCAGAGAAGTGGTCGGGGTACACCTGTGTGAGTGGGTGTGATGGATATGTGTGATTTTTGTCAGCTGCCTCTGGGCTGGAATGTGCTAACTGGGAACACCTAGCAGCACTGCACAGCAGTTTAGGAAAGAAGTGAGGGAACAGTATCCAGGAGAAACCGCAGGGGGGGATTTAGGGAGGCGGAACGTAAACCCTGGAATTGATACTTGGCCAAGACACTGAGGGTTAATGACCCCATCTTATACTGCCGTTGGATCTCCTGGGATGGCATAATGCCAGGTCTTATGTTTCATACATGACATCTCTGACAAGCCCCACAGTGTGTCCTAGCACCATGCTGGGGCACTGACAGGGCAGTGAATCACCAGCATCACTGCCTTAGCGGCTAGGTGTTCTGTGGAGGTCTGCCATCTCCAAGTATTCTTTTGACCCCACACTGGTTAACTTATGGCACTTGACAGCCTCACTGCATGAGGAAACATAGCTGGAGGCCACAACTGGAGTTGGCCTTGCCTGCTCCTTTGTTCAAAGGAAATGGTGCCTCTATACTTTGATTTCTCTCCCCCCCTCCCCCGGGTCCTGCTGTGAAGTTGCTGTCCTGTTGCACTGGCATGTCCAGAATCTCTTCCATGGACACAGTCCCACCCGCTGGGAAGCCTCGATCCTGTCAGCAAGGCTGTGTGTATTCCCAAACCCTGGGGCTGTACAGTACCAGGGAGAAAGCAATGTGCAGCTGTCACAACCAATAGTTGTTTGCATTGGTTCTCCCCTCGTCTTACTCTGTCACACTGGCTACCTTAGGACTGTTCAACTTGTCCCAGTCTTAGGATGACACGTCAACCGAGTTACGTCTCTAAAGAGCATGCGTGCCCCTGCCCAGGCCCCTACCCCACCATCCCTCAGGGGGAGGGATAGCGCAGTGGTTTGAGCATTGGCCTGCTAAACCCAGCATTGTGAGTTCAATCCTTGAGGGGGCCACTTAGGGATCTGGGGCAAAAATCAGTACTTGGTCCTGCTAGTGAAGGCAGGGGGCTGGACTCAATGACCTTTCGGGGTCCCTTCCAGCTCTATGAGATAGGTATATCTCCATATATTATTCCCTTCCTATAAACCTCAGAGGAATAAGACATGCGCTTCTATTGCACCCTACTCAGTCATTTCCCCCCTGCTCTTGGAGTGTCCCCTCAAGGTCACCAGGAGGACTGAGGTGCACCTTCTCTCCCCACAGGTGCCTACTGCCTCTCGGTCTCTGACTTTGACAACGCCAAGGGGCTCAACGTAAAACACTACAAGATCCGCAAGCTGGACAGCGGTGGCTTCTACATCACCTCCCGCACACAGTTCAACAACCTGCAGCAGCTGGTGGCGTATTACTCCAGTAGGTGTCGTGAGACCAGTATCAGCGCCCTACATTTGTACTGAATGCAGCTGAACCCATTCCCTGCCCTGCATTCCTTTACAGTCTACGCAAAGTAAAGTGTAGTCAGGCCTGGGACAGCCGCTCAGAAAAAGCAGGGCCTGAGGGTTAGTAATGACAGAGGAGAGGGTGTCTTGCCCCAAGAGTTGGGTTTGAAGGAGGGGAAAGGGGCTGCTGGACAGATGAGGTTACGGCGAGTGTACAGGGCTTGGGGAACAGCCTGGTAAAAGCACAGCATTGAAAGTGGGAGAAGGAGATGGAGACATCGGAGGAGGGTGTACGGAGGCACAGAGATGTAGTTGGGGGGCAGGCTATGTAGGTCTTACGTGTGAATTGAGGCTGTGTCTGTCTCTCTCTTCGCAATGGGGAGTGGGGAGAAGGTTGGAGCAGCTCCCTCAGTGGCTGCAGTGGTGGGACCCTTGTGTGGACAAGGCTCCTGCAGCTTCTGGTATTCAACACTGCGTCACTCTAGACTTGCTCTGATCAGGTTTTGTTAGACAGGGCTGCTGACATCTTCTATCTTAGTGCTTCCTTACAAGCTACCACTGACGCAGCTGCACCATTGTTGGCAATGATGGGTAACTTTGCCAATAAAAAAATCCCCAGTATAGAAAGCCCCAGGGCTGCATTGTGGTAGGGATGGGAGGCCTGGGGTTGGCCCACAGCTTTATTTTGGCAGGTCAAGCAACCAAAAAGAGAAGCCAAAGATCTGTTTCCACTTCCCTGAAAACATACAGGATGCCAGGAGACTTGGTGATTTTAGATAGAGGGAGTAAACATGAGGATCCCTCCCCTCTAGCCCTTGTCTCCTAAGGAGATGTCATGTCTCAGCAGGGGAGACAAATACTAGATGTTAAGAGGGAAATTATCAAGGAAGGAAGACTGTGTTTTCTCCCTCCCCTCTGCAATGCAGAGAACGACCCCCTAGAGACCTCTGGCCTAAATGCCGTAGCAGGTAAGCAGTGAATGGCAGGCTCCATTTGAAGTCTGGAGGGGGGATGTTGTCTTCCACATGGAATGTAGCACCCCAGGCAAAAGGGTCCCAGGCACCCTTCCCACTGAAATAAAATGGGGAAGAGGCAAATAATGGGATTTTAAGTAAGAAGGGAGGGGAGGATGATCAGAACAGACTCTGCCGCTTTGGAGGCTGGCAGGACTTCCGGTGAAGATGCCGTCTATCTAAACTCCCCTTCATGCCTGTCTATCTTCCCCCTTGCCAGAACATGCTGATGGCTTGTGCCACCGTCTCACGAACGTGTGCCCAACTGCCAAGCCCCAAACGCAAGGACTTGCTAAGGATGCTTGGGAAATCCCCAGGGAGTCTCTGCGACTGGAGGTGAAACTGGGGCAAGGCTGCTTTGGAGAAGTGTGGATGGGTAAGGATTCCTCCAAACACACACGCCTAAGGCGGCGGCGGCAGCAGGTGCCTGGGCCATGGAGTGTCTGCTCCTCTTGACTTGTTAATGAGCCAGCTGGATTTCTGACAGGAGGGCTGGATGAGAGAATAGGAATTTCAGCCTTTGTTATTCCTTGCAGCAAGTTGAGTAATCCCTCCTTCCTGGCTGATGTCTCCCACCTGGGTGGGAGAAGGGGTGCTCATTGGAGGGATGCGAAGCTTCCCCAGTGCTGAAAGTGCCCCCCTAGGGCGCTCTGAGGGAGCGTCTCTCTTTCCATCAAACAGGCCGTATAAATGGGATGGGAGGGAATAATTTCTAGCACCGTCAGAGAGCCATGGATTGCGGCCAGTGCAGTGAGTGCTGGCCAAGGAATGCTGATGTGTCAGAAGTCGGGTGGGATGCGGTGAAATCTGCAGCTCTCCCTGTGCTAGTCAGGCTCATGCACTTGTAGGACTTCCACGCCTGGTGCAGCATCATCCCTGCACATCCTGTTGCTAGTGTGTCATGGCATAATCTGGCTGTGACTGGGTGCTGGGCACCGCGCCCCTGAAGGCGGTGTGCTAGGTGAGCGCCTGTAAAGGCAGTGCCTAATCCTCCAGGGGCTGCTTCATAAACTGGCTCTGGCTTCTGCTCCAGGGACCTGGAATGGCACCACCCGGGTGGCCATAAAGACTCTGAAACCCGGCACCATGTCTCCAGAGGCATTTCTGCAGGAGGCCCAGGTGATGAAGAAACTCCGTCACGAGAAGCTGGTTCAGCTGTATGCGGTGGTGTCAGAGGAGCCCATTTACATTGTAACAGAGTACATGAGCAAAGGTGAGTGCCTGGCACCCAGGGGATAGGGCTGGGGCAGCTGGACAGGGGGGCTGGGGCAGTCATAGGCAGGGCTGGCTCCAGACACCAGCCCAGCAAGCAGGTGCTTGGGGCGGCCAACGGAGAGGGGTGGCACGTCTGGCTCTTCGGCGGCGGGTCCCTCACTCCCTCTCGGAGCAAAGGACCAGCCACTGAATTGCCGCAGATCGCACTCGTGGCTTTTTTTTGCTGCTTGGGGTGGCAAAAACCCTGGAGCCGGCCCTGGTCATAGGCTCTGATAACTGAGGAACTGCTTCCTATTTGTAACTGAACCTCCTGTGTGAGCAGAGAGAAGCGTGTAGGGCAAGCTGCACTGGCCACCGGCAGCAGCGAGATGCAACCACCTGAGGGAGCTGGAAGGAATCTCTCTCCTAAAACGGATTCCATAGTGCTCCCATACATGGAAAGCCGGGTCCTAGTGGGCGGAGGTGGAGACCTATAAATGACCCAGCCAGCTGAGCGCAGTCTTACCCATTCCTCCATAGAAGGCGTGTTGGATATTTACCGGCGGCACCCGCCCGTGGCAATGTGCAGTGTTCCCTACTAGAAAGGATAGAGTTAAGGGAGCTGGGAGCCACTAGAGTGCAGAGGGGTAAGGAGACGGCCTGCTTGGGAGCTGACTGGGGAGGGGGAGGGCACAGGTTGTGAAGAGAGGAATAACCACATCCTGCCTTACAATGCTCCCACTCTGGTGCATGCACTGCTGCCCTCGACTGGATGGAACTGGAGCTGTGCAATGTTTCATAGGCCCTGTCCTGCTAACAGCTCAGCCGGCTGGGGCCTGTGGGTTTTTTTTTTTTTTTTTTTTTGGAGCAGGAGGATTTGGATTCTGTCCCTACTGTTGCCATGGCGTTCCAAGTGGCTGTAATGTGCAGCAATGAAATCCCAGGTGGCTGCAGATTGGTTTAGCACAAGACTCCTCACCCCAGCCCCAGCCCATCATCCACTAACTCCAAGGGCAGCTGCATGAGGACACCTCCTTGCTGTTCTGCTCAAAGATCATCAAGTGGCCGAGAGTCTGGTGTCCACTCCTTCCTAACAGTAGCTGACGGTTGTGCCTTTCCACCCTAGGGAGCTTACTGGATTTCCTGAAGGGGGAGATGGGCAAGTATCTGCGGCTGCCCCAGCTGGTGGACATGGCGGCTCAGGTGGGTCTGGCTGACTGGAGAGCTGCAGTTTGAATTTCCCTTTTATCTTCTTGGCCGCTGTGGCCCTTGGACTTCGGGCCTTCTCATGCCTGGTCTGAGTGGGGTGTGGGAGTCCAGCTGCCAGAGAGGACAAGACCATCATGCCAGCCTTCACGAGTGCAATCCAAGGCCAACAGGAATCTACTAGCACCAAAGTGAAATGTCCCCCACAGTTTGAGGCGCTGCCTCAGATGTCCTTGTCTTCTGAATTTGGGGGTAACCAAAGCCAGCAATCCCATGGGGGCGGGGTGGGCAGGGAAGAGAGGAAGAATCTGTTCAGAATGGGACGGCCTCTGTCCCACATGCCCTTATCTCCTTTCTGTTTCTCTGCCACAATTGCTCTCTCAAGCGAGGCCTGGGAACTGGATGGTCGGGGCACAGCCAGAGCCAGAAAGTGCTAGACTTTGGCTCGCCTGCCTTCTGGGTCTTTGCCAGCAGTTGCTGGTGTATGGCACCTCCGCGGTGAAAGGTCAATAGCAGCCTGCCCTAAGCAGATTTATAGGGCTCTGGAGGGTCACAAACTTAGAGCTGTACTCTGGAAAACCGTGAGGGATCCTGTGCTAGATCTGTAGCCCTGATTCTATGGCGCATACACGGGAACAAAAAGCAGCTGTCGTCCCTAGCTTGGCTCCTGCCACTGGACTGGTCCCATCAGGTTTTACTGCCCTGACCTGGCTGCTATAGAAAAGGCCCCCAGTCTGGGGCTCTGGGTGGTATTTCATGTAGTATCCCGGGGAAGAAAATCCCTCATCACTGCCAGGCTTTTGTCGTCGTCGTTCCCCCCCGCTCCAGTGTCTTATTTATGGCCACAAACCTGCATTCGCCTGACAAAGCATCGCAAAATAACTGCGAGCCCCTTCCAAGTCCTATCAGCTCAGCGTGACCCAGCCCCCGGGCTGATGTTGGGTTGCCACTTTACCACCTCTCTTCCACCTCCGGCAGAGCCTCCCAGGTTGCTGCTGGAGTGCCGGCTACGTTTACCGTGCCCACAACGCAGCTGCAGGCAGCTCTGCATTAACACGAGCACAGTTGTGAGGTCTAGTGCGTGTCCTGTAGCATCTAACGTTCTCTGCGCACTGTCCCGTGTGTGGGCTACAGATCGCATCTGGAATGGCATACGTGGAGAGGATGAACTACGTCCATCGGGATCTCCGAGCTGCCAACATCCTGGTGGGGGAAAACCTGGTGTGCAAGGTAGCCGACTTCGGCTTGGCCCGGCTGATTGAGGACAATGAATACACGGCCAGGCAAGGTATGGGGAGTGGGAGGGGGCGCATAGCCTTTACGTGCGGGCGTCAAAGGGAGCTGTGGAAAATGGAAATGACTGAGGCCCAAACTGCTTAGCATTTCCAAGCGGAGCAGGGCAGGGCAGGTGAGAGCAAGGTGGCACAAGCCATTGGTATGTGCTCCTAGGTTCAAGTCTAGACCAGCTGAGGAATGACTCAAAATTGTTGCCTTCCAGCCGCTCTTTGTGGGTCTGTCTGGTTCCCTGCAGGCGGGCCCCCACACTGCATAGACTGCCCCGCTGGCACGGGTGGTCACTGCAGAGGGGCCAAGTACTTAAACAGGGCATGGAGGCTGAAGTAATCCCTTGCCCCCAGCCAGTGAGGGAGCCTGCACAGACTGCAGGTGTGGAGGGACATGGCTCTGCAGGGCTCTTGATCCAGCACTTCTCAGGAGTCTGCAGTCACACTCCTGTGCTCAGATGTGTATGGTGTGACCCTGCTGCTCCATTAAACCAGCACTTGAACTCCCGTTCACCTGCTTCTACTCACCCTTCCCTGCTGGTGCTATTGGAAAGTGAAGGGGATGGGATTTGGGACCCTACCTTATGCTTTTCAGACTTACTCCTGATGCAGGCTCTGTCCCCGCCTAGATATGAGAACTTAATAAGGTGCTTGCTGTCCCTGTAAGAGCTGAGGGGGAAGCAATCACCGTCACTAGTGCCACGGACTGCAGAGGGGGCAGGCATAACTTTTCTCCAATGCTAGTTCTGTAGCCTAGTCCTCTGCACGGAGGTCTGCAAGTCCGGCTGGTGAAACCTCCCACCTAGAGTAGCTCTCAGCTGACACCCGTTGTGGTGTCACTATCCCTCTGTTCTCCATGTGTAGGCTCCTCTAGTGGACATACAGGGTGATTGCATCTGAATCTTATTTTCTATCTCTGTTGCTTAGGTGCCAAGTTCCCCATTAAGTGGACAGCCCCGGAAGCTGCTTTGTATGGCAGGTTTACGATCAAGTCAGATGTCTGGTCCTTTGGAATCCTATTGACTGAGCTGACCACGAAGGGCAGAGTGCCATACCCAGGTAAGAATAGGTACCGACTAGACACCAGGAGGTCCTATGCAGTCACTGGCCATTGCAGGCTCTGATATCAGCTCAGGCTGTGGCAGATCCCAGCTGATCTATGGAGAAGTGTTTTGTCTAAGTTGCCATAGTGACTCCTAGGCTCATCTCAATGGAGAAACTTGCTGTGGTGTTTCTGCCACTGCTTAGGGATGGGAGTGGATAATGAGGCCTTCCCCATGGTGGGAAAGACCTGAGTGGGGTCTTGTACTTGGACAAAGATGTTCTCTGAGCCTTGAGTGAAGGCCCAGACCTCCTGCCTTGGATCAAGTTCTTCTCCCATTCATGCTTGGAGTGAGTGACTGGCTGTATTTAGGGCTGAAGAAGATCTAGCTAGCAGAATATCAAGGTTCAGTTCCTAGCTCTACCACAGACTAGCTACATGATCTTAGTCAAGTCAGCTAGCCCTGGTATGTCTCACTATTCCCTCTCTTGGCTATCAGGTATGGTTAACCGGGAGGTGCTGGACCAGGTGGAACGTGGCTACCGGATGCCCTGTCCTCCAGAGTGCCCCGAATCACTGCACGATCTGATGTGTCAGTGTTGGAGGAAGGACCCAGAGGAAAGGCCCACCTTCGAGTACCTTCAGGCTTTCTTAGAGGACTACTTCACATCGACAGAGCCCCAGTACCAGCCAGGCGAGAACCTATAGACGTGGGGATGGCTCCTGGTGCCAAAGACCTTGCTCTCCTCCTGGTGTGTCCATGCACATGTCACAAGACACGCGGCATCTCAGGAACTCCTTGCAGAGTCTGGTTCTGGTGACTAGCCCTTCTCCCAGAGGGTGGGACTGGTGCTTTTTAGCCCCGCAAGGTGGAGGGGGCTGGGTTCTCCTGATCACGAATTATTGATTTATGGTCTGTGTTTAACAAAGTGTGGCCATTTGACCTGGAGATGAGTCTGAAGGGAATTGGCTGTGTGCAGTGACTGGGGGTTGGAGAAGGAGCCTTTCCAGAAGAAACCCAGGAGGGAAGGTCTGTGCAGAAGCTGGAGGGGTCTTCCTCCTAGTAGTTCTGAAGTTCAATGAAAGGCATTAGACAACCTCTGTCTAACAACGACCTAGGCTTCCTTGCAGCCTACCTCTCACTGGAGCGCTTGGCTCTGCTGGGACTGGATGCTAGTGCTACAGATCGACACCTTTCAATCTCCGATCACGCAGCTTCCAGCCTCTCTCTTTTCTTTTAAACCAGCACAAGGTTCCCCCCATACCTCTCTGCTCCCTACACCTGTTCCCAGAGCAAACTTGGCTGCAGTTCGCTACAGGAATGTTTGTTGTTTCAGACTGAGAGACTCTTCCAGAGAGGACGTTCACATTTCAGTGCTCACATGACTCGGTCTCCACAGCCCCATCCTGCTGGTGTACAGGGCTGTGGCATTGGGACGCTAGCGCCAGCCCCCTTGCCTTGCTGCAGGTCCCAGGCACATGTGAGTTTGGATCAGGGATGCTGACTGTGCCTGGAGGCTCGTGAGGTGATTTTTCTCCCCAGGCGAGATTCTACTGGAGAGCTAGAAGGACTTCATGGCTGAGTTGCACGTGCAGCTGCATTAGTGTTCACTGTTGCTGCTCATGGGGCCAGTGACTTCTGACTTGTATCGGAACCATGTTAGATCATGAGCTGCAGGTTTCTGTCTTCCAGTCTCGTCTGACCCAGCGAAGGGAACCTTGTAATCTTGATGACTACTTCTTAGAGACACACTAAGGCAAATGCCAATGGGGCAGGATACCTCTCCTTTTTCCTACCCCTGCTGCCAACCCCCTATTGCTTTGAGGGGTATTCTTCAACGAAGTACCCCTGGTCTTCCAGCCAGCACCCTAAGCAGCTCACCTGGAGAACACCCAGCCAGACCCTCCTGCCTCTCCTCATTCCACTCATTCAGATGCATCTTAGTTTACTCCAAGGCTTTTAGTGCCAGAGAAGCAGGGGTGGTCATTCTTGGGACACTTTGGTGTTCACTCCAGCTCTGCCACAGTCAGGAAAGCCTCTGCCCAGCAAAGGGTTCTTTGTGTCTGAATCAAGACCTGATGTGGAGCTAGCTTACCTAGGGTAATGGGGCCCTGGCCATGCCCCATTGTCTTATCCTCCACAGGCTGCTGAGTTCGGGAGACTCCTGGGAGTGCATTACCCATTCCATGGGGGTGTGGTTTCAAGAACTACTTATGGATGCATTCAGGGTGGAGGTGAAGTCTCCATTCTGCCTGAGAGCAGAGGGGCCTTCCCCTCCACCTTCACTCCATAATTGGCCTTGAGCTACCAGGGGGCATCACCTAAACTCCAGACCCTGCCTAAAAGTTAAAACTCTGGATTCTGCTGCTTTAGCCCAGCTTCCATGGCTGTTTTCCCTGGGTGCAGGGGAGGGTCTGGGAAAGGGCTCCCATGGGGAAGATCACTAGTGCAGTGCTTCCACTCAACCCCGTGCTTCAGCAGCTGGAGCTGAGATCTTTTGGAATCCTGGTGGGATCTTTGTACCTGCCCTGTGTACAGCGTGGTAAGGTAGGGAAGCAACCTCCTTGCCTCATTGTGTATTGGTGTCTGGCCTAGTTGTGCCCTTGCTGCAAACTGGCCTCGGGCCCATGAATGCAGAAATCATGCAAAATCTCTGTTCCAAGCCTTGGTGGGGAAAGGGAGGAGGAAGGGCCTGATTCTGTAAGGTGCTAAGAGCCCTCACTTCCCACTGCAATCCTTGGGAGCTCAGGTTGCTCAGCACTCTATAGGATTGGATCCTAAGTACTTTCTTCAGCAAACAGCTGGTTGCTCCCAGTTAACGCTCTCTCTGATGATGCATGAGTGGCTTCCATGTTTGTATTTATGCAGCCACATGGCAGAGGCTACCTTGACAGCAGTTGACACACAAGTGGCTGGTTGTATTTTTCATCAGGCTTGTGAATAAACAGCAGACTTAAGTTTGCAAGCTTTGCCCTGTGTGTATATAGTTATTAAAATCTCTAAGGAATCCCTTCTTGCCAGATCACTGCTGATCTTCTCTTCTCTTCTGCTGTTTCCTCAGGCGGAGAGATCTGGTGGAAGGCAGATTCAGACACCAGTTCTAGCTCAAGCTGCTGTCAAGGGGGGTTTTCTGGTGCCCCTTACCCTGATAGAGAAGCTAATAGGCCATCTACAGCCAAGTCAGTCATGGTGCAGGAGAGATGACAGTAGCCACGGGTCAAGAGACAACTCTCCATCTGCTCTTAGCTGCCAGGCAGAACAGGCAGCTGGATGGATTGTATGCAGGGCAGTAAGAGCTGGGCTGGCCCAGCACTTGGATCCAGGTCATTTAATTGCAGTCTAGGACAACTCTGCAAATGAAAGATCTGTGTCTCAGATACCAGTCCAAATGGACAATGGAGGAATGCTGTGCTGAGATCTGCAGCGGGGAGTGTTAAAATGGAGAGTGAGCCTGGCCTTTCAGTGACAGTGCTAAGCAAAAGGCCCACTCTCTTCAGTGGGGGAGGGAGGGAACCCCAACTCTCGTTAACTCCAGAATGCCATGGGGCTCCATCTCTATCAAGATGGTGCCCTAATGCAGTTGTGTGCTGGCAGCGCGCACCCCCGTTTTGGAGGTGAGGCCTAAGCACTGCCGAAGGAACAGCAGTCCCGTTTCTTTTTGCTGCAGAAGAATGGCTCCTTGCTGCTCAGCAGCACTTTTCCCCCCTTTGGAATGTCAGAATGAGAGAGGCAGGGAGGCGGAATAGCAAAGGGTGCCCATGTGGGCAAAGTGTCATTAATGGGCAGGTGCTGTGCCAAAGACAGGAGAGAACACAAAAGACACCGCCCTATCCTTGGCCAAGACAGCTGGCTGGTCTTCGGCCCAGATCTCCAGATGCGCCAGGCGAGGTCCCACCTGCTCAGTCCTTAAGGATTTCTTCATTCTAAATGAGTTCCAGTCATAAAGCCCCATGTGGTGTAGGCCTGTCCTTGGAGCAGGACTGAGATCTGCTTGGCTAGCCTCTAGAAGGGAGGGTGCTCGGAGGGGTGGGGAGGTAGAAAGGGGCTGCAGGACTGCCCTTTCCTACGTCACATCCAGGGGCTGGAGATGCTTCTGAGTTTGACTGTTTTCAATGACCGATCTTGCTCCTGCCTCCACCTCATGATGGATGATTCTTTAAACAAACTATAAAACCCAAGCAGCCACCGAAGCCCTATTTAAATCACTTCTTTCTAGCAAAGTTACGCTGTTCAACTGGAGCAGCCCAGCAGCTTTCTGTGGGAGTAATGGCTTCTTAAAAGGGAGAACTTCTAATGAGCTGTAAAATAGCCTGGTTTTGTACATAGCCCTCGAGTCGCCTGGGTGCTCACCCAGAGCCCCCTGTTGAATTAGTTGCATGTGTTTTTTCGAAGGTAACGCTCGTGTCTGCAATTGGACGTAACTGGAATTCTTTGCCATTTGCCCGCAAGGCTTTGGTTATTGTCATTACTCGCTCGTGTTTGTCTGTGTTTTTGGATGCTCTTCAGTGTGCCAATAATCCCCCCGGACCGAACCCCTTTGACAACTGAGGGACTGTGCTCCAAGCCCAACCTGTGGCCCACTTAGTCCATGCATTATTCAAAGAGTTTAGCTGTCCCAAACAAGGGCTGTCCTAACTGCTTCCTTTAGGTGGCATCTGTCCTGTGGGTGCTTTGGCACACTGGCCGAGAGTGACTCCTGACCCTCTGTTCTCCAGAATTGTAGGTTCAAAATGATCCATTCTGCCCAAGGCTGGGTTTGGTCTGGTTCAGCTGCCCGTTCTTGATGCAGAGGAGAACTTCTTTTCTGGGGAGTGTTAAGGAGTGCTGGGCAGGCACAAATCCTTCCCCTGGAGAAATGCCAGCTGGGGTGAGTGAAATCTCAGAAGCACATGGGATTAAAAAATAAAAAAACCCTAGAAAAGCATGAGGCGCAGCCACGCATGACCTTGAAAGTGGACTCAAGTGATTGATTCTGATGTGCTTCCCCCAGTCCCTGACCACCCCAGCCTGTGGAGCAAAGTGGGTTTTGGTATTTTCCATACATTTTCTTCCTTCATGGCCCTAACGCTTTTTCCATGTTGGGATCGATCCTCATCTTTAGGGCAATTGAGCCAAACCTCCACCATGTGCCAGGCCCATTTGTATCACAACTGCAAGTTGCAGAAATGTCTTGGCAGCTGTGGTGAATCCCCCAGGTGGAGCTAGTGGGGTGAGAGAAGTGTCCAGGGGCATTCATGGAGCTGACTGGCTGCATGTGGGCTAAATCCTCCTTCCACTGCCATCTGTGCCAAAACGCCAGTTGGTTTCAATGGGATCTGTCCTTCAGTCCCCTCTTCCCCGGCCTGGTCATAGTACAATGCAAGCAACCTTGGGAGATATTCTAACAGTGCTGCTGTTTATAGGTCAGCTTTAACTCACGTATCTTGTCTGTATTGCTGATATGCCTTTGTGATTAAACATCATTAGGGTCAGAAAATTAGGTGGAGTGTGACTCCATCCTGGCTTTCTAGACTCTTTTTAAAGCCGCCTTCTCCTGAGCTCTTGCAGCCAAGTACAGGCCCCACTGAAATCCAGGACACAACTCCCATTAACTGACGTGGCACCAGCCTTGGCCTCTCAGAATAAAACCCTCCCCGTCCAGCAGGGGAGAAGCAGGTGCAGAGGGATGAGGTAATTGTGTCTTCCCAACCTATCCCCTCAAATGTGGCTAGAAATCTAGCTTCACTGGCATTCTCTTCCAAACCTGGACATGGTGGGAGGGGTAGTTCATTTTCTCCCAGAGATGCTGGGACCCAAATGAGAATCTTCCTTTTAGGCTTTTGTTTTGTTTTGTTTTGTTTCTCTCCCCCCCCCCCCCCTTCCTCCCAGGAGCTCAGGGAAAATGGGACTGATGAAAACACATACCCAGCCCTGCATCTCACTCTTATTTATTAAAACTGGTTCGTTCTCTCTCTTGAAAAGGCTGAGTTTCCACTCATCTCCAAGAAAAGTTCCTACCTTTCTTGGTTAGAATGTTAATTTTCTGTATTCTTTTAAATGAATTTTGGACTTAAACTAAAAGGTCCCTCTGCACAGCATAAAAGTTGCTGTGTCTAGATTTCTGCATTCATGAGCAGGGACTCTGGGTCCCTTTTTCATGTTCTGTGTCTTTTTGCATATGTTGAGCAGTTGTGGAGAAATCCTAATTCCTAGCGAGATCAGATTCCCGCCCCCTTTTTTTGTAAGGTTTCTAACATGCAGAGAAAGTGTGTGTGTGGGGGGGGGGGCATTAAGTGTGTATTGTGCCAATGATGCTTGTATAATTTATATAATATATCTTTAAACACCTACCACCAAGGAGAAATTGTTGCTTCAGAAACAAAAATTGGAATATGCTGAAGAACAGCAGGCTGTCGGGAGCTGGGGGGGAGGAGGTAACGGCAGATGTACATACTGAAAAGACTTTTTTTCTTTTTTTAATATGTACGTTTTTCAAAGAAAGATGGGGGAATAGAATGACTTAAACACGGATTGTTTCCAGCTCTGTCTGATTTTACTACAGCTGGTGTAGCAATAATGACTATTAGTAATTTAAGTGAATACGGGATGCTCTTGTTCCCTGTCTTTGGCAAGCTTTGAAGAAGAATAGAGCAGGATTCTTTGAATTCTTTTTTGTCCCAGGTTCAGAGTAAACCCCTCTCCATTGTGAATGATCTAGAGTGTGGTAGAGCAGGGTGACCCTCCTGTGTGTGGACACGAGAGGACCTAGGGTCTGTTATGTCTTAGGGCTGGATGCTGGCATTGGAACTGACTAATACCCTGCAGGCAGCAGGATGGAGAGACTGTGTTTTTGCCAATTTTATTTTTTAAGCCAATAAACTAAAGAAGAATCTCTTTACCTAGTGAGTCTGATGCTCTTTGGCATTGATTCAGGGAAATAAATAACACCGTACAAGGTATTCTTCTGCTATTGTAACTTGTTAAGTGTTTTGTAAAATCTCCAGCTGCGGACTATGCAGAGAACATGGTGATCTGTCTCTCTTCCCTGCTCCCCACCCCACTGCCCTTTGAGTGTCTAACTATCTAGTCCACCCCCCTCCCTCCTTTTTTTTTTTTTTTTTTTTTTTTTTTAATAATAAAACTTTTTGGAAAAACCTAAAGTCCCCAGATTTGTGGAGTGGGAGACGGGGGTTCTTTGAAACTCTGATATTGGTGTAAATATTTTGCAGTTTGTCTGATTAAACACACAGACCTCACCAAAAAACTGTTGTATCGTGTGTATGAATGAAAAGATCGGCTTCTTGTGTGTGCAGTAGTGTGTCGCTTTCTGTGCCAGTGCACGTCCTGAAACCAGCATGAGCTCCAACCTGTAATATCTGAGCACCTCTTACAGAGCTAGGGCCAGACTTCAG
Organism: Emys orbicularis; assembly: GCF_028017835.1. Taxonomy (NCBI): domain Eukaryota; kingdom Metazoa; phylum Chordata; order Testudines; family Emydidae; genus Emys; species Emys orbicularis. Next base: position 20,707,648 of record NC_088694.1, on the reverse strand, counting down.
CTAGCACTCATTGGCATACCTATTATTGACTTCAGTGGAGCTAGGATGCTTTACATATTGGGGTCCAGGAAGTGGGTGGGCATAAGCCTGCCCACTGCTAAAGGATCCCCCCCCAGCCTAAGGGGAGGATCTACAGGGCCTGAAACCCAAATGATTACGGGGGACAACTAATGTAATAACAGGGACAGGAGTGTGGTCAAAGGGTCAAAAGAAGGAAGCCTGACGGGGACACCGAGCTAGGATGCTTTACGCTACTTGAGTACCTGGCCTCTGGCCATGATAACTCTCTCTTTAGGTAACCTCATTTTTCCTCCCCAATCCATCAGCTTAAATTTTCAAATGTTATCAAGGCAGCGAGTTCTACCAGGCATTGTACTACCAAGGCCCATCAGACTATTAGCTCGAGCTGGTGCCCTTCTCAACAGCATGTCTCCAGCCAGCGACATTCAGCCGTATTGAATCCCTCACAGCCTGCGAGCCAAGAGCTCCTTCCTTGCCAATGAACATCTCGAGGACTGCAAAGCCTTAGTGAATCCCTCTGCCCTGCTGGGAATGGGCTTCCAGAAGGCATGCAAAAATTAAACTCTGCTCTATCATATAATAGACAAGCTCCTTGGGTAGGGTAATGGGAAGTCCCTGGAGTCTACTAGCGGCAGAGCTGGGTTATTGTGTACAAAGCAGCTGGAACTACCGGCAAACTGAATCTCAATTCCTTTTGCTGCTCCACAGGAAAAAGGAGAGGGGCTGACTAGCGCTGCTCCTACAAAATTTGGTTTCTTTATGTCCTCTAAATGTTAATTAATGCAGGTTGGAGCTGGGCCTTAACACTAGGAGCTGCTTCGTCCTGGATGCACAGCCTGCAGCTAATCACATCCCTCACTGATTTATAGCTCTCCCAGCTGGTAATGGGACATGGGTGTGTACTGAAGCTTTGGGAAGAAGCTGGAGCTTCATTGGGGAATCTTCCCTCCCCCGACACATTTGGATGGAGCTGGTTTTCCTTTAAAATAAACACAACATGCTTGATGTGCTCCGTGCCAGAGGCTCTTGCTGCTTATTCTAGCATCTCCTCCCATCTGCATTATTGCTTCAGTGGGAGAGTGCAGGCCATCCTGCTGGCTGTGTCACAATAGAATGCAGGTGAAGGCATGATTGGTTTGCAGCTCACCTCCAGCTGCTGCTCCCTGTAGGACCCCAACAAGACTGCTGAATGAAGACAGCAAGTCACATGTATGTTAAAGTAATGTACGCAAGGTGTAGGCTGTGCTGGGAGCAGATCTGTGCTACTTATCTTGCTACATTAACTCATGCATCTCGTGGGTTTGTCCTGCCAGATAACAAGATTCACACTAGCCTGATCACAGCTGCATGTGAATTTTCCCGAGGTAGACTTTAGAAATAGGGGTCAACTGCAAAGTTGATCTGTTTGCAGCAGTTGGGATCAGGTGCTGCTCTGAACATATGAACCTTGTAGTTAACCCCCGTTTGGATGATCCTTACGGTCCCCATGCAACTGCTTCATCAGCCCAGTGCAACTTAGTCATGCCAGGGAAGGCAGAGGCTGGATGAGTCCTGATGCCATTTACATTTTTAGCGATTCTAGGTATTTCAGCTCTGATCTTTATACCCTGAGCCATCCCCTGGATTTGTACTGTAGCAAAGGGTTGGTGCCTGTGCCTCTTGCATGCACCTGAAGGGGTGACCTAAGGCCTACAAATTTAGGGTTGCCAACCCTCCAGGGTTGGCCTGGAGTGTCCAGGAATTAAAGGTTAATATTTAATTTAAAAATTGTCATGTGATGAAACCTCCAGGAATATGTCCAACCAGAATTGGCAACCCTACCTACGATGGAAGGCGTGTCCTGGGCTCTGCTTTGTAGTGAAAATCCCCTTATAGTAATGGGCCAAGGTGTCATGGATACCGTGCTCCCTGTTTGCTCCCCTACTGCCCCCTGGTGGCCAGGGAGTGATCATCACGAAGGCTAAGATTTTGTGAGGGGTATTTTTAGTAGAAGTCAGGGACAGGATGCGGGTAATAAACAATAAATCACAGCAGGCCAAGCCCGGCCACCTGGAGCTGAAGTTGCGGAGGTCACGTAAAATCATGGAAGCCGTGACTGACTCGTGGTCCGTGCAGGGCAGAAAAGGCAGAGCAGTCCATTGGCAGCAGCGTGCTCTATGCCTGAGACCCTGGACGCTCCTGATGCATCAGACTGTTGTGAAAACTGCAGGTCTGCCAAGATGTGGCAGAGAAAGCTCCCCTCTGCCATTTCCCCCCTCTAGACTCGCTCCTCGTGTATCCATCAGCCAATGGTGCTCATGATGCGGGACTCGCACATGGCTGTGTAATCCTGTAACAAGATTACCCTGGGGCAGGATGGCTGTGAGCTAATCTACGATACTGTACAATAAACCCTAGGATCCAATTACCTTCTGACAAGATAATGAAAGCAGCAAGCCCAGAGAGGGTTGCTCCCGGAGGTGTCTCCTACTCATCCTTCTGCCTGGACTTCCCTTCTGTCCTCGTGTCCTTTAAGATTAGATGTTTGTGTTACCCACCACCAGGCTCCATTGTCTTGCCTCGCTGGGCAGTCCAGGTTGATTCACTGTTTAGGTTTCACTCACACCAGCTTGCACAACGTTTTACCTCCCGTTCACCCTGTGATGCTTTAGCCGGCCAGCTCTGCTGCCTCTGGATTTACTCTGTGACAAGGATCGTGTTTCCCACGGGAGGACTTGTACAGACCTTTCCTGATGCCTGCTGGGTGCTTAGCTGGTGCACTGTGCTCTGCAATCCCTTCTCAGCCACACCAATACATCTAGCAGGGGAAGTAGAACCACCCGGCGGGGAAACTCCACTGACGCGTTGAGGCAGTCCAGTAGCATTGTAATTAAATCAAACACATCTACACCGATGGCTGGGATCGGGACCAACCCCCATGCCAGAACAGGGCCTTTCATTCTGATTTCCTTAGCACCGTGCAGGCGCCTTCCAGTCAATGCAGTCTTTTTTGTGAGAATAAAACCAAGATCCTGCCTCGTCGCCCTGATCCCCCTTCCCTGCCGCTCCAACTTTGTGTTTGCAGCACGCAGCCTAAGCTGCGCTATGGACACCAGCATGTGCAGTCACTGAGCTACCCGCACTTGTGCTAGGGCCGGCTGCAGGCTCCTGCCTTCATTTTTGGAGCCCTGCACTCACTGAATGGCTGCCAGTTTGGTTAGTTGTTGCTTTTTCTTTAACAGTTTTGAGATTTGATTCCCCCACGTGAATTTCAGGCTAGTGCGAGGAGCCGGGTGGCAGTCTGGGGACCTGCTTCTGAGCCCCATCTACAGAGCTGAGGGGCGCCTGGGCAGTGGCACCCCAAGCTGACACACGCTCTGCCCACCAGCCTACCTGGAGGGGCAGCTTCTAGGGCTAAGCTGGAAGTCCAGGCTCTGTGGCCTCTCCAGGCCTCAGCCCCTCCTCCCAGTGGGGAAGGTGCTTACTGCGATGCAGCTTTGGACTCGGCCCACTGCCCAGGTATGAGATGGAGCTGAATTTAAAAGGCTCCATGTCTCAGTAGCTCATCCCCACTTCCCCAGGGTGCCAGTCTGAGCCTGGTCTGCTCCAGTCACAGCCATCACTGCAACTGCACCAGTGTGAAGCCCTAGTGCCAAGGGGCCAAGCTGCTCTTTGCACTGGTGCAGTTCTCCGCTGCTTAAAACTGGGGTACCCCTCATGAGAGCCGCTAGCTGTACTGAGCCTGCTTTGGCCACAGTGCGGAAGGGCTGGGATCTTATCGCCACACCACGATGTCAAGAAATCCCCAGTGCAGGCCTGGCCTCTTCCGGAAACGTGGCAGAGCTTTCGCTCCCCTGAGCTAGAGACCTCGGGGCTGAGGCACTGTGTGAAGCAACCACCACATTTTTGTACAAAGAATTCTGGCTTCCCCTTTTCTCCTTATGCGGCGTCCCTGCTGCTCGGTGGCACCCATAATGCAGTCAAGGCTCTGGCTCATGCTGCTCTCGCCAGCAGCCACGGGGCGCTCGCCCTCTCTTTAGTTGTTTCAGGGGCAGGGTTCTGTTCAGCCCAATGTGGGAGACGGCTGAGAGAGGAAGCAGCATTTATGGGACTGGTTAAAGCCTCCGGCTGCCTCCCTGGCTTCCTTGCGGGTGGGGGGGGGGGGGGGAATAGGGACAGAGAGGGGTTCTTTTACTTAGTTGGTGGGGTTATTCTTGCTGGCCCCAGGCACTGTGATTCTGTCCCTAGCAAAATTCTCACCCTGGAAAGGCAGTCAGGGATTCCCGGAAGCTTCCACTGTAACATTTTAGTGGCTCACGGAAATATAATATGCAACGATTGTAGCGGAAATAACAGCTAGCACTGGGGTCTGCTTGTTTATAAGCCTCTCCTCCCTGGGTAGTTCACGGACACTAGCTGCCATTCCCTTCAGCCTAGGCCCTGCCTCCTCCTTGGTTAGAGGTGGGAGATGGGCGGGGACCCTGGCTCAGTTCCCCCTGTGCTTGGTGAGAAGGGCTGTGAATAGGGGGTCTGCACACTTTCATGTGAGTACCCAAATCACTGACAGCAGGGGTATGCTGATATGGGGTGTTCTTCATGGCTTATGGCAGCTGTTTCACTTTAATAAATAATTACATATTAATTGGACCCCAGAATGTGTAAGAAGCCCTCTAGAGGCCAGCGTTTTGGGTACTCATCTAGCCTATGGGAGCATTTGGGTCAAGCCTCCTGTTCTTTGTGGAGATGGGCTTTAAGCAGTGTTCTCTTACCTCTCACGGGACTGCCCTGACTGCTGGACTTTGAGGTTTTCTGAGGTGTGGTGGGACGAGAGGGGGGGGCTGCCTCAGGCTTTCCTGTTGAAGCTGCTCCACTTTAATTAACTCGCCAAAGTGAGACTTAAATGTAGGAAGCACTCTGTCACCCAGGCCCGGCGCTTCCACTAGGCGACCCTAGGAGGTCGCCTAGGGTGGCAGGATTTGGGGGGGGGGGTGGCATTTTGCCGCCCTGGGTGGAAATTCGGCGGCGGGGGGTCCTTCCGCTCCAGGTCTTCGGCGGAAATTCGGTGGCGGGTCTTTCACGCGCTCCGAGACCTGCCGCCGAAGTGCCCCGAAGACGCGGAGTGGAAGGACCCCGGCTGCTGAATGCTCAGAGGAGGAGCGCTGCCGCCTAGGGCAGCAAAAACCCTGGCGCCGCTCCTGCTGTCACCCAGTGGTTAGGACCCTCCCCTGGGCTGTTAGTGACCCTGGTTCAAGTCTTCCTTGTACCTGATGAGAAGGGCTGGGCAGAGTGGTTTCCTTCTGTCTGCCCTGTTGATGCTGGTCTACTTTAATTAACTGTGTGCGTGGGCTGTTGGAGACAGTGGTTTGAGGCCTCCAGCTACCCGCTGAGGTGTAAAGATGTCACAAAGGAGCTGCCCTGTTGAAGCTGTTCCACTTTAATTAACTATTAATTGGGCCAAAGCAAGTTTTGAGTGTGAGAACCCCTGTGTAGCATAGTGGTTAGGTGCCTCAGCTGGGCTGTTGGATATCCTGGTTTTATCCCCCCAGGGAGGGGAAGGGTTTGAACAGGGCTCTGTCTTAAATGTGAATCACTCTTTTGTCCCCTATGGTTCGACTGCTCACCCAGGCTGTGGGAGCCTCCAGTTCCAATCACAGGGATCTCCCACTGCCCAGAAACCCTGCCCTCTCCCCCCACCCTTCCCCCACACACCCCTGCCCCACTCCCTTCACACCCCATCTGCCTCGCACCCCACCCAGGGCCAACATTTCAACACAAAAAGGGAGGTGTGTGCTTCACTGACCCCCTGTCTGTCAAGCCCCTAGGACTGTGCTAGGACGCTACACATGTAGTGCTGCATTCAGACCACGGGGTTTGTTCCAGGGCTGCTGCACCAGAGAGCATCTGTGTCAACCAATGGGGCAGAGTTAGAAAGTGGCTAGTTAATTTTATCAGCACTAATAACACATGGAGCTATACATGTGAAGAGACGGGTACTCCAATGATTAGCGCAGGGGACTGGGCGGTAGGAGACCTGGCTCCGCCACTAATTCACTCTGTGACCCTGGGCAGGTTACTTAGCCCGTGACTCTGCATCACCAGTTATAACATGGCGATACTAATTCTGACCCAGGTTTGTAAGAATTTTGAGACTCCCCTCCCCCCCCAATAGAAGGGGCACACAGACTCATTTTGCCTCTGATGCACATTGCACACCTGGCCTAATGTACTATGGGTTTTGGGGCGGGTACTGTACTCAATGGCCCAGCATTCAATCTGTTCCAGCCACTCTTAGATTCCCCTGTTACTGACCAGCCGTTGCTCATTTCTGGGTTGGGGAAAAAAGTGTAATCAGAAACCAGCTTAGTCATAAAAATAGTAATCTTTTTAAAATGGTGTTCTGAGGAAGGCAGGTTGGTTTCTGGTTGGCAGCCGCACGGTCAGCTCTACCCTGGGTGGCCAGCCTGTCCTCTCCAAGTCAGTACAAATGCACCAGGAGCCTTTGATTTTTGAAAATAAATCAAAAAGTAGAAACTGGCACAACCCTTATTGCAAAAAGGCTCTAGTTCTTAGGGGGGGGGGGGGGGTAAGCGGGAAGGCATGTGATCATCTAGACAGCAGAATCCACTTGATCAACAATCTGATAAGTGGCAAGCCTGCTTAATTAGGGTAATTAAAAGGGAACTGAGTGGCATCAAACGGATTGGACAGTTGATACCAAGTACACCAGTAGGAAAAGTCCATTTAAGGGCAGACTGATGACAAGGCCCAGTGGTGAACTATGGAGGAATTGTATGTTTGCTAATATGCATTTTCTAAGCATTGGCTGCCTGTCTCCTGCTTCTCTGATCTGTTATGTTCGGTAAGTGAGACAGTCTTGTCTTTTTAAATGTTTAATGCTTTGTAGTATATTGCCTGTTAAAGCAATTCATGAAATGAAAGGGAATATTTCTCAGCAGCGACCGTCTTCTGTAAGCCTCTGACATACAGGCTGATTCCTTAACTGGCACGTTTGTTTCTACTCAAAAGCTAAAGAGGATTTCTGGCTTCAGTTTTCCCTCTTGGAATGGTGATGCATGGGGCTGCATGACTACAGGGAGAAAGTGGGGCACATATCCAGCCCAGCAGAAGCTAAGACATTTAGACGGTTAAATAGGAGGCTTTTTTGCTGTCTAATTCACTAGGTGTGGTCATAGGATTTTGCTTTGGAAGCTTTTAACTGTGCCTGTTAACCAGCACCACCAGAGCTGTTGCACAAGGGCAGAAGCCAATCTTGCTCTCACACTACGAGTCAGGCTTTCAACAGCCTTCAGCGGCTCTAACGGGCCTCAAGGGTGAGGCAGAGTCTCTATTGCTGCTGTGCACTTCTGCAAATCTAGGCATAAGTGTAGATGAGACTCCCTGCTCCATAGCCGGCTATAGAACGTAGATATGTATAAGATCTAACAAACACCAACACTACATGAACAACTGGTTAATTACATGAGGTAAGTAACTGATTCACCCCTGGGTAGGGGATGGCAAAGTGACCACAAACCATTTCCATTTGCCCGCTTACTACATTATGGAATCATAGACAGGTGGGGCTGGTAGGGAGCTTGAGAGGCCATCTAGTCCAGCTCCTTGCACTGAGGTAGGCCCAAGTAAACCTAGACCCATCCTGATGGGTTTGTCCAACGTGTACTTAAAAGCCTCCAATGAGAGGGATTCCACAACCTCCCTGGCTACAAACTAGTGTTTAGGCTCACTTCACTAGGGAAGATGAAGGCTGGTTTTTTTAAACCTATGCCTTCTGCATGTGCCATTTAAAAAACAACAACACAGCCCCGATTTTTAATCTGAACTGGATAGTCGGCGCAAGTGCTTCACAGCATCCTCAACTGGGGCTAGATTCCTCAAGAGCCTTCAGCACCTGCTGTGCTGGGCTCCTCTGAAATGTTGGCCACCTGTTTTGGTGTCCAGAGGAGTGCTGGGTTCTCCTGAGAATCTGGCCTGTGGGCTGATACAGTAGGCAGAGTGCAGTGCAGCTGGGCAGAGAATAATCTGGGGGCATGGAGAGTTTCTCCTCTGTTTCTAGGGAATGAGGAAGTGTCCCAGCCTCATGGGGCAAATGAACAATCAAGTGCTATTTTATCATGAAGCATGGCTCTTCTTACCAGAGGGGTGCTGCCTATAATGTCCTTTTGAGCTTGAAGCTGCTCATAAGGCCTTGTCTCTACTGGTGGTGTGTAGGGTGCACGTAGCTACACACCACACTGAAAAGCAGGCTGCATCCATGCTCGCTGCAGGATGCAGCTACATGTAGCAGGGAAAGGCCCTGGCGGAGGGCAGGCAGCGGGACACTACACTGCTAAAAATAGCAGTGTATCCATGCATGGCCCTACTTGGCAGGGGAGAGAGTCACGTAAGGTATATACCGCAAAGTTCTGGAGCATCTTCACTCACCTAAGCAGTGCCTCACCTCTACACGACTATTTATCCCATGCTGGGGGGCACATATATATATCCTCTACCTGCCACCATACGTGTAGACTCAGCCTAATAAGTGTCCCACAGGAGATGATGTAACCACACTTCTATGAGCCAAGATCTGCACTGAAGAACTAGGTTCCTCATTAGCCATCACCTGCCTCTCCTAGTTTGCTGAAGGAGCTGCGCTGCTGCCTTGCGCCAGGAGGCTTGGTCAGCAGCAGAGTCATCCTGACGTTTCTCACGATGTGAAAAAGTAAATGTTGCTGTCACAGCAACCTCCTCCCCACTCTGACTGCAGCGCCTGACGTGATCCGGCACTAGCAGCAGCAGGGGAAATTACCAAACTATGGCTGCCACTTGTACTAAATCACTTCCAGTTACCTCTCACCTCTAGTAGGTATCAGCTAGTGATGCTTGTAGGGTGAGGAAGAGCAAAGGGGCCTTGCTCATAATATTGAGGCAAAAGCTGTAGGCCGAAATTCAGAGTGATACCTCCACAAACGCTCCCCCAGAATTCCTGGGGTTGCGTCAGTAAACCCCCCTCCCCTCCCTGCTCAGGACAGTGGCCATGCTACGGGGATGCCCGTCTGTGCATGTTTCCATAGCAGAAATTTCTCTCTGCTCAAACGGACACAAAGCTGTTCACCAAGCGGCTATTCCAACACTCCCTGGGCACCGAGGCGCTGGAGGGGACACCGGTGGAGGAGAACCTGGGCTCTTTGTTACGTCTTTCCCTTGCAAAGGGCCTTGAAAATCTAACTGGTGACCTGCTTGCTAAGTGTGAATGGAGCCTGCTGCCTGAGTTCCACTGTTGCAGTTGGAGGCGGGCAGGAACTGAATGGATTCGCTCCAACTCTAGAGCAACAAGGGGGGTGTGGGAATATCTTTTATTGGACCAACTCTTGTTGGTGAGAGAGCTTGTCTTTCTAATATCCTAGGACCAACACGGCTACTACAACCTCTCTCCAACTCTCACATTTCTAAAGGAAAATGAGTCGGGTAGGGAGATGATGCCTTGGGATATATCCCAAACCTAATATCCCTAGGCCAGCCCTGTCCACTGGGACATGAGCAGGGTGGGCAGGAACTAGTGCCGTTGGGGAAGGGGAGTCCACAAAAGACCACTTTGCAATCCACTCAAAAACATTAAGGCCTCCTCTTCTCTTTGGAAGTGTCAGCCCTCTGTTTGGTGCGCCTGGCTGCTAGACCAAGGGTCTTCCCTTCTTGGATTCCCCCAGGAGTGCCCCCAGGGTACCTGCGTGACCTATCCCAGAATCACCACTCCAGCAGCAGACCAGGAGGAGAGGAAATTAAACCAAGCTGCAGCTGCACTGAAAAGGAACCAAGCAGTTTATTTTGCTTCCCATTCTGTGTGACGCCTTCCCCCGCCCATCCCAGAGGCTGGTACTGATAGGGAGCGAGGAGTCCTGTTCTGCCACCCCCCAGGCAGGGAGATCTGCTCCAACCCCACCCACTGGAAATGTACCGACATCAAGAATCAAAGACCTGTTCTTCGCCTCACAATCCAGCCCATCTCCTAAGGGGACTGGTTCCCCAGTCACAGGAGCCCAGAGGATTTGCCTACCTCTGCTGCAAGGAACTCCTACCAGGTAAAGGGAGATAGTGAGAGGTCTGGGGAGGTCTCCCTTAGGACTGCTGGATTTGGGAGGGGCAGAACCCATGGCTATGCTGGCAGGACAGCATATGGAATTGCTGGATTCTGGGCAGTTTGGAGAAGAGAGGCTGTTTCATGTATCACCAAGTGGGGTGGTATACTGTTGAAAGAAACCCTGTATGAAGTGTAGGTGGGTGTAAATCAGGCACACAACATCCTTCTGCGAGCTGCAGCCAGTCACCCCACTCTGCCTTCCCCTCCCCCCAGCTAGAGAGATCCCAGCAGAAATTCCTCACTAGCTGCCAGACTAGCTTTGGCTAAACCTCACTCGGACTGGCAGATGCGCCTTGGGGGATTACACACGTTGGCTCCTAAAGGAATTAATCTCACTGTTTGTTTCACGCGCTTGCTTCTTCCCTGATCTCTTTGTAATCTAGGCAGGGGATTTGCGTGTTACACAAATACAGGGAGAATGAGGGCAGAGGAAAGCCAAAACTATTGTCTCCACGCTCTACATTCTGAAATCCTATCCAAGGGCAGGGAGACAGCAGTGTTGAGAGGAGTGAAAGCGTACCAGACAGCAGAAGCCACATACACAGTTGTCCATTTACACTAACTACATTACAGGCTAACACATAAGCCAGCCACGTACATAGGAGAAGCCTGGCCACTTGAAACCTCCCTCTAAAATCTACCACTAGTGCTTGACTCTTGCAAGGATGGAAGTGGGACAGTGGAGTTCATAAAATCAGCAGCAGTTTGGTACTATTGAGGCTGATTTGTAGAAGGGCAAAAGTTCAAATTCCCTGATTCATTTTCCCCAAAGCTCTGCGTAAATACCACACTTATTAGAGGTGACCGGCAGAGCAAAAAAGGAACCTGAGTTCCGCCCAGGTTTCTGCAGAGTGGTCCCACCTTTCCTAAGGCAGAATGTACAGCAGTACTCTTCAACTAACACTTGTGCAATTCTCAGCCCACTCACGAGATACTCCATGCTACTTGCTTGGCTGGGGATATCCAGGAAAGCATCACAGATTGCACTGAGGATTCTGGGATGCCTTTTGATTTTTGCAGCAGTCGCAGGAAAGCATTTTTATGCTGCAAGCCTGGTTAGCAGGAACATGGAGCCCGCACTCCTGAGTTCAGTTCAGTTAACCTCAGCTCTTTTTGAAGGTATCTTTCCAGTGCCCACTGTGCCTCTCTTTTCTGCTTATTAGTAAAGGGCAAATAGGGAGCCACAGGCATATCCTGACAAGGAATGAAACCTGCCTTTCTCAGGAGGCCAAAAGGTTGTCACTGTGTCATAGCTAGGGCCCTCCCAAATTCACGGCTGTGAAAAATGCGTCATGGACCGTGAAAGCTGGTCTCCCCCGCGAAATCTGATCTTTTGTGTACTTTTAACTTATACTACACACACTTCACGGGGGAGAACAATGTTTCTCAAAGTGGGGGTCCCAACCCAAAAGGGAGTTGCAAGGAGGGTCGCACGGTTATTGTAGGGAGTTCGCAGTATTGCCACCCTTACTTCGGTGCTGCTTTCCGAGCTGGGTAGCTGGAGAGTGGTGGCTACTAGGTGGGCACCCAGCTCGGAAAGCAGCGCCGCCACCACCAGCAGCGCAGAAGTAAGGGTGGCAATACAATGCCCCTATAACAACCTTGCAACCCCCTTTTGCGTCAGGACCCCTACAGTTACAACACTGTGAAATTTCAGATTTAAATATCTGAAATCATGACATTTATGAGTTTTAAAATCGATGACCGTGAAATTGACCATAATGGACCGTGAATTTGGTAGGGCCCTAGTCATAACTCACTAACAAGAAGTCTCTCTCTGGTGGTAGAGATGCCAGTTTTGCTGGGCAAAGCAGAAGAATGGGAAATTCGTGTTTCCACAACCGCACCCCCCTAGGGGCACCTGGCGCTCTGGAATAACACCCTGGGATTTGAGAGTCCGGGATCTTTTTTCCCCTTTCAGCACAAGTCCATTTATCTTTAAAGTACTTAACCCCTCCCCCCATTTGGGGGCAGATGTCGGCTGAGCTGCTCAGCAGACTGGAACGAGACTGCCAGGGTGAGTGGTTCTCCCTGAGGAGCTGAACATGAGAATGCTCTTAGCAGATGCAGTAAGTGGGGCTCTGCAACACTCCTACTTAAAAGGGACCGATTTCGAGGAGAAGATCTAGTAGACAAGAATTAATCAGTTTGTCCTGTAAAACTCATTGGTGAAGTTCATGCTCGTTGGAGTGGAGGAGATGGAGGCTGAAGCATCAACCCAGCCAGGAGCCATGCAAGCTCCTCTGACCTTGAACCTGACCCCCAAGACCACAAAAGTCACAGCAAGATACAAGTACAGTGGGCAATATAGAGAGAATTTAACTGGTTGGAAGGGAAAGAAAAATACCATCCATGGCCCAAGTTTTGCTCTGTTACATCTTTGTCACTCCATTGAATCAAATGGAGGTCTGACGTAACACCAGGGCACAGTGTAAAGCAATTGCTTCAATCATGAAGTCATCTCTCTCCAGCTGCAACCTCCATTCCAGAACACTTACCTCATTGGCCAACCTGCCATTAAGCCCCATTTTAACTCAACTGTTAGCAACACCCCTGAGAGGCTTGTCATGTGAAAGCAGTTTGGATTTCCCTTTCTGGGGTGGGAGGTTTTGTTTGTTTTTCAATTTGAATTAGTCCTGATCAGAATCAACCTTTCTACTTAGGGAGCTGATGCATTAATAAAGCACCAAGACATTGTGCAGTTCAACAGTGCTGTTTGGTGGGGTGCTTAGCCAGCCAAGAGCTGACAACTCCAAGAAGTTACTACTAGGAGAGCGGAGCAGTTAGGGCTGTTTTGATCTGTCCGTTCAGCAGGCTCTCACCATAGGGACAGGATCAGCAAAGCAGCACTACTGTGCTACACTTTCAACCTAGCTTTCTGCATTGGAAGAACCTAATGAAAACAGAAAAGTGAACGCAAGTGATCTAGCAATGCTCTTACGGACTGCCCCTTCCAGAGTCTTCCTGTTTCTTTCCTCTCCTGGGACTTTGGCCCCAAGTCAGTGTGGCTGCCTGCCATTCTCTAGTTCCCGCATCCCCAGTCGCAACTGCAGGCAGAGGCAAAGGGCAGATTAGCTTGGCAATGTAATCCCCCAATCAAATTGAAAGCGACGTGGCAGGTGGAGATTGGGAAGAAGAGCGTAGGGAAACCTCACAGCTTCTCTGTGAAGTTCACACCAGTGTCTTTGGGGGTAAAGGAATGGTTTAAGATTCCCTATTCACTGTATGCTTAGCAGGCTGATGGAGCACACGCCAATAGTCTTACATTGCAAGTCCTAAACCACTTGCTCTGCTATAGCTCCTTCTAGCCATGGAATTCCAGGCGGTGTCCAAGGGGTGAATTAAGCCTGACAAGGCTCCTGTGAGGTAAATTATTCCTGTTTTACAGATAGTGGCAAATTGGGGCACAGAGAAGTTAGGTGACTTGCACAAGGTCTTACTGCAAGTTCGTGGTGGTATTATGAAAATTAACGAGTAATTTTTTGCTTACAAGCTACCTGTAGTCACATTTTTCTACACATGCCCTAACCGCAGAGTGCACTGTATGCATAAATGCTAATAAGGTATACTCAGAATCACATTATAAAAAGAGGGTACCCAGACTGGGAAAATTGAGTTCCCTATGGGAAATCTTCAGCAGGACCCATCCCTCTCCTGATGATCAATTGGCAAGTCAGCCATCAGACCTTAGAACATAGTTAAGGATGTAAGTATGACCAGATTTGTAACTTGTGCATAGGTCTTCATAGAATTTCTCTATGCTTGAGTAATCATAACTTTAACTGAAACTTTAAATAAACCCGTAAAACAGACTAGACCTTGTACTTGTGAAATCTATGTGTGGTCACTATCCTTGGTCTTTGTGATCCTAGGGACTCTAAATCTGAAGCAAATAGCTAAGGTGACTTTCATTCTGAGCTTGAAACTATAGCAACCACAGCCAAACCCAGAGTGTTGTAATACATTACTAAATTCACTTTAAATTAAAATCAAAGGCTACAAGGGTAATATTCCAAAATACAAAGATTCAAGAAATTTTTTGGTGCCACAAAGTGGCACAGTTGTGTACTGCAATGTTAGAATGGTACAGTACTACAACCATAAACTCACAATCCATGTCTCCAGGGCTAGCCTAGTGGGTTTTTTGGGGGGTGGGAGGGGAGGCACTGGGGAGAGAGGAGAGTGTGCATGCGTGTGTGTACATGGACAATATATACAAGTATATTATACACATATACACAGAGACTCTTACCTGGTCTATCATATCAGCTCTCCCTGGCATATGGCATTCACTGTCAGCTAAGGAAGTGGATGGGGATGTGGAAAATAGCTTGTCCATCTGAATAAAATGGGTTTCATATAAGCATCTTAAATTAGAGCAGGGCTACTGGATTCAGATGAGCCCTTACACAGATCTGGTCAGCTGTGTATGGAAAGGAAAGACCCTATAGTTTAGGGGTTTGAGCTGGTATCCTCCATATCTCAAGCCCCACTGTTCTATACAGTGGTGTGGGCTGGTTGGTAGACCCTCCACCCTGAACAGCTGCACTTCGGTGGTGTTCTACAGTGAGGAAAGAGGGTCTGCCTGGTGGTTAGGGCATGGGACTCAAGACACAGGTTTAATTCTCTGCTGTGCTACAGACTTCCTAGGTGACCGTGACTTAGGCCCAAATCCTCACATATTTAGGTATTTAAATATCTTTGAGGATCTGGGCCCTAGTGCTTTGGTGTCCCATCTGTAAAAAAGGGTAATACTTCCCTACACCATCTCAGGGCTGGGATGAGGCTAAGTACACTACAGAGGGTCGAGGACTGAGATACTATTGTAATGAGGACCCTGTATGTACCCGAGGGAGGAATATATAACTAAACAGCTTTGGGCTGGGACTCACAGTAAAGTATACATTTAGCAGCACCCCAACTCCTGCACACATCTTTAGTGCTGTGGTCAGAACCTCATTTTTAAATCTTTGATCCAAGTCCAATCTAGTCTTGGAATGAAGAAATTCGCAGCTCTCACCATATGATTTTGAATACAATAGCAGAAGGAACTATTGTGAACCAGCTGTGCAGTGAGTTATGGCAAAACAATGGCCAAATCTTGTCCCCCGAAGATGTTGCATGGTCTAGTGCAAGAGGAGGCTCTAACTTTACAAATATTTAAGTAAGTCCCAATCAGAGTGAAGCTGGCCAGAGTTAGCAAAGACCATCCAGTTTTTTTTTTTTTTTTTTTTTTTAAAAGAGGAGTTACATGGGCTAATGCAATCACAGCTATAATTATTTCCAGAGCAAAAGCATTGGTTTTCATTCGCGTCACACCATAACTGCCTAATGGCAGGCGTTTCACTAGTACTAAGCCTGTTTCCCATCAAGGTTTACTAACATCTACCATAGTACACTGACAGGGTATAATTACTGTCTAATTCCCAAATCCAGAAATAATGCTGCCTGTCCTTTAATTTCTACATTTTATAAAAGTGGTGGAGCTTGAATCATTGCTGAGTTGGACTTCAACTACCACGGGGTAAGGAGGCAGAGGAAACTGGTTTCAGTTTGAGCAGAACACAACTCCTGTGACAACAGTGATATGTCTTCATTTGGCCAGTTAGACATGAGCTAGCTAGCATAAGATTATTGCAGGAGAATGCGATAGAGTCCTGCAATCAGAGGACAGATGCACTACGCCCCCTTGGAGTATCTCCATATGGAACAGGTGATGGTAGCAGGGTTCTTTTACCTCACCAATGAGAAGGGCCCCTGGCACCTTGTGTTAGTCAGCAGGATACTTTGAATTGGTAGTGCTGGAATAATCATGCTGCAGCCTTGCAGCTTAGCGTCATGCATGTGAAGTTATTACTATAAAGGTGTCAGACTGGTGGTTCCAAGAACTGCAGTCCTCTGGTAACAGGACAGGTACAGGTGAGCCATTTTCCAAAATCCTTCTTGGTGCTTTGCCAACATGCTTTGATTTTCCTAAAGGGTGATCCCTTCCAGCTGAAGCAAAAGTATTTCAGTCTCCCTGTCCCATTTGATGCTGAGACTGCTGCCAACAACAAATGTGAAGGGTGTGTGATATGGACACCTCTCCTTGTGCAACCTAGGTAAGAACCAACAGCTCATGTGGTACATCTCACAGAACTTCTCTCGGCTCATAAGTCTACTGACCTGAACTGAAACAATGTTGAGAGCGTCTCTGCTATTCTACCTTATCCGGAGTCATCATGGCTCCTGTCTCAAAGTCCATTACTCTCTGCTGTTTGACCAACTTTAAGATCTCCCTTCCATGCTTGTGGACTCCAAGTAATTGGAAGACAACTCTCCTTACTCAGACAAGCGCTCACCTCTGCAGTGTTCTTGCACTTGGTTTTATGACAATTTTCTTTTAAATAAATTGGGCAAGTATAATTTCTGTGGACTCTTTAAACTGATGAAAAGGAAGGGGTCTCAGTGCTTTGCAAGTAATTAATTTCAGAATGTCTGAGGCTAGGTATATTTCACTCATGTCATCCCCTTTACATTTTTGCACTGAAGAGAGACTGAAGCTTTGAAATGTCAGTTTCATTTCAGCTTTTGCTATGGGCTTGTCTACACTACCGCTTAAGTAGATGTAACTTACCTGGCTCCAGGTTTAAAAAGCCACCCTTCCCCCCCTGGGCGACGTTACATAGTGCGGTGGAGACACCACTTTAAGTCTATGTCGGCAGGAGAGCATCACAGCTATGTTGTCCCGCCAACATAGCTTCCGCCTCTCATTGAGGTGGAGTAATTATGCCAAGGGGAGAGCGCGTCTTCACCAGATGCGCTGCAGCGGCGCAGCTGCACCGATGTAGCGCCGTAGTAGAGAGGTCTGGAGTCAGAGGGCTAGTCTACAACTCAAAGCCCCACACTGTACCATTGGACAAGCCTGGTGGGGGAAATGGATCATATTTTAAAGGGATAGAGCCAACACACTCACTCACTCACACTTTTTGACCACTCTTGCTGTGTTGCCTCCACAGTGCTGGACTGACCTTGAGTCTACATTGGCAAAATTGGCACTTATCAATTCACCCCAGCACAGCTCCAGTGCTGGTAACAGCTATGGAAGCCATGATGCAGGAAGTATGGGGGGGGGGGGGGGGGGGGGTCAGGCATTGCCTCCACTTGTCATCAAACCCTTCAAGTGAAGGCACCAGAGCCCTCTCTTCACTATAACTTCCACCAGTGGTGCTGCATGTCAGCAATTACAGGTCTCACTTTTGCTAGTGTGCCCATATCCTGAGTATTAGATTTCAAGCTCTAAGGGCAGGTCAAAGCAAACACACACACAGTTCAGGGCTGCAACTTGGATGAGGTCCCAAAGCCACGTTGAAGACAGTTTAAACCTTACAACCTGAATCAACATTAAATAATCAATGGAAAGCATCAGTGTTCGGGGAGCTGTGTCTCATAGGACAAACCTTGGTGTAGACTCCTGAACCACTTTTTTGGAGGTTTTGCTGCAGCTTGTTCTGGGAACAGAATGTGGAGTGGGGCAGAAAAGGTCAGAAAACATTACTCATCCAAATGCCTTAGTCCAGGGGTAGTGAATACATCACAACTGGCACAAGTCCATAGACCAAAGTTTATAAAGCTTTATTGAACATTGTGAACAGCTGTGCAGTGAACAAACAATACAATGCTCTGGAAGTTTCACAGCTGGTTTTAGTTTTAACCTCCCTTGAGAGAGCAGCAACCATCTCTGCAGCTCTCCAGTAGGAGAAGCTTGTGTGGAGACAAATGGATGGCAGACAGGAACATAACCTTGAAAGTTTATAGACCCAGTGTATTTCAAGAACTGGTTAAGTTTCTCACAAGCAAACATTTGCCACAGCAAGGAACACCATTCCCTCTGGGAGCTGCTGCTATGCACTGGAACAGATGAGCAGGAAAGAAAGCTGTACAGCAAGTGCCACTAGGGAAACCTCCCCTAGGCTCCCCAAAACCAGCCTGCCAGGAGAGAAGAGAGATCCCAGGACTGCTCACTAGCCATTTATTGCTCCCTCCCTCCATTGCACATTACCAGCGGCTGGGTTGCTTGGGACAAAAGAAAATGCACAGACAGTCCTGGCCTGCAAACACTGTCAGTTAAATGGATACAACCATTTGCTATTTTGAACCACCCCACATCATGCTTACTAAAAACTCTGAATCCTCCCTCCCTGCTCTCACCTCATCATTCCAGCTAGGAATGCTGACAGTTTTAAACTAACAGTGAAATTAAAACAACCCCAAACACCACAGCAGAGCATGCTTTGTATCCAAAGAGTCAAGACCTCTGTAAACTGGAAATCCAGCAGAGAGGGAGGCAGGCTTTGATGCCTGTGAGAAGCGCTTTAAAAGCAGCATCATGACAACTCAAAGTTTTTTCAGTTATGATCTGGGAGAATGCAAGCAGTTCAGAAAGCACTTGGGCAGTGCACATTTTTCAATTTGGCATGAAGAGCAGGAGGCGATAACTCAGCAGTCTCTGGCTCCAGCAGCTTTCAGCTGAGTGCATCTGTTAACTGTTGCAAGTCCCCTTGAACAGCAGTGCAATGAAGACTATCTCCCCGCAAACAGCAACATGGAGAATCTTCTAACTGCTTCAGCAGAATGGTGGGCCCAAGGCTCCCACAGAGACAGCCGTGGCCTTATACAGACAATTGAGAGACAAACACAGATGACCACAACGCAACAGCTGGACAGGTCCTTCTTCCACCACTTCTCAGAGGGGAGGGCCAGTGTCCATTCCCAGAAATAAGGGAAAGGAAAACATATAACTCTTCTGCTTCTAAAAGCAGGTAGCAGTGCCAGAATTCACACAGTAAACAACTGACATCAAATTTCATAGGCAAAGTGGGAGGGCTGGTCAGGAATTTGCCGCTGTAGTCCACACACTTTATAGAAAACAGGCTGCTTGTACTCCAGTCACGTGCCTAGCAAGCCCTCCCTCCCCCCGCCCCCAACCTCACCCAACGCCCCTCTTTAAAAGCAAACCCAGAGCTGCCAGCAAGCTGGAGGAACTTTTAGGTACCGACTATGCTGGGATCGTGAGCAGACTCAGGCAGCTGGGAGCCACTGCAGTGATACAAGAAGCAGTTCCCCCAGCAGCTGTAGCAGATGAGGAACAAGGCTGCCAGGAAGACCAAGGCACAGATTGTGCATGGCTTCCGCTCCAGGAGGAAACTCAGCAGATAGAAGCCCATGAACATTGAGTGACTGAACCACAAAGCCGGGTTGAGGGGCTTAGGAATGAGGAGGACAGGCAGTAACCACTGAAGGCAGTACATAGTGACTGGCAGGCAGGGACCCAGGGACAGCAGCAATCAGAAGCACTCCTAGAACTTTTTCCTGCAGCTCCTCAGGTGAGCAGGATTCCCAACACTGTTCTGTAATGTGAAGATAAAGCTTTAAAAGAAAAAGAAAAAGTCAGGATTAGGGTAATGTGCTAGAGAGGCCAACACCAATTCTCCTCATACACCGAGTCACTTATTTGCTCCCAATCTACTGTACACTGACAATCACGGCATTGTTTTAACATGGTTTAGTATTAGGAGTTCCTCACACCGAGATTGGAGGCTGCACTATAGTCTCCCAGGAGAAATGGTGAAAATACCACCACCGAGTACATAACACTAGATAAAACATTTAAAAAATGTACAATGGGGGGCAAGCCTGCATCGACAAGGAGATGGATTTGGTCTAACTTCCTGGTCAATGCTTCTCTTTCCCAAAGGCCAGCTGTTATCTGTGTCACTGGCTCAAATTCTAACAAAGTAGTAAAAAACCCAGTCCCTTCGCGCAGTGTGGGAGGCTAGAGGGAAAGCAAAGGATTCCATGGGGAAAGACTAGAGCGGCTGGTTTTCCTACTAATGTGCATACTCAGCTCAAACTGTCCAAAGAAATTTGGAAGGTGGTGTCAGCAAGTGCACTTTACAAAGATCACCGCACAGTGGTTGCGTGGGAAGTAATGGAAGACAAGGAACAGAACCTAATTTTGCTTCCAAAGGGGAAATCACATCTGTCTAATAGGCACAGCTGGAAAAGTGGTTCAGCATAAGGCTGACAGCATGTGAGAGGGACTGTGATGATTGATGAGATCTTCACATCTGAACTGAGGATGGGATCATGGGAATCTCTCCTTTACCAGGTTGCTTCTTGCTTTCCTGCCTGCACCTAAAGTGGGAGAATTTTACCGAGTCTGCTCTGCAGTCCTGCTTGTCATTCCTTTCCTCAGCAGCTGCAAACCCAGAGTCAGTCAATTTCACACAGATGCAGGTACTGCAAAGAAAGCCCTTGGGGAGGAGGTAAAAAGCAACAGTGAAACTCAGTTTCCCTCAGCAACTTCTTAAGATCTTAGAAGAGGGAAAGCTGGGGCGGAGGTCAGAGAAAGATGCCTTTATGGCATTTAGACACATTGCTGAAAAACTCATATCTTGAGCCCATCCATGTACCATCTCCTCTGCACATACATGGGCCCATTAAAAAGTCCCCTAGCCCCAAACATAGTATGCATCTTCTAATGCAGCATTCTGACAGCAGAGATCCCAATCATGCAATATGAAATTCAAGCCATGTGTAGCTAAACTCTGAATGATGACAGCATGCACACTACAATGAGAAAGACCATCTCTGCCTGAAGGATTTACAATCTAAGCCAGACAGACACATTCAGATCAGACAAAATACACTGATGGATCAGATATGGGACAATCTCAAAATGACAGTGTTTATACATAAACATGGGATTTCCTTCCTTGGATTATCATAATAAAACCATGTGAAAGCAGCATGTTTTGAGAAGACATCTGAATGGAGAGAGTGGCCAACCAGTATACTAAGTTGCACTGCTCCCTTTAACAGATCAGCAGCAGTCACAGTGAGCAATCTAAGCAGCTCAAGCTAGAATACTTAGCTCTAGATAGCATTTGTCATCCGAGGATCTCAAAGTACTTTAGAAAGGAGGATATATTTTCAGTTTACAGATAGGGGAAATGGATGGAGAAAGAGGATTTTGAAACTTACCCAAGATCACACAGCAAGTCAATGGTAGAATTAGGGTATTAGTCCTGGTTCTGACTCCTTGTCAGTACCTTGCTGAAACAATACACAAAGTGTGGTGGTGGTAAAGGGAAAAACGAAGGCACAGGCAGCAGATCTCTCAACAAGGGCTAATGAGAACAGTTTACATTTATACAGCACCTTTCATCCCACAGTGCTTCATAACTACATTTATACAGCACAACTGAAGGGGATGGCAGGCAGCCAAGGCACAAAAGGGCAAGTGAAACATGTGCCCAAGGACAACAGGGCAAGCCCCTCCTCTTAGAGAAGTGCCAGGGGTTCTAGTGACCATGCAGAGCAAACACATTCTTGGTTTATAACGGCTTGTCCTAAAGACCCTTCTTCCTTCAAACACTAAGCTGCATGGTTCTCTCTGTGTCAGAGGGCAGAAGGGCTGAGCTGAGCCAGGCAGGAATAGAAACTGTAGTTGCAGGGGGGCCCATGGGACAAAGAAGCTGAGAAGATAAACAACATATTCCCTTGGCTAAAACTAGAAGAGAAGGATGGGATTTCCTGGCTAGGGGAGCAAGGATGAGGAGGGAAGAAGGGGCTGCATGAAAAAGCCAAAACACGGCCACAAAGAAAATGGTTTCCTGCCAAAAGAGAGTGAAGTCATAATAAAGATTAGGAAGTTCCCAGGCATATTTGAGCACCTGCTCCTCCAGCAAGAGCTGGGAACACATTCCGGCCTCATAGGCAACATTCTCCCCATGCCACCAGCAAGAGGGTGTATTTTAATAGTGATGAAAGAGGAGGCTGCCCAGCATCTCCATCCCGGCAGACAGCACATCACCAGCGTTTTAGAGTATTCCTGGAGAAAGCATGGGGTGCACTGGTCCTGGGAAGGTGTGGTGGAGAGGAGAGAAAGTACCGTCCAGCAGAGAGCGGGGAGGTGGGGGTTATTTTATCAGTAAAACTAATGAGTTTATTTTCAGGCCTCACAATTACTAAGTTGTTTGTTTTATGTGTCAGTATTTTCTAGTGGTTAGAGCCAAGAAACTGGAATCGGACTCCCAAGTTTTTATTCCTGCTTCAGTCTGTGTGTCCATGGGCTATAGTTAGTTAATAAGATAATACTCCCCTATATCACAGAGGTGCAGAAGGGCTATTAACCTTTGTAAAGCATGTTGAGATCCTCAGATGAACATCATTATAGAAACTAAGTATTAGTTAGTTCCTCCCCAGGGTAAGTGTTCACAGAAGTGAGCTAGCAGCACAGCTCTCATGGGAGTTGAGCAGCTAAGTCACTGCTCTTCTCCCTACTCAGACACTCACTTTTTGTTCCTATCTATTCAAACATATGGTATGACAGCAGGCAGTAAAACAATTGTGGCAAGTCAGTGCTCTGCAGCTCTCCTTGAATCCTTCTAAACTGCTCCATATCATATGCACAACATGAATCTTATTGTTACTTATATAGCAACTTTTGTCTCCATGTTCCCCCCAAAGCACTTTACAAGCTTAACCATTATATAAAGTATACACAAAAATCACTATTTCCACCAATGGACTGCAGTGTACTGAAGCACATGGTACAGCCGTTGGGCCCTTTAAGGCCGAGAGCTGTAGTTGTAGGTCACATATTTGCTCCTAGTGATGTGCCTAAAGGCAATCACATAAGGCTTCTCTCTCTTAGGCAGAGGAGCAGCCAGAGGAAGGGGGAGGTCACTGTACCCGTCAGGTGGAAAGCATGACAAGAAGACACCTACAGGGAGCAGGAGCTGGCTGGAGAGAAACCTCAGCAGGGTAGGGCTGTGAAGTCCTAGAGACAAATGCTAACATATGACCCTGAAGGGTAGTGAGACTATATTGGGTTGCTTTATTGAGACACCAAGATTCAAAACATAAGAGCCCTGAGTAAAGGAACTAGAACTATGCATTTGTCTGGATCATGGATTCTACCTTCCCTAGCTGGTGGATCAGCTGTTAATAGTAACAAGTACTCTTTTCACCTCTTTTTCGCCACCCACCCAAGTCCAACACAGCTATGAGTGTCTCATGGGGATTCCAGTCATCTTAGCCATATCACCTTCCTTTTACTAAATGGTGAAATATTTATTTGGTTTGTGGTCTTTGACACACAATTTCTTATGCAAGTTACAAGAGTATTTTAAAAGTATTCAATTCTGCCTAGACTCCTGAGCAATAGTCTGAGGCAGGGACACAGCAAGCACACCAAATCCCCACCTGATTTTCTCTTTTTCCTCAAGGAAACTACAGTTATCTGCTCTTGACCAAGAGGAGTAGATTACCAGGTACTGACAGCAAGTTATTAACTGCCATACAGCAGCATTTCATTGTCTGTGCTTCCCCGTCTCACAATGGCATTCTGCTTCTTCCAAACCTACTGATCTCATTCACCTCTGACTCATCTTTCATTGATTCCTTGGCTAAGATGGTGCACTGTCATCTTTACAGATTGCAGTCCTTATACTCACTCTCATCTGGTTTGTCAGCCACTTTTGTTAGTCATTCCAGGAACAGTGACTCCTCTGAATCCATCACAGCTGTTAGCACCGCTAAGTTTAACTTTAGACCCTTCAGTCAGAGAGCGTACAAAAAGCTGCCTGACATTCTCACTGCACTCAATAATTCACTGTTCCTTTCTATGATCTCCAGGCAGCGCATTGACGTCTCCTACTCTAGAGTTCCTGCAATACCCTCAGGGTCTGAGCGACCCACCACATCAGAGCTAAGCAAATACAAATTGTTTTCCACAGACAGTCGCTTATGCTCATTAGTGAATCCACGCCAGTCATGCTCCCATCCTTTCCACTTGCTCCCATGAACAACATTTAAGCACCAAGAGGATAATAGGGTTATGGGAATAGCCAGCATGGATTTGTTAAGAACAAATTATTCCCAAATTAATCTAATTGCCTTCCTTGACAAGGTTACTGGCCTGGTGGATTGGGAGAAGAAGTAGTGTGATATATCTTGATTTTTGTAAGGGTTTTGACAGTCATACATGACAGTCTCATAAGCAAACAGGGGAAATGTGGTCTAGATGAAATAACTATAAGGTGGATCACAACTAGCTGAAAAACCGTACTCAAAGAGTACTTATCAATGGTTCTCTGTCAAATTTGAGGGATGTATCTAGTGGGGACCCACGGGGTATGTCCCAGGTCCAGTATCACTCAGTACTTTCATTAATGACATGGATGATTGAGTGGAGAGTACACTTATCAAATTTGCAGATGACACCAAGATGGGAGGAGTTGCAAGCATTTTGACGAATGGCCTTTACAAATTGGAGAATTGGTCTGAAATCAACAAGATTAAATTCAGTAATGACAAGTGCACAGTCCTACACTTAGGAAGAAAAAACATCAAATGCACAACTACAAAATAGGAACAACAGGCTAAGTGTACTGCTGAAAAGGATCTGGGGGTTATAGTAGATCACAAACTGAATATGAACGTGATGCAGCTTAGAAAAAAGCTAATATTCTGGGGTCCACTAACAGGAGTGTTGTGTGGAAAACACGGGAGGTAATTGTTTCTCTTGTCTCAGCACTGGTGAGGCCTCAGCTGAGTTCTGTGTCCAATTATGGGCACCACACTTTAGGAAAGAGGACAAATTGGGTGAGTCCAGAGGAGAGCAACAAAAATGATGAAAGGTCCAGAAAACCTGACCTATAAGAAAAGGTTAAAAAAAACTGGGCATGTTTAGTCTTGAGAAAAGAAAGCTGAGAGAGCACCTGATAACCTTCAAATACATTTAGGGTTGTTATAAAAGGATGGTGATCATAAGAACATAAGAAACATAAGAACGGCCCTACTGGGTCAGACCAAGGTCCATCTAGCCCAGTATCCTGTCTACCGACAATGGCCAATGCCAGGTGCCCCAGAGGGACTAGGACATAATGGGGCTTCACTGGCAGCAAACAGATGCTGCAGACTCTTATGGACCTTACAGGTTCAACAATCCTGGGCTCACTCCCTCTGCAGACCATGGAGAACTTCATTACAGCATGCGCACTCACACCCACCCCTACATACCATGTGTTTTCAGGGGCCGCATCCCTACCCCTAACACTCCACCATTAAAGGACAACCACAGCTTCACAAACACTGATCTGTGAATGCCACAGTTGCCGTACATGGATGTAAAATGGACATGAATGTTCTTCCCCTTGTTAATAAATTAATGGAACAGAACTTAAGTTTTTAATGTATTTGCTTTTAAACTGCACAGACTTTTCTTTGTACTGATTCTATTACTGAATAAAATTCTTGGGAAATAATTCATCTTTATTAGTTCACAAACATATGCTGCAGAGTGCCAACCAGTTTTGAAATCACCCACTTGTTACTGTATAGTGTAACAACTCATAAGATCAGTGGCAAACAGTATAATATCAAATATACAACAAGCACTGCAAAATTCATAGGTGCACTGACAGTGGTATATTCATAGATGTACACCAAGTGTCACACAATTCTTAACAGGCCCCAAAACAGCAGGGTCAGGTAGAGCACAGTACACCACAACACATTATTGTGGGTTGCTGTTTAAATGCTCTTTCAAAGCCTCCCTGAGCCGTATAAGCTCCTTGTATCTGGCTGCTCAAACACTGCAGACAGCTACTCCACCTCTACCCTTTGCCCCAGCAGCAACTTTTCCCCCTTTGCTTCACACACATTATCCAGCACACTAGACAGCTATAACTAGGCACTACCAAATTCACGGTCCATTTTGGTCAATGTCATGGTCATAGGATTTTAAAAACCCGTAAATTTCATGATTTCAGCTATTTAAATCTGAAATTTCAAGGCGTTGTAATTGCAGGGGTCCTGACCCAAAAAGGAGTTGCAGATCCCCCTAAAATAACCTTGTGACCCCCACCCCGCAACTCCCTTTTGGGTCAGAACCCCCAATTTGAGAAATACTGGTCTCCCCTGTGAAATCTGTGTAGTGCTTCTTCTCTGTCAGTGCAGCTCTCACTTCAGTGTCCTACGCTGGAGAGCTGGGGCGAGCGTGGCATACAGATCCAGGAATGTGGCCTTGCACATCCAAAAGTTCTGCAGCCACTGCTCCTCATCCCAAGTCTGCATTATGATGGGATCCCACCAGTCAGTGCTTGTTTCTCAGACCCAAAAGTGGCACTCCACCATCTTCAGCTGCTCTGTAAATGGCACCAACAACTTTGAATTGGTTCTCGCTATATCCCACAGCAGCCTATCTTCCAAGAAACTGTCATGTTCCCCGCTGATTTGATTATTCTTACAGCTCTGCAAATACCAGAGGATCACGTGTCCTGTGCTTGCAATACTTACAATAGTGCAGAATTGTGCATGCTCCTGTCAGAGATGGCGGACAGTGAGGAGGGCTGTGCACATTATACAAATACCTATCAGGGTTGGTCTAGGTCAGGGGTCGGCAACCTTTCAGAAGTGGTGTGCCGAGTCTTCATTTATTCACTCTAATTTAAGGTTTCACGTGCCAGTAATACATTTTAACGTTTTCAGAAGGTCTCTTTCCATAGGTCTATAATATATAACTAAACTATTGTTGTATGTAAAGTAAATAAGGTTTTAAAAATGTTTAAGAAGCTTCATTTAAAATTCAATTAAAATGCAGAGCCCCCCGGACCGGTGGCCAGGATCCGGGCAGTGTGAGTGCCACTGAAAATCAGCTCATGTGCTGCCTTTGGCACGCGTGCCATAGGTTGCCTACCCCTGGTCTAGGTTTACCTGGTCCTGCCTCAGTGCAGGGAGATGGACTTGACTTCTTGAGGTGCCTTCCAACTCTACATTTCTATGATTCAGTTATTCAAACCACCAAGGTCTAACTTAACAGGAACAATTATAAGATTCACATGCATAAGTACTTGCACATTCAGGGAGTCAGGGAACAAAAACAACATTATGAATTATCTAACCAGTCACAAATAACCAGCACTGCTCTAATTTTAAGTATTTGCAATGAAGTATTCAAAAAGCTAAGAGAATAAACACATTTGAGGAGCTTGTGATCTGTTCCTGGATAATCTACAAGTAGAAAAGGCTTAATTCATCATAACTTTAGTTGTAAGGTATTCATTAAGCTATAGTCCCTATATATTAGTCCATGGATACCCATTTTATATCCCCTCTCTTCTGCAGAGAGAGTGTGCCACTCCCAATTACCTTAGGGCTCTACTTACCCCTGACTAGTGAAAGTCAGCTCTGATTATCCCCACTAAACACCCAAGGAAGTGCTCAGTGGTAATCTTATTCAGCCCTCATTAGGGTTGCTGTTAAGCAGGTGTTGGTCCAGAGGGAAGGCAAAACTTCGGTGATTTATGAATCGTTCCCTCCCAGCATGCTAGTCAAGCTGCCACCCAGTTTGGCAGCTAAAAGACTTTACAGCAAGAGATCACTTATGTACCAGCAAGAAGATGGTCAACTATTCAGCTTTTTAGAAACACAAACGTCTCCCTGGAATTTAGAGGCACCAGGTGTCTAGAGCAAATTCTGTCAAGTGTCTACACTACAGCCTTATTCCGGCCGATGGAAGTGCCCTACTACACTGAAAGAACAGGAGTATTTGTGGCACCTTAGAGACTAACAAATTTATTTGAGCATAAGCTTTTGTGGGCTACAGCCCACTTCATCAGATGCATAGAATGGAATGTATAGTAAGAAGATATAGATACATACAGAGAACATGAAAAGGTGAAAGTTGCCATACCAACTCTAAAAGGCTAATTAAGATGAGCTATTATCAGCAGGAGAAAAAAACTTTATTTGTTAGTCTCTAAGGTGCCACAAGTACTCCTGTTCTTTTTGCAGATACAGACTCACACGGCTGCTACTCTAAAACCATTCCAGACAGTTGACAAGAAGGTGTGAGGATACTTAACATGGGGAAATAGACTCAATTTGTGTAATGACCCAGCCACTCCCAGTCTCTATTCAAGCCCAAGTTAATGGCATCTAGTTTGAAAATTAATTCTAGTTCAGCAGTTTCTTGTTGGAGTCTGTTTTTGAAGCTTTTCTGTTGCAAAATTGCCACCTTTAAGTCTGTTACTGAGTGACCAGAGAGGCTGAAGTGTTCTCCTACTGGTTTTTGAATGTTATGATTCTTGATGTCAGATTTGTGTCCATTTATTCTTTTGCGTAGAGACTGTCCGGTATGGCCAATGTACATGGCAGAGGGGGCATTGCTGGCACATGATGGAATATATCACATTGGTAGTCACTTGAATGCTAGGATAGCTGCCCATAATGCACCGCTCCCAATGCCGCTGCAAGTGCCGCAAATGTGGCCATGCCAGTGCACAAGCAGCTGTCAGTGTGGACAGACTGCAGCGCTTTCCCTACTGCACTCTCCGAAGGCGGGTGTAACTCACAGCGCTCTACATCTGCAAGTGTAGCCATGCCCTAAGCTGCCATGGAATAAGAGGGAAGGTTCTTTCATGGATCACTAACTGGTTGAAAAAAAGGATAGTACTAAGTTGTCAGTTTTCACAAGTGGAGAAGGGTAAATAGCAAGGTCCCCCAAAGATCCGTACTGGGCCCTGTGTTGTTCAACATATTCATAAATGATCTGGAACAGGGGACGAACAGTGAGGTGGCGATATATGCAAATGATACAAAATTCTCAGGACAGTTAAGTCCAAACCTGACTGCAAAGAGTTACAAAGGGATCTCAAAAAACTGGGTGACAATATGGCTGATGAAATTCAATGTTAATAAATACAAAGAAATGCACATTGGATAAAATAATCCCAACTATACATACAAAATAATGGGATCTAAATTAGCTGTTACCACTCAAGAAAGATCTTAGAGTCATCAGGCATAGTTCTCTGAAAATGCCCACTCAATGCACAGTGGCAGTCAAACAAGCTAACAGAATGTTAGGAACCATCAGGAAAGGGACAGATAAGAAGACAGAAAATATAATATCGTTACTATGTAAACTCATGGTACGCCCAATATTGAATACTGCCTGCAGTTCTAGTCACCCCATTTCAAAAAAAGATATATTAGAAGTGGGAAAGGTGCAGAGAAAGGCAACAAAAATGATTAGGGG
Organism: Emys orbicularis; assembly: GCF_028017835.1. NCBI lineage: Eukaryota > Metazoa > Chordata > Testudines > Emydidae > Emys > Emys orbicularis. The sequence continues at coordinate 20,678,420 of NC_088694.1, read as the reverse complement.
TATGGAACAGCTTTTATAAGAGGAGAGATTAAAAAGACTGGGACTGTACATCTTAGAAAAAAGATGACGTGGGGGGGGGGATATGATAGAAGTCTATAAAATCATGAATGGTGTGAAGAAAGTGAATAGGAAAGTATTATTTACCCCTTCACATAACATAAGAACTAGGGGTCACCTGACAAAACACATAGGCAACAGGTTTAAAACAAACATGAAGAAGTACTTTTTCACACAACAATGTCAACATATGGAACTCAATGCCATGGGGTGTTGTGAAGCACAAAAGCATAACTGGGTTCAAAAAAGAATTAGAGAAGTTCACGGAGGCTAGGTCCATCAATCGTGATTAGCCAAGGTGGTCAGGGACACAACCCCATGCTGCAGGGGTCCCTAAACCCCCAAGTGCCAGAAGCTGGGACTGGATGACAAAGGATGGATCACTTGAAATTGCCCTGTTCTGTTCATTCCCTCTGAAGCATCTGGCACTAGCCACCATCAAAAAACAGAACACTGGGCTAGATGGATCATTGGTCTGACCCAGTATGGCCATTCTGATGTTCTTAAGATAGGCAGATAGCATGAAGTGCCAGACTCTGAAAGGAGAGAGAGAAAACTGAGCTACGTAGAAAAGAATGACAGCATGGAAAGAAGAGCAAATGCATTTTAATTTTTCCACAGTAAATTACAGATAATCATTGCACTAACAAAGTATTTTGAGAGCCCACTGAACTACCTTGCAAATAATTAACCCACCATTGGTCTTCAGGTGACAGTACTGTCTCCCTATCACAATCTTAAGAAGAAAGATCGAACCAAAGTAGTCGCCAAAACAGCTGCACAGTTAATCATTTGTCATGTCATCCATCTATGCTTGCATCTAAGCAGCAGGATTAACACAACATCCACTGAAGTGAATTATATGCCTGTTATCATTAAAAAACATTTTTCTATATATTTGTTCAGTGCAGAGGACCATACCAGCACTGCCTTACCACCCTAAACTGCAGCCAAGTTACAAGCATGGTCCAGCACCAGCAAAGGAAATGGATGTAATACATAAACAGGAAACAGAGCTACTTCTGATTGTGACTGTCAAATTTAGCCCAGACTAGTTTTTATGAGGAGAGGTGTGCACTTTTTTTTTTTTTTTAATGTTAAAAAAAATCATGGAAAGCCAAGAACTGGAAAAAGGGAGATCTACAGACCCAAGGGACATGAAGGGGATCGGAAAAGAACTAGATCGGGGCAGGCAAACTTTTTGGCCTGAGGGCCGCATCCCGTTTCCAAAAATTGTATGGACGGCCGGTTAGGGGAGGCTGTGCCTCCCCAAACAGCCAGGCATGGCCCGGCCCCGCCCCCTATCTGACCCCTCCCCCCATTCAACCCCCCCTCCTTCCTGACTGGCCCCCCTGGGACCCTGCCCCCATTCAACCCCCCTGTTCCCCGCCCGGACCACCACCACCCCGGACTCCCCTGCCCTCTATCCAACCCCTCCTGCTCCCTGCCCCTTACTGCGCTGCCTGGAGCACCGGTGGCTGAGGGCGCTACAACCTCACCGCCCAGAGCAGCAGGACAGGCAGCCGCGCCGCCCGGCTGGAGCCAGCCACGCCACCGCGCAGCACCACGGCTCTGCAGCTGCGCTGCCCCAGGAGCTCGCAGCCCTGCCGCCCAGAGCATTGCGCCGGCGGTGGGGCGAGATGAGGCTGCGGGAGAGGGGGAACAGCAGGGGAGGGGCCGGGGGCGAGCCTCCCGGGGCAGGAGCTCAGGGGTCGGGCAGGAGGGGCGCGCGGGCCGTAGTTTGCCCACCTCTGAACTAGAGGATAGATGATCCAAAGATGGGGAAGTATTTCTATCTAGAGAAATCAGACAAATGGATGAGCAAAGAAATGGCAACAGAGGCCTCGCCCCAAGCCCCTCGCTCCGCACTTATTTGTCTAAGGATGATCTGCCAGAGCACGTGGTCGCGTTCGCCACGGAGACCGACCCCTCGCCAGGCTGTGGGCCGCACCTGCACTTCACAGGTTAGTTCTGGGGAAAGCCTCTGACGTGGCCCCACACTTGGATCTTTGCAGAAAACAGGAACCTGCCCCTGCCCCCGTTAAATATCACGGGAGAGCCCAAGGCAAGGGAGACACCACAGCCCTCGAGCAAAGGGAGAGCGAGGAGAGCGAGCCACGCTGCCAGCACGGCGGGGCGGGTGACGGGAGCCGCGCCTCGGGACCCCTGCCCGACCGGCCCGCGGACCCCAACGCGCTGAGGGAGCCCCGGCGAGGCCAGGCACAGGATCACCCGGGCGGACAGGGGCCCCCTCAGCCCGCCTGTACCAGGAGCGGGGGGGCGCTGCCTCCTCTCAGCCCTGGGGCCGCACTCGCGCTAGGAGAGGCCCCCCGGGGCCCTAGACCCCAGAAACACCCGTTACCTGCGCACTCCGCCATGGCGCTCTCCGCGGCCCGGACTGTCCCGCTGCTGCTGCGCTCGCCTGCGTCCGTCACTCCCACAGGTCCCCAGCTAGCTGCTCTCTGCCTGAGAGTCGCGACGGGTCTCCTCTGGGGCTGCCCTTCCCACTGCCTGTCTCTATCCCGCACCGTGTCACCCCGGTAGCCTTGCCCCCCAATGGTTAACACACTCCCTTACTCCTCCTCAGCGCTCCCCGGGGAAACCTGGCCCCATGTAGGTGGTCTGGACCTATTTTGATCAGGCACCGCCAAGGACAGCCCCGGCTGAGCGCCTCCTGGAGATTCCAGTCTCGTGGATATGCTGTGTGCGATGGCCCGGGGGGCGCTGCAGAGATCGCTGGAGCCTGCTCCCGGGTGTGGAGCGGGGAGCTGCAGCAGGCTGGCCTCCCCCAAGGGTGGGGAGACTGCTGTGGGCATTCAAGTGGCCATGTTAATTGAATAGATCTCTGTGCGTGTCTGTATTACTACAGCATAACTCTCCTCAAGCACCATTGCAATGGTGCATTTTTTAAAAATTACTAAACACATTTCTCTAGGGATATTAAAGATCCGATTTTGGAAAGCTGGAGGCCGCAGGCTGCCCTCATACAAGCCCTGCGATGGAGCATGCAATTGTGCGTGTGGTGTTGATGGCTAATACTGGGTCAGCCCCACTGGATCATCATCCCCTGCCCCCGAGGATCTCCAGGCTTTAGAAAACCTCTCATACACAATCCCTCCCCAACCCTCTACCATACACACAATTCATCATATCACTCATGCTATGCAGTACATAGCGAGGAAAAATCCAAAACAGTTTATAGCCAGAAACATGAGCTTTGACTATCATTGCATAGCTTGCATAATAGATAGAGGGATAGATTCTCAGTTGATGCAAATTGGCATAACTTAATTGTGCTTTCATTAAAGTCACCAATTTACACCAGCTGAGACAATGTTGCCAATTTCAAATATTCAAAAATCATGAATCAGGCCCCCCAATTCATTAAACTGGCTTAGAGGTCATTATAACTATCTTATACCTTTATCTTCATAGCAGATTAAATGAAAACACCAGATCCAAATACCCTTACACTTCAGTTTTAATGGCTTTGGCCCATCTCCAGAGCTAGGTAGCAACTGGAGCCATGTGGCTGGTTTGTCATCTGTCTCTGGTGGAGAAGCATCATATAATGTGCATAGCAGGGAGAGATAGAGAACACATTGCTAATGTCTCCAGAATTATAGGCTTCCTGTGCCTTTGTATTGTAGTGGAAATGTTGTTTGTTTATGTATATCTCATTCTGTGTAGCAGCCTCCATTGTAACATGACTGCAATGTGTCACTCATGTCTGATCACACTGGGAAAAATCAGTGTTGCCCCTTTTGACCTGAATAATTAGCCAACAACGGGGGGGGGGGGAGGGGGATGCTTGTAGTTTTTTTCCAATTAGGAGGAGAAATCGGTGACAGTGATGTATTTTCTTGGATGCAGTTTTGTCTATTCACAAAGAACGTACAAAGTCCTGTGTCTCTGAATGCAGAAGGAATCAAATAGAAGGAAACAGCTTCTTTTGTTCACAGCACCAAGGGTACTCTTTTCAGCCTGCATCCCTGACCCAAAACCTCTCCTCAGGTTTCTTTCAGGGTCAGCCACTGTGTTTTCAATTGCTCTTTCAGGCTCTCTGCAGCCCTGTGTTCCTATCCCCTACATTGACACCTGTGCAAAGTGGGGGTCAAACAGTATCAAATCAGCATGGTAGCACTTTCTGCTATGCACAGGTGTCGCATAACAACAAGAACTTCACAGTGCCTTACCCAGACTCTCTGTCTAGGAAGCTCAGCCCTTAAAGTCAGCCTTAATACCACACGGAGTTCCTGTTTGACTTTGGGCAATCACTTGATCTTCCTGTTTATCAGTTCTCCATAAATGGTGGTAATAATACTTCCTTTCCCCCCACCCTTTTGTGTGTCTCGGATATTTAGAGTGTATGCGTTCTGGGGCAGGGACTCTCTCTTACTACGTGTATGTACAGTGCCTAGCACATTGGATTCTGATCTCAATTGGGGCCTGTAATGTAATGAAAACTGTGTTACAATTACAGGAACTCACTTTAAGTTTTAAGGGGTTTTCTGGCCCTGCTTGCAGGCAAGGAGGCTCTGCTGTAAAGGGTGCGATCTGGATAAAGGTTGGGTGAGTGGTGCCTCTCTGCCTTAGGGAGCAGCCTGTTTTCTCTCTGTGTTTTGTTGTTGTGGGGAAGAGTTCTGGATTCTTAGAAATAAAGTAGTGTTACGTTGCAACTTCCAGGAAGGGTATTTGGGGGGAGGAGGGTCCTAATAGGCTCATAGACTTTAAGGTCAGAAGGGACCAATATGGTCATCTAGTCTGACCTCCCGCATGATGCAGGCCACAAAAGCTGACCCACCCACTTTCCCTTAACTCAGCTGTTGAAGTCTCCAGATCGTGATTTAAAGACTTCAAGTCGCAGAGAATCCTCCAGCTTGCGACCCCTGCCCCATGCTGCGGAGGAAGGCGAAAAACCTCTAATACTTTGTGTACATGCTGTGAACATAACAGGGCAGTTAGGAGCTTCTGTAATACAAGTCATAATCCTAATATGATCTAGACTTGGTGCAATTTCCTGATACTAACTCATAACTATGCTGTCTTAGTGACATTGCAAACAAACCTCCATGTTAGAGTGCTGATGTCTCTGTCAGATAACCATGTGCTGCTGCTGAGGTCAGAGCTGTAGTATAGATAGGGCCCAAGTACCCCGCGTAGTGAGACTCAGGGATGAAAGGACACAGAGGACTTTGTGGAGCACGAAGCTCTCTGTTTCACTGGTAGATTGCCAATGTTCTAATGTGGTTCCCCGCTCCAAAAGGAAGCATTGGAGGCACTTGATCCAGCCTCCCCCGTCAACGTCTGTACACCTGCTGTTCAATGTCAGCACAAAGCAAGGATGTCTGTATTTACATACCTGAGACCTCTGCCAATCCATACGGCAGGTAGTTATCAATGTCAGTTTAATTACAGCTGTGCTACTGTGGTGCCATGCACAATGACATATTCTATTATTGTCTCGTATGCCGGTCTCTTATCCCAGTAGGAGCCATGCTGTTGTCAGCGCTAACATCACAGGCCCCACCATGAATCCTCCTTAGCTCTGTTTGTGGGACTAATGGCAAAGTAGGTAGTACCCTGCTGGTTCTGTGCAAGGCTGGGGAACTCCACAAACCTAAACTGGCTCCATCACTCCCAGCAACTGCTGCCAAAAATGAGACAGTCAGGAGAAACATGTGTTTGAAACAGTGCTGAAAAAAGGTAGGGATCAAGCTGGCTTCAGGAATCCTCATGGCCCCCTACAGACTATTCGTGCCCACGCGCAGCCTAGGGTATGGGGCATGCTCACCAGCCCCCTGATGCTAGTGTAACCCAGGGCCTATAACACATGCTCACTAATGGGTTACAAACAATACCCTAAACTTGTGCCATGGATCTGCTTCCATATTGCAAAGCAGTGTGTCAGATAGTGAATGTGTGTGTGTTCACCTGTAACATCTGCCCACCTGTGCTTGCATGGATGATACGCAGGTGAGTGGGTGTGAAAACCCCTGCCCTCTACCAGCCTGAATTCATTGACAACTTCACTGAGATGGCACAAAGATGGTTGCAGAGGCGCAACAGGGCTGCCTCCTCTCTATCCCCTTCTGAACCGTGGGACTTCAGAGCCCCACGCTCAAACAGTAGCAAACCAGGAAATGTTCAGGTAAGATCTCCCCACAAGGGATGGTAGTGTGACAGGAAAAAGCAAGCCACAGGCTCACCAAATGTAGGAAGTGCTCCGTTAAGCTGCTGCTTTACACACACAAACAGCACAACCTTAACTCTGCCCCTTAGGGATGCCAGCACCTTGTAGTCTCGCTCTTGTGGGAGTGGGGTAAGACAACAATGGATTGTTTAGGACACACTTTGGGATGCCATCAACATGACTTTCATGGGAAGCAATAATATGGACACCACCTAGAAAATAAGGGCAACCTAGAGAACCATAACACAGAACCCTAGAGAAAGAAACCAAATTCATCAACATGACACTCAGAAGCCTGAACAGACCAGCACTAGTCCGAAATAAATGGCCGAAACTGGTGGATGCCTAGGCACCTGAGGGTGCAGGAGGACAAAGAAGATACTAATAGCAAATCAAAATCAAAATGAAGCAGTTTGATCAATCCAAAATGAAATGGGGTTTGGGGGCAATTTTCAGGGAATTACAGAATGAAACCTGAACATTTTGAATCAGAATGAAAACAAATTTTAAAATTTCAAAATCCTTCACACAACAGCATTTCCGTTCGCTGCCCAGCTCTAGTGGTTAGCCATTTTAATGGTGACTGTGTGGCTGAAACAAAGAGAAGAGGCAGCTCCATGTGCCCTGCAAGATGTCTGCCAACCAGCTGCAATTACTCCTGAACCCTTGGGTGCTGGGTACTGTACAAAGCCAAATAAAGAGACAGTCCCTGGCTCCAGGAGTTGACAATCCTTGTGTCAAACTGCTGCACAGAGAGTCCTGTAGGACTGCATTAATAGGGGCCCTGATCTGGAATTGTGATGGGCATAAAGAAAGTGACAATATTGTTAGGGGCAGGTAAGGTAGCATGATTGCCATAAAGGACAGAATTAAGGATGTGGTTGTGTTATATTTTTAAAATCTTTCCGTTTTTCAATTCTAATCTGGATGGTCATGTCTCTTTACCTACCTTTTGCATTATTCTGGGTCTTTGCAGGTTGGATTTAATCAACAAACTGGTCTTTGCAAATATCTGCTTCTAATAATTTCCTTGTGCCCTATTTAGCCACCTTCATCACTTTTATTGTAGATAGCTGCTAGTCACTGTCATAGGTGCTGGAACTAGGGGTGCGGGGGGTGCTGCAGCACCCCCTGCTCGAAGTGGTTTCCATCCCATACAGGGTTTACAGTTTGGTTTAACAGCTCTCAACACCCCACTCAAAAATTGTTCCATCACCCCCGGTCACTGTCATCTGCGCATGCCACAAAAGGGGTACCCAAGGACATAGTCCTGGAAACACAACAAAATCTTACTGTCTCAGCCTCCTAGTTTAGTGTTTTGGGGACACCTTGTGGCTATAAGGAGCCACTGCAGAAATGGATGTAGTTAAAACTTGGATAGAGAGAGGGGAGAGGAGAGAAAAGTAGAGTGAAACTATGGTTGTGGGTAACAATTTTTCTGCATTGAATGGGATGATGCTCCTAGACTAGTGATAACACCAGCATTCAAATGTGAAACATCTCAGATGGGTCTTGTAAAATTCTCCTTACTCAGTAGCCTAGGCAAGCAGAGTTTTCTTTGATGGGAAGAAAAATAGCAACAAGGTGCACTGCTACATTTTAGTCTGGACTTGGTAGGTTTTCATGTTTAGTTTGCAAGGTGCCTTAAATAAATGAGGTGGAGAAGCAGAGGCTGAGTGAATCTGGAATCTCATGAGATCCATCATAGGGGGAGTATTCCAGTGGTGAAACACTGACACTTTCACACTATCTAGTCCTGCTGCTGGGGTTTCATTTGGATGGAAGCAGTGAAGAAATCTTGGTAATGTTCTCTCACTCGTTTGCGCTGTGGTTCTGTAGAAGTGGGGGAAGCTATTGAGGCTGAATTTAGGGGAAATGCACACAATCTGTTATTTAGGGTAGATGTATACAACCCAGAGAGATGCTGCCCACAGTGTAGCATTGAAGAGGCTCTGCCTGGCCTCAAACCTGCCACTATATAGCAGACAGGTTTCAAAACAAATGTACTATTTGCTACTAATTACTCTCCCTAGGGTCAGATATTACTTTTTAAAAACAAGGAGAAAGAGGCTGATGGGATGCTGCATATCTGGAACAAAAGGTGAGCCACATGGCTTGTGTGTCTTTAATTGCACAAGAGTTTGTTCAGCTGCTACTGCCAAAAAAACTGTGCCTCTCCAATCTGCTATAATCTTTCAAGCATAATCACAAAATAGTGGATATAGGAGAACAGGTTGGAATAGTTTATTTGGGCATTCAAGGAGCCTTTGACAGTCTCTCACAAAAACCTATTAAGGAAATTAAGTAGTCATGGGATGACAGGCAAAGTATGGTCATGGATTAAAAACTAAGTAATAGAGAACAGAGTAGGGACAAATGGCCAGTTTTCAACATAGCAGACAGTCAATAGCAGAGTGTCCAAGGATCTGCATTAGGACCATTATTATGATCTGGAAAAGAGAGTGAGCAAGGAGGTAGCAAGAAGTCCAGATGGCACAATTATTTGGGTTAGTCAAGACTAGAGAACAATGTGAAGAACGCAGCATGAGAGCAGATTGACAAATGCAAAGTGATGCACACTACAAGAAATAATCTGAGCCACTCATATGCTTTGCTGGGATCTAAAATTAAGCATCACTCAGAAAACAGAGCTGGCTCTCATTCAGTGAAGACCTCTGCTCAATGAGCAAATAAAGAAAAGCAAACTAACTGTTAAGGGATAAAAAGGATGGGACAGAGAATCATACTACAATTAGGTTAGTAGTGGTTCACCCTCACCTGGGATATTGGGTTCAGTTCTGGTCACCCCATTTCTAGAAATCAGAAGTAATAGATATAAAGGGAATTCTGAGACAGGTACAAAAAATGTCTAGAGGTCTGCAGAGACTTCATAGATAGAGAGACAGAAGAGACTGGGATTGTTTAGTTTGGAAAGGGAACATGGCCGAGGACAATACAAGTGACAAGTACAGAGAAGGTCAGGAGGTTCTCCTATTTATCTTCCCATTTTGCAAGGGGACAGTTAATGAAATAAGGCAACCTATTTAAAACCGATATAAGGACACATCTCCCCTCACCCTCTCCCCCATATTTAATCTGTGGAATTCATTGCCATAAGATCTCAAGAATACAAAAAAGGGTCAGACCCATGGATAACGAGAGCATCCTTACTTACACTAGAGAGGGCAACAACGATAAGGGATCTGAACCCTCATGCCTCCAATTGCTTAGAGTTGGGAAAAAATTATTGCCCACAGTAGAGTTTCTTTCTCTAGAGCAGCTAGTTCTGGCCACTGGGAAACAGCGTATTGGAGGAGCTGGCGCTCCAGGCTGACACTGTGCAGCTGTTCTTTTGTTACTCTAAGGGATAAGAAGTTGGCAAGGACATACTATCTTTTAACAGATAAAGACCCATCTTCCTGGCAATGACTGAGATATAGAGAGTAGCTCCCAAGGAACCAGGCAAGGCTCATGGGAGCCCTGCTAAGGACACCGATCCCAGATCTGGGCTGGGGAGATGCAGATCCTCTCTAGGTGCATTTATAGTGTGATGATGTGACTTGCCCATTACTCAGAACTGCCTAGATGAGGCCAGCCTAGCGCCCTGGGGTGTAGCAAAGACATTGCGTAGACGGCTCTTGCTCCAGATGACTGCTCAGTACTCTGAAATCCTGATCGTTTTCCTCACTGCACTAGTGGGGCCATGTCACTAAACCGGATTTATGGTGAAAAAGGAAACATATGGATGCGGGGCCCTGGCAGGTCCCTTCGTGTCACTGTGGGCAGGAAGAAGTCATCAGCCTCCAAGTTTGGTTCTCTTCAATGTATGATGATGCCACCCATCCACCACTCCCAGCTCCTATTTGCTCTGCCGCTCAGGGGCTGTACACTTTCCGTGGCCCTGGCTCCAACTAGAGCAGGGTTCCTCTCCTCAGTGTCTGTTTAGCATCATTACAGCAGCTGCAGGAGAGAATATTCCCAGGAAGAAGAGGCTGTAAACAGCTTGTGGCTAAACCTCAAAGCAAGGCCAAGGCTCCAGCCCCACCACTGCTATTCCTGTTGCAGCATGGGGAGAAGGTGCCACAAACCCCAGACCAGAGCACAAGAGTGTAGCCATGTGGGGCTGTGAGGGGTTGTGGCTGTTGCTTCTCTATTTAACACCCTTCTTTGTTCTATCTTCAGAATTTTGCCAGCTCAACCCCGAAGTTGGCCCCTGTAGGGCAGTGTTGCCAAGGGATTTCTATAATTCTACATCCAAGTCCTCTGACAATTATACTACAGAGGCTACAAAGGTAACAGTAACAGCTTCATCCTGCTAGAGGAAAGTCTCCAGCCCAGTGCCGGTTGCTGCATGTGACCCAACCCCCCTCCCCCCCCAAAAAAAACCCAACCCCACGTGGCCAATCAGAACCTGCTCAGAGCTAAATGAATCATTCATAACTTTGGCCTCTCTTCCTATGAATAAATTTTGGTCTGTAGCTGATTCTCTGAGTATCACTGTGGAAATTCAAGATCTTTTGATCAGCTACATGTCAAGTGATACATTTCTGTTCCAACTGGACGAGAGCGACTCTTGGAATCAGGATCCAGGGTAAATAATCACAATTACACTTACATTTTCTTTCCACAAATATTCTCCAAGATTCCATTAAAATTCAGTTTTAGCAACACTCCAGAGCAGTTATCATACTCCTGGCAAGTGAACACCAAAGGACCGAGTCCAACCTCCAAGAAAACATACGGAAAACTTCAAATAAGTATTTGGGAACGTTTTTTCAGTTCTCTGCCTTGAATAACGAATGCCAAAAACTGAAAGATGCACACATCTGCATTCACACGTTCACATGAGCTGTCTGTGCACAAATCAGATCCTTGTGCCTTTGCACCCATTTACTCCTCGTGCCCTCCCTAGAGTCAGAACCCTGGGAGAGCTGCCCTTCTGCCAAATCTTTCAGCCCCTGGGGAACAAAGACCCCCACCTCACTGCAGTTCCCCATGCTAAGTGAAATGTAATTAAATCTCATACTTCAGAACGTAAACTGATCCAGGCAGGGGTCAGGCAAGACTTTAATATCTATGTGCAGCATTGCCCCATCGGCAAGGGCCACGATGTGGAATTGTTAGCTTCTCCTGAAGTCTCACCAACAGGCACTGACCACTGCTGCATGCAGGACATACCCATGGCCTGGTTCAAAATGGCAGGCGGTGAGATACTGGAGTAGATAAGATCAGTGCTCTGCTCAATTCTGTGCAATCCTTCAATTGTGTCTCCACACTCCTCTATGTTCACTCTCCAGCTGAACTTTGAGAGTTCCTTGCTTACTCCAGCCCCTGCAACTCTTATGCTGACCTACTCCTGCAATGTCACTACCAAGAAGGGTGGACAACTGTTCATTTATGGTGGTTGCCAGGGCAACAAAAACAGATCTGCCACTGAAGTGGAACATTTCCAGGCAAGGGGATAAGAGGGTACTTAACCGAAAAGCCCAGCTCCACAGCTGGCCCAGGAAAGGATCCAGGAGTGAGAACGACTGTCCCCACAGGGCAGGGCTGACATGGGAGGCTAAACCAGGGGACAGAAGAAGCTGGAACCCTCCACCTTTCAGTTACAAAAAAAGAACAGCACAAGCCTACAAAACAGCTCAGATTTATTTCTGGTACCTTTTTACAGAACATAAATTACCCCTCCCCAGAACAGGACTATCACACCTCTTTCCTGATCACTTGGCTCTGCACTTCCCTGTGATCACGGAGCTTTGGGACTACAATTCCCAGCAGCCTCTTAACTGGTGGAAGTTATCCCTGCCGTCTTGGCTTCAAGGGCTCCAAGAGACAGAGGTACATGAGGCAGCAGGAGATAAGGCAGCAATGTTTTCCCTGTCCTCTCACAATCTCCCTGCAAGTCCTGGCTGTAGCCCTCCCACTGAAGCCCACATTACATGCCCACTGCATTGGATTCTCTCAGAGGGGTGCAACCCCTCTGACTTTGCGGATGATGTTGGCCAGTCGCTTGGCCAGGCCTCCCCTGCTTGGCTCTTCCACATGGAAGGTTCTGGTCAGTAGATTGTAGAAGGAGCCATAGCACACGGCCACCACAGTGCAGGTCAGGCAGATGACGTTATATGGCATGCTGAAGTCAGGCGTTGGCAAGTTCACCAGCAGCGGCTCCGTGTAGAGACGCACAAAGTAGCTGGAGCCATCGGAAGAAGGAAATCTGGAGATGGAAGCAGGAGGGGAAACATCACCCCACGCAAAACATTCCAGCAGGATCCTTCTTAGTGCGATGGTGAGCAATGTTGCCCACCTGCTCTGACAGCAACCCTAAAGGTGCACTTGTTATACCCCGCTCAGAACCTGGGCCCTTCTCTCCAGCCAGCATTAGAGACATCTGCCGGGTCATCTCTGATGACCCATCATGAACCTGAGCCCCCTTGGGAGAGGCTGACAGCACCCGAGGGAAAAGCACACACACAGGAGGAATAGTCCTGTGCCCAAAAGAACTATCCCAGACCAAGTGCAGGGCTTACAGGGGAAGCCACTCTACAAACTCTGCAGGTTCACTTTGAACCTATGGCTGCCCTGCCTGAGAACAAGCACACAGAGATGGTTGTATGTGGCCTTCTCATTCCTCCCACTCCAGGAACTGGCCAATCCCCTCACATGGGCTCCTAAGGAGTGGAGTTTGTGGCTCAGATTCTGAACACGTCACTGAGAAGCCTACTGAGTAACTCTACAGGGAACCGAGGGCTGGCACATGTAGATTAGCACCTACCAGGTGTGAGATCCATGTGCAGCAAGTGCCTAGGGATTCCAGCCCAACACAAGCAACCCCTCCCTTTCCCCCATGGCCCGAGACAAGGTTCACTCACAGTGAGGTGAAGAGAGGACTCTGCTCTGCATCCTCTGCCTTCATTGCTATGACACTTGGCACCAGGGCACTCAGGACAGATGGACTAAGGAGACAAAAAGCAGCAACAGAGTCTGAAAGATGCAGTCTTCAGTCATGCTAGAAAACAAATGGCAAACACCACACACACACACACACACACACACCAGGAGCCAAGCGTTATGTGCGGCATTGGGCCCAGAACCCGTGACGGGTCTAGAAAGGGAAAGCCCCGCAGAAGCCTGGCCCACAGTATGTAAGTTACCCCAAAGCAGGGGCACATGGCTTTACCTCACATAAAAGCCGTGGTTGGGGTCAGGGGTATACTCTGTCCACTTCAGTAAGGCTCTCTCGAACTGGATGGTGATCTTGGTGACAGAGTTTGCTGGGAGCTGGATCAGCATCTCCAGCAGATGGGGCCGCCTTCGGTCCTGAGCCGGCTGATAGTGGATATAACCTACCACCAAAGACAGTCACATGTCACCCTGCTGGGAACCTTCCCCACTAACACAGACTGCACTGAGCGATACTGTTGCCTCCACCCTCCCCTACAAGAGAGGGCACAGGATTACACCCACCTCACACAACCCTTCCCTATGGCTTCTGCTCTTCCCACTTAGAGCATGAACTCCTCAGGGCTGGGTTCTGGACAGTCAGGGCTCAGCATGTAATTCACAGGGACAACATTAAAAAGCAAAAGATGCTCAAGTTGACCAGTTCTCACTAGCCCAAAACAACACACAAAGATAAACACGATTCTCATGTCAGAGAGGCTCTGTGACGAATATCCAGGATGCCTCTCCCCATCTACTCAGACACCACTGTAAGGGAAGAAGTTCTCACCCACCCCTGCTCCACATCCCCATGGAGGATAATGGAACACCCCCAGACAGACTGTTCTGTGTGTGTCCATTACCAACCCAGCCCCTTTCCTCTTAAAGTGTAATGCTCATGAGAGCATGGCTGTAACTGAACTGATATGTACAAGTTTCCTGAACACACAGCTCTGCTCAGACACCCCAGTGCTGGCTTGCTGTTATTCCAGCCCTGGGACTCTCCTGAGCCGATGCTGCTGTTAGTGCTAAACTTGAGGGTGTGTTTCTGAAGTTAGCTTTCCACAATAGCACAGTGTACAAGGAGCTCACACTGAACCCCTGGTGACCTGGGCAGGGATTGATTGGTCTCTGGAATGAGACCCTGTTGCCAGGGTAGTCTGCACAGTGTGTATTCCTTACTTGGTTTGTTTTCTTTTCCCTTGGTGGTGATGACCAAAGTGTGAACGTAGAGTCTCAGGTACCAGGGCACGGTCTCCAATAGTATCACAGGGAAAGCCCGGTATGGGTGGGTGTTATAAATCAGGGTGCTGATTTCTCCTGTCTGCAGGCCATATCCACTCACATAGCGCTGAGCATGGAGCACAGGTGTTGACAGATCCACTGCAACAGGGAAATCAAATAGGGGCTAGTAACACCAAAGCCCAGCTGTAACTCTGAACACAAGAATACTGTTATCCACCCAGCAAGGAGCTGAGAGGCCGGGGGCACGTCCCTTTCACATGGCTCCTACTGCCTCCCATCTCACATGGAGCAGAAGAGGGGGCAAGGGGCAGTTTCTGCCTCACACCCCAGCACAGAGTGGGATGGAGGAAGGGTCTCCTGAATGTTGCTGCTCTGTCTCTCCCCAGCAAGAAGCATGCAGTCCTCTCCTCCTTCTCAGGGCCCACACAGTGACTAACAGCAGCAGGAGTCTGAGTATCCCCATCCCAGGTTGGCATATTAAGAACTGGTTGGGTGGGGGGAGCTGGAGTCATGCACCGTGCAGGTAAAATGAAGCCATTAGTCACTCACAGCTGTCCTGGGGCCGTTTCCATTTCAGCTGCACGTTGAGGCTGCGAGACACATTAAAGAGCGAGGGGCTCAGTAAGTCATAGACTGCATAGGTTTTCCTGTCTCCTTGGACAGATGCTTCATGCACAGACAGTGGAAGTGGGGTCACCTCCAGCAGTTCGTTCTCCTGAGAATGTAAGCAGAGCACATAGGAGGAAAGGCAACTCCTGCATTAACCAGTAGACAGAAAGGCGGTCCTTAGCATTCCCTGGCATGGAAATGACTGGCCTGTACTCTGTCTAGGAACGCTCCCTCGGCACAGGCCCAGCTCAGGACCTTCCATAACACTAGTGTAGCATCTCCATTTCTGGACAGTACTATAGTAATTTTACTCTTTCAACAAATAGACACATCTGCCCAACTCACAACAGGAATCCTTTCATCAAGAATCCCATCCCTGCAGGGAGCTCTGGGTGACAGCACGCCAGGGCAGTTCCATCTCCGCACTCTGGTGCGATTGGAGACAGCAGAGAATGCTGCAAGGAATCCAAATTCCTTCTAACAGGATGCTATGTCACGGTACTAGGCAGGACAATGAACAGGAAGTGTTACCTGGGTCTTACTGGAAATATCAACATAGATTTTGCTCTCAGACGCAAGAGGACAAGCTTCAGTGACAGTGCGTGAGAACATCTTGAAAAGGGACCAGTCTGGAGAAGACAGACACAAAGAGAGGTCAGCCAGGATGTGAGCAAATGAGGCTAGTGCACTCACAGAACACAACAAACTGCAGGTTATTCCAGTTACCTCTCTTCCCTTGACCAGTGGAGAAGGTGTCAAAGACCACGGTGAGGGTCTGTCTAAGCTCCCAGGAGACACTCAGACACGAAGCATCCTGGAGGATAAGACAAACCAGAGACTGTGTTCAACATAAACCCACCTTCCAGAAGGGCAAGACTCATCACAAGAGGGAGATGGGGCTATAACAGGGTCATAAGACACACTGCAGGGCCCAGATGGGACTCATAAGAGTGGAGAAGGACAACATATCAGTTAAATGTGGGTGGATTAAGTCCCAACCAGCCTATTTCACAAGGGCCAGGGCAGAGCTGTTCCCTACAGTGTCTTTGTCTGGTATAGTTTACCAACCCAAATGATTAGGAAATGCTTCCTAGTGTTCCGTCTACATGTTCATTCCTAAAGCATCAAGGGTCTTATCAGCCTGTCCAGAAATGCCACGCTACTCCCAGCTTTTGGATACTAGTGATGGTGCTCACCCTGCAGATGGGGCGGATATGCACTGCCTGGGAGTGGTAACTGCTGTGGAACAAACGTTCAGCCTTCAGCAACACAGCAAGACCAGCCTGCAGACAGTGAAGGAGAAAACATTATTGAATCATACGTAACCACCACCAAGCTATCAGGCACCTCAAACTTTCTAAGAGCCCAGCAGAGGCTTCACCTCTCACCAAGTATCCCAACTCCACCTGCTCCTACTGAGATGGGAGCAGGACTCCAACGGGAGTTATAGCGATGCAGTAACATTTGCTCTTTGGGAACCCAGCTTCAAAGACTCTGGCTATGACCTGATCAGGCAGTGGAAAGCCTAGGATTTGCCCTCACCTTTGAACCACATGGCAGCAGCTTTTTCCAAGGCGTGAGGTTCTCAGTACAGACGACCTCCCGGGGCAAGACGGCATATCTCAGGAGATGGTGATCTGTAACTGGGATGGGGGAGTGGAGGGTTAGTAGCCTGGTGTTAGTCTGACCACATGCACCAAAGCAACATTCCTCACTCCCCAAAGCTGATCAATCCCTGAAGAATCCCATGAGCTCTGTGGAAAAGGGAGGAGACCACTGCAGGGCCACTTCATCAAACAATGGATCTGAGGGGACAGCTGTGTGTATCTCCAACATATAGGCCTTGGCTACACTCGCGGATTCACAGCGCTACCTCTCCGAGGGGAATAGCTTGCAGCGCTGCGAGGGAGCGTGCAGCGCTGCAGGCGCTGATTACACTGGCGCTTTACAGCGCTGCACTCGCTGCGCTCAGGGGGGGTGTTTTTTCACACCCCTGAGCGCAGCAAGTGCAGCGCTGTGAATTGCCAGTGTAGCCAAGGCCATAGGAAAAAACCCTCTAGTCTAGTTTCTGGAAGTACAGCCTGCAAGCTTCCAGTCCTCATTACTTTCTACAGTTCTTTGCACAGAGGGGCCTGAATAACTTCAGGTATGGAAGTTATTCTATTCAGGTTCTTATCAGAGGGCCTTTAGGTCACTGGTTCAAATCGAGCTGCGTTTGGTGGGGACTAGAAGCTGCTTCCAGCTGCCTGTATGAAGTTAGTTTGACATTTCAGTTCAGTTCCTAGTCTGCAGGTATCTGCATCACAATAATCACCACAATTGGCACTAACTGACCCCCTAGTCAGCAGTCTCAGAAAAGAGGAAGAGGACTGAATGAGCCAGAGTACCTAAATTCCCCCCCTTTCTCCTAAAAGTGGTCCCTTCAGGTGAGGAATGAGACCCTGGTGGGGGTGAATCTAGCATGGCTGCTGCCCATGCTGTGTATGTCCTGTGGGCATAGGTGGTTTCAGTTTCTAGAGCTGTCTGATACCTCACCACTTCCAAATTCACTTAGAAGACCTATACTTAGGATGTTAGCATAACCAAGAGTTCTCCCAGGACCTGCATCCAGACCCTGCCCTCAGTACCACAGCAACAGTGAAGTGAACCATCAACAATCAAGCGTTCCCCCCACAGAGCAAAGCCACCTTTTCACACAGGTCCTGTCTCACCATTGGCCAAACCCAGAGGTTTGAATGATGCAGTTGGAGTGACGGTGTTGGTGGAATCAATGAAGTTCAGAGAGGCACAGAATATCCCTGAGAGGATGTTACTAAGTTCTTTCCAGGCTTTATCAACACTGAATGAGAAATACAAGAGGCAACAAGTTACACAACTGTCTCTCTCCCCCAAATCTATATGGGTCTGTTTGAAATTAAAAGTTTGTATAGTGTATTTGATAAATGAATAGATCATTGCAAAGAGAGCACTGTTAATAAATGTGTAAATATCACTACTGGAGCCTTAACCAGACAACAATAAAACAAGGGCTTTGGAGACAGCCAGAAATAAATGAGGTTATTGAGCAGCGACACTGGAAGGAGGTCCATGAAAGTAAGCTAGAGATGATATTTCTCAGCACACAAAGACTACAAAGGTATCATGGTTGGGGTGGGAAGAGGAGAAATTGACAAGATTCTATGTACAGCCCACAAAATAATTACGCTTGCTCCAATAGTGAATACAAATATTCTTTACAGAACATCACAGATGTGCACAGTACATTGCAAACACAGGGTCAGATCCTGGCACCCTTAGAATGAATAGCAACTTATTCCACACTTTCTTCCAGACATCTAGAACATTACAAATTCTCCCTTGTGAGTGCAGTTCTCTAACCCAAGGGAGACCACACTGCAGCCCAATCTACAGTGCAGTGACTATAGGTGACAGCAGATGATGGAGAACTATATGTTGGGACCTGTAGGGCCAAATTCACCAATGAAATAAATAGATGCAATGCCGTTTATTTATAGGTGTTTCTATGCCCTCATTGCCATAATATCCAAGCATGCCCATTTATGCCAGCAGATGAATCACCCCACAATATTTAGAGGCTACCGATCAGTATTAAAAATGTGAGTAACTGCAATATAGTCCATTGGGTGTCAGTCAGGTGTGGCCCTTGGGCTGATGGGAAGAGGCCAATGCCACACCATTGGGTGGGTGAAGCTTGGGCATTGCTCCCAGCTGTAACTTTCTTTTAGAATGGTTTCTGTGGTACCACCCAAGACACTTACTCGGTGACAGAGTCCTGGAACCAGACCCAGAGCTCGGCCCCGGCTGGAGCTTGCAAGTAGGGTTGTCCCCAGGTCCGTGTTCGCCAGAAGCCCTGAGTGAGGGACAGGTGCAGCTCTCGCACCAAGTACTTGGAGATGAGCTGACCCAGAGCCTTGGGGAAGAGCCTGTAGTGAGAGACTGCCGGGAGCAGAGTGAGCGGCACACGTGCACGGTGAGTCCAGGAGATCGTGTGCCCAGTCATCCCGTACCACCCAGCGCCCCGACAGCCCTGAACCGAGCCTCAGCCCACCATTCATCCTGCCTCACGGCTCCCTGGTGCAGTACAGCCCCAGCCCCGGGCACTGAGGCAGGACGGTAACGGACCAGCTCCCCCCAGCCCAGAACAGTGCCGCCCCCCCAGGTTACCAACCCCGCCCCGGGGCTCGCCCACCACAGTCCAGCCCCGCCCCTCACCTCCTTCCCGGTGCAGCTCCGAGTCCCAGCGGGCCCGGAACTGGAAGGTGGCGGCGAGGTCCCCGGAAGGGAGCGGGCTGAGCAGCAGCTCCTCCCGCAGGCTGTCCCGGGGGGGGACCGTCGAGCCGCCCGGAGACCCCAGCAGCAGCAAGAGCCCCAGCACCGCAGTTACAGCCCCCGCCATCCTCCACACTTCCGCTTCCGGCCCGCTCACCCAATGGGGAGGCACTTCCGGCACCGCCCATCGCTAGCCTGCCGGGAAGGGCGGGGGCGGGTCGAGGGGGTTGCTCAGGGACTTCAAGCAGAAACGGGGCGGGGCCTTAGTTCAGCCCCGCACCAGCAGCGTCCCCGTTGCCGCGGTGACCCTGAGTTCCCCAGCGCGCATGACAGGGTCTGGCGCGGCCGAGGGGGGCACAGGCGCGACACACGTACCCCCTGGGCTTGGCCTCTCGCGCAGGGAGCTGGACCCACGTGGCTCGTCCCTTTCACAGCCCCCCATACACACTAGCACGGGGGGCGCTGCGGGCAGCTCCGGGTCGGCACGCCGTTCTCCGCAGCGGGGAGTCCCCGCTCTGGCCTGATCAGCCCTTGGGGCCGGGGAGCCCGGTTAGTGTTGCTTTCAATGGGACATGGGCCCACCGAGAACTGACAGGACTGCGACCCACCAAGGGCCTCACGCAGGCCATGGGGCAGCGACAGAGGGGGGCCTTTGGGTCACCTTCCAGCCTGCTCTGGGACTGGACTGGATCTGATGCAGTGCCTTAGGTGCAAAATGCCCCTTATCTTATTCCCTGCCCCGAGCTAGTTAGTACCCCTAACCTAGAGTCACACTGGAACTTGTTCCCTAGAGGTGAAGGCCTCTGTACCCTGTTGCCTAACTGCAAAGACAAATTCTCTGGCCTGTCCCAGTTCTGTGGAGTGGTCACCTTTCTTAGCTATGGATATATTTTTTTGGGTGGGGTGGGGTAGAATATAAATCAACATCTGTTTTTCAAGGTGATAGAACATGGATTATCCTGTGAAAATGAGTATTTTCTGGTATTATCATATCAGATCTAACTGGGGTCCATCTAAACCAGTGGCTTGTCTCTGACAGCGGCCTGTAATAGATACTTTTGCAGTTGCTAAAAACACACAATAGACAGTTACGTAATCATTTGCCCAAAGAGGAAGTTGCTTCCTAATACTGAAAGCTAATCATGGTGTCTGCTGTGAAGCTGGAAGGTTTATATTCTATAGACATGTTTACCTTAATATATATATCGATATACATCCACCCAAGCACCTCTGAAAGCTGTGTAGGTAACTGAGTGCAGATGCCAGAGTCCATCAGTAGGAGCAGGGTGTACTCTCCACTTTGCCTTGCTTTTTTATAAAATTTTTCTACATGAACGTAATGGCATGGAAATTCCAGTTCTAGGAGTGTGTTTGGGTTTTTAGGGCCTTTATCACTTGCTGTCTAACATTCTACTGCTTGCTGCTGTGGCCAATATATCTGTGGTTTAGCACTGGGATTACTTGTCTAATGAATATCCTCCGGGCACCATGTCCCTGGGTTTTGAAATCTGTTGAAAATCTCATTCTGGAGCTGTCAGTATGGATGACAGCAGGCCTGACCACTTCCCTCAGCACTGAACAGATGGAGCGATAAAGCAGATTCTGACCCTGGCAAAATTTCCCTTGTTTGAAGGGCTTGGTTAACAGGCTTATTGGCAGTTATTTAATTTCTTGTGGAGCTGGGATGTTGAGTTTGTTGCACTGTACAAGTGCCGGCACTGGTTTTTGCTCTCTGTGCCAGTGTGAAACAACATCTCACCAGGCCTACTCTGCGAGAACATGTTCTTATTTTCTACAGGGGCTGTGTAGGCAATCATGTTTAATTCCTGCACTCATTTTTAATGTCTAATTACATTCCCCACTAGAGGGCAGACACGACACACATTTGAACCTGAAATTTTATTGAACCATTAACCCCATGACTACATTGCAATCTCCTCAGAGTTAATGGATTATACAACACAGGGCAGGTTTAGCATCTCACTAAGAATAGTCTGACCTGCCTACCGGAGCATGGTGCAGCCTTTCAGCAAAGCTTTAACATATGCTAAAGAGCAGGATCTTACATTATAGGGTAGACACAGTGCAAAGAGCTAGCCGTGCAAGAGACCCCCCCCCGGTTCTGCCCTGCTTATCCTTAACTATATATAAAAGCTAATCACATCAGTTTGTATCTCAGTCTCTCAGCCAG
This sequence comes from Emys orbicularis, assembly GCF_028017835.1. Taxonomy (NCBI): domain Eukaryota; kingdom Metazoa; phylum Chordata; order Testudines; family Emydidae; genus Emys; species Emys orbicularis. The sequence goes on along the minus strand of NC_088694.1, from coordinate 20,656,896 downwards.
ACAAGCAGCCAAGACAAAGTGCTGTGTTTTTTCCCAGTAGAGGTGTATGTAAAAAATCATTCCTAAAATACCACAGTCCAAACTTGTATCATTTCTGCCATCTCCAATGTCTGGGGCATATGCTGAATTCCAGAGTTCCCAAATGAACAAAGATAATGAATGAGGCTGCAAATCTGTCACGGCGGTCACGGATTCCATGACTTTCTGTGACCTCCGTGACTTCTGCAGCGGCTGGTGCTGGCTCAGGGGCTTCCCAAGCCGGGCAGCCCCTGGGCCAGCAGCAGCAGTTTGGGTGTGTGGGAGGGGGCTCAGGGTTAGGGGCAGGCATTGGGAGGAGCAGGGGGTGCTTACCTTGGGGTGAGGGGGCTCCCCGGCTCCCACTGGCATGGCCCTGCAGCTTCTAGGTGATGGAAGAGCCAGGGGGCTCCGTGCGCTGCCCGCAGGCCCTGCCCTCTCAGCTCCCATTGGCTGTGGTTTCCAGCCAATGGGAGCTGCGCAGCCGGCACTTGTGGCGGGAGCAGCACGCGGAGCTCCCTGGCCCCTCCGCCGCCTAGGAGCTGCAGGGACATGCGAAGTCGGGTAGGTAGCCTGACAGCCCCACCAACCCCCCGCCCCCTCCCCCCCAGCACCAGCAGGGATCCCAGGCTGTTCATCGCTGCCCCCCCCAGCACTAGTGGGGGTCCTGGGCCACCTCCCCCAGCACCCATGGCACCCCCTGGACCGCCTCCCCCAGAGCACCCATGTCCCCCCGCCCAAGTTTTAGTTAGGGGTATACAGTAAAAGTCATGGACAGGTCACAGGCTGTGAATTTTTGTTTGCTGCCCATGACCTGTCCATGACTTTTACTAAAAATACCCATGACTAAAACGTAGCCTTAATAATGAATACTATGATCCACACAAAATGTTCAGAGACAAGTCTCCTATGTTAGAAGTGCTCCCTCCCTAAATATTGATGGGAGTGCAGGAGAAGTTCAGCTAGCTCATTTAGGGCTTGATCCTGCAACGTGCAGAGCACGCTGGCTCTTATGTAGTGAAACACTTATGCTTAAGGTTAAACACATGCTTGTGAGTACGCCCATTAACTTCAATTGGCTAGCCACCTGCTTAAATGTTTATGCTTCTCTACATCAGGGCCAGAGTCCTCCACACCATGTAGGAACAAGTGCTTGCTCAGAAGCCCATATGGAATCTAGACACATGAGCTCCGTGCCAGGCAGGGCTTTGGAGCTGTGCTCTGGCTCCGCTCCAGGCAAAAACCTGCAGTTCCACTGCTCTGGAGCTGCTCTGGGCTCCAGCTCCGGGCTCCGCTCCAGAACCCTGGTGCCAGGACTTTGTAAGAGAATGTGAGGGACTCCAGGCCTAGGAGATTGCATGGGAGCTGCAGATGCTGCACAACAGAAGGTCTTGCTAGAGAATGTTTTGAACCACACCCAGCAGCTGGAGAACACCTGCCACCATTCTGACTTGCAAAGGCACAAACAAGCACTCAGTGCAGCCCCAAGCAATACCCCAAAACTCACAATGTATGCCCAGCCCTAGCCCAAAACCACTGAGACCTGGAAGAGCACTCCTGTAATGAACATGCCAAACTCCTCAGCACAGGGGTGGAGACTTGCAGTACTGGAATGCTTCAGCTACGCATGAGCCAGGATGGCCAGAGGCACTAGACACAAATTCTCTGGGCTTAAGGAGACTCCCTGCACCACTCTGTCCACAGACTGCTGCAAACCAGCTGAAATCAGGGTCCTGGGGGCAGTCCTTGCTCAGCAGTGGCCATTCATTTCTTGGATTTTTCCATGGGTTTAGCTGATTGCTAGGACTATATTTGTGCTGCCCCCGTCTCTCGGGAGTTGCCAATCTGCTGAGTCACTTCCTCTTTTCAGACCTTTCTTTTCCCTTTATCCTCTTTCTCTGGAAAGTGCTGTATGAGGCAGTATAGTGGACAGAATGTGACTCGTCTGCACCTGGCTTTTCGTTTGATGGTACTTGGGATGCTAAATGCTGCAGCCAGGGTCCAACAGTGTCTGTTAGTGTGTGTCTAGCTACTATGCAGCTCTGAGTGCTCCCTGGGAAATGGCCTGGATCTGGAGCAATACCCAGCCTCTGTTATTTATATACCAGACTCCTCTCCTTGAGGATGCTCCACTTCCGTCATGGCAGTGACTTTGTTTTTCCTGTTACATAGTCTCCTTGTGGCCAAAGCTTTCCTGTATTAGATCAGATGGTGGCAGTAGCACGCCTCCCTAAAATGGTGATGCAGCCGGATCTGTGTGTGGCTATGCTCATTCCCGAGAGTAGGAAGAGGGCAAGACAAATAGCCAGCAAGGAGGGGGTCAAAGTGACAATCTGTCCTTGTAACACAGCTAGCCAGAGCGCCAACAGCCATGCTGGGTATTCTGCTGTGCTTAGGGGGCTACTCTGCTGTTGCTGCACCTGATAATTGGTGCTAGAAGGGTCATACAATTCATGGGGAATTGCATGAACACACTCATGGGATCATGTTACCGATCACAGTGCTCCCACGCCCACCAGCCCTGCTGGTTTAGTGTGGGAATCAGTACATTCTCACTGCAGTCTCAGGCTGTCTCCTCTGTAAGCACAAGTGCAATCAAAGCCCTTTGAAAATGCAAAGCACCATAGAAGTGCTCAGTATTATTATTGGGATGGGTTGGTGATTTGCCCCATTAACCCCCATAGTTCTTCTCAGCGGTGGGTAATGAGGACTATGCCACTTGTATTTATGTTGGGCAGAGGAATGGCCACTGGATTGGGCTGGCGCCTGGTCTGGGAACGAAGTTAAGACCCTTGTTCTCCGGCGACTGAGAAACTTTGGCTCATCTGCTACTGAGGTCTTGTCCTTGGTAGTATGGCTGTTATTGCTTCATCCCCTGCCTTAAGCCTGTCTCCCCTCCCTGAGGCTCTCCTCTTCCTCATTCTGCAGCCGCTTCCTAGGCCAGCCCCTCATCCCCACCAACCACCAGGCATTCATGGTTCTCCAATAACACACACCATCCCTACGGCTTATTTGACAGGAGTGTAATTTCTCTGTAGGCTCTTGTTACACATTTGCCTAGAAGGGGGGGTCCCACTGGGACTGGGGGGCTGCGATCCTGCGGGGAGGCCTTGCCAGGAATGGGCACAACTGAGGCCATGGCTCGTGTAGCAGTTCAGGTGAGTGAAGCGGGAGAGTTAGTAGCAAAGCCTGAAGAGTTAATTTCTGAAGCACTACACTACCCCTCTGTTTCTGCACCACTCTCTTGGCTGACTGAAGAACGTGCTGAGGGAAGCCGTCTCTCCGCTCCTTGGGATGGGGAGACAGCTCGGGTTGTACTGAGCAGGCGTCAAACAACCAGCAGCCTTCCTTTCTCTCATGCTGGCAGGTCCATGCGGAGGGTGGATGAGGAGAGAGCAGGGAGCCTGCTGCTAGCTTCTGGCCGCCTGCGCTTCAGGACTGTCCTCCTGGGGCTCATCCTCATCTGACTGCACCACGGGGGTCTCAGCCCCCTCCTCGCTGGTGTCCAGGCTGTTCAGGTCTGTGGACACGGAGGATGTGGACGAGATCCGGGATTTGATCTCGGCCGCATTGGGCACTTGCAGGGTGATTTCCTCCTGGTAGTGGCTGGGCTCTGCCCAAGGAGAGAGGCAAGATTAGCAGAAGAAACCAACATGCTAGCATCTTTGCAGGCCTTGTGCCCAGCCCCCTTCACCTCCACCATACCCCTCTGCAGGCAGGCTGTGCCTTCATCCCTTTCCCAGCCCATTGCAGAGCGCCATTTCAGCAGGGGCAGCGACTCTGGTACACAATGTTTCTAGGCCCTTTAGGAGGAAAGGCGATGAGGCTGGAACTATCCCTATCAGGAGAGGTGGGGGGTAGGAGGGATTTGGGTGGGAGTCACCGGGCTCAAAATTCTTATTGTCCATGCGCAGAGAGACATGAGCTGGCCGTAAGCAGGACTGAGCTGCTGAGCTACCGATCCCTTAGCCCGACTTTGATCCCCAGCACGAGCCAGGCTGCTGCCAGAGCCGGGTCTCCTTCCCCAGTCCCAGACTTTGGCAGCAGGGCATGTGCCTCACATTCCTTCCCCATTTTTGGCAGTGGAGCCTTTTCCGTCTCGCTTGTAAAATTCCAGCTTGGGGCCTTCACGTGTGAGGCCGTTTAACTGGAACAGAGGAGAATCTGCCGCTAAATGGCTTGACTCATTCTCAGAGTGACTCATTCTCAGAGTCTCTGCAAGGAGTGCAGTATGGGGTGATCAGGCTGCCGATGCCTCCTCCTCCCCCATTGGGGTCCCCCTCCCCAGGCAATGAGCTCAACACAGGGTAACTGGGGTCTGCATGGCTCCCCACTCCCCATGTGAGGAGCCCAGCCTGGGGCCACCATGGTGCTGACACTGCCCCCAACAGGGAGCTCAATGCAAGACAGTCAGGGTCTCGGCACCCCCACACTTTGTGCAGAGAGCTCAGCATGGGCAATCAGGGCCCAGGGGAGAGTGAGCATGTGAGGAGTGCGGCAGGGTGTGATGGGACAGTGGCTGCTCTAGAGCAGTTTGGGGGGACAAGAATTCAGTCTTACAAACCCTAAAAAGCTCAGAGTGCACATCAGCCCTGGAAAATTTGGATCCGTAATTCTCTGCTCCCAGCAATGGTAGCTGTAGTGTAGACGGGACAGGTGTTTGTGCAACAGTATCCTTCCCTAAGATTAGATGTCGTGATGCTGAAAATGCCTGTGCCCTTTCTACACGGCAGCCTCCATTGCTCATATCGCCGATGGAGCTGTACTAGCGGAGCTGTGCTGGTGTGAACTTTTCCAATCCCACAGGCCAAAGCCCCAAGTTTGTTGCCCTTCAGGACTGAAGAGAGTCACAGCAGGGCTTGGACTGGATCGACGAACTGACCAGCTGGCGTGAAGGTTGGGGGGCAGCAGGGAGCAAACAGGGAGGGTTGCGTACATACCTGGCAGGAGACCGGCAACATTGTTATCCTCTGTCCCGCAGCTGAGAAATACGTCCACGGTGTCCTGGTCAGAAAGGTCCATCATCTCCATCTGCTCCAGCATGTCCACATTCACTTCCATGGAGGAAATGCTGCCCAGCGGAGCTGCAGAGACACGGGCCAGAAAACAAGGGAGGGCCCATCACTAGTGCCAGCCAGATGAGAACCTATTAGCCCTGGACCAGCAGCACTGAGAAGACGATGCCATGGGAGGCCAGCTTGTGGGACTAGCCTACTGGCTTGTTTATAGTGTGAGCTCTTCAGGGCCCTTATCTTTATGACCTGTTCAGGGCTCTATAAATAACAGGTCACCCCCTCTGCACTGCCTTCCATCCCATTCTGTGTGTGACAGACACCTCCCCCTAGCCCCGGGCGGGCGGCACTTACGTCTCCTGTGCTCTATCTGCAGGTGGGACATGGGGAAGAAGAAATCCACATCATGCTGGAAAACCTCCTCAAAGAACTTCTGCCTGTCACGTAATTTGAGCTGCTGCTGCATCTGCTCTGGCTCCAGTCCCCGCTGCCCATGCTCCATGTCAGCTGTAGAGGAACAAGGTGGAAGATCAGGCACAGGCTAGATGCAGTCAGATGGGGCATGGGAGATCAGCCAAGGCCAAGAAGGGCTGCATAAGTCCACCCTATTCCTTCTATTAGTGTCCTGCAGGATAGGTATTGCTCTTCTGCTCTACTTTATCCATGGGGGTGCATTGTGATTTGGTAGCAATGGAAGAGGTATTACAGGCCATGGAGCTTGCTCCAGCAGTGCAATCTGTGCTGGGGGCCACTACTACTGACTCTGCTCCTGTGATACAGCCCAGTCTGGTGTCCACAACTGCAATGACCATCTCATACTTTGGGCTTCCCCACCTTTCTTCCAGGGTTCTCAAAGCGCTCTACAAACTTTAACTCTCACCCCCTCCGTGAGAGGGGATTAGTGTTCTGTTATCCCCATTTTCCAGAGAGGGAAACTGAGGCACGGAAAGCAGAAGTGACTTGCCCAGGGTCACCCAGTATCAGAGCCAGGAATAGAATCAGGTCCTCCTGACTCACAAGCCTCTGCTCTAACCACTAATCAGCGGTTCTCAAACTGTGGGTCGGGACCCCAAAGTGGGTTGCAACCCCATTTTAATGGGGTCACCAGGGCCAGCATTAGACTTGCTGGGACCCAGGGCTTGGGCTCCGGCCCCCTGTCCATCCCCCCCAGGGCAGTGGGGCTCAGGCTCCAACCCCCTCTCTTCCCCCACCTGGGGCAGCAGGGCTCAGGCTCTGGCTCTCCACCCCCGGGGTCATGTAGTAATTTTGTTGTCAGAAAGGGGTTGCGGTACAATGACGTTTGAGAACCCCTGCACTAGATGACACTCCTGCCTTGCTTGGCAGAGAAGAAACATGGCAGCCCAGATGTTGACTGTTCAGGACTGTAACCAGAGTGCTCAGGTGTGCGTGATATGGGGTAGTCTCAGCTCCAGCCTGTCACACTCTGGTTTTCCTGCTGCCTAACAAAGGGTTAACCAGAGAGTTGCCTTTGAATATTAACACAGCAGAAACTCTCCCAGGAACAGGAACTGACCCTGAGTGCCAGGGATACTAGACTGAGAAATGTGATAGTAATAAAATGGCATTAACACCCCCACCTCCGCCTACAAACACTCCCCTCCGTACACCAGTCTATAATCCCAGTCCCCCCCCCCACACACACACACACATACAGACAAACAGGCTCCTCCATTCGCCCCACCCCCCTTCACACACAGCCAGCCTGGATCTTTGCATTTGCATTCCTTTCATCCCTCCCATGGTTTAACTCTGCTCCCAAGAGCAATGAGGAGCCACTGAGGGAAGAGGGCTGAGCCCTCCGCAGGGAACAAGGTGATGGAGGGCCAGTTCCTCCTAAGCACAGCAGGGCCTGTCTCTGTCCCTCCTGCTTTAGGAAAGCAGAGGAGCAAAGAACCTGGAGCCCTTCTAGCTTGGCCAATTGGTTTCCTGGGCCCAGATCCGCTAAGGTGTTTGAGTTCAATGGAATTTAGGAGCCTAAATACCTTTGAGGAACTGGGCCTTGCTGGTTTATTCCAGCAGCTGCCTGGATGCTCCCAGACTGGAGTCTTATTCCAGGATCCGTCTCTGCTACTCTTGGCCAGGCAAGGAAAATGTGACAACCCAGCCGGGCAGGGCAGAAACCAAGGAAACCAAACAAACATTCTAGCCTGTCCCCATCCCAGCACTGACCAAACCCACCTCCTGCTGCTGGAAGCGGGGGCAGGGGGGAATCCCAGCAAAGGGCAGCAATTGCATGGGATCCCCACCCTGGCTGGCGGGGGCTGTGTCTGTATCAGGACCAGAATGTTATAACATAGGACCCCAGAGGAAACAAACTTCTTCTTCCCTCCCCCCCAACACCTGCCCCAGGGAAACCCCTCAGGGCTAAACTCCCTGCCCAGACACCTGCCCCAGGGACACCCAGCAGGGCTAAATTCCCTGCCCAGATACCTGCCCCAGGGACACCCAGCAGGGCTAAATTCCCCCCCTCCCAATACCTGCCATAGGGAAACCTCTTAAGGCTAAACTTCTTCCCCATCAGACATCTGCCCCAGGGAAACCCCTCAGGACTAATCTCCGTCCCCTACCCCCCCCCGCCCCCCACCTGCTGCAGGGAAACCCTTCAAAGCTAAACACCCCCCTCCAGACACCTGCCCCAGGGAAACCCCTCAGGGCTAAACTCCTGCATCTGAAACATACCAAACAGGAACCAGCTGCCAACGCTGTGTGACTTATACTCCTGGTGACCTGCATGTTTCCCCCGGGGTTCTGTATTCATTTCTGGTTCTGCTTGTCCCATTACTGCTGGGCCCATTTCCAGGCTCCAACCCGCCTGGCATAAGTTCTGGTTCCAAGATGCCCAGCCCAGGTCTAGGCCTCCCCACTTACTGCAGCCAGAGAGCTCAGTGCCAGCCCCTGCTGCTGTCTGTCTCCTTGTCCATCGCCAAGGGCTGGGCTGGCAAGGTGCCCATGAGCCAGGATCTCACACACTTTGCCAAGAGACTAAACCCCGTGTTGAAAGCGCCTTAACAACATGTCGAGATTAAGCCCATTTTACTTTCCTTGCTGGTCTCACCATCTGCTGCTGCACTGGCCAGGAGCTCATTCTCCTCCTTATCCTGGGGCAGGGCCACACAGAATCTAAGCCCCCCCCACCCCTTCGATCCCACACATACTCGCTAATCCATCAGCAACTCCAGAGCTGTGTCAGAGAGTCTGGGAGGCAGAGAAGGGCTGGGGGAACAGCTACGGCACAGAGGCAGGAAGGAGACTGGGGTGGTCTAATTACAAAGCTCTGGGCTGCACAAAGAACAGGTTAACCCTGGAGGATTGTCTCTCCCTCAATTAGCATCGAGGTAACTCTGGGCCCCTTTGGCAGCCCCTGCAGGGTAGCTAATGACTAAGGCTATGATTTAGTCATGGAGGCCACAGCAGTCACGGTTTCCGTGACTTTCCCGCACCTCCATGACGTCTAGGGCTTCAGGAGGCGGAGACGGGACTGTGCGCCCCTGCCCTGAAACTGGGGCTGGCTGGAACCAGGACGCTGCAGCCCTAGCCCCACAGCTTCTGCCAGGAGCTTCAGCCAGGGATGCACTCCCCAGCCCCATGGTGTCCCGGGCTTGGCGGGGGCTGCAGATGGAGCCGCGCGCCCTAGCCCCGCGGTGTCCCAGGCTTGGCGGGGGCTGCAGCCAGGACCGAGCACTCAAACCCTGCGGTGTTCCAGGTTTGGCAGGGGCTGCAGCCGGGGCTGTGTGCCCCTGCCCGGCGGCTGCACTGGGGACAGTGCATCCCCCTCGCAGCTTCCATGGCCATACGCCACCCCCAGCTGTGGCTGAGGCTTGGTGGGAGCTGCAGCCAGGGCCACACACCCCTGTCCCGTAGCTGTGGCCCGCTGGTGTGGGGGCTCGGCCTGACCATCCCCTCTGCGATGGGACTCCATTCTTCCCCCCTACATAGCCCTGCCCCCAGGGTATTTTTAGTAATGTCACGGACAGGTCACCGGCTCCGTGAATTTTTGTTTATTGCCTGTGACCTGTCCGTGACTTTTACTAAAATAACCATGATAAAATCTTAGCCTTACTAATGACACAGCCCAGCTGCATGGAGCCTGCCCTATTGTGCTTTCCCACCAGGGCAGAGTCACCAGCTTCCCACTGCTCCAGGAAAGCTGCAGCTGTAGCATTGTTGGAATCCCTGGCTAACAGGCTGGACCATCCAGTGGCTTGTCACAATTTTCCCAGGGAAAGTGGCCAGCAAATTCAAGTAGTGCAGAGAAGCCAAGGTTCAGGTACTGGGGGTGTTAAGCAGCTCTAGTGAAACCCCTGAGAGCTGGGGACACTTTGGAGAAGGTGATCCTGAAGTTCTTGCACCTCACACTCCTTCCCAAGGGCCCTCATTCCCCATATCCTTGGCATCAACAGCGTCCACAACCACAGGCTGGCTTCCACAACCACAGCGTGACTCTTACTATGTATTTGTACAGCACCTAGCACAGCGGGGCCTGTCCTCAGGCAGGGTCCCTAGATACTATTGCAATATCAATATGAACCTAACAGATTAATAATACTGCCGTTTGGGGGCCCAATAGCCAATATGTTACAACTTCACTTTCCAGTAGAGCAACAAGCACCATGTGATCTACTTGGTGCACCTATTCCATTGGAACAGGGGACACAGTGGAAACAGGGACACACTGACCCCAGTCACTCTAGTATTGGAGGAAAGCACAGTGCCCTGGGTTCCCTTTGATTTGAGCCCTGTCTGTAGAGGTGAGCTCCCAATCTCTGCCAGGAGGAGGCACTGTCTGTATGCAGAGGGGAAGGGGGAACGCACAGCTATTCCAGTCTCGGGCCCTCCCTGCAAGAACATTGCAGGATAAAGGGTAAGGCCATCCCAAGAGTTTGCAATTTTCTACACTGTTAATGCACACATTGTACGTGTCTCTCCCAAGACATGACAATTACAACCATGGGATGTTCCAGGCACCCAGGAGGAGATGCAGGGAGGTGGCATGGGTTGGTACACTCACAGCTGGTGCTGGTGTGTTACTCTCACTCAAGAGCTGTGCTAGAGCCTCAATGGGGAAGATGTGCCTGCATTTATTAGCAAACTTGTCTGTAAATTCCTTGGCGAGCTTTTATTAGCCAGCACTGAAATACCATTATGTAACTAAGGCAGGCATCAAGCAAGATGTGCAGCGGGGTGACTGACTGGTGACTGCAGTGAGAAACAGAGATGGAGCCTTTTCCCCCACTTCCTCATCTCAGCTCCCTCTCTCCCCTCCCCCTCGCTCTGTTCCTGTATCTCAGGCACTCTAGGAGGCCAAGAGCTCTGCTCATGTATTTGCAGCTAAATAACCGCCATGGAGGAAATAAAAGAGACTAACATTCCCTGTCTCTGCCCTTCGCCATGTGACTGATGGTCACATTCTCCTCGCTGTCAGTCGCTGTGATTGTCTCATCAGGATGGCATGTTCCCAGCAAGTGACACACACACTCACACAATGCAGCCCCTGTGCGCTGCAGGGAATTCATTCTGAGGTTTAAATACCTGCTGGTGGTCTTTTTTACAAGGCACTCAACCAATGGGCTGAGGCTTATGCACATTCGCAGCTGGGACACGGCACTGCCTTTCCTGGATCACTGACCCCCCAACACGTCAGCCTGTCACTTCCCAAGAGCGTGAAATGGCACCAGGCTCCCTGCTGCCTTCAAATCCTTCCGGCTCTTGCTGCTCATTAGGCACCAAAGCCTATAGAAGAACTGGACCTGAATGCAAGTGTGGGGACTGAAGGGAGAGGAGCCAGCCTACCACAGGCCCGTGAGAAGGAAACAGATATGGGGATTTCCTTCTACTGCCATTGCTCGGTTTCTTCGGTCCCAGCCTCTCCCAGCAGCAGGAAGCAATGTAAGGAGCCAGGGGAGGTGTTCTGGCTCCAGAGACTCCAGTGCCACCCTGCCTTCGCAAGATGTACTGAAAGAAACAGGGCAGATATGCTGGCTGGGTTGCACAGCTGGGATTCTCTGTCTCTCAGCACGAGACCCTGTAGGGTGACTGCAGAAAGGCCAGACATGGAAGGTGCTCAGCTCCTCTATTCCCCATCTTCCTGCAGGAAGCATAATAGTGAACAGTGCAGGAGTTCCAGCCACAAGGAGCTCCCAGTCCCAGCTATTCCACACCAGCAGGGAATGGTGCCGAGCATTGGCTTTGGGTAGCTCCCAGCGACTGAGGGTGACATGAGCCCTGGGAGTGATATGGCTGAATGGATTATTTGAGACACAGTGAGATCTTTTCATTGATTTCTTGGGCTGAGCACTGAGCACACGGCAGCTTGTCTGGCCGTGTTTCCGCTGGGAGTGGACATGTTTGTCATTTCCCCTTGTCCTGCTGGATCCTAGTACAAACCCCACTCTGTGCACCAGGCAGTCTGAATGGATGGGGGCGGGGGGCTTGTTAAAGGAGGCACAATCCAAGAGGAGATGGGGAGAGGGTTTTCATTAATTGATGTCTCTTTAAATCCCTTGAAAACTCCCCAAGAGATTAAAGAAACAGAGTAAGCCATGAATGGGGCAAAGTCAGGGGGAAAGGGGAGGTTAACAGAGTATAAATGAGGGAAGAAGGTACATTCTGCAGGGTGTGGATCAGTTCTCTAGGGAGCGACTCCAAGGAGCACAGCTTCACACCCGATCTGGCCATGCCATGACGGGGCATTCCCTCAAAAGCATCACCCCAGGCCCTGTGAACCGGAACAGGGACACACTGACCCCATTCACACTAGTGGTGGAGGAAATCACAGTACCCTGGGCTCCCTTTGATTGAAGCCCTGTCTATAGAGGTGAACTCCCAACCCCTGCCAGAAGGAGGCATTACACGGAACAGGTCGGGACAGTGACTGTGAGGGGAGCTCGCAGCTACTCCAGTCTGAGCCCCTCTGAGCAAGAACATTGCAGGATAAAGGATAAAGCCACCCTAAGAATTTGCAACTTCCTTCAGTCTCGGGGAGAGGCAGCTAGAGCAGAACCATTGGAATGACCTAGAAGAGGCCTGTAGCGATGAGCTGACCATAAACTGGATGCCTGGAACCTGCCGAATGCTCCTGTACAAATTCTCTGCGCAGCCTCCCTCTCAGATTCCGCATCTGGCCTCGTACCGCAGCAAAAGGAAAAACTTAAACCCAAGCCTGCCGGGTGAGAGGGAGTGCACAGGACGGGGAGAGGGAGGGAAGTGGTTTTAGCAGAGACAGAGCAGGAAAAAACAGGAGGGCGGAGAGCAAGAGTGTCAGTGGGGTGAGGAGGTGGCACCTTGTGATCCTGATTTCTGACATGGACTCTTCATGAATGGTATTCGGTATTCCAGCCAATCCTCAACTCCTCCGTGACTCCACACTAAAAATATCCCCATAGCCCAGAGCTCTCTCCCCAGCAGAGGCCACGTCACAAGACCCTGCTATTTACAGGGCCTGATTCACTTGACATAGAACCCTGAGCAGGATAAAGCCAGGAGCGCATTCGGGAAGATGAGAGGAGGTGGGGAGGCTCATAAGCCACACAGGGGATGTCTACATAGCCCAAGGCAGCGAACCTCCCAGCCCAGGTCGAAAGACTCGGGCTACAGGAGCTCGCGCTAGTGCTCTAACAATAGCGTTGTAGACAGCGCTGTGAAGTTGCAGCACGAACTGGAGCTCAGGCTCTGAAGCCTAGGGATGGGGGTGGTCTTCACAGTCCAAGCTCCAGCACAAGCCACAACTTCAAAGTGCTGCCCACACAGCTATTTTTAGAGGGCTCGGGTGAGTCCTGCTAGCCTGCGTCTGTCGACCCGGGCTGGGAGGCTCGCTGCTGCAGGCTGCATAGACAGGCAGCCTCCACACCATGTTCTGCCCCACACACTGAAGCTTTTCCAAGTCCTGCTGAGAGGCTCATTAAAGGAGCTGGGATACCACCCTGTCTCTCCTCCCCAGCTTGGCCTGGAGCTGGCCTGGCTGTGCAGAGACCTTCACTGACTCACTGTCTGCTCGGCTCCATGGAGCTTCTCTATCCGGAACACTTGCTGCTTCAGGGGTTTGCTCCTGTCCTTAGGTTCCACAGGTGACAGGGAGAGCTGGCTCATTACAAAAGCAGCTTTGCCTCTCCTGGAATGGACACCTCCTCATCTATTATTGGGAGTGGACTACATCCACCCTGATCGAGTTGGCCCTGTCAACACTGGTTCTCCACTTGTGAGGTAACTCCCTTCTCTTCGTGTGGCATTATATAATGCCTGCATCTGTAATTTTCACTCCATGCATCTGAAGAAGTGGGTTTTTTACCCACAAAAGCTTATGCTCAAATAAATCTGTTAGTCTTTAAGGTGCCACCGGACTCCTTGTTGTTTTTGTGGATACAGACTAACATGGCTACCCCCGATAAGGGAGAGCTTTGCCGATCCGGATCAGACAATGGCCCAGCCAGCCCTGGGCCCGGTTTCTGGCAAAGGTCAGTGCCTGATGCTTCACAGGAAAGCAGCCTGCACCCCCACCAAAAGGAATGCCCCCAGCTGAGGGCACATCCCATAGGGCAAGCCCTTCCTACCACCCAGCAGCTTGAGATGTGACTGCCTGGATCTCAGCATGTAGAACTCCTAATGATATTACAATGGGATGTGAAAGGATGGAGGCACCAATCACCATGGGGCGTACGGGAAGAGCGACTTCAGGGGAGGCTGGTGCATGGTGACTGCAAGATGGAGGCAGGGGGTTGGTGGCTGTGCAGAGGTGAGCGGCCAGGAAATAGGGATTGTAGAGCTGAGGGCTTTGGTGAGGGAGCTGCTGCTTGGTGGGGTGGAGAGGTGCCCTGCGTGGGGGGGTGGGGGTGGAGAGGAGCTGGTGGGTGGGTTGTATGAAGAGATGTGGGAAGGCACTGGCGAAAGGGCGCTATAGGGTGTATGGAGGGATGTGGGAAGGTGCTGGTGTACAGGTTGTATGGCTGAATTGTTTGGGGAAGGACAGAGAAGGGCTATGCCCATGGGAGGAGATGGCTGTCGTGTCCATGGGACCATTGGTGGGGGGTGCTCTGCCTGGCGCTTGTTCACAGCACAGTTTGCGGCTGCTGCCTGTGGAATCTATGCTGCTCCAGCCGGGGCCTGGCAGCAGCTTCCGAGGATGAGCCAGAGCTAAAGAATTCACTAAAAAAGGAAAGGGTACAGAGAGTCGTGTGCCGGGGGCAAGGCATGGGGGAGCAGAGCGCCACTGGGTTAGCACTTCCCCACGGACAAAACCCCAACTCCCTCCGTCAGTCAGTACCTTTGTGTACATGTACACACACACAGAGGGGACTGACACAGACAGAACAAAGGGAGGCGTCTAGACTAAACTGTGGCTGAGCAGTAATTGCTCATGTTTGACTGTAAATTTACAGAGCAAACATTTGGCTGAGAGAGATGCACACAGTGCAAGGCTGACCCAGGTGTGGCTGAGTGGGTGTGCAATGTAAGTGTGTGAGAGAAGGAGTGAGTGGGCGTAGGTGAAAGTTGTGTGAAACAGACGGGAAGTGTGTGTGAGTCACGGGTGACGGCCAGTGCCTGTGCCCATGATATATGACACTTTGGGGACGGGGGTGAATCAGCCGGTTTCTGTACAATAGTCAGGATTGTTCTGGGCTGTTGACCACTGCAAGATAATTGTGAATCCCTAACTCAGTGTTTTAAGTGGCTTGGGAAAGGGGGGGGGGGGAGGGGTTTTATGACAATCCCAGCTGCAAATGTTCATACACTGGCAGGGCAGTGCTTTCACCCTTAGTGAGCTGACTCAGTTTTAATTCTTTTTTGCCGGGACTGTGACCCATGGCGACCCTGCCCACTTTAAGTCCCCCTGAGCTGGGCCCACGAAAGAGCTGCAGCGTCAGCAGTGTGCCCCCCTCCTGCGGGAGGCTGCCCAGGCAGGAGGCAGCCGCTGTCTGTGTGCGTGGGTGAGCGGGCACTGGCCTCCGGCTGGCGGTAGTGACTGTGCCGGGGATGCAGCTGGGATACAGGGGGTTGCTCCAAGCCCCGCTCAGTGCAGCGGGCATCAGGAGCGTGCCCTCAGCCTCACGTGGGTCTCAACCCTGGGGCGCTGTCCGGGCCAGGGAGGGTCCCTGCTGGGGAACATTACAGCCCTGGAGCAGAGAGTGCACCGGAGGGGGAGAGGGCGCCTCCTGCCCGGTCCTGCACATGTCCCTCCATGCCTGCTCCCGGACAGTCAGCGGCAGGGTGATCCCACCACCGAGCCAGGGGGGACCCTCGCTGGGAAGCCACCGGACACATAACCACCCCCGCACCAGCCTTCCCGAGAGGGGACTTACAGGGCAGCCTCCTGCTCTGGCTGTGAGCTCCGGGTCCGGACATGGCCAGCAGCGGACGGGCAGGCGGGCGCTGTCTGCTGCAGGCAGCCCAGGGCGCGCTCAGGGTTGGGCGGGTGCAGGGGGCGCTGCAGCCCGGTGCACGCTTATCTCTCCAGGCAGGGCAGGCAGCGCTCCAGCGGGGCTGGCCCGGCCGAGAGTGCAACTGGGGCTGCCTCCCGGGCCGGGCTGGCTGGGGCTCGGCAGACTGTACCAACTGCGTGATCCGGAAAGGGGGTGGGATTGCAGCTCGCACGGTCTCCGGGCTCCCGCTGGCTGTACCAAGGCCAGGCGCTGGAGCCTGGAGGAGGTGGGGGGCTGCCTGCGAGGGAGCGCGCGGGCAATCGCCTGTGGCTGCAGGGGAGGGAGCAGGAGATGCTGAGGTCCCCGTTAGGGCGGCTGGGAAGCAGGTGCAGGCGGGACCCAAGAGAGCAGCCTGCACCCGGCTGGAACGGGGGTGTCTATGGCGAGTTTCTCAGCTCTGACCCTGCAACCCCTCTGCCCCCTTCCAGGCACTGCAGCGCTGGCCCTGTTTGCACAGGATGGGGGCTGGCCAGGAGCACAGTGTCACCCTGAGCTGAGTGGCTCTGGCGGGCATTGAGGAACCTTGCAGTAAGGGGGCACCAGGAGCTGGGGAGGAGAGGTGACCTGCCTGGGAGACCCAGGGGAAGCAAGTCAGGTTCCTTTTCTCATCCCTCCTTGGGCCGCAGCATGGAGCTGGGGCTGCAGGTCAGCACTGCAGCCCGAGGCCTGCCAGCAAAGGGAGCCAAAGAAGTGACACCATCTGGGAAAAGCCAGCGTCCCTGCTGTACCGCGCTGCACTTACGGCAGAAGCGGGGTGAGGGTGGGATATCCGCTTCCCTCCATCCCAGTGCAACAGGCTGCAACTGCTGTGGAGAGAGCTCAGATATACAGAGCGCAGGAACTGGTGCATCTGGAAAACCGCCTCCCCCTGCCTGATGTTAATAATTAATGTCTTATGCTTCTCTATATGCACTGCGCATATGATCATTGAGCAGGCAATGGGCTGCAGACTCCATTCTTATCATAACTGATTCCCTGTTTCTCCAGTACACAGATTCCCTTAGAGGCCTCTGTCAGCCTCATATCCAGCATGTTTTCATCATTAGCTCTTTGGCTATCATTGAAACATGCTGGGCTTGATTCTGCTCCTAGTGGAGTCAATGGCAGAGCTCTCAGGAGCAGGCCCTCTATTTCCTTCCTCTGTCTCCACAGAGTGACTCAGTCCCTCCGTAGTGCCAGTCCCTGCTCTGGGCAGATAGGATCTGATCACAGCCAGAATTCACAACTCCTCAGAGCATGATTTACTCCCCATTCCCTGCATGAAACAACCAGAAAGGGAGTTTCCCGCAACCATTGTCAGTCCCACCCTGACCCAGCCCACTGCCTCAGAGGGTTTGCATCATCACATTACCAGACAAGTGAAGAGGTTGGACTTGTTTGCGTTGGCTGTTCCTGACTTGGACACTGTTGCTTTGCTGCCCTCCTGACTTTGGCCCCTGGACCTGGTGGTTGTAACAGAAGTCCCTTGCCACCACTGGTAGTTAACCTGCTATGCTAGGAGGCTGGTTTGAGGGAGGGAGATGATTCACAGCTCACGCACAGAAGTTTATTTGTGCAGATCTGATGCCACTGGTTCCATCTAATGTAAGTTCAATTAATTCTGAGGTTTCAGTTTAGCCCATGTGATTATTTATCCACATCCAAAACCCACCCCAGAGTTCCACATGACTGTTTCTGTCCATAGCCTGGGGTCAGGATTAAAGAGCATTGGTAGGGGCCCAGGATTGGAAGAGCAGAGGGACTGCAGGTCAATACTATGGGGTCCCAGCAGAGTGTTTGTGAGGGGCTCATGATTAGAATAACAGGGCCACTGCAGATCTGGATTGAGGTACATTGGTAATGTACAGAAACCTCTTGCACTGCACCTATCAGTATTATGAGTGGCTTTAGCCAGTAGTATCACTTCCTCAAATTCCTGTCCCACACCTTCCTTTCTGACCTCCCTGATATACACTCTCAGTTATGGGAGCTAGAGGCCAGGGCCAGGGAATCAGCCCAGATCTCTGCTATAGTACGTCTCTTTTTCTAAATTGGCACCAGTCACTAGCGTAAAAATAACAGGAGTACTTGTGGCACCTTAGAGACTAACGAATTTATTAGAGCATAAGCTTTCGTGGGCTACAACCCACTTCTTCGGATGCATATAGAGTCTATATGCTCTAATAAATTCGTTAGTCTCTAAGGTGCCACAAGTACTCCTGTTATTTTTGCGGATACAGACTAACACGGCTGCTACTCTGAAACCAGTCACTAGCGTGAGATTTAAGGCCAGATTCTGCCACTCTTATTCACAATGAGTATTCTCTTAGTCTGAGTAGTCCCTTTGATTTTAAATAGAGCTAGTTGAAGACTAAGATACTACTCAGTGGGAATAAAAGAGGCATAATCTGGCAAATAATAAATAACACAGCAAACATGCACCCCTCTGCTGTTTCACTCTTTACTGTTTCCATGGCAAAGAGTATCTTAATTCTTAGAATTAAGCAACATCGCCCCCTGCATGTAGAGTACATTGAAGCATCCTGGCGTTTTATCATAGGGCCCCACTGCCTGTTGAGTATCAGTTTTACTCAAATTAACTTAATGTAAACCAGCCCTGCAAGTTCCAACCTGGTCCCCTCTGCTCTTGGCCATAAATGCCTGGCCTGGGGAGAAAGGAGAGAGGCAGAGATTTACTCCCCATTCTCTCGCGCTACACAGCAATCCATCAGGAATGGACACCACTGGCAAATGGACACAAGGGGTCAACAGCATGTAGCCCTGCCCAGGTTGAATCTTATTTCTCTCTGACAGGTACCTGAAGGGCCTGGCTCTTTTCTTTACACTGGCATCACTTGTGGGCCCAATCAATTCTCCTTGAAATGAACTGTCTCTCTCCAGGTCATCATAGTAACTAGTGCCCAAAATTACTGAGATGACATCATAGTCACAGGTCAGCTGCAAGACCCCATTGCAAACCTAGGGGGGGAAATGGCTCTTTCATCATCATGGCACAAAGTTCAGTTCCTGCCAGAGCTCCTGAGGCAAGCTGGTAATCTGAGCATTCTGATCATCAGAATAAAATGCAACGTGACTTGTTCCTCCTGCATTTCCTGCTCAGGTTTCTTTCTTCTATTATAGGTCTGCAGAAAACAGGAGGTTACTCAGGTCCCTGACCACTGGAACGGGGTGGGAGTATTACGGAATAAGTCAGCTGCCAAGTGAAAGGTGAACAAGCCCCACCCAGGCACTGAATCATAAAGCAATGAAAATAGAGCTTATTCTTTGTAAGCACCATGCGTAAGAGGCTGTACATGAGATGTGGCTTGATTTGTTCAGTAAGTTGCAGGAGTAAAGCAGGAAATTGGCTTTTTGCCATGGACAGGGCAGGGTTTCTTTCCTAACAAATTACAGCTGAGCCAGAGTGCAGCCCATCCAGGCTGAAATGCCATCTCTGATGCCTGCAATCTTGCAGTTCCCTTAAAAGGAAGATTTTGGTCCAGGATAAATGAGAGCCTAAAAAGCTCCCATCTATTGAAGGAATGTGGCTGCTGTGAAGTGAACTTGTCTCACATGGAGCTAGGAAGCTTGGAGGAGAAGCACAGAGACAATGGCAGGGCTGGAGATGGTGAATGATTCCAGGTCCATTAATGCTGCTTCTGAGGCAATGTCAGTGATGTGATGGGAGGTTATACAATGGGGTAAATTAGGCTGTCTCCCATTTATGCTACTTCATTAGATGGATGCACCCGCCTGCCCTGTTCAAACCCCAATGCAAGTCACCTGCTAAAGTTTCACAGCAGGTAGCTCCTGTTTTGGGGCAGGTGATGATCACTGAACAACTACATCACTGACCTAGTTAGTGTTTGCCAGAACTGAGGAGAAGGTTCATAGCAGGAAGGAGCACCTTTACTGTCTCCCCCCCTCTCCTGCTGGCAGCACAACGTGCCTAGAGCATAAATGTTTTGAGACCTGGGGACTCAGCTAACAGAAAGTCGTTGAACTGGGCATCTCAACTGCCCCTGAAATGCTGTCCCATGCATCTCCTCCAAGGAGCCACCTCACACTCCACAGTTAACATCTGCCCCCGATGGGTGTGAAGTGGAGAAAGGGAAATGTTTTTACCCTTGTGAGAACTTTGTTTTCTATTAGTCTGACCAGCTGCTTTATTTGGGGTCCAAACAATGAGGAATACGGCCACCAGAACAAAAGACGCTTTGACTTGCCAGTAGAGCTCTGCGGAGAACAGAAATTCCATTTCACAGAGGATTTGGAGATTTCTAATTTTTTTTTGTTCTGAACAAACTCTGAAATCCTCTGCAAAAGAAAATCCCAAAACAGTTTCATTTCAGATCGATCAAAATGTTTTGTTTTGATTATTTTAATAGTATGACAATAATTCTAATTCTAATATAGAATATAAAACAAATTTAAAAAATAAAAGTTTTTTTCAAAAAGAAAAATCAAAATGTTTCATTCTGAAAATGTTGAAGTGGGGTTGTGGAAGCAGAAAAGTAAGATCTAGGGGTAGATGTCTTTAGACCCTTTAAGGATTGAGCAAAAAGAAACCCTAACCCTAACCACGGGAGAGTTGTAGGAGATGCTGTTCTCACCTTTGCTTTTAGTTGATAAGAATGGAATGATGACTTAAGCAGAAACCTTGAGATAAGGTAGTGTCTGGAGGGAGTTTGTATAAACAAAGGATAACCGTTAGCTGTTGATGTATGTAACGGAAAAGTATAAATACTTGTCTTTTACTGCTTGTAGGGGGAAGATCTGCCTAAGGTCAGGAGACCCCCTGTCCGACTGCAGTCTTCCCTTGCAATTGCTCGTAATAAACTGTCTCTGACTTGTTGCTAACAAACGCAGAGTGAGGACTTGTTTTCTTCCACAGGGTATTTCAACACTGTCTGAATTATTTCCCTCTCCCCTCATTTTATTTTCCTAAATGAAATTTCAGCAAAATCAATACAATTTCATGAAGCATTTCATTTTTGATGGAATTGCATTTTCAGCTGGAAAATTGCTCCAGCCAGGTTCTTCTGACCTGATCTACTTGTCAGGTTTTCCTCACCATCACCTGGTCATAGCCCACAGCCCTCCTGTGGCATCCCTCAAACCAGAGGCCATTCTGTCTGGTCTAACTGTGCTCCTAAGTCACTTGGATATGTTTGAAAATGTCCCCCACTCCCAATGATAAGTCTTCCTTACTGCTGGATTTCCCATCTTGTGTGTGTCTTTTATGCTGTAAGTTGCTTGGGGCAGGGACTGTCTTTATATTAGGGTGTTGGTACAGTGCTAAGCCCACTGTTGGTGTTAAACAAATAAATCAAGGCTAATGACTAGCCAGAGCCCTGACATTCAGGAGCTTTTATCCCCCCCCCCCCCCCCCCCGTTTTCACATCAGCATGAAAATTCAGTTCACATTTTTAAAGTGTGAATTCAGCACCAACTGCCCCAGGATGGGTGTAATCTTTGCTCTGGGTGAATGGCCCACAGGGGTAAGAAATGAGTTCTGTGTCCATGGCCCCTTCACACCTAGCCTCTCCTCTGCTGAGAGCACCAGCCCATGCCATAGGGGAGGATGGATTTTGTGATGTAGGCAGCTGCACAGAGCCACCAAGACCTTTCACACAGGGGTCATCACCAACCACCAGATGGCAGTGACTTCCCAGGGCTAGCATGGAACTGATGGGCTATCCAAAAAGGGCTCTTGCTGCCTTCCTCAATTCCTGAGCCACATAGTCCATCTCAGTTAACACATTATTACTGTAGAGGCCTTTATCATGGACCAGGATCCCATTGTTCCAGGTGCTGTACAAACACAGAACAAAGAGAGGTTTCAGAGTAGCAGCCGTGTTAGTCTGTATCTGCAAAAAGAACAGGAGTACTTGTGGCACCTTAGAGACTAACAAATGTATTTGAGCATAAGCTTTCGTGGGCTACAGCCCACTTCATTGGATGCATAGAATGGAACATTTAGTAAGGAGATATATATACACATACAGAGAACATGAAAAGGTGGGAGTTGCCCTACCAACTCTAAGAGGCTAATTAATTAAGAGAAAAAACTTTTATAGTGATAATCAAGATAGCCCATTACAGACAGCTTGACAAGAAGGTGTGAGGATACTTAACATGGGGAAATAGATTCAATGTGTATAATGGCTCAGCCATTCCTAGTCTCTATTCAAACCCAAATTGATGGTATCTAGTTTGCATGTCAGTTCAAGTTCAGCAGTTTCTCGTTGGAGTCTGTTTTTGAAGCTTTTCTGTTGCAAAATTGCCACCTTTAAGTCTGTTACTGAGTGACCAGAGAGGTTGAAGTGTTCTCCTACTGGGTACACTAGTCCCTTCATTTTAAACATTCAGCCAAGCTTGTTGGATTGCAATCAAATCCACAGCCTTCCTGTGTACCCTACCCATTGCCCTTTGTTTCCTTCAAAGAGCTGAAACGCAGAGAGATGGTCTGTGAGCGCAGCCGCTGGTGGTCTATCAAGTCCACTATCCTGCCTGTATACTCGATGCCCCTGACCAACTCCGCAATGCTGCATATGAGGACTGATAGGGATTTCCCCCTACCCCTTGCCGACTGAGCTCCCTACACCTTGAAGCATGAGAGTTCATCACTGCTGTGCCTTTGTACATATCTACTTTACAGTGCTCTGCCCACACCACTTTCAAGAACAGTCAGACACTAGATATGGTCCCCTGGACACTATCATAATTACTAAGGATAGGAAACTCACAGCCACATTCCTAAATGTCATGGATGGTAGAGGCCCCCTTGATTCCTTCATAACCCTCCTCATCAGCAAATTCCACTCAGTTGTGGAGTTTGCATTGTGAGCAGTTTGCCCCTCCCTTGCCCCAGCTATAGTTAAGAGCAGCAGAAAATGCTCCACAAATTCCCGAAGTGGTTGATCCAGAAATCCCACGAACAAAGCAGGAACTTTGATCCCTTCTTGACTGCCCATCTACCGAGCAGGACAGTGCCCCATGGCCTGCGGTGCAGGGATCCAGTGCCAACACCTCCAAGCTTTACGTAGCATGTTAGTAAGGCAGCTTTCACAGATAAACAAATCAGCAGCTCTGATCTCATCTTGAAAGGACATATCTATAGCAGATACGGATCCCCCTCCACCCCAAACCCACAGAATTCAGCCTTTGTGTCACAGCGCCTGTCTCTTCTATGCCTCACTGATGAATCAGACACTGTGACCCCACTGAAAGAAGAGAGGAGGCAGGGGGAGTTGGGAGAAAAGAGTGAGAGCTTCAAACAGAGCAGCATTGCTAGATGCATACACAGGTACATGTGCATGCACACACACACAAACATACACACACACACTGGTAAAGCACTTTTGAATACAGCAGTGTTTTACACACAGAGACATGCTACTAATATGCTGACATGGATGCAGATGCATTGCTGGATATATATACCCATTTTAAAACACATGCATATACACATATAGGTCAATACACACTCACACCCATGTACACCTGCAACAGTGCCTTCAACCCAGCAACATTGCAGACACACATATACAGGTCCACCATCCCCAGGAGTAACAGGGACAGTAGCAATAGTACCAATCTTTGTTCACCTAGCCATCATGGTATTAAAGGAGACACTACCACTCTCCTTGTACCGTATATTTGATCACTGACTGTGTTTCCAGCCCCATTGGGGCAGCTCCACTCTCTCAGAGATCAATCTACTGAAAGGCATGTGCAGTTTCAGCTTTCCTGCCCTGTGTTCTCTCTCTTTGGCAGGTTTCCCTCCTTCCCCTCATGTTCTTTGCATCCCAGGCTTGATTTCACCTGCCTGCTTTCTGGGCACTGATTTGATATTTGTAGAAACTGGAGATGGAGAAGGCCTATTCTCTCTAGTCTCTCTTGGGGCGGGGGAAGGTGCAAGATTGTTCTCTGCCAGTAGATTTGATAGTCCATTGTTAAATGCCCCAAATGATGAGACTCACAGCCTTTGCTCTGGTAGCTGTTCTAATGCAGTGGTTCTCAACCAGGGTCCCGGGGTCCCCTGGGGGGCCACGAGCAGGCTTCAGGGGGGTCACCAAGCAGGGCCAGCATTAGACTCACTGGGGCCTATGGCAGAAAGGTGAAGCCCCACCGCTTGGGGCTGCAGGCCAGGGCCCTGAGCCCCGCCACCTGGGGCTGCAGCCAAAGCCTGAGCAACGTACAGACTAGGGACCGAGTGGCTAGGCAGCAGTTCTGCAGAAAAGGACCTAGGGGTTACAGTGGACGAGAAGCTGGATATGAGTCAACAGTGTGCCCTTGTTGCCAAGAAGGCTAACAGCATTTTGGCTGTATAGGTAGGGTCATTGCCAGCAGATCGAGGGACGTGATCATTCCCCTCTATTCGACATTGGTGAGGCCTCATCTGGAGTACTGTGTCCAGTTTTGGGCCCCACACTACAAGAAGGATGTGGAAAAATTGGAAAGAGTCCAGCGGAGGGCAACAAAAATGATTAGGGGGTTGGAGCACATGACTTATGAGGAGAGGCTGAGGGAACTGGGATTGTTTAGTCTGCAGAAGAGAAGAATGAGGGGGGGATTTGATAGCTGCTTTCAACTACCTGAAAGGGGGTTCCAAAGAGGCTGGATATAGACTGTTCTCAGTGGTACCAGATGACAGAACAAGGAGTAATGGTCTCAAGTTGCAGTGGAGGAGGTTTAGGTTGGATATTAGGAAAAACTTTTTCACTAGGAGGGTGGTGAAACATTGGACTGGATTACCTAGGGAGGTGGTGGAATCTCCTTCCTTAGAGGTTTTTAAGGTCAGGCTTGACAAAGCCCTGGCTGGGATGATTTAGTTGGGGATTGGTCCTGCTTTGAGCAGGGGGTGGACTAGATGACCTCCTGAGGTCCCTTCCAACCCTGATATTCTATGAATGTAGCTTCACAGGGGCTGAGAACCGCTGCTCTAATCATTCCCCTTGTCAGGAAGTTTGCCTCTGATATTCAGACTACACTCTCCTTTTCTGAATTTCATCCCACTCATCTCAGGTGCACCCCCTGTGTATGACACCGAATCATCCCACTCTCGCTGTTTGTTTAGCTCTTCTTACCTCCCAGAAATCAGCCCCTCCAGTCCCTGAATGCCCTTCTATCAAGTATTGAGCGGCCCAGAACTGGACATGATATTCCACGTGGGCTCACACCGGAGCTGTGGAAAGAGGTCTGTAGGACAGTCCCTCAGCAGTCTCTACTGGACTTGGAGCTCCCTGTGTCAGATACATACTCACTCCAGGTAGCTGGTGCTGGTTAAGGTCAGCGAGTCACAACATCACAGCTAGAGTCATCTACACTCTATATCAGTAATACTCAGACTGCAGCTCACGAGAGCAAGTGGCTCTTTAATGTGTCTCCTGAGGCTCTTTGCAGCACATGATATTAAAACACTCTGTTATTAACCAGTCAGAATGCTTCTACTATGTTATTAACCAATTAAGTTATCAACTTGCACTAAGTTATTAACTTATTTGTGTGTGTGTGTGTGTGTGTGTGTGTGTACACATATATACACACACACACACACTATTTCCCATCATACTGTTTAAATATGAATAGTACTATAGTAAATGAAGCAATGAATTCACATTATTGTGGCTCTTCTGGGTAATTTAGCTCCTGAACAACTGAGGTCTGAGTATCACTGCTCTATAGACACAAAGAAATCAGGCCAGGAGCTCTGTAAGCTCAGAATGCCCCAGTCTGGTGGGAGTAGGCTTATAAATCACAATACTCAGGTCTGTGAACTTGCCTCTCACTTTAGACCCACTCTACGCTGGTGGCCCTAGTCACCAGCTGAGGAGAGACAATCAGATACACCCAGGTTAGTTTCTGCTCCTTTCTTCAGAGCCCTGTTTATATCACCTTCAGAAAGAAAGAGGGGGGGGGGGGAAGGTGTGCCAAAAAAAAAATAACACAAACATCAGCCTGGTCAGCATTCAGACTGGGGTCCTCTGAGCTTCAGTAGCTACCAGGGATGATCCTTTCCAACCCCTGGGGGCTCCTTAGGGCCAGCCAACCAGCCAGCTCTGGTTACTAAAGAAAACATCTCAGTCCTGACTACCCCCTTCTTTATGGGTTGAGTTCTCCTTTATATTGTCTGGCTGAGAGTGTGGGCCAATCATGAAATGCTGATCAGCTGTGTCAACTGAGTCCCAGCACCTCCCTGCTGGGCTTCTCTCGGGGACAGGGTTGGTACTCTTTGTCCCCCTTCCCCCTGGACTATTAAAGGGGCAGATTGCCCTGTTATACCCACTTTTACTTTCCTTCCCTCAAACCTATTCATTTTTATTATGAATTATTAGTATCAGAAATGCCGGCTCAGGAGAGAGGTCACCAGAAACATTCTGTATGTAAAAAGCAACAGAGGGTCCTGTGGCACCTTTAAGACTAACAGAAGTATTGGGAGCATAAGCTTTCGTGGGTAAGAACCTCACTTCTTCAGATGAGGTTCTTACCCACGAAAGCTTATGCTCCCAATACTTCTGTTAGTCTTAAAGGTGCCACAGGACCCTCTGTTGCTTTTTACAGATTCAGACTAACACGGCTACCCCTCTGATACTTGACACCATTCTGTATGTAATAAATCCAAAGCCAGTTCCTTTCACGTTTCCCCGCCTTTTCTCACCATGAGGACAGCTCTCCACCCCTACAGCAATACCCAGAGCCCCAGGTATTGTGCCAGGATACATGAGAGCTCCTGGTAGTTATTTATTTATTCTTAATAATAATTAAATTTGCACTGCTACAGTCCCTTTCATCTCAGGATCTCAGCGGCTTTATAAACATTAATTAACAAAGCCCCACAGCCTCAGGACTATTCTCATTTTATGGATGAGGAAACTAAGGCACAGACTGACTTTCTCAAGGTCACCCAGTGAGCTGATGGCAGATTGGGAGTGCCAGTCCCCTGCCCTGAATGTTTGCCGTGCTGCTCCACTTTTTGGTTTCCTATGTTAAATTGGAAACTGTCCTATCTGGGGGAGATAGAACCCCTCACTATTGATGTTACACCCTTCTCTTTATTCCTCCCCCGGTGTGCATTACCCCCCACCCCATCTGCAACTCCCCAGCACACCCTGTCACCCTCAATATTGACATGTGGTTTCTGGTGTCACAGATAAATGAGGTCACAGCCTCTGTCTGAATTGACATCACCCCAAGACCTCAGACCCTAGGGAGGACCAGTGGCATTTCAGAGAGAGGGAGCTCCCAGGTACCTCTCAGATATCTTGCCTGTCTGCCACAGAACCTCCCATCAAAGCCCTTACAGAACTATCCCTGAATGACAATGAAGGCCCCAGGGAAGAAGAAAGCCCTCGTTCACCAGGTACAGTCAGTCCTTCTTCAGACCCTGTGATGAGTTGTAGTGATCCTCCTCCCTGAACCTCTTTGAAACTGGCAAAGGGAATGAATAGGTGGGGTAGGGGAAGAGAGAATTTGCCCTTAGACTGGAATGATGTAGACTGTAAGGCCTTTGGGGCTGGGACCTGGTTTTCCTACGTGTTCTGTATAATGCTGAGCACCTTGGTGGGGCTCAACCACTAAAGTAATAACAAACACATGCAGTAGGGAAAGTCCCAGCAAGGCCATGAATTTAAAGAAGTCTAACGTGATGCTGCACACATACTAGGGTTATCCAGCAGTGGCCTTTTAAATGTTGCACTGACTCATAGGCTCAGAGACATTAGAGATAAGAAAAAGACTGATCAGGTCCCATCTAGACACTGGTTCCCCAGAGGACAGGGCAGGATTGTCCCCTACAATGCATTTGCTAGTGCTTTGTCCACTCTAGTATTAAATCTATTGCCTCAAGTGTGCCTGGTCTTTTCCTTTCACAGACTGAAGATGTGAAGACTGGAGCATGTCAGCTGAGCAACATGGAACAAGAGAAGAACCATCTAAAGACAGTAAGAAGCCACCCTGGTTTTTTACATGTACCAGCCCCGGTAGATAGGTGTCACCCTCATTACGAGGCAATAGGCACTGTAAAACTGGACGGTAGTGTGGGGTCTGTGCATGTCAGGAGCCTTGTTCCCTACCCCTCTGCAGGCTGAGCTGCAGCGCATGGACTCTTCCAGTAGTTGTGTGTCTGTTCGTCTCGAACGCTCCCTGGTTCTTGGCTGGAATTTAAAGGGAGGGCAATGGTGTGCATGTCAACATCTCAGTGTCTCTTTCTTCTATGGGCCAAGGGCCCAGAAGGGATGCACAACTGGGGATCTGTCTGACACGCTGGCCCAAGGGGCTGGAAAGGATGTGACTGGCTTGTAGCTTCTGCTTCCTTCTCTGGCTGTGACAACCTCATGAGATCAGGGAAGGCAATAAAGTATTTCAGCCTTTCATTCCCATTGTACCCAATCTGGCAGATACTCAAGAAGCTGTCACTGCTGAAGCTGCTGAAGAACGCTGATCACAGGATCCTCCGGCTACGTGCATTAGCTGTCAGCTACTGGAAGTCACTGGCGTTCCAGGAGCCTCCCGACCTCGCTGCTGTCCCCTCTGGGTGAGTCCCTGTATAACGGAATCCCTGGCTTTTTGCTTCCCTGTGACTGTCTAATGGGCACAATGCATGAACCTGAGGATGGTTACGTGATGGCGAGCTTTGTGTGAGTACATTGTGGGATGGGGAGTTTTTTCAGGCTGTGTCAGGAAGTGTGACTGGGGGAACGGGGGAAAGAAGGGGAAGTGAAAGGTGGCAGATGGTGAAATTAGCTCATTCGGAATATTTTAGGCCACCTCTCAGCCATGATTCCATGGGGCCGCAGACAGTCTGATTTTTGCTTCCGAATGCCTGATTTTAAAAGGGGGAAATGGTGTCATGCCCAGATTTCTCCAAGAAGCTAGTGCCGGAGGGCTGGAGCGATCATGGAAGGTACTAGAGGAGACATGACCTACAGTAAGTGGAATAGAGGGATTTCAAATCAAAGAAGGCGATTTTGAGCTGTATCCTGTAATGACCCCGGGACAAGAGAGCTGTCTGGAGATGGGAGAGATGCGCTTGTACTTTGTATGCTTGGCAAGGGCAGCAGCAGCAGCCCATTCTGCATAGGCTGGCTGGAGTCTGGAGAGCTGGGCGGTGGAGAAGGGAGGTACAATTGTTGAAGCAGAATGAAATGACAGTCGGGAAGAGGCTGGGAGTCAGACTGTCCCGAGTTCTAATCCTGGCTCTGTCACTTACTCAGGGGGTGGCCTTGGGCTATTTCCCCTTTTAAATCAGGCATTCAGAAACAGAATGAGCTGGACAAACTGGAGAAATGGTCTGAAGTAAATCGGATGAAATTCAATAGGGACAAATGCAAAGTACTCCAAGTAGGAAGAAACAATCAGTATATAAAATGGGAAGTGACTGCCTAGGAAGGAGTACTGTGTAAAGGGATCTGGGGATAGTGGATCACAAGCTAAATATGAGTCAACAGTGTAACAGTGTTTCAAAAAAAGCAAATTTCATTCTGGGATGTAGTAGCAGGAGTGTTGTAAGCAAGACCCCAAAAGTAATTCTTCTGCTCTACTTCACGCTGATTAGGCCTCAACTGAAGTATTGTGTCCAGTTCTGGGCACCACATTTCAGGAAAGATGTGGAAAAATTGGAGAAAGTCCAGAGAAGAGCAACAAAAATGATTAAAGGTCTAGAAAACATGACCTATGAGGGAAGATTGCAAAAATTGGGTCTGTTTAGTCTAGAGAAGAGAAGACTGAGAGGGGACATGATAACAGTTTTCAAGTACATAAAAGGTTGTTACAAGGAGGAGGGAGAAAAATTGTTCTCCTTAACCTCTGAGGATAGGACAAGAAGCAACGGGCTTAAATTGCAGCAAGAGTGGTTGAGGTTGGACATGAGGAAAAACTTCTGTCAGGGTGGTTAAACACTGGAATAACTTGCCAAGGGAGGCTGTGGAATCTCCAGCATTGGAGATTTATAAGAGCAGGTTAGACAAACACCTTTCAGGGATGGTCTAAATCAGTGGTTCTCAACCAGGGATCCAGGGTCCCCTGGGGGGCTGCGAGCAGGTTTCAGGGGGTCCGTCAAGCAGGGCCAGCATCAGACTCACTGGGGCCCAGGGCAGAAAGCAGAAGTCCCACTGCATGGGGCTAAAGCCTGAGGCCTTGAGCCCCACCAACTGGGGCTGAAGCCGAAGCCTGAGCAGCTTAGCTTCATGGGGCTCCCTGTGGTATGGGGCCCCAAGCAATTTCTGTTTGCTGCTGCCTAACACTGGCCCTGGCTTTTATATGCAGAAAATCAGTAGTTGTGCAACAGGTGGGCCATGCAGGTTTTATAGCATGCTGGGCGGACCTCAGAAAGAAAAAGGTTGAGAACCCCTGGTCTAGATAATACTTAGTCCATGAGTGCAGGGAACTGGACTAGATGATCTCTCGAGGTCCCTTCCAGTCCTACCATTCAATTTTCTAGTCATTTCACCTCTCTGTCTCAGTATCCCTGTCTGAGAAAGGAGGATAATATGAGTTCCCTCCCGGCCTCATGGGGTGCTGTGAGCCAGATTAATTAGTTAATTTCTGTCCAGTGCTCTGAACACAGAAAGCATGATGAAAATGCCACATATTTGAAATAATGGAGGTACATGAGGGCAGCCACAGCCCGGATCACTGTGATCATCTCTAAAACATTTTCCTTTCACTCATGTCATTGTTCCCACCTCAACCCTTTTCCAGGCACTTGAGAGGCAACATACCAAAGTAGCCAGGTCCCTCACTACAGTCACCTAGCAGGACCACATCCTTCTTTCTTCGCAGTAGCTCCTGTTCAATGCTTGCACCCTGCCCTCTGTCTCTGAGCCACTCAGACGGTTCCTCCTCTTCCTTTTTGTATTGGGGAGGGGGGGGTGTCTCTTGTGTGAATGGCCCCTGCATGTTTCCTTTTGGCTTCTCTCACTCCTGTGCCTAATTGCCAGAACGATCCTTACCATTCCCTGTGGGCTGCACGCTCAGTCAAAAGGGTTGTCTCTGTGGCCAGTTCCAGGAGAGCTGGGTTAAGAGGACTGTTTTACAAGCTGTTTTGGAATCTGCAGATGGCCGGAATGGAAAACAATCATGTTTCATTTTGGATTTTGTTTTAGGACAAGTGTCTCCTCCAAGGACCCAGACAAGCCTCAAGCAGATGCTGGTGCTAGTCCTGTCACCGATGCTGAGGACATGGATACAGATGCTACAGCTGTGCAGAGTAACCTTGAGCTGCCCTTGGAAACCCAGCCTCCTGATGTGCATCAGAAGTGCTGGTTCGAAGGCCTGCCCAAGCGGCTCCACGTACCAGCTCCCAAAGTGCTCTGTAGACCAGCGACCCAGCGATGGATCAAACCCTGCTGCACTCGGTCATGTGGCGAGACTCTGGAGCACACTCTCACCATCCAGTACCAGGAGTGACAGTGTCTGTTCCTTGTAAGCTTCCGGATACTGGCTTTCGACTGAAGAGAAAATCTCTGGCATCCCCCTGTAACTTTCTCTCCTAGGCATTGAGTCACTGCGACTTTCTCTCCACTAGCCAGGCTGGATCCTTCTTAATCCTGTCAAGGGCCAGAGGGAGTCACTGCAGAGACAGCTGAGGTGCTTCCCCCGCATCTTGCTGCCTGTGCACTGCCACGATTCTTAGTCCTTGCTGGCCCTGGGAAGCTGGAGATTGAATGAGGGACCTAACCTGGAATCGTCTATGTAGCAGCACGACAAGCGGCAGCTGGACTAGCATGGGGGGTCCCCTCTTCTATAGGTTCTTATACCCCACTTCTCACCACAGTATCGAAGCACCTAGAATTTTCACACACCCCCAGCCATGGTGCCAGGGGGATTTGAACCCAGCCACGCTAGCAATGCAAGCAAGAGCTGTGCCCCAAGGCCACTTTTAATACTTTCCTGTTTTCCTTCCATAGCTAGAAACTCTTGTCTCAGCCACTCAGCAGACGGGGCAGGGCAAATTGGGTCAATCCAGTGCAGAGCTTGTAGGTGTCTCCTTGAATTCTTTGCTGAGGTTATTCCCAATAATGGCAGTGCCTGACCCAGGTCATCAGTTGGGCCTATTCTTAACTCAGTACTCATTATATAGAACCATACATATGCAGGGCACTTTGCCAGTCTAGTAAAGACAATCTCTGCCATGTAGGGCTCACATTCGAAGTCTGTTCTCCTTGATTGTGAGTAACACATCGCCCCTAACAGAATACATTCCCTCCCCATGGAGGAGGTCATCCCACAGTAACAGGACCTTCCCCCCTTTGATGAAGTCCCATCATTCCCATCGACACTAATAGGATTATGACGGATATAATTATCATCCACATTAGCTCTGTCCCAGCATGAAGCATGCAGATTCCAAGGCGGATAAGCAGCTAAGCTACCCTCTCGCTGTGGGTTGGTGTTTAGGCCTAGAGAAGCCCCAATCACTGCACTCGATGATACTTCTCTCCAGAGAAACAGCACCGATGTTTGTTTTCCTTTCAGGGCTTGCAGATGTTCTGAGCTGGGCAGAGACTGAGATGAGGTTTCGAGAGAAAGATCAGCTGAGTGATGCACTGATCCATAATTCTACAAATAAAGGGAATAATCTTTATTTGTAGAACACAAAATGTGTCTCTAGCATTTGTCAAAGTGGGAGCTGATTGGATTGAGTTTGGCAAAGGTGGCCAAAGGTGTAGTTTCCACCTCCCTTGCATTCACAGCAATGCAGATCTCTGAAGAGTGGGCTGGAATGAACACTCTGGTTATTGACAGGTTTCAGAGTGGTAGCCGTGTTAGTCTGTATCAGCAAAAACAACGAGGAGTCCTTGTGGCACCTTAGAGACTAACAAATTTATTTGGGCATAAGCTTTCGTGGGCTAAAATCCACTTCATCAGATGCATGGAGTGGAAAATACAGTAGGGAGATATAAATACACAGCATATGAAAAGATGGGAGTTGCCTTACCAAGTGGGGGGGTCAAAGCAGTCACTTGAACTTCTTCTCGCTATAATAGGTAACTTTAATCCTCATTGTAACTTTGTAACTCCACTAAAGTCAATGGCATTATTTCAGGGATGGATTTAGATCAGTATGCTATCTTTAAATGAAACCCAAAGAGGAGCTCAATAGTTTACCAGCAAATGAGTTCCTTCTCCTAAACCAACAGTACTAGCAGAAGGTCATGTTTATGATCTCCTTCCATGGAGGGTTCTTCTCTCTGGGTCAGGAGGAAGAGCATTTCCTGGGACATCCTTGGCCCAAAGAGCTTTCATTTCTCCTAATCCACAGATCCAGGAGGGAATAGAAAACAACACAATCCTGTGCCCATCTCCCACTTCCAGAAGGCCTTGACACTGGTCACAGATAGGGTTAATGTGGTTACACTGCTCTACAGCCAAAATGCTTCTGAAATAAATGTAGTCAAACTTTACTAATTCTGGGTCACTGAGAACGAAAATGATGCTTAAAATTGTTGATTGGCTCTAGTTTTCAAGATATGCTATTGGGCCAGTATATACGACCCTTGACTTGGGAATGGCGGAGGATAAGTGAGTTATAAAGGGAAGGGATCTCAATTTAAACCAGAAATGACTAAAATACATCTTTGACTGGATCTATGAATAAATCTATGACTGGGTTTGGACAGTACTTGCTTTTTAGGCAAAACAATGAATGATGCAATCTGAAGCTGGTATTGCATCATACATGATATGAATTGCATCATGTTATTCCTAGAAGTCATGGATGATGCAATCATAACGAAGCTTACATCACTCTGCTGAACAAATTGCCCTATATCAGCTCTAGAAATCATACAGTGTTGTGCTCTCTTATTTGTCAGTGTTTGATTTTGCAAAGGGACACATTTCTGTTTAGCCAAAGTGAGCAGAGATGCCTTGTACTTGTGTGAACAGTGCAGATAACTTCTGCTATGTTTGTGGTGAAGTGACTTTTGCATCACAAAAGCGCAGTATAACCACTATGGTTAAGAAAGCCCATCACCTTTATTTTGGCTGCAAAATTGGAGATCAGGACAAGAGGTGGGCCCCACACATATGCTGCAACACTTGTGCAACAAATCTTCGCCAGTGGTTGAACAGGAAAAGGAAATCTATGCCTTTTGCAGTGCCAATGATTTGGAGAGAGCCAACAGATCATACCAGCAATTGTTACTTCTGCATGGTGCCTCCAGTTGGGAAAGGTGTGTCAAAGAAGAAAAAGTGGACTGTGCATTATCCAAACATTCCATCAGCTATACGCCCAGTACCCCACCGAGAAGGACTGCCGGTTCCTGATGCACCAGAATCATTCTCACTTGAGTCAGATGAGGAAGAGGAAGAGGTCCTGAACCATCAATGTCACAGGACCCACATTTTCTCCCATCCTCCTCCGCTGAACCACACCTCATAACACAAGGTGAACTGAATGACCTTGTCAGGGATTTGGAACTACCCAAGAGTAAGGCAGAGCTGTTGGGCTCCAGACTACAGCAGTGGAATCTCCTGGCAGGTGATGTTAGGGTTTCCATGTTCCGTGACCGTCAAAAGGATCTTGTCCCATTCTTCTTCATGGAAGGTGATCTTGTAGCCTGCAACAACATCGATGGTGTGATGGCAGCCCTCAACATCGTTCACAATCCAGATGAGTGGAGACTGTTCATTGATTCATCGAAGACGAGTCTTAAAGCTGTTTTACTGCATAATGGCAATGTTTTGCCATCAATTCCAGTTGGTCATGCAGTCCATAGGAAGGAAACCTATGACAACATGAAACAACTTTTGAGGTGCATAAACTATGACCAACATCAGTGGCAGCTTTGTGGCGATTTGAAGGTTGTTGCTCTCTTGCTTGGTCTGCAGACTGGATACACAAAGTACTGCTGTTTTCTCTGTGAATGGGATAGTCGTGCAAGAGATTCCCACTACATCAAGAAAGATTGGCCACTCCGACAGTCATTGGAGCCTGGGAGGAAAAGTGTTCAGCATCCACCACTTGTTGAATCAAGGAAGATTTTGTTACCACCCTTACACATCAAGCTGGGTCTGATGAAGAACTTTGTCAAGGCCATAGACAAAACACAAGCAGCTTTCAAGTACCTCCGTGGAAAATTTCCAAGGTTAAGTGAAGCTAAGATAAAGGAAGGTGTCTTTGTTGGTCCTCAGATTCGTGAACTTCTTCGAGATGATGCATTTGACCATGCACTGCGTGGCAAGGAAAAGACGGCATGGAAAGCCTTCCAGTTAGTGGCAATAAATTTTCTCAGAAACAACAAGGCAGACAACTACAGGTTGTTGGTGGAAAACCTCCTCAAGGCATACAAAAACCTTGGTTGCAACATGTCACTAAAGATATATTTTTTGCACTCTCATCTAGATTTTTTTCCACCGAACTGCGGAGCAGTGAGCGACGAGCATGGCGAGCGATTTCACCAGGACATTGCAACAATGGAGAAACGCTATCAGGGCAAATGGAGCCCATCAATGCTTGCAGACTATTGCTGGACAGTGACAAGAGATGCTCCATTTAATGAATACAAGAGACAAGCCAAGAAGTGCTGAATAGACACTGAATAGGACTAAACTATGTACAGAATAGTTTTTTGCCTTTTGTTTCATAATACATTTTATTTATATAACCCTTTTGCTGATTTTTAAAGTGTTACATAAACAGGACAGGTGAAATATTATCATGTAAAGCAACCATAAACACATGAAAAGACCTAGGTTTACAATTTATGGTTAAAACTCTACTATCTACACAATATACATAGACATAACATGTAAAAACTTAAATATCTTAGAAACAGTAGCCAATCAGTTGTTTGAATTGTCATATTTGAATTCAGCACATCAAAATACATAATAAATAGCACATTTTATCTCTGAAGCAGACGACTTCTCAAAAATTGTAGACCAGTGTTATAGTAACAAGTGAAACATGCAGCAATGTGATGTCACACAGGCTGAACTGTGACACTCCCAGACCATGAAGTGATGTCATCAAAGTGGGCAGAAGAGAGCTTGTCTGGGCAAAGGTTAGATTCTGCCCTCATTTCCACCAGTGTAAATGAAAAGTGACCCTCACTCACATCAATGGAGCCTAATATAAACAAGAGCAGATGCAGAATCAGGCCCTAGCTATGCAAAATGGTGTATAATCCCCCAACACACACAGGTTAGAGTGATGGAAACAACTATGGGCAGGATTATTTCTGTGATAACATCTACTAAGGCCTTGATCTTGCGAAGACTTACACATGTGCTTAACCTTATTTACTTCAATTAAGTTAATGGAACTACTTACAGTGCATAAAGTTAACCATGTGCATAAGTGTTTGCAAGACTGGGACCTCCAGGAAAAAAATCACCTAGAACCTGAAAGATCATTGAGAATTATGAATTCATTATGAATGATTATGTGTGTATAAAACGTGTGGTGCTAAAGAATCATTCTTAACAAATAAATACATAAACACTTTGTTATTGTAGGGTTGCTTATAAGGGCTGACCTGCACACACTGGTTTATTATGAATTGTTATTTATGTGTTTGTTCATATTGAGGTAACTCCTGGGGCCCCCAGCCATAGATCAGGGCCTCACTGTGCGAGGCACTGTACAAACAAAGAACAAAGAGGTGGGCGCTGCCCAAAGAGTTTAGAATCTAAATTTAAAACAAGAGCAACAGGTGGATGTGATAAACAGAATGAGCCCAAGGAAACAATGCAACGATACTAGTCAGCATGATAAACAGTGGTCACAGCTGCCTAGCCCATGCTATTGGCATCAAGGCAAAGGTTTGTTACTGCAGGTTGCTTATGAGTGCAGGCCCACTGCCATTGGTTTTGTTTTACATAAACATTTGCAGAAGCTTTTAAAACAGCGACAACCTCCATAGAAAAGGGGCACTTGAATTTCCTCAATTTTCTAATCCCTTTCCCCATTAAACATATGAGAAGCAGCCAGCAGGTGGCACTAGGATTTTACATTGCAATTCAATTCAATTGGTGTGGTAAGTTACCCAAGAGTGGCCAAGCCCAAGGAAAAAGACAAGACATCTCAGGTGTGTGAGGTTGGAGTGGGCACCACCTGCGCAGGCTGGATCACACAGTGTGTTTGGAGTTTGATCCCTTGTGTCCATTTGTCATTCCAGATCAGGTTATCAGCCAGGATGGTTTTTCTATTAGGGCCTGATCTGAAGTGTGTTGAAGTCAGTAGGCTCCCTTTGGATCATGTCCTTAGTCTCCTATACCCCTTGCCATCTCCATGCTTCAATCGCTGCTGCTCCCTTTAGCTCCCTTTCCTACCTCTGGCTTTGCTGCCCTGTACACTTAACTGAGAATGTCACATGGCAAATCCCTGCTGCTGCTGAGTGTTCCGATTTCTTCAGTTCATCATCATTATTGTTACTATTTATTTGTATTGCAGTACAACCTAGGAGCCGCAAACATGGGCCAGAATCCCATTGTGCTTGAAGCTGTACAAGCACAATACAAAAAGTCCCTGCCCCAAAGAGCTTACAATAGAAGACTAAAATGAGAGCCATCAGATGGATACAGCAGACAGACAAGGCAGTACAAACAATGAGACCTACAATATTGGTCAGCATGGCAGGCAGTGGTCTCAGCACACCAGCAGCCTAACTGTTGCCAAATACGTTGTAGGCTTCAGGGCAAATGAGAGTTTTAAGGAAAGATTTGAAGGAGGACAGAAGTGGTTTTGCACGTTTACAGGGAGCCCCTCTTCTCCTTTCATAGAGCAGTTGGTGGCTAGAAAAATTCCTTCCACAGTCTGCATGAAGCCCCATGTGCCCACCTGTGAACACGAGGGGGAGGGTGCATGGGAGGGAGAAGCAGGGTGGGGGTGGGTGACTGAGGTGTTTGTGTGCGCGGGCGTGTGTGTGTTTGGGAGGGGGTGTGTGTATGATGGGATCTGTATGTTTGTAAGGGAGTGTAAGCGTGTGTGTACATGGGATGTGTGTGTGTATGTGAGATGGGATCTGTATGTTTGTAAGGGAGTGTGAGCGTGTGTGTACATGGGGGGTGTTTCTGTGTGCCACCAGGCGTTTGTACACCAGGTTACACCTTACACTAGGTTTGTAAGGGTGTGTACCTGAGTGCCAGGCAGCATGACCACAGAAGACCCCTATACTCAATACCTTTCTCCTGAGTCTCTCCTCTGGACCATTCTTAGCTGGCTCCCAGGGCTGCTCTTTAGAGAAATGTCCTGCTGCCCTTCCTCTGGAAGCCAGAGCCCAACGTGCCGCCCGCTGGAGACGCCAGGAGGGGCCACATCAATCTGGGGAGGATTGTTAAGAACGCCCAAGGCTGGGAACTAATCCACCTGCTTGCTAATGCACTTTCCAGGGTCTTCTGATGCGAAGTCCCTCTCTTACAGAACCTGCAACAAGCCAGTTCCACCTGCGCTTCACCAGGGATCGATTTTGGGGGGGTATATGTGCGTGAGACTATTAATACCCCCCAGTATTTCCTACCCCGCCCCCCATCCCTTGAGCTCAGCGCTCACACGGGCTCTGGCTATTCCTCTCCATCCGGAGACAGGTGTGGGGATGGCGGGGCTATGGGAGGGGCAGGGAGCTGGGGGAGGAGAAGGGGATGGGGAAGGAGCTGAACTCTCCAGATGCCTGAGCCGCCCAGCTCTGCAGGACCAGGGAAGGGGGCTTCCCATGGCTAGGTATTAAGGGGACTCCCCGCGGGGTTCCCCAACCCCCTGGAAGCTGCACTGGGGGGCGGGGGCATCACACAGCAGGGACCGAGCGGCCAGGGGGAGAACCCCGGGGAAATGCAAAGGGCTTGAGAGGCAGCTGGAGCCGGGCGCTGCGCGGGGCTCGGGGAAGCGCGATCGCGGAGTTTCCAGGACCATGAACTCCCCTTGCAGCGGGGGGCTGCTGCTGATCCCGGGCACGGAGCCGCGCCGGAGCCCCTGAGGAGCGGAGCCGCCGGAGAAGGCGATGGGCCAGAGGCTGGGCACGGCGCTGCTGCTCCTCACGCTGGGTAAGGAACGGGCAGCCCGGGCGGCTCCGGTCCCGCAGGAGACACGCTCGAACCGGACCCCGGGGGAGCCAGGCAGGGACCGGCCCCTCAGCAATAGGGCAGAGTCCCGCTGGGGGGCAGCCGAGCCAGGGGGCAGCACCGCCCCGGCGGGGTCACCCCAGCGCAGCCGGCGGTGGCGCCCCCTGGCGCTGAGCTGCCGCGGTGCGCCACGAGCCCGGAGCCTGCAGGCGCCCCCAGCCCAGGCTGCCCTCGGGGGAGGCTTTTCTCTCGGCTTCCGCCCGGGAGGGGGCGCGGGGGGCGTGTGGCCCGCAGTGGGCACCGCGGGTTACATCCGCCACCCAGACCCAGGCAGTCCCTGGCTGCAGCTTTCCCGAGCTCATCCCTTGGTGTGACGCGCCCAACCTCCGGGGGCAGCCGGTGGCCCTT
This sequence comes from Emys orbicularis, assembly GCF_028017835.1. NCBI lineage: Eukaryota > Metazoa > Chordata > Testudines > Emydidae > Emys > Emys orbicularis. The sequence continues at coordinate 20,618,042 of NC_088694.1, read as the reverse complement.
CCCATCTTAACCCCGAGCCCAGCCTGGGCAGGGGAGCAGGAACTTCCCCCGGGCCCTTCCTGCTGGGGGAGTTAGTGGGTCCCAATTGCCGTGGAAATTTCGGAGGTGGCTGCATTTCAGCTGCTCTCAGCTGGAGCAGAGAAGTCCCCTCTCCATGCAGGGCGGGGGTGGGGGGTGGGGGCAAGTGGGGTAATTTGCCCCAGGCCCTGGGCCCCACAGGGGCCCCCACGAGAATATAGTATTCTATGGTATTGCAACTTTTTTTTAATGGAATGGGCCCCCAAAATTGCTTTGCCCCGGGCCCCCTGAATCCTCTGGGCAGCCCTGTTTCCATGGGAGGGGGCACGGAGGATGCCATTCCCCTCTGCATGGAGCACTGCAGTTGGCTCTGAGCCCTGCTGGTTGGTTAGCCAGGAATAGGATCTCTTCTTACGGGTCACAGAGGGACAGGCACACAATAGAGACACAATAAACTAAGCACCTGTCACCAGAGCAGCCTCTTCTCTCCCATCCTTTTCATAGTGAAAGAATCCTAGATTCCAAGGCCAGAAGGGACCATTGGGATCATCATAGAATATCAGGATTGGAAGGGCCCTCAGGAGGTCATCTAGTCCAACCCCTCCCACCCTCCCTGCTCAAACAGGACCAAATTCCCAACTAAATCATCCCAGCCAGGGCTTTGTCAAGCCTGATCTTAAAAACCTCTAAGGAAGGAGATTCCACCACCTCCCTAGGTAACCCAGTCCAGTGCTTCACCACCCTCCTAATGAAAAAGTTTTTCCTAATATCCAACCTAAACCTTCCCCACTGCAACTTGAGACCACTACTCCTTGTTCTGTCATCTGCTACCACTGAGAACAGTCTAGATCCAGCCTCTTTAGAACCCCCTTTCAGGTAGTTGAAAGCAACTATCAAATCCCCCCTTATTCTTCTCTTCTGCAGACTAAACAATCCCAGTTCCCTCAGCCTCTCCTCATAAGTCATGTGCTCCGGCCCCCTAATCATTTTTGTTGCCCTCCACTGGACTCTTTCCAATTTTTCCACATCCTTCTTGTAGTGTGGGGCCCAAAACTGGACACAGTACTCCAGATGAGGCCTCACCAAGGTCGAATAGAGGGGAATGATCACGTCCCTCGATCTGCTGGCAATGTCCCAACTTATACAGCCAAAATGCTGTTAGCCTTCTTGGCAACAAGGGCACACTGTTGACTCATATCCAGCTTCTCGTCCACTGTAACCCCTAGGTCCTTTACTGCAGAACTGCTGCCTAGCCATTCAGTCCCTAGTCTGTAACAGTGAATAGGATTCTTCCGTCCTAAGTGCAGGACTCTGCACTTGTCCTTGTTGAACCTCATCAGGTTTCTTTTGGCTCAATCCTCTACTTTGTCTAGGTCCCTCTGTATGCTATCCCTACCCTCCAGCGTATCTACCACTCCTCCCAGTTTAGTGTCATCTGCAAACTTGCTGAGAGTGCAGTCCTCGCCATCCTCCAGATCATTAATGAAGATATTAAACAAAACCGGCCCCAGGACCAACCCTTGGGGCACTCCGCTTGATACCGGCTGCCAACTAGACATGGAGCCAGTGATCACTACCAGTTGAGCCCGACGATCTAGCCAGCTTTCTATCCACCTTATAGTCCATTCATCCAGCCCATACTTCTTTAACTTGCCGGCAAGAATACTGTGGGAGACCGTATCAAAAGCTTTGCTAAAGTCAAGGAATAACACATCCACTGCTTTCCCCTCATCCACAGACCCAGTTATCTCATCATAGAAGGCAATTAGGTTAGTCAGGCATGACTTGCCCTAGGTGAATCCATGCTGACGGTTCCTGATCACTTTCCTCTCCTCTAAGTGCTTCAGAATTGATTCCATCATCTGACCTCCTGCATAGCACAGACCAGAGAACTTCCCCTAAATAGTTCCCAGAGCAGAGCTTTTAGGAAAACATCCAATCAATTAAAAAATGGTCAGGGATAGAGAATACAGCACATACATATCTTGGTAAATGGTTAGTTACTCTCACTGTTAAAGGTGTGCCTTATTTCCTGTCTGAATTGGTCTAGCTACAATTTTCAGCCTTTGGATCCTGTTAGACCTTTCTCTGCTAGACTGAAGAGCCCATTATTAAATATTTGTTCCTCATATCGGTACTTATAAACTAATCAAGTCACTCTTTAATTCTCTCTTTGTTAAGCTAACAGATTGAGCTCCTTGAGAGTCTGTCACTATAAGGCAGGTTTTCTAATCCTTTAATCATTCTCCTGGCTCTTCTCTGAACCCTCTCCAATTTATCAACATCCAGCTTGAAGTGCAGACCCCAGACCTAGACTTAGTGTTCCAGCAGCAGTTACACCAGTGCCAGAAACAACGGTAAAATAACTTCTGTACTCTTATTCATCCAAGGATTGCATTAGTCCTTTTGACCACAGCATCATACTGGGAGCTCATGTACAGCTGGTTATCCACCACAACCCCCCAAATATTTTTCAGTCATGACTTCCCAGGATAGAGTCCTTTATCCTGTAAGTATGACCTACATTCTTTGTTCCTAGATGAAAACATTTACATTTAGCGATATTCACATGCATAGTGTTTGCTTGTGCCCATTTTACCAAGCGATCTAGATTGCTTTGTATTAGTGACCTGTCCTCTTTAGTATTTAACACCCCCAGTTTGTCTCATCTGCAAACTTTCTCTCAGTAGTCATCCATGAGAAATCTTCCTCCTGAAATTCTGGGCACAGAGGGCTTGGGAACCATCCCAAAGGGAATCAAAAAAAGGGGCAGTGCAGGTTTGAATTCTTGGCCATTCTTCTTGCTATTTCCCCTTTGGGCAGAATGGGATTCATTGAGGGCTGGAATAGGAACAGGTCCCCACTTTGTGTCATCACTGAGTCCACTGATTTTTAAGAAGAAACCCTGTTTACTAAGGGCTAAAAAGTGCATTTCTCCCCTTCCCAGCAGAACAGAGAATGTTAATGGTTCCTTTTTTTCATATTTATTCCAGGGATGGAACGGTGTCTGTGTAGGGGAGGGTACTCTCCCTAGCTCTTCCCACAAACCAAGCCCTGCCCACCTAAAGCACTAAAATGACATGTTGCGGTGTAGCTTACGCCAAGCTTCCTAATATGATTCACTGCTGACCACAGCTAGAAAAAAAAAAAAAGAGGGAGAAAGAGTTAACAACATTGCTATTTAAATCATCATTGTTAGGCTTCACTGCTAAAGTCCCATCACAATGAATATGAGCAGTTCCCCTTTTCAGAGCTATTATTGCAGGCTGCTTGCAAACCCGGGCACATGTCACTGCATTGGTTACATTTGGTTCACGTGTTGACACAAGTTTCCTTCCAGAGATGAGGGCTCGAGAGGCTTGTTTTAAGCTGAGACTGTGAAGCACAAGCTGGCAGCGCCCATGAAATAGCTGCCATGAGCTCGCCCAGTTTGCCCTCCGGTTTATGCAGGCGTTTACATGTATGTAGCCCTTCAGAGAACATGGGCTCTTGTCCCACAGCCCATGCTAGAAGTTGTGGGGAAGCCTCTGGGAGGTGACCTTACTGGGCTGACTCAGAGCTGGGTTGCTACACTGTTACATAAATCCCCTTTTTGGTTTATAGGGTATTTGGTCAGGTCGCTGGCTTCAGAAACTAAATGTGAAAACATTTACCAAGGCTTCTCTGACTGCGTCTTAAAACTGGGGGAAAACATGGCCAGCTACGAGGAGGACGACAGGGATGAGGTGCAGGGGCTGCACACTGTTTGCGGGTGAGTAGCAACCCCACAGCTCTGGCCCTTCTTCCCTACGAACACATGGCAAATGCACACACTGCTGTGCTCACCCCAACCTCCTGAGATGCAGAACACACACACACCACACAGGCAGACACACCCTCTCACACACAGTCTCATGCAGGCCGAGACAGTAGGGCACCACAGAGCCTGCAGAGCAGGGAATCAGCAAACCCTCCAAGGACTCCCAATCAAAGCTGAGGATGCAACCCATGCAGAGTAGTTTGGGGTATTATTATTATTGTGCATTTTTAGCGACAGCGTAGGGTTCCTGAGGATTTAGGTAATCCGCCCATCTGGGATACCATGCTCTAACCTCCTCTTCCACTCAGCCTCCCAGGCCCCCCACCTGCCTCTGGCTGCTTTCTCTGACAAAAATAGATTTCTTTCAGTATAAGCCAGGCTCTCCTCACCTTCCTGCTTCCCACCTCAGGCAGGAGCTGGGACAGAGGCTACTGCTTGCCAATCCCTGATAACGACGCTTTCCCGTCCTCAGGAGATCGGTGGAGAAGAAGACTCTTGCACCCAGCTAGTGTAGGTGGAGATGGAGAACTCCCCCCGCTAAGCATGGCTCTAGCCTTTAGGGCTGCATGAGACATAGCAAAAAAGGTGTCAAGAAAATCCTGCCAGGCTAGACCATGCCAAGGATTAAGCACACAAGAGCAGTTGGAGCCAGACTGCAAACTGCATTTAATCAGGTGTCAGCAGCCTAAAAGCAAGCTGAACTCAAGGGTCCTTCCTGCAGGGTCAGGGCCCAGTTCATTCCTGGTGAAAGTCCAATAATTTCAGGCCCCTCAGTGAGCAGCTGAGCTTCACAGCCGAGTTCAAAAGGTGGAGGATCCATTCAGTTACCAGGGGTGATAACCTAATCAGGACCAAGGGGAAAGCAAGGAAGGGGGTAAAATAGTAAAGCTGCTGGAGTTCACCACAGAGCGTGTTCAGGGAAAGGTCTGATTAAAAGGGAATGAGCTAAAGCAAGTGAGGGAAGGGAGACACAGGGAGGAAATGAAAAGTTGGCAGAGATAAATGAAGATGGCTGAGGGTTCTGAGCATCCCCAGCAATGAATCCACAGGAGTGAAAAGGCCAAGGGGGGAATAAGGAGATGCAGAAAGCAATCAAGGGAAAGACAGATGCACTGGGGAGGTGTAAACCTTCGAGCCCAAGGAGGAGGGCTGAGAAGATTAGAGGAGTAAGAGCATCTGAACTAATAAGGAATCAACGGGAAGGGGGAGGGGTGGAAATGACAGGCAGGATCTGAATGAAGGCATTTCTCTTACACCTCAGGGTTAGGGGTTAGTGAAAGAGACAAGCGGTGGGATTGATGGGGCTGCTGAAAACGGAAATGAATTCCTAGCCCTGCATGGGAACAGGAACGAGATGCAACAGGCAACCATTTGCCAGGGAAGAAAGATACCAGGACCGAGCTGAGAAGCCCACCAGCCCAAGCGATTGGAAAGGAGAACACAACAGAATTCCAGCACCAGTGGAGATTCCTGCCAGCACTCTGCAGGATCCCTGACAGCGAGTGCAGGATCCATTTGTCCCAGGTGGAGAGAAGTCAACCTCACTATTGTTGTGTGGAGCAAAGGGGAGCATTGCTTAGAAAGGGGGACAGATTGCTTCTTTCTTCTTCCTGTCACCTGATCTGAGTGCTTCCCAAACACTGAGCTTTTAGCTTTACATCCCACTCCATTCCCCCATGAAGAGAAGAGTCACTATCCCCAGTTTACAGAAGGTGTACCTGAAGCACAGAGGAGGGAGGTGATATTGCCAAGGCCACAAGGCAACTCAGCGTCGGATTTAAGCAACTGGGGTTACGGATCATTTAAGCTAGCTCTAAAGGAAGTAATGCAATCCAGGAGCCGATTATTTATGTATGTATCTCCAGCTTCATAGGGGGTGGGGTCTCTGTTTAGTGAACTCAGTGGTGTCAGCAAAGTCTTTTTCTGGTATAGGGCTGCTGCCTTATAACCAAGGTAACAAAAGACATAGAAACGGGGAACAGGAGGTGGAAGTAAGTGGGGAGGCTGTGCAGGGGGTGGAGTGGGGTGAACAGAGCTTCCTCTAAGCTAGAAGTAGAGGGGAGTTCCCCCACTTCTCCCTGGATTGAGTGAGTAGTGCTGCCCCACAAAACCCATCCTCTTCAGCTGGTCAGTGAGAGCTGTGCGCGCCTGTTTCTATTGGCTTTAACCACTTCATAGGAATGTTCTGAAATCTAACATTGGGCCTCCCAATGGATTAGAAAGGAGGAAAGACTTTTGTTAAACTCTGTTATCTTACTAGGTTGGTTCAGAGGACAGATTGGAGTTCCAGAGAGTAGGTGCCCTGGAGGAAAAGCTGCCTTTCTGTTTTCCTAGGGGATCTTCCCCAGCTGTACACAATAATATAACCTGACCCAGCCACCAGGTGTGAAGTAACCCTGCCCCCACTCCCAGGTGTATGCTGAAATGTAAACCTGACCTAGGTGCTCTTGTTTTCTGATGGATCTTCCCCCTCACCATTGCACACATGAACTTTCCCAGGTCTGTAGTGTGAACCAAATCTGAAATTCACACATTTCCCACATTAGTAGCGCTGCACCGGTTTAGCTAGATTAATTTTAAATTGGTCTACTTAAACTAGTGCAGAGCTTTAATGTAGACACACACTCACCATTGGAGGTTTGTACCAGTTTAACTAGACTGATTGTAAATCAATCTAGTTGAACCAGTGCATCTTTTCTAATGTAGACCAGCTCTGAGGAGGAGAAACATCAGGCCCAAGCTAGTAAAGCTGGTCACAAATCAGAATTTCCAGGCCATGGAAAATTCCAATATTTCACACTTGCTTTTGTCCTGAATTGGTGCATCATGGGTGAGGCTACGTTTTAGTCACAGGTATTTTTAGTAAAAGTCATGGACAGGTCACGGGCAGTAAACAAAAATTCACAGCCCATGACCTCTCCATGACTTTTACTATAGACCCCGAACTAAAACTTGGCTGGGAGGCCATGGTGCTCTGGGGGGGCATCCCGGAGGTGCCGTGCATGATGGGGCAGGGGGGTGGACAGGATCCCTGCTGGTGCTGGGGGAGGGAGGGTTGGCAGGGCTCGCAGGCTCCTTACCTGACTGCGCATGTCCTTGCAGCTCCTAGGGGGAGGGGCGGCCAGGGGGGCTCCATGTGCTGCTTCCGCCACAAGTGCCGGCTGCGCAGCTCCCATTGGCCGGGAATTGCAGCCAATGAGAGCTTCGGGGGGCAGCGCCTGTCGGCATGGGCAGCGTGCGGAGCCCCCTGGCCCCTTGGCCTAGGAGCTAGGGACATGCTGGTGGGAGCCAGGACCCCCTCCAGGTAAGCAACGCCCCGCACCCCAATCCCCTGCCCCAGCCCTGAGCCCCCTTCCACACACCCAAACTGCTGCTGCTGGCCCAGGGGCTCACCAGCCGGGCAGCCCCTGAGCCCAAGCACCAGCCGCTGCAGAAGTCACAGAAGTCATGGCAAGTCACGGAATCCATGACTTCCATGACCTCCGTGACAGACACGCAGCTTTAATCATAGGAGATCTCGTCCAGCCAGGGAGCCCAGCCCATAGAGAAGAAAAGGGGCATGAAGCACCTGAACTGCAACTCCCATGAGGTACCACGGCAACTCAAACAGACACAGATTAACGTCAAACTGACCCACAATGAAATGTTTCAATTCATTTCGACAAACAAAATGTTTTGTGTTGGGTCCGCCTGGCATTAAACAAACTATTTAATTTTGATAATAGAAAATTTTGTACATTTTCCATTTAAAAAAAAAAAAAGGCAAATCCCATGTACAAATTAGAATTTTCAGCAAGATTAGAAGGGGGTTAGAATGAAAAGCCTCCTGGACTGATAATGCTGGGCAGAGATTCTGGTTTGAATTGGGAACGGAAGACAAATGACATCTTCGCTAGCAGTAGAAAATGGCCAGGTTCCTTTAAAGGGGCTTTCAGAGGAGTCCATGTATCATACTGTGAATCGTAGCATGTATCTCTTCCTGGCAGCACACAACAGCATATCATACCACTGCCCTTTTTGTGGATGCGAACAATGTATTTGACTGCTTTACTAAACAGCTTTTCAGTGTTTTTAAAAAACAAAGTTTATTTCATTTCTAAAGAAACAACTGATTTCTGCTCCAATTGGCAATAAAGCCTGATTTTCTAGGAAGCTACAGGGCTCTAGAGTGGCTGAAAACAAATACAGAAAATTAGTAAAACACTGGAACTACAGACGGTGCTACATAGCACTGGAATCCTGACCATGCTAGCAGGGGTTCTTGTGTAGGTCCTGGTGAATGGCCAACCCTGCAAGACAACCGGGGCTATTGTGATTGAAGGAAAAAAGTAATGATCCCCTTTCCTGCCAAGGAATATCTTGGGCAGTTATTGGCCTTTAACCCTAAACTCTCCCTATGCCATCTACAATTCAGCTAATGTAGGATGGTTTTCTCAAGCCCCTCCTGTGCCATGTTCTCTCCAGGAGTGAGATACACAGGTCAGTGACAGATATGGAGATCAGAATAATTGATGCCTTGGAAGGCAGTCTAGTATGAAATCAGCAGCATTTGTTTTTCAGTTCTGCTTGTGCAGTATTTCCCCAGAGTCCAACACTGACAAGTCATTTGATCATAGCCTGTCTGGCTGAACAGATGGAGGCTGTGAAGAGTGAAGCATTGTGGGAATTATGATCACCCAGCTGAAAGTAGAACCACCACTAAAAGTTGACATTCTCTCTCCTCTGCCCCACTTAATCTTTTGCCTGAAGAGATAGATCATTTTTAACCCCTACCTGACCAAGCTGTGTTTCCCAGTTCAGCTGCTGCAGGGTCCTGAGTGTAGCTCCCTAATGAACACAAGACCTTACCTTAGTTGGCACCAATGTTTCTCATTATGATCTCAGGACATTTATTCTGCCACACTGGCTTTATTTAATGAACTCTATGCAGCTGGTGTTCTGACATAAATCCTATTAAAAAAGGAAAGCACTAATGTCCATACTTCAAGAAGAAATAGTGTCATCTCCAGGAAAGGAAGATTTAGACAAAAGTAAAAAGATGTCTTCCCATGCTTGGGATGTTGACCCCAGCCAGATGGTCTGCTCAATCTCCCAGATTGAGATGGGACATCTAGCTGTGTCCCTCCATGAAGAATATGGCCAGCAAACCTAGTAAGATGACAGAGGAGAATTCACCGTCAGTCTAATAGCTCAAGAGACTGTAGATGTACCTATTTACCTTCAGTGACTTGGTGCAGGGCAGTATAGATCCACTGTGCTGGCCAGGGAAGCTCTCTGCACAGAGGGTTTTCTCAGGGGGGCAGTCCTCTACTCCTTTATGTTGTCCAAGAGGCATAAAGAATAACTGAGAATTGGCCCCCATGTGTTATGAAAAATTCTCTTCACCTCTTCTACAAATAGGGTTGCCAACCCTCCAGGTTTGGCCGGGAGTCTCCCAGAATCGGGCTTGATCTCCCAGAGGTTACTGAAGCCAATCCGGGAGATTTTAGACAACTAAAAGTCCAGCGGCACAACAGGGCTAAGGCAGGCTCCCTACCTGCCCTGGCTCCGCGCCACTCCCAGAAGCGGACAGCATGTCCGGCAGCGACTCCTAGGCGGAGGCGCGGCCAGGGGGTCTCTGCATGCTGCCCCCGCCCCAAGCACCAACTCCGCTGCTCCCATTGGCCGTGAATGGGGAACTGCGGGCAGGGGACGGTGCCTGCAGGCAGGGGCAGCGAGCGCCGCACAGAGCCACCCCTAAGTCTAGGAGCTGCTGCCAGACATACCACCACTTCTGGGAACCACCGAGGTAAGTGCCACCTGGCCGGAGTCTGCACCCCGAACCTCTCCTGAACCCCAACCCCCTGCTCCAGCCCCCTCCCGCACCCTAACCCCCTGCCCCCTCCCGCACCCAAACTCCCTCCTAAGCCCACATCCCGCACCTCTTCCCACACCCCAAGCCCCTGTCCCAGCCCTGAGCCCCCTCATGCACCCAAACTCCCTCCCACAGCCTGCATCCCGAACCCCCTCCCAAACCCCAATGCCCTGGCCCAGCCCTGAGCTCCCTCCTGCACCGAAACTCCCTCCCAGAGCCTGCACCCCTTTCCACACCCTAACCCCCTGTCCCAGGTTCAGCCCAGAGCCCCCTTCCACACTCCAAACCTCTTGGCCCCACTCCCCAGTCCAGAGCCCGCACCCCAACCCCCTGCTCCAGCCTGGTGAAAGTGAGTGAGGGTGGGGGAGAGCAAGCAACGGAGGGAGGGGGGCTAGAGTGAGAGGGGGCAGGGCCTCACAGAAGGGGTGTGGCCTTCGGGCAGGGGGTGGGGCAAGGGTGTTTGGGTTTGTGCGATTAGACAGTTGGCAACCCTATCTACAAATGACACTGTCACAGTTACAGGGCAAGATGCACTTCGGACCCCTTTCAGTTCCTCTTGAGGGCATCCTTCAGATGACAGGCTTGGCTTCCTGCACCTCTCTCAAAGGGTGGAACCCCACAGTCTAACCACTCTTGCCCCACCCCCTGCCCGAAGGCCCCACCCCTGCCACACCCCTTCTGTGAGGCCCTGCCCCCTCTCACTCTAGCCCCCCTCCCTCCGTCGCTTGCTCTCCCCCACCCTCACTCACATTCACCAAAGGCACACAGTACGCAGAGAGAAGGGGTAAAACAACAAAAGGCCCATATGGGTCTTAACTAACCTTCCTTCTTTCCTTGCCAGTGTTGGGTAAGTTTCACTCAGTCCAGACCTCCCCTGCTCCAGCGCTGGAAGCGACAGACAGCCCCTGAACATCCTCTGTCTCTCCCTGTCAGAGATTCCTCCCCAGCCACTACTGCCTGCTCACTCCTCCTTCCTCCCTAGGCCAGGGTCTTTAAGGCTTTAGAATCCCCTTTGATTCTAGGTTCAGGCATAGGAAGAAGAAACCTTGTTCATCTAGTTGGAGCCCGGCAGAGGCATTCTCCAATAAATTCTCCATAGTTTTATCCAGGACCAGGACCCTTGGTATTCTCTCTGGCATATTTTATTTTTGTCATTGTTTCATTTCCTGTTTCTTCCCCTCACCTCATTTACAGCCTCCTTTGATTTAACTCCTTCCACTCAGGCATGACAGCAAGCAAATAAACCAAGGCACATAAAAAAATAATACAGACTCTTCCTTCATTCTGTATAGACACTGGATTAGAAAACTGAAATAGTTTTCAAGAGCCAGTGTCCTTACCCCCAGTCTGTGATTACATTGTGGCCAAGCCCATCATTCAGCTTGGACAAAGAAGAGCAATGAAGTCAGTCAAACATTTGCTCTTAATCTGTTTCACTTTCAGGGACTCAGAGTTGGAATTCCAAGCACTGAAGGGGGACAGCAGTTTATAAAAAACAATGGATTTCATTGGCTTTCAAAAGAATTGTAGAAACACTTCAACAAGTTTGGGGGGTTAGTTTTTAGCAAATGAGCTCTGTGAGACCCACAAAGGGGGATTAATGATGCCAGAGCAGGGAGGTAGAAAACTAAACTCCCAGTAAGAACAGTAGGACAATGGAACAGACTGCCTAAGGAAGTTGTGGAAGCTCCTTCATTGGAGGTTTTCAAAAGAGACTGGGAAACCATCTGTATTGGATGGTTCAAACCCAGCAAATCCTGCATTTTGGCAGAGGGTTGGACTAGATGACCCTTGCGGTCCCTTCTAACCCTATGATTCCACTAACAAAAACCACCATTGGGTCAGTCTCCCTTAGATTTCCCAGTGCATCTGGCTTCTGCCTCTCTTTAAGGCTCTCATCTTGCCATCCTCTCAGTGCAGGATGAGCCATAAGCCTGTGCAGAATCCAGCTGAACTCAAGGAGGTATAGGAGTTCTCACAGGAGGAGCTCATTGCAGGATTGGGGCCTTAAACTGTAAGCAATTCAGGACTAAGACTCTCTATCTTGAGGCATTATACAATCAGGGCCGGCTCTGGCTTTTTTGCCGCCCCAGGCAAAAAAGCCTCCCGCCGCCCCGCCCCCCCCGCAGCAGGGGACGGCACCGAGCCCGGCCGGGGCCCCACTGTCCCCGACCGGCCGGAGCGCCGGGGGAGGGCGGCCCCGCTCTTCCCTGCCGGCCGGAGCGCTGGGGGGGAGGGCGGCGAGCCCGGCTGCGGCCCCGGTCTCCCCAGCCGGCCGGAGCGCCAGGGGGAGCGGGGCGGCGAGCCCGCCGCGGCCCCGCTCTCCCCGGCTGGCCAGAGCGCCGGGGGAGGGCGGCCCCGCTCTTCCCTGCCAGCTGGAGCGCCGGGAGGAGGGCGGAGAGCCCAGCCGGGGCCCCGCTCTCCCCGACCGGCCGGAGCGCCGCGGGAGGGCGGCCCCGGTCTACCCTGCCGGCCAGAGCGCCGGGAGAGGGCGGCAAGCCCGCCATGGCCCTGCTCTCCCCGGCGGCCGGAGCGCCGGCGAGAGGGCAGAGAGCCCGGCCGCGGCCCCGTTCTCCCCAGCCGGCCGGAGCGCCGGGGGAGGGCGGTGAGCCCGCCGCCCGGCCCCGCTCTCCCCGGCCGGCCGGAGCGCCGGGGGAGGGCAGCGAGCCCGCCGCCCGGCCCTGCTCTCCTTGGCAGGCCTGAGCACCGGGGGAGGGCGGCGAGCCCGGCCGCGGCCCCGCTCTCCCCAGGTGAGCGCTGCCCCCCTCCAGGTGCCGCCCCAAGCACATGCTTGGAGGGCTGGTGCCTGGAGCCGGCCCTGTATACAATGCTGAACACATAGCCGTTATGTGCCAAATAAGTGCACCAAATGTAAATGTGGGGGCCAATTGAATTGAGAGTTTCCAGTGGGGAGAAAGGTTTTGTCTTGGATCTTTCTGCTCTGTGGCATTTTAAATGAACTAACAGCCTCCATTCTTCCCTCGGCTACAGGTATTGGGATGAATTTCACATGTGCGCCATGACTGCTCTTTGGGAGTGCCAGAAGGAGGCAGCAAGTATCTGGGAGACTTTGAAAAAGGAATCTAGAAAAATCAAATTCCAAGGCAGCTTGTTTGATCTCTGCAGTCCCAACAGCTCCCAGAGCTTCAGCTTGACAAATGTTTCAAATGTTGTTGTCTTAAGCCTCTCTCTGATGGTCACTTGGCTTAATTTGTAAATGGAGCAGCTCTGAAAGTATTGGAATGAAGAGGTATTATCAGTGTCATCGGTGTAGTTATGATCAGAAATGTAGTATTTCCAAACCTTTGAGAAATACTCGGTATGGTGCTGGATGAACACTTGATTTTATTATTCCAGGTCTGTGAGCCTCAGAAGAGCTCGGCAGCATCTCCTTGGTTGCACTGTCTCTAAGTAACTTACATGATTAATCATAAACTCAGCACTTGCTATAACTTGACATTGTCCAGCTGCAAGTGCACCCACAGCTCCGACTGATGGTGCAGAGTGCTGGAGGCTGTAGCCTGAGGGCCAAAGGACTGGGGAGAAATTCAGGATTAGTGCTAAACACTAGGTTCTTTTGCACTCTTTTCTATCTATAGTCACTGGAAGCGAATCTGTTTATTCAGCTGCCTGTTTCTGCCAGACAAATGCTCCACTTTTTTTCGGTGGTGATGGGCGGGAGGAAGCAATTACTGGTGGTGTTTTTGAAGTGCAGGGAGAATGTATTGAACCTGTCAAAGGCAGGAAGGATTCCTTGTCATGTTGCTAGTAGAATCCTCCCCTTTGGGGATGGTGAAGCCTCCCCTTGCAGAACAATCTCGGACATGTCTGTTTCTTGTGAGATGCACCTGGCTACCTGAGTGACTCTTGCGTTGTGTGTAAATCCCTTTCATAAGGAAACAAGAGGGAAAAACATAATGGGGAAAGGGGGAGGGTTGGGCTAGAGGTTTCTAATAACTCTTTTGCTTTAAAAGTATCCCAGGAGACACCTGTGAGCAGCACTGTGACTGACTGTGTAATTCAAAAATATCAAATAATGTCTGTTGTATAACCTACACCTGTCAAAATGGAAATCATTTGTCTTGCTTTCTTGGTCTATAGCACAGTCACTCCCTGTCTCTTCCAATGCAGCCCAGACAGTTGTTCATGTCACGGCTTCAACACTGCCATTAAACATATTTGCAATACCAAGAGACTCTTGCAAGTGATTTCAGGATATGTTGAAAAACTCAACTGTATTATCTGGCAGTTGAAAGCAGTGACTTAACTGTGCCCTTTCAATTCCAGGGCACTAAGAACTATCTCCGAGGCCCTACCTGGGCATGCAAGGGGGTCTAAGACAATAATGTGCATCAGTGCAGGTCTGCTCCTTCACACCTATTACAGCACTTCAAAGAGAACAGGAATTTCCAGAATGGATCAGACCCAAGATCCATCTAGTCCGGTAACCTATCCCTTGACAGGCCAGTACCAAATGCTTCAGAGGAAGGTACAAGACATCTGCAGTTGGCAGATGTGGGATAATCTGTGCCCATTGAAGGTCTCATCCTGATCCCTAATAGTTGGAGATTGGTTTAAGGCCTGAGTATATTGTTTTATATCCTTTCCAAAGTGTTTGTTAGCTTTAAATATAGCAACTCAGGATCCTCTTGTCATTGATATTACTCCAATCTTTTTCTGAATCTTGCGATTTACTTGGTCTTATCGACTTCCTGTGGCAACGAGTTCCACAGTTTAATTATGCACTGGGTGAAAAGGTCTTTCCTTTGATCAGTTTTTAATTTTCCATCATTTAGTGGTATTAAAGGTCCCCTTGTTTTTGTGTTATGAGACAGGGAGAACAGAAGCTCCTGCTCCACTTTCTCTGTAGCATTAATTGTATATACTTTTATTATGACACTCATGACCGTCGAGCAGGGCACTCATTCAATTTTGAATAGAGGGAAGCAGCATCTAGCAACATACAGTATGGATGAGTTGCACAGCTCTGAGGATTCCCATTACCACAGTAGGGAAGAAATTGTTAGTTATCCCAACCGAGGAGCCTGTGTTTACTGTTAGTCTCTCTCACATCCACAGATTGGTTCAAACCAGCATGTATGAATTAGAAACAATAGGTATAAAGGTTCTAACAACGTTCGCAAATCTGGGAACATGCTTTAGAGTGTGAACAATGACTTTAGTGGGCCAGTAAGTGAGGCACTGCTAGCCCTTGGGATTTAGCCAAGTATATTGCAGACACATACGCAAGCTTCTCCTTCAGCAAGGAATATCTTTTGGCCTTTCTGCTGACACTGCAAACAAGAGGTCCATTAGTGCCATCCTTGACAAGTCAAGTTCCTTCCTGTGTAACTTCTTGCACTCTGCCTGCTGCCCTAGTTACTATTTACCACCCTGCTCTCCACAGCACTGCTAAGCAACCCTGCTCACATTGTCAGCAGGGAGGGAGTCCTCTACAAAATTAATGAAGTGGCAGCTCCCAAGAAATCTGAAACAGCTCAGGGGAGGAGCAGCAAGTATTTAAACTCCACTTCCAGATGGGACATCCAGAGCTTTTGCTAATGAGGAAGACATTAATAACACTCTCTTAAGGGTGGCATACGGATTTCAGGGAGACAAACATCTCTGGCATTGGGCACAATGGTACCTGGTGGGTGAAGCGGTTAACAAGGAGCATTGTAGGATTTAGATTTAACTAGTCTCAACTCCATATTCAGCTTGGTTCTACTTTCTGCTCTGATACAAAATGCAGTATATGCTGTGGCTTCATTCCATTCTCTCCTCTCCCCACTATCAGTGTCCCTGCCCATTCCCTACACATTCTCCTGTGGGGGAAAGCTGGAGTAGCTGGACACTGCCAACGGCCAAGGCAGAGACTGCTTTGTGGCCACACCTATTTAATTCTGCTTTAAAGGAAGCAATAGTATGGTTTAGACTAGTAAACAATTATCTAATGCCTTAACAGGCTTCCTCTTCTTAGCTGCTTTAACAGATTGGCATCTTCCCCTTTGTTAAACTTTCAAGCTTTTAAACAGTTCTAGAAGACAAAATGATGTCTTAATGATTAGTACTCTCTGCAAAGCCTACTTCCTGCCAAACCTTACAGACCCTGGATGAAAATATCCAGTTTGCTGACACTACTGCAACCCCCAGAAAGGGAGCAGGTGTTGGAGAAAATCTCCCTGGGAGCAAAACCCCTCAGCTCCAATGTACTAAAGAAAAGGTTCATTAAGAAATAGACCATCTGCCATTGCTCTGGTGTAGAACTAAAAGTTCCAAAGCCAAAGAACTGCTGAGAATTCATCAACTATGTGCAAGTGAAAATTAGGCTTTATGACATGGGAGTGGAGGGTCTCAGCGTTTCCAACTCAATTTTTGGTTTAAAAAGACTCTGCCCCCCTTCAACCAAGGACAGGTAGGCACTGAATTTTCCTACAAAAGGCACTGACATATGGTATAAATTCAAGTCCTCAGAGGCAAAGAATCCAGACCTGTCAACAAACATATTTCAAATCCCACATTACAGCATTTCATGCCAATGCAGCATGGTCTAGAGTCCAGCGGTTCTCAAACTTCATTGCACTGCAACCCCCTTCTAACAACAAAAATTACTACATCACACACACACGGGAGAGAAGAGGAAAGAGAGGAAGGAGGAGCCCAAGCCCCACTGCGCTAGGCTGAAGCCCTCGAGTTTTGGCTTCTGGGGCCCAGGCTTCAGCTTTAGTTCCGGGCCCCAGCAAGTCTAACGCTGGCCCTGGTAATCCTATTAAAATGGGGTCCCAACCCACAATTTGAGAATCGCCGGTCTAGTCCATTGAGAGATAAGTGGTACTGTTTCCAAATAAGAACGAGAATGGGAAACATAACAGTAACACTTAGATCAGGTGGTCTCACAAATATGTATGTGTAGCCAGCAGCTCTTTCCTCTTTAATGAGTGGGACTACTACATCCCTCCATTGCTTCTCCCTGGTATCTAACTCTAATCAAGGAGGCTCTGATATTTTCCTCAAGAAGATCCACCCTTAAAAATGTGATTGAGAGCCACTGTGAAGTGACTCCTGGCAGTGCGTTACTGACCCACTGATCAAACCTACAAGACCCTGCAGTTCTTTCTGCATATGGGACTCGGCCTTCCCTCACACTAGTACTGACAGAAAGGAGACATTAAGGTTGAATATCACAAACAGCCTTTCATCTAGAGGCTCAATTGGATGTGGAATATCCCAAATTACCAATATTGCAAGAGTGGAAAGATAGCTCAGATCTAGGATGAATAAACTAATAGCTATGGTTTCATGAGATTACTCTGAAGTTGGGGTCACATATATGCAGCAGGCTCTTCACAAACTATATGGGATAATTTACACTGGAAGAAATCGTAACAGATCATTCTAGTTACATGCTTCAGCCCTGAAACCCCTGAAATGGGATCAGAATTGTTCTGAAGATATGCCAGGTCAGTTGAGCCCACAGTGATGGTGCTTAATATGGCTACAGCAAAGGTTCCCAAAGTGTGGTCCGTTCAGCAGTTGCTGGTGGTCTTCAGAGCATATGGTCACAGTGCTAGCAGTTCTTATTTTCAGCTGCTAAACTGCATTAGGAGATATATTTTTAGCTATTATATATTGTCCTGATATTAGTTTTCCCTATAAGCAAGTACAGTATTATGATGTCATCACATTTGGAGGGTATAGCAGGGAAATTCATCCTACTGTGAATGAGAAGGGAGGTGGCTGGGAGATAATTTCTCTTCATATGTTATCTACACTAAAAAGTTTGACAACCCAAGGCTACAGCATTGTCTGTTCCAATTTGCATCTGGGCACTTACCTTACTTTCTAGGAGAGGAAACAATGCCACCTCCTGGAAGAAATGGTAATTCACACCCAGGATTACATAAGAACATAAGAATGGCTGTATTGGGTCAGACCAAAGGTCCATCTAGCCCAGTATCCTGTCTACCGACAGTGGCCAATGCCAGGTGCCCCAGAGGGAGTGAACCCAACAGGCAATGATCAAGTGATCTCTCTCCTGCCATCCATCTCCACCCTCTGACAAACAGAGGCTAGGGACACCCTTCCTTACCCCTCCTGGCTAATATCCATTAACGGACTTAACCTCCATGAATTTATCCAGTTCTCTTTTAAATGATGTTATAGTCCTAGCCTTCACAACCTCCTCAGGCAAGGAGTTCCACACGTTGACTGTGCGCTGTGTAAAAAAGAACATCCTTTTATTTGTTTTAAACCTGCTGCCCATTAATTTCATTTGGTGGCCCCTAGTTCTTGTATTATGGGAACAAGTAAATAACTTTTCCTTATTTACTTTCTCTACATCACTCATGATTTTATATACCTCTATCATATCCCCCCTTAGTCTCTTCAGCTTGGAAAAGAGAAGTCCTAGTCTCTTTAATCTCTCCTCATATGGGACCCATTCCAAACCCCTAATAATTTTAGTTGCCCTTCTCTGAACCTTTTCTAATGCCAGTATATCTTTTTTGAGATGAGGAAACCACATCTGTACACAGTATTCAAGATGTGGGCGTACCATGGATTTATATAAGGGCAATAAGATACTCTCCGTCTTATTTTCTATCCCCTTTTTAATGATTCCTAACATCTTGTTTGCTTTTTTGACCGCTGCTGCACACTGCGTGGACATCTTCAGAGAACTATCCATGATGACTCCAAGATCTTTTTCCTGATTCGTTGTAGCTAAATTAGCCCCCATCATAGTGCATGTATAGCTGGGGTTATTTCTTCCAATGTGCATTACTTTACATTTATCCACATTAAATTTCATTTGCCATTTTGTTGCCTAATCACTTAGTTTTGTGAGATCTTTTTGAAGTTCTTCACAGTCTGCTTTGGTCTTAACTATCTTGAGCAGTTTAGTATCATCTGCAAACTTTGCCACCTCACTTTTTACCCCTTTCTCCAGATCATTTATGAATAAGTTGAATAGGATTGGTCCTAGGACTGACCCTTGGGGGACACCACTTGTTACCCCTCTCCAGTCTGAGAATTTACCATTTATTCCTACCCTTTGTTCCCTGTCTTTTAACCAGTTCTCAATCCATGAAAGGACCTTCCCTCTTATCCCATGACAACTTAATTTACGTAAGAGCCTTTGGTGAGGGACCTTGTCAAAGGCTTTCTGGAAATCTAAGTACACTATGTCTACTGGATCCCCCCTGTCCACATGTTTGTTGACCCCTTCAAAGAACTCTAATAGATTAGTAAGACATGATTTCCCTTTACAGAAACCATGTTGACTTTTGCCCAACAATTTATGTTCTTCTATGTGCCTGACAATTTTATTCTTTACTATTGTTTCAACTAATTTGCCTGGTACTGACGTTAGACTTACCGGTCTGTAATTGCTGGGATTACCTCTAGAGCCCTTTTTAAATATTGGCGTTACATTAGCTATCTTTCAGCCACTGGGTACAGAAGCTGATTTAAAGGACAGGTTACAAACCATAGTTAATAGTTCCGCAACTTCACATTTGAGTTCTTTCAGAACTCTTGGGTGAATGCCATCTGGTCCCGATGACTTGTTACTGTTAAGTTTATCAATTAATTCCAAAATCTCCTCTAGTGACACCTCAATCTGTGACAATTCCTCAGATTTGTCATCTACAAAAGCCGACTCAGGTTTGGGAATCTCCCTAACATCCTCAGCCGTGAAGACTGAAGCAAAGAATCCATTTAGTTTCTCCGCAATGACTTTATCGTCTTTAAGCGCTCCTTTTGTATCTCGATCGTCCAGGGGCCCCACTGGTTGTTCAGCAGGCTTCCTGCTTCTGATGTACTTAAAAAATATTTTGTTATTACCTTTGGAGTTTTTGGCTAGCCTTGGCTAGATTGAACATGCCTAAAGGAACAGACACATCCCTAAACAGACCTGGAATGAGAAGAATTTTGGCCTAGGCAAAACAGGACAAGGGGGATTAAGGCTGGTTGGCTACTGCAACGTTGCACTGTAAACAGCAGGAAAAGGCCTTCTAAAGAGCTCTTTGCTCTATTTAGGAAAAAACTGCCTAAACTATTCCCTAGGGAAAGACTGTTGTGCCACAATTGTTTTGCATATTCCCTTCCTCCTTTCTTTCCTAGAGTCATTTAATGGAAACAGATTCTTGGTTTCCTAAATCAGAATGGAGTTATTTGGAAAGGCTTGTGATGCCAACAGAAGAAGATTCTGACTTTACTGGAGCAGGAGGGAGCAACTGAACTCTGAGGAAACTAGGACCCTGTCATTGTACATATGCTTCCCCTCCCTATGCCCCCAAAGTAGTGAGGAGAAAAATACAGATTAGCAGAATTGTGCTTAAACTGAAACAGTTTGTGTTCTCCAGACAGCACTCAATCAAAGGTCTAATAGGATAGGCTCAAGTCTCACAATGTCCCCACTCACAAAGGACATATGAAAATCAAGAGATAGCAGCCCTCAGGATGCCATGGTGCTCTGCTCATGAAAACAGCAGCATTCTGTTCACTGACAATACAGAGAGATTCTCTCTGCTCCGTAATACCTCAGGAGAGTTTCAAACAAATATTTTACCCTGGATTAAAACACTATATACGAGCATATGAGATGAACAGTTGCAATTTAGCTTTGAAATTAACACAACAAAATAATCAAGAGACCCATTTTAGAGAGAGTTTATCAAATTCTGTGTCAAATCATCCCACCAATTCCAATTCTTTACAAACTGCACATTAATTTAGCAAATATAATTTATTCAAACTAATAACGTTCACCAATATTAATGTACAAAGGAAACAAGCCACACAAGAAAAAAGGAATTTCAGTGTTAAAATCCTAGTTTGCCCCCATTTAGAATGACACACAGACAGCACAGACTTAACATCCCTTAGAGGAAACTACACAACTAGAGGTAAGTCTGACCGTTTGGGATGCAGGACCCTAGGAAACCATTTGGCCTACTCCTTTCATTGGGAATACTGGGGTCAGTGGCTTATGAGAAGGGAGGTTCTATTTAAATTGCCTATCAGTCAAAAGCACCATCTCGTTAACAGCATAAGAGACAAATAACAGTCCCAAGTATGGCGTCCTGCAGCAAGAAACACCTACCAATTTTGGAAAACAGTCTTTGGTGGCAGCCTTCAGGCAGGAGTAAGTACTGGAATTTGATGATTGGTAGGAAGACGCAGGTTACTACGGAGTGGGAATGATGAAATGGTGCTTGTAACACACAGCAGAAAGCTCCCCTCAACCAACTCAACCCACAGTTCAACGTTTGGTGAATGTTATGGCCAATCCTCCATGCAAGAGGAGAATACGCTGGTTGATTTTCACTGGCTCCTGGATTTCTGGCTTGTGGTGTTTAACATTCATAGTGGGAAGTTTTACAAACCCTAGAAAGTGACCACTGGTGTTCCTTTCTGGCCAGACCGTAGTCCATTGCTGTGATGTGGACATTCAGTACGTAGCTCAAAGTGCTCAGCTCACCAGAAGAATTGTAACACACTGAAGGCAACTTAATACCATTTTTCCTATTTTGTTAAAAAAGTGTCTTCAATCCAGCAACATATGTTGCCTTACACCTACTCTAGGAACTAAACACGGGAACAATAATGAAGCCCATAGGAGCGTACAGGCCTTATAGGTTCACAACTGGTGACTGAGACAAACACAATTCTTTTTAATCCTACATCAGTTTAAATCCTTGATTTTAAAACAAAAACCAACCAAAGGAAAAAAGATGTAAGAAGCAGCTCCTAGTCAATCACTGTGCGTTTCTCCCCGAAGGTTTGATCATCCCAGCTCCAACATGCGCGCCAAAGACCTTGCACATGGGTTAAATTCCAGTTGCTTCTCATGCTCTAGGTTTTGTTGCCTGATTTTTCCCTGGTCCATATCACTTGAATTAATAGTGAAAGCACTCACATAGAATAATCATATTAAATGCCTTGTGTTATTAAAATAAAACTTCTGCTTTGTTCACTGTCTTAATGGCAACAGCAGAGATCTTCACACTCATGCAGCCACCAAGATCTAAAAAAGTCCAAACAGACCCGCTGTGCTTCTTTAATGAAGTTTTCTGGCATTGTCTTGTGTCACTGCCGAGGTGCTGGAAACAATGGCCTGATGCAGCGCATCCCCATAACAAGTTTATACGCTGGACTTGGGGACTGAATTCAATGGGATTTCTTTGAGTTCTGTTCTCATACAGAGATACTCCCCAATCACAGCCATGAGTGCCGTGCACACAACATGCACTAGCCACCACGTTAGAGCTGTGGGAAAGTGTGCATTATAAATCCAGCAACCCAGCAGATGGAAAAAATGAACTGTGACTGTGAAATCCAAACACTGCTTTCCTCGCCGGATAAAGTACAACAAGCCCAAAGCACTGCAAGAAGAAAGGAGAGACAGATGTAACTGTAACTATATGCAAACTGCCTTAAACTGCAGTGGCCTGAGAGGGAGGGATCTAGCAGCAGCCATCAGGAATTATCTGTACTGATTATTTATCCATTAAAAATAAACCTTAACTGTTCTGAAGTCAGGACTATTCTGACCTTGCTCAATGTTACTGCAGTAAAACTTAAGCAGCTTGTAGCATTTTAATTATGTGATGGCAGAGGAATAAGCTTTTAGTTTAAAAATTCCCAGCTGGCTTTCTGCCTCGTCTCTGCAATCTTTGGCCACTGGCTGAGACTAAATACTTTGCACCTTTTTAGCATTTTATAGATAAACAATTATTTACAAATATTAATTAATGTCCACAAAATCCCTCAGGTGCAGATTTTATCCCCAGCTAAAAGATGGGGAAACTGAGGCAGTGAGCTTAAATGACTTCTTAAGGGTTCAGAAGAATCAGCATCAGAGTCAGGACTAGAACTCAGGAGTTCCTCATTCCCAGTCCTGTGCTTAGACCTCCTAATTGCCAGCTGTCCCATTCAGGAGTCATTACTGATAAATGGAGGGAATTCTCAGATCTCAGCCAACAAGAACAAGATATGTTTGTTCTGCAACAACATAGTTCAAGTGACCTTAATGCACAGACCCGCACCTAAAACAAAAGAAGGATTAAGGAGACACTCGAATCACCAGGCCCAAATGACCTCCTGACTGGCACCTCATGGGGCAAGATCCTTGCTACTATGGGCTAGTTCTAGCACACAAGACATAATCAGACACAGTACCAGCTGTCTGCTTGGACAGCTTGGCAAAGGGGCAGGGAATAGGAACAGCTTTCGAGAGCAGGACCAATGCAGAGGGATAGGAAAATTGTGCTGAGGAAAGAGGGCAATTGTTCCAGGGAGATGTAAAACTCTTCACAGAATGATGTGCCTGGGACTGACATATGAAGTAAGAACAGAGAGTGGCTGGATGGCAAGGAAGGCTATGGAGAAGATGACTGTCCTAAGGGGGCACTTTGCCCTAGAAGAGCATTTTAGTAGATTGGGATGTAGGGAATTGGGGATACAATATGTGCATAAATGTGTGATCTGGTTTTTACAGTTTTCATCTATAGGCCATCCTCCTATTTCACAACCTATTGTTTGTAGCTTTCACTTGTTGCATCATGTCTACCATTAGCCTGAAAGCTCTTCAAGCAGGGAACTTGTGGCTCTGTATTCTTTGTAAGTGTGGGATACCTAGCACACTGCAAGTGCTATGAACAAATAAATAATAAAAATAGGCTCTCTCACTGGGACAAATTTAACTTACAAAGCCCCAGGCTCACACTGTGGACATGCAACAGAAGCACTTACATCATTTCCCTTCACACTGCAAGAAACACAATTTCCCACAGAGTTTGCAAGGTTCACCAGACTCAGACATCACATTTTGGGCAGAGTAAAAGGCTTCGGCTATTTCTGAACCCAGTCCACATTCCTATCATCAGCACTGCATGAGCCTCATCAAGAGTAGGGTAACAAGCTGTGTTGTTAGCATGTTAGCTAATGTGTACTAATAGATTTGAAAAGTCTAGCATAGACAATGCAGCAGGGTAGACTTTAACATGTGCTAAACTGGTTGAGTTAAAACCTAGGTTCCCCGCTGTGTTAAAGGCCGTATGTCTTGTATACAGTCAGTAGCCTTTTACAAGGTGTTAGCTAGCACATGCTAACATCACAGTTTTAAATTCTAATTTAAAGGCAATGATGTCTAATCCCAGACAGAAGATGTCCAATCCCAGTATGGATAAACAGAAGCTCAAAATCTCACAGCTGATCACTGGAGAGCTGACTTACCAGGTGAGTGCATTGAGGATGAAAGCAATCATGGAAAGTCTTCCAGGTGGGGTAGAGAATCCCAAGATCTATATAGAGTGATAAATAAGAAAGACACTGAAATAAATTGGAAATTGCTTCAGCTAGGACTCTACTCAACTCAGGCTCTTCCCAGTGGCCCAGTTCCATTCTATTTGCTCCCTACAAAGCTGACAAACTAGTATTTCTAGATTTTAAAAAACAACAACAAAAAAGCCAAAAATAGCAACAACAAAAATGTTTTCCTTTCCTAAATTGTGGGTTTGTATTTACAAGGTTAACTCTACCTGGGCATCTGGGAATTTTAGGGCTTGTGTGTCAGAACACACAAGGGAGAAATTCACCCTGGATGGAACTGCACTGACTTCAGTAAACTTACTCCAGGGCTGAGTTTGGCCCTGTAAGTCTCAAGAGAGTCTGGAGAACAACATTGATAAGACTAGGAGTACTTGTGGCACCTTAGAGACTAACAAATTTATTTGAGCATAAGCTTTTGTGGGCTACAGCCCACTTCTTCAGCCCACGAAAGCTTATGCTCAAATAAATTTGAGTCTCTAAGGTGCCACAAGTACTCCTGTTCTTTTTGGGGATACAGACTAACACAGCTGCTACTCTGAAACCATTGATAAGACTAGATCCCAGCTTCTGCAACACAGCTCTCTTCAGGTTTCAGAGCAGGGATCTCTCTTATGAGAATTCCCACGATTGTTGCATGTGGTAACTAAACGTAGAATCTCAGTTGCACTCTGAGATACTGACTCTTCTGGAGCACTCAGAGCATGGGAGGTTTGAGTTGTGGAAGAATTGTCAGTGTGCGCACTGCAAACAGAAACACTGTATGGACTGCTGTGGTCCTCTTTCCAGCAATGGTACTGCCAGAAGATTAGGTCTGAAGCCACAATCAGTAACTAAATATTTTCATGTATGAATTTTTTGTTAGACTGAACCCAGATCTCCTCTGTGGAATCACCCTAATTCTGTGCTCAGTGGTGCAGGAGACTCAAGATCCAATGTGGTCTGAGGACTCCGCATTTCTGAGTGTGCCAGTGACCATGTTAGACTGCAGTGTTTTATTCTCTGAATTTGAGAGACCTTCTCTGTGCTCTAGCTAAGGAAAAGCGTCTTACCTCATAATTGAAAATCTGGTCAAGAGAAGGGCTATTCTGCACCAGGCTGTCAACCAGAGCTAGCCAGAGCCCCAAGGAGCTGTAATAGACTGCCTGCATGAGGACAATCTGCGTCAGAATGAGGACAGGGTCCCAGACATAGCTACGGAACTGTCCTGCCATTCCCAAGGCAGCTCGCACACAACCAGGGGAAAGTTGATGTGTCAGCCCTGAAAGAAGACACTGGGCGATTTCCTCAGCACCTGGAAAAGAAGGGCAGGGGTAATGCCAACAACAGCGTCCACCTCACCCGCTGGGCCCTGCCAAATGGTCACCCATCTGAGCCCAGCCCCAAGGGGTCTCCGCTATTACACAGAGTCAGCGCCTCTCCCCGCAGCATCTCCCTCAGCTCCCGAACCCCTCCTCCTCCTCCCCCCCCACAGCATCTCTTCCCCTCCCTCCAGCATCTCCCCCAGCTCAGGAACCCCTCCCCCCAGAGCATCTCTTCCCCTCCCCCCAGCATCTCCCCCAGCTCAGGAACCCTCCCCCTCCAACCCCCCGGAGCATCTCCCCCCCCGCCCCAGCTCCCGAACCCTCCTCCTCCAACCCGCCCGGAGCATCCCCCCAGCATCTCCCTCAGCTCCCGAACCCTCCCCCCCTCCAATCTCCCTCCGCACTCACGAGCCGCAGCCGCCAGCTTCCGATTCCCGACCCAACCCCACCCGGACAAAGTCCCCCGCCTCAGCCCCGCGCGGCGCCCTGGCTCACCCAGGACGAGTCAGTAAAGGCCACCTCACAGCCAGGCCCGGCTCGGCTTAACACCACGGACCACAGAGGCCGCAACACTCGCCTAGAGCGGCACCAACATCTCTGCCAGTTACCATAGAAAAGGCGCCAGATGCCTAGAGCAGCATCACCGGGACCGGATTTCCGGAAATACCACGGAGACGGCGCTCGGGCCTAGAGAGGCCTCTCCGACCAGGCACCCCTTGCGCATGGACAGCAACGTACAGTGCTCGGCGCCCTCTCAAGGGGTCAGGAGACCGGTGACCTCTGATCTCTGACCTCGTCAGGGCTGTGCACAAAATGAGGCGTGACCTTGTGAACTTTGGCTCCAGTGCGACTCTGCTGGACACCGTGGTATGAACTCTGACCCTGGCTGCCTATCAGGCCTGGGCTCACTTTGACACTCTGCAGGAGAATGATGGCCTTCTGACCTCACCTGCCTAGCCCAGGTGCTGCTAACATGAGGGACAAGGGGTGTCATAGTGATGCCCTGACCTTTGACCCTGTGAAGCTGCCACAGGATCAGAATGTGGTACTGAGGGGTAGAATCAATGGGAAAAGATCTCACTGCTAACATGATTAGGTTCAAACAAATGATAACCTACAAGTTAGCAGCCTTGGTAGACCAACAGGTTCATAGACGGGCCCACTGTGATCATCTAGTTTGTCCTCCTGTATAACACAGACCATAGAACTTCCCCAAAATAATTCCTAGAGCAGTACCTTTTAGAAAAAAACATCCAATCTTGATTTAAAAATTGTCAGTGATGGAGAATCCACCACGATGCTTGGTAAGTTGTCCCACTAGTTAATTGCTCTCACTGATAAAAAGTTATGCTTTATGTTCAATCTTATTTTGTCTAGCTTCAACTTCTAACCATTACAACTTGTTATACCTTTTTCTGCCAGACTGAAGAACCCATTATTAAATATTTGTTCCCCATGTAGGTACTTACAGACTGTGATCAAGTCACCCCTTGACCATCTCTATTAAACTAACTAGATTGAGCTCCTTGACTCTATCACTATTGGGCACATTTTCTAATCCTTTAATCATTCTCAAGGCTTTTTTCTGAACCCTCTCAAGGTTATCAACATCCTTCTTGAACTGTGGGCACCAGAACTGGACCCAGTATTCCAGCAGTGGTCGTACCAGTGCCAAATGCAGAGGTAAAATAACGTCTCTATGCCTACTTGAGATTCCCCTATTTATGCATTCAAGGATCGCGTTAATCCTTTTGACTACTGGGAGCTCATGTTCAGTTGATTATCCACCACAACCCCCAAATTTTTTTTCAGAATCGCTGCTTCCCAAGATAGTCTTCCATCCTCTAAGTATGGCCTACATTCTTTGTTCCTAGGTGTATACATTTACATTTATCTATATTAAGACACATATTTTTTGTTTGTGGCAAGTGATCCAGATTGCTCTGTATCAGCAACCTGTCCTCTTCATTGTTTACCACTTCCCCAATTTTTGTGTCATCTGCCAACTTTTTCAGAGATGATTTTATGTTTTCTTCTAGGTTGCTGATAAAAATGTTAAATAGCATATAGCCACGAACTGATCCCTGTGGGACGATACTAGAAACACAGCTACTTGATGATTCCCCATTTACAATTACATTTTGAAACCTATCATTTAGCCAGTTTTTAATCCATTTAATGTATGTCATATTAATTTTGTATCATTATAGTTTTTTAATCAAAAGGTGATGCAGTACCAAGTCAGGGTGATAATGACAGCAAGTTAGATATAAATACAAGTTAAAAAGGCCAGTACAGTTTTTGTGTGCATTCACAGAGGCATTCTGTCACAAGGCAAACTGGACAAGGCAGCCCCTCTCCTTACTACTGATGGAATACCAGACCTGGATTATTGATTCAGTTCTGGTCACCTTGTTACCAGAGATATACACAAACTGGAGGTTGTTTGAAGAACCGTAACCAAAACGATCAGAGAGCTGGAGGGCTAACAGGAGGCAGATGGGACATGGTGACAAAATAACTGTCTGCAAGATCTGAGGGGAAAAACAATGAGGGAGAGAAATTGTTCCATGTGTTACACTGGATTATAACTAAGATTAATAACATGGAATTAAGAAAGGGAAAATTGAGGCTGAATTTCAGGGAAATCTTCTGTCAATGAGATGTATCAGACTGTGGAACAGTTTCCCAAGGAAATGCGGGAATTTTCCTCACTTTAGACATTTTAAACAATTCTGTTTTCCAGAAATGTTTGCTTATACTTGGGGCTGAATTTCAGCCCGAAGAGCTATGGAGCCATTTGTCTTGGTGCACTACTGCCATGTAGTCACTAGGTGGCAGTTATCTTTTGTTATGTATTTGGCGGTTTGATTTTAGTAAAGCAGGTTTTCCTTAAAGGTGACTGGCAAATACTGTGCATGTGTACATATATATCTATATCATCTAATGATGTAGATATCTTGAGGGACTATAGGTGTAGAATTCCATGCTGATCTGAATGGCCCAAAATAACCAAACTGAGGAGGGGTACTGCACACATTTTAATGTCAAATCTTGATTTTGTGCTGGACTTGTGATCTACAATACTCAGAGCTGTCTTGGATGACATAGTATTCCATCACGCTCTCTACTGACGGCATCCCATCCACCAGTTAATCCTGTTGAGCCAATCTATGTGGGAAGGTAAATGCTATATTTTGGTTTAGAATATTGTTCCCATTATCGTGAAGATCGTAGTCTAACACTCTCCATTCTGGGGTTTGATTCTTGAAGCTTTTTTTTTTATCATCTTCCACATTCCAAAAATTCATTTGGACACTGTGATCAGCCGTGGGTAGTCGCTGCCCTCTATATGATGATTGAGGGGACCTGGCAGCTTCCTCCCACTACCCTTGCTATCCTTAATGTTTGGGTAAATATGGCCTTTAAGAATGTATATTGGATTTACTGTGAAATGTTAAATGGAGATATATAGCAGTTACTTGAAGCTTCCTGGCTTTTCATTATTATTATTTATTGCTGGTAGTGCCCAAGAAGTGGGCAGTACCAGTAGGCACTACCAATAGGAACTTTCTAAACAGAAATAAGTCACAATTCCTGCTCAAGTACCTTCAACTCTAAAGTATGACAAAAGAACAGACAGGGCTGCAACATATATGTAGGTCTAGTTACTGCTTGACTGCACCTTGGACTAGATAGTATATGTCCATTAGATTCCCCATGGGCATCGCAGCAGAAATGGGTCTTCAACAAGGACTTAAATACAAGGAGCCTCATGAGAGAGGGTGTACCAAGCATTCAAGGCAGTATGGAATACTGTATTTTCGTAGGGAAGGTCACTGCACATGTTGATTTACTTTAGATGGGAAATTCCCCAGTTAAGTTAGAATTTGTTTTTCTCTGGTCAGGTGAATGACCTAGTTTTTTCCATGGTTTTTGATTTGTCCTCTTCCTGAATAGTGTGATATTTATTTAAATAATGTATTGAGCTGTCAGGCCAAAAGGAAACCTGGATGCTGTACATAAAAATAATTCAATAATTAAATTATCCTCCCCATCACTATTTGTTCATTTCCTGTGGACCATGAGTAGTTAGTTCATTAGCTAATGCCCAACACTGAGATGGTGGAGACACCTCAGATTCTCTGTGGGACAGGGGAGGGGAAGAATCCCAGGTCTTTGCGGGATGTAAGAGGTAACAAAGGAATTATAGGTCCATGTGAGATGGAGGAGGATGAAGAATAGCCAGGTCTTTGTGGTGTGAGAAGGTACTGAAGAGCGGGGGGAATGTTCCTGGCAATAAGAAGTTAAGTTTCATTCTCTCTGGCAGATTCTCCCATGACGCTTGTTTTTTCCCACTGACCCAGCTGGGAAGTTCCTTGTGTAGTTCTGATGCTTGCCTTTACTTCCCCATTCTGGGTGACATCACTGCAATGATGCAAGCTCAGCTCTTGACAAGTTTCCGCCCTCTGAAGCCAGCTGCTTCCCTCCTCCCTCAAAAGGGCTTGTGCAAGGAAGAGGAAGCTCTTCATGGCTGCACCATTTTCAAAAACCTGGCTCAGTGCCCTCCATATAGCTTGATTCTGATGTAATTTCTAGACCTTACAAAATGAGTGTGGGAAAGTCCCAGATCCTGGCATGGAGGCCCACATAGTTTCTCTGCTGCCTGCATATCACAGAGAATTGCAAGCCATAGCACTGCCTCTTTTAGTACTTTGTACACATTAGTTTCCAGTTTCTAGCTCTGCTGTGAAGTGGGAACTGAAAGTCACCGGCTAGACTTTAACTTCCACTTCCTAGTTTCGTTTCAGTCTTTACAGACTGACTTTCCCTTTGTTTATGCAATTTTTAAGTACAAAATGTAGCACCTATGGTAGTGGTGACTTTAGAAATGTTTGTATAATAATTTCCCATCAATCCACTATAGAAAACCCAGCTAGAACTCTTAGCAACCAGCTCTCTGACTCAACTTATGATCATAGAAACCATGTGATTCTGTCTGACATTTCTGAGAATTACAGAATTTAAATCCCTGATAAATCACAAGACTTCCACTTGCACAGCTACTGGACAATGGTTGAAAGAGCCAACCAAGCAGCAGTCACCTCAGAAGCAGAAGAGTACAGACTCCAGACAGTTGCTCACTCCCATTCTGTGTTGAGAGAATGTAACAGTGAGTTATCCTCCTCACATATTTGGAGAAAATGTCAGGGAACAGATGGGAAAATGTGCACCTAATCTGCCCCCAGGATTTTAAGGAAGGATGAGGAGGACAAGCCCACAGAGAGGACTAATGTGAGCTTCAAAAGCAGAAATTGGGGGGTAATTAACAATACATTTTAAATACTCTTTCTTTCTCTTAGCCCCAGCTAAAGGAGGAGGCAGCTTTCAGGGAATGTGGGTTGGGGGATGAGGCCACATAGAAACACTATCACTTTCTGATGGGAGACAATTATTTTCACCCTTTTAATGGAACAGCTATTTTCTCCTGAATCAGAATCCTTTATTTTCCTAAACACCAGCCAGTTTTATGGTTATACCCCTGGATCATGAAGAGCAGCACCCCCTGGACAAGCAGCTAGTAATAGACCACTAAGGTAATCTTGGCAGGGAAAAAGTAAAGGGTAGATTTTCAAAAAACTCAGTATCCACAACCGAGGCCAGATTTTAAGAAGAGCTCAGCTCCCATTTAGGCACCAAAGCAAGTGGTCAGATTTTCCAAAGAGCTCAGCATGCTGAATGCATGTTAGGTGTGAGGTTTTTTAAAATACTTAGTAATGGGTTCTGACTACTTCAAAATCCAGGCCTATGCTCTTTTAAAAATCTCACCATAGAAACTGTGCTGAGCAAGTCTTGGCTGGAAGTTGTCTTTCCCTGGCCAATCCAGTAGGAACTATGATGGATTTGACTAGAAGTTAGACTTTTTTGGCTTTATGCATGGCCTCCTGAAGATAACAAAGCCTGTGCTTTATATGTGACAAAAGAAAAATGTGGTTTTAGAACTAAAATCTATCTGGAATCATAGTTCCTCCTCCTGGATGTTTTTGTCACAGTTTCACAGTTACAAGTGAATTAACTTTTCGAGATTTTTTTTTTTTTACCCAGTTATGGTTTGATTTTAAGATTTAATGAACAGTGAATTATTATTAAGTAATGGGACTGGAACAGCAGAGGGTGAGCCAAGCTGACTTTTGTGCAGTTTCTTTGAAAACTGTAATCTTACATTGTACAAGGGCTGATGTATACCTAAAAATGTCATAATTCACAAGTCTGATCAAATCACAACATTGAGATGTGACTTTTTATGCCACTTGATGGTAGTGGATTTCAGCAGAGAAAATGTCAGTTATTCATTCTCTCTGCCCATTTTATCCTGTCGCTCTCATTGAGTGTCATGTACATAACATTTCTCCTGCATTGTTCTAGTGAGAGTAAAATATAAACATTTTGAAAGGGGACGTTTGAAGGGCAAAATGAACCAAGCAATGTTGTGTCATGAATTCACAGCATAGTGTTAAGATTTTTAGGGTTGTATTTCCTACCATGCAGTTTCTTTTTGTGACAGTAGAGAGAAAACTTACATCTCCAAAAGAAGAAAGATAATCTACAAAATGTGCTCAGGAAGTCTGTCATGACTGGATTTATGCAAATTTACTCTAAAGGTTGGAAACCACATTAGAGGCAAGTCTCATTTCCCACTATATTTCTGACTGAGCCTGAGCCAAAGATTTTATCAGTTTGGTTACAAAGAGATGAGGCTCTTATTTAAAGGGACCTTGTCAGTTTAAAAAGCATAAACAAATGCCCTTACTTGTGTTACTAATACCTTGAGTTGATTAAAATTGAAATGTTTAAAAGTCTTTGTTTTTACCATCTGTGATGGCTATTTACTCTGTGCACTTGTCTCTGATTAGACACAGAAAACAGACCATGCAGTTTTGCTTTCAGGTTCTCATTCAGGAACACAGTGATGTAATCTCCCAGTTTCCAAAAACAGCAGTGGCAATTTTAAATGTAAACAGAAAACTATTTTCATTTTTTCATCAAATGTAACAAACATTTGTATTCATGTCTGGCTGTGTAAAAGTTACAAAACCTACATTTTGGACCTACATTACTTACTCATGTTCTTTTATGGATTCCACTTATTTATGGCAATATTTGTTGCAGTTTAAATATTAAAAACAAAAGCTACCTAAAACCCCAATTCTGCAATGAGCTCCATGCAAGCAGAACCCTACACTTGCATGAGATTCATAGCAGGATCAGGATCAAATTGCTGCCTGTCCCAGATATTAACAACATTGAAACACTTTTGTTGTTTTTAAATATCTGACATGAAGTCTGGAAATATTCCTTAAAATGCTATTGCATTAATCAAAACAGATATAGATTTTAAATGCCTTACTGTGAAGCTGCCAGGAAAAAAATTAAAACATCTGTTTGCTCCTATCATACATGAGTAACAGATTATTTCCATGTATCAGAGGGGTAGCCGTGTTAGTCTGAATCTGTAAAAAGCAACAGAGGGTCCTGTGGCACCTTTAAGACTAACAGAAGTATTGGAGCATAAGCTTTCGTGGGTGAATGCCCACTTCATCAGACGCAAGGTCTGATGAAGTGGGCATTCACCCACAAAAGCTTATGCTCCAATACTTCTGTTAGTCTTAAAGGTGCCACAGGACCCTCTGTTGCTTTTTACAGATTATTTCCATGTTTATCAAAGATATTGTATCTAGGCACCGTAGTATATAAGCGCAGTGTTAAAATGTCTGTTGTAGTTGCAGTTAGTATTCAGGGGCAAAATAGATTTTCCTGGAAGTTATTTTGCATAAAGATTGCTTGATGATGAAAACTTGCCCTGGAAACATCACCAGCCTTCAGAGCTTAGTCTTAAATGCTGGAGAAAAATTGTCATCATGGTTTGTGTTGTTTTAAATGTTGTTCTGGATTTAGATATTGGCCTGAATCCTGTAATTAAATCCTTGTGGCAGACCCTTATGTTGGAGTGGTGTCTTATTGAAATCAACAGGGCTCCTCATAGGCATAGGGGTCCGAGTGCATTAATCAAATTACAGGATCAGGGCCTCATTCCTGTCATAAAACATGTGCCCTGCTTGTTTCCGTTGAATGACCAACAGAACATTTTTGGTACCCTTAAAATACAACCACCTTTATTTTATTTTAAAATTTCTTCTTTTTTTTTTTTTTTCCAGAAAACTAAAGTGACCAGGCTTTGTTAATTTCATGATGCACTCTTGTTAACATTAATTCCCATTGGCCCCTTTTGCAATAATCTATTATTTGTTAACAGCCAACGGTATGATAAGCATTGTATAACACCCAGAAGTACAACCAGGCTTTACCTAGAAGGATTTAGAATCCACAGGAGAGACCCAGAGAAGATGGGCAGAAAAGGCAAATCCAGAGGGGAGGACAACAGGAGGATTTAAAAAAAAAATCCTATTGTTATAAATATATATAAAAATCATATTTAGAATGGTATTTTCATATGCTGGTTTCTCTCTCATACGTTGATTTTTAAGAGAGACAGTCAAGGTAGCATGGCCCAAAATCTGACTTCCCATTTCCCTCTCTTCCTATGTATTCATAAAGTTCTTATTGGTGTAAGAGGGTGAGGGTGTATGGGAAGGTGGTACAGGGCTGAGTTGGAGGTGGAAGGGGGATGGTGGGAATGTGAGGGGAGTTCAGGAAGCAGGGTGTAAGGGGATGGCAGGGCCTTCAAGGGTGAAGGTGAAGTGTTAGAGTTGCACATGGCGGCATTTAGAAAGGGGATGTAAGGAGGCTGTAAAGTGGTGGTGAAATGTAGGGCGTGGTGAGGTGGTGGAATACAAAGGACCAGGGAAGGAACTGGGAAGGGGGCTGTTAGATGG
This sequence comes from Emys orbicularis, assembly GCF_028017835.1. Classification (NCBI taxonomy): domain Eukaryota; kingdom Metazoa; phylum Chordata; order Testudines; family Emydidae; genus Emys; species Emys orbicularis. Next base: position 20,583,842 of record NC_088694.1, on the reverse strand, counting down.
AGGGAGGAACAGGGTGGTATTGGGCCCCAGAAGGTTGGGGAGGGGACTGTTAGGTGAAGGGGGGGGGGAACAGAGTGGTGTCAGGCCCTAGGAGCTTGGGAAGGGTGCTGTTAGGTGGGGGGGAACAGAGTGGTGTCGGGCCCCAGGAGCTTGGGGAGAGGGTTGTTGGGAGGGGAACAGGGTGGTGTCAGGCCCCGGAAGGGGGCTGTTAGGTGGGAGAAGGCAGGATGGTGTTGGGCCCCATGAGATTGGGGAGGGGAATTGTATGGGAGCAGAAGGGAAGCTTGGGAGGGGAGGAGGCTGCAGGGTAGGTGGTTACCCATAGCCCAGGAGTGCCCCTTCCGGGACTAGGAGGGCAGCAGCACGTCCCAGACTCCCAGCAGCTTCGGGCATTCCCCTCCCGATTTGGGCCTGCAGCTCCGCCTCCCCCGGGGGCGGGGCGGGGCCGGGCCGCCTATAAGATGCGTGGCTGTGGGGTTGGTTCAAGCCGTTTGATCGTGTTGCCCCAGCCGCCTGTCCACTAGCGCAACCCGAGCACCATGCAGCTGCTGTCAGCGAGGCACCCCGGGGCGCTCTGCGCCGCTCTGCTTCTCCTGGTAGCCGCCAGCGCCGAGTCGGTGAGTGTCCGCCCGCGCCGGGGGGTGTCCGGGCTTCGTGCCTCTGTCGGGGGGTGTCGCGGGGCTCCGAGCGAGGGGAGCAGCGCTTGGGCCCGCTTGGGGGTGGGCTCGGGTCCGGACTCCCTCTTTGCAGGCTACCGGGGTCGGGTCGGCCTCCTGCCACTCGCTGTGTCCCAGATGGTCCCTCACGGCCCAGCGCCAGGGAAGGGCTGGGGAGCGGCCGCACCACGGCCCCAAGCGGGACAGCTCTCCTAAGAGTCTCTTCCCGTCCCCGTCCCCTGCTGGTGGGGTGCGTGGGTAGGGCAGAAGGCCTCCCCGTCCCGGGGGTGGACAGCGACAGCCCTTGGCCGGACGTTGCCTCATGCCCACCTCCTGCGGCCGCCCCCGGGCTCCAGTATCAGCACATGGCGCAAATAGTGCCCAGCCCTCATAGCTGGGGTATGAGTAAGGCTGCCCCAAACCCCGGCTCTGCGGCAATCGCCTCCCGTCACCGGGACCTGCTGAAATCCCCCTCCTACGGCGCGCCCCGCAGCTGGGGTTTTCCTTTACCGTGTGCCAATCCCCGATTTCCCCGGGCTGAGAATACCGGGCTGCTGAGGGGAAGCCCAGATAAGCGGCTGAGCTTCCTTCACCAAAGGGCTCCCGCACCCATACTCTAGCTGGGGTAAAAACAGCATTGCTCCAATTCCATCCTCGCCTCATGATCTCGAACTAGATCTAATTCCTCTCTTCAGGGGGAGTAATGGATTATAGCCAGCCTTGTTAATGGAGGAGAAGAGAAGTGTTATGCAGGCTTTCCCAGAGCTCAAAGACCCCATTTCTCCCCCTCCACCCCCCCGCGCAATCTTTCGGTATGTTTAAGCTGTGGAGCCAGGATTCCAGGTTTAGCTCCCCCCAATATCCTGTGAGACTTTGTCCTTACCTGACTTAATATCATATGTGCTGGTGGCAGAAACCTGGCTTTTCCCATCAGGAGGAAATTAGGTTTTTCCAAGGGAGAACAGAAAGGCCTTTCTTTCCAGATGATTTTGTGCCTGCTTCTGAAGCAATTTATAGCCATTATCCAGGGAGGGAACATGCTACTTGGCAGGAGGCTTTGAAGTAAATATGGCCACGATTTTCCCCACTTCCATAAACTTTGAGTAGGTGAAAGGGGCAGATGTATCTAAGGCTGTCCCTGTCTTGTGGTTTTAAACTGTCCCTAGTTTTGCTGGCTTGTGTATTGAATGGAGTGGGATGAGGGAGAAGAGTAGCTGGTTTCCATCTGAAAATATCCTGATGATAGGACTGTGTGGCTTGATGGATCCTGAACTACTCACCGTTATTTATGTATTGATGACCAATTTCTATTGTTTAATTGAGTAACACTTACTTGGCTTGCCATTCAAATGGATCTGCCACTTGCCTTTGCACTGCTATGCTTCCAAATACCATTTTCCTGTCTACCTGAGTTTTACCCCCCAGGCTCAACTCCTATCCTGCTCCCCACTTGCCTGTCTACACCAAGTTCCTTGTTTTCTTCTCAGTCCTTACCACATTCTTTTCCTCTGCTGGGTCAGAGACTCCTTTCCTCTCCCTTCTCTGTGCCAACATTGGGTCCTCCAGCTCCTTCTGATTATTCACAAATCTTCCTTTTTTCTCCTCCTATCAGGCGATACCTCTTCTGATGCTGACCCTACTTTATTACCAACCAACTTACCCACCCTCCTGCCCTGCAGGCTCTGTTTTATCAGCATTAGTCCCATGCCTTACAACCTTCCTCCTTCTACTCACTCTGCAACTAATCTACCACAATACATGCTCTTTCTTTTGTGCTCCTTTACCTCTGTGCCTTCCCCTTCTGATTCTGCCTCTGTGACTACCGTGCCCTTGGATGGACCCTGCTTTTCTTGCTTGTCTGTACCCCAGTAGTTCTCAAAGAGGCTCAGGAGTGGGCTAACAGGGATGCTGCAGGTTAGGCTTGAGGTGCAATGGTAGAATTTGGGAAAAGGGGGGGACGACAGAACTTGCATATCAAGGATATAGGTTAGGATTGGAGGATTGGAGAGCAAAGCTGTATGGAGATCAAAAGTCTGAGGGAGGATGGAAAGGAATTTTTAAAAAATCCCTCAACATTATCATATTTTGAACGTGTAAGGTGCTCAGATATAGTGAGTGCTGTAAAATGTAATCAGAAGTTTTACAAGCGTCTCTACATGTAGTTCTACTGGGACCCCTCATTTTTATGGGCATTAGACCCTCTCTAACTTGCAAAATGAGTCAGGACCCTGTACAAACACCAGGCGTGTATGTAACTCAGAGGGGTTTCTGGCTTTTAACTTTTAATTTTTACAAGTGTCTACGCTCCAGTCAGAAGGCATCCTGCTCTGACTCCTGCTTTGGTGCTGGTTAGTAGGGACTGCATTGGGACTGGGGCAATTGCAAGAGATTAGAGTATCCCCAAACTAGGTTTAATTGTCCCCATTGTTTCACTTGCAGCCTGAGGCTCTGTAGGCAGGTCACCACTTATTCCTTTTTGTTCAAGTTTCTGCCCTGAAGCTCTAATCCAAGATGCTGGTGGTTTAGCAAGAAAGCTCTCAGGCCAGAATACATGAAGTGTCTACTCCTTTAACATTTGGCAGCCCTCTTTATGACCAGCAAGCCCGAGTGAATTCATCAGATACAGAATCCTTGTCATGGCTGCCATCAGGCTTTCCCACAACTAAATCCAAAGCCTAGCACAGGGCAAAAACTTCTTGGGTAGTACAGCTTTTGGATGCTCTTTGACCACATTTGGTATGAAATTAACATTGCAACCTAGTGTGCTTGGGGGAATACAATGGGCTGTGGATTTGGTAGGCTGTGTCCTAAAGAGTTCAGATGCCTCCAAAGAAAACATTTCTGCATAGCTGTATCTATAACCCCTTATGCTGAGTTCACAGAACACTCAATACAGCATATTGCCCTATGCTTAATTAGTTTGGCTGTATTCTAGTGTTGCAATATTGAATTTATTTGCACCACCAAGTTTGCTTTAGTAGAATGGGCCAACCCCCACTGAGGAGCGGTCTCTGGTGATGCAGCATCTAGGTTAGTGTGGGAGGAGTTAGTCCCTTTTTGTAGTGTTGGTACAACATGCTGGATCACACAGCATGTGGCCTGTAATTTTTGTACACCCAAGATATGGAGAGGGTGCAGACATATTGTTGAGACTCCACAGGACATGGAGTCTATTTTGTGTCTGTGTAAGGGCAGGGCCTTGAGGGCTATGTGATCCTGTATGGTGATGTTCCCTCAGAGCCTGTACAATGCAAGAGCCAGAAATGCTTTGGAGCAAGCTCTACTTCTTTCAAGTGGCATGTGATGCCCCATGGGGCTCTCACTGCAGCTAGGTTTTCTCTGGCTGAGGCAGCCTTACCACATGTAAAAGGGCTGAAAATATTCCTGAAAGCTCCATGGCATAATTCCTATGCTCTGTTTATGTTAAGTAACAGACTGGATCATGTTAACATGATGTAATATTTAAATGTGAGAACATTCCTATGAGCTCCATTGATCCTACGTACCTAAAACCAATCTTTGAGGTGCTGTGCTTCAACCTTTTAGGGGTTGGCATGCCAGATCATAGCACCATTTCATATACTAGTCCTGCACTTATAACATCCAGACGATCTCTTTAATCAAGCTCTTATTAAATGGGAGATGTGAGGGGAGAGAAGGGGTCTGAGTGAAGCAGGTAGGTAGGCTCTGCTTTTCTGCTGCAACACCTGCCTGCTTTATTACTAATGCTTCAAAAAAGTATTAACACTTCCCAGAACTCACTGGGCAACTTACTGGCTGAGCTGATGTTTTGTTGATGGGGGTATTTGGAAAGTAATGCAGCATTATTAATGTTTAAACCGGTTTGGCTTGTCCTTCTACTATCAGTCCCTGAGGCCTGTTCTTTCTGCTCTTTGCCCAGTTTCTCATCTGTCCCTACCAATCAAATCAAGATATTGCTATCTGCATGTATAACTTTATTTTCCATCTGCTTCACCTTCTGACTTGGGCAGGCTCATGGAGTGGGTGTGATTTAACTTGGCCAGAACAGTACCTATCCAACATAGAGCAACAGACTGTATTACAAAGACTAATGCATCTGGAACAGAGTTTTGAAGGAAAAAGAGGAGATGATGGGCTCTTGTCACTAAATCAAATGCTTTTTAATGCATCTTCTCAAACTAGCAGCTGTATTGGAGGGAATAGACCAGTGGTTTTCAACCTGTGGTCCATCAGAACTGTTGTCGTTACCATAGATGCCTACAATTTAGTGCCCTTTTCACGGTGCATCAAATGCCATGCTGAGCACGTGCCGCATTTACAGTTGAATTCTGTTCAGTCAGTCTTTAGTCTAAGACTTCTGTGGTGGGGTCCTTGGACTACAGGTTGAATTTCCAAAGAGGTCTGCACCACCATTTGAAATTCATTAGGGGTCTGCAAACGAAAAAAGGTTGAAAACCACTGGAATAGGCAGTTAGTTGCTTTTAGTTTTTAGCACTTCACAGAAATGTTTTTAATATGCAAATTGGTTACACCCAATAGGGTGGGAGTGATATCTGTGTAGTCCCTCAGTTGAGTACTCTGAATACTAAGAACAAAATCTTCATCAGTAGCTTTTAAGCAGGAGTCCCCAGAGCCCTTACTTGTGGCCCAGAGAATGAAATCCTTTGGAAACTGATTGGCAAGATGGGTCCCTGAGAGGAACTTCTCTCATGAAGTAGTCTCCACGATGGAAGCTGGGGAACAAATTCCTTGCATAAGTCACTTTGCTGAGTCCCCTATTTGAGAAGAGGTCAAGAAGGCTCTTGCATTCTGAACAGATGGAGGTAGCCCAGGGCTGAACTCACTTTTTCAGAGAATTCTAATGTTCGAGACTTCCAAACCCATTATGTAGTTCTGGGTCTCCCAGTTTGAATTCATCCTTAAACATGGAACAGGTACAGAGAAGGGCTACTAGGATGATCTGAGGAATGGAAAACCTGTCTTATGAAAGGAGACTCGGAGCTTGGCTTGTTTAGCCTAACCAAAAGAAGGCTGAGGGGAAATATTATTGCCCTCTATAAATATATCAGAGGGATAAATACCAGGGAGGAAGAGGAATTATTTAAGCTCAGTACCAATGTGGACACAAGAACAAATGGATATAAACTGGCCATCAGGAAATTTAGACTTGAAATTAGATGATGGTTTCTAACCATCAGAGGAGTGAAGTTCTGGAACAGCCTTCCAAGGGGAGCAGTGAGTGCAAAAGATATATCTGGCTTCAAGACTAAGCTTGATAAGTTTATGGAGGGGATGGTATGATGGGATAGCCTAATTTTGGCAATTAATTGATCTTTGACTATTAGCAGTAAATATGCCCAATGGCCTGTGATTGGATGTTAGATGGCGTGGGAACTGAGTTACTACAGAGAATTCCTTCCTGGGTGTCTGGCTGGTGAGTGTTGCCCATATGCTCAGGGTTTAGCTGATTGCCATATTGGGGTTGGGAAGGAATTTTCCTCCAGGGCAGATTGGCAGAGGCCCTGGGGGGGGAGGGGATTTGCCTTCCTCTGCAGTGTGGGGCACTGCTCACTTGCTGGAGGATTCTCTGCACCTTGAAGTCTTGAAACGATGATTTGAGGACTTCAATAGCTCAGACATAGGTTAGCGGTTTATTATAAGAGTGGGTGAGTGAGATTCTGCGGCCTGTGTTGTGCAGGAGGTCAGACTAGACTATCATAATGGTCCCTTCTGACCTTAAAGTCTATTATTATCCTAATGCTTTACCTTGTTCTACTCCTCCCACATTACTGTTAGTGCACCAGGTCCTTGAGGTGGCTGGCAATGGCTTGGCAAAGATACGTGGACTGTTTGTCTGCTGAAATCCACCTCCAGTCCAGCAGCTGTGAAAACTGTTGTTTATGGCTAGGATACCATGGACTCTTCTTTCTGGTTTTTGGGTGGGGAGAGGGGACAATGGCCCTTCCAATGTGCATGACTTGAATCCATTTCAGGATCTGACTCTGCTCTCTTATCCTGCTGTTCCTGCATAGTGTCTAGTGTCTTGTGTTGCCCTATTTCTGTCCTATTTTCCCAACTGTAAGGCTGAGATCTGTTAACTTGACTTCTAGCCTAACAATGGGGAGGAGAGTGTCTGCCTTCACAGTGCAAACTTCAGCCTGTTTTTACCACACTTCAAACTCTTATTGCTGCTGAATACTCTATTGAAATCTCGCTTGCTGCTAGAATCCACTTGGCTGACTCTGAATCCTCACTTGGTTTGATTCTCTTGCTTTTTAAAAAATAAAAATAAAAAAAAGTCCTCAAATGGGAGAATCTTTGTTTTGCTCTATACATGGTGCTCACTAAATGCCTGGTGTGATTTGAGCTGGAACTGCATCTCTGGGAATAGTGTGGTATAGTGGGTGCTAGTATCCGTAAAATAAGTGACCTCTATTGTCAAAGTAGCCCCTGTTTCACACTGAGATGAGTAGAATTAAATTTGTGTAGTGATTGACAGCTGGGCAATTCTCTGTGTGTAACCCTGCATATAATGGACTCCCCCAAACTGGAAAATATCTTCACAGCAGTGTAGAAGTGTGTGACTTCATGTTAGCTTTATCCTGTCCCTACAGGAGGCTTGCTCTCCTGGCTGATCTGAAAAGGGTTTTTATTCATTTTGGGTACCACTTTAACCATGTTGGTTTAGCAATGGATTGTAGTTAGGGAAGTAGAATCCCCTATGTTGACACAGTTATACCTGTATACAGGTGCTGACAGAAATAAGGTACATGGTAGACCTTTTTTCTGTCATCACCCTTCTACTGCTATAACTGTGTCAAACAATAGAGGGTTGTACACTTCCCTAACTACAATATAGTTAAAGCAGTCAAAAATTGTGTAGACCAGCTGTGAGTATATCTGACCTCTAAACTGTTTCTATCAGTGAGCGAGTGGCTGCTTGCTGAAACCTGGTAGAATGCAGGCCTTTTAGATTAAGGCATGAAATGATTTGCACTAGAATGGAGCTGTTGTGGTAAGGCAGGGCTGAGTTCATTACTAGTGAATGGGATGGGGGCAGTGTGTTAAATATTTCACACTTTAGATGTGGTAAGTTACTGCATTGCTGGGCCATAAAAGATCCTACTTGAATGCGGCCGCCTTGGCTTTTTATTGGATTAAATACTTCAGACTCCCATTTCCAGTTAGGACAGAGTGGGCGAGAATTTTCACTTAGTGTTGGATACATAGCTTAAGTTACATATTTAGAATCTAATACCTCTTCGTCATACAGATGAGTTGCTGAAGCATTAAAGCCACAGCTGCCTCTGTTCAGAACTTCTCCAAGAACTTCTTACTACTACTAATAACAGAGATTACATTCTGATTTGGACTTGTGGAAGTCACACTTCTAAAACAGAAGCTTGTTGGAGTCTGAAAATTACTTTTTCTAAGGCAGACGTTTGCTGTGGTTCTGTAAACCTCTTGTCAGCACTTGAGTAATAGTTTTGTTTCTCTTCTAAGAATCAGTGACTCAAACTTTCCTTGATGTTGCAGTTCTGGAGTGTGAGGAGGGGTTGAATTTTCTGGAGAGGTAGCAATTCTTTAATTAACAAAACAACCCCCACCCTCTTTTTTTGGTGCAGTGAAGACACCCTGTATCTGAGGCTATTCCAGCTGGACAGATGTATTATGAGTTTGTTTTTTTCAGTCTATAACATCAGGTTCTGGCTACTTCTGATGACCAGAGACTGAATTATTGGACCAATGGCCTGATGTAGTGTGGTGGGAGGAAGATGTACCTAGAATGATGGACCATTGTTCAAATTTGATAAGGCTAAACTGCAACTCCTAAATGGGATTTCTTCTCCCTGTCTGGCATTATGGAATTAGGAATTTGGTCAGTACAGCAAGCCCTCCTGGAACTGTGATTAGAGTCCCCAATCTCGTTAGAACAGGTATCTTTTCTTAAAGTGGTAAGGATTCCAATTTTATTTCTGAGCCCATTTAAAAAGACTGTTTCTACTTGTGGTGGTAGGTGGGGGAGACTTCATTTACTAGAATTCATTTATATGAGGATTTTTTCCAAGAAAAGAAATATTTATTGCAAATTGAAATGCATACTGGATACAGAATATTCTCTCTGAAGCCTCTTATATAGGAGGCTGTTTATACATTCTGTCTTGGCACTAATTCTAACTAAAGGTCAAGCATCAGAAAAACTGTCGTATAAACATTAACAGTAGTAATGTGCCTTGTCATTGCATGCTGGTAACTAAATGCCTTGTTAGTCCATGGATTCCAGAAGCCAAAGAAGGGGTGAACAACAAAATGTTCTGGTCTTCTAGATTACTAGCATGCATTTAGAAAGATTTCCTCTCTTTCTCCCCTCCCCCCCCCCCCCACGCAGATGATGGGAAGTCAAGGAGGGAGGGTGTATGTGTGTAAAGCTGAAATATTCCTTTGTCGGAGGGTGGGAAACCAAGCCCTAGAATGCTGGGGTGTGCTGTAAGCATGTTTAACTTTAGTAGGTGACTTGCAAGATTCTGGGAAAGTGTGAGTACCTGGAAATAGTTAAGACGTGGGCATTAGCTTTCTGGGCCTGGACAAGACCTTAGTGGTGCCTTTCTTAGCTACGCTTAAAGGCTTTTCTGGTTTAACTACACTCTTAATTAAAAAAAAAAAAAAAAATCACATCTATGCCAGCAAAACCTTCCTAAACTAACATAGCTAAGTGTAAATCAAACCTAAATCTCTAGTCTCTTGATATGATTAAACTTGCATAGATTGTGAGGGAATTGAAACATTTTCAAGGTGCAGTATCAAGATCTCAACTGTACAAACAAGCCTAGATTAGTGGCATGTCAGGCCATTTTAGCTCTGTATTGGGCCAGCTAGGAAAGGCACCAAACTTCTGCTGTGTGCCTTATTCTCTTTGAAGTCTGATCTTGCTAACACTGTTATAAAGGTGCAAGACACATGAGCTAGTAATGTAATACACACGTAAAAGTTTTTAAAAAAACAACAACCCCAAAACATAGCAGCCCTGCAAAATAACTTGTGGGATTGAGTTATGCTCTAGGAAGGTTCTCCATATGTTTCCCTCAGGTGAGGGAAGGAGAAGACTAAACTTTGGAAAACAGGTAAATTACATTGCATTCTTTGACTCTGGCCTTTTGTATACCAAACTTTGATGTTTGAATGAAAATCCCCTGCTAAGAGGATCATCTCCCTGGGAGAACAGGCAGAATGGACTCTTCCCACCCATACCCTGAATTTGGACACCGTGGCTGTCAGTGGCTGGCTTTATTTATCCTGCCTTGAGCTGCTTAACTGAATCTCTCTTTAAAACATGAGTAGATCCCTGTGGTGAAGATGCTGAAATTAGACTTTGTAACCAATAGATACTTAAGATTCCAAACACCTATAGCTGGTTCATCAGAAAAGGTTATGATGCTAGTTAATGAGTCCCCTTGCTTTTAAATAGATCCCTGCATGTGCCCATCTGTCATGGGAACTGTACAACCTCTTTTATGGCTCTGTTTGCTAATTATCAGACTATTAAAACAATAAATCCCTCCCAGTCAATTTTCTCCTCCTCTTTGCATCTTCTGGAGGGTTTTTTTTTTTTTTTAGTGACACGGACACCTAGTCTTAAATAAGTGTGGGCTCTGTTAGGCAAATGCACATGGGTCAAAAGCTAACAGAGCCCAGAGCATGAAACTCAGAATACAATGTTACCAAGAGCTTGCTCTGGATTACATATTGGAACTCACTCTCCTTGGGTTCTGGCTACAGTAAAGCCCTCTTGCTGAATTGGTGATGGCAAATTGACTTCTCTGTTTAGTACATTATAATCTATTGCTATGGGATTATCCTTTCACTGCAGGGTTGGCTGATGGTGGGGGTGGGGGTAAGCCCCTCATTGCTACAGTATTTAAAACATCACAATAGGAATGTATAGGAGGAATAACAAGTGATTCTATTCTCTTACCGCTATCCACCTGCTAAGATTCTTGGTAGGGAACCTGAGGTGGAAATGCAGAAGGACTGCACTGTAATTGAAAGCGAGTCTCCAAGTCTCTAACAACTAGAATATGCCTGCCTACGAACTTGTTCTTGCTCCAGTCTCATTGCCACCCAGACACCTGGACGGTAACTGTGTCTGCAGAAGTCCTGGCCCGCTGTTCTGTCTTTTGCCACTTCCTACTCAGCACAGGCTTCAGGATCTAACCTAAAGTTCTGGGTTTATTTTGGCAGTTTGTTGACCTGAGGACACCCTAGCCAAGAAGTTATGTGATAGTTTGGGTGTAAAGGTAGTTTTGCCTAGTGAGAGCTGCTGCTGCTTTAAGTATATTGGAGGAAATGCACACTGGCACTTTCTGTCTCCAAAAGCTCCCCGAACAATTGGCTCAGCAGGCTCCAGCCTATTTAAGTGCATGCACGTGCAGGGAAACCTTGATTAAACTCTTCCTTGGCACTAAAGCCAGAAGGGGCCATCTATCCTGTGAATAATGTGGAGCAAGCTGACTAGCAAACAGTCACCAAAGATGATCAGAGGGCACAGTGAGCCAGCTAATGTGGATTCGTTACAGTACTTGCTATGCAGAGGAACGCTGATATAAGATGTGACCTGGATTGAAATAAGGTTATTTGCGGTGCTCCCAGGCATAGACAAGATTTCTTCAGTGTCTCTGCTAAGGAGTTTATGTATCTAAAGAGGAGGAGTTTTGGAGTGAGGAAAAGCAGCAACCCACTTTCTGCTGGTGAGATTTGGGGCTTGTCTACTCTCTGGGCACTACAGTGGCACAGCAACAATGCTGAAGTGTAGATGCTTTCTACAGTGATAGAAGTAGTTTTTCCATCATAGTAGGTAACCCACTCCCCTGAGCAACAGTAGCTAGGTCAACAGAAGCATTCTTCCATCAATCTAGCCACATCTATACCAGGTGCTAGACTGGCATAGCTACAGCACTCAGAGGTGTGAATTTTGCATACCCCCGAGCAACATAACTATGTCAATCTAAAGTTTAAGGGTAGACCAGGTCTTTGTGCTCACCACATACAGAAATGCTTGTTAACATGGGGATAACTCTACTACCGCAGCGTGCAGGGCCCCTCAAAGTTAGAGTTCAGTCGTATGTGACTTTTTCCACAGTAGTAAGCAGTCACGTAAGACGGAAGTCTCTAGAAACTCTTGCTTCTGAAGCGGTGATTTCCTTCTAACAGAGCTCTTAATGGGAGAGGAGGATATTGTCTGTGCTTTAAAGGGGCAGATGGACGGTAGCATACCCCATGGCGCTACAGTGCATCTGTTAGAGAAGCTGGAAGGGAACAACAAGTAGCTCTTGTTTTGGAGGTGTTTTGCGCCTGATGTTACTCCAAAGCATCTCTTTAGGAGAGAGCAGTCTGGTGGATATTGTAAAATATGCTAAAATGGTCTGAGGTTCGGTATCTGAAGATCACTGAATTCTCTGGAAGGTTCTTCTTGAGGGCTTGTTAAAGTAACTGTCTACTACTCTCCCTCCCAGCAAGAGAGAGACTAGGCAAGCCTGGGCACAGCGGTGCCAGGTCGTGAGTAGGGGGCAGAGGGGAGTGCCAGTATGTAAGCATGTGAGTTAAGCTCTGTCTGCACTGCTCTGTCGCTCCCACCCCTTACAACTTCCCCTCAGGTTGCTCCCAGATCATTAGTGTAGACAATTTGCATTTTAAATTTTAACTATGGTGTCCTCTACATCTGCTCAAACTGACCAGCTCTAGCCAATGTGGTGGTTAAAATGCTCGCAACTGTCAGTTTGTGGTCTACACTAGCACTCCCACCATTGTTACCTATGGTAAGAAAGTGTAGTGGAAAAAACATGTAGTAGACAAGGCTTTCAGGGAAGAGATTAAGGAAAAGAGAGACAGAAACTGGAGGAAAATCATGCAAATTATAATGATGCAAATCAGACAGCACATACAGTAGAAGAGTCGAAAAACTGGAATGAAGGAATAAAGGGGAAAGGTGGAGGGGGGGGGAAAGCAAGGCATTCTAGCATTAAAATGCATTAAAAATAACAAGACAAGTATAATACACAAAGTTAAAATCTTTTCCAACAGATTGGAGTAGAGAGGAGCCCCATGTAAGTAAATCAGATAGAACAAAGGGCTGTGGGTGGAAAATTCCCTCCTGTCCCAGGCTTAGCTCCTTTGTTTTTAGGAACATGGTTTTTGTTCTTTTGCCTACCTTGTCTTCACAGCTCTTTTAGCACATGCGCGCTGCAGCTTGCTGGCCTCAGCACTTCCATGACAGTATCAGATTTCCAGTGATTTACACTTAGTTTGACAAGCTGGATCCCAGTCATGTGTCATGGTAGGACAGATCCATTTTGGCCAAGATTACTTCAACAATGGCTTAGTTTCTGGGATTTCCTGATACAAGAATAGCAACTCTGTGGTGGCCTGGAACTAAGGGCGAAGGGGCAGAAGTGAAGTATTTAAGTGAATTCAGTGCTAATGTCAGGACAGCCATGGAGATTTCAGTCAGTCACGTCACAAGCATCAGCAGTGAAGCGACAAGTATGTACTCTACCAGTGTGCCACGCATCCCTGCCCTTGAGGGGTTACATCTGGTGCTGACACAGTTCACTTTCCATGGTCTAGGTCCTTGGCCTCTCTGCTGACACATCCAGCAAGAGGGCTAATTAGGTCAGTTGTGATGGCTTTTGTGTAGGCATGCTTCTTTTAAACGCAGATTCTTAGAGTACAGGCTCTAGGGCTGGCTTCAGTATTGTGTAAGCCCCATTTTGAGAATTCTTTAACTTGAAATCTAGATGTGCATTTTAGTAATATGACTTCTGCTGCATGTGACATTATGTGTGTCTGGGGAGAATGGGAGTACGCTCTGGTGTCATAAGATAAACAACGCATGCCACTCCTTTCCAAAGGCTCCTATTGAAGCCTCTGAAGTGAAGCCAAGAACAAACACACTAAATGACTCAGTTTTAGGTCAGCTATGTTGTAAGGGCTCTTGTTTCTATCATGAATTCCCAACTAATATGTTAGCCTATAATGACTCTGTGCTAGTCCCTAAATCCACAAGCTTTAGCATATTCTCGAAACCATTCCAGCCTGTCTGGGTAATTGGGGATCCAACAATCCTCCCAACAACTAAGTTGTGTGAGTAGTTTTCCTTGAGTGCTTACAGTTTAAAAGCCCTAGGCCTCACTGTGGACAGTTCAATAGAAAATTTCTGCTCAGTGTGCAGCAGAACTACAAGAAGCAAGGAATTGGCTGGAGAAGAATACTGAAAAGATTCAATACTATTCTATAAATCCATGGTATACCCTCACTTGAAGTACAGTGTTCAAACCTCAGAACACAGAGTGTGTTCAGAGATAGCAATGGAAATGACTAGAGGAACACAGTGTTGCATTAAGAGACTGAAAAGATCAGGACTACTGAGTTTAGTGAGGGGGACAAGATGGTTCTCCCTATAAAATGGTGTATAGAGAAGGTAGATCAGGAACTTCTAACTTCCCCCATGTCTCGTAACACAAGAACAAAGGGACGTTCAATGAAACTGAAAGGTGGCAAATTCAAAACTAGGAAATATTTTCACACAATGCACCATTAGTGTGGAACTTACTGCTTGAAGATATTGAGACAAAGATCAAAGTAGAATTCAAAAGGATTAGATATCTATTGTGATCTGGCTGTACTGAGCAGGATGATTGCTTCAGAGCACAAATCAAACCTAAGATTAGGAAGAAACTTCCCATCTGGGCAGGCTAGTCCATGATTTTTCCAGTATGGAACGTCTCACATCTTCCTCTGTCAGACCAGGATACTGGACCAGATGGATCCCTAGTCTGATCCTGTATGACTCGTTCTCAAATTCACTGGGTGAGGAGCAGGGGGGGGACTTGCAGCAGGACTTGTCTGGGTTGGAGTCACTTTCCAGTGGTCATATGAATGAATGTGTATGTGTGAGACACACATTCTGTTGAGCAATCTGATGAAAATCAGTTCTTGATTTCCTAGGTGTTAGTAAAAGAATTCTATTCTTAATTTTATCAGTAAACATGATTATCTGCAAAGGAGCCATCAGACCAATTCCCCATACCTCTGACTTTGCAGGGTGCAAATAGTTAACTAAGTGCTGATTTGCCTCTCTTGTCACTTCCCGCCCTCTCAAATTTGGCCCAGGTCCATGTTCTTTTGTCCATGTTCTTTTGACTTTCAACTCACTCCTGTTTACTCCTGGGCTTGTGTACACAGTGCTGGGAAACAGAGACGCTGAAGCAAGTTATAGGGCTCCATTATCTGGGTTGTTGGAAACGCTGTAAAGCGCTCCCTGCACTTCAGATGCCTGGGACTCTGCATGTGCAACCCCCATCCAACTCACTGTCTACCAGCCTTCAAAGAAGCATGGAGTGAATTCAAACATTGGTGTGTTTGATCAGAGACAATGGCCAGCACTAAAAGTTGATCATGTGCATTTCATGCCCTTGCCCTAGAGAATGTTACTCATTTTCTGCTCCTGTGAAAGGGCACGTAAGCTATGGCAGTGGTGTGTGGGCTGGAGGAGGCAGGCTTGGTTAGAGTTGACTGTTTTTCCTTCTCGGAACTAACTAGTCAGTGGCGGAGGAAAGTTACAAAATTCCCATCTAACATGTAGGCTGCAGTGTGAGCAGACTTCACTGTGAGAAGCAGCTAGTGCTGATCTGGGTTTCTGAAATCAAGCCAAAGCCACTCTGAAATTGGACTCCTCATCCGGAGAGGGGATCAGGTATCACAGCCCTGCCAGCTCCTCAGCCTGAAGCCTTAGGCTTCTTCTACATGAATGATCCAGGCAGAGGTAGGGGCCTCCTGTGCATCTTGGCAGGTCTAGTGTGCTAATCCTTGTAGTACCTAAACATTAACTTCCCCTGCGTGGACCCTACTGAAGCAGCATGTGACGGTAAAGGCAGAATGCGTGCATACCTGCACACGCTCTGGCTGGCAGCTAAGAAGTAAACCTCTTTTTGCTAGGCAGGGAAAGCTCCTGCCCTTTCTCCTTCCTTCTATTCCCCTCCCCCAATGATGTTTGTTAATCTTACTTGGCACTCACGTCACTGTGGGTAAAAGCTGCTTAACATCCAGAAGAAATCCTGGAACTGGACTTTAGCAGAAGCAACATCCTTCTGTAGTTAAAGGATTCTATTTGCTAAAGCATATTAGCAGTAAGGCTTGACTTCAGCTGCCAGAAGTAGGTGAGGCTGTGCAGTCATTTAGTCATTCTCTCATCATAAGGGTGGCTGAACTTAGTTCCAGCACAGTAATAGCAGGTGGCAGAACAACTGGCCGCAAGCCATTTCGATCAGATGCCAGCCTCCAGCTGGTGACTGCCGAAAGTGTTAGGCCGAAAGTGGCTGTGGAGGACATTCGGCAAGTGCCAGATGCTTTTGAAAAGGGGAAGTGGTTCTCAACCTATTTCCCAGTGTGTTGTGTGCTGCATCCAGTACTACCCATATGGCCCTGAGGATGTCATATGGGCCACAGGTTGAGAACCACTGGGTTATTAACTCTGTACCCCCATGGGCTGCAAATTCCCATTTGGGAGGGAGTCTGCATACCTGGAAACTGCCTCCTAGGGAAGCCTGTAGAATATATATATATATGGGGAAGCAGGGAGACTTTCCTCCAGCTTTAGAAATGTAATGTCTCTATTAGACCATGTTAAAAGAAACAGTAACATTGCACTAAGCCTCTCCCTGAGCCCACAAACCCCATTGGGGTCTCTCTGAACTGCTCCTGTGTGCCCTTTGCAGGTGTGTATGTGAGGAATGTCACTGTTCCAGATCCACCCTGCAAAGAGCACAGACACTTCACTGTTAACTCTTTCCATTCAGAGTCCTCTGCAAGGTGGTATTTGCACCTAGCTCCAGGGAGGTGCCTGCTTGTTGTGGGTATGTTTTGAGTTTGTGTAGGGAGAAACATGGAATGAACTTCACCACATTTACCCACGCAGGAAGGAAGTGAGATGCCCAACAGCACCCCGGGACCTCAAATAATCTCAACTCCAAGCCCCTAAGAATACTCAATTAATCTTCTATGGGTAAATGTGTAGAAGTGTAGGTCCCTCTGCTACTGCTCACCTCCCCCAGTGTAGCTGTCTGGATGTTTTCCAGGAAGTTACTGTAGATGGAGCGTGAGCTTCCCACTTGCATTCTCCTGGGCCCAGGGCCAAATGAGCAATGGCATAAAACACTCCATAGACTCTTATCAACTGCTGTGAGTCAGTAACTTCGTTAATATTGGACCTCACTCACTTGTACACACAGACAGTGTGTATTTTGATGAATAAGCTCCTGTGATATCTGAACCTGGTGTATTCCAAAGTACCCACTAATAGCAAATGTCTACCATTCTTACTCACTGTTGGTTTGATCTAATAAGGCAGGTTACTCAGTCGCTTCAGACTCTCTGACCCAGCCTAGTTATCTCTTGAGCCTCCCTTGTTAAGCGTTTGCTTTCTGTCTGCCTGATGGCTGTGATTCACCAGTTGAGTACAGTCTGGGTGAGCTGACACACAGATGTAACCTAGCACACCTGCCAATATTTGTCTGCTCTGCAAGGGAAAACCTCCTCCACCTATTGCCATTGTACTATATGAAAGCTACTTACTGAATAGTGGCCAATGGGAATCAAACCCTTTCTGTATCTTAATAAAACATCCACAGTCTGGGATGAGAAGCAGCTTCTTCATTCCAGCTGTGGCCTGTGCTGAAGTACCATTTTAGGGAGCCCTGGTGTCTTGGCTAGCTTCAGATGCCTCCTTTCTAACTAAGGTTGGCATAAAAGTTGTCCTATAAATGACCAGTGATGCTGGGAATGTTTGTTCCAGGCTGTATTTCTAGCAGTCTTAGTTGGGGCATAATGGGAGATGAGGAGTCTGGCAGCATCAGACTCTTCTTGGTTTTTCAGGATGCTCAGTTGAGCGTTCTGGTCCCTTTTGACTCTGAAGAGGTGGAATGAACCAGAGCTGCCTGAAAAGCTATTGCATCACTGTTCTAGCCCCTGGAATTCAGGATATGAGGAGAAGCGTCTCATACCCTGACTGCGGAGCCTGGTGGCTGGGGCAACCCCAATATCTACAGATGTGGAAGTGGATTGTTGGTGTGAGGGGAAAAGACCACTTGTATCTGGCACTGTAATAAAGCTTTTATGGATATACCTATACTACAGTTTTTAGCTCTGCAGCTTGTGCCCCACAAGTTGAGCAGGGCTAGCTGCAGCCATGCCACAGGTCTCTTATTGCAGTGGGACCATGCCTGGGGCAAGGCAGCAGACAGGCTGCTTTCTGACCCCCCCACCCCACTCTGCCTTGAAGCACTGAGAGTACTTAACACTGATGATGAAATGGTTCCAGTAGCTACCAGATAAGGCAGCATTCCATCTGGAGGAAGGGAGGGTGAGCTGCTTTGGTGGAGAACCAACATTTTGTGTTCCCCTCCCCGGCCCCCAGTCTCCACTTCCCCCCTCTCCATTTAACCCTGCATCTCCATGCTTGTAACAGGTGGCCAGGCGCCCCCAGCCACACTAGTGCTCCCAGCATTTCTATCACTAGTGGAGCAGAACTGGTGATAGCAATGGGAATCATTAGCAAAATAAGGCTAGTGAAACGAGTGGTGGTGGCAGCAGCTGTCCGTTCAGTTTGCATTGCACTTCCAACTGTAAGGAAAGGGTTAAATTCCTTAACAAGCAAATGACTTAATGGCTGTGGAATTGTGAATTGCTGCTGGAATTCCACAGCAAACGCTGGATTCTGCCAGTTTGGAAGTGTGGACAGTCCATGATCTCAGAGTTATGGAATCCTCGCCTGGACTGGCCCTAAAGGGTCACTAGAGTTATACAGAATAGTTATGGGAACTTGTATAATCTTGGTCTAAATCTTCTACCTTCACCCCCTAATCTTCAGAGGCCCAAGCAAAAATGGGTTCCGATTTAAACCATTGTCAGGCAGTTTAACATCCAATTTTTTGGCTGGGCTCCTTTGTATGCCCTGCAGACTGGCTTCAATGTGCTGCTGCTGCCACGCTAATGCACATATCTCTGACTGTTAGTCAGATCCCAGTATCATGGTTTTAGTTTCAGATGGGAACTGCTGAGCGATTTGCTTTTTGAATTGTGTGTTGTTGAGGGGACACTTTATACAAATGAGTTCCTGTTTGTAATGCTTTTGATCTTGTCGTATTGTTCCCCAGAATATACAGATGGGAGGGAGCAAACAAATCTCCGTTTTAACCTTTGTACGATAAAGTATCTGAATTGTAAATGAAATAATGATGCTATTAAACATACTGGCTTTGGGGTTTTAATGCTACAGGGAGAACCCAATTTAGCTCTTGACACAGGCTTGGAAAAGATTCTCTAGGTATAAGTCCCACTACTACTCTCCTGCCGGTCACACTGAACTTATTCCTCCCTTCTACCTCAAGGGGTTTTGCCATGAGCTCTTGCCCAGAAAGCTGTTTTCAGTAAATTCAGACCCTGGTCACTTCATGGGAACCTTCTGAACACAGTCTTTCTGGAAATCCCCACCCTGGCTGATCTTTGTTCCTGCTCTCAGAGAATTAGGGGAATTCAGCTGTTTTCAAGCTAGTAAAGGTGGTGCTTTTAGCTGGGCTGAATTGAACTTCACTAGTTAAATGGTGAAATATTACTGTGCTGGCTCAACTGATGTGGTTGCAGATGGCTGCTGGCAGCCTGAGAACTGTCTGGGTTTCTGCATAATGTCTAATGCTGGTTTTCCCTTCTCAGGTGAGAGAAACTGAGACCATGGACCCAGAGAGGTATGGAGAGGACTATTTCTCTTCTGGAGCCTTGCCAGATGATGAAGATATCAGTGACCTCAGGCCTGACTTGACCGAAGAGAGTGACTGGTTTTCTGGTTCTGGAGATGATGATGGTATGTAGGCAAGAAATAGCCTTCCTCTGACTATTGCATCTTCATAGCTCTGACCTGGAAAAGCTACATAGTCCCCTGAGTCTCACAGGCTCTCTAATTCAGTGGCTCTCAAACTTTTTTACTGGTGACCCCTTTCACATAGCAAGCCTGAGTGTGACACCCCCCCCCCTTATAATTAAAAACACTTTTTTATATAGTTAACACCATTATAAATGCTGGAGGTAAAGCAGGTTTGGGGTGGAGGTTGACCGCTTGTGACCCCCCCATATAATTTCATGACCCCCTGAGGGGTCCTGACCCCCCGTTTGGGAACCTCTGCTCTAATGGGACTTGCAATGGGCTACACAGTCTAAAGCTAAGCGTAGCAAGTCATTGAGAGGGATCAACAGAGCAGCCTAATCAAATACCTCCCATATGGAGGCTTGCTTGGGTGCAGTACACTGATAGGAACAGCAAAAGGGCACCGTGCCATGATGTGGGACTCCTTCTGTCTTCCCTCTCTATAGGGGCATCCAAGTAAGTCACCCCTGTAATGAGATTACATGCTATCTTCAATGGGTAGACAATGCATTACTTAAATCCTTTCCCCCTCTTAATATTAAGGGGCTGTAAAGTTTAAATAGTTTTGTTAAATCTCATCTTCCTCCAGCCCCAACATTTCTGAAGCTTCCCACTTTGCCCCTAAAACCAGTGTAGTAGTGAAAGCTAGTTAAGTCAGTGTTTTCAGAGAACTCTTTATGGCTTTCAAAACTCCTAGCATAAACTAGTTTAAACAGCTCCTTGTTGCCCTTTTTATGTGCACATTGTGTTCTCAAAAGGTAAAGAACAAGCTCTGAAATTAGTACCTGGCATGTTCAGGCAGATCTGATGGTTAGTACCTTAGGGATGGGTGTTCAAAAGAGTGCCCTCCTGAAGCCAGCCTAGCACACAAGAGCATATTCGCTTTCTGAGCAAATCCTGGTACCCTGCAGCAAGAGCCACTTGATGGAGCTGAAGATTTCTTCTCTGAATGAGGTAATCTTGAGCTTGCATCATGTGGCTTTGTGTAATCAAAATTATATTTAACTGGTGAAAGTACTTACAGATAAGAGGGAACTTTAATCAAAGTAGAGCCCTAGTTAGACAATAGCAGCTAGTGCTGCTATAGTGTGTGCCTGGGCTTTGGGAAAACACTCTGAAAGCAAAGGGAAACTAATTCTGTATTGTTTGCATGTTATCTAGATGCTGAAGATGACATGACTTCAACCACTGAAGAGAGTCCTATGGTAGGTGTTGTTGTTTGAGCACTCTCAGAAAAACCTAGCCCAACAGCCCCTCTGTGTGGTATCTGGCCGGCCTGCCTGCCTGTGAAAGGCTCTTGTCGCCTTAACCCACTCCTTCTCTTCCTCCCACACCCCCCACAGCAGCTGGCTTCCACATCCAGTCCACTGGAATAAGGTGCTCACAATGCACTGAACTCTTAAATGACCTCACCTGTCCTGCCATTAAATGGTGTCTGCCCTGACCCTCCTGTCTCTCCTGTTTTGAAGTGTTTTGTAGCTGCTCATGACAGGGTGTGGTTTGTCTCTGCTTCATTCAGCTCTCGAGTGACAACTATATCCCTGAAGATACTGGTAAGGGGACAAAGGATGTGGATGAAAACCTGGTGGTAGAGAATGAACTAACTCCACGTAAAGTCTTGCCCCCTGAGGAACTGAACCCGTCCAACAAGATTTCCATGGCCAGCACAGCCAACAGCAGCCTCTTTGAGAGAACAGAAGTTCTTGCAGGTAACTTCACTGTCCCCAAAGTCTATTGACTCATTAGCCACACTGTAAATGTGGGAGGAAGGGGAAATGGGGATGCCAAAAATGGGGTTTGATTGTTCCACTACTTTAGAGGGCAAGAATGCTGACCAAAAGCGCACAACCCAACTGGCTTTGTTCTAGTAAGCTGGGAGGCACTGAGTATTAGGGAAGCTTCTGTCCTGCTTTAATCAGAAGAAACCGTTTTTTTATTAAACTCTGGTTTTTAATTATGGATAAACTGGGTGGAAAGTGACTTCTGGTCTCTAGATGCCATTTGGACTGAAAATGTCACTTTCAGCAAGATGGAAGCTGCCAGTAGAAAGCTCCAAAATGCTGGAACTCTGGGATAGATTTCATGGGTTTATGAGGCAGCTTCTCACAGGGTAGCAGTTTCCTCCTAAATGCTATATTCATTCCATACTCTCTTCCAGCTCTTATTGCAGGTGGGGCAGTGGGGCTGCTGTTTGCTGTCTTCCTGATCCTCCTGTTGGTTTATCGCATGAAGAAAAAGGATGAGGGGAGTTATGATCTTGGCAAAAAACCAATCTACAAGAAAGCCCCTACAAACGAATTCTATGCTTAAAGCCACCAGCACCTTGTGCCCCTCTGGGGAGAAAAACTGACTGTTAAAGCATTTGGACCTCAGCTGAGATGCTCCAAATCAATGCTTTCTTGGATCTAAGTTCAAAGTGATTTTTAAAAAAATATTTCTGTGCGACCCTTCCATCCTGCTAAACTAACAAGGGCACAACAAAATGCAAAGCGTCTGGGGGGGGAGGGAAACCGTGTCATGGCTATATTGGGGGGGCAAGGGGAGGAGTGCAAAAGATTGCCAAATTCCGTATTTTTTGGTTGAGTGGAGGGTGTATATAATGCAGCTTATATGGAAGCCAATTGTGTGTGTTTGCATCTGGTGTGCATCTCTCCAATTTGCCTTGTTTTGTAGAAGGTTTTTTATTCTATATCCCCTGTAGTATTTGGCCTGCTGCAGGACCACCACATGTAAAGCATTTTATAGAGAATATCTATGAATCTCTTACACTACACTGTACCATTGCCTTATCTGGGAGCAGCTGTGCCCTTGGGAGAAATAACTTTGTGGCCTAAATGGCTCTTAGGGAGAAGTTTCCTCTTCCTTTTTGGCCCTTGGTAGGGTCACAATCCGCAAAAATCAGGAAAGCCTCTTGGCTTGCTTGACTCTCTGAGACTAACCTTTCCCTGTACCAAGTCTCTTACAGGTGGAGAAATATTACCTTTTAATGTAGGATTTTATAAAAAAAATTTTAGTAGGAAAAATAGCCTAATGTTTTATGTTTTGTAGAAACGGTTCTGAAATTTAAAAAAATCTAGTTTAAAAAAAAAAAAAAAAAAATTCCTAAGACTTTTTTTTTTTTTTTTAATCCTTTTAGTTTCCTTTGGCTGGGCATTTCTCTAGATGTGTATATATTGTGTTTTATACAATTCATATTCTGAACTGAAGCAGCATTGACTACAGTATGTTACAGGTTTCTCTTTCTATATAGCAGCTACTGTATGCAATTGATATTTATGGGGATTTTCCATAATTTTTGATTTGATTTTTATAGGATTATTTATGGTTCTTATGTTTTTTTTTTCATTTTTATATATAAAACACTAATATAATGAATCTCTTATGATTGTCAAAACTATTTAAGCTTTATTCTGTGAATTTTTTAATTATAAACTGAAGGCAATAACTTCTGCAAGAATTACTCTGTATGCAAAATTGGATTCTTAACATGATTAAAGTATATTGTAGGGAAAGATGGGGAATTTTTTAGCCTGTAATATATTGTAATCAGTCCTATAGAGCTATATATTATATATATATTTTTCCAGCAAAGTGTACAAATGTTAAGAATAAAAAGGCTAGAGGTTTTTGGGCTTGTGCAGCCTTACTATGTGTAAGGGAGGGCGTATTGGTCTAGTTTATATGCTGCTCTTTGTGCAATGTCTTGTTTATGTTGAATGCAGTAATATTTTCCTTGTCTTTTTGTTCATAAACAGCTGGGGGTCAGGCTAATGGTTGCTGAACTAGCCAGGTCACTAACATTCTGCGTGCCCTGAATGCAGTGGCCATCAGATTAACTTCCATGAATTAGAAACAGTTGCTGTGTTTGAAAATGTCAGCCTTGCTCCTTCATAGCCAGGTGGTGGAGCGGAGATCCCTTGCCCCTCATTTCAAAGTGACACTTCTAATTTATGGGATGGGATGCAAACAGAAGTTGGAAGCTCACTGTGCAAAGGAAGTAACCTTTACCTTTTCTCTTGCAAAATTGCTGTTCAGTTTATAGGCTAAGCTGTTCTTAAGAGTTTGAACTAGTCTCCTTTATTCCATTTTCCCTTGGTCTGATGTCCTCTTGCACAAGACTGCTTGCTTGAAATCATGCTGGTTCTGAAGGCCCTGGAGAATCTGTCTTTTTGTAGACCTTAGACCTGATTCTCTTTCCATTTGTAGTTCTGCACCTGTATAATTTAACTGGAATCAGTGCAGTTGCACCTGATTCTAGTGGTGTAAAGGAGAGGACAAGTGGATCTCTTCTATGTTCTATAGCTATGGGGCAACGGGTCTCCTCTCTGTGGACTCCCTGCTAAGGCTTGATCCTGTAGCTTGAGAACCCCTGCAACAAAGTCTCTAGCAGGAGTTGCTCCTTTTATTTTTAAATAGGTTCCTTTCAATTCAAAGACAAGCCTGTCCCAGGGCCTAGCTCTGGAATGAATGAATATGTGGAAACTTTATTATTTTTTTTTCTTTTCATTCTGCTGTTATGGAAGTAACCCATTTGCAACTCTTGTCTACAGACAGCACCACCTGTGAAGCATGAATTTTTTTTTATTTTATTTTTTTTAAATGTGTGAAAGAGATTCTCTCATGTAATTGTGCTTTTTTTGTTTTGTTTGGGTTTTTTTCCCACTGGTACTTGATCAAATAAACTGGTACTTTCTAAAACTTTTTGTTGTGGTTTGTTAAAATAAATAAATAAATAAATAAATACCTGGCATTTAGGCCTTACCTGATTCAAATTTGTGTGTAATCTAGTTAAATCCATGCAAACTGTTGTGTGGAGATGCACATTGGTTTAAAACTGGTTATTTGGGTTTAATGCCCGCAAGTCTACTGCCCAGCTAATTGAATAGGTTTAAAACCACACTTCTAGAGCTTGTCTACATGAGGAGTTATTCCTGAATAGCTGCTCCTGATTAACTCCATGTGTGGATGCTCTTATTCCAGAACGAGTACTTTAGTTCACTTTAAATTCACACTTTACCTTATTCCAGATTAACTAAGGGTTTATCTACACATAGAAATTAAACTGGTGCAACTCCAAGAACCTTAGAGCTACTGTTGCCTTCAGGATCCAGTGCACCTAGTCAGCCTCTTAGAACCTCATTGCCTGTTCTCTAATAGTGTGAGGCTGCTTAAACACAGCCACTCCATAACATATGGTGAGGGAAGGTTGCAAAACTGCCTGGCTCAGGGGCTACAGCAAGACTGCTCACTAGGAGAAGTGATGCACCTTCTACAAGGTGCTATATTTAACTGGATTAGAGCCCCTGTGGGAGTTTTAGGGTATGTCTATGCTGGAAACTTCAAAGTGCTGCCGTGGGAACACTCCCACGGCAGCGCTTTGAAGTGCAAATGTGGTCGTGCTGGAGAGAGCTCTCCCAGTGCTCCTGGTAATCCACCTCCACAAGGGGATTAGCTCTGAGCCCCAGCACTCGGAGCCTGTCTATACTGGTGCTTTAAAGTGCTCAGACTTGCTGCGCTCAGGGGGGTGATTTTTCACCTCCCTGAGCCAGCAAGTTAGAGCGCTATAAAATGTAAGGCCTGGTCTACACTAACCCCCAAATTCGAACTAAGGTACGCAACTTCAGCTACGTGAATAACGTAGCTGAAGTCGACATACCTTAGTTCGAACTTACCGCGGTTCAGACGCGGTCCACACGCGGCAGGCAGGCTCCCCGTCGACTCCGCGGTACTCCTCTCGCCGAGCTGGAGTACCGCAGTCGACGGCGAGCGCTTCCGGGATCGATTTATCGCGTCCAGACCAGACGCAATAAATCGAACCCGGAACTTCGATTGCCAGCCATCGAACTACCGCGGTAGTGTAGACCTGGCCTAAGTGTAGACAAGCCCTTATTCCCTTCTAGCTGCCCCAGGTGCTTAGTGGGCAGAATTAGCAGATGTCTAGGGAAATGGGATGGGGCTCTCACATTCAGACTCCTACGTGGTTGTAGCAGAAATGTTTATTTCATTCCTCATTGTTTGCTAATGTTTTATGTCCTGTCTACTGGGCTCTTGAGCAATCTGCTTCTTCTATAAGGCCAATATATCAGCCAACTTCTCTGAATCATATGTGATGTTTACTCCTCTGGGACTTGCTGTTTGCCGAGGGAACTGAGGCTGATTTATTCCTAGGTTCTCCATGTTCACATGCCTCTTGCTACAGTCATGAGGGGTGGGTGGATTTACTTTTCTGAATAAGCTCTTCTGCCCAGACTTCCTCTTTTGAGCTGAGGAAATTGCCTGACCTTTCCAAAGCTTCCACCACAATAGTCCCACAGATGAAACAAACAATAATGCAAAATATTGTTTTTTTTGGTAAAGGGAGCTTGGTGGCTTTTGCCCACATCAGTAACCTGGGCCCTGCTCCATTTCCCCAGTCTCTGGGGAAAGGGCTTTCTCAGACACTGGGTTGAATTTGCAACATCTTGTGGAACAAAGTAGCAGAACTCAGCTGTTCAGTCACTGCCCTCCAGAGTTTACAGCACAGGGACTCTGAGCATAACAGACTTTAGAAAAAAGGCTGATTATACTACACCTCTGACCCATGAGATGTAACTTCATCATTTCACCTGCTGGAACATGAGTGGTATAAATCTGCTGCACTTCTTAAAAATAAGTCTATAAAGTCCCACTTCACCCAGCTACTAGTAACCCCAAACTAGGGTGACCAGACAGCAAGTGTGAAAAATTGGGACAGGGGATGGGGGGTAATAGGAGCCTATATAAGGAAAAAGACCCCAAAATCGGGACATCTGGTCACCCTACCCCAAACCCTCCCAGATTCCAGTCCAGCCAAGTCACATGGCTTCAGGCAGCTCTGACTTACATAAAAACAAAGCTGGCAGGACAAAGTTCAGAGGCAGGCCCATCTGCCCCACCAATTGGAATCAACATAACAATTTTTATCCTCTTAATGAGCTCTCTTGTACTCTGAGCTAAAGGTAACCTATGTTTTAATCAAAAAGAAAAATCTGTTTGTGTGCTTCCCCAGATGGCCTTAAATATACCCAAAAGTGAAATTAATGTATATCTCATGGGGGGGGGGGGTGTCCCATTTTCAAAAATGTTTCTATTTTGGCATCTAAGGGCTTGTCTACACACCAGTTGTGCCAGTGTAACTTTAGTTAAATCAATACTCTATTTTGACACTCATAAGTACTTATGAGTCCCCATTACCATGTATTGTAGCAAGTATTTGTCCTTGCAATGCTGCTGGCGAATTGTGCCCCACTGCTAAAGCAGGGAAAACTGAGAGGGTAAGACCCACTTTAAAAAAAAAAAAAAAAAAAGGTATGTAGGCACCTAACTCCCATTGACATGGTGTTGGTGTATGCAAGGCCTGTATTGCATGCAGCAGGACTGGCTGTGCCCATGGGCCACTTCAAGGCCAAAAAAAAGGGGGCACCCAAAATTTGTTTAAAATCTCATTTTTATGTCAATCATGATTTTTGGGGGTGGGGTGTCGGACTCATGATTTTTGACGATGCAGGGTAGGCTAGGCTCTGTGTAAGCTAAGGGACACTCACACCTGCCCCTACTGAAGCCTGATCTATGCTAGAAAATTAGGTCAGTTTAACGTCATCAGTGTGAAAAATCCACACTCCTGAGCTGTGTAGCTAACAGGACCTGTGTAGACAGCACTTGGTGGATAGATATTGGCAGAGTTCTGAGAGACCCTCAGCAGAACTGTCCTTTTGCTCCCAATTGCTGCTTCCATGAGTACAGTCACTGCACTCTGCCAGTCCCTTCTCTTGGGCTGAGCAGTTTTTCAAAAGCCAGTGTTATTGGGATGAAATCTGAAAAGGTTGGGGTGGGAAGCCAGTGCCATCCCTGGGAGACAGATGAAACTGGCTGCCATGCTATGCTACCTTAAGGGAGTGAGCCGCTCCCTCAGGGAGCTGCAGGGACATTCCACAGAGGGAGGAGACAGATTGCTTGACCAGGCCCGAAGAGTAGCTAGGAGACTTTTTGTAGCAAAGTTCAAGTGAAAACAAAAAGCCCCTACCGGTCAAAAGAAAACCTGGCAGAGAGACTCCAGGGATGTGCTGCTGATCACAGCAGAGAGAGGATTCCTGCTCCAGGCAGATGATTTACCAGGGTCCTGCTAACAGAGAGATCTCAGTGCTCAAGAGAGGAGCAGTAGTGAGTTAGCCCTGCCCCTGGGCCCAAAGAGAACCCAGGCTGGGCTTTCCCCTCCAGAGAAGGAAGGTAGCAGCTATGTCTACACTTCGGCAGCACGTAGAGTATAGGCACTACATGTATAGCCAAACGCTGCAGGGACAGGTCGGCTGTGTCCACACTTGGCACTTCGATGTGTAGCTATACATTGCATCGGAAAGCTTCGGCCATGGGGAAAGGCTCCAACAGCAGGGAGATGCCAGAGTGTTGTTTCCCTGCTGCTGGAGCCTTTCACTGTAGTGGGGACAGGCTCCTTGCAGCGGGGAGGGAGCGGGCCACTGTACTTCTAAAGAGAGCAGAGTAGCTGTGGAGGCACTGCTTGGGCATGTAGAGAGCCCTGTGGAGTATATACACTCGCCTAAGCCATGCCTCACCATCTACACTGCTGTTTATATCCATGTTAGCTGGGCATACAGTGTCTGTACATGCCGCAGTAAGTGTAGATGGACTCAGAGATGGCAAAGAGGGAGGAGGTGCTGGAGGCTAAATATGTGACCTCTGAACAGCCCCAAGGCCAGAGGGACTCTAACCTCCCAGGGCTTTAGTGTAGATGTCACCATGGCACTGGCTATGCAGCTGAAGGGCCTGTGCTGAATGCCCCTGCTGGGGATCTCCGACTGCTACTGCTGCCAACACAATTCCCATGTGCTCAGCCTCAGTGCCAGCCAGGGGCTTTGCAAACTAGAGTCACACCAGCCAACCCAATACACATCCTCCACCTCCACAGCTCAGAAACAACCCTCCGCCCCGGCTGGCTAAAGCACAGAGCTACTGATCTCTTCCTTATCTAGGCCTGTAATTCTATAGCAGGAAAGAGACCCCATACACGCACCAACAGCTGTCTGGCTTTGGGGATAGAGTGTGAGGCAGGGCCAGCTCTAAGTTTTTTGCCGCCCCAAGCAAACCTCCAAGAGCGCAACTGCCGAAGCAAAAAACAAAAAAAAACCCTCCGAGAGCGCCCGGAATGCCACCCCTGAAATTGTGCTGCCCCAAGAACGTGCTTGGTTTGCTGGTGCCTAGAGCCAGTCCTGCTGTGAGGGGAATGGCCTCCACAGTCTCAGGACTTTTGGCTACCCTCTGGCCACAGCATCTCAGTGGGGAGAGGCACAGGGGCATGAGAGGAGCAGAGTAGAGCCTTGTGGGGGCACTGCATCCATCCTGCAGCCCCACAGTCAGCTGGAGGGAGGGAATGGTATTTTCCTGAATTGAGAAACAATGTATTTTCCTGTCAGCACTTCCCCCACAAACAGCAGAGGGACCAGCCCTGAGGCAGGAGGGGAGGCTCATGCGTAGCTTTCTAATTGCAGGCAGGCAGAGCTGGGAAGGGATAAGGGAAGCAGCAAGCAAAGGGAATCAAGAGCCCTTGGCCATGCCCCATGGGTGCTCACGCATCCTCTCCCTACCTCCACTGTCACCTAAAGGGAAGAGGGCAATATGGTAAGGCACTGGACTGGGACTCAGGATACTTGGCTCTGTCACTGGCCTGCTGGGTAACCTTGAGCAAGTCACTTGCTTCTCTCTGTGCCCGTTTCTCCTCCCACCCTTGGTCTGTCTTGCCTATTTTGATGGTAAGCTCCTTGGAACAGGGACCATCTCTCACTGTTTGTACTACGCCTAGCACAATGGGACCTTGAGCTCTTCCGGGGCCTCTCCATGCTACCATAATACAAATGATAACCGATGTGCTGAGCTCTGGGATGGGCAGCAGCAGCCCTGCTCGGACCATGCCAGGAATCCTGCATGTACTTCTGGGCCCTCCCAGTGTAAGAGAGATGTCAACACATTCAGGGTAGATCATCAGAAGGGACTGGGCACTTGGAGAGGCACAGGGACCTGAGTGTGGGCAGCTTGGCTAACAGGAAGTGGAGCTGGAGATTAGGCCCGTCTGTTTATATCTGGAGCATTCACCACACAATGCTTTGGGTCAGCGGGAGCCTGCCCTAGGCCATGCAGTCCACTCCCCAGTATCACAGCAGGGCTGGCTTCATTATCCCTGTTAGCTGGTGACTAGCCTGAGCCGTGGGCATCTGTAATGATGGGGATTAGGCGAGTCCTAGGGCTCTGAGGGAGGAAATCAGGCAGGTTGCCTTTGGGCATGAGGCAGCCATCAATTAAAAGCCTTTGTTCTTGGTGTTCTCTGTCATCCCAGGGTGCCCATGGCCCTTCTTGTCAGAACATTTTTTTCCTGGAATCCAGCCTAAAAACTTCCCTCTGCCCATTTGGAACCCATCCTTTTGAGTTGTGCCTCTCTGAACCGCCCTGGACACCTGCCGCTTCCTTGCAGATGGTGAATTGAATGTGAATCAATGGGAGGCTGTTGCCAGAAGGGCAAATGCTCTATTGAGCCGTATTAAGAGGAGCATTGTTTGTACACCACACCAGGTAGTTATTCTGCTCTGGCACAGGGGAGGTGTCAGTCATTGCGCTGTTGAAAATAAAAAGCCAGAGACGAACCGGAGCATTCAAAGAAGGGGGACCAAAAGGAGAGAAGGTTTGGGACCTTTACAGACACATTGGTATTCAGGGCTATTAACTGCACCAAATTTAAAACAGAGTCCAAGACACCGAGAGAGAGAATGCTGTTAGTAGAACCATAATTAACCTGTGGAACTCACTGTTGCATGATAAAATATCATATTTAAACACCTAGATTAGTAGGATTTAAAAAGGGAGCAGCTCTTATTATGTCTAAATCACATCTGCAGTGACTCACTGGCATAAGGGCTCTAGAGTTTCCTGCTTTAGGTCAGTAGTTGATCAGCAGCGGGGGAGGAGTGTTGGTAAGAATACCCCCTTCCCCCATGCCATCTGCGTGTTGCACAAATAAGTGCATGATGGAGGTTTAAATCTCTGTACGGGTCCCTGTCTGACAGATGGACTGCTGAGCTGTTTGAAAGCAGTGATGTTTCTGTTCTTGATGGAGCTGGGCCTGAGACATGAAGTTTGGACCTGGATCCTAAAGTCTGGGATTTGGATCTGGTTTTCGGGCTTGGGCCTGTCTATAGTTCCCTTATAAGAGGGGACCTAGGAGGAAAGGTGACGAGACCCAGTCAGAAGGAAAGCGAGTGGGCTCGGAAAGGCTGGGAATGTAATGAGTTTGCAAATCCGGAATGGAAAAGAGGGCAAAGGGACTGGCCATTCCCCTGAGGGAGGGACAAGCCATGGCTCCAGTTGCAGCATGTTAACACTGGTGAAGTGTCAGTAAAATGTGGACGATGAATTGCTGCATGCACCTAGCTAAACGCCTGAACCAAGGATAATATTTAAAATCCCCAGTACATAAATAACTCCCCATTCATTTTGTAGTCTACTGCCATCTGCTGGGCTAACCCGCTCCCTGCGTCCCTGGGCCCTCAAGCCACCACGTGCCCCAAGCTGCTCTGGGAACGGTTTCGTTCCATGTCCGTGATGTCATGGTGAAAAGGAAATCAGCAGGGAGCTTTTTCCAGCTGTGGAACGGGTACACCCCATTGACCCTGGAGCGTGCATGGATGGGCGAGATAAGCACTTGGTGTGCGGCCTACGCCTGCCGCCACATTCAGAGCGCTCACTTCTGCGTGCTTTGCAAGTTAGTGGTGCTGATTTTCCACCCTGGGTAAAATGGAAAAGGGCAGGCGGAAGGGGAGTAGTTTTCATACGCCTGCAGCTCACCAGCTCAGCTCGCCTTGGCAAAGGGCCTACTCCTCTAGACCAGTTCACTGGGTGGCAATAGAATCAGCTGCTGAACGGACACCCACCTCAACCCCTCCCCAGCCACTCTGACTCCCCCCTCTCCTTCCCATCTCACTGCTTCACTTGATCCCAGCTGTTTGTGTGCTGAGCCCAGGGCACCCCCTAATTGCTTCTGCTACCACCTCTTCATCAAAAGCTGCAGTTCTGTAAGGGAGCCAGGGGCCTTGTCTAGGCAAAGGATTTGCCCTCATTGCAGCCATCGGTGGCCATCTTTGAAACCAGGGTCTGCCAGTGCAATTGAGGGGCTTTGCATGGGTTTACATGTGTGTAGCCATACTAATGGTGGGAGTCAGAGCAAATCCCCCGTCTTGGCAAGCTTTGTGTCTGCACAGATCATGCTCCAGGTAGGCCACATCACCTTGCCTGAACAAGGATGGGTGCTGGAGACTGTCCCAGACATGGCCGCTTAGGGGCAGGACCGAGGGCCGTTCTTGGGATTAGCAGCATTATATGCCGCAGGGCATATTATTCCTTCTCGTGTATATTCTCAGTAAAGCCCTGAGTACCAGCAGCTGGTGATAATCTCATGTCATTCAATGTGGCTTCCTCTTGCATCAGCAGAGAGCAGTGGAAGTGGTGGTGTTACCAAGACTTGGCAGTCTAACTATTTTGCAGGTACATAGTGCCACTAATCAATGACCAGCTGGCAAATGGAATTTTAAAGAGCCTCAGTACTTAGATGCAACAGCACCGTGGTGCAGAGACAACCCGTAACTCTTGATGGTGTTGGTGGGGGGGGGTCGCAATTTAAAGATTCAGGGGTGGTGGGGTATGTGACCGCCCCCACGTGTTGCCTCTGGCCCCTTTCCCATTCCCTCTGCACCTCCCACACCTGCTCCAAGCCGGCACCACCTTGCTCCCACCCCCCTCACAGCTCCTTCCCCACTTACATCGCCTCCCTGCTGCGGGCATGCTGCAGGCCAGAGCAGGCTCCGGACACCTACTGCTGAGCAGGTAACTGCAGCTGTGGGCGAGGACGGGTCGGGACTCAGCGGGCTTCCTCATGCCCCCCCCGGCAGAGCTGTACTGCTAGCCCCATGTATCTTCCCTGCCTCCGGGTGCCTCCTAGCAGGGTTTAGTGGGAGCGCTAGGTGCTGATGCCTTTCCCAGGCACGTCCCTCTCAGTAACATTCAGACTGACTCCCACCCTGACAGAAATCGGGGGGGAGGGGGAGAGGCATGTGACCCTGTGTGCCCCCCCCCCCCCATGCATTTCCTGTGCAGTGATGGGTGCTGTAATAAACCCTGATCTAGAGGCACTGGGAAGGGGTGGGGGAGAGGAGATTTGTGGTGTGGAAGTCCAGGGGGCTACCAAAATCCAAATTTTTAGCAGCCCTGGTAACCCAGATCATTTTCACAGTGAAAAGACTCCAGAGAAGATGAATAACACTCAGTAGAACCAGGAGGCTAAACTTCAGCCAGCAAAACAGGCCAATGGACAGGATGGTTGAAGAGGGAGGGGGATTTTAAGGGATTCTAGAAAGGAGGTACAAAGAACATCCCACTACAGAAAGGAATTAAAGGAGCGTGTGTGATGCCTGTGGAATGGGGAGGCATAGGATCCTCCCAGAGACGGCCTCATGTTCAGATAATGCTCAAGAATATTTCAAGATCCATGTTCTAGACTTGCTAAATCGATGCCTTCCATAGCAGTGAGTTGGAGCGAATGCGGGGCCTGTTCTGATCTGCATTTGATCCGGGAGTGGAGCAGCTCCCAAGCTTTAGCCTCCAAATTCCACAGCCCAGTAACCAGATTGAGCAGGGTCGAGAATCCAGGCTCGTTCTCTGACAAGCCAGAGTCGCTGTTTTATGGCTTGTTGGCTGTGATTGGTCAAAAAAGGTGGGGTTACTTCCCAGGGAGAGATTCTGCTTTGAAAAGGACAATTCCCTGCCTCCACCAACCTCTGAAAAGAGGAGGCCATCAGTAAAGCAGGGAATTCTCTCTTCTTCCTGATGCCGATGCCTAGAGAGTGGAGGAGACTACACGTTTCCTGTCTGTGGATGCTCAGCAAGCCCTTCACAGGGGCGTAGGAAACTAAAAAAACTGTACGCTCCCAAATTATGATCTTATGACTTTTACAGCACCCAAAAACACATTGGGCATTTCACAGGGCCGTGCCCCGAAGAGCTTACAGTCTCACGCGTGAATGAGATGATGGATAAATTGAAATGGAAAGGGCTGTTCCCTACCAGGATGACCTTAGAGGCCAATGCCAGGGAGTTTAGGAATCATTCAACTTAAGCAGATGCCTATTGATTGAGGTGTATTTTGCTTGAATTCAAAGGTATCCTGCCCTGAGTGCAACCAAACCTTCCAATGTTGTGCTAATATCTGAGACCACAAAGGGGCGTGGCTTGGTCTTTTTCCTCCTTCCAGGCTGAGTGAAAGGCAAAAAGAGGAACAAACAGCAGAAGTAGACAGAAGCCCACATTCGATTTTCAAAAATCTCTCGGTTTTAGTAACCTCTGGCGGCAGTAACTCGGGGGAGGAAACTGCATTTTAAAGCCACATCATTTGTCCTCAAATGGAGCATTCCAGCCGTTGCTATGGAACCAAATGTGGCACAATAGTTCTGTGAGGTGCCATGTGTTTGCAAAAACCATTCCCGAGGTCTTATGAAAGGAAGCGTCTAATTGGCTGATGCCAGTTAGGCCCAGGCCTGAAAGAAGTTAAACTGTATCTGATTGAGCAACTGGGTATTAGCTGTAAAAAAAGTAATCAACATGTTATAAAAGTCACGTTGTGCATCCAGAAATCACTTTGAAACGCCCCTCCGTGAGGATCTGCAGAGGAAATGACAGAACATTTGAGGGTTAGCATGCTTCTGCCTCTGCCCGGGGGGATGGACTGGATGACCTCTCGAAGTCTGTTCCAGCCCTACATTTCTATGATTCGATGCTTTGTGCACTGAAATATTAACTGGGAGAGTTACAGTTAAACATTAGTGACATGGAGAAATAGAGTATGGGAAGTGTTTCACATGGGCAAAGATGACAGACTTATACCAGGAACAAGTCGGTTTTATAATATATAGTTACCAAAATCAGTGCACCAATAATGAGAAGTGGATGAGCACAGACAAATGTGTCTTTTAAAAGTAAAAGTACAGGTTATGAAAAAGATTGGTGACTACTCCTATGGAAAGTCCATAGATATTAATGATCAAATAAAAAAGTTTTTAAAAACTCCCAAAAAACAATTCACTCTTTATAATAGCGTGGTACTGCAATGTGACTTTGTGCTGCAATATATTTCCCTAGACTGTGCATACATTCTCTGGTTTGTTATTGTAGGGTTACTGCTGAGCGCTGGGCGGCACACACTGGTTTGTCACTGAAGATCAATCTTGAGTACTGGGGCTGCACCCTGCTTTCTTATTATAGGGTTGCTCTCAAGCATGGAGCCATTTGTGAGCTGTGTGCTGTGTGCATGCTCTGGCTTGTTACTGATGACAAGCACTGAGGATGTTCTTGGTGCAGTAGGAGACACGAACAAAGCTAGACCCTGCCCTGAGGATCCCACGCTCTTGGAGGCAGTTTATTGCAGGGCTGCTGCTGGGCTCAGTGGTGTGAACTGGAGAAAAATGTTTGTTTGTTAAAGAAGGCTGTTCCGCCTTGCCTTTCCCTGTGATGCTGGGAGCACCTTTCCCAGCCCTTAAGGGGAGCTCTGTGTGGCGCAAAAGCTCGTCTCTCTCACCAACAGAAGTTGGTCCAATAAAAGATGTTACCTCGCCCACCTTGTCTCTCTAATATCCTGGGACCGACATGGCTACAGCTACACTGCATACAAAGATGGCACCAGTCATGTATAAAAGACAGCCCAGATTCTGGAAGCAGGTGCCTGGGACTAGTTTGGGCCTTTTCGCCTCCACCAGGCCCTCGTAGTGCATCCAGTCTGTGGATTTCCTGCCTGTAGTGATGTGGCTCTTTTAGCACCAGCCAGCTCTCCGGAAGCCTCCAGAGGGTTTACCTAGGAAACCAGAGCACTTTTCTTATACTAAGGCTAGAAAGCCCAGCCAGTCCCTGGGCTCCTTATTCAAACAAGGAGGCCATTTTCCTGCTCACTTTCACCCAGCCCAGCTTTCAGTTGAGATACCTGGTGTCCCCAGCTCAGGGATGCAGCAGCTAGTCCAGTGAATCACACGTGTCACGAATCTGACTCCTGATCCCTGCTGGCACCATTGTTCATTGGCTCTGGAGGATCCTGGTGTCCTCCCTCCACCCCACTGCAGGCCTTTGTCTGATCCAGAAGGACTGAGTACCCGCCTTTGGAGAGGGCATGAGAACCTCTGTTTAAATTAATGAGAGCATCTCTCGTGTCCAGTGGGACCCGGAAAGCCCCTTCGCTCAGGAGATTGTCCCAGTCTCCATATGTGGGATGAGCTGGTGGGTCTCAGTCCAGTTCCAGGTGGACACGTCTCAAAAACAACCTGCCACCACAACCTGCGCCAAGTGGACCTGTTGCTGGGGGGTTCTGCTCGGGGAAGGATTGAATGGGCCTTGCCCTTGGCAGGCAGGGCTGAGCGACCTGGCAGAGGCTGGTCTGCCACTCTCTGTGTTGTCCCTGCTCTGTGGATTAAACTGGACCTTTTAGCCTACGGGACTCTCAAGCTGGCCCCTTTTCACCTTCTTCCAAATTGGGAGGGACCCGTCTCCACACACAAATAGGACTGGTCTCTCTAACCTCCTGCCCCTTCGTCCTGCTGAGCCAGCAGGGCCCATCTCTGCCTGCTCAAAGGCAGGCGTTTGCTTTTCCCCTTCCCCTCTCTCTCAGGCCCTTCCATAGTCCCTGCAGCTGCCAGCCGGCCTGCCGCCAGCCCTCCTTGCAGAGCCGCCTTGTACACAACTTAATCAATCGGACGCGGCAGGAGCACCCACGCAGGTAAACACAGCAGCAGGGGTGTGTCAGGGCTACACTAACCAGTGACAGGATCCAGGGCTGTGTCTGGTGTGAGCCTGGGGGCAGGAGTGGGAGGGTGTTTTATGGACCAGAGCAGATTTTTTTAAGAAATCCTGTTCTATCATGACTGCCTCTTTGGGCCCCAGGTTCAATAGAGGGATCTCTGGGGTAAGGACACTGTATTAACACAAGACAGTCTGGTCCATTTCATTAAGTGCCCTGTGCCACCCTGGTGCTACCTAAATAATGGTGGTGACTGAGCCACCCTTGTCCTGGCAAACCCTGCCCCAAGCAGCAGCTACTCGCCTTCCCCAGTAAGAAGAGGAGCCTGAACAGAAGAATCCTGAGCCAAGTCTCTTCCTGTCCTTTCTGTAGCAGCTTTTCTGAGCCCTCTGGGCAGCCCATTCCAATGGCCCAGCCAGAGTCCTGGTCAATGGGGATGCTGAAGTTAACAAAATCCATAGCCACAGTGTGCAGCAGCAGCTCCCCTGCCCCTCTTCCCATCCTGCCTCAGCTGACGTGACATCGTCACCCCTGGTTCTAGCCCTGTGATCATGGCGAATGGTTGGGGTTAGGCCCTGAGCATTTTGGGCAAAGCCTTGATTTGACTGGACACAAGCTTCTTCTAGTTATGTTTCATGGCATACATACAAAGAAACTGGATGAAGACATAAATACACTGGCTGGGAGGTTGCAATGTAACACTACTTAGAATTCAGAACACGAAAGAACCCCAAAACAGAGAGAAACAAAGCAGGCTGCTCCCTAAAACAGAGAAGCACAACTCACTCCACCTTATTGTAGGCTGGCTGGCTGCCGCTAACATACTTCCCTACTGGGACTCCTAGCCTAGGGTTACCATACGTCCGTTTTTTCCCGGACATGTCTGGCTTTTTGGTAATCAAACCCCCGTCCGGGGGGGATTGCTAAAAAGCCGAACATGTCCGGGAAAATGCCGGCCGGGCACTTCCCCTCCCGCGGCTGCTCTGCTCCTCCCCTGACTCTTCGGCTCTGTTTAAGAGCCGAGCTGCCCAAGCGCTATGGGCTTCAGGCAGCCCCCTTGCCTCCGGACCCCAGCCGCCGGCCGGGCACTTCCCCTCCCGGGCTCCGGCGGCGCAGGGTCCGGAGGCATAGGGGCTGCCCGGAGCCCAAGCGCTACCGGCTTCACGGTTTGCCGGGCAGCCTCCAGACCCTGCGCCCCCGGCTGGGCGCTTCCCCTCCCGGGCTCCAGCTGCGCTGGGGAAGCGCCGGCCAGGGGCGCAGGGTCTGGGGGCTGCCCGGCAAACCGTGAAGCCGGTAGCGCTCGGGCAGCCCTTTTCGCGTGGCTGGGAGTGGGAGGGAGGAGGGGGCGGAGTCAGGGCGGGGTTGGGGCAGGGAAGGGGCGGAGTTGGGGCTGGGGGTGGGAAATGGGCGGGGCCAGGGCCCCGTGGAGGGTCCTCTTTTTTTATTTGTTAAATATGGTAACCCTATCCTAGCCTACCAGAATACCCTCCACTGTTAAATCCTGATGGGGACCTTCAGAGAGATGCCTTGTAGCTACTCATGGGCAGGTTGCTCCTGGTACTTCCCAAAGCTCAGTCTTACTCTTCTGGCACCTTAGAGACTAACAAATTTATTTGGGCATAAGCTTTCGTGGGCTAGAATTTGTTAGTCTCTAAGGTGCCACAAGGACTCCTCGTTGTTTTTGCTGATACAGACTAACACGGCTACCTTTCTGAAATACGGTGTCATTACAGTTGGTCAGTCCATGGAAAGGAAATAAAATTTTGCAGGCATGGCAGCACTGTGGGGAAGATTTTGATTGTAGGCCTCCCAGAACACAGTTCCCACCTCCTCCCAATGTTTCCAGTTTCCAAGGGGAGTTCCTGCCTGATAGTGAGTGGAATTCCATACTGGCTGCTCCTAGATCTCCACAGTCCTTGGGGCAGATTGGAAGAGTCTGCCCAGATCCCTGCCGTGGGAGAAGGTGTGTGCGCACATGCATGTCTCCCTGTCTCCCCCTTTCATCTTGCCCATGCCCTCCCTATGGCTCTGTGCCCCTCATTCGTGCTTTCACTATCGCTTCTGGCACCTCTCCCTTTCTCTCGATTCTCCTGTCACTGCTCAGGGCTCTTTGAAAGCTGCTTGAAATGTTTACCCTGCAAACCTCGCTGAGGTTTTGGGTCTAGACAGCAGAGGAGGGAACGAGTTCCTGCTCAGCAATGTGGCAGTCTCATAAATACTAGCTTGCAATGACTGCTTCGTGGTTATACTTTGACCAAGGTGCCAAAGAGCTAAGAAAGAAAGAAGAGTGTCAGGCAAGATTTGTCCATGTTCTTAGAGCCCTGCGCGGATACAAAATTTGTATCTGCATCCGATCCGCAATCTGCAAAAACCGTCCGCGGATATCTGTGGATTTGTAGGGCTCAACATGTGATGCCTCTGCACCAAAGAGATTCTGGCTCTTGTAGAGGCTTCTGGAAAGACCAGCAGTTCTCAGAAGCTGGGAAAATCCAGAAATGCAGCCTGGCAGCAGGGAAGAGCAATTGTTTTGCATGAACTGGGCTCCCAGGGCACTGAGGCCTAATCCTGCTCTGTCTTAAACTTTCCCCCAGCACTGTGTCATTTCCTCACTGAGAAGTCTTGTTGTGCTGTGTTCACAGTCTGGTGCTCCTTGTATCAGACACCACAGGAGGAGCATGGTGTGAAACCAGAGCGCCAGTGGCTAGATCTCTGGGAGGTTCCCTGCCTCAGGGATGTGTGTTTACAAAGTGCTTTGCAGAGGGACATGCTAGCTGGAGGGGCTGGTTTTACTTTACAATGCATTTCCACAGTGGTGATTAAAAGAACAGGAGTACTTGTGGCACCTTAGAGACTAACAAATTTATTTGAGCATAAGCTTTGGTGATTGGCTCCATTTGGAGGCAAAGACCTCCTGCAGAGGCACAGCCACGTTTGCTCAGGGAATTGCGCCCCCCTTTCCCCCCATTAGAGTATGTGTTAAGACCCACTACACTTGGGGGATGGGCTTGGTCAGCAGCAGTAAATGAACCAGGGAGAGGCCAGCAGTGAGCAAAAGGCTGCATGGCCAGATATTCATGCTGGCAAACACCAGTTCATACCTAGGAACCAACAGGCCTTATAGTTTGCAGAGAGTCCCAGGTCTGCCATTGATCAGGGAGCCATTTGCCCAGTGTTTACAGGCACTGAAACACATGGCACAGTGAGAGAGGAAGTCATTCCCTCTGTAAAGCATAGCAGGGTCCAATTCCTCTGCACGTAACCTAGCAGAAGAGACTATATGACTATGATTCACCTTGAGCTGGGTTCTTTGGGATCGACACAGCCCTAGGCTGGCCTATTGGTTTGATTATATATATAGCCAAATATGCTATAGTAGCCTCACCGTTGGTTGGCTGGTGCTGTGTGTTCCATGCTATTTGGATCTCTCCCCCCTACAGATCAATGGGGTTGAGATGGACAGGCTAGACACTTATGAACATGAGTTCAAATCTTCATGGGGCCAGAGTTCCAAAAGCTCAGCGCCCACCATAGACACCTCCTGAAAACCTGGCCATGTGCTTTGGTACCCAAGCGGGAGCTGTTCTCTCTGGAAAATCGAGGCCAGCGTCAAAAAGTCTCTTAGGATTGAATGTTTAGACCCAGATTCACAGGGAATGAACCAATCATCTCCCTGCTCCCTCCCCATCTGCGTGCACAGGGCTGTTCAGTGGTGTGGCAGGGGCATCAGGCATTGGATGGGGAGCTCATCATGTGCAGGATTGTTTGTATCTGAACACTGCGCATAATAAAGGACTGTGGTGGATATTCCCCATGGGCTGTTTATGGGCAGTGGCTGAGCTAAGAGCCCAGATCACCAGCCTTGGGGCCAAAATTCTTCCTCATTCCCAAACTTGGTTCAACCTCCATCTTCCCACTGGTTATAACCCGCTGTTACGTTCCACCTTGCTCCTTGCTGGGCTAGCCATTCCCCAGTGGGGCTGGCTCCCAGGAGCGTAAGTGCTGCTGGATGAAGGAGAAACTTTCAAGGTGCTCTCTGCCCAATATTGACTTTAGCTAAGTGAAAGGCCCGTTTTATCACCGGCTGATTATCCCAGGCTAACATACTAAATGGGGAGTGGGGAGCGTGAGCCCCCAACAGCCTGGCGCTGCTGGGAACAATGGGCTCACTGTTTGTTTGAACTGTGTTATTCCTTTCGAAAGCCTCCAGTGAGGAGTTTTCAGCACATTTTTATTCCATCACTCAGGTAAAATTACACAGGATAACAAAGAGCCCTTCAAACCCACTGCCGAGCGCCGGCTTCCTTCTGGCAGAGCTGGAATGGGGGGCCAAGGAATTCCTGCCAGGGGTCGGGGGGGGTGGTGATGGAGTGCAGGGTGGATGGCTAAGTGTGGGGCGAGTGGATGGCTGCTGTACAGGCTACTGCTGCAGTGTTAGTTGTATCCAATAGGTTATAGCGAATGGTGAATGGAACCCATTGGGCAAGTGCAGCATCTTTACAGTTAATAAAGGGAAAAAATCACTTCTTAGACCCTGAATATTGTGTTGCAGGGAGAAGTCAGGGCGTGCATAAAACCCACACTGGGGGCACTCCCTCTCTCCCCCCATCCCCTTTATAAGGCTACCTATCATCTTCAGAGTGCCCTAGAGAGTCCCATAGAGAGTGGACAAGATCCTCAGCTGGTGTAAGTCACTGTAGGGAGTGGTGTCAAAATCAGAAACTATAACACTGATTTACACCACTTGGCCCCTTGGCTACAGTTCTGCTGCCCCCTTTTGTCAGTCCCTGGAGTGGTCACTTAATAAGGGATTAGCTGTATTTATTACCTGTTCCTTTCAACCCCTTTTATTGGATATGGGTCTGACTTTCACATTCTGCACTATGTGTGTGCACACGCCCCCTATTGGACAGGAGCTGCACCGCAGCCTGCTGTCAGGTGAGCCTCTACGTCTGGAAAAATAACAGGAGTACTTGTGGCACCTTAGAGACTAACAAATTTATTAGAGCATAAGCTTTCGTGGGCTACAGCTAACAGCAGGAGATGCAGCCTGCCTCGGTTCCAGCCGGGTACCACTTAGGGTTGCCAACAGTCCCTTATTACACGGGACGACCCTTACTTTTTGAGCTCCCTACAACAAGATCGGGAGTTCCTGAATGCTGCAAAAAGCAGCAAGAAATACCCCTGGCGAATGTAGGAGAGCACTGCTTATTTATTATTATTAATGATAATAATAATAATAATATAATATTGGGAGGAGGGATGGCGGGGGTGCTAAGAAAATGGTTCCTTATTTTTGAAATACAATGTTGGCCACCCTAGTACCAGCCCACTCTGCACAGGAAGCTGCTGGTGCAAAAGGATCCAGAAAAACGTGGCCATATCAGTCAAGCTGCCCTGCAGCGGCTCAAGAGCGTGAGTACCAGCCTCAGGGCAGACTGTTAAAGAGGCAGGGCACAAACCCCAAATGGGCGGTGAGTTTCACGCTTAGATTTCACCTATCAAGTGTGAATTCCTCAGGCACTATAACAGCCTGACTGTGGAGTCAGAGGGAACTCTTCTATCTTGTCACCTCGGCAAGCTTGCCTTTGTGATAGATGGTCCCTTACACCAAACATCACAACAATATTAAAAGGCCCCAATATTCCCAAAGGAGCACGCAGTTACCCCAGGCAATTGCAGTTTAGCTCTCACACCAAAGCCAACGCTTGTAACAAATCCTATAATAAACTAGCTAAAGATTTATGAACTAGGAAAACGAAATAGAGTTATTTACAAGGTTAAAGCAAGTTAGGGTGACCAGACGAGATGAAGAAAATATTGGGACACCGGGGGGGGGGGGGGGGGGGAAAGCCGGGTGCTGCCGGCCGGCCGAGCAAAACAAAAAAACCCGAGTGCTGCCGGCGGCACAAAATATCGGGACAAACAGCTCAAAATCGAGATGGTCCCAATTTTATCGGGATGTCTGGTCACCCTAAAGCAGGTAAACATGCACACACAAAAGAGTTACAGTCTCATGTTTCCGAGGTAATGGAAGCATCTATAATGAGCAAGTTCTATATGTCCCTTAGGGCTACCCAGGCTAAACACCGGAGATCTCTTGCTTATGCTTAGAAAATCTTACTCTCGAGAGTCCAAGCAGCTTAGAGATACTGAAGAAGTGGGTTTTTTACCCACGAAAGTTTATGCCCAAATAAATCTGTTGGTCTTTAAGGTGCCACCGGACTCCTTGTTGTTGTTGTTTTTCTTAGAGATACTGTTTCTCCTTGTCACAGGGATTTTTATTCCCTTTCCTCTTCTGTGAGCTGCCAGCTCAGCTGACGGGAGGAATTCACTTGCATGTCTCCAATTGGGGGTGGGGATAGGATGGGAGGAGCAATCAACAAAGTCTTTTGTCATCTTATGTTCCACAATAGTTTGTCTGGTATTGATGGCCCTTCTTTGTCAGGCAGGAGATAACCCCTCCTGTTGGAGATTAGTATTTCACAGTAGTTAATGC
Organism: Emys orbicularis; assembly: GCF_028017835.1. Lineage (NCBI taxonomy): Eukaryota > Metazoa > Chordata > Testudines > Emydidae > Emys > Emys orbicularis. The sequence goes on along the minus strand of NC_088694.1, from coordinate 20,540,889 downwards.
TTCTCTCCCACCTGCTGATTTACAGTTACAGAGGCTTACAATGCAAACACTTAAATGTTACCTTCTGAGACGGGATACAGATGCTATGGCCTGGTCTACACTGGTGTGTGTGTGTGGGGGGGATCGATCTAAGCTATGCAACTTCAGCTATGTGAATAACGTAGCTGAAGTCGACGTACTTAAACCTACTCACTGCGGTGTCTTCACTGCAGTGAGTCGACTGCTGCTGCTCCCCCGTCGACTCTGCCTGCGCCTCTCGCGGCAGTGGAGTACAGGAGTCGACGGGAGAGCGCTTGGGGGGTTGATTTATCGCATCTAGACTAGACGCGATAAATTGACCCCTGCTGGATCGATCGCTGCCCACCGATCCGGCGGATAGTGTAGACATATGCTAAAAGTGGCAATTTACAAGCATTCAATAAAGTCTAAACACTAAGCACATTTTTATAACACTAAGACCTATTTAACAATACTACTGCACAGGTGAGCCAGACTGGTTCCAGCTATGTGTTTGTCAGTGTTCGGTTGAGACGTGGGGGCCTTGGCATGAGCTGGCACCTGGTCTGCCAGCATTACAACCTCTGCTCAGCAGCTATTGTCTCAGTCAGTCTGGCAGTGATTTCTTGCCTGACCTGGCTTGACAACTTCTGACCAGCAGCCTCCCAACCAATGTTATGCATCCGAAGAAGTGGGTTGTAGCCCACGAAAGCTTATGCTCTAATAAATTTGTTAGTCTCTAAGGTGCCACAAGTACTCCTGTTATTTTTCCCAACCAAGTGGCTCAGTCAGGGCCCATAACTGCTGCTTCCGGGCGGTGACATGGCGTCACATTGCCTCCATCTGCACTGGAAGCTGTATCAGCTGCTCTGGCATCGGCCTGTTGGGATGAGTTCCTCGCCCTTCAGTCCCTCCCCAGCTCTGTCTGCAGCAGCACGTTGGCTGGGAGCTTTGTCCTGTGGCCAAGTTCCCATTTCTGCAGCAGGTGAGGCAGGAAGATCAAATGCCTTCCTGCTCCTGGGTGTCGATTCTTCTTTTTGTTAATCCACTTGTTAACTGGAGCTGGTTTAATCAAGCGCCTTTTCTACTGCCCCTGGGGTGGCTCGTCTCACGGTTGGGAGCCTCTGGCCGCTCCTTGCCTCTGACTGCGGAATGCTTTCAGCTCCCCTCCACAGAGCTCAGCGTATGTCTACAGAACCCGCTCTGTTCACTACCATTCAGGCAGGTGGCTCCTGGCAGCCCCTGTGCACAGGGCTGTCTATGTACTAGCTAGTCAGTGCCCAGGGAGCTAAGGGAAGAGGAAATTACCACTCAGCACAGATGAGCGGGGGGAGGGGTGCAGTACAGAGCACCAGGGACTGTCCATTGAAAATGATGATAGTAAGAGCTGTGGTCCTGAGAGACAAGGAAGGTGTAGGCTGTGGGGTCCAGCTGCAACCAGGTCAGGATTTTCTCTCCAAGGTCAGCTGATTACATTTCTGATTCTGCTCCAGACTGGCTCCCACGTGCTACCCTTGGAAAATAACCTAACACCTAATAGATCCAACCTCTTCTCCCTGCCACATACCACCCAGACTGGCCGGTACTGCCCTTTGGGCGACAGGGGCTGCGCTCCTGGGCAGGGCACTTGCCTCTATGTGCAGGAGCATTAGCCCCAGGAAGCAGGAAGGACACAAGGACGCTTTCCTTTCCTCCCAGCTGACTTAACTAGAGACATGCCTCACCCCTGGGCAGGAGGGAGCAGCCACTGGCAGCCCGTGCAGCAACAGGAGAAAGTTTGGCCAAGGACAGCAGGGGCCTCTATGACGTAATGTCCTGACTCACTCCTTAGGCCTGTGCCAGGAGCAGTGTTTTGGGCCAGGCTTTCAAAAGAGTTCGGTGCCTGATGTGCCACGCACCTTTGAAAATGGCCTCAAGTTCCTTCATGGGAGCTGCCGCTCGGAAACCTGACCTGTTCTGCGGATCACCCTGCAGGCCCGAGGGCCTGGCCCTAACACAGAAGGTGCATTTATAAACATGAGTGCATCACCCTCTGCCATCCCGCAGCGCTTTGTTTCTCCTCTGGAGCACTATCTGGCTGCCAGTGCCATTCTGTATTCCCCACTCACTGCTGCACTGGCTGAAGTGCAAATGGGCCCTCGGCGTGTTTGCCCACCGGTGGGTCTGTCCAGCCGGGCCTCTCAGACAACAGAGCAGGTCTCCTTTAAACAAGAAAGCTGATGGTCCCATTCGGTTTAAGATTTTTATCTTGTTTCTGACTTACACCCGTTTTACCCCAGTGTAACTCCACTGACTGCAGTGTCATTCCTGATTTACAGCCTTATGAAGTCATTAGCATTTTGCATGGTGGCTGTTGACATGATTGGAATTCACAACCTCTCCACTTTCCCCTCACTGAATATGCAGGCCCTTAAAGCTCTCTGGGGACCATGGTCCATGTGGTATCTGTAACAGCTCCAGCTCCAGGCTGGGGCATGGGGTAGGGTTACCATACGTCCGGATTTTCCCGGACATGTCCGGCTTTTTGGGCTCCAAATCCCCGTCCGGGGGGAAATCCCAAAAAGCCGGACATGTCCGGGAAAATCGGGACATGCGGGGCCGGCGGTGCTGGGCCGGGGGCCAGGCCGGCGGTCGGCGGTGCCGAGCCGGGGGCTCGGGGGCCGGCGGTTTGGTGCCGGGCCGGGGGCTCGGGGGCCGGGCCGGCGGTGCGGTGCTGGGCGCCGGGCCGGCAGTGCGGTGCCGAGCCGGGGGCTCGGGGGCCGGGCCGGCGGTGCGGTGCCGGGCCGGGGGCCGGGCCGGCGGTGCGGTGCGGTGCCGGGCCGGGGGCCGGGCCGGCGGTGTGGTGCCGGGGGCCGGGCCGGGGACCGGCAGTGCTGGGCGGGCCGGGGGTGCTCGGCCGGGGGACCGGGGGCCGGGGACCGGCAGTGCTGGGCGGGCCGGGGGTGCTTGGCCGGGGGCCGGGCCCCGGGCCGGCACCCCAGAGCCCGAGCCGACCCAGGCTGGAGACGCCGGGGGGGCCAGACTGGGCCGCGCCTCCTCCCCCCACACCCTCCTTACCTGCTTCAGGCTTCCCGCGAATCAAATGTTCGCAGGAAGCAGGGGAGGGGGCGGAGTTGGGGCGGGGACTTTGGGGAAGGGGCGGAGTTGGGGCGTGGGCATGGGCGGGGCTGGGGCCGGGGCCGGGGCCCCGTGGTGTGTCCTCCTTTTGGAGGCTCAAAATATGGTAACCCTAGCATGGGGCATAATCCTGGCCCAGGGCTGGGAAACATCACTGTTCCCGCTGTGCCAGTGCTGGGTACCGACACCCCAAAGGAAGGGGAGATGCTCGATGCTGACTGTTCACAATGCTTGTTTGCTCCCTGTGATTTCACAGCAGCCTCTGGCCTAGGGTGTTGCTGGTGGATGCATGGTCATTTGCTGTGTCCTGAAAGATGCTGCCAGCATCCAGCATGAGAGGGAGGAAGGCTCTTGGGCCCAGCATCAGCTGGAGTCACATGACTCACCACACACAGGATTCTGAGTTAGGTGGGGAGTCTCTGTCTATGTTTGGGGAGGAAATGCAGGACTAAAGCTATGGAAACCCTTGGGCAGTGGTGTATGCTGCCGCCTTACCCCAGCCACGGTAGGAGAAGGCCAAGTGCTCCAAAGCCAGGTTTGCCCTGGATTCTTGCAGGGCTGGTTCTAGTTTGCGTGCTGCTGAATGGGGGCTCTCGGCGCTGCCCCTCTGCAGGGAGAACTGACTCTGACTCACAATTATTGTCACCAAAGCCCTCGCTCCGCAGTGACTCCATTAACCCCTTTGGTGCGTCTCTGGCCCTGGCCACACCTGGCCTATGTCCCTCTCTGGACTTGTACTGCCCGAAGGATCATACGTTTCCTGACCATTTCTCCTTTTCTCTCACTGGGGCTTGTGCCACTGCAGTGACTTCAACACAAAGACATCCCCAGCGAGTGAAGCACTGGAAAGGGCAATTTCTGGGAATGGGAGCTGCCTTTAGCACCTCTCTTGCTGGAGCTGGTTCCCCCGAGCAAGCCAAGCATCTCATTCCTTTCCCATCCACACTGGGCTCTTGGTAGCCAGGCCCAGGAGAGAGCCCTCCTCCTCAGGGATCCATTTCGGAAGGGCTCAGGGATGGACCAGAACAGGCCCCCAAGAGCCAACGTGTAAAACATGCACATCAGGAAACAGGACAAGGCTCTGAAAAGGAGTTCGGTGCTGAGCCTGACCTACGGTATGCTCTGCTGGCCGCGTACCCCAGGATCATACAGCCATGTTCTCTGCTCCTGGCCTAATGCCCCCGGGGGCTCCCAGGGCCAAACTCACATATTTGCATTTGACTGAACTCTGCCCACATGTCAGAGTCTAGGGGTTTTCTTATCAATTTCCCTGTCAGCCATGCCCTGAAGTTCCCAGAACTGCCAAATGCCACAGACTCACTCACTCTGATTCGCAGAGTCACAAGGCCCCAGCTAGGCACCCAAAACACCAGGGGATGTCCACGGGAATTGGCGATGTTCAGCTTCTCTGAAAATCAAGCCCATACGGCACTAGTTTGTGTGCATCCTGGTGATTTCAGATGTTCCCTTTCTTCTCTCTAATCACAGATGGGGGAGGGGAGGGAGTAGGGTCTAGTACAGGGATCGGCAACCTTTGGCACATGGCTCGCCAGGGTAAGCACCCTGGTGGGCCGGGCTGGTTTGTTTACCTGCCGCGTCCGCAGATTCGGCAGATCACGGCTCCCACTGGCTGTGGTTCGCCGTCCCAGGCCAATGGGGGCTGCGGAAAGCGGCGCGGGCCGAGGGATATGCTGGTCACTGCTTCCCGCTGCCCCCATTGGCTTGGAGGGGCAAACCGCGGCCAGTGGGAGCCACGATCAGCCGAACCTACGGATGCAGCAGGTAAACAAACCGGCCCGGCCCGCCAGGGTGCTTACCCTGGCGAGCTGCGTGCCAAAGGTTGCCGACCTCTGGTCTAGTAGTTAAAGTAGGGAGGGCTCTTGGGTTCTCTTCTCGGTTCTGTGAGGGGTGTGTGTATTAGGGATGGGAGGAGGGACAGGGATAAGAGTCAGGACTCCTGGGTTCTGTTCTGATCTTTGAGAAGGAGTGTAGTATATGGGCTAGCACAAGACAGCTAACAATCAGGATTCCTGGGTTCTATTCCTATGGTAGTTCTGTGATGATCTACTGTATCTTTGGGGCTCTATGTAGGGTGACCAGATAGCAAGTGTGAAAAATTGGGACAAGGGGTGAGGGGTAATAGGAGTCTATATATAAAAAAGCCCCAAATATCGGGACTGTCCCTATAAAATCGGGACATCTGGTCACCCTAGCTCTATGCCTCAGTTTCCTAATCTGGTAAATGGAGATATTGTGAGGCTTAATGTAGATGCTTGTAAAGCGCTTTGAAATCCTTGGATGGCAGGTGCTAGAGAATGAATTGTGATTGTTTAACAACACATGTAACATAGTTGTGTTCTCCTGCCCCAGGACACTCGCACAACAGACAGACATATGCGTGTCCTCCTGTCGGACAGATTTAGCCTTTCTGAACCCTGAGATCTCTCAATATTTCTTTAACAATAGTATCTGCCGCAACCGCCTTTTCTATGGGTGGAATCAAAACTACTCCTCCCCCCACCCTGCTGAACTGCTACAAAGACTTTTTCTGTTCTCCATGATGACACAATAGGGCAAATTCCTTCCCAGTGTAATTACTGAAATCAGATGAGCTACACCAGGGAGCTGCTATCTCAAAGCACCTCCTCAAAACCTGGAATAAGCCCCAAAATGGGACTCAGGCATTTATCTTGGAAGCGGAATAAATAACTCCATCCGAACCAGGTCACGTGGCAAGGAAGCCACATTAGAGAAGGGTTGGCTGCTGTTTAATCGGTCAAATTAAACAAAATGCAATTAGGGCTAATTTATTCCCTCAACTGTTGGGTTTATAATCCCACCCCACACGGGAGCCAGGATTTGGGGTGTGGACCAGTTAGCCCGAACCCTGTCTTGTTTACCTTGGCTAACACTATTCTGAGGTAGTTGTTTCATAGATCTCACCGCTTCATATTCATCCAGCTGGACTGTGCACTTTCTAACGTGGCTTATTTTAACTTCTTAAGTGTTTTGGATCAGATACAATTTATACAAGGCTCCGTGTGTGCGTGTGTTCACGTGAGCCAGTGCGTATGTGTAGCATACAACTTTCTCTTTAAAGTGGTGTTCGTTCCTCAGGAGAGGAGAAGAGTTTTATTTGTTCAGACTTTGCCCTGGTGTACATTACAAAACTTATGTTGGTATAATTACGTCGCTCGTGGGTGGGGAAAATCCACACCCCAGCGCAATGCGGTTATACTGACCAATCTCCGGGTGTAAACAGTGCTGTGTTGACGGGAAGGCTTCTCCGGTGGCAGGGAGGTAGAGCACCCATGCTGAGGAGAGAAGCTCTCCCACTGTTGTAGGTAGTGTCTTCACTGCGCTATCACTGTAGACAAGCCCTTTGTTTTTAAATTTAACCCAGCCTCCTGCAGGCTGTGCAGTGTTAAGAACACTCCGCTTCCCTGTCCCCTCTAGGCTTCCTTCCTTATTGCAGTTGACCATGACGGAGGATGTTGTGTGTGTAAAAAAACCCAGATACTTCCCTTTCTTGCAACATGCTTCCTCCTGCCTGATTCATCTAGTGAGGTCACTAACTCATGGGCATGACACCACAGCCAAGTTGCTGATGAGGAATTAGGACGGCTCTCACGTAGGACTGTAAGCACGTTACAATGAATCTGTCAGGAGCAGCAGGCTGGCTAGAAAAGGGGAAGTTTCCTTAACATTCAGACCTTTGTGTAAGCAGCACTACCAGAGAGGCAATCAGAGAAGCAGGGATGGAGGGCTGAAGGGGTTCTAGTATTTTATTTTAAGCCACTGGAATGTGTTGGTGGCTCTTTAATAGTTTTAATTTACTTTGGTCTTTGTTCTCACTATTAAAAATTGCAAATACCACTTGGCTTCATGAAATCTAATGAAGGGCTGGCTGTCTGCCCCTTATCCAGACTCCGAAATGGGGAAATGGGCTAAGTACTGGATGTTTTTGGCCATCTGAATTTTAATAGCACCAAATTAGATTCCATTTCCCTTGAAGGGTTTAGTAACAATGTCATCACCCTAGTATCTGGGCACTTACTGCAATCAATACTCAGTCTCATTTATCAGCCACAGATCCCAAAACACATAGCAAAGATGGGTCAGTGTCATTATCCTCATTTTACAGATGGGGACACGGAAGCACAAAGAGCAGAAGTGACTCTCACAAGCTCACACAGCAAGTCGGGGTGGAGGTGGGAAAAGAGCAGATTTGGAAAGGCAGCCCCCTCGACATGGAACCACCAAAAAGCCCCTGCTAGGTGTCAGCTTGGACACCAACAGGGTTAGCATTCACACCGCCTTTCTGGATGTTGTGCATTTGGGGCTTGATGCAAGGAAAGCTGCCGTTGAATTTAATAGTACAGAATCAGGGTTCTGATGGCTGACTGTTTTTGGATCGAGTGTGTTAAGTCCAAGCCCAGTTAGGAAAATGGAGACTTACTGAGAGACACACTCCACTGCTCAAGCGGGGAAGAAGGAGCATTCCTTCTAGTCCAGAACTCCAACCACACAACAGGCTAGTATGAACGACCAGGTCTGCAGTGGCCGCTGATGGGGAGGACCTCCTAGCAGAACCCCTGCTACACAATCCACACCTTAGCGTGCAGGTGGAGGATGGTGCCTGGCTAGTACTACCAGGCTCAGAGACCTCCTGGATTATGATCAGGACTGGGTTGACACCATGGCGCCCGGCCAGTGCCTGGGGCTGCCCACCCTGTGCATCCCCAGCCAGATGCTCCAGGAGATGAGGGCAGCCTTGCCTCCTGCTTCTCTTAATTTTCTCAAGCGGGTCCTGCAAGAGGGTGCTCCCCACCCACCATGCACCCCTGTCCCTCTGGAACTTATTATTGGGCCCCTGTCCCATGAGCCTCCCTGGCTGCCCCCAACATGCCACAATACCCAGCCGGTCTGCCTTTGAACCGCACCCAGAGAACATCTGTAAGGGCTCATGCTTCATGCCATCCACTTCCTTACTCTCGTGTCCCGCCCCAATACCAAGTGGTGAGACCTGTTGCCACCTATGAGGGTGAGGAACCCCGGGGGGCCAGCCTGTACTCCACTCTGGTTCTATGGCCCATGGGGGATATTAGTTGGCAGTTCCTCCATGGGGCCGTGAGCATGGCCACGTACCTGGAGCAGCTCACGAACTCCCCTGACAGCAGTTCCTTTTGTGGTGAGAGGAAGATCCTGGCCCACCTCTATGTAAGTGTGTCAGACTGCAGCCCCTCTTCCAGCTCCTCCTACTGAGGCTCTCGCTCCAATTCTTCCTACACCTCCTCCTTTATGCACACTGCATCCATGGCCCCACAAAGTCACAAGACCACCTTGTCAAGGAGGAGGAAGCTAGGGTGGTGGTGGTGAGGGGGGTGTTCTGTGAGTGTGGAGCCTATTTCTGGTCCCTTATTCCCTCACGTCTCCAGGCAGAGTTCCTCTGGGCAGTGTCCACTGACTCCCCAAATGCCTTTGAGGAGCAGTGGGCACTGTCTGGGTTCTCTGATTAGTGTCCCCCCTCTGGATCCCTCATTTTCAACCCTTGCCTTGACCTCATTCTCTTTCCTGTTTTTTCATTTGTTGTCCCAGTAATCAACTGTAGCCTAGGCTTAGTGATTCCTCCCCCTAAATTAAGGGAGAAGGGTCTTTAGTTTTGGGTAGGCCTAGACCTACTTGCCTCAGTGCTGCAAATAGAACAGGCTAGTGTGATAACACACTCCACCAATGAATCACAAGACAAGCGTTACATCACAGGAAACTCTCACTGGCTAATCGTACCTTCAGGGCACAGTTATTTAGCAATGTAAAGGGACTAGCCACCTCCTGAGTGCCTATTCATGGCTTGAGGTGGCTCTGCAGGCTCCCTGCCTCAATTTCCCTCTTCTTTAGCTCAGCACCCCAAAAATCAAACTGCCCAAACAAACTCTTCCTGGCTCAGCCACACCACTCTTTGGCACTGGATTTATTAAAATAACAAAATCAATCACAAAATAATGTTCTCAAAATCCCCATATATCCAGTGTTTCCTGCTAGGAGTCTGCCTGAAGCCCTCTCCCCAAAGCCTCAGGGTCCCTGCTGGAGCCACCTCACTCCCAGCAGTCCCTATAGTTTTCCCCACTTCACTCTAGTTGTCTGTCTCCCCAACTATCACCAGCCTTGCAGCTTCCTGCTGCTCTTTATAGGGGAACCAGTTCATCCATGGGCAGCTTGTTCTACTAAAGGTGTGGCTGGGAGCTAATTGGATGGGGCTGGGCAGCTCCAGGTCTCCAGCCCTTAAAGGAGCAGGGCCTCACCATTACAAGCAAGTCCCGATTCACTTGTCTGTGGTTGTTTCATCCCATATGCTGACTGCTTATGGCAGGAAATCTCCTACAATCTCACTTGGACTAATCTGAGGTTATAACTGAGGTGGCTAAGGCAGGTTATGTGATGTAACAGAGAGAGAACTTCAGCCAGTTTCAGTGGCACTGAACAGTCAAGTAAGTGGAGGAAGTTGGCAGCAAACAGTGGCCAAGTGAGACCAAGTGGACTCACTAGGCTGGTCTGACTGCCCTGCTGTGTGTTCAGCTCAGCAGCCATCAGAGGGCAGTAGGGATGGATACAAAGTGAGAGGTGATTTTCTCTGTCCCCGAACGCAGGCCTGCTTCGGGGTTAATAGGATAGTTGGAGGATGCTCATGGCTGTTAGTGAGGGCTCCTAGTCCAGGCAGCCCATTGCTGCCACGCAGACAGAAATGAGGTGCCCCCGGGGTCCTAGGAAAGTACCAGTGTGAATGAAAGCAAACAGGCTGAGGCTGGCTGGGCTGGGATCCTCTGTGCACAGAGCCCCAGCCGGCCTGCCACCACCAGCAGCGGCGGCTCCAGGCACCAATGCTCCAAGCGCGTGCCTGGGGCGGCAAGCCGCGGGGGGCGCCCTGCCAGTCCCTGCGAGGGCGGCATGCCTGCGGGAGGTCCGCCAGTCCCGCAGCTTCGGCGGTAATTCGGCGCAGGTACGCCGAAGCCGCGGGACCGGCGGACCTCCCGCAGGCGCGCCGCTGAATCTGCAGGACCGGGGACCTCCCGCAGGCAGGCCGCCAAAGGCAGCCTGCCTGCAGTGCTTGGGGCGGCAAAAAAGCTAGAGCCACCCTTGACCACCAGTGTTTGCTCACTGCTGCTGCTCTGTGTGGTTACTGAGCAAAGAGCAGCTAGAGAGACTGATGATCCTGACAGCTATGGCTCCCTGAGTCCAGGGCAAGAGACGTACGACTCAGGAGGGCTTTAAATGCACCCAGATGTCTCCTGGAGGCTGGTCAGAGGCTGCCTTGTGCAACACGGGGCCCCAGCGCAGCCTTGCAGGTGCAGTGAGGTACCTCAATTGTCCAAGAGTCTGAAATAGGACTTGGTGGGCAGACTTGGTGCCAATGAGGTAAATCCAGCATTCCTAGGGCAGAGTTAGCTCCCTCCCCTCTCTGCTGGGTCACTTTGGGGCAGTAGCAGCCGAGAAAAATGACCGCTGAATGGCTTCATGATCTCCTGCACATCCGGCAAGATAACCACACTGAGCAGCACAGGGAGGGGAGCAGGCTGGGCTAGCGTGCGGGGTTGGGGTGGGACACTCGGTAGTGCCAACAGCATAAACCCTACATGCCCTCCTGTTACAGCCACATGCAGGTGGTAAGAGGAGGAGGGTGTCTGGGGATACCCAGGCTGCTCCAATGCCCCATGAGATCACATTCACCAGGAAGAAGGCTCTGGTCTCAACAGAACCTTTCCCAACGCACTTGGGGTTTGACCCATCATTTCTGGAGCCTGCTGAGGGCATTTCCAGCCACCAGGGCTCCTCCTTCCTTGCATACGTGTGTCCCACCCCTAGGGGGGATTGGATTGGATGGGAGATGTGACCCCACTGGGTTGACGGAGGGACAGTTGGGACCCAGTCATTGCTTTCTAAATCCTGAACCAGTTCGTTAAACACATTAGAGATGGAATTGCTTGCCTAATTTGCACGTATAAATAATTACAGTGACCATGCATGGAAATTAGGCCTGCATTTGCCATACCCTATTGTTTATCTAAGCTGTTTAAAAATTCACCTCCCTGCTGTAGTGAACCCTGAGAAAAAACATCAGTGTGTTTCTTCGGAAACAGAGTTAAACAATATTGCCAGCAAACTGCACCTGCTGCTCCCCAGCACTGTCCCTCCCCCCCATCCTGGCTCCCCTTCCAGGACCCCCTTTCCTCCACCTCCCTTTAGCACACCATTGACTCTGCAGCTTGCAAACTGCTTAGGAAGAGTCCTTGTTTGGTTTGTGCTCCTGTTTTTATGTATGAATGAATAGTACCTAGGGCTGGAGCTCCAGATACCTGTGTCCGGCCAGTTTTTCACTAGTCTGCCTCAATGGACATAACTAGCCAATCCAGACGAGACCAATGACCCAGTCTAGCCTCCTTCGCTGCCTTCAGCAGGGATGACATGCTTTGGAAACAGCTGTAAAAGCCCAGGGCCAATGAGGGGGAGGGGGAAGGGGAATTCCTACCTGGCCCTAGCCAGCCGTCAACCTAAGACCTCCAGCGTGAGGACTGAGAGCCCTTGTTGGAGCAGAGCCTATGCAATAGTCTGCCATGTACCCTTTACAGACATTGCACAGGAGTCTGGAGCAAGGTGTCGCTGTTCTCCCACGATTTCACCTCAGCTGTTTCCGGTCACAGCGTCCATGAGACCTTGTGTCATTTATCCCCTGCCCCTTGGATGGTGGACTCTGTCCTGCTGGCTCTTGGGGAAATGGGGATGTTTGGTGCTTCCAAGGGAATTTTAAAAACGGGTTTCTGTAAAAGCGTTCTGGGAGGCCAGGAAGGACCTGCTGGATCTCCTGGCTCATGCGCTGGGGAGGGAGCAGCAGGGATATGCCCTGCAGTCAGAGCAGTGTGGATCTCTGGCTTTGGGACAGTAGCCAATAATACCAGAGCCTGGTGGCTTGAGCCATCTGGTGTAATTTTAGTCCTGGCTGGTGTCTGACCCACTCTATGTTTAATGCTCGTTATGTTTGATTCTGGTCAGCACGCACATATGCATAGGCTGTTCTTGGAGTCCTTTGAGCAAGTAATTGAAATTCCTAAGCAACCAAATTCAGCTTGGGTTTGGCCAATGGACCGTTTTGCATCCCCGCTGCCCCAGGCAGCACATTTATAGTCCTGACAGAAAAACAGAAAGTCAGCAGATATTTTATGGGCTCTGCTGCTACCCAACGCTCCTGCAGTGCATACAGGGTCAGGGGAGAATAGCTGAGGTGAGGAGACCTCAAACAAATGCTCAGCCAAGCTGAGCAGGACATTCCATTTGAGGTGAGCTGGGGCCTGCTGTGTAGTCCAGGGGAGGCTTTTCAGGAAAGTGGTGCATTTTCTCTCCTAATTCACCCCACACCTTGCTCGTACAGTAGAGTCATCTCCCACCCTCATGGCTCCAACACATAATCCCGGGGTAGCAGGCTGTGGGGGGCTGTGGGGTCCCATGCGAAGCGGATAAAGCACACAACCAATGTGGTTGCAAGCTGAACCTGAATCCTGTTTATTACAAGCTTTCTTTTATAGTCTTTCTCAACATTACATAACACAATTAGGCTATAATCACACATCTACGGATTGGACAAGAAGGAGAATCATGTGTTTATCACATGTATAGCCCCACACCGATTGGTTCAACTGTTCCTTACATAAGGCCATGATTTATTACCTTGTTTACCTCATCTTATATAATCCCTAGACCACCAGGGGGCCTTACATAAGGCCATGATTTATTACCTTGTTTACCTCATTTTATATAACCCTAGACCACCAGGCGGCGCCTTTGTCTTACAAGGCCATGAGCCATTGCCAGGCAAGCGTCCCATCGTGACCCTTACCTTCTCATGGAACTTTCCATTAGGTTGGCGTAAGGATGATACATCCCCACAGGGGGCTCCAGCATAGAACTGTCTAATACATTAGCATGGAGGATTGTTCCCAGAAGAGGACCGCTTGGACACACTTGCCTTTGTACATCTGCCAGACTGGGGCCCAGGGTTCAGAGTCAGTGATCTCTAGGGGCTATTAGCTATTGGCACTAGAAAGTGGTCAGACACACTGAGACTGACTGCCTCCTTTAAATCAAAGTTCCTTTTTCCAAGACCTAGTTTATGGTGGCCTGCATGACTTGGGTTGAACCTGAGGAAGCATCATAAGCATCTCCATGTCCATTATGGGCAGGGGTGGCTCCAGGCACCAGCGCACCAAGCGCGTGCCTGGGGTGGCAAGCCACAGGGGGTGGCCTACCGGTCACCATGAGGGCAGCAGTCAGGCAGCCTTTGGCGGCATGCCTGTGGGAGGTCCGCTGGTCCCGTGGTTTTGGCGGCAATTAGGCGGCAGGTATGCCGAAGGCGCAGGACCGGCGGACCTCCCACAGGCATGCCGCCAAATCCGTGTTACCAGCGGACCTCCCGCAGGCATGCCGCCGAAGGCTGCCTGACTGCCGTGCTTGGGGCGGCAAAATACATAGAGCCTCCCCTGATTATGGGGGTTCATCTATCACTGTCACTGTATGTGAGTTCCTGTTCCGACTCCTGCCTGCTGCTGTGTCTTACGTGGGCAGTGGTCGGACATGGAGATTTCCACCCCAGTGTCTGGGAGAAGCCTCAAGGCTTGGCTGCCCTTGTCAAGTGCCCTTTTCAGTCCCCAGCAGCGAGCTGTGCCCCTGTGATCCCTGCCACCCAAGCAACTGCTTTGATTTGATTGTAGGGCTTTGGGAGGGCGCTCAGCCAATGCACAACTTCAGGCAGCTGCCCCAGGCTCCTCTTGCCAATGCATAAGCAATTAGAGTAAAGCTGGGAAACCAGATCAAGGACAGGAGACCAGCCCCATGGCGAGGCCTGTCTGTGCCAAGCTGCAGATGAGGAGAGGCCCTTGCCCCTGCAGAGTTAAGCTTCTGTTACACTTCCCCCATCAACCTCCCATACTTCTTCCCCATCACTATGCAAACACCCCCCTCCTTCATCCTTTTCACGGCTTGGAGCTCACTTGCAAAAGTTCCCTCCAGTTTGGAGTTTCTCAGGAGTTTCTGTATGTTGGGATTAAAAATACTGGGTCCAGTTCTGGTGTCCACAAGTCAAGAAGGATGTTGAAAAATTGGAGAGGGTTCAGAGGAGAGCCATGAGAACAACTAAACAATTGGAAAACCTGCCTTATAGTGACAGACTCAAGGTGCTAAATCCATGTAGCTTAACGAAGAGCTGGTTAAGGGGTTACTTGATCACAGTCTATAAATGCCTACACAGGGAAAATAAATGTGATAATAGAGGCCTCTTCAATTGAGCATACAAAGGTATAACAAGATCTAATGGTTGGACGTTGAATCTAGACAAATTCAGACTCTAAATAAGGTACCAATTTTTAACAGTGAGGGTAATTAACCATTGGATCAATATACCAAGGATCGTGGTGGATTCTCCGTCACCGGCAATTTTAAAATCGAGATTGGAGGTTTTCCTAAAAGATCTGCGCTAGTTTAAAGATGAATTAACTCAGGGAAGTTTATGGCCTGTATTATACAGGTGGTCAGACTAAATGATCACAGTGGTCTGTTCTAGACTTAAAATCTATGAAAAAACCCCAGCAGCCTCATTTAAACAAACTAACCTGTTGGCCATTTGGACTGGAGAACAAGCTCCCCAGGTTGGATTTTTAAGGGTTCTTCTTGCACTTGGATAACACTGAGTTTCCCACTGATGTGCAGAAATTACTTTGCCTAATGAACAAGGAGTGAAGGGGCAGCATGGTCCTTGTGTGGGCACAGCACGGGGAGTCTGGAATGTGACCAGCATGTGCGCTTGGACTGCACAGTGATAACCTGGACTGTGCCGGGGTGTTTCTGGACTCAGGGAGGTCCCCGGCTGTATTTGGGGATTTCTGGACTGCAGCAAAGTTTGGGAGCCGTCCGGGGGTTCTGGAATGCACTGGGGCATGAGGACTGTTTCTGGTTTCTGTTCAGGCATCTGGACAGAATGTCAGTTCATGCAATAAATTCTCTGCCACTACGTGGTCCCCTGGTCCCCAAACTACATGCCGATCTCTCCAGATGCACTTTAATCACTGCATTTAACTATTGTCTACAGAATCAAATCAGTTCACAGATTATCTAAAAAATGGTAAATGACCTCACTAAAAACCCTGCTAAAGGGAAGGTCAGAGTAACTGAATGGCTGACGAGCTCTCAGCAAGACAGACATGATGAACCATCTTGTGACACACCAACACACGATGGGATAAGGACAAAAAACAGCCCTTGGGCTGGGAAGAGCTGGTTCAGGGTTACGTCTGGGTCTTCGGCGGCAATTCGGTGGCGGGTCCCTCAGTCCCTCTCTTCCTCTTTGAGCTGCCACCGAAGTGCCGCCGAAGAGGAAGAGAGGGAGCGAAGGACCTGCCACCAAATTGCCGCAGAAGAATGAAGCAGCGGGATTGAGCTGCCGCCGAAGTGCCGCTGAAGTGCCGCCGATCGGCTTTATCTTTTTTTTTGCTTCGCCGCTTGGGGCGGCAAAAAAGCTGGAGCCGGCCCTGCTCATGGTCACATTTAGATGACAGTTTGCTTATCACAAGTTCCAGGACGCACCCCAAGCCTCACCCCAACTTCAATCTGATCCTGTCATCTGGCCGCAGGAACAAACCCAACAGCATAGGTGTGCAATGCCCGGGCAGTGATAACTGATTATGAGGAGACGCTGCTGTACATGTTCTTGTGCACTAGATGGCAGCAACTGTTTACACAAATAAACTGGAGACTGAGCATTGCCAGAACTCAGCCACTAAAAGGAATCTGGGGCTAGGTCTACACTACAGCGGGGGTCCGACCTAAGATATGCAACTTCAGCTACGTGAATACCGTAGCTGAAGTTGCGTATTTTAGGTCGGCTTACCTGGCTGTGAGGACGGGGGAAAGTCGACCGCTGCTGCGCTGCCGCCGACTCCGCTGCCACCTCTTGCCGTGGTGGATTTCCGGAGTCGACGGCAGAGCGATCAGGGATCGATTTTATCGCATCTTCACTAGACGCGGTAAGTCGATCCCTGATAGACCGATTGCTACCCGCCGGATCGGCGGGTAGTGAAGACAAGCCCTGGGATCCAGGCACATGGGCTGGTACAACATTAGTGCTGGGCTGAGGGGATTTCTCACTGACCATATGTACTGGAGACAAAAGAAAGTAGTGTGGTGGGGCTGCGACGCTGCGTTGTCCTCCATGATGGAATGGGGGATGCTGCCCAGTAGCAGGATTTCCCCCCCCCCCCCACAATTCAACTAAACAGGGTTTTTTTAGTGTTTGTGGTAAAGGGGTGCTGGATCTGCAGAAGTAGGCATGAGCTGGGGATGGATGGTACCTGAAGCTCACTTGGTAGGTTGGCTGCAAACAAACACTATGCATTTTAATACAGCTCAATGTAAACGTATACGTGTAGGCATAGGCGTGTGCAGCACATTTCATTAGGGTGTGCACCCAGGGAGCCCTGCCCTAGCCCTGCCCCTGCCATGCCCTATCCCTGCCCCCACCCTACCCCATCCACTCCCTCCTACTTCCCGCCCCCTGACTGCCCCCTCAGAACCCCCAACCCCCCCACTCCTTGTCCCCTGACTACCCTCTCCTGGGACCCCACCCCCTATCTAAGCCTCCCTGCTCCTTGTCCCCTGACTGCCCCCCTAGGACCCTACCCCCTACCTGTCCCCTGACTACCCCGACCCTTATCCACACCCCCACCCCCAGCCAGAGCCCCGGGACTCCCATGCCTATCCAACCGCTCCCTGCCCCCTGACAGACCCTGGGACTCCCATGCCCCATCCAACCCCCCCCGATCTCTGACTGCCCCCTCCAGAGACCCCCTGCCCCTAACCAACCCCCGGGATCCCACCCCATATCCAACGCACCCTGCTCCCTGTCCCCTGACTGCCCCCACCCCTTAGCCAACCCCCCCGGCCCCGGACCCCTTACCATGAGACTCCTAGCAGCATGTTCTGCTCCGCGCAGAGCCAGACACGCTGCCCTGCAGGAGCGGGCAGCCCCGCCCCTCAGAGCGCTGCGCACGCGGCGGCATGGCTCCGGATGAGCGGGGAGCATGTCTGCCTCCCCGCAGAGCCAAACACTGCCCCGCGGGAGCGCGCAGCCCCGGCCCCCAGAGCGCTGCGCGCGTGGCGACATGGCTCCAGGGGAGGGGGGAAGGCAGGGGAGGGGCCAGCAGCTTGCTGCGCTCAGCTGGGCGCTCCAGCCCGGGAGCACAGACCTCGCGGCTTGCCGTGCCGGGAGAGTGGAGCCATTTTCCCACCCCTGTATTAGGGTGTGCCTGGGCACACCCGGCACACCCCGTGCGCACGCCTATGCGTGTAGGAGCAAAGAATGTCGGCCATACTGACAGTGTGGGGAATTCTATTCGGGGAAGCCATGACTCTGAAAAGGATTGGGGGGCAGGGGGTCATGTGGATAATCAGCTGAATATGTGCTCCTGGTGTGATGCTGTGGCCAAAAGGGCCAGAGAAATCATTAGATGCATCAACAGGGGAGTTTCAGGTAGGAGTAGAGAGGTTATTTTACCTTTGTATTTGGCACTGGTGCGACCACTGCTGGAATCCTGGGTCCAGTTCTGGTGTCCACCATACAAATATGTTGATAAATTGGAGAGGGTTCAGAGAAGAGCCACAAGACTTATTAAAAGATTAGAAAACCTGCCCAATAATGATAGACTCAAGGAGCTCAATCTATGTAGATTAACAAAGAGAAGGCTAAGGGGTGATTTGATTAGTCTGTAAGTACATACATGGGGAACAAATATTTAATAATGGGCTCTTCATTCTAGCAGAGAAAGGTCTAACGTGATCCAATGGCTGGAAGTTGAAGCTAGACAAATTCAGGCTGGAAATAAGACGTACATTTTTAACAGTGAGAGTAATTAACCATTGGAACAATTTACCAGGGTTGTGGTGGATTCTCCATCACTGACAATTTTTAAATCAAGATCAGATGTTTTCCTAAAAGCTCTGCTCTGGGAATTATTTTGTGGGAAGTTCTATGGCCTGTGTTAGACTAGATGACCCCATGGCCCCTTCTGGCCTTTAAATCTCTAAACCCTGGAAGTTTAGAGGTTGCCAGCTAAGAAGATTGCAGCTGGCCACTCAGAGCTCAACCTTCTTGCAATACATTGGTACCCTCAGCCTGAAAATTCATGAAGGCCAAAGTCACAGCCCAAGCCCACAGGCCAATAGCTGAGCCCATAATACAGGATTTGAGAATTTCAGAGGCCACAACCTCTTCCCACATGTACTGTCTGAGATCAAATTAACTTCAAAACCCATCTAGCTCCTTATAATGTTCTTACTAAATCTAAGGACTTGTCTCAGGAGCCAGCATTTTCACTCTTACCCCATTGTAAACTCTACTGACCTCAATGGACTTGCTCCTGATTTACAGCCAGTGTAAGTCAGAGCAGAATCAGGCCCCAAATATAAAAGGAGTTAAAAGGTGATCGAGAAGCGTTGAGCTCCCTGGGCTGAGTTTGCTGCT
This sequence comes from Emys orbicularis, assembly GCF_028017835.1. Lineage (NCBI taxonomy): Eukaryota > Metazoa > Chordata > Testudines > Emydidae > Emys > Emys orbicularis. The sequence goes on along the minus strand of NC_088694.1, from coordinate 20,522,219 downwards.
GATGTCACAATGTGTCAGATATGTGAATCCCCTAGGGCCAGGAAGCCCCTCAGGTACCTGCACTGCTGGGAAGAGCAGCTTCCAGCCTTGCACCCCTCCTCCTGTTTATTCTTTTACCTCAAACCCTCAGGGCCTCCTTTTCAGAGGCAAGTGAGGCATATTAGCCAATTTGCTGAGGCTACATCTACACTACAAGCGCTACAGTGCTGCAGCTACCTGCTGTAGACACTTGCTACAGCCATGGAAGGGTTTCTTTCCATCGCTTTTAGAAATCCACCCCCTTGAGAGGTGGTACCTAGATCAACGGAAGAATTCTTCCATTGTCCTAGTTGTGTCTATAGCAGGGCTTAGGTTGGCTTAACTGTGTCTCTCATAGCTAGGTCGACCTAAGTTTTAGGTGTAGACCAGGCCTGAGTGTGAGACAGGTGATTATGGGCAGGATACTCCCATAGAATCCATGTGGAAACCCAATGCCCTGGTTTCCATATGGATTCTATGGGGGTATCCTGCCCATAATCACCCGTCTCATGGGATGGGATGTTCAGGCATGCTTGGGGATCCCAGGGAACTGACTGCCCAGACATACAAGGGGGTTTAACAAGACTTCACTAAAGACAATGGGGAAAACTCTAGTGACTCTCAGCTGCTAGTGTTGTAAATTCAGGGTGGATGGGACCTGCACTACTCAAGCCAGGGTAGATGCTGCTGTGCCCATCAACTCCATTCCTGGCTCATCAGGAGGAAGCAGGGCGTGGGGGGAAGTCCTGGTGCTGCCTGTCCAGGTTGGTTAGGACAAACTCAGCTCCCCCAGGTGGCCAGCGTTGCCTTAGTGATAGCCTAACAACCTGGCCATTTTCCTTTGTGTAAAATCCTCATCACTGGGACAGCCAGGTGGCAGCATTTGCTGACTCTCATGATTTTATCACGAGTCTCATGGTAGCTGATTACTTTTAAGCTCCAGCTCCTGGAGTCATGTGATTAGGTGAGGATCCCAGCTTTCATTTTTAATAAAAGTGAGTTTTTAGCCTTCGCTGTTGTGGAGAAAAGCTTAAAATACATCCTGGGTACGACACAACGGCTCAGGCACACCAAGATGAATACAAGGAGCCTTAGCAGGTTTCTTAGTCTTAGAAAAACCCTCATGATTGTTAAGCCAATCAGATGATTTTCGAAGCCTGAGGCGTGATTCTTTATGAATGTGTGGGGCTGGCAATACTGGGGGCAGCATTTGCAAGATAGGCCATGGGCATCCGCAGTGCAGGCCTGAGAGCAGGAGTTTACTTTGAGCTTTCAACGCCTGCCATGGGATTAGCCCCCCCCCCCCCCCCCCGCGCACTGCAGAACGTACAGTGCTGGCTTCAGCTTCAGAGGCAGGAGTCCTGAGAGCTGCAGAGAGGGGGTGGGGGTGGGCTGAGACCTAGGGAAGCCAGACGGGCACACTCTGTGCTCATGCTGCCTAACACTTGCAGCTTTATGTTACATTCCAGCAGGGAACAGGGGGCTGCTGATTTACAGTTTGGGAGTGAGACTTTATGACTCGAGGGCAGGCATCCACCAGAACCATCTGTGTTCATCAGCGGGTATGCACATAAACAGCGCACACGGCCCTGCCAGTGCCTCCACTGACAGGCCGAGCACACAGCCCCCCAGTGGCAGGGAAGGAGCCGCCCCTTTAAGAGTGGGGGACTTCTGTTTACAAACTGCTTGCAGGACTTGGCGGGAAAAGCAGAGGGCAAAAATGCACCCAGGCTGTTGGCTGGTTTAAGGGAGGATGAAATCGATCCTGCCACGATGCAGGAGGACAGGCTGGGCAACCCATTCTAGGTTCCTTCCAACCCGAAGGAGCTGCTGAGTTTTCCATTTCGCCATGTGATTAAATTACTGCAGCTGTTTGCTTAATCCATTAGGGTTTAAGGATGTGCCCTTTTGCTACTTTTCTGACTGCTCCAGCAAAGTGCTTTGCAGTAAACAAAACTAAACAAAACTCTCTATTGTTGAAATCCCTTAATGTCTAGTAAAAAGTGTCACTTCTCCCCTACAGAACACAAAATACTGCTAAATATAGTGGCGGGCTCTTTCCAGTCACAAAAGCTGAATGGCACACCATTCTGTCCGGAAGCTTCAAAGGGAAGGGGGAAGGGGCTCCAGCAGATTGTTTATTTCATCTGTCCCACTGATAGAACCGGAGAATTAAGACATCAACTTAAAAGAATCTCCAGTCCTTTCATGCAATTCCAGCTCTTCTCATAGCAGATCTGGGTAGGAAATAGTTTCAGGAGGGGATTACAGGGAGGATCCTTAAAGCAGAGACTTTGTCATGTGGGCATCAATTTAAGGGGTTGTCTTGGGCCTGATGCCTGTTTACACTAAAGCCCCTTTTCACCACTCTGGTGCTCTGTAAAGCACCCTTAAGGTGGGTATAAATAGAACTCTAATATCAGTGAAGCTCCGCTGGTTTACACCAGCTGAGAATCTGTCCCGGATATCCCCTGAAGAATAGGTCCAGTACCCATATGGAAAAGCCCGACATAATTTACAGGGGATTAAAGCAATAGGGCTCTATGGAAATGTAACTGGGTTCCACCATAGTTACATTAAACACCTAAAGAAATTAAGGGGTCTCTCATTCTCTTTCTACAGACGTTTTCTTTCTCTAAACCAGTGACACTCAGACCTCAGTGGTTGAGGAGCCAAATTAGCAATCAACATTACCCAAAAGCGCCACTGTAGTGAGAATTTATTATCATTTACTCTAGTACTATTCATATTCAAACAATATGGCAGGGGAAATATTTAGTATATGGATAATAAGTGTTATTATTTTATCAACCACAATTGTAGTGACAGAACTCTTAATGCTTATTCAGAATCATGTGTTATCCAAACTTCAACTGCTGATCCTTACCTGTGTGGCTGTCACCGTGGCACTCCTCTGAAAGCAGCGCTGTGAAGTTGGGCTCTATGCTGGAGACAGCAGTTCAAAGGCACTCTTTTGTGTGTTGGAGACTGATTAATTGGTTAATAACACAGTAAAAGCATCCCGATTGGTTAATAATTAAATCACACACTGTCTTAATATCATGTGCTGCAAAGAGCGGCAGGAGACACATAAAAGAGCCACTGGCAGCTCCCCACTTCGGTCTGAGTATCACTGGTCTAAATCATCCTGTACAATTCCTCAACAGGGGTATTATTATCTCTTAAAGTCTATAGGATGGTTCCAAAAAATCTACAGAAAAGTATTGTTTTCTATGATCCTGGCTAGGGCTTTTCCACCAGGCTGCCACACCATTGGCAGTGCAAGTGAAGGTGCCTGCTTGCCCCTGCCAACAGGCCTTTGCTCTGCCCTGGAAGGAACCTTTCTTTGGGTGAGACGGGCATTTCGGCTCCACAATGCTCTGCTGGAGGCTAGGCAAGTAGTCTAGTGTGGTCTAGTAGCTGGAGCACTGGATTAGGATTCAGGAGACCTAAGGGTTTATCCCTGGTTCTACTACTAAGCTGCTGTGTGACTGTGGGCCAGTCATTTCACCGCTTTGTGCCTCAGTTTCCTTATCTGTAAAATACAGGTAAAGATCCTGCCATTTCTTTATACATAGATTTGTCTTCTGATGAAAAGTGCTGTATAAATGCTAGGTATTGTTATTACGCTGGAATCTCCACAAGCTCGTTCCAATTATTTTGCAGTGCCAGCAGAACCTGGAAATCCTGGAGAACTAAGCTCCTTTGTGTTATCATTTTGTTTCCATCTGTTTTCTTCTTTCAAAACGAAGAAGAAGAAAAGAAGCTAGGAAACGCCAGACCCAAACCATGTTAACAGAAAGTTAAAGTTACATCATTAAACACTCAAAAATTAGGAAATGCTAAACTCTCTGCCTCCTTCTGCATGGCTGTCACAATGCAGGCCTTAATGAGGAAAAGCACATACTATTTCTAAAACAGTGCAATAGACTATCACACCATATTACCCCAATTACCTGAAAAGAAGATTTGTAGTATTTATTTTTGTCATTCTTTTCTATTTATGTTAATTTCAGTGACAGAGTAACCCAGTACATCTTCATCACATTCTCTCTAGGTCTGTATTGGAATAATTTTGTCAGCATCCATGTACTACGTATTTTATTTTCAACCAGCAACACACCTGCAGTTAACTTATCTGTGCAGCTAGGAGGCCGAGAGTAGGGCTGCAGAAAGGTTTCACTATTACTCTGTTGTGTACTTACTCTGGGGTATGTTGTGCAATTAATACTTAGCTCTTTTCGTCACTAGATCTCAAAGCGCTTTACAAAGGAGTTTCATTACCCCCATTTTACAGATGGGGAAACTGAGGCAGGGAGCAATGACGTGACTTGCCTGTGGTCACCCACAAAGTTGGGGCAGAGCTGGGAAAAGGATCTAGGTCCCCTGAGTACCCAATCCAGTGCTCTATGCACTAGGCCACACTGCTTCATAGCTAATAAGGTTTACAGTTTACTTTTCACAAGAATTCCAGGGAATTTCTTTGTCTGGCTTATCATGTACTGTTTTGTGCAGCACAAACAAGGTTAACAGAATATAAGAATGGCCCTACTGAGTCAAACCCATGGTCCATCTAGCCCAGGATCCTGTCTTCCGACAGTGAACAGTGCCAGATGCTTCAGAGAGAATGAACAGAACAGGGCAGTTAGCTAGAGTGATACACTCACTTTTGTCCAGTCCCAGCATCTGGCAGTCAGCGACTTAGGGACACCCAGGCTAACATGATAGAAAAAAGCCCTATGCTATACTGTATTTGAGAGCTAGTATGTGATCATGTAATTAAGGAGTGTTCTGTAATGCAACTGCACAAGGTACAGCTAGATTGAACAGGAAACCTTAATGTTGGCATTTCCTGGCTTCTCTCTGCTGAATTGTGCAATCGTAATGTTCCCGTAACATAGTTTATTAAGGGAATCTATCTATCTATCTATCTTCAAATGTCATAAATAATTCTTTAGCTCTCTTTGGCATTAGAGTTTATCTCTGAAGCTTCTCTTTTAACTTGGTGCTTCCTGGAACCCAGGGAAACTTTACTGCTACTGCCTCTCTCTCCAAAAAACTTTCTCATATTGTTTATGGACGCCCATGCCACACACCAGGTGTAGACACTGTGGAAAAGATTCTCAGCTAGTATAAATGGTTGTAGCACCATTGGAGGGTGCTAAGGAAGGGCAATTTCCACCATTCACACATTGGTGCTATGCGAGCTACACCAGTTGAGGATCTGCCCCTGTATTATTGCATTAAAAACACAGGTTATAAGTATTTCCTTCTGCAGCTAGCCCTGGGATGTATTTTTAGCCTCTGTGCATTGCTCTGCCCTGCCTGTAAAAATCAATTCCTGCAGCGCTGCCAGCGCAGAACCGGTCTCCATAAAGTAGAAATTGACTCGACCCCAAGTCAGTTCAGCACGGCTGTTGGCCTCACCTGCCGGCAACTGGAGCCAGCAGAGCCAATCAAACGTATTTTTCTTCTCACCACTCTTGCTGGAATGGTCTAGGGCTACACATTGTGCCATTCATGCCTAATGCCCTGGGGACCGCGAAGCTGCCAGAGCTGCCTGGAGTTCCACTGTGCAATAAAGCTGCCCCGAGTCAACAGAGAGCTCTGTTGAATCGATGGCGAGTTGCCGTCTTGTAAATAGAATGGCGCTTTTTTTCTTTATGTGCTAAAATTAGAATGAACTGACTAGCTGAGCGGAATACAGGAAACTATACCATGGGGAGCAGGCTCTTGACTCATGCCCTGCTGGGACCATAGATGCTGCTCTCTTCTGATCTATCCGCTGGACACTAGAGGTGGGGGGCCAGCCGGGGTGGAAGGGCAGGACAGTGTCGCTAAGTGGGGGGGGGGGTTTAATAGCCTTCTGCCCTTCCTTAGCCACCTTCCCCCTTCTCCAGGTGCTTTGCAAACTGTAATGAATCCGCATGAGCCAGTAGGCAAGTCGGAATCATTAATTTCAGGATTCTAAGGCCTGGTCTACACTGGGGGGGATCGATCTAAGTTACGCAACTTCAGCTACGTGAATAACGTAGCTGAAGTCAACGTACTTAGATCGACTTACTGTGGTGTCTTCACTGCGGTGAGTCGACTGCTACCACTCCCCCATCGACTCCGCCTGCGCCTCTCGCGGTGGTGGAGTACAGGAGTCGACGGGAGAGTGCTCGGGGGTCGATTTATCACGTCTAGACGCGATAAATCGACCCCCGCTGGATCAATCGCTGCCCACCGATCCAGCGGGTAGTGTAGACATACCCTAAGGAAAGGAAGGAGTGAGAGCTGCAGCATAAGGACAATGAACTTCAAACAAGCAGACTTTAACAAACCCAGAGAACTGGTGGTAAGGTCCCATGTTATTAAAGGCACAACTGCAAACTAGCCTGATGTGAAGGAAGAATAAGAGGCCATCGGGATAGCTGGCAGTTGTGCCTATAACATTCTCTCCTTAAGAAACTACCATCTCTTCTGAACTCCTTTATCCATTAGATTTTCTTCCCGTACTTTACCTACCAGTTCTCTGGAACAAAAGCAGAAAGGCTAAGGCACACAGTGAGTTACACCTAGCAGGGGACATAAAAGGCAATAAGAAGAGGTTTTTAAATACAGTAGGAACAAGAGAAAGATGAAGAAAAGTTACATCTTCTGCTCAGCAGGGAAGGAGAGTTAATAACTGATGACATCAAGAAGGCTGAGGTGTTTAATGCTTATTTTGCTTCAGTCTTCACTAAAAAGGCTAATGATGACCAGATACTCAACACAATTAATATTAATAACAAGGAGGAAGGAAGGCAAGCCAAAATAAGGAAAGAACAGGTTAAAGAATATTGAGATAAGGTAAATGTATTCAAGTTGGCAGGGCCTGATGAAAATCATTGTTGGATACTTAAGGAACTAGCTGATACAATCTTGGAACTGTTAGCAATTATCTTTGAGAACTCATATGGGTCCCAGAGGACTGGAGAAAGGCGAACATAGTAGCTATCTTTAAAAATGGGAACAAAGAGGAATTATAGACCAGTCAGCCTAGCTTCCAAACCTGGAAAGACAGGGGAACAAATTATTAAGTGATCAGTTTGTAAGCACCTAGATGATAATAGGATTTTAAGGAATAGCCAGCATGGATTTGTCAAGAACAAATTATATGAAACTAACTTAACTTCCTTCTTTGACACGTGTGTGTGTGTGTGTGTGTGTGTGTGTAGATGTTGGTATAACTTGATTTTAGTAAGGCTTTTTGACACAATCCCACATGACATTCTCATAAACAAACTAGGGATATATGGTCTAGATGAAATGACTATAGGGTGGGTGCACAACAAGTTGAAAGACTGTATTCAAAGAGTAGTTTTCAATGATTCATCATCAAACTGGTAGGAAGTATTTAGTGGGGTCCTGCAGGGATCAATCCTGTGTCAATACTATTCAATATTTTCGTTAATGACTTGGATAATGGAGTGGAGAGTATGTTTGTTTATAAATGTTGCAGATGACACCAAGCCGGGAGCGGTTGGTAGCACTTTGGAGGACAGGATTGAAATTCATACCAACCTTGACAAATTAGAGAATTGGTCTGAAATCAACAAGATGAAATTCAATAATGATAAGTGTAAAGTGCTACACTTAGGAAAGAAAAATCAAATGCACAACTAAAGAATGGGGAATAACTGGCCACACGGTACTACTGCTGAAAAGGATCTGGGGGTTAGAGTGGATCACAAATTGAATCAGTCAACAATGTGATGCAGTTGCGAAAAAGGCTAATATCAATCTGGGGTGTGTTAACAGGAGTGTCGTATGTAAGACACGGGAGGTAATTGTCAGGCTCTACTCGGCCCTGATGAGGCCTCAGCTGGAGCACTGTGTCCAACTCTGGGCACCACACTTTAGGAGAGATGTGGACAAACTGGAGAGAAGGTTCAGAGGAGAGCAACAAAAATGATAGGTTTAGAAAACCTGACCTATGAGGAAAGGTTAAAAAAAACTGGGCATGTTTAGTCTTGAGAAAAGAAGACTGAGGGGATGGGAACCTGACAAAAGTCTTCAAATATGTTAAGGACTGTTATAAAGAGGACGGTGATCAATTGTTCTCCACGTCCACCGAAGGTAGGACAAGAAGTAATGGGCTTAATCTGCAGCACAGGAGATTTAGGTTAGGTATTAGGAAAAACTTTCTAACTCTAAGGGTAGTTACGCTCTGGAATAGGCTTCCAAAGGAGGTTGTGGAATCCCCGTCACTGGAGGTTTTTAAGAACAGGGTGGACCAACACCTGTCAGGGATGATCTAGGTTTACTTGGTCCTGCCTCAGTTCAGGGGCTGGACTTGCCCCCTGAAGGTCCCTCCCAGCCCTACATTACTACAATTCCATGACTCACCCCACTTTAACAGTGGGGAAACTGAGGCCCAGAGAGGCTGCAACTTGTCCATGCAGTGAGCTGTGAATAGAACCCAGCTAGCCCTGCCTCTCAGCCCTTGCTCTGATCTCTAGGCAACGCTAGTAAAGTCCCCAAGGGACAGTTTTTTAAAGGAATTTAGGCACCTAAAGACGCAGGTAGGCACCTAGTAGGATTTTCAAGAGCACTGAAGAACCTAACTCCAATTGATTTCAATGGGACTCCCACTAGGTGCCTGTCTGCCTCTTTAGGCACCTAAATTCATTTAAAAAGCTAAATGATTCTTGCTGCTGATGATCCAACCTCTCCCCTGCTTGTTGTCTCATCAGAGCCATTTCTAGGCACAGGAGGAGGCGGGAGAATGAGATGTACTGGTGATAGTGATGGGGATGGGACAAAGAGCGTCCCTCATCCCTCTTCCCCAGCAGGTTAGTTTGAGCCAGTTCCAGCAGAACAGCTGGATTTGGGGTTCTCTCACCCCATGGCACACTGCATGGATGCCATGATTACAGATTTGCCCAGAGGTGGGGCAAAAACTATGCCAGGCCAAGCAGGTCTTTCAGTGACTACGACTATAGCGTCTATCGACAGGGCGAAGGTCTCCAGTGTGTTTGCTGCATGGTGCCGGGATGAGCTCTGTTGGCAGTGCGCTTGCTGCATGAGGTGAGGACGGGCTACAGAACCAAAGCATGGAGCAGGGCTGGGGCTCCCATGGAGTTAGCAGGGGTTGTGCAGGTCTGGACAAGAGCAGGATTTGGTCCAGTATCTTGAAAAGAAAAGAAAAAAAAAAAAAAAGAGCTGCCCTTAGACAGGCATGGAACTTGGACCTTGAGAAACATGAAAATCCATCTCCCAAACCACTGGAAATAAAGTAACCTGTGTAGCATAATCCAAAACACGCCAGCCACAAGACTGCACGTGCCCGCAAAACACAGGCGTGAATGGGAGGATCCTCCAGGAGCAGCGCTGCAATTAGACGAGCAAAAGAAAGAGCCATCTGTTGCAAAGCCCGCCCAGGATTCTGAAGTTCACTAGGCAGCATCATGTTTCTTCCAGGCCTCCTGGTATACCTTCAAGAGTTCAGTGTAGGTTAAAAGCCAGTGTGGCTTTGGCAATTAAGTCACTTGTAAATCAGCCTCAACTGCCAAAACAGCGTGTTTCAAAATATACCATAGGCCTTTCGATGCCCTGGTGATCTGAAGACTCTAAATAGAGCTTTAAAGCCCACTTGTGTGTAGCACTCAGCGCTCCAGTTCCATGAAACATGGATTCTTCTTACGGCAACTTTAACTCAGCACCTTGCTCCTGAGGCATAGATTGAAGTGTGCGTGAGATGACAGGGCTAGTAATGGCAGCTCAGACTGTGCAACTTTTAAAGAAATAACCCCAGTAGGGGCCACAAATAAAAGCACATTTGGGCTCAGATTCTCAGCTGCCATAAATCAATATCGCTCCACTGAAATCAATGGCCTCAGCGCAGGAATTACTGGGTAAAAAGCTCTTTGAGGTCAGACTAGGTGATCACAATGGACCTTCCTGGCCTTAAGACCTATGAATCCATGAAATCAATGGCACCACTTTACACTGGTGTGTAAAGAACCAAACCGTGACATCTGCAAAATGTCTAGTAAAAAGATCATTTGAACCAGTTAAACACTCCTTAAGGCATGGATTTATTGTTCATTTTGTTAGTAAATTTCACAGCGGGGTGATGCTTCCTTCTGAAACAATTCTCAACAAATCTAAAAAGAACAGATGGAGTATTTTATGCACAGTAGAGCACTTGGGAGGGGGCTAACCCCAGATCCTACAGACCACAGGGATGTTTGTACCCATCTCTCAGTGTTAATGTCAGTTTCAGGGATGCTGGCAGACTTTGTTCCAAGTCCTGTTTCTGTGAAGATCCTCCACCATTCCAGGCTTGCTAGCTCTGCATGAAGAGGTGAAAATTGGTCCTAGTGAATTCCTGATGGATGCTGTTGAGTAAGGTATCGGAGTCCTGCGTCAGCTCTGGAAGGACCTGCAGGGCAGGGAGGAAGCTCTGCTCTGGGGTGTACGTAAATGTGAACGAGCTGGAGTAGATCAGCCCATCGTTCCTTATGAGCGAGAGTGGGACGGTGATGGGGTATCTCAGCCATCGCCAGTCGCTGCCAAATGCCGAGACGTCAGGGACAACACACACTAAGGACTTGGGGGTCCTGGGAACAGTGCGCAAAAGAAAAAGAAAAGAAACCATATATATTACTGTAGCCTTTCTGGAGAGGAGACTCCGCCCTGTCCCACTCACAACCCTAATGCAGCCTTTCTCCCCTAGTGCCTTTGAATAAAGCAAATTCTATTTTGCCACCTGGTGGCAGTCATTTAGTCTTGGGATTAATGGCAGCTCCTGATTTGTCCAGTCTCCTTCCTTTTCTCTCTTTCTCCCTTTCCCCTCTGTTTTGGTGGGGTTCCCGTTCCAAGGTTTGGCCCTTTGGGCCCAGACTCTCACCCTGTTTTATTTTTGCCTCATGCCCATGCTGCAGATGGAGCAGCCACGTACCTCCTGAAGTGGCCTCACGGAGGACCCATTCTCCCAGCCTGAGATCCCTTGTCGTAAATGCTGGCGTACTAGTCAATGTCCATCGAGTGCAATCCCGAGCTGGCGCAGGCATGGATCAGATGCCCTAGGAAGCCTTTTCCATCTCTAATTACAATGCTTCTGTACGTGTGTGTTATTTCCAGACTCGTCTTGTTTTGTCTTGTGGGATACCCTACACAAAATTCCCACCTAAAGCAAAGCTCCTTGGGACCACAATAATGACAAAAAAGGCCTGCCAGATGTAGCCTTTAGGGACGGTGCCATTTATGCCATCCACCACCACCTCCATCTCCGCCTGTGTCTAAACACCAGCTCATCAGACTGGTTCGCTGCTTTACCTGTACATAGTCTCAGCTTCCACATCTCCAAACCAGACCTTCAGATCTGCATGGAAATACTCGCCCTGCACCTCCAGCATCGCCACGTCCCCTCCGCCAGTCAGCTGTCACAACCAGAGCACATGGGAGAGGGTTATACACCTTGCACCATGACGTGCTGCCGCCCCAATACGTTTCTGCAGGTGGCGACGTTCCCAGCTGGAAGGCTTGCTGTCCGCCCTGCAGAAGAGTGGGCAGTGCACAGTGCCCTACCCCAGGGGAGGAGAGCAGGGCGCTGAACCGTGGGTGGGCACAAGGAGAGGGAGTTGAGGAGACAATAGGACCAGTTATTGAGCAGAGGGGAAAAGATCAAAACTTATTGATTCCTCAAATCATCTGTGAAAAATCTGCCCTGTCATGTGCACAGAGGGCAGCATGTGGCAAGAAGCCCGGGGGTTGGGGAGGGTGGAAGGTGTTTCAGAGGCACAAGCAGAGCTAGGAGAATGGATTTGCAGCCTCTTGTGCTTCGATAAGCTAGGTCAGGGGTGACCAACCTGAGCCTGAGAAGGAGCCAGAATTTACCAATGTACATTGCCAAAGAGCCATGGTAATACGTCAGCAGCCCCGCAGATCAGCGCCTCCCCCTCCCTCCCTGCACCTCCTGATCAGCACTTTCGTGGCATGCAGGAGGCTCTGGGGGAGAAGGGGAGGAGCGAGGGCATGGCAGGCTCAGGGGTGGGAGTGGGAAGGGGTGGAGTGGGGGCAGGGCCTGTGGCAGAGCCTGAGCTGTGAGCACCCCCCGGCACATTGGAAAGTTGGCACCTGTAGCTCCAGTCCTGGAGTCGATGCCTATACAAGGAGCCGCATATTAACTTCTGAAGAGCCGCATGTGGCTCCGGAGCCACAGGTTGGCCACCCCTGAGCTAGGTGAACAAAAGCTGCGCACAGGATGACAAGATGGAAAGCTCTCCGTACCTCCAGCATGGTTATAAGTGGGACTGGGCTCACAGGATCCTGAATACAGGCCAGGCTGTCACTGAACGTGTACTCCACAGTCTCCGTTCCAATTATCGTCCAGCAGGAGCCATCGTTCAGCAGCTCACGGTTCGCTTCCTTTGGGCACGGAGACGCCTGCATGGAATTTTAGTGTCATGGAGGCCACGTGCCATAGTGGTGCGAGCCGGGGACTGATAGCCAGGACTCCTGGGTTCTATTCCTGACTCTGCCATGGTCTGCTTGACTTTTGGCAAGTCACTCCACCTCTCTGTGCCACTGTCTCACCGTCAAAGGGGGATAATAATATCTCTCGACCTTTGTAAAAGGATCTGAGAGCCCTGAATGGAAGGTGCTGGACCGGCATGTTGCTATTATTATTATTATTAGCCAGCTGCTGCAGCTCCATATTCAGGGATAGGGATATGTCTATGCTGACCCAAAGGAGTGGTCAGGATCAGTGACTTCATCCTGAAATGCTTCTGGCTTAACAAAATCACATGGAAGCTTGGCTATGTGACGCTGTGGGAGGCAGCCAGAGGGGCAAGGCCAAGTGGGGAGGAAGAGAGGTCTGTGTTGCTCTGGGGTGACAGGTAAAATTAGAGCAAGGCCCAGCATGGGTAGGTGAAGTTGGAGTGGGGGTGTGTGTCTCCATGCATGGGTTCTGTCCCTATTCCCACATCACATAAAGGACTGAATTTCATTTGGGGATTGTGGGGGGCTTTAAGGTAAAGACCACTCAAGTGATGGACTCAGCAGCAAGTAACAGGAGGGAGGAGCTGGAGGGAGTTTGCTCTCGCTAACATCTGGACAGTTTCCCAGTTTGTGCTGCATTACCTGGAACTGGATCACTTTCTCTGTCGAGAGACACAGGTACATCCCGTCGCTGCCCTGGAACTGGAAAGCGCACTTGTGGAGCTGGGAGATGGGCTCATCCACATCCAGCATGGCGTACTGCTTGGTGACTTTCCGAATGATCTGTGGGGAAGGACAGACAGGCGGGCTGACCGGCCACGGAGGGGAGCAGCTCAGTGGCTGGAGAGAACCGTCAGCTCCAGAAAGTTCAGCATTTTTATCCTTCAGAGATTTTCTCAGCCCGAAACCTCCTCTGGGGCCGGTTGTGGGAATTCCCTGCTCCCTCCCCTACTGTCTGACATGGGACAAAATCAGCCCACATCATTCTAGCCTGTCTCCTGCCACTGCCCTCCCATTTGCCCTGCCCCCTGTTCACTTCATCCCCTCTCCCTCTGTCGCTTGCTCTCCCTCACCCTTGCTCACTCGCTCATTTTCACCAGGTTGGGGCAAGAGGGTGGGGTGCAGGAGGAGGTGAAGGCTCCAGCTGGGGGTGCAGGCTCTGGGGTGGGGCCAGGGATAAGGGGTTTGGGGTGCAGGAGGGGGCTACGGCTGGGGCCAAGGGGTTCGGAGTGCAGGAGGGGGCTCAGGACTGGGGAAGGGGGTTGGGGTGTGGGAGGGGCTGTGGGGTACAGACTCCGGGAGGAAGTTTGCGTGTGGGAGGGGGTTCTGAGCTGGGGCAGAGAGTTGGGGCACAGGCTCCAGGTGGCGCTGACGTCAGGCGGCTCCCAGGAAGCAGTGACATGTCCCTCCAGCTCCTAGGTGGGAGGAAGGGGGTGGCCAGAGGGCTCCGTGTGCTGCAGGCACCGCCTCCAGGCACTGCCCCTGCAGCTCCCATTGGCTCCATAGGAGCTGCGGAGCCAGCCTAGGAGCCAGAGGGACATACTGGCACTGGCTGCTTCCCAGGAGCTGCGTGGAGCCAGGCATGGAGCCTGCCTGCCCTGCTGGCACCGTGGCCAACTGGACTTTTAGTGGCCGGGTCAGCTGTGCTGACCAGAGCTGCCAGGGACCCTGTTCGACTGGCGAAAACCAGGCGGCTGGCAACCCTACATAGAGCTGAAGCCGGAAGCATTCCCCATCCTATCCGGTGTCTGAGTTTCCCGGGAGCCTTACCAGGGGCGGCAGGGTAACGCCGGTGGCTGTGCAGATGAGCTGGACTACGGAGCCGTAGCGAATGTACCCTTCCCGCAGTGGGAACTCACCCCGGGTGCAGTGCTCATCAGCTTCCCACGGAAAGGAAAAGAGATGGAGAGTTATCAACCTGGAGCAAGAAGGAGGGAACAGCTCCCTCTGGCTCTAGCTGCAGGACCAGGGTAGAGGAGAACTCTCTCTCATCACGGAGCCTGGCAGCACGGTGGATAAGGGGTTCCCTGGACACTCTCCAGGCAACTGGTACCCTGAAACTCTCCAATTTGTGCATCTTCAAGACGCAGGGTAAATGCAGCCGGCAGAGGGCAGTGCTCCCCGCAGGCCGTTCTCCACTGCGATTGGAGCAGGCAGGCCGGCACGCTGGGATCTGTAAGCTCTGCAGGTGACACCTCCAGATTCACAACGGGGAGGGAGGCAGCTGAGATCTCTTACATTTCATACAAAGCGCGCCTGGCCATCAGGCTCCAGGCGCATGCTAACGTGGCCCTTGGACCGGCACCTCCTGAGCTGCCCTTGCTCAAGACCAGCAGGCTTTTAGGGCCTGATCCAAAACCTACTGCAGTCAATAGGAGTCTTTCCACTGATTTCAAAGGGCACTGGATCAGGCCCTTAGTGAGGAAAGGGCGTTGAGAACCAGGGATGAATTTAGACTGCTCCCAGCCCTTTCCCCTGCTGTCTCCTTCCTGGAGAACGACATACCAGCGCAGGAGAAGGGAATTGGATTGTTACTGAGTCTGGGCAATACCCTGGGACTCCAGGAGGCAAACGTGGTGGCAAAGGGAAGTTAAGGTAGGTAGGAGACCAAAGCCACCGAGGGTGGGGCGGAGTGGGGGCCGGGGCGGGGGGGCGGGAGGGACATTCACAGGGAGGATAATTTCACACTGCCTGGGAGTGCTGGTAGCAGGTATCAAAGAAACCAATGGGGTCAAAATAGGTACCATCTCCTATCTATTCTTGGCCCCATCCTTGAAGTATCAGAACGCCTGCTGCTCTTTAATGTAGTTATTCTCACAACACCCCTGGGAGGCAGGGCAGGGCTAGTACTGATTGGGGCTGAGGCCCAGAGCCTCAATATACGTAGGCTTCTAACTTCCATTGACATCTGAGCATCTGGGCCTAAGTGACGTACTGAAGGTCATGTAGGAAGCCAGCACTGGAGTAGAGAATTGAATCCAGGTGTCTGAAATCCCAGATTAGCTGCCTAATCAATGGACCATCCTTCCTCCCCCCTCAGAGCTCTGTCTGCAGGCAGGGTGGGGCAATGTGCTGCAAAGAGACACAGGCTTCCTGCTGGAAGCTGGCCTCAGGGGTTCCTGACATTTTTTAGAAAGATACTTCTGTTGACCTGTGATTATGACTCGTTAAAATCAGTAAGCACCATTGTTCAGATTGGATTTGACCGCCCTGTTTGTCTTTCACTATTGCTATGCTTGGGTGGCCAAATCTACCCCTGCCGTTAATGGACACAGCTCCACTGACTTCACCAGCGGTGTACCAGCAGTGCATTTGGCCCCGTGTGGACTGCTGGAGTTTGCTGAACATGTAAGGTCCTCACCCAGGTGCAGTGTGAATGCTGCCCATTGCCTTGCGCTAGCGATGAAGGTGCCACCCTCTACGGACAGATAACGGGTGCTGACCGTCTGGGAGCGGAGGCGGTTAAAGAGGGAAACCTTGGACCCAGATGAGATGCACACTGCAAAAGACAGACAGACGCCGGCATTAGCACTGATGGAAACTCACTGTTATCAGTATCAGCTTGCCCGAATACCGGAGCATGGCTGAGCGATTTGATAGCTGCAGAGACCAGTTATTGCTTTGCATAGAGTTAGGATAAAGAATGCAGTGAACCATCATGTTACAAAATCTTGTTCTTCTGAGTCTTTGTCCACGTGGATCCCACGGGTGGTGTGCATACACCTCCAGGTGCGTGAGTGGGATCCAGGCAGACAAAACACCTCGAAGAACCTGTGACTGTGAGGTGAGTAACCATTCTTCTGCGCTGCCAACACTTCATAATATCTTCAAAATCTGTGACTGAAAAGACCTATTAAGTCATATCTTGTGCAGTCCGGGGTTGCTTTCCCCTGCTCTACAGGTCATTAGCTAATGCTCCATGCGTTCTCGTTTTCATATCAGCGTGTGGTTTGAAAGCACTGCTCTGCCTTTCTCAGACTCCGCAGGGCTAGGCTGGTGTACACAGCATAATGAACACTAGCCCTTTCTGGCTGGCTTTCCCTTTAGCGGAGTACTAGCTGAGATGGCCTTTTATAAAGGGTGGGTGATGCCTTTGTCTGTATGTGGAGATCTTTGAACAGAAACCCTGACAAAGGTTCTGCATTAGATCTTTACACAGCGTGATTATGTAAGCGGGGGAATGGTCCCGCTATTGTGGGGAACTTTCCTGGCTTCTGCACTACCCCGGTGAAGTGGGCTAGCGAAAGGATCTGAGTCCTTGCTCCCACTTCCTTTACCCAGAGGCCTCCCTGCCCTTGAGGACTCCCCTTCACTCTCCTGTCTGGCAGAGTCCTCGTAAACCCCGACAAGGCTGGGCCCAGGATTCCTGGGGGGCTCGACCCCCAACCCTGCTGTGGTCACCCAGGACAGGGGCTAGGGTGTCCCCACTCCGGGGTACTCTCTCTGCACTGGGCACCTCCCTGACCCACTGATCATTTCATACAATTTAAAGCAAATACAAGTTGTTTAATTAACAATTAATTTTAAAAAAGAATAAGGAAAAATGGGAAAGGTTAAAGGAAAACACATCAACGCGCTCTGTGGCAGGGAACATTGCAAACTGTGTCTCTTGAACGTCAGGGCAGTTCACAGTCTGTTCCTTGTAGGTCCCAGGCTCCTTCTCAGGCCCTGGCTGTGCTGCAGGGATACTGCGGGTTGGACACTTGCTCTGGCGGTGGCCACACGCTCTCAAGCTCTAGGTGGCAGGACCCTTTTTCCCAGCGTCGCCCCTGCCCGGTCGGGGTTATGATCCCCCTCCAAGTCTGGCCTGCAAGGCCTCTTGGCTGAGGTGTCTCCCTGCGCTGGGCCCACTGCCCAGGGTCCTCCTCACTCTCCCCAGCTGCTCACCACACCCCACTCCGGACTGCTCCAGCCCTGGCTCCAGCTCCACTCTGCCTCAGCACGGCTGCTGCTGCTGCTCTGCTTCTCTGGCTCTGGTTACTACAGCTCTGCCCCCAGCACAGGTCGGCTCTGCAGGCTGCTTCTGTGACTCTGCTCCCAGCTCTGACCTGCTTCCTGGCTGCTTGTCTGGCCTCTCTGGCTCTGGTTGCTGCAGCTCTCCTCCCAGGGCAGCTCTGCTCTCTCTGGGCTGTGCTCTGGCTTTGGGGCTGCAGCTCTGCTCCCAGCAACTTAGCTCAGGCCCCTGCTCTCTCCTTAGCTCGGCCCCGCTCTGTCTGACCCAGGCAATTCCAGTTCACACGGAGGGCGGGACCCCCCTGGCCTCCTGACTCTCTGATTAGCCTGCCCGCCCTGTCAATCAGGCTGATCTGGAGCATTGGCCTCTCCCCATTGTTCCTGGGGACTGTCAGTCTCAGGCTCCTGATTTGCCATCGACCCTTCCCCTTTTAGTGCTGGGAGCTAGCCAGCCAAAACACCCCCACTGAATGTTAGTAAGGGGGCAACAGTCCCCTTACAGTAGGATACATTTTTGAGAAAGTGGACATAAATATGCCCTGATCCATTCTTCCTTCTGTTGACTTCACCGGGCTTTGGATCAGGCAGCCTATAGCGCAGGGGTCGGCAATCTTTCAGAAGTGGTGTGCCGAGTCTTCATTTATTCACTCTGATTTAAGGTTTCGCATGCCAGTAATACATTTTAACGTTTTTAGAAGGTCTCTTTCTATAAGTCTATAATATATAATGAAACTATTGTTGTATGTAAAGTAAATAAGGTTTTAAAAATGTTTAAGAAGCTTCATTTACAATTAAATTAAAATGCAGAGCCCCCCGAACCGGTGGCCAGGATCCGGGCAGTGTGAGTGCCACTGAAAATCAGCTCGCGTGCCGCCTTTGGCACGCATGCCATAGGTTGCCTACCCCTGCTATAGTGCATAAGCCTGTCATGTGTAAGGACTTGGCGGATATTCAATCTGCCATCTGTGATGGTTTCTTGTTTGCTTTATATCAGTGCCCCGTTCTGATAAAGCCTCTGAGAAACCTGTTCAGGTATTAGCTACTCAGACGGCTGAAAGGGTGCGTGCTACTGAAGCACCGGAGAACAGAGAGTATCACAGAGATTGCTGTTAAAAACCCTTCAGCGCTCAGCTCCCATTGACGAGGCTGGCTCCCCTGCTACTTACAGTCTGTGTTCTTCAGGGACTGCTTCTTCTGTGAGGGTTTGGAAATCACTTTGATCAGCTTGCTGTGGAAAGTGCCGATCTCCTGCCCATTGCTGAAGAAGAGCTTCAGAACCAGCCGGAAATGCTTCCTCTTTTCTGTGTCGGAGATGTAGAGTGCTTTGGCACAGCTGAACTCCTGTCAGTAACAAGGGGCTATTGTCATAGGCTGGAGATTGTGTCTGGAGTCTTTGGGTGCATCTTCCCTGAAGATACGCCAGTGAGGGGGGACACTGATATCTGCCTACCTAGATACCTAGAGCGATACCTGCTCACGTCTTCATTTCCTTTGCAGCTGGGGGGCTTTATCTGCTGAGAGAGTGAGAGGCTGGCCAACAGCATTGGTTAATGATCGCTTAGTGCAGGCAAGGTCCCCTGATAAACTCACCTCTGCTCATATACTGTTGTCCCTAGGCAGGAGACTTGACTGAGCAACAGAGGGTCCCTGTGGCACCTTTGAGACTAACAGAAGTATTGGGACCATAAGCTTTCGTGGGTAAGAACCTCACTTCTTCAGATGCAAGATGCTTATGCTCCCAATACTTCTGTTAGTCTCAAAGGTGCCACAGGACCCTCTGTTGCTTTTTACAGATTCAGACTAACACGGCTACCCCTCTGATACTTGACTGAGCAGAGAGTGATAAGCACTGAAGGGTCCCTGAGGTCCCTTCCAACCCTGATATTCTATGATTCTATGATAAAGGGACAAATGGCCATGGAGACTGGGGAACTCCTAACTATCACAATGATGGGGCACTACTGTTGCCAAGGTTTATTATTTGTATTGCGGGAGGACCTAGGAGCCCCAGTCAGGGACCAGGACCCCCTTGTGCACCAATTCTGTACCAAGACAGACCAAAAAGACAATCCCTGCCCCCAGATGCTTACAGTCGGTGTAAAGATGCTCATGGTGCTTTCCAGACAACAAACAAAAGACATAGGCCAAAGGAGCTTGTCTTTTAGTATAGATTGCATGAAAGAGTAAATAACAAGAAGCCAGGAGCCCCTAGAGGCTGGGACCCTGGCCCCACCAGCCCTTCTACCATATTAAGTTTTGCCTAATTAGTTGGTCAGGTATTTTAGGCAAAAGAACTTTTAAACTAGTGTATGTGTGAAAAAGGGGAAAAAATCACTGCTGGATTTTGCATGAAAATTTTCACTCTTTTGTTACGAACTAATTTTGTTTCCTGGAATTTTTTGCTTTTCCCTGAAATGTTGATGATGTGACATTTTGGGTCCACAAAATGTCATCGGAAAACCCGGAAATCAACGTCCTCATGAAACTGCCCACTGAAGCGGGAGTGCTGGAAAGTGGACGTGGCTATTTTTGAAACTCTTCCTGCGTGGGAAGAGAGAGACTGAGAGCTGACAGACACTTTTCCATGTGTGTTTGTTTCTATCTACCCACCTATCGCAGATGGTTAGCACAGGCCCTGACCCTGAAAACGCTTACTCACATGCTGAACTTTACACACAATTGGTCCCGCTTGGCTCAGTGTAAATGAGCATGGCCAGGTTAGTAGGGTGGGACCTTAGACTGTAAGCTCTTTGGGGCAAAAACTATATCTTCATATGTGTTTGCAACGCACCCAGTCCAAGGAGGCCCTGATCCTGGCTGGGGCCTCTGAGTATCATAAGGAGTACTGCAGAAATGGATCTGGGGGTCATAGTGAACCACAAGCTAAATATGAGTCAACAGTGTAACGCTGTTGCAAAAAAAGGTAACATCATTCTGGGATGTATTAACAGGTGTGTTGTAAGCAAGACACGAGAAGTAATTTTTCCGCTCTACTCTATGCTGATTAGGCCTCAACTGGAGTATTGTGTCCAGTTCTGGGCACCACATGTCAGGAAAGATGTGGGCAAATTGGAAAATGTCCAGAGAAGAGCAACAAAAATGATTAAAAGTCTAGCAAACATGACCTATGAGGGAAGATTGAAAAAACTGGGTTTGTTTAGTCTGGGGAAGAGAAGACTGAGAGAGGACATAACAGTTTTCAAGTATATAAAAGGTTGTTACAAGGAGGAGGGAGAAAAATTGTTCTTCTTAACCTCTGAGGATAGGACAAGAAGCAATGGGCTTAAATTGCAGCAAGGGCAGTTTAGGTTGGACATTGGGAAAAACTTCCTGTCAGGGTGGTTAAGCACTGGAATAAATTGCCTAGGGAAGTTGTGGAATCTCCATCATTGGAGATTTTTAAGAGCAGGTTAGACAAACACCTGTCAGGGATGGTCTAGATAATACTTAGTCCAGCACGAGTGCAGGGGACTGGACTAGATGACCTCTCAAGGTCCCTTCCAGTCCTATGATTCTATGATAAACAGTAACACAGAGAGGGAGAGAGCAACAACAAGGCTTGTGACACTAGGCAAGGGTGTAAGACAATCAATTAACCCAGCAACTCAGCCTGCGCCGGATTCCTGCCCAACCTGAGCACGATGACATGTGCAGAAGTGAATCACTGCACAGCATGGTGCTACAAACTGGCTCCTGTTAGTCATGTGGCTGAACATACAGCTCTCCAAACCACGATGCCTGGGCCTCCCCTAGAAGGGGTATCTTCAATAATCTTCACTCTAAATAGTTTCAATGTCCACCTTATAACAACAAAGACTTCAGTGAAAAGATGCCCTTCATGCTGGTGTGGGGATGGGAGACCTGCAGGGGGCTGCAGGAGCCAGATGGCTGTTCTTCTCTGTCCTTCCTTATGTGCTTTGGGTTTTCAGAAAGGAAACTGCCCACCTTGCACTGTGCTGTGTGTATTAATGATGATTCTTAAGCACCACCCTGTGAAGGGCCCAGAAGACAAGACCCCCCTTCACCAGAGCCACCATCACTTCGCTCAATACACCCAAGAAAATGCACTGCAGGACAAAGCAGCTCCCACTAGGACATGATGGGGTCCATTCAGAGGAGCTATAGGTTCATTTAAAGGGGGAAATGATTAGAGATGTTATTTCAGGTGGAGTGAAGAGCTGAGGAATGGCAGAGGCTTTATTTACACTGGGGCTAGAAAATTCCAAATGGAAATTAATGTTCACATGTGATTTACTCAACATAACACAAGAAATCTCCCTAGGTTTACAGTTTCCCAGTCACCTTGGCGCTTCGGCTGCACTGATATGCTGTAAGGGAAGCACTGCAAACACAAAGGTCCTTTTTGTTATATTTCTGGCCAACCCCAGACCCCACATTCTTCAGAGCCCCAAGATAATACTTGATAGATTTCTTTCCCTATAGGAAGATGCCAAGTTATAGCTCTAGCCCACAACGTTTGTGACAGGTCGGTGTTTTCATTAGCAGTTTATCTGTAAATGAAAGACCGCACTCTCATTTTGTGATGAGTGGCATTGCCATTTGTCAGGAGAATACTATGGGCTGGGGAAACTGCGTAATCCCTGGCCATCCTCCAGCCACAAGGGCCAGGAAGTTGAAAAGATGGTGACAAAGAAAGATCGGTTTCCTGGCAAACCGTGAGTGAAGAGCACTCACAGTGCTGCAGGGAGATGCCTGGTCATATGTGACTAGGGGGCAGGAGAGCCTAGAGAGTTGTTGTGTCAGGGGGGTCATTTTACTCAGCTTACCTTGGAGTCTGGCTGCTCCTCAAAGTTGAGTTTCTGGGTCTCCATGTGGCCGCTGCCCATGCTGTCCAGCCCCATGTACCCGCACACCCTGAAACCAGCCTCTCCCAAATCTCTCGCTGGAAAAGAGAAGAAGAAACATTTCCCAGCCACAGAAACCTGGACACCAGCTGAAACCAATGCAGCTGGGACCATGGAGCCTGAAGTGAGAGGGTCGGGGCTGCTGCTGCCCAGACTGCTGGTGGCAATGGAGAGAGAGGGAGGGCTGAGCTGTTGTCGCCCCCCCATGCCCTCACTAGAGAGAGGAAGAGGAGACTGGGTAGTTACTGCCTCCCCCTCCCCCCTGAGAGAGCTCAGGCAGGTGAACCTCCCCAGAAGCATCTTTGGGACACTTGGACACTTCTGGTCTCCAGCCACACTGATGTGAGATGCTGCTTTCCTGCATCTCACCCTCCCTATCCTGCACCCCTAGACACCTTCAACAACAGGCTTGGCAGCTTCTCCCGACTGCCCTGCTTCACCAGCCCCTCTCCCCCGATCCCCGTCTCCATCCCCCTTCTGTTCCTCCTGGCTCTGATCTTCCTGCTTCCCTTCTCCCACGTCCCTGTCTCTCCACCCCTCCAACCTTTTACCTTCCCGTATCCTCCCCCACCTGGGCTGCATGCTCCCCTCCCCAGAGCTCATTCCAGAAGCCCCTTGTTCTGCGAAGTATGTAGGATGTCTTCGCCTGTGCACATACACAACACCCAGCAGGGATGGATGGGGGCACGTGTCCAGAGATTGAGAGCTACACCAAGCTGTGACGGTAACGACCTTAAATACCCACGACAGGACATTTGTCACCCTTGTCCTCCCCCCTGCTATCCCCAATCCAGTGTTTGCTGCTACCTCTTGTGGCATCTTTGTCTGTCATTTAGGTTGTAAGCTCTTTGGGACAGGGACCTGGGGTGAAAGCCATACTCCATTGAAATCAATGGCAAAACTCCCCTTGACTTCAGTGGGGCTAGGATTTCACTGTGTCTTTATTTATTCACCTGCATGGTGCCTTGAATGCTTTGGGGCACTCAGTGAGTGAATAATGAAAATAATGGGGTGCTGCTGTTGCCCCCCAGGGCAGAGCTGCATGGGGGCAATGGGAAACATTTTGCTTTTCCGGGGACCCAGGGAAGTGAAATTTTCTGGATGTTTTACCAGCACTGAGAACCTGTTCACCCTGTTCTGCTGGCCACCAAGTGCAGCATTTCCTACCCTTACGGGCACCCACACTCCTCAGATGCTAATTAAGTCGGTACTGTTTATGCAGTAATTGTTTCACAGTGATCATAACTAACGGCTGAAGCAATGAAGCCCCTGGACTATCTGAAATGAGTCTGCACACTGCCATCCCGGCATGACCCTGCACTCAGCACCCCTTTCAGCACAGCCAGGTTTTGCCTGACCATCGCTCTGAGCCCCTGCTATGTCAATGAATCTGGAGGCTGTCAAACCCTCTCTGTGGTCCGGACACATTTCCTGCAGCTGGCAGCATGACCTAGAGCACTGCTGCTGCAGGCGTTGTGGTGTTTTCTCAGGCTCTCGGCTGTCTGGCGGGCAGGCCGGCCCCTAGAATCCCTCACAATGATTAATTCCCTGGTCTGTGGCTCTTAGGATATGTCTACACTGCAGTCGGAGGTGTGATGGCAGCTCATGTAGGCATATCCACACTAGCTTGAATCTAATTAGTATGGCTAAAAATAGCAGTGAAGACACAGGGGCATGCACCCTGGTGCAGACTGTACAAGCCCACCTGGAACCCTGGCCAGGGCTGCCCAGAGGATTCAGGGGGCCTGGGGCAAAGCAATTTCGGGGGCCCCTTCCATAAAAAAAAGTTGCAGTACTATAGAACACTATATTCTCGTGGGGGCCCCTGCAGGGCCCGGGGCCTGGGGCAAATTGCCCCACTTGCCCCCCCCCGGGCGACCCTGACCCTGGCTATGTATTTGCATTGCTAGCACATGCTTGGATTGACTTCACTGCTATTTTAGCCTTGCTAGCTAGATTAAAGCTAGCACAGGTATAGCTATGAGCTGCAATCACTCCTCCACCTGCAGTATAGATACATCCTTAATTTTGTTTGGATACCTTAGGCCAAACTCAGTCCTGACAAAAGGGGGAATCTCTCCTCTTGATTTCTGTGGGAGGGACACAGGCTCAGAACTTCTCAGGTTCTGGTCCAGAGCTAGCAACTGGCTGTGGTGTTTGGATCACCTTCATTGTGAGGGATGGTTGGCTAGAAGGTTTTGTGTAGGGCTCAAGTCAAGGGCTTGATAACTCCATCCACACAGAGAGCTAGGAAATTACTCCCTGGCAAATGCCTTGATTCACCAGCATTCACGGAGGGTAAAGTCCTCGGACCAAATACAGAAGTTCTTACTCAGTTGACACTCCCATTGCCTTTCAATGAACCTAGGAGAGGAGAGCAACATCTAATTCCCTCCTGATGCCTCAAGCTGTGAAGCCGCCATTATAGGAGTGTACCCATTGTTAACAGGCAGGGCCGGCTCCAGCATTTCTGCCGCCCCAAGCAAAAAAAAAAAAAAAGCCGCGCTCGGCAGCGGCAGTTCAGCGGCAGGTCCTTCGCTCCTAGAGGGAGTGAGGGACCTGCCGCCCCCGAATTGCTGCAGGTGCCGCCCCTCTCCCTTGGCCGCCCCAAGCACCTGCTTGTTAAGCTGGTGCCTGGAGCCGGCCCTGTTAACAGGTATGTCTACACTGCAAATAAAAACCTGCAGCAGTAAGTCTCAGAGCCCAGTTCAATTGACTTGGGCTCAGGCAGTGGGGCTAAAAGTAGCAGTGTAGACATTCCCATTCAGGTGAGTGGGAATGTCTACACTGTTATTTTTAGCCCCTCATCCTGATCCCAATGCAATTGACCTGGGCTCTGAGACTTGCTGCTGCGGGTTTTTCATTGCAGTGTAGACATACCCTAAATGGTCTCACGGTCAAGAATTTTCCTCCAAACTCTCCCTTTTCTATCTTCAGTCCTCGCTCCTGACTGGAGCTGGTCAGGAAATGGTTTCTTTCCCCCCCCCACAAAAATTTTTCATGTGACTGAACATTTTTCATTATCATCAAAAGTTTTCTTTGGAATTTTTCAGGTTTGTGCTGAAAACTGAAAAATGTCAAGTTTTTGGTTGCGGAAAACAAAATAAATAGTTTGTTAAAAATGCAGTTTTTGAACTTTTTGTTATTGTGGCTGAAAACCTGAACATTTTGACGAAAATGGAATTTTTTTCCATGAAAATTTCCATTTTATAGAAAATGGATTTTCACGAAAAATTTTAGACCAGCTCCTGGTCCCAACCCCCTTTGCCTCCGTGCATAATCCCCTCCCCTCAGGTCCTGATCCCCAGGTCTTGTCCCCATTTTCCTCAGCAGATCACATGTGGTGCCTTCAGACTCTCCTTAGAGGAAGTCCCCTCTGATCTTTGGCACTTTTAATGGCCTCTTTTTAGAGTCTCTCCAATGTATCAGTCCTGCAGATGGAACATGCCCTGCTTCTTCCCATCAGCTCAAGCCTAGTTCCATCGCTTCCTTCGCTGCTTTTCATCACCCCCACTTCGCCCTTTCCTGTGAACTTGCTAATAGAGCTGAACAAATATATAATTTGATGAATTTAACCTTGTGATCTGTTTGAGTACATGAACTATGTATTCATTTGTCATGGGTATTCACTCTATTAAAGCTCAAGAACTCGAACACTAACAGGTCAAATATACACTCAAACCGAAAGTCACTTTCATGTCTGAATGAATATTTGCAGACAGCTTTTCCCACTGTGCTCAGTTCTTCTTATCAGGAGTGGCTGAGCGGCAGGACTTCTGCTCTCCAGGCATACGTGGCTTTCTTCTGCTCTTACCTTTTATCTGTTCCTGCTTCAGTTTCCAACCTGGTCCAGTCAGATAAACACAAGGTGGGGGGCAGAAAAACCTAACAAAACAAAACAGCATCTTTGTTAAGTGAACACTACGGTAAGGGACTTCACCAAGAAGGGTTGTTTCTTTGTATGCTTGTGAATCCAGAGTCTTCTTCATTGCTTAACCAAGTGAGAGATGCTTAGACATGACCTGCTTTGGGGTCACTAATGCCAGCATATACTTGGAGCAGGTCTGGGGTACAGATCAAGAACTCTGAATGGTTTGCTATCTCTGTAGTGACAGGTGGATGGAGCCCAGTGCTGCAGGGTATTAGTCTGGCAAGCAGCTTAGATTGAAAACACTGGTAAGACAGTTATAAAATTAAAAGAGCTACATAGCTAGGGCAAAAATCATAAGGCTCATCTGCTGTTTTACCACCCCAGGGCATGTTTTCACAGGAGATGCACCCACAAAAATGTGGATGCCTGCACCGCACTCGTATTTGCATGTGCAGATATGTGCTAAGTGCGCAGTCATGCCATCTGCATGACCAATGGCGGGTCTTTGCAGGCACAGAATCATAGAAACGTAGGGCTGGAAGGTGCCTCAAGAGGTCCCCTGTCCATTTCCCGGCACCAAGGCAGGATGACATATACCTACACCATCCTGGACAGGTGTTGAGGCCACGATGGGAGGGAGCTCAGTTCACTCGTTGTTCCTGTCTCTCTTTGGCCTAAACAGTCTGCCATGTTGTGAACATCTCCCCATCTGTTCTCGTGCGAGCCTCCCCTGGGTTCCTCCAGCAGGGGATGGATGTGGTTGCACAATTAAACCTGTTTCTGGCTTTAAGACTCTGGTGACATGCAGACCTATCAGGCTGTAATGGCTTTACATGTCTCGGTGTGTGAAGACCCAGAGCATGTCCCTAACTTGAAGCACCTGAGGAGGATGTGAAGGCAGCAGCTGTTCAACCATGTAGAGTTAGCAAGAGGTCAGCATGAGTTAGGTCATGCTGAGGCAGCTCTTTTAGCTTCTCCTCCTTGCATGACAAACCAACCACATCCAGTGCCCTGCGCAGCACTGGAGAGATGAGATTGCCTCTTGCCGCAATGTCCATCCCCCTGCCCGAGACTCCCGCATGTGCAGCCACATCTATCAGGTGCTCTGTTAGTGGAACATGCCAGCCCTACCCAAGGGCAGATGGCTGAGAGGGCGCATAGGGAAAGCTGACTTCAGATCTTCCCTCCTTGAGTCAAGGGAGAATTTGTCACAGAGACTTTTTCAGCTTGGAATGTGGAAGTTTCAGCAGGTTGAGAACACAGTTTGTATTCACAGCCAGCTCCTGAGACCAGTGCAAACAAATCTATAGCCAAAGTTTTGGAAACACATTTTCCTGTGTTTTATTTGGGTTTCCACTGTCTTTGCATTCATGTGAATGGTGCAGATTCATCCCATATTGATACTGTGTAAAATGTTAGCAGTGAAAACATCAGTCTGGGCTGGTTCCATATTTCTGGGTCCTAATCTCCTTGGCTATGTGTTTATTTAAACAAGTTAGCAACAGTGTAGGACCCTGAATCCCCATATCCAGGAAAAATAGCACTAGCTTATTTAAACTTTAACCTAGAAGCGGTGCCAGCTTGTAATCACTTTTTAGATTTCGCTTAGTTTTTTCTTGCCAAACCCACAAAACCTGCTTCCCATCATCCTTTGCACCACGCCTCAACCAGGGTGCGCCAGGGCTATGTCTTTGGTTAGCCCCAGTGACGCAGCAGCTCCACTCGCTGGCTCAGCGCCTCAAGAGGATAACAATCTCAGGGCTGTTTGAAATGGGCCTGAACCAAAATCCCAGATCCAAACACCCGTAAACTCCGAAGGCTGGATCTGGATCTGCATTTTGCAGCTGGCCGCAATCTCTACAGTGGATCAAACTCAGAGCTCACAGCCGTCCTCTAGGGAAGGTTGGATCTCAACTCTACAGCCAGGGCCCACCTCTGTGAAAATTATCTTCCATTGATTCAGTGACGGGAGAGGGAGTAAAAAAACCAAAACCCCACCCTCAGTACAATAGGGCCTCTCTCAACCTCCTACGGAGAAAGAGATGACGAGAGGGGAGAGAAAAGCATGAGAGAGAAGAGCAGAGGAAAGGAGAGAATGGAAAAGGGGGAAGAAGGAAGGAATCTAACTGACTTGGACAATGACTGTTAAACAGAGTGAGGATGGGCTGCAGCAAAGACTGATTGCCGAGGGCACTCCAGCTATCTGCGTGGGGGAGGTGAAATGGCCAGTGGTGTCCCACAGGGGTCAGTGTTCAGCCCTTCCCACCATTTCATTAATCCAGGATAGAGTGTTCGGGGCAGGGACTGACTTTTTGTTATCTGTTTGGGCAGCGCAGGGGGCCCTGATCGGGAGGCTTAGGTACTACTATCATAATCATCATGAATGACTGTATTATTCTGAGGCTGTGTGAAGGTTGAAAGGTGAATACAATGGGGTTATGTTAGCTCATCTGCTTCATCAGACTAGTTAATGAAACTCTAGGGAGTTTGAAAGGGAGTTGTAAGAGTCTGTTTTTTGGAAGGTGATATCTAAAGGCAGGGCTGTATAAGAAGCCAGGCAAATCTCCTACCTTTTTTCACTGCCGTATGATTTCTGTGCGACTTTTGCATGCAGTATAAGCACAGTCTGGTCAGCTGGGAGCTGCAGATATCTACGCACTCCATCCCGGAGATGGTCAAGTTGATCTGGATTGGATCTAAAAGAGAGTCCTGAGTAGTATCCTAGCAAAGGGGACACAACGCTTGGCTTCCTACCCATCCCCCTACTGCTTGATACCGCCCCGGAGCCACCCTGAGGGGTATTTAACATGGAGGTAGCCAGCACAGGCACCTTACCTGTAGGTGATAGCCTTCTGTCCCTCATTCCCCTGCACTCTAATTTGCCTGCTGTGCACCGGACCTTGACAATAGAACTAATTCTAGCCAGGTGCTGCAAACCCCACTCTGCTCACTGCACTGGTATAATATTGTATATAACACCACCAGGAACAGTCACAGTTTCGAGATACCCCCCTTCCCTGCATCAGTATCTGCAATCGAGGCATCTGGTGTCTCTCTCTGTAAGAGCTACTGTTTTAATAATACTCCCCAGCAGGGGCCCAGTTTAATGATGCAAACTAGGACAAGAGGAATCCCGTTAGAACGCATTGGGAATGGGAAAGTTTCAAAGCTGCTGGAAGACAAGTGCTATCATTAAAATTGTTTGGTTAGTTTACCCGCTATTTTCTCCAGCCTTCAGTAAAAGACAGATAGGGAAAGCTTACCTTACAGCTTGGAAACATTCCCATTGCTTCCTAATGGGAAAGCGCCTCCTTTCTCTCCTCCTCTCAGTCCCATGTTATGAAGATAGTGACATTCTGATTGTTCATTACGTTCTTTTCTTGTATACATGGCCCTTAAAAACACCTGGGCCAGCTTCTCAGATGCCCTGCATCTTATGCAGTCACATGCTACCAAATTGGAGTGGTGGCATTTTACACCCAATCTCCATTCTCCGTGCACTGGTGTAAATGAATGCACACGGTGCTGGGCAATGGGAAATCAGGTAATGTTATCTTTAGTGATCCCCTCCTCCTTGTAACTGACGATAATAATTACAGTCTCATTTATACCATACTGGAGTTTTCCACCATCTAACGGGATAGCTTTATATGTGTTCTGTTTAACATGGATTCATTTTTATATCTCCCCTCAGTACATTATGAATGTTTATGGAAGGTAATAATGAGCATGGCTGGGGAGTTATTATTCTTGGGATCGGGAGCTGTTATTTTGTTACTGCCGGTGATTGTTCCGTGGAAATGTCCCCATTTTGCTTCACTGCGAACTAAAAAAACAAGGGCCAGATTCTCACCTGCTGGAAATTGGCATAGCTCCATTGACTTCAGTGGAATTACCCAAGCTGAGGATCTGGCCCTTAGACTTTGTTAACGTGGTAGGTTATGTTTCCACTGATTGTAGGCAGATAAGCCCAGTTTAAATCACACAGGGCCTTTGTTGTGTTGTGCTGGAACCTGAACACAGGCTGCTTGTTTTAAAGGGAAGTCAGGCACAGAGAAGCTGGAATGGCGGAGATGTACTGTACTGCTGTCTCACCTTTGCAGGAAGTGAAATTCACCCTGTGCAGAGCACTAGCACAGCGCCTGCAAAACGTTCCACAAAACCATCAAAGTGTGGTGTAGGTGGGTGCATGAGCCTTGTGCTTCAATAGGGCAATGTGCTACTTCCTTAATGGAAGGAAACCTGAGAGGGAGGAAGTAGGAGCTGTTTGGACAGGTCTCTTCTCATTCCCACACTTAGGGAAGACACTTCCTTGGCGTAGGGCAGTTCAGTGAAGCCAATGAAAATGTACCCAGCAGCTTAGGGCCACACTAGCCAAATACGGCAAAGGCATCACTTAAACCAAGCTCACTTGTTTCTTGGTTCCATGTCCAGTGACACACACACACGGAGGGTGTTCATACACACAGGGCCAGGCACAACCTGGACATCTTTGGCTTGCTCATGATTGATAAACCCATATGAAAACTGGATGGAAATTGGTTTCCAGTCTCTGGCATGGGGCCCCCTTTCACTGCTGGGGTCATGCATGATGTTAGTTCCCTCAGAGAAATGGTGGCCTCATGATGGAGGCTCAGAACTACCAACTGTGATTAAAAACATTGGTTTCAGATACGTCTCCCCAGTGGCTTCCTAGCGCAAAGAGCTTCTTCTCACTGCTCAAACTTTCAAGCCGCACAGCTGTGAAAAATGGGGAAGTTTGCCTTTAAAAACCCAAAAGAACCTTAGATGTAAAAGGGATGAGCGGAAGCTAGAAGCCCCAAATCGCAGCTGCATACACAGTGCTGTACCACTGGTAAGCCAATGCCAGGTCATGGGCAGCCCTTGGTGATTTGCTCAAAAGACAAGCTGGCTATTGGGGACAGGGCTGCATCTGCTACAGCACAGGGAAAATCCTACAACATAGGCCTGGTCTACACTGGGGAGGGGGGGGGGGGAAATCGATCTAAGATACACAACTTCAGCTACGAGAATAGTGTAGCTGAAGTCGAAGTATCTTAGATCGAATTAAAATTATTTACTTTCGCGTCCTCGCGGCGCTGGATCGACGGCCGCGGCTCCCCCGTCGACTTTGCTTCCACCTCTCGCACTGCTGGAGTTTAGCAGTCGACGGGAGAGCGATCGGGGATCGATTTATCACATCTACACTACACGTGATAAATCGATCCCCGATAGATCGATCGCTATCCGCCGATCCGGCAGGTAGTGCAGACATACCCATAGACTCAACTGAGTTTTCATTGAAAAAATAATCATCCCAGCTCTCAAATACACATCACACTAGCCAGAAACTACAAGTAGCAAAGAACATAAAATACCAAAGGTTTGGGAGCAACTACAAATCTGATCCCATCCCAGGATTCCCGGCCAGCTTATACTGATCTCCTGAGGGACTCAAAATAACGTGGCACCTGGACTTCCTTAGAAAAACTGAAAGAGAAACAGCAGCAAATAATCTTCACCTCAGTGACAACCTGAGGAACCCTTTAAGCCGCTTCACCGGCCAACGCTTCACTTTTCAGTACAGTGCAAACCTGCTGGAAAAGAGCAGCGTCCTTTACAGATTCTAGTAACAATCCTATGCGACAGCTCTGCAAGCTTGGGGCCCCTCGTACAAAGATTCATTGTCTGGTACTACGTTGCTGATGGCTCCGTCTTCAGAGTATCCTGGAGACTAGAACAGGCAACGGCGTTGACATAGCAGACATGTCCAGCACAAGAACGTAACAATCTGGAATCTTCTTTATCTGCAGCTGTCCTCCCAAAATCGTTGGCTGCATTTTCACTGCACAATCTTTTCCGCCACTGTTTTCCCTGGTTTTTAGATGGATGCTCTTGATCCCCTGCTCTCCTTGTTCCCAGTGTCTTCCGTACAGACACTAAGTTCTCCAATGTGTGACTCAGATCCTCAGCTGGTGTAAACTGGCACAGCTCCATTGAAGTCAATATGGTGACGCTGGATTATAGAGCTGATGATCTGGCCTTGGGTCACCTGATAACATTAGCTGCTGCTTTGTATCTGAGAAGTGAGGGGTTTATGTCTGCTGAGCCTATTCATAACTGCCGTGTACGAACTGTAACTGATATTCACTGGCAACAAGATGTGTTGTTTTTACTGATGAGACCGATACATGGGCTGCAATTGTTAGCGCAGAGGCAGTGGGTGCTTTATTTTGTGATCACAGTGACAGTTCTCCGTAGACAACTTCACTTCATTATTTACTGTCGGTCGCCAATTAGCTTCTTTGCCAGAGCCCTGTGCCAGTACTATTCATCAGATGTTCTTCAAAACATTTACAGATGTTTGCTTCTGATCCAGTTGTAGAACTTTGTCCACAACTTTATCCCTGGCTACCAATCAACACACTCCATTACACCAATATTAGTTATTTAATCCTGGCACGTGACTTAATTCAATCTTTTCTATTTAATGGATTATACCCAGGCCTGGCCAAAGCTAACTAATATGGAAGCGAGCTAGCGATTGACATAACATTGGCATGCAGTCCATGTCATCATATGCCTCATATGTAATGCTGAAAAACCATACTGCAATGTGCAGTTTGAGCTTCAATTTGCCTTTGCAAGTTTTGTCCTCATTTAACCCTGCACCGGGGGCAGGCCTATCTTTGCCCTGGGAGAGAACTGTACCCAGTTATGGTTAGGAAACATCTTAAAATGTACAGCACGCCGAGGGTCTGTATGATAGGCCAGTGGCTCTCAACCTTTCCAAACTACTGTACCCCTTTCAGGAGTCTGATTTCTCCTGCATACCCCCAAGTTTCACCTCACTTAAAAACTACTTGTTTACGGAATCAGACATAAAAATACAAAAGTGTCACAGCCACCATTGCTGAAAAATTGCTGACTCTCATATATAATAAAATAAATCATAAACTCATAAATTATAAAATACATTGGAATACAAATATTGTACTTACATTTCATGTATAGTATATAGAGCAGTATAAAGAAGTCATTATCTGTATGAAATTTTAGTTTGCACTGACTGCTCTAGTGATTTTTATGTAAAATTAGGCAAATATCTAGATGAGTTGATGTACCCCCTGGAAGACCTCTGCGTACCTCCAGGGGTACGTGTATCCCTAGTTGAGAACCACTGTCATACGGCATGACCACCCTGTAGTGCCTCCTGCTGGACAAACATGGTGCTGACGGCACTTCCTGACTCCGTTTCTTTCCTCAAGGTGGGTCTCCTCATCTCTCCATACACTGTGCTGGAGATGCATCTTAGCTCTCTGGCTAAGTTGCAAACAAAACTTATACCCTCCTTGGGTGGCACAAACCCAAACTAAAAAGGTTCTTCCACTTTTCATGGGCTTCTCTTTGGCTCACCCTCTGGGCCCTGTTCCCGCCCCTTTTTTGGCTACCTTTCAGAATCTTTCTGGCTCTGGGATAAAGCACTAGGCTCCCAGGCTGGTTCCCCTGGAGTCCCCAGCCTCCTACAGACCTTGGCTCAGGGCCTTCCAGAGGAGTCTGACCATTCTCTGCAATTCCACTCTCAGACTGATCTCTCACTGACTTTCTATAAGGTCCAGGCATCCATGAAGCTATCACCTGATCCTTCTTAGTTCCACCACCTCAGGCTGGGAAGCAGCTAATTAATTATGGTACAAGCATGACTGGTTCCCCATTGCCCTGCACCTTGTATATTCATTTAAGCCAGTGCAAATGAGTGAACAGTGGATGAAATCATTGCTATTTCCATTTGAGAGCATTATATGCTCACTTTACACTGGTGCAAATAAAAACACAAGGAGAATTAGGCCCAAAGGCTCTGATTTTTCTTTTGCAGAGTCTCAGCCTGGCCTTCAGTAATGTAGATGCAAAATTGTGGGTCCCAATTCAACTCTCAGCTGTGACAATGTGCATGGTTCAGTCACAGAGAGTCTAGCCCCAGTTGAAGGACTCTGCTGATGGGTTCAGCCAGCTCTAGTGTCGGGCCACCAGCATTGAAGCTCTTCAAGTTTTCTATCCACGTGGTCCTGTGTCTGCCTAATAAGCTTTGACCAGAGACCAACTTCAGAGATACACATTCCTCCTTGATTAAGGTAAAAAAGGATTGTCTGGACATGGAGTCAAATGCTGAAGCAACAACAACAAAGGGGAGTATTATTCTCTGGAGCGATCGTGATTTAAGAGGAAGGAGCTGCTTCAGAGACAAAGGCTAGATTTGTGCAGCAGAAATCAGTGGGGAAAAACATGCTGCTCTGATTTCTGCCCTTTTTACTCTTCTGTCTCAAAACACTTCAGCAGCAGAAGAGGCAAAGCTCCCATCAGCCATCCCCTCCCCTCCAGAGCTGCAGGATTCTATTTTCATACAGTTCTCATTCACCTGCATAGGGATCATATCGCTCCAGATTTGCAGAATAGTTAGAGATTCCCCAGCACTGTGAAACTGGATCATTGCCAGAGATTGGGAGGTAAGGAACTGGGGTGAGGTCTGTAAACCCTTTGTAAAGGTGGATTCTGCTTTGGGAGAGTTCCTGAAATGCCAATGGCAGGTGGAGGCAGAAAGGAAGTCTGTGATCAAGGCCAACTGCTAACTAAAAATAACCAGGGCAATTACAGAATAGGGAACAGCAGCAGGGAGTACTGTTTAGGTGGAATTAACCACAAGGTTTGCAGTCAGACATGTTGAGCTGATCATCATGGAATGACTCCTGCTGCACAGGTTTTCATGTGAGGATATTTGTGCATAGGGATATTAATGTGCATTCAGGGGGCTATTGAATGTGATGTTATTCAACATTTGCAAATAGAACCGCGCATATGTGGGGATTGCACAGGGCTTACTGAAGTGCATAGTGGGATAACTGTCCATGTGTGGTTATTTATTGTGTAGGACTGGCAAAGCAGATCCAGACAAGCAGACTTTCTTCAACTGTGCAGATGTGATATCTGACAATGGAGTCTGAGAATCAGCTACAATGAGCACTTGAGAAATTGAGGTGCTGTCCCCCTGTCCTTTCTCTGCAGCCATTGCTGTCTAAATATTTGAACTAAATTGTTTCAGTGATGCACTTTTAAATAGTGTTCACCATTCTGAATGGCGAGGCGACCACCCAGAGTTCATCATCTGGTTTAAATTTACCTCGTGAAAGTCAAAAGGGCCTTTGCTAGAGGAGCTTAACCAACCTGCTCTGGAGTTTTCTGGCATCTACTAACTGTTATGGGTTATAGGGAATTATTCACACTGTATGACATGTATTATATGGACTTCTTAAAATGCCTTGATTACAGTATTGTGTTATTACAGCATCATGTTTGCAGTGCTGCAAGGACTGGGTTCTTGGAGCTCTTTCTAAAAACCCCTTTTCGGTGCCTGAATTTCTAGCTGGGAATCAAATGTCTTTGCACAGAGTGAAGTATTGTTTGGAAGCAAAATAATGTAGAGGGTTTCTCCCCCAAAGACCTGTTTCTGGTTGGCTGATTTTTGTAACCCCCACCTCCCAAATATAGCATGTACTGTACTCAGGCTAGTACTGCTTGCCCCTTGAAATAGATACCATCTTTTTCAAAACGACTCAGGAAAGGGTTAAATTATAGTTTATTATCAGATGTGGTTTGAGCTGTGACAAGGAACTGGAGTTGTCAACATTGTATTTCAAAAATAAGGGTCTGTTTTCTTAGTATCCCTGCCTTACCCCATCTCCTGATATTGATTATCATTATTAATTAAGAATAATTAATAATACACAGCACTCACCTACATTCACCAGTGCTTTTTGCAGCACTCAGCAACTCCTGATCTTCTTGTACAGAGATGAAAAATAAGGGACTGTTGGCAACCCTACTAGGAACTGAAGTTTATAGGTAGCAATAAACTATTGGGTAACTAACGATCTGCTCCATGAGACCAAATCATTCAATACTTTATATTGGTTCCACAGTTCAAATGGGCCTTTCTTCCTTTCCTTCTCCCACCTCTCCCCACTATATAAGGTGACGCACCATACGTTTGCTATGCACATGCTGTCTTGAAGCTCACCTTCCATTTTATTCTTACATGCAAGCGGGTTCTTGTGCTAGCTGTTCCCATCACAGACATGACTCCTAGGTTTATATTGTGCAAATAAAGGTTGTATTTTTTAAAATTAAACAAAACAAAGGTGCACATTCAGCTCAGGTGTCACTCCTGGTGCCGAGCCTTCCCTGCCATTTAATCACATGCCCCTTAGTGCTTCAGCAAGAATTGCAATTTATTGTTTAATAAGCGTTCCCATCAGGACTGCGTTTCAGCTGTGCCCCAGCCTACCCTTCCATTTGTGGGGGCAAATCAGGTATCTGTCCTACAACTCATATTTGTGCCCCCAATTGATGGCAGGTGCAGAAAAATATGGGTGCAGTTTTACAGGCACAAATTGTACTTTCTGGGTCTTAGAAATTGTTATTCTGTGTCTGTAACCATAGCAGTAATGTTTATATGTGCTATGTACATTAGCAGATTTAACATTCACTCATTTCTGCGAAGGTAATGATCCAGCTATTCTGGTCTCTCTGTAACTAAAGAAGAAGTCTATGAAGATCAAAATATGTTCCACACGTTTAGGACATGATCCTTCAAATCTTTAGTCATGTAATACTTTACTCACGTGAATACACCTCTCATGAACAAGAACTACTTGTCAGAAAGATTTGCAGGGCTGGGTCCTTAGATTATATTTTCACCTTCTCCCAGTTGAAGGAATTGATTGTTTTGCCTCTCTGCCTTCTGAATCCAGCTGCATTGCAGCTTGCCTGGGAGTCACCGTTACAGTGAGTTATTATAGTTTCATACAGTTATGGAAACTGAACGACTCAGTAAAAAGAAACCCATTTTACATGTCTGTGTTATGCCTTTTACTGAGTGTTTGCAATAGCTGCTGACTGCACTGCTCCTTTGTATGGCATCAATGCTATATTTTGTGTGAACGGAAAAGTTATTAGAAATCACGTTGATGGGAAACCTGCAGTAACTGGGAGCCCTAACTTTTCAATACCTCTTTTAATCCAGAAGAACCAGACCTTGATGTGTTGTGTGTGCATGTGTATTTATAAATGATATATTTTGGTTGCTTCACCCACAAATAAAATTACAGCCTTTTCCGAGGTTGAGGAATGTACTGCCCAGGTTCAGCAGCACCAACATTACACAACCTTTAAGAATAGGGAATGAAAAAAATGTGGCCACTTGAAATTCACCAGGGAAGTTAGGTCAGCCAGGGGGTTAATTACCCAAGGCAGAATGTAGCCAGTTATTTAAGTCATATATCACCTGCCCAGTGCTGAGGGGCTCATGAAAATCTACCATAATACATTATTAACCTGTTTCCCTGAGCAGTGGAGGGAGGAACTGATCTAGTGAATTAGGCCAGATTCTCCTCTGTCCTGCACCTCAGGCAGTCATTTATAGCAGTTCAAAGTGTGTATAAAACGCAGCTACATTGGAATGGTAATGGTTCACACCCCCTTTGCACTGGTGTAAATAACTGCATAAGGTGCAGGGCAATAGAGAATCTGGCCGAATCTGTCTTACTGGTCAATGCCTAATTTCTCCATAGCCAGAGGTCACAATATTGTATGTGAATTGACCTGTGCTGTGTTATGCAGAAGGTCAGGCCAGATGTTTGTAATGGTCAATTCTGTCCTTAAAATCTATGAATCTGTGACCTCCAAAACACTCTCTAATTCGCAAACATTGCCCATGGGGATCCCCAAACCGTCAAGTCAATGCAATTTGTATATTTGGACAGGCACACTCACTCATTCTCCTCTGGGACCTTCACAGTTAAAGTGTTTTCCAAACACATGCCAGTGATGGAATAGGGAAGAAAAACAAAACCACTCCCATGCTGTTCAAGCTGAATGCAGATAAAGGCTGAACAGGTGTGAATAATTTTTCAATTATATAAAATTCGAATATGATGGACATTTTTTATGATTGAAATTTCCACTAGCACACACCTTTGCTTGCCACCCTATTCTGTACATGCATGAACATGAAAAACTCAAGACAAATCAAATGGATATATGATTATGACCTGTCAAGAAAATTCCATACAATTAACCACATCACTACATAAAGTAGTGAAACTCTATAGCTATTAAAGTCCAGTTCATGTACCGGGCAACAAAGTACTCTCAGAACCTTACACTTTAACTTGTGCCAACAAGTTTATTCCTGTTTAGATTTGTAGGAATCATGTGTACTTCAACATGCTCTGGGAACTGAGTCCCCTCTTGTTTATGCTCATGTAGCTTCATTAACTTCAGTGGAGTCACTCCTGATTTACCTCGGCATGAATAAGAAGGAAGTCAGACTCAAATCTGGGCCAGATCCTGTGATAGTCTAAATTCATTCAGTGTAGCTATGCTGTTGTAAATCAGGAGTAACTCTTTAAACCAATGGAGTTATAGCCATTTACAGTTGGTGAGCCAGATTTGGACCTGATTCTCCTCTCATCCATGCTAGTGTAGATGAGGAGTAATGCCATTCAAGTCAATGAAGTTATACAACTGTATAACTGGTGTACATGAAAGTGGGGGCCAGAGGGTCTGTTGATATGGACCTGAATGCTGCAAATTTAAACAGGCACAAAAAACTCAGCACATTAGAGTTGTGGTATTTTATACCAGCTGAGGCTTGGTGTCTATTTACAAATACAGAGAATTTAAATGTGCGTCACACTACTGGATGGTTAATTGTATGCAATATATTTTATCTTTGAAATTACAACTACAATTAAAATCCAAAGAAATCTTATTAATATTTTGTATATTTCCCACAGAAATAAATCAATGCTCTGAAAACAAGGAATAATTCTAAATCTGAACTATCAATGGGCTAATAATACATAACAGTAGGTGCACCACATATGTGTGCATGTGGGTACAAGCAGAGATGTGTATTGGTGTCTCTATGTTTAGACCTGCACGTGCTCTGTGTGTGTGTGTGTGTATTCTGTGAGTGTTAGCTCCAAATCCCAGCGTGTGGCAGAGTTAGACGCTGCACTCTGTAGCATTTTGTACGAGACACAAACCCCAGTTTGTTTAGGCAGCAGAGGTGAGAGTGTTTTTAATGAGTGCTCGATGGGCACCCAGTGCAGCAGTTCCCTCTTCTCTCCAGCCTCTGACGCTCACTTTTCCGCTCCCAGCCTTTCGCTGTCACGTTCATGTGGAGTCTGGCTTCACCCGCAGCTCTGCGAGCTGGCAGGTGCGTGGGTGGATCTGGGTATCTATTTCGAATCACGCTCTGTCTCTGTCAGACAGCGCCCGGCCACGCTGGAAAGCCGCTGATGAGACCCTGCTCCAGGAGCCCGATGCCCGTGTGGGTGTGACCTGCCCGGCTGGCCCCCTGCCCTGCGCCGGCCCCTGGGGGTGGGTGGGGCGCCGCCTGGCCCCTCTCCCCGCAGCAGCCCCGCTCGCTGCAGTGTCAAAGGGGGAGGGGTCGGCTCCTTCCCCCGGGCCCCGCGCCCGCGATGCCGGGTTAAATGGGGCTGCCGCTGCCCCAGCCCCTCTCAGTCCAGGACAGGCCAGCGGCTGGAGCGGGGTCCCCGGGCGCAGCACCCACCTGTACCAGCAGCACGGGGGTGTCCTCCGCCCGCCTTCCGCTCGGCTCCGCAGCCGCCCCTCCGCGCTCTCCAGCCGGCCGAGGTGAGTGAGGGGCTCCGGGGGCAGCAGGGCACCTGCAGGGCAATGCGCAGCGGTGGGCGCAGGGGCGCGAGGCTGTCCCTCGCCGGACCCGCGAACCCCATCCCCGCGGGGCGGTGGGTCACTCCCGTGTCATGCGCTCTGTGCCCCAGCGGAGAGTGGGGGGCGATCCCCGGTCCCCCCGGGGCTCCCCATCCCAGTGCCCTCCGCCAGCCAGAGGGGAGCGAACCCCCATGGGGGCTCCCCACCTAGTGCCCTCCCCGCCAGCCAGAGGGGAGCGAACCCCCTTGGGGGCTCCCCACCCCAGTGCCCCCCGCCAGCCAGAGGGGAGCGAACCTCCCTGGGGGCTCCCCACCTAGTGCCCCCCCCCGCCAGCCAGAGGGGAGCGAACCTCCTTGGGGGCTCCCCACCCCAGTGCCCCCCGCCAGACAGGGGAATGATGCCCAACCCCCTGCATCTCTCCAATGCAGTGTCCCCTGAATGATCCTGAACCCCCTAGGAGCTCCCCACCCCAATGCCCCTTGCCAGCCAGAGGGGAGCAATCCTACTAGGGGCTCCCTGTGCCCAAAGGTCCCCACGCCTTTGGCCCCTTCCAGTGCAAAACCCTTCTTGCCCGCTAGGAGCTGCCCACTCCAAGTGGCCCTGCCTCCTTCTCCAGCCAGAAGGAAACAACTAGACTGTAAGTTCTTTGGGGCAGCAACTGTATTTTTGTTCTGTGTTTGTATAGCACCTAGCACAAAAGGGGTCCTGTTCCATGTCTGGGACTCGTAAGCACTACCACAAGGGTTCCCCATCCAGCATGTTCCCTACTACCCCACTTCCCAGCTAACTGCTTGTCAGGGTACATGAGCTGTCCATGTCTTTGTCTTGTTGGTAGGTGTTGGATGTAATGGACTGGGCTAAGAATCAGGCCGGACACAGAGAGGATGGTGTGATGATGAGTTGTTTGTATAGCACCAGCAGCATAGTGGGCACTTGTGCATGGTGTCAGGGGAATGGTATGGGGGAGGTGATAGAGATGTATGTCTTACGAAGAAAATTCCCTTTTAGCTCAGTCCTCTCCACTCCCCCACGTGCCTGCAAAATGTAGGAGCTGCTGTCTCCTTGATCAGAGACCCCAGCCGTTGCAACCTCTCTGCTCAGTCTGACACCCAGGAAAGCTGGGAAGTTTATAAAGAGTTAGTCCAAATAATTCTCAGGGGAGCTGAGCCCCAGAATGGTGCTTGGCGGAGCAGAAGCTCTCAGGAGCCAAGACATGGAATGGTGCTCTCAGACAGCTGAGACTGGGCATGGTGCTCAGAGGCAGTGGGAACTCACAGGGGCTGAGACCTGGCATGCCACTTGGAGGGTGCAGGAGCCCACAGGAGCCAAGCTCAAGGAAAGGCTCATAGGAAGCTGGTGCTCCCAGGTGTTCAGAGGTAGAAGGAACTCATGGGATCTGAGATCTAACACCATGGTCAAAGGGAGCAGGAGCTCCCAAGGGCCAGGTCTGGAGGCATCACTGAGAAGAGGTGAGAGGTGAGTCTCCCAGAAGCCAAGTCCTGGCCCCAGAGCTCAGAGGGAGCGGAGTCCCAGCATCTCTCCTGCATTAAAAACTGCCTGAGTAAGAAGAAAGAAAGGATGCAAAGATCCGAAGAATGAAGTACCTGGTCAGTGGGAATACTGTGTGAAGGAAAACCAGAGAGAAGGAAGGAAGGGACATGCCCTGCACAGCTTTTGCCTGTTTCCCCTGAGACCTTGGCATGCCAAGAATCAACTTTCTTCTCTGCCTGCCCACCCTATGCTCTCCACCCAGGTTCAGATCTAAACTGCAGCAATCCAGGCCCCCCCACGCTTTCCTTCCTATGTGGAGTGCTCTGCGCTGGGGATGTGGTACTGGGAATAACTGAGCATGCTCAAAAATCTGTATGTTGCAATTTAGGAATAATGTGGGGGACCCACTCTGTCTCTGGAATACTTTTCAGCTCTCTTTATATTCACATTGGAGATTATGCTCCAGTAAGCTGTTCCCAATTGTGTGGGTGACTGATTTTACACTGCATGTTCACCATCTGCCTGTATTAGGAAAGTTCCTGCAGATACTATCCAGAATCTGATTTGACAATGAGGTATACAAACTCATATACATGCCATGATGTAGCATACCAAGCATTAGAATGTCTGGATTGTCTAACAAGATATGCACATAATTGTGCTCTTAATTTGTTTGCACTGTTACTGCACTCATACATGCAAACTGGATAATTGCAAAGGCAGATGGTAATTATATATATTTGCATAAGCATGCAATCATGATAATTATGCAGGAGAATTAGGTATTCAGTTATGTGTACATTTCACAAGAGCAATTATGCAGCTAATTCGTTTGGAAAATTAGACTGTTATACATTCGTAGTATCTGTGCTAATATGCAATAATCTGAACTAAACCAAATTAAGCAGATGTAGAACATGAAGTTATTTGCTTTTTCCCATTGTGCAGCATGGAGCAAGGGCAGCATTTGTGATGGTGCAGAAATCATTGGGGATTCATTAGGAGGCTAGCGTGCAAAGGAACACTGTAATTTGAAAGGAGCCTACCACATATATAAAGTGACATGGGGGACGAGCTCCTGAGACTAATGCAGGTTTACTTGGGCCACAGCTGCCAGGAAATGTATCAGTTTAATATTGAGAATGTAGGGCCTATTCACGCACTAAGAAAGCCAGTGGGACTTCTGCCTCATTTGAGCCCCAGTTGCATGTGGACTAAAGTTGTTACACTAAAGTTCCCTGCATAGGGTGACCAGACAGCAAATGTGAAAAATCGGAACAGGGGATGGGGGGTAATAGGAACCTATATAAGAAAAAGACCCAAAAATCAGGACTGTCCCTATAAAATCGGGACATCTGGTCACCCTATCCCTGCAGAAGCTTCTCCTTACCTTATAGAGGAGCCTTTGATAATGAACAGATTTTGTAATAATAAGAAGAATTAATAATAGGCACTGAACATGTAGTTCAGAACTACTGTTACAAATTGAGTTTCAGAAGCGGGTCCGAATGGTCCATTCTGGGATGTCATTAGATTTGCCTTTGATTTGTGCAAAAACCCAGAGCAAAATCCTGCTCTCAGATCTACCTGGTAACTCTCAACTCTGATATTCTTCTCTCAGAGCATGGCTCAGTGAAGTGAATGGATCTTCTGCATCTGGAAGGCATGCAGAAGATTTTGGTAATTTTGGTAAAATGACACTTTGTGTCTAAGCAGACAGGCCATTACTGCATTCAGCTGGAAATGTTATTCAAACACTTTTATAAATTCCACGAAAAGGAAGAATTAAAAAACATGTAATCAGATTAGACAGGCTGGAGCTTGGGAGTTGCTTTTAAAGATGCTTTTGTTGGCGCTAACTAGGTGCACTTGCAGGCAGTTTGTGGTCCTAGACGGGCCCAGTGCTGTGATTGCTCCTAATACAGTATTTCCCTGGAGGTTTCCAGCAGGAGTTGGAGGTTTTCAAGGGAAATCTTTGCTTAAATCATTTAAAAGTTTCCAATAGGGGCCCCTTTGTTAGATTTCTGAACAATGCCTCTGCCTTGTTAAAACCCGAAAAATCATAAAATGAAATTTACAAATGTTTGAATGAACAGGGCTGAAACATATGAAGGATGAGGTGCAATGTAGTGCATGTGTGAGTGAATGATGGCCAGATGCTAGTCTGAGTAATTAAGAGGGAAAAAATGTTTGTGAAAATAATTCAGTTGTGTTTTTAGAGAAACTTGTTGGAAATCTGCTGTTTCCAGAGAAACTGACTAACCTCTTTATACCAAAAGTCAAACACAAGCATCACCTGGGAATGGTACAGGGCTGAGCTGCCCATTTGACTTGTTGACAGTAATAATTATCTAATGTAATAACTTTATCTCCACCTCTGGCCATATGGTAGCAGCTGGAACATCTGGGTTCAATCCACTTAATGTGAACTCGCCCAGATTTTAATCAGAGCTGGCATAAGAATTTCATTCAGAGGTCAGTCACTGAAATCCAGCATTCACACTTCTTTGTTACCTGCTGCTGGCGCTGGAAGAATTGGCCCTCTGTAGATATTTGCAACACAGACATAGCTTTCAGTGTCATGTAACATTTTTAGCGGTTAGAAGGGTTCTTTTCCCTTTCCAGTCTTGGCAAGATAAGGTTCTAAAAATAGCCTGGTTAAAACAGGGAATGGTATAGAAATGTGCATAAAATATGCTACACAGGCTACATGTTCGGTTTTTTGTTTTTTGTTTTTAGTCAGGATAAAATTGTAGAGCATCTTGTTTCAGTTTTAACTTTAATAAACTCACAGTAAAATGACAAAATATTGTATTCCATCTGTAAATGCAATATTGTAGGAGCAGGCAAAAATAATGCTCCTGTTCTTGGGTTTCTATTTCCCTGGGGTCTGGTGAGCCTCTTCTGTCAAGCAGAGGTGTGTGTGTGTGATGGGAGAAAATTGCTAAAATGCCCCTATAAGTAGATACTTATATGGACCATTCTTTCCACAATAAATTTAAGCATCTTATTATCTTGAATGCTTTTATCCTCGTAACACCTCTTGCAAGATGGAGAAGTGCTATTACTCCAATTTACAGATGGTAAACTGAGGCATGGAGATGCAAAGTGACTTGCCCAAGCTCACATGGGAAGTCTGTGACAGAGCAGGGAATTGAATGCTGGTCTTCCAAGATTCAGGCTACTACTGGACTATCACTGGACTACCATAGGACTATCTTTCCCCTCTTCAGTGGTGGGATTTTGGTGTGCTTGATGAGCTGTCTAAATCCATTAGTGGAGTATGTTGGGCTTTCTTCCCCACGCAGAATAAATTTGTAGAATCTATCTATCATATCGTAAGGCACCTAATATCTTAATATCTAAGCTTCTTTCTCTTTTTTTGACCCCAGTGACCTATCTTTTCAAGGGTATATTCTCTTAAACACTGTACATGATCAGTATAACACATCCAAATCCGTATAAATTCACTATT
Organism: Emys orbicularis; assembly: GCF_028017835.1. NCBI lineage: Eukaryota > Metazoa > Chordata > Testudines > Emydidae > Emys > Emys orbicularis. The sequence goes on along the minus strand of NC_088694.1, from coordinate 20,477,317 downwards.
TAAAAGCATGAGGCCATTTTTCATGTTTTTGCATTTAGAAATAAGGACTTGGAGGAGAAGACTAGTTTGTACCTTCAGGAGACTGAAGGCAGGGTGAGGTGTAAGTGGTTGACTGGTGACACAGGAGCTACAGTTCATGGAAGGGTTGCTGTTCCTAGCTAAGGATTTTATTTTAAAGGTGGGATGTGGTGGAGCTGCAAGATTGTCCCTTTGGGTTGCAGAGAAGCTGGTATCTCAGGTTGGAGGGAACTGCATCTTTCAGACCCAAACTTCACATACTTCCCTAGATGCTCATGTGAACTGTTTTGTTCAGTTCTGCTGGGTCTAACACCTGGGTGTGTTAGGAACCTTGGTCATTTTCCAATGAGCTCCTTAGCACAAGTCAAGATGCCATTTTGTATGGCAGAAGCATTTCACATAGATTTGCAAGTCCTGATATTTGGAAAGGCTTGGGCTCAAGAGAACCCTTTTCCCAATTGTAAAGTTAAGAGGAGAGGTTCAAGTTTACTATAGGTTTGCACAAACCAGATAGAGGACTTGTGGCTATATTGGAATTACTATGTGATTTTTCCTGGAGAACCCAGTTTGGTGTCAAAACTCTCTGGAGAACATGAGGAGCAGCCTCAGAATATTCCTGGATTCCCGGATGCAGCAGAAAAGTTTGCATGCAGCTCTGATGAGAACTTTGTGAACACAAGCCGAGTTAGCACAAAGTACAGCTGGTTCACACATGCAGATCAGAGTCAAACCAGGGCTGATTTCAAATTCGTCTGAGGTTCAAGTCAAATGCTTCTCAGCAGGGATCTAAATCCTGCTTTGTGGAATTGTAGAGACATCTGCTGAGTGTTTCCATTATGTGCCTCTGTGGGCACATCTACCCTACAGCTGGGAGTATGCTTCACAGCTTGAGTAGACAAACCTGTTCTAGTTAGATGGAGCAGTAATGCAGGCTACAGGAGTGTGGTTTCTAAAGTGCACTAAGGTGTTGCACATAAATTGGTCCATATAGCTCCTGCTGGTGTGCACTAAAGGTTCCCAAGTGCGTTGTTTGAAACAGTACTACATTAAAGTGCTCTAGGGAGCATTGCAAAGAGATGATGCATGACGTTCTATACTACCATACTGAGTAATGTATGGTATATGCATTATTCATTACAGTATATACAAAGAGAGCCTTGAAACTCCCAATTTTTGGATATCTACATAAAATGCAAAAATTGCTAAAAATAAACCCGAAAAATGAAATTAATAACCCAGCAAAACAGAAGCAGATTATATGAATGTTAATATGCTATATTACATTTAACATTATATTTAATATTATATTACACTATTTTGACATCATCAGAATGAAATGATTTAACATGATTGAAATGAAACATTTGGATGTTTCCAGACTATTGTTCAGAATTTCAGTTCTGTGCTAAGTTCAGAATTTTGCCATTTTGTTCCTAATTCGGAATGAAAACAGCTTTGAAATGTTGGAATTTCCTGCAGGACAGAAATTCCCTTTTCCAGCCAGCTCTAGTGTTCAGTTTCTTCCTTGTCTGAAGGTACCAGGGGAAGTTGCGAATGTTGCACTGCAGGGCAGGCGCTTTTGTATGTACAAACAGGAAGCGTCCAACCCTTTGGTTGCTGGTCGTCCTCTTTACATGCCAGTATAATGTCAGGAAGTACCTGGAATGTCTGGCAACAGGGCAAGTGCAGTCTCTATAGATATGCCTGGCAGCACTTCTTACTATAAAGAGTCCTTTGCAGAGACTTGCCTGGTTTGGGATGGGGTGTCCAGCCAGAGGATATGGAAGAATAATCACTGACCTAATGAGAACCATTTGCTGATCTCATCTTTGCTCTCAGACACCCACAGCACAACAGAGAGGAGCAGACACCTGCTGTAGCTACTATTCTGTCTTTTTCTTTCTCTTGGTTTACATAAGTCTCCAGCTGTGTGAACTAAGCACAGCTGGTGGGGAAGGCAACGTTAAACCCCAGCCTCGTTTACCATGCTACTGAAAAGGAGTCCTGCAAAGCTGTGAGTTACTGTTACACATAAGATGCGTGTGTGTGTAGAATTTGGGTCTTGGAGGATAAAAATGAGTCCCAAAACATTAGAAAGAACTGGGATTTGCTTCCCCACTAGTGAAAAGAACTGCAATTTAATACAACATAGAAAAGCGTCACCCCTCCATTAAACCAGGACTGGCCCATTATTATTGTATTATGGTAGCATCTAGGGGCCTCAGTCACAGACCAGGGTCCCATTACGCTAGGTGCTGTACAAACACAGAACAAAAATAAGTCACTGCCCCGAGGAGTCTACAATCCCAGCGCATTCGTGGGGAGTTAGCATTGCCAAAGGCACAGTGCAATGGTGCTGTGCTCATCCTGCCCAGCAGCTCTACCCAATGTGTAACTGATCTCTTGTCATGAGAATGTTCACCCCTCAGCCAGCTGCTTAAACTGCCTCTCCCCTGCCTCCTCCCAGGATCCTCAGGAATGGAGGAGCTGCCCCTTTTTAGTTTCGCACATGGCACGTATTTGTGTATAGGGTTATTAGGCCAGAGTGGGAAGGAAATAGCTGAATAATAGTGTGTGTTTCAGGGGGCAGAGCACTAATTTCCACTAAGAAAGGGGTTAACCCTTTGCTCACGCTCATGCAGGGGCTCAGGGGAAATTATGAAGCAGGGCTGGGGAGAAATGGCTCCATCAAACTTGGGGGATGAGGGGGAGAGGCAGGGAACGCTATAAGAACAGCTTCTTGCAAAGCAGAAGGAGAAACTGCTTGAGAAAGGCCAGGTGTCTGCACCCAGGGAGTACAGGGTTTTCCCTGTGGGAAGGGTACTGTGTGACTGTTCGGTTTTCCCTTTTCTTTGTGCAGTGAGCACACCTGAAAGCCACCGAAGAATGAAGATGCCTGTGACTTGTTTTGGTTGGTCCCTACGCCAGCTTCCATGCTCAGTGTGCTGTTAGTGTTGCTAAGTGTGGGCATAATGTAGCCAACCAGGGAGGAGTATGGATACAAAGCCCACCCTGGCATGAGTCAAAAATCAGCTGAGTAGGCTGCACACCCCGGCTCTGCAGCCTGACTGATCTAATGACGCCTCAACTAGAGGTTGCTCTGTGGGAACCAGGAGACCTGGCTTCCAGGCTTTGCCACGGACCTGCTGTGTGACCTTGGCAAATCACCTCTGTGGTGTAGCTTCCCTTTCTGTGCAATGGGGGGAATGATTACCGACCCACCCTGCTTTCAGATCTGTGGATACAATGCTTTGTAAAAAAACACAGTATTATTATGTCTACTAGAGCTGGGTGCAGAGAGGCAGTTCCCTCGCACGGAGCATTTAGATAGGCCACAAGTTGGTTTTGTTCTGATTAGGAATGAAAACCAATACTTCAAAATTCTTCACCAAGGGAATGGAATCCCGGCTCTGGGGCAGTCCACTTGGTGGATTGCTATGGACCACAGGAGACCCTCCCTAGCCCTGTGACAGTCCACAGAGCTGGCTGCCCCAGAGCTGCAGACCTTAGAAGCTTGGACTCCCCAGCAAAACCTGCCTTCAAAACCTGCCTGGCAGCCAGGCCTCCATTGGAACCCTGCCTGGGTTCCATCAGAACTTCGGCAAAATCAGACGGTCTCTGTGGCACGTTTCAGTTTCTCCAAATGGGCAAATTCTGACAAAACGATGTTTAGTTGGAATTTTTCCAACCAGCTCTAATTATTATTCTTGTCCCCTGTGTACATACCAGCGGGTACTGGAGCAGCTCATGAAACTTTCTGGCTATTGTCCTTCCTTGTTCTCCACCAACTTTCCAAAAAGTCTTTCTCATGTGTACTTTAAGACTGACTGGCACCCAATCACAGACCCTTGGGGATATGCCCCACTCTCCTCTGGCCCTTGATCTCAATCTGGTCATCTTTGCTATTGTCATTTTAGCAGGTGGAACACGCCGTTCTGAGTCTGAGACTTGTTTGCTCCTGGGGTTGTTGAGTAAAGCAGCAGAAATCCCAGAAATGCAGACAAGCTGTGTGAGTCACAGGAACACCATGGCAAGTCCAAGTGAAATGGCTGTGATTCCCGGGGTCTAATCCAGAATCCATTTCTCTGCCTAAGACACCGGGGTCAGAGATTTTTCTCAGTCTGCAAAAGTGCTTCAGCCCCCTGTGACTTCCATCCCCTCTCTCATCCACCCACTCACTCTCACATAGAGTCCAATAGGCAAAACCCTCCCAGCCTATGATAGCAATTGGAATACAGAGCTGATCTGCATCCCCAGGGCTTTCAGATCCCTGACCTGTGATTATGGGTCAGAAGTGGAATATTCCAAACGTTTCTATTAACCTGTAGCTAGGAAACAAATTGCCAAGGAGGCCACACTGAAATCTGAAGCTGCTGTTTTTCCTGAGAGTCAGGATTTGGCAGATAATCCAGACAGACAGACGGAGGCAATCTGAGCAGAGAGCAATGCAAGAGAGCTGGCACTGTGCTCGGATGTGCCAGCGTGTGTGGAAGCAGCAGCATGCACAGGGTGCTGAGCTGACATACCTGTTTGCCCTGGGGGATCCATCGTGAAGTGGGGGAGGCCTCCTAGCCTGTGATCGCTCTGTGAGTTGAGAGGAGTCTGGAGTCACCATCTACACTTCTGTTGCGTACTTTTCCTGTGCTGCCCTCTTTTGCTCACGTATCAACCACCAGGTTGAGGCATCCTTCTGCCCAGTGCAAAGCAGCTGATTATTTATGTCCTTGTGCCGCTCTGAAAGTCAAAGAACTTCTATCTTGGCACCCCTCTTGTTTTGGGAACCTTTTTGTCTCCTTAGCCTGAGCCGAGGTCCCTATCACCCTGTGGTGCTGGAACAGCTCCCAGCAGCCTTTACCTTGAACAATCACACCCTGCCTGTATCTCTTTCACTTTATAACTGAGTTGCTATCGCCAAGGTCTCCTGATTATGTCCTAATTTTTCAGTCCTGCCCAGTATTTGCTCTTCCTTTCAGCACCTGTTTCCCAGCTGTGTGCTTCCCACACGTCTCCCGCCTCTGCCAGACAAACAGCAGTGGTGGCAGAGGGAGACGGGGCAAAACAGAGAAGGGAGAGAGAGTCAAACAGGCACAGCCCAGCGGGCAAATCCCACCTCTCCCATGGGAGGGAGGAATGAAGAAATGACCGGGGTCACCCTGTGGGCTGTCATGGGTGCATGGCATGGCATGGCAACAGCTGGGACAGATGTGCCGTCTCTGAGCTGATGCTGCTATCCTAATCATGGCATCAGGCAGTATAAGCTGTGCTGCAGGGTTAGTATGCGGTAATGCCTGATGTCATGACTGGGATGCGGCATGCATTATTGTTACACAGACCCACCCCAGGCAGACATTAACCTCTTCCAGCCCAGTGGAACTTTAAGAATTATTAAAGAATTAAGAGGATATAAAAAAATCCCCAACTGTTTTTTGTTAGTTTCTCTCCCTTACAGTTCATTCTTCTGTCTGTGCTGGCTTTGAAGTTACCCGGACACCGACAAACCTAGGCTCCATGCCAGCCTGCCACTGGAGTAAGGCGTGGACTCTAGAAACCTACAGAAATGTTATGCATGGCACAGCTGCCTAGAAATATTTTGTGGTTAGCAACTGCTTTTTCCCAGAAAAATACCTCTGGAAAACAAATCTGTTAAAAAGGGGTGAAATGAAACAGATTTGGTTGGGGAGCAAGTGTTTCCTGCAGACTATTTCACTTGCAGATGTTTAGCTGCATCAGAGCAAGTGCCACTAAACTGTGTCAGCCTGTGTCAAAGAAGGCGGGTGACTAGCGTGATGTGATAATTTAATACCTTCATACTGCACATTTCAGGAATATGCATTCCAAGCTGCAAGCAAACTTGCATTGTTCAGAAAGATTCATCACATCCTAGATTTTAAGGGCAGGAGGGATCATTATGATCTTCTAATCTCATGTCTTGCATAACACAAGCCAGAGAACCTCACCAAGTAATTCCTCCACCAAGCCCATAACTTCTGGTTGATCTATAGCATCTCTTTTAGAAAGGTATCTAAACTTGATTTAGAGACTTCAAGTGATGGAGAATCCACTACATCCCTAGGTACATTGTTCGAGTGCTTAATTATGCTCACTGCTAAAAACTTGTGCCTTGTTTCTAGTCTGAATTTGTCTAGCTTTAGCTTCCAACCATTGGATCTCATTGTGCCCTTTTCGATAGATTAAAGTGCCTGCTACTATCAGAACTCTCTTCCCTGTGTAGGTGCTTACAGACCGTGATCAAGTCAACTCAACAGTTTCTTGGTTAAACTAAACAGATTGAGCCTCTTAAGTCTCTCACTTCACAGTATATTTTCCAGATCTCAAATCATTCTTGTCGCTCTTTTCTGACTTTCAGTCCTTTCCAGTTTTTCAACATCCTTTCTGAAGTGTGGACACCAGAACTGGAGACAGTGTTAAGGATGCAGCTTTAAACCTACTAACTGGGCCTGCTTCCTTACAAGAAATTGATTCAGGGATTGTATATTAGCAGTTGGTGGTTAAATGAACACTCAAGTGATTAGTTATGACTGCAACCTTAGAGCGCTAAATAAATATGTACTGAGGATTATTCTTAAAATGACTTACTGAAAAAATTGCTTTTTTATAATCTTGACTCCGTAAATGGTGCTGCCTCTCTCACAGGGAGATAGCTTATTAACGATATTTTCCAGCCATAAATCTAACTTGCCCCACAACAATTTGAAGAGACTGATTTCCAAGGTGTAGGAGAATAGGAACTGCCCTACAGAATGAAATCAATGTACCATCTATTCTGATACCCTGTTTCCAACAGAGGCCAGAGCCAAATGATTCAGAGGAAGGTATAAAACAGTAAAAAGGTGTCCTCATAAACAAGAATTATGAAGTATCAGAGGGGTAGCCGTGTTAGTCTGGATCTGTAAAAGCAGCAAAGAGTCCTGTGGCACCTTATAGACTAACAGACATAATGGAGCATGCACTTTCGTGAGTGAATACCCACGAAGAAGTGCATCCGAAGAAGTGGATATTCACCCACGAAAGCTGATGCTCCAATACGTCTGTTAGTCTATAAGGTGCCACAGGACTCTTTGCAAGAATTATGAAGTAACATAAGTAGGAAGAATCTTCTTAGCTGCAGGAAGTTTGTGGTTGGTTTTTGTCCTGGAGGTGTGGACTGGTATAGGAACCATGAGGGCTCTAAAGGGAAAGACAGCTCTCTCAGTCCTACTCTTCACAGGTTGACTCTAAGAATATTTGCATGGCCAGTTATTGCAACTGCAATTATGATCCAGGTAAATGTCTGCAGAAATTAGGACATGCAAATACGCACCTATTTTGCATACTTGAAAGTATGCCGGCATTCCTGAAAATCTAGGCCCTAAATATTTTTGTAGTGATTTTGTTTTCTTGGTAATTAGATGAAGAGAATAGAATCTCACCCTCACCGTAATGAAGTTTTCCTTTAATCATAAGGCAGGGAGATCATCTTCCAGATAATGGCTTCATTGCCTGATTTACAGATTGACCCAGACCAACACCTTTGGCATGGTCCATGTCTTTGGAAACCTGTAATTTCTGAAGTGCCTTAGTGCAATACCATGTTGTAGCTTAACATTCTGTGACTCCAGATGACACCAGTGTTGGAGTGTGATCCTCTGGTGCCCTGGCTGTAGCTCCAAGCAATGCCAGTGACATATCTGCCTCCGCTGGCAACGAATTACAGGTCTAAATGATCTTTAAAACTTATTCTGACCGACCTTCCTCTCTCTAAAGCAATCGCATAATGAGGATTTATCCCAAATCTGAGCAAAAGACAGAGAGACTGCTGGTTCAACTTCAGGGGCTGAAGTGACTTACACAATCAATTCGTTTGTATTCCAAAGAGATGGTGCCTTAAAACCTCTATTTTATCTCCTTAAGGTGATATTTCTGGAGACGTGCCTGTTATTTCCTTCCCCTGGCTCTGAATCAGATAACATGCAAACAAACCGCACCAGACCTGGCACGGTCCAGACCCTTTGCTGTGGTACCTTTCTCCCTCCCTCCCGTTGCTTTGCTCTGGCTGCATTCCTTGCTTTGGGTTGTGCTGCAATTTGAATTTTAATGGCCATTTGCAGCACTCCTGTGGACATGTCTGGGCTATGAGCTGCTCTCCCATATTGGCCTGTGTGTTTGGGAATGTGGGGTCTCCTCGCCTCCTCTTGGATGGAATGTCCTGCCCGCAGAGACCTCAGCACAAAGAGCTCCATTGTGCATTTAAAGATTCAGGGCTAGAGCAGAGTTTGAGTTTCACTGTGCAAATCCATAAAGGGGGAGGGGGAGAATCAAGTTATTCTGAGGGTACCTATATAATTGCTCCCTATTTAGCTTTCACCCAGCATAAAGCACTATTGTTTGGCGGTGGCCATTAGTAGTATTCATTTATTTTACTCATACTGCACCATGATTGGTGCCTAATCATTGGTTGGTGCATTAATAAAAGCAAACAAATAAATAAGGATCCCCAAAGGGAGACAGGCAAATGCAGTGAAGAACTCATAACCAGGGAGGGGAGAAGTGGGGGTGGACGTGACATCCTGAGGTTTTGAAAAAACAAACTAAATGTCTTTCCCCCTAAGAGCCCAAACACGCAGCTATCTACATCAGACAAATAAAATAAATATTGGAGCACAGAGGATGCAACCAAGGAATTATCTCGGGAAGAAACAGCTGCAAAACACTGGAGGTTCAATAAGGTAACATCTCTCTGCAGACAGGTCGCTGGATTCTGTGGGGAAGGATTGTAGGCACAAACTGATGGCCATTGCTCTTTAAGGCAGGGAGTGTGATTTACTCTGTTTGTACAGCACCTAGCACATGGGGCCCTGTCCTGGCTGGGCTGGCATTTCATTCATGAGTGCTCAGTACATATAGCCAGTGTCCCTCAGTCCAGTCTGGTGATCTATGGCAAGAGAAGGTGACTAGATAACTACTGTCTCACTTTCCCTGATACAGGCATCCTGCTTTTCTGTGTGCTAAAGAGGGCTGTGGTGCAACCGGGTATGAGAGTGTTTGGCTATAAATCAGATCTGCCCAGTTTATACAATAAGGCTTGTCTGACTGCCAGCTCAGCCCACTGTTTGCAAATCAAACTGAGCTCTTTCTGTTTGATGCGTCATCACCAACTGTAATGAAATTTAACTGCAATGATGTTGCTAAACCACAAAAGGGAAAACTCACCCATGTATCAAGAGGAATTTAGGGTGCTGGTTTGCAACTACTGGTGCTCTAGGCTGAAGTATTCAAAGCTGACCAAGGGATTTAGGCATCCAGTTCCCGTTTAAAATGAAATGGAATTGGGTGTCTGAATCACCTAGTCTTTGGAAATCTCATCCTTAACTTTTGTTGTTGGTCTTTGGCTGGCTCTCTCTTCCCTACTCCTGTCACTGGCTTGAATTCTCCCATAATTGCCATTCAGAGATCTTTTTAAAATGCTGGTGCATCCATTTAGACCCCTGTGGGTTGGTATTTTGGATCATTCACCCTGGACCAGGACAGTGACTATTGCTGACTTTCTGGTTCCCAGATATGTTCATATTTGCCTTATAAACATCCCAGAATAGCATTGTGATTTCCTGTCTTCTCCTTGCAGTGAACCTTCTAACCTCCAGAGGCTGCGTGCTCTTGGAGCTGAATGATGAAGCTGCTACTTGCTGTTCCTCTCCTCCTGCTCATCTTAACGACCTTAGAAGCCAGACCAAAGCCTGCAGGTGAGCAGCTGGCCAAAGCTGTGCAAATTATAAGCAAGGAGCCAAAGCCCTGGCTGATGTGCAAGTGTGTAAGTCAGAGTAATAGATACCCCCTTCAGTTAGCTAGAGTCTGTGGTCAGGGCCGCCCAGAGGATTCAGGGGGCCTGGAGTAAAGCAATTTCAGGGGCCTCTGTGGGGCCCGGGGCCTGGGGCAAATTGCCCCACTTGCCCCCCCCCTCTGGGCGGCCCTGTCTATGGTTACCATAAATCGTTAGCTCTTGCTTCCAAACCCATCAGCCAACAGAATCTGACTATAAATGAGCTGAGCACTAGGAGAAAAACCATGAAGAACTCTTTGGATTCCTCAGTCTTTGACACCACAGTTCCTAATAGAGTAGCAGTAGTTAAAGGAGACAAGCAAACTCCAAGAGCAAGGCCTAGGTGAGTGCGGAACTCCCTTGCCAGTCCCACTGCAGCATGTGCCCGAGGTGTGAAAACTCCATCCTGAGCTCTCAGTAGGCCGAGGTTGCTAAATTAGTTCCAGTTTTAGGAGTAGCAAAGACTCCAAATGGAGAGACCAGATGGGCACATATCAAAGATGTCCAGGCACTTAAAGATTGCACTGTTGATTCTGGGCAGCAGACATGGGGACTTCATGTGTTTGTTTAATATTTAGGGTCAGATTCTCCAAGGCTCGTGTAACAGGCAAACCAAACACACACTCACCGCCGTTGTATGTGCAAAACACCCTGCTCCTGTTTGCAGGCACAGATTAGGTGCAAAAGGGGACTTGGGACCATTTGACATGGCTCCTCCATTGTGGGCTTCTTCTTAAGAAGTCTGTCTCATTTTATGCCTGAAAAACAGGAGCCTGCAAAACATGATAAAAATCCAGGCAATGTTGGACTTAGAGGGGAATAAAAGAATTAACCCACAGTGGTACTATTTAATGCTATTACTATTTAATGTTTGCTCTAGAAGGAATCATTAAACCTGCTTGTGGAGCCTTTTATTGTATGTGAACTGCAGCTGCTAAAGGGCAAGGCCATCTTATACACACACATGAACTGCTCCGAGGCGGTGCCCTTGTAGAGGGTTGTGATGCCTCATCCGTTGTGAGAGCACAGATAGACAAGTGTCATAATATACTTTTATATACCATGACTCCATGAGCTGGTGCAGAGATCTCAGGGCCTCTCCCTAACATGACCTCTCACAGCAGGGAGTCAGGAAAGACTGGACTGGTTTGATTTTCCCCCAAAATATTATAAAATGCTTGGGCACAAGCAGATAGATAGATAGACAGGAGAGTCTGCAGCCAAATTATAGCCTCCTTGGAACAGAATAGGGTTAATAACTGATAGCCTGACAGGGGTTAACCTCTACTTGAAGTTGACAGGGAGGGAGGGCTCTTGCTTGGAATCCTCACTACATGACTGTTCTGGCAGCACAACCCTAAAGGGGAAAGCAGCAGGCCCAGAGGACTCAGCTGGGAGGGAGTTGAAATTTGAAGGCAGGGGGAGGTGGAGGTGAGTTCTGTGCGACCCACAGGGACCCTAGTGGCTGCAGATTGGTCTTCCTGTTTCCGATTATCTCTGGAATAGGCAGGGCTTGGGTTTTAGGAGAGGGCCTGGGAGCATCTTCTGTACGTGTGAGTCCCATGTGCCCCGACTGGCGCCTCATGGGTGCCAGTCCATCTGGGCTGCCCAGGCCTGTGCCCTTGTGTTGGCTCTGCCGGGCCTGTCTTATTTACATTCCTCCGCTAGCCCAAATCACAGCCCTCAGACTGTTGGCTGCAAATGCTGGGAGGAGAGTTTGGGGCCTCAGATGAAGGGACAGAAACTTCCCTGCGAGCTCAGCCAGGAAAGCTTAGAACAGGGGTTGGCAACCTTTCAGAAGTGGTGTGCCGAGTCTTCATTTATTCACTCTAATTTAAGGTTTCGCGTGCCAGTAATACATTTTAACGTTTTTAGAAGGTCTCTTTCTATAAGTCTATAATATATAACTAAACTATTGTTGTATGTAAAGTAAATAAGGTTTTTAAAATGTTTAAGAAGCTTCATTTAAAATTAAATTAAAATGCAGAGCCCCCCGGACCGGTGGCCAGGACCCGGGCAGTGTGAGTGCCACTGAAAATCAGCTCGCATGCTGCCTTTGGCACGCGTGCCATAGGTTGCCTACCCCTGGCTTAGAACTTCCTTCAGAAATGAGGGTCTGTCCCAGAGGGCTGCACTGGGGAGACCCCCAGCCATCAGGAGAGAGTGAAACACTGAGCGGAAGGATTTCAGGTGTCTCTGAAGCATGAGCCAATATTGTGGCCCCCGCCCACCCGCCATGCTGTCATGAGCAATGGGGGGTGTTGTTAACACCTGAATGTCCATTCTGTTCAGGATGCAGCAAGAAAGCCGCTGCTGGGAATCCATCATTCCCTGAGCTCATTCAGGGCCCCCCATGGCATTGAGGCAGTCGAGGACTCTATGTCATTCCTGGGCTGGGGGGCTCAGTGAGCCAAAGGCAAGTTTGAACCTTCCCAGGGCCCCAGATAATGGGACTGATGGCATGACTTGCCCTCTTTTTTTCTCCCAGTCTGGCACATCCATCTCCCACCTCTGCCGAGGTTCCCTCTCACCCAGCTCTGTGGTAATGGAGCTCAGAGGAGCTCCAGACTCGGTCTGCATTTTGATCCAGGTCTTCTGTGACTCCTGCTGTCTGCATGGAACTGTTACCCCCACCCAAAGATAAGAGGGGCTGCACCAGGCCTGATCTTTCACCCCCTCCCCTCGTCACACCTGCTGGGGCTCTTGCTATGCAGCCTGGCCCAGTTGGGGGGACTGTAAAGTTGCCCGAAGGGGAAGGAAAAATTCCTGTTCCCCCCACGTCTATCTCCCACTCCCCCAAACACAGAAAGGCAGGGAGATCCAACCAGCTCTTTGCTTTCTCCTCCTCCAGCGGTGAAATGTAAGACCGGCCCCCTGGACATTGTGTTTGTGATCGACAGCTCGCGCAGCGTGCGCCCCTTCGAGTTCGAGACCATGCGGCGGTTCCTGATCGACATCATCCAGAACCTGGAGGTGGGGCCCAACGCCACACGGGTGGGGGTAATCCAGTACTCCAGCCAGGTGCAGAACATCTTCTCCCTCAAGACCTTCTTCAAGCGGGCTGACATGGAGAAGGCCATCAACAGCATTGTGCCACTGGCCCAGGGCACCATGACGGGGCTAGCCATCCAGTATGCCATGAAACTGGCCTTCACCGTCCAGGAGGGAGCACGCCCGCTGCACAAGAAGATCCCCCGTGTGGCTGTCATCGTGACGGACGGGCGGCCCCAGGACCGCGTGACGGAGGTGGCGGCACAGGCACGGGGTGCTGGCATTGAGATCTATGCCGTGGGCGTCCAGCGGGCAGACATGAACTCCTTACGGGCCATGGCCTCCCACCCTCTGGAGGAGCACGTCTTCCTGGTGGAGTCTTTCGATCTCATCCAGCAGTTCGGCAAACAGTTCCAGGACAAGCTGTGTGGTGAGTGAAGGGGACAGAACCCTAGCCACAGCCTGCTGTGGGACCAGACCACCCAGATGCGGAGGGTCAGAATGAAACATGAGCTGGGCGGTGGTTGGGAGTGGCAGCTGCTCCTGCCTTTCGCCTCTGGAGCCTTGCTGAGATCATGGGTGCAGTGAGCCTGGGGTGTCTCCCCCACCTCACAAAACCCCGGCGCAATTCAGAGCAGCTGTTATTCTGTGCTCAGGAGAAATCCACTTCTGGAGAAGCAGAGAGAACTCTAAGGGTGGGGTTAAAGAACTGAGTGTTGGTGCCTAGGACTGGGATAGCTGGAGGCGCTGCAGTGTCAGGACTAAGGTGCATTGCCCATGCAGTTGAGGGGAACAGGACAGGAAGAGCAGGCACTGATGCAGGGTCAGGACTGAGGTGCATTGGCTGATCTGTGCGCAGGAAGCTCACAGCGCATCTGTCTGCACGATACCTGTTCATAAAAAGGCTTGAGTGAAGACCTGTGTCTTTCAGGTGTGCACAGAGCTGGACCTTGGCTGCTAGCACACCTGTGTCAGCATCCCGGGCTCCTTCTGTTGACTTCAGTGGCCTTCAAACCATGCCCTAAGAGAACAAAACCAGCCCATTGCTAAGTCAGCTTCTGCTGTATAAGAACTGAGCTGTCGGGGAGCAACATTTGCCAAGGGTAGTGCAGAAGGGGAAATGTTGTGATGCTGACGCTCCTGAGAAGCTGCTACAGACAATGAGGCGATAACACTCATGCCAGACTCCTTGACAGTGACTCTTTAAGGGGAGTCTCCCTTTTTCTCGCCCTTTCCCTTAATTGTTTCCAAACAGTTCATAAGCCAGCACATTTGCTTACCTAGATCTGCCCTATGTAGAATTTCTGAGCTGCATTTGCTGAGGCTGGGGGGAAGCGGCACAAGTGACAGTATGGACGTGAGATCACAGAAACATAGAGCTGGCTTCCCCCAAATTGAAGGGATGGGCGGGGTCATAGAGCTCAGAAATGTGAGAGGCCTTTGGCAAGGTTTGGAATCTTGCTTGCCTCATGTTGTTCTGGATGGGCAGATTTCCTGTCCAGCTACCCGGTGGACTACACGCGCAGTGCAGTAACTGAGCAGTTGCCATATGCCACTGTCTGTGCATCTGTATTTAATAAAGCCTGGCCTGGTATCACTTCTTTGCAATCACCTTGTTGGCCTTGGCCTGAAGAGGGGAGGCCTGTTTCCACCGCAAGCTGCTTTGCACTGCATCAGCTCAGTAATTGTAAAGGCTGGTGCCTGGTTGCCCCTCCTGTGCCGACAGACAATACTGAGCCTTGGGGACTTTGCCCAGGAGTTTGTGTTGCAGCCAGTTGCTGTGACCTTGGTTGCAACTTCTAAGGTGACTGTTCAGTGAAAGGACAAAAGGACACAGTCAGCTTTTCTTTGTGGGAAACTTGAAGCCTCTGTGAACTAGTGTCTGGCCCCCACAGCTTGCTGTCCCATCCGTGGCCAAATCTGAAGCCTTGTCTATGCACAACCATGCACTGGTTAAGTTAAACCGGGGAAAATGCTCATGTCAACACTTATTTTGAATGAAGAGTGGCATATTGCAGTTAGCTGAAGCCGTTATCTACTCAGCTTAAACGGCTACTGCTAATAATACCCAGCTCTTACACATCCCTACCAGCAGCACATCTCAAAGCACTTGACAAAGAAGGTGACTTGCCCATGGTCATCTAGCAGGCCAGTGGCAGAGTCAGGAATAGAAGCCAGTCTTCTGAGTCACTGGTGCTTTATCTGCTAGGCCACACTGCCTCCCTAAACCAAAGTAAGCCTGGTTTAAGGAAGTACTTCTTCACAGATGGCACAGTCAACCTGTGGAACTCATTGCCAGGGGATGTTGTGAAGGCCAAAACTATTATTGGATTCAAAAAAGAATTAGATATGTTCATGGCGGATAGGTCCATTGATGACTATTAGCCAAGATGGTCAGGGATGCAACCCCAGCTCTGGGTGTCCCCAGGCCTCTGATTACCAGATGCTGCCATTGACAGGATGACAGGGGATGGATCACTTGATGATTGCCCTGTTTTGTTCATTCCCTTTGAAGCATCTGGCATTGGCTATTGTTGGAAGACAAGATACTGGGCTAGATGGACCATTGGTCTGACCCAGTATGGCTGTTCTTATGTTCTTAAACCGAAATTAAGGCATTCACCCAGACTTTTGCACTGGTTTAACTATATCAGTGTAAAGTCACACTGTTAGTTAAGCTGGGGTAAATCTCCATGTAGACAAGCCCTGAATCTTATTAGGTCTGTGGGTTTTCCCAGCTCCGGGATGTGAGCTGAGATTAGAACATTTCTTAGATCCTTTGTCGCAAGATCCAGAGACCCAAGACCGTGTTTAGCTGAAGAAATCCTAAACAACTAGCACTGTGCAGCATCAGTAACGTGGAGAACTCTGGCAAGAAATAATCACTAACTTGTGGGGCTGTTAAGGACCCAGAGGAGTTTCAGCAGTGTGCTGGTAGCAGCTGTCATGTTGCCCCTGTGGTGGGCGAGTGGTCTCTATGTGTACATAGGCTGGAAGTCAATCTGAGATGCTTTGGGGGATGAAAACCTTGGAGAATGTAAGTTATAACAACCGATAGCAGTGACCTGAACACCATCAGCAGACACTGCAGTGATGGAGGCAATATAAGAACTTAGATCACCTGATACATGCTCTGAGTCAATGAATCCCCAACATAGCCAACTGTGTCTTTCAGGTGTGGATATGTGCACAGAGATGGACCATGGCTGCCAGCACACCTGTGTCAGTGTCCCAGGCTCCTTCTATTGTGACTGTAACCCTGGATACAAGCTCAACACAGATGGAAAGACATGTTCCTGTAAGAGCACGTTTATATCTTAGATCTCAAAGCGCTTTACAAAGGAGACTAGTATCATTATCCTTGCTTTACAAATGGGGAATCTGAGACACGGGGTTAGAGAGACTTGCCTAAGGTCACCATGCAGACCAGGGGCAGAGTGGGGAATAGAATCCAGGTCTCCTGAGACCCAGTCTAATGTTCTCCCCACAAGGCCACATTGCCTCCCATTTTGACTAACTTGCTGGTGTTGTGCTGGACGTAGGTACTAGTGCTAATTAGTTATTAGTACTTTTAGACCATAGGCCTAGGTCTGCGTTAAGAACCCTTGCAGAGAGCAATAGGAATGGTCGGCAGACTGGATTTCGTTCTATTGCGAAGTGATAATCGTGTTGCTGAGATGGGAATGACTCATCTGCAACGTAACCACCCACAGCTGCAGCATCTTTTCATTTGGGGTCCACGCAGAACAAGAGTAAATGGGGACACAGACCCTTGTCAGACATACCCTTGAACTCTGTACGTGGTTCCTGCACAGTGTCACCAGACCGAGTGCTGGCAGGGGGGAATGTGCCTTCAAATGAGCAAAAGACAAAATACCTAGGTTCTGTGCTTTGGAAATGGGTTGTAATTGTATGAGCCTGCATTGGCCATCAGGTCCCCTCTTTCTGCCCCTATGTCAGTGTGTTTGTGCGACACGCTTCCCCACCCTCGTTTCAGACATGTCCTGTCTGTGCTGCGTCTTCTTTCTGAGGCCAGGAGGGCAGAGGTGAGGGTGGCCCCCCTCTGGGGGCACCGAGGAGTGAGGTGGTGAAGGAATGGGTAAGAAGGTGGTTCCTTTTTCTCTGTAGCCATTGATGCCTGCGCTGATGGGAAGCATGGCTGTGAGCACCAGTGTGTCAGCTCTCGTGGGTCCTACACCTGCCACTGCCGGACGGGTTACAATCTCAACCAGGACAAAAAGACCTGTACCAGTACGTGACTGTCTCCTCTATGCCTCCTCCTCTTGTTTCTCATTCTCTGTCCTTTGCCCCTCACCACCCCAGACATTCCCCTCCTTCTCACCATGCCCTCTGTCTATGTCCCCCTGCACTCAGCCCTTGTGGAGAGCCCAGCCATCGCTCTCTCCAGCATCTCTTACTTCTCCCAGACCCACGGGACTCTGCTCCCTTAGGCTCCTTCATGACAGGAGATGGGCAGGAGAGAGTCTGGAACCTGGAACAGGCCTCTAGTCTCAACATTGCCCACCCGCTCCTAGCCACCGTCCACGAGGAGAGATTTAACTCAGAGTGGTGGCCCACATATGCTTTATCCAGATTGAAAGGCCAGCAGATGCCCCATTAGTGATGAGCAGGGAGCTCCATGGCCCCTGTGTGCTATCAATAGACCTCTGTCCTGTCCCAACTGTGCTCTGAGCTAATTCACCATCCTGAGGCAGGGCCTTGGCATTGAGCCATGTGGGGAGCCCTGTATTTCCAGAGCCTTGTAGGGCCTGAGGACAAGTGGCAGCAAAGAGCTGATAAAAGACCAGTGCAGCCCACCTCGGGAACAGGCCCAGCTGGTCAATTAGCCCTCGAGCTCTTGGCAAGGTCATGGGTGAGCTGTGAATGGCTGATGTCCCTCATGCCTGTGTGTCTCCTTCTCTTTCCAGTGATTAATTACTGCAACTTTGGAAACCACAGCTGCCAGCACAAGTGCGTGAGCATCCCGAATGGATACTATTGCCGCTGTAACGACGGCTTCACTTTGCAGGCCGACGGCAAGGCGTGCCAGGGTGAGTGCTGCGTCAGCCCCTCTGCTGCAGAGGGCGCCATCACTCCAGAGAGCACAGGCAGGCCACCGTGTTTGGCTGCTAGCCTTAGAATCCAAGCAAGTCTCACCATAATGATGTCCTTTTGGTTGATGTGCTCATTTGCATGTCAGGACCCAGAATGCCCTTCCAGCACATTAGAGAGCTCACAGGGAAAATTGGGGAGAGTTTACCAGGGTGTGCCCTGAGGTCACACCAGGAGGTATAGACGTGTTGCTGGTGGCACTTCTGATTCCTTTACAGCCCTAAGAGGAATTAATTCCTGCAAACTTGGGTCCCACTTCAGAACACTCCAAGGTGTGGGGTGCACAAACCCGAGTTCCACTGGGATGAACGAGTGCTGTCAGTGCAGACCATTCAGCTGAACAGCCCAGGATCTGCAGAGGGACAGACCTCACGGCAAGTTAGCGATTGCTCGTGCATCTCCCATTGGCGCATGTGGGTGTATCAGCCTCATCTCTACAGCTCCACTGAGTTCCCATCTGAGAAAGAGATGTTCTGTGCATGGCACTTCCTTGGTAATCACAAAGGAAATGACATGTCCTGTAACATGGTGTGTTTGTCCCTTTGGTTTGTGTTTTAGCCAGTGACATTTGCAATGGGATAGATCACGGCTGTGAGTTTAAATGTGTCAGCACCCCTGGCTCTTACCACTGCGTTTGCCCAGAGGGACAGCAGCTCCATGCTGATGGAAAGACATGCAATAGTGAGTATCTGGGACACAGCCTGCGGGCAGTGTCCTTAATGTATGGCCTTCGGTCTGTAGCAACTGGCACCTAGATTCAAGGTGTTCCCAGTGAGAGCTGGGCAGCTTGAGATGTGAAATTGAATCTGGATCTAGGTGGGAATTTCAAACCACCCTAAGGTTCAGGAGTGTTTGATCTTGGGATTTTGCTCCAGACCCATCTCGGCTACTGACACATCCAAAACCCAAACAGAGACCGGAATTCCAGGGGGTTCTCTGGTTAGAAAATACAGTAAGAGGCTCACCACTAAGTAAACTGCTGTGTAACAATACAGCCCTGTGGCTGGCAGGATTGGTCATGGACCAGGAGGGGACTGGGGGATGTGAGGCACAAGGGGGTGAATGTGCTGGGGAAGCTGACACGGACCCCTGGAAGGAGAGAAGGCAGTCTTGCTGCACTCGGTAGAGTGGCCTCTGGCTGATTAAGGAGAGGTGATGACCAGCTCTGAAAGGAAGTGTTAAGGTACCATTTGGTCCTCCTTGGCCAGAGGAACGGAAGCAACAGTGCAAGGTGTGTGTGTGAGACTGGCAAGGGAAGCACAGGGCCCTCAGAGGGAGTTCTTGGGGGAGTGGGAATTTGGAGGGCTTTGAGAAGGGTGCCCAAGAATCTCTGGGGTCAGAGCGGAGGGTCGAAGTGGAATTCTCAGGGCTGTGTGCAGTGTTGTAGCTGTCGCAGGATATTAGAGAGACGGGGGGGGGCGAGGCGATATCTTTTACTGGGCCAACTTTCTGTTGGTTAGAGAGTCAAACTTTCCAGCTTACACAGACCTGAAGAGAGCTCTCTCTAAGCTCGGAAGATTGTCTCTCTCACCAACAGAAGTGGTCCAATAAAAGATATCACCTCACCCACCTGGTTTCTCAGGGCTGTGACATTGTAGCCACATTTTTTCCAGTTGTACTGTGTCCTGTTTTCCTGCATCAGCTACAGCCAGCACATATAGCTCAGCAGTGAATCCAGGGGGAAGAATCCCTATTGAGTCCCAGAGCCCATTGGCTCTGCTCCCCCTGCCCCTGGTATCTGCTCGCTCTAAGCTTTGTGCCCTCGGGAGCAGGGCCGGCTCCAGCTTTTTTGCCGCCCCAAGCGGCGAAGCGAAAAAAACAAAAAAGATAAAGCCGATTGGCGGCACTTCAGCGGCAGCTCAATTGCGCCGCGACTGAGGGACCCGCCGCCAAATTGCCGCCGAAGACCCAGATGTGCCACCCCTTTCCATTGGCCGCCCCAAGCACCTGCTTCCTTCCCTGGTGCCTGGAGCGGGCCCTGCTCGGGAGGCAGGGCTGGTGCCATCTAACCTTTCACCTCTTCCTTTGGTGCAGAGTGCAAGAGCAGCCATGTCGACCTGGTGCTGGTGATTGACGGCTCCAAGAGTGTCCGGCCTCAGAACTTTGAGGTGGTGAAGCAGTTTGTGAACCAGATTGTGGATTTCCTGGATGTGTCGGCCCACGGCACGCGGGTGGGGCTGGTCCAGTATTCCAGTCGTGTGCGCACCGAGTTCCCACTCAACCAGTATAAGACGGCAGAAGACATCAAGAAGGCAGTGTTGAAGGTGGAGTATATGGAGAAGGGCACCATGACCGGCCTGGCCCTCAAGCACATGCTAGAGCACAGCTTCTCAGAGGCCGAAGGTGCCAGGCCCCTCTCCCAGAACATTCCCAGAATTGGGCTGGTCTTCACCGATGGGCGCTCTCAGGATGATATCGCTGAATGGGCCAGGAAAGCAAAGGAATCAGGTGAGGGGAAATGGGAAAAGGGTGACGAACCCCAGCGGCTTCACAGCTCATTGGGCTCTGAGTGGGTGGGACTCAGGGCATGCTCTTCATGCACCCAGCATTCCAGGCAAATTTTCCACTTGCCCCTCGCTGCACACAGCTGGTGGTCCCTGGGTGCCTGCAGCATGGAGAAGCTCATGGCCTCTCGGTGTCTGGCACACTGACCCTCCCAGTCCCTGGTATGTGTAGCCTGCTGACTCTCAACAGGATAATACACATATTAGCTTATAACTGAGGCAGAGAAAGTGAGGGGCTGGCCATCCTGACCAAGCCCTTGCATTTAGCCCCAGCTACCTGGCCTATCCATGTGGCTGCCACATTCAAAGGATGCTCCCAGAAGCACCCAGGGCACTACGGTCACTAGCATTGTGGCAGCATTGGCCCAGCTGATGTCATTCTAGGAGGGTCCCGCCTTGTGGGCATGTTCTGGGGCGATGGAGTCCAGGATGCCCATCGAGCATGTTCAGCTTGTACAGAACCACCCTTCGCTCCATTGTGCAGGGATCACCATGTTTGCGGTTGGGGTTGGAAAAGCTGTTGAAGAGGAGCTGAGAGAAATTGCCTCTGAGCCGGTGGAACAGCATTTCTCGTACTCTGCGGATTTTAGCACCATGACTCATATAGTCGACAACCTCAAAGTTAACATCTGCCCAGGTAGGTGCTGGCAGGGCCTGTGTGGTGGCTTCACCCAGGCTGGGCTTAGAGTTGCCACCTTTCTAATGGCTGGTAATGGGAACCCCGAGGCCCCGCCCCTTCTCCACTTCTTCCCTTGAGACCCAGCCCCTTCTTTGCCTCTTCCCCCAAGGTCCCGCCCCTGTTCTCCCTCTTCGCCCCCAGATCAAAAAAACTGGACATCAGGACTTGTCAAATGGCACCTGGACGCACAAGCTGAAACCCGGATTGTCTGGGTGAAAACCAGACAGGTGGCAACTCTAGCTGGGCCAGGCCCTTCAGCCTTGATTTCCTGTGTGATCTTGATTATTACTTAATATTTATATTGCAGAAGAGCTTAGACACTCCTCCTCTGCCATGTCTAGTTTGGATAAAGAGAAACAACTCAGTTTATTCTGTACAGACCTTTCTGTAGCCAAGCAACAAAATATGCGGATGATTGAGTTAGGGAGGCTGCATGAAAGTGCCTGTAGCATACGGTGCCTGTAGCATACGGTGTCTCTCCTTATTGCAAAGCACTTGCAGGAGGAATTCAGAGGCAGAACGGTGGCGTCTGTGACATTCAGGATCCAAGCCTTCCCTAGTTAGCAACAGAGCAATGTGCCCCGGCCGGTGCGTTTTTATGTTAATCTGCTGCGGATGCTCTGCCCGGAAGCTTGCTTGGCAAATATGGGGAATCTGAAAATAGGAGTGTGTTGTACAGAACTGTTTGACATTACGTGTTTCCTATGATAAGCGTGTCGGGTTTTTATTAGATAAGCAGAGATACAGTGTTAGGAGAATAATCTGGGACTCAGAAATGCCTGGCTCGAGAGCTTACTGAAGAGAGTGACCTGATAAAATCACAGGGCAGAAGGGCAGTGAGGGGCTCTGCTGGTCATTTTAAAAGAAGAGTGAACTGTGATGTCAAAACCAAAGGGATCTATTCCCTCATCACCGCACATGTGTAGCCCTTGTTAACATGCCCTGTTCCCTTCCCTGAGCCAGCGTAGCCCCCATCAATGTGCATGGGAGGTGTACGTGGGGATCAGCGAGAATAACACCCCCACAGGGGTTGGTGTTTTCTCCCGATATGGAATATTCCATCCAAACTGATTGGTTTGAGGAAAGCGGAAGGCTGGCTTAGTGGGTAAAGCATAGGGCTGAGAGTCAGGACTCCTGGGTTCTGCTACATTTTCTCTCCTATTCCTGGCCCTGTAGCTGAGCGTCTGCATATCTTTGGGCAAGTCACTTCCAAACTCCCGCATCTATAACACGGGGAGAGTAGCTGCCTACCTCCCGGAAGAGCTGGGGGTAATGTTCATCAAGGACTTTCAGAAGGTCCCATAGAAGGACAGAGGGTTCCTGATATTGTTTAAACTCTTGTTTTTCAGAGGAGGGCAAAGGGGAGATTGAGATCCGGAGCCCGTGTGAGTGTGAGGCCCTTGTGCAGTTCCAGTCAAACACCGTGGCCATCCTGGAAAACCTGACAGAGAAACATATCCTTTTGGGTCACCAGCAAGGGACAGTCGGTGCAGGATCCAAATGGAGCTGGGTTTGTTCCAGCTCCTCTAAGGACGGTGTCTGCCTTGATTTTCCCTCTGCGTAATTCAGCCAGTGGGGTTTCGTGGGCTGCATTGCCTGCCATGGAAGAGTTGGCCCATGGCGTTTATGATGTTGACCAGGCAGTGACGGCTGGCAGAGCTGAGTTCCAGTTCACTTGTGCTCCCTGGTACCCTTTTGGAAGAGCAAGGGGCTCCCAAGTACCTTAGCAATTGAATAGTAATGAGTGTGAAATGCTTGCCCTAAATGGCAGTTGTGTCTGTCAATGGGATTACCAGAGCTGTATCCAGCTTTCTCCTGCTGGAGGGACAGGTTACTGCAACACGGGGTGAGCGGAAGAGTAAAGGGGATCTTTGGGTCTGTTTGGTGCCTACAGGAAGGGGGAAAAGAGTGCAAAGTGGGGGCAGGCTCATGTTTGTGGATGTCCAAAAGCTGTTCTGGGGAAGACTGTCACAGCTCTCTGTGTCAGGGTGCAGGCCTCCCAGGAAAGCGGTGTCTCGAGCAGACACAAAGGGGACTCTCTTCATTTAGTGTGGATGAAATGTTCGCGCAATTAGTTTATTAGCCATATGTTGTTGGGCTGACGCCCTCTTAACCTGATGTTAAGCCCCCCAGCCCTCTTCTCACCAGCAGGCCACGTTGTCTCGTTTCTGCGTCAGCTTCCTTAACACGACCACTCGCTCAGATGACGGCCCGACTCGAAGACTTGGAAAATCAGATCGCCAACAAGAAATGATCCCTGCAGATGGCCAGGTGGCACTTGGACTTGGGGGGCGGAAACGTACCGTAGCTACACGTCATTGTTATTCCTAGAGTATTGTAAAGGGTCGTTGTTTGTTCTTATATTGCAAAATCCTGACGGGGACTCAGAGGGTAAAAAAACCCTGTTCCGAAAATGAGTGGATTCAGCCTTTGAGGCTGTTCCATTCCTCTGGACTAACGGGGTCGGGCTGAGGTGTGACGAATGGGATCAGTTTGGACCTTAAGAAAGGAGATGGGCATTGGGACAATCAGCATCTTCTAACCCACCTGCCATTAATCGATAGTAGCTGGCCACCGGTTTCTCCCATGAAGCCCAAGTGCACAGCCGAGAGCTTCCATCAGGCAGCAAGATGCTTTGCAAAGCAGGCGATTCCATCCTGAATGCTTCAAGTAGCTCAGCTCTTGCTCAGCTGTAACTAGACTCTGTGTAGGTGGGGGAAGGAACTATGGCAACTTCCAATATACTTTCTACCCTGTACCCCATGTGAGAAACTCCCTCGGCTGCCCTGCTAATCCTGACTGTGAAATGAGAGCACCTGCAGCAACCTCTCTGTCTCTGAAGTTTTTTGCTTTAATTGCACAAGAATTTAAATGTAATATTTGATTTCAATTAGAGGGGGAGGGGGAAAAAGGCCAGAATAAATCATCAGACAGAAAAGAGGATCGAACACAACTGGGATATTCCTCATCAAACCCCCTTTCACCCTGATTTTGGCAGAACTGTTGCAGAATTTGTCATTATCCTTTTTTTATCAAATAGCAAAAAAAATCTATAAATATATATGTGTATATATCTTTAATTCTGAAAGCAGGATAGTACTATTTTTAAACACCTTTATACATATATATATATATATATATATATATCCTGATAATAAACACGCTGAAGATTTTTATGACATTTCTCTCTCCTCTTCACTGGGAACCTTGGAAAATAAAGTCTGCATCAAGTCACATTCAATTCATGTGACTCCAGCTTTCACAAAGCCAGGACAACCTGCTCCTAGCCAACCAGTCATTGGGCCATTATTACTCCTCTCCCAGGAGAAAGAACTGGCCGGTGTAAAATCTCTGCTTTAAAGGTTACACGTGATGTGTTGCAGAAAGTGCCTCAAGTGATGGCAGCTCCATTTGATGGGAAATCACTATGGGATTGTGACAGTGCCATTATCCCCGACTCCTTTCTTTTTGATGCCTGTCCCCTCCTTGAAATGGACTCCTCCGTCCGTTAATATTGCATAATGGATACAGGCCCTCAAGGACAGCTCATCACCCATGTTATATGTCACCAGAGTCAGCTGGTATAAATCAGCGAAGTCAATGGAGCTATGCCAGTTGACCCCCAGCTGAAACCTGGTCCATGGGCTCTTAACTCTGGGCCCAGTGAATAATAATTGGGGTGCAGCCTTGCAAGCTGACCCAGTGGAAAAGTCGTGCTACGAAGTGTGTGCAGGAATGCGCCACAGATGTAACAGCATTAAAGATTCTTCCTTATTAGACTGTCCTGTAGTAGCTCCTTGCGATGAGATGGGTGATCTAATAGGTCTTTTCCATTTCCAACTGCTGTGACAGCCAGGGATTGTTGTGCTTGAAGTGTGTTAGAATGAAGGCTGCATTTTATATGGGGGTCAGAGAGGAAAATCTGCCCCTCATTAGTCCCTATCCATTGTGATGCAATGAAAGCCACATTTATGTGTGACAAGGGGTGTGACCCTGATCTCCCAAACCCTAGCCCCATCACACACTTTCAGCACAGCAGCACTGCTGGGGGGGGGGGGGGGGGTGTCTCCCTATAATGTGGGGAGTGTGCGCTGCCAGTCGAAGAGTGGGGTGTTGTCAGTGGAGGGCCGTGCATGAAAATGGGCCTGAGCCCTCCCATTCCCGATTGAGCCTTTTTTAAATGACCGCCACATACCAAGGCACTCATGCTCCCAGAGCACCTGTGCTGTCATCTGTTCTGTAGAGTGAGTGCAAAGCTGTGCATCAAAGCCTCCTCTTCCTCGGGGGAGCTGAATCTGTTACGGAGGCTACTGTTACCTGGCACTGATTCCCATCAATAAAGAGACATTTTCCAGACACCATCTGGCTTTGAATGTTGTCTTAGTCTCATGATCGTTTTATTACAAGTGTCGGCCCCATGACCTGACACTAAATGCACAGGTGGAGCAACACAGGGTGCAAATCCCAGCACAAAGCACGATGTCAACCTTCAGCCGCTTTCTCCCCAGATGTCAGACTTTGTCCTGATGTGTACGCAGCTCCAGACACTGTGCGTGTGAGAGAGGGTTCTGCTGTGCTGTCAGCATCCCTCGGTGCTGCTGACTCACAAGGGCTTGGGAAGGGGGTGTTCATGATACAGCAGTATATGCACTTCCAGGCGAAGGACTGCGTGGGACTGGAGTTCATGTGCCGAACAGGCAGGGAGTTTCCCCACAGAAGGGTACAGCCCTGGCAGTGATGGGGTGAGCTGCCCACATGCTGCCCTGCCTCCCAGCCAGTCCTGCAGGGAGCCCCAGCTGGAATGAGTGGACACAAGAATCAAAGCTGGGTCACTAGCGCAGACGATAGCCAGTCCTCAGAAGGAAGGCTGTAGCTGTGCAAAGTCGCCTTACTTATTATTAAAATAATAACCAGTGCTCTGCACTCATGGGGAGTGTTTCTGCTGCACCCAGCACTGTGCTAGTGACTTCATGGAACAAGCTGAAGGACACAGACCCTGCCCTGAAGATCTTACCCAGGCCAGGCCCGGCGGAGTAACAAACAACAGGGAGGGAGAACTCGACACAGCAATGCCAGTGACTCCGGTTAAGCACACGTGTACATTGCAGGGCTCCTCTCCCCCAGCTATAACAACACTGCTGATCGACTCACCCCCATGGGCACAGGGGAAGATGGAGCTTTCCTTGGCCATAAATGCTACTTGCAGCAGTTTGAGCTCCTCAGGAGAAATAAATGGTGAGAGTGTCACTGCCACCCTGACTCAAACTGAGCTAGTGGCTCCTTACTGCGGAGAGATCAAAGGGACAACTTGTGGAGTAAGTCTGCGTGAGCAAGACTGGCAGCATCTAGCCCCCGCTCATCAGCAGTGATGGACTGTAACTGGTAAAGGGCCTGATTCGGATATGCTCACGCCGAGCAGTACCTTACTCCAGAAGCAGTGTAAGATACACTGCCATCAGAGGGGTGATTGCAGCATGGGCAGGCATACCCGCGCTAGCTTTTATCTAGTGAGTGTGGTTAAAAAGAGCAGTGAAAACATGGTGGCATGGGCTTTGGCACAGGCCGCACAAACCCGCTTAGGACCCTGAGTGTGGCCTTATATTACTAGCCTATGCTGAAGTCTATGCCACTATGTCTTCCCTGCTTTTTTTAGCCATGCTAGCTAGATTAAAGCTGTAGTAGAGAGGGAGCCTGGAGCACTGGGCCTGGTGCAAGGCCTGAACTAAAGTCAGCAAGAGCCATGCTATGAACCAAAGTCAGGCCCTGTCATAAAGCAGATGCTTGCTTACAAGTTCACTGACCGGTAGAGGAACTTGGCAGAAAACAGCTAGCATTGGTAAACCGCAGGCACTCCTAGGTACTGGCTGTTCATGTAAACACATTTCTGGGAGATGGTACAGGAACACATCGACCCCGAGTCAGGATAGGGATGGAAGAACAGGCTGAAGGAGGGAGATGTTTTGTTCGAACCAGCAGGTACAAGGGGTAGGGTGGGTCACTAACCAGAGCAGAAGCATCATATGTAACTTGTTTGTATCAATGTATAAAAGACAAAGCATAGGAGGGGCAGCTTTGTCCAGCCAACGGGGCAGCAGAGAGTCCCGTGGCTGGCTGAGCTGAGTCCATTGTAACAAGCCGATGTGTTCGTGGATGGATCCATCCTTCATTGACAATAAACCTGGCTGAGCACCTTCGCCCTGAACCGAGGCTGTAGTCTTCCTGGGTAATTCTATCCAGGTCTGCTGGGCCAGCTATCTGCACACATCTTTTCATGTGCTGTGTATTTATACCCGCCTCTGTATTTTCAGCTCCATGCATCTGATGAAGTGGGTTTTAGCCCACAAAAGCTTATGCCCAAATAAATTTGTTAGTCTCTAAGGTGCCACAAGGACTCCTCGTTGTTTTTGCTGATACAGACTAACACGGCTGCTACTCTGAAACCACTACAGAGTTACAGACACAAAGAGAAGGGGATGGGTCCTGTGTTCATTGAAACTCTCATTGGTATCGAAGCTCAGAAAGCCTCGTTACTTGTCCAGCTAATCCCTGAGGGCCTGGTTTTCCCTATCCTTGTACGATGGTTGTAGCCACGTTGGCGGTGAAAGTGTAACTGCTCCCCCTCCCCCTTCTGTGCTGCCTTGAAGGCTAACATCACTCCTTGGTTCAGCTCTGTCTGCACGCTGCGGGGGGGGGGGGGGGAGGGAGGGGGAGGGGGAGGCACAGATTAAATTCATGACCCATGGCAAATTACCCTTGGACCTTCTGCTGCCCTTGTTGTTTGGAAGCCACTATCATTGGTGGGTGCCAATTCCCGGGTGTAAAGATGAAAGCTGGGGCAAGTAAGCCGTCAGAAAGACACACCTGCCTTGCCAGGGAACCCAGCAGGGAACGGCCACAATGACCTCAGCTGGCCGTGAACACGGGGCCTCGCTCTGGGAACCTGCTTCCTAGGAACTCAAAGCACTTTGCAGCCATTATTGAATATGTTCTCACAAGCCCGCTGTCTAGGCAGTCAGTATCATTACCACATTTTACAGATGAGGAAACTGAGGCACAGAGAGCGGAAACGACTTCTCAATGTCATGCAGTGGGTCACTGGAGGTGTCAGGAATAGAACAAGGATCTGCTTTACCCACTAGGCTGTGCTCCAACTCAGAATCCAGCCAAATGCATATTGCACTGTCCCCTTGCCCCTTCCCTAGCTCCTGTGTCATCTGCTATGTAACTGGGAAGCATGAACTCCTGCAGCTGGCTCTTGTCACCATAACTAAGTGTTTCTGAGTTCAGGAGACACATCCATTCTGTTCCCTGCTTAAACCCCCACAGGGCTTTGGTTTTCAGAAGAAAACCACGGATATTCTATCAGCCAAACCAAAGACGCCTTGCAGGCGACAAAGTGAAATCTTACAAAATACGCATACTCTGAAGCAGATGCTATCAAAGTCTATAATAAATTGGAGGGTCTTATACTATGGAAATAAGGCATACACAGATTGTTCCTCCATTTCCTGAAGGCAAAGATGGGGCAATCTATAATCTGGAAAAGTACATAGACCAACATTTAAGAAAAGCAATACAAGCTCTACTGCTCTCAGAAAAAAGACCTTATTGAGACCCAGGTCTTGAGAATTACAAGAAGAAGAAAAATGTGATAGTAACTGGCAGAGGCCTCTTGGAGTTTGCGATAAAACAACCATGTCATTAGCATACAATAACATTGGCAGAGAGCTACCCTTAATTTGCAGTGGAGAAAAATTATCTTCCTTTAATACCACAACCACTTCATTAATATATACATTAAAAAGAAGAGGCACTAGGCTGGCATACACCTCTAGAAGTAGGGGAAATGGTCATACATTCTCCATTGACTTTAGTTCTTACCCAACCATATTGTCCCGCTGTAGAGCATCCGAAATATACAAAAGTCTTATATTGACACCCAGCCGTCTTAATTTTGCCCAAAGTTTGTCTCAATTACTAGAATCAAATGTCATCTTTAGAGCAATGAAAGCAGCATACAATCTAGTACCCTTAACCATAGTATATTTATAAATTATATAGGATAAAATAAAACAATTATGAATTGTAGCTCTACCAGCCCTAAGGCCAGACTGCCCTTCGTGTAATAAATTGGCCTCTAAAGCCCTTATTTCAAGTTTATATAGTAAAAATCTGGAATAAATTTTCCCTGCCACATCTAACAAATTAATAGGTCGATATGAAACAGGATACTTACTGTCCCCCTCTTCTTCTTCTTCTTTTTTTTTTTTTTTTAATAATGGGAACTATGATACTAGACTTCCAGTCAGATGGAATCCATCCAGTATGATTAATGACAGTAAATAATTTAACCAAAATTGGACACCACCAGGCAAGACTCTCCTGAAAAACTTCAGCTGAGAGAAAACCTTCCCCTGGAGCTATTTTCCATTGTTGGGCTAAAATAAATGACTACACTTTACTGTCCCTTGCTGAAGCCCAAAGTGGTAGATCAAAGACATGCTTTTTCATTGCAGCAGCTATGGTAGAATTAGATAAAAAAACTGGTTGGGGAGAATCATTAAAGCCCTGGCCAAAATGTGCTATCCAGGCTTCATCATTAATATGGGGTTCCTAATTGGAGTATATCTACCAAAGCCACCATCTTCTAAACCATGGAATAATTTTTCGCTTTAGCTGCCGCTTCAAAATCCTTCTACAAGGATGTAAGGTATTCTTGGTTTTTATGCTATAATAAACTTTTGTATCTTCTTCTGGCAGCTACTAAATTCTGAAGTAAATTGGGAGAGGAATTGCATCTTACCCTATTAGCTATACATGCTAGAGGAGGCTTGCATCAAGCCAAATGCATTTATCTTTGAAAGCATTTTTTGGATAATTAAAACCAAAATCAATTTGTTTGGAGACAAGTTGTTGTAAGGACTTTACCAGCAACTCATATGATTCAAAAATTTGAGAGGAATTCTCTGTCTCAATAATTACATCTCTGAGACATCTAACATCAGAGTCTTCCAATCTCTTAAATAATTTGTCACAAATGGCTGAGGTCCATTTTAGTCTTTTATAGGGTTGCCAGTTTTGGTTGGACATATTCCTGGAGATTTCATCACATGACATAATCTTTAATTGAAGACTACTCATTAATTCCTGGAGACTCCAGGACAATCCTGGAGTGTTGGCAACCCTAGTCTTTTACAGCCATGTTCCATAGAGATCATTAAGGCATCCTCACCCATTGGAAATAAAATTCTCTCTAAAAAGGAAACATCATTCATAATCATAGAGAGAGTTGGTGGTCATTATCTGGGAGAGAAAGTCTAGAGAAATCCCTATAGAAGGGCCAATTAATTTTAGGGTTAATGGTATAATCAGTAATACTATACCAGTTGATGAAATACAGGTAAGATGTCCTTCTCTATCCCCCACACTTCTTCAATTTACAGGTATCAGGTTAAATTTATTTAATAAAGCCTTTAATTTTTGTCCAGAGATGTTAACCACCTGGTCTTTGGAGTTTGGAAGAGAAAGTTCATAAATCTCCTCAATGATTTCTTCCCCTGCTACTGACTATGTTGGAGGACTTAGTTGAGCATTAAAATCTCCCAAAATAATTAGATGAGCCATTGGGAGTTGAAGACCTACCATAACAAATTGCTTGTCCAATGCCACAATGACTCAGAATAAAATGGGGAGGATATGGAGGGGCGGGAGGGGAAATAAACATTTAATACAAAAATGTGGAGCTCAGAGAAAAAAATTAAAATATAGTCAAAGGCCCTGCCACTTTGATTCCAAAGGATTTCAGGCATAAGGAAACCAAGGTGGCAAATCCTCCTGCTATACGTCCCCTTTTGACAATTGACTTCCTCCTTGGAGAAAGGATTGAAAACCAGGAAAGACCATAAATTCAGACTCAGCTAACCATATTTCTTGTCAAAAAATCAAAACAAAAGTTTCCAAATTTTTTTTTAAAAAAAGCTCTGTATCATTCATCTTATTTTTCTTCGCAGATAAATTCCAGTATTCTCCAAATACTGTTATTCTGATGAGTCGTCTGCATGGGAGATTGTGAACATAAAGTAAGTGTGTGTGTGTGTGACACGGGGGGATCCTCTTGGAATTCTATCTCAAGGCCCCCATAAAAATAGCACCATTTTGGGGTGGGGAATGATAAAGCTGGTGGGCCTAATAGAAGAGACCAGAGGGTCAAACTCAGGGGACCCAATTCAATCAATAGTACGAAAAGTTTTAGGTATACCTGAGGAAGAGTTGATGTAAACGTCTGAGATATATTCTGATAATACCAGTAATAAGAACCCGCCTCTTCTTATAGACCTAAAGAATAATACCTTATATTATTTGAGAATGTCCCATAGAATAAGGATCTCATGAGAGTGTTTTTGACTCTAGAGAAGAAGACACCTCGGAGCCTTAGCTGTTTCCTCATATTCTAAGTTCTAGGAACTGTGTGCCAGTAAGATTCCACCTCCCACCTCTCATGCACATTTGGAGAATAAAGGTGCCTTTTAATCTTAACAGAGTTAGACG
The DNA here is from genome assembly GCF_028017835.1 of Emys orbicularis. Taxonomy (NCBI): domain Eukaryota; kingdom Metazoa; phylum Chordata; order Testudines; family Emydidae; genus Emys; species Emys orbicularis. Next base: position 20,445,648 of record NC_088694.1, on the reverse strand, counting down.
GTAAATAAAAATGAACCTTATCAACCAATAACTGATTTACATCAATATCTGTAAGGGGCTGTCTGTCTGAATGTATTCCCCTTGAAAAACTAAAAATCAACGCAGGGGCCCATTTATGTCAAGAACCAGAGGGCCAATCTTTTGGCATTTTCTGAGACTCAGCTATTTCAAAGATGTATAAGAAGGGGGAATTATGCTTGGAAGTATTTAAATCAAGAGACAGGGTTTCTGAAACCTCAGAGATCCTGTGTCTGGTAAGCCAAGAAGAAGAGTCAATTTCTCTTCAGTTAGCCTTTGGAACATTAATAAAGCTCTGTATATTCCTATCCTGAGTCTGAGTCAAATTATCTATAACTTTAGGTGTTTTCTTTTCCAGATTAGATTTATCTGGGGGGGGTGTGTGAGGGGGTGGATAAGGGAATCCAGCTTGCCAGTGAAACCACTCATCCCATAATCCACCCCACAGAATTTTAAATTCAAAGAAACAATTCTTAATACTCACTAAATGCTCCATAAGAAGTTTTAACAAAGATAAAACCAATGGGAACTGAGAATCATTAATTGAAGGAGCATCATAATCCACCAAGTCTGATGATATAGACTAGTAGATTTTGGTCCTACTATTCACAAATTCTAAATCTGTAAGATCCTTACCTATAAGATCCTCAGTGGATAAAGATACTTCCAAGGGTTTCCTTTCCTCAGACTTCAAAGAAGCAGGTAAAAAAGAACTAGTGTGTGCCAAATTCCTTGTGGTGACTAGGGGAGTGTGCTTCTTGGAGAAGAAATCGGTTCAGATTGCAGTGGATGAGGATACATAGAATGAGTTTGGAGGAGCAAACAGTCTCCAAGTCAAAGACTTGGACCTCTCATAACTGAGAGGAGGGTGGAATAAGGTTCTCAACCTTCAAATTAGGACCATCCCACTATTCCCAGAAGAGTGGGAGAAAGGGCTCCTTCCCAGTTCACTCCAGCTTGTTCACTACTAAGCAATCATCTCTGTGATATTGGCAACTCCATACAAAGGGGAGAGGGTGAGCTCCTCTCCAAATCAATCAATGCCAACCAACTCTCAACTTAAAAGTTTTATTTAAGCTTCACAAACTGCTGCCACGGAGGAGAGACTCCACACCAATCAGGCCTCAGGCCAGCACAGATACTACCGCCCTCAGAGCAGGGCTGGCTCTAAGTTTTTTGCCGCCCCAAGCAAAACAATTTTGACCCCCTCTTTTTGGAGGGGGCTTTTACACACATTTGCACTTTGCAATGTTGTTGTTTTGGTTTTTTTGACTGGGTGAGGTACTGATGCAGCATTGGGCAATGACTGCATCTGAATCTGCTTGAGCCGGGTGTATCTGCCTGAATTTCTTATTGAGACAAAGGAGCTGAAAACCCCATAGGCCGCTAGAGTGCCTGAGAGAGTCCTGTGGCACCTTTAAGACTAACAGATGTATTGGAGCATAAGCTTTCGTGGATGAATGCCCACTTCTTCGGATGCATGTAATGGAAATTTTCAGAGGCAGGTATAAATATGCTGGCAAGAATCAGTCTGGAGATAACGAGGTTAGTTCAATCAGGGAGGGTGAGGTCCTCTGCTAGCAGTTGAAGTGTGAACACCAAGGGAGAAGAAACTGCTTTTGTAGTTGGCTAGCCATTCACAGTCTTTGTTTAATCCTGATCTGATGGCGTCAAATTTGCAAATAAGGAAACAAATCAACAGAGCCAGACGTGTACCCAGAAGCCTCCTGCTACAAGACAAGCCCAAGAAAGAAACCAACAGAACTCCACTGGCCATCACCTACAGTCCTCAGTTTAAACCTCTCCAACACATCATCAGTGATCTACAACCCATCCTGGACAATGATCCCTCGCTTTCACAGACCTTGGGAGGCAGGCCAGTCCTCGCCCACAGACAACCTGCCAACCTTAAGCATATTCTCACCAGCAACCACACACCGCACAATAACAACTTCAACTCAGGAACCAATCCATGCAACAAACCTCGATGCCAACGCTGCCCACATATCTACACCAGCAAAACCATCACAGGACCTAACCAGATCAGCTACAATATCACCGGTTCATTCACCTGCACGTCCACCAATGTTATATATGCCATCATGTGCCAGCAATGCCCCTCTGCTATGTACATTGGCCAAACTGGACAATCACTACGTAAGAGGATAAATGGGCACAAGTCAGATATCAGGAATGGCAATATACAAAAACCTGTAGGAGAACACTTCAACCTCCATGGCCACACAATAGCAGATGTAAAGGTAGCCATCTTACAACAAAAAAACTTCAGGACCAGACTCCAAAGAGAAACTGCTGAGCTTCATTTCATTTGCAAATTTGACACCATCAGATCAGGATTAAACATAGACTGTGAATGGCTAGCCAACTACAAAAGCAGTTTCTCCTCCCTTGGTGTTCACACTTCAACTGCTAGCAGAGGACCTCACCCTCCCTGATTGAACTAACCTCGTTATCTCCAGACTAATTCTTCCCAGCATATTTATACCTGCCTCTGAAAATTTCCATTACATGCATCCGAAGAAGTGGGCATTCACCCACGAAAGCTTATGCTTCAATACATCTGTTAGTCTTAAAGGTGCCACAGGACTCTCTGTTGCTTTTTACAGATCCAGACTAACACGGCTACCCCTCTGATACTAGAGTGCCTGAGTAACTCGTGCCGCCTGTAATATGTGCGGAGGGGAAATACAGACTAGAGAGGGACATTTCAAGAGGCTTAAATCACTGCATACTTTGCCGCCCCGGTGTTTAGGGTTACCATATTTTAATTTAAAAAAAGGAGGACACTCCAAGGGCCCCCCGGCCCCACCCCAACTCCGCCCCTTCCCCGCCCCCAGCCCGCCCCAACTCCGCCCCTTCCCTGCCCCCGCCCCTTCCCCAAAGTCCCCGCCCCAACTCTGCCCCCTCCCTTGAATGCTCCGCCCCCCTGCTCCTCCCCCTCCCCTGCTTCCCACGAATCAAATGTTCGCGGGAAGCCTGAAAAAGGGAGGCAGCAGGTAAGCTGGGGCGGGGTGGGGCGGGGCGCGGCCCAGTCCGGCCCTCTTGGCCGAGCAGCTCCCTTTGGTGGCCGGCTGGCCCAGGCCAAGAGGCTCTGGCCCCGGCATCTCCCGCCCGGCTCGGCTCGGGCCCTGGGGCGCCGGCCCTGGTTCCGGCTGAGCGGCTCCGGCCCGTCCTGGCCCTGGCGGTCCCAGCAGCCCCGGGCCCCGGCCCCCGGCTGAGCACCGCCGGCCCCAGCGGCTCCGGCCCCCGGCCGAGCACCGCCGGCCCCAGCGGCTCTGGCCCGGACCCAAGCCCCACGACCCCTCCCTCCCTATTTTCCCGGACATGTCCGGCTTTTTGGGATTTCCTCCCGGACAGGGATTTGAGGCCCAAAAAGCCGGACATGCCGGGAAAATCCAGACGTATGGTAACCCTACCGGTGTTACGTCTGGGTCTCTTGAAGGAAGGCTACGGGGTTGTGCAGCCACGATCGGAGGTTAAGCGAGAGCCCTCAAAAGGGGACAGTTATCTCTTGAGACAGCCCTTGGCTTTCCTGGGCACGCTCCGTAGTTCAGTCTTACTGGGAGCTGGGCTGCTGCTTCTGAGCGCTTTCTGCTACTTTTGCTCATTTAAAATGAGCCTGACGTTCCCCAAATCATTCACTGACATGGGTGAGGCGCGCGCTGGAGAATTGCCTGCTGTCCGACGGGTGCAATTCCGACCCTGCCACTTGATCAAAGGGTTGGGTCATTATCTTTAAAAAGTTGTGCCTGAATGAAAGGCTTTCTCCCGGCTCACATTCATTTCCAAGGGGGCGGGGGAGGGAGAGAAGAAGGGGGAAAGCCGGGCTAACCCTTGAAGGGGTATTTCATGGCACTCTCTCCCGGTGCGTCTCACTGAGCCCCACCGGCTGTACTGCAGCACAGGGTTACCTGGCTGGCGGCACTGACCGTGTTATTGGCCGCTCGGGACTTCCTTCCCGGTCCTGGTAAGTTCTCGGCGGCTTTCTCATTGTTCCTCGGGGGACTCGGGCTGTAGGGCTTTATGAACATGAAGTCACTCTTGGCGGACTCCGGGGTCAGTCAGACTTTGTAGCGGTAGCCCAGAGGGCCACTGCCCGCCAAATCCAGGCAGTTGGTGGGCACTTTGTTGCCCAAGGAGAACTCGGGCTTGATGTTAGAATTTTTGAAGAGGTTGGCGGGAATGCCGCCCCTGGAAATGTGCCGCCCCAAGCACCTGCTTGTTTTGCTGGTGCCTAGAGCCGGTCCTGCCTCAGAGCTCCCCGGGAAGGAGACTCCCTACTAAAACTCTCACCTCCACAATCTTCATCTCCTCCAGTAGACCCAGGCTCCGAGGTTCACTACATCTGGCACTTATTCCAAATCTCCACTTTTCTCCAAGGTTAGAGAGCAATATTGCTACACAGAGGAAGCTGCCGCTTGTTCACATCAACTACTCCCTGGCCAGGTGCGCTGCGCCCTCAGGCGCTGCTCTCCCTGCACCCCTCCCTCCAGACAGCTCCTCCTTCCTGGTGCTGAGCTCACCAGTAAGGGGTGGGTTAGCTTCTGCTGTCCCGTAGCAGCTAACTCTTCAGGCATTCAGAATACCGCAAGGCAACCATGTGACCAATTATCAGGCCATATGCACCCATCTATGTACACCCCTTGGTATCATACTGCCCCCCGTTTCAATCAGAGTCCAGCAGAATCTCATTGCCGTAGTAAGTGACCACTTCACAAATGTATTGATCCAACAACAACCCTGAGAGGTAGGGAAGTACTAATATCACCAGGGGGAACTGAGGCACAGAGAGACTAAAGGGCAGGGCTGGATTAACCCATAGGCTAATAAGGCTATAGCCTTAGGCCCTCCTATTTTTTAGGCCCTACTGGTCAGGCAGGGGGCGCGGCCGGGGCCCGGTGGAGGGGGGAGTGAGCTTTTCTCATACAGCCCTGCTGGAGCGCTCCTGCCAGTAGGAAAGGCAAAGCAGCCCCCTGTGGCTTGGAAGGAGCTCAGCTGGTAGCCTGCTGCATCTCCCCGCGCTGCAGGAACACACTGCCAGGGATCTGGTTAACACTGGTGACCGGGCACTACAAATCCAGTTACCACTGGAACCCGTGCCAGCCGTGGGTGTAGTTTGAGCAGGCATTGTCCCCCCCAGCACCCGGCACCACCCACCCCCAATTTCTTTGGAGCTCTGCTTAGCTGTCAGGGAGGGAAGAAGCTCCCTCTGTCCCTCTCCTTGGCTGAGGCTGGCAGGCAGCTCCAGGATCCTGGGTCCTAGTGCCCATCACTCTCATCTTCTATGTGTGCTGGGTCCTGTTTCTGGACAACTGGTGAGTGCCTAGTGGGGGCAGGGCAAGGGGGTAGTGGGGGGAAGAGGCAGTACCAGAGCAGTAGGGTGGGAAGCTTGCACAGAACCTGCACACACAGTATCCAGCTCCAGCCAGAACTATTGCCCCTCCCATGTATAAGGAATGAATTCCCTCCCACACATTTGTAGGAAAAACAAAACAAAACATCCCACTCTGGATACCAGCACTTTAACTTTTACAGAACCTTTCATCGAGGGGCTTCAGAGGTATGATGCACTGTGTTCAATACTGTATTGAACTGTACTAAAAATCAAAGAAATCCAATTTTTTAAATGTATTTTTCTGTACTGGGATGCCCAGGCAACCAAGATCTTTCCTTATGCTCAGCCTAGTTCCACAGGCCAACACATCTCTGTACTTGTAAGGGGTTGCAAAAGCACTGGAGGAAGCTCAATACACAATGTTGTAGGTTTCTCCCTCCCCTCTCCCTCAAGGATTTTAAATCCACTTCTTAGCAGGCTATGATAGACTGGCTGAATAGGCTAAAGGCAGATTCTGTCCATTTGCTGGTTCTCTAGCTGTTCAATCCATCATAAACCTCACATTTGATTTCTTTTGAGTTTCATTCCAAAAACTTAAAGCTAACTATACCTGAAGTTAGTTTTTTTGCCTCATTTTTCTGCCCCAACTCAAACTAACTTCTTTCTCAAGTGGAAAAAGTTGGGTAAGCATGGAATGTGTCAAGTATCAGAGGGGTAGCCGTGTTAGTCTGAATCTGTAAAAAGCAACAGTGCCACAGGACCCTCTGTTGCTTTTTTCATGGAATGTGTGTGATTCGAGAAGGGAATGAGAACACAGGCCAATTCCTGCTGACAGTTACACCTGAGTAGCATTATTGACTTCAGGGAGAACAGATTTTTGCACAAGACTAGATTTTTGGTCCCTTCTGCTTTTTCACATCTGGTATAAGCTGAATCTCATTCACTTTCCTCCCCTAAACTCTGAGCACTTTAAGGGGGGTAGGGAAAAAAGCAAGGTCTGCTTGATTTGCACATGCAAACGAAACAGGAAGCTCTCCCTTCATTCTACACTAGCCTTAAACAAACACCTGATATGATGTAACAAAGGTGTCACTACAGCAGTCTTGGTTGGACTGTTCTTTTGAAAGATCCTTAATGGTTCTTTTAAGATGCTGATTTTCAGTGAAGTCTTTTTGTTCAGGGGGGCAGAGAACACAACAGGGAATAGCTCTGTTTTGTCAACTCCTAGTCATTCAAAAGCTGAAAAGCTTTAGATTAAGTTTGTTTAATGTTTGTACAGTGATTTTGAAGAGCTAACATAGCACAGAAGTGCTAAATATCATGACTTGGGCAACCATCTAAAGATCTGTGTCACTTCTAGCTGTTACCTTTTTCTTACAGAAAGCTTAAAACAAACAAATGCAAACTGTAGGGGGCTGGTGCACACAGAACTCATGCTTAAAAAAACCTCAGGTCAGAGCTGCTGATCACACATTCTAGAATAGATAATTCTTAGTCCTGCCATGAGTGCAGGGGCTCGGACTAGATGACTTCTTGAGGTCCCTTCCAGTCCTATGATTCTATTCTATGATTCTAATTGTGGAAGAACGTGGTGACAGAATGGCCTGATGTGGTGAATCACTGGAGATTATCTACACGAACTGGTATCATCCCACAAATAATATTTGGGTTCAATGGGAAAACAGTAATTCATTGTCCTCAGCCAGTGCAACACTGGGAGGCAGCTTTCAGAGCAAGACAGCCTAAAATACAATGCCACCCAATGTAATTTTCCCACTACTACTTCCTCTACTTCAGTGGATTTTACACCGGAGTGGCAGGGCCGGCTCCAGGCACCAGCTTGCCAAGCAGGTGCTTGGGGTGGCCACTCCGGAGGGGGGCGGCACGTCCAGCTATTTGGCGGCAATTCAGCGGACGGTCCCTCACTCCCGCTTGGAGCGAAGGACCTCCCACAGAATTGCCGCCACAGATCGCGATCGCGGCTTTTTTTGGGGGGGGGGGGGGCGGCAAAAACCCTGGAGCCAGCCCTGCTGAGTGGTTTTCTTTTACATAATAAAAGCTGGCTGCCTCCCAGACTGCAGTCAGAGTGAGATAGGGTATGCGGTGTAGAGTCCATAGCTTGTGGGAAACACCTGCAGGGCTTGGCTTTGCACTGTGCCATGTGGAGAGCTGAGGGAAGCACAAGGTTGAAAGAGGTGAGCAGGATGGGGAATGTTGCAGTGTTCATCCTCATGTAGATGAGCCCCCCACTACCTAGGAGGAAGGAGGCCTAAGAGAAGGACAGCGTAGCATCCCACGTGCTACCTCTTACTCAGAAGTATCTGTTTGAAGAATGGAGTGTAGTGAGAGTAGAATAAACTTGTTAATTTTACATAAATAAATAATATGTAAATATGTATGCAGAGAAATGTTTGATGACTTCATAATGGTTTTTGCAACATGTAATTCATACTTAGGCCCTTTCCTCCCATTAGCCTTAGATGCCTCATAACCTTAATCTGGACCTGCTAAAGGGCCAGATTTTTAAAGTCTATGGGAGATAGGCACCTAAATACATTTAAAAATCAGGTCCAAAGTGACGTGTCTAAGGTCACACAGGAATTGTGTAGCAGACCAGGTCTCATCGGCACATGTATATTCTAACCACTGGACCATCCTTCATCTGCTTAGAATCATAAGTCCATTGTCAGGTACCTAAGTAAGTGACCTGGTTTTAAAAATGCTGAGCTCCTGTTGTCTGCCACTTTTGAAAATCAGACTACTGACTAAGGTGTCTAACTCTGGATTTACAGGGAGCCTAACTTTAGGCACCCATTTTTCAAAATCCTGCCCAATACCCTGAAGACTTAATAACTAAAATAGGATAATTAAAAGACATAAATCCAAAGATGGAACTTATTTGTGTGGTGATACAGTGAAGGGCTTTTTCATCTGGAGTCTTGTTTGGGTTTCCCTGCTATGGTGACAAGGGCAACGGATGACTTTCTGATTGCTCAGGGCACAAAAGAAGGATTTGTCACTGCGGAGTGTTGCACAGCTTTAAGCAACTCTGGCAGGTTGTTCGGAGACAAATTTTATGTACTGGAAAAGTTTTCCTCCCTCCTTGGACCTGCCCAGGAAGGTGTTAATGACAGGAACGGATTGTGGTCTTGCCTGATGTGGAACTCTTGGGATCATTTGTTGCGGGAGTAACCTGAATTTCAGGTTTCAGCTTTTCACATAAGACTAGAGATGGAGAAAACTAAAACAATAAAGACCCTGATAATGGATGAAGGAATCCTGTCGACACTTCCATGCCAGCTGGGAAATCTGACACACACAGAGCTCCTTGTAATTTACTCTTGAAGCGTTTAAATGGGATTTTGCAATGCTATGATCTACTTAGTGTCTTGAAGCATAGAAACTAGAAAGGGAGACAAATTTGGCCCATTATGGCCCCTTGGCACCTACGGAGTGCCACTAAGGAGCTGGAAAGCTGCCCTAAATGGGCAGCTGAGAAATGCCCCCTGCGCAGAGGACTCCCTGGCTGTCATAACAGACCTTTGGGGGTTACTGCAGCCAACATTAATTAGGGCAGCTCTGAGGCTGCTCTAACTTTTGTCAGGAGCTGAACCAGTCCCCAGTATCCCTGGGAATCAGGGGAGAGCAAGGATGGCATATAGGCACTTTTGCTTCCACGCTGAACAGAGCTCAGCTGTACCCAAGAATCAGGGCCTGTGCGTCTGCCCAGCTCAAATGCTTAAAACGATTAATGCCAACAACAGCCAAGACCTCCACTGAAATCAGGGAGCCAGCAGAAGCTAAGCAGATAAAACGAACAGCACCGTCCAAACAGGTCTGCAAGTGTGTGTTGCGCATGCAAACGCACACAGAGCTAACTCTGTGAGCAAAGTCACTCAGACAGCAACTAGAAACCAGCCACAAAATTTATCCTGCTATTTTCTCCAGGGAATTTCTAAGGGGAAAGAAAACCAGTTTTTCTTCCTTGAGCGCACAGAAGAACTAAACAATTGGGCTGTTTGTGCGGATGAATGGGGGGCCTGTGAAAGGCGATGGCCCTCTGCAAGGAAATCCAGGTATCGACCTTTTACCCACTCCTAAGAACAATCCTTGTTTTCACAGGCGAAACACTGAACGGAGCATTAAACTCCAACTCCCATTCAGGCAGACGGTCCCTGTTAATCCATTAAAGGCCTGACTCCCACCACACCCTGAGCTGCCCACCTGGCTCAGGGCAGGGGGACACTGCTCAGCACAGCAGGAATCCACAGGCAAAGCTGCGCAGATTAGTAGCTCTGTGTATCTCAGAGCTGACACCAAATTCAAATATTAATTTTTCCTCTTTGGTGGTGCATAGAAGAGTCCAACTCCCATAGGTATTTCAATCCCAAATAGGCCATTCATTCCCCAGGATATGACAACTGCTCCCCTGATTGGTCAGGATTAAGGCAAGGACTTCAGACCTCCCTGATTTCATCCACATGCCCTCCACCCAGGCCTGTCCCCTCTATGGGCAGAATCAAAAGGTGCCCTGTTGAATACAAACAAAAAAGATAGTCTGTGTTCATGTTGCTCTGAGCTAGTTAGAAAATGCTGCATCTCTGAAGTGCCAGGCAAGCGGCCTGTCCCAGAGAGAGCGGCTTTGAGAGAGGGTACAGACGGCTCGTTGAGCTAAGGGGAGGTTATTCAGAGATGGTGCTAGCCACAAAGGGAATGTGGGCTTGGCTTGCTGGGCGGGAGGCTCTGCCAGAGACGTGTGTGTGGTAGGGAGGATGGCAGGGGCAGGGCCGGCGCTTCCATTTAGGCGACCTAGGCGGTCCCCTAGGGCGCCAGGATTTGGGGAGGCGGCATTTTGCCACCCTCTGCGGCAATTCGGCGGCGGGGGGGTCCTTCCGCGCTCCGGGTCTTCGGCGGCAATTCTGCGGCGGGTACTTCACTCGCTCCGGGACCCGCCGCCGAAGTGCCCCGAAGACCAGGAGCGCAGAAGGACCCCCCGCCGCAGAATTGCCGATGACGACCGGGAGCGCGGAAGGATCCCCGCCTAGGGCGCCAAAAACCCTGGCGCCGCTCCTGGGCAGGGGGATGAACTGAAGTACATCATTTACCTCAGCCAGGTCTGCCTGGGAATTTCCCTTTATGTAGCTGTTCAGGGGGAATTCAGAGCCATCCATGACCCCCTGGGCTGGTACCCCGATAGGAGGGTGATGGTCACATTAGAAACACCTATGTAGGAAGAAAAAATAGGTAAATTAAAGCCAATTAGGACCATAGCCCGGCAAAATATCAGATGAGAACAGAGAGCCTGACTCTGAGCTGCCTTAAAGAATAACATGAGGCCAGTGAGCAAGGGACGGATGTGCCATCGCAGTGCTGGAGAGCACAGTCCTCTCTCAAAGGGACGGGCAGTGGCCTGGCAGGCTTCTCCACACTTCTCTGCCAACATGCCTTGCCCCGACCTGGAAGAGCCACCTCCACATGCAAGAAGGGCTTAATCTCCCCAGCCCATGTAGCGCCTGGGCTCCTAGACAGACAAGCGGAGTGGAGCGTAGGCCAGAGGGAAGGATCCGGCCAGAGCAAGTTTCAGGGATTGGCCTTCTAAAGATGTTTTGAAACCTTTAGGATGTTGGGTAAGTGAAATGAGCCTGGAGGCAGCATTACACAGCAGGGCTGGCACTTCAGCCAGGTCAGCCCTGCTGACGTGCAGGGAGAGCAACGGGGCAGCGGCAGCATAACAGGTGTCATGCGACAAGGATGCCGATGGATTTGGAACCCTAATGATTAATCAGTGTGGCTGGCAGAAAGGTGACCTCATTCGCCCCCCATCCCCCTCCATATGGGGAAAGGTGGGAGTTGTTGGGGGGGGGGGTCTAGAAGTGCTATAGCTCTAACAAGTTAGGGGCTTGATATAGAAATTACTGGGTGAGGTTCTCTGGCCTGGGCTATGAAGGAGGTCTGACTCAGATGATCAGAATGGTCCCGTCTGGTAATAAAATCTATGGCTCTATGAATCTCATTATCAGACTTATTATCAGGCAGGGGCAGCGTCCCATTCTCAAAGCCAGAAGCTTGTCAAGAAAATTTGCTGTTGGTTCAGACGAATGGGCCAACCTTGAGGCCTCTGGTCTCTTGTATTCACACCAGGCACAAGTTGCCACGGATTCACCCCGCCTTTGATTAACAGTCTGTAGCACACACCGCACAGATTCACTTCAACCCAGAGGGTCCTCAACCTTCCAGTTCGAAAGGGCTATTGTGAAGAATCGTCCTCTCCATTCCCTGGTGAGCGCATGCTTCAGCCTGGCCCGTGGTTAAGTAAATACGCAAACCAGGCAGGCTCCTGCTCCTGAGAGCTGCGGGGGGTTCATGTTTCTCTGGGCTCCTGTGAATTACGCTCTCCGTGTTTGGATAAAGAGACCCCCCCCACAGACCCGGCCCCTGATCATTTTAAGGAAAACAAATAGTTTCCTTGCTAGCCACACAGGCTGCCCCCGCAGAGCAGGCTGCCTGTCAGAGGTGTGCTGACAGCAGTCCCGCAGGGCTGTTATTAATGGAGTCCGGGAAGGAGGGGGACCAGCATGAGTGTGCAGCTCGCTCTCCTGGAATCCTATCTGCTTACCACAAACGTGGCAGTGACAAGCAGTCCAGAGCGCTGCAGACACTGGGACTGATCGGTCCATGGCATTCTCTTTCTTGTTTTCTGCAAACAAGACACAGTCGTGCATCCACAGGCCCCACTGCAAGGGCAATGACAACTGGAGTTCTCTGAGGGGCAGCACCCTCCGTCGTACCTGCGTCACCTGCATTGCTTGGGGACTTGCCCATCCCCAGCACAACTCTGCAGGCATCAATGGATGTGACTTATAGAGCTGGACGTCAGTGGGGTTACACTAGGGACAAATCTGGTCCAATAGGTAAACAGCCTAATGAAATCCGGAGCAATAGCACATTCTCTTATGCCATCCTCTGCTCAGCCATGCTGGAGCCAGTCCTGGCCAGCCTACCCTATGCCTTAGGGTGGGGCTAGTGTTGAAGTAACTCCCAAACCCCAGCCTGTGAGACTGGCTTGTTGAATTAGCCCCTCCACAGTCTGTGGGGTAGAAAGCTGATCTCAGGCGTATGACCATCTTTGCCTTGATGGTTCCTGAGACGGGGACCTGGTGAAAGGTACCATTTGTACAAACAAGCGAAGCATTTGGGGCGCGACTGCGGAACTAAAAATGGACTAAATGGACTGATGTGATGCGATTTAACTGCAAACACAGAGGGAGTTGGGCACTTAAAAGGGACCGCACTGTTTGGGGATCCTCTTACAGGGCAGCCTTCAAAAACAACTCGTGTCAGACTCCACTTTGGACCCCCAAGTACAAGCAAATGAGTCCTGAGGGGACCCTGCCTCCCCTTTGCTATTCAGGCACTGATTAGTGAGGAGCTCAGCAAAGAATTCATACTGAATAACCACATCCCAAAATGTGAAGTATGCTCCCATCCAGCACAGAAACCCTGCTCAGAATGGGTCAACCCAACTTCACAACAGATCCTCACAGTCTCTTGCCTTGCTGGGCTGCCCTCCCTACCCTTAGTGGCTACTGGGACAAGAACAGACATGCGTTATGGATACTGCACAACGGAATGAGCTAGAGGCCAGGGCTGTTTATGGGGCGTGAGGACACATCCCGCCGTCTCCTGACCCAGCCGCATACTTGTGAGCATAGGCTTCGATTACTTGAGGGTGCAAAAGGCACAAGTCACTATTAACAGGTTCTTTGCTCAGGTAGCTACTTGAGATTTGTTATAGGAAACGAGACTGGTGAGTTACGTACAGAAAGGCAGGAGGACTTTATTCAGTACCCAAATAAAAACAAATAATTGAAAAATAAGAAGTATAAGAACAACAAGATAAGTAGAGCAAAGCAACCTCCTACACTGCACATACTCACAACCTGGGAGGCCATCAGAAGTGCAGATGGAAAGAATAGTAAGTGGAGCAGGCCCATAATGGGATTGACAATAAGGTTTCTACCATCCTGTCATCCCAATGTCCCAACTGGAGGTTGGTTTGACAATATTTTATAAGCATGTTTCTTTATATCTGGGTCCATATTGGATTAGGTCTCACCTCTTGCCCACGTTTCTTATTCTGGGTTGGCCATAATTAGGGTTCCAACAGCTTACGTAAGCTACTGCATCAATACATTTCCCAGTGGTCTGGATATGTGAATGTGGTTTCATTCCATGGTTACATGCACCAAAAAGCCTCTAAAGATCTGCTATTTTACGATCAATCTGTTATTTTGCAGTTTATATGTTTATTACAAGATACGTGTTGCTAAATCGCCTGACCCTAGCCTAGGTCAAGCACTTAAGCTAACTATTTAGCCTTACACTAACTGCTGGGGCAAATTAGGCCTCAAGTTTGTTACAACGCCTATTTCAAATACTTTAAAATCTCGTTTCCCCCAAGTTGCATTGCAGTATAACGTTAATTATTTTTATTATCACTTCCATCCTACCCTATCCAGTGGGGGGGGGGTGTCTAGTACCAAGGTAACTCCCAGACCCCAGGCTGTGAGATTATAAAATTATCCCTCCTTAGTATGTTTCGTAGAGAGCTGATCTCAGGCATATGATCATCTTTATCCCAATGGACACATGGACCCCAGCTCCCAACTTCAGAGGCTCCTGTCAACTTGGCAGGCCGGGCTTCCTGGACTTCCAGGGCCATTAGCACCTGGGTAAGAAAATCCCTCTCTCCCTCCCTCCAGTTCTCAGCTCCCCATCCAACCAGACAGGACTGCCCTAGATCCTGGCTCGCACAGAGGGCAGGGAGAGGTCCTCAGACCCTCCCAAAAGGGCAACCCCTCCCCGAAACCAAAATAAAATTGCCACCCATGACTTACAAATTATAGTATTCTCCAGCCACTCAATCCAAAACTCCCTTTGCCATAGGTGGGGGTTTCATAATGTTAATTGAAGGTTGAGTTCACAGCCATGAATCTCAATGAGGTTTGTGATTCATCCAGTCATTAATACCTCCCTGTTTAACAGTATGACATAGCAAAGGAAACCATATTTGGGAAGCAAAGTCAAATGACCCCAAATTTGAGTCACTAAAGCAGTCCTGCGTCTCCATGATACACACAGATTTTCAGAGCAATCTGAGTAACCATTTGGATTATAGAGCACTTACAAGTATCACACTTTAAAGCATATAAAATGGCAGGCATGGAAAACCTCTAGCCGTTTTTCTGTATTGGCGCATGTGCGCTGTAAAAATACTGTTCTTCAATACCATTCTCAATTTGGATCCACCAAAGATATAGTGGATGTCATGTATTACCTTGGGTAAAAGTCCACAGACAGACCATTTTGACCTGCATCTCAACAACATTTTGATCTCCGGGGCTGCACAAAAAACAACACCACATAGAAACTGTTTGGAAACTGGATATTTTTTTCAGGGCATATATCACCACAATTCCAATCTTAAATGGCCCCAAATTTGGGTCACTAACCCTACTCAGGCACACCAAATTTCAAAGGAATCTGACTAAGCATGGCAATATTAGAAGACTAAGGGTATGTCTACACTACGAAATTAGGTCGAATTTATAGAAGCCGGTTTTATAGAAATCGGTTTTATACAGTCGATTGTGTGTGTCCCCACATAAAATGCTCTAAGTGCATTAAGTCAGCGGACCGCGTCCACAGTACCGAGGCTAGCATCGACTTCTGGAGCGTTGCACTGTGGGTAGCTATCCCACAGTTCCCGCAGTCTCCGCCACTCATTGGAATTCTGGGTTGAGATCCCAATGCCTGATGATGCAAAAACAGTGTCGCGGGGGGTTCTGGGTACATGTTGTCAGGCCCCTCCCCCTCCATCAGAGCAATGGCAGACAATCGATTCGCACCTTTTTACCTGGGTTACCTGTGCAGACAACATACCATGGCAAGCATGGAGCCCGCTCAGCTCAGCTCAGCTCACCGTCACCATATGTCATCTGGGTGCCGGCAGACGTGGTACTGCATTGCTACACAGCAGCAGCTAATTGCCTTTTGGCAGTAGACGGTGCAGTATGACTGGTAGCCGTCATCGGCTATCTGGGTGCTGGCAGACGTAGGGCTGCATTGCTATACAGCAGCAGCTCCTTGCCTTTTGGCAGTAGATGGTGTATTACAACTGGTATCCATTGTCGTCGTCTTCCTCAGTGAGTTCGGTTAGAGGCACCTGGGCAGACATGTTTTGTCTCCTGGAGACTCAGTCCTGCGGGCAGTCCTATTGAACTGTCTTGACGATGATGGCTAGCAGTCGTAATACAGCATTTTCTGCCAAGCACCCAGAAGATGCCGATGGCTATCAGTCATGCTGCACCGTCTGCTGCTAGCCTAAGATGTAAAAGATAGATGGACCAGATTTGTTCTGTATTCATTTGCTTCCCCCTCCCTCCATGAAATCAACGGCCTGCTAAACCCAGGGTTTTGAGTTCAATCTTTGGGGGGGCCATTCTGTGTGACAGTTGTTTGTGTTTCTCCCTGATGCACAGCCACCTTTGTTGATTTTAATTCCCTGTAAGCCATGTCGTCACTCGCCCCTCCCTCCCTCCCTCCCTCCGTCAGACAATAGTTTCGCGCCTTTTTTCAGCCCAGACGCCATAGCACTGGGATCATGGAGCCTGCTCAGATCACCGCGGCAATTATGAGCACTATGAACACCACGCGCATTGTCCTGGAGTATATGCAGAGCCAGAACATGCCAAAGCAAAACCAGGCGAGGAGGCGATTGCAGCGCGGCGACGAGAGTGATGAGGAAATTGACATAGACATAGACCTCTCACAAAGTACAGGCCCCAGCAATGTGCAAATCATGGTGTTACAGGGGCAGGTTCATGGTGTGGAACGCCGATTCTGGGCCCGGGAAACAAGCACAGACTGGTGGGACCGCATCGTGTTGCAGGTGTGGGACGATTCCCAGTGGCTGCGAAACTTTCGCATGCGTAAGGGCACTTTCATGGAACTTTGTGACTTGCTTTCCCCTGCCCTGAAGCGCCAGAATACCAGGATGAGAGCAGCCCTCACAGTTGAGAAGCGAGTGGTGATAGCCCTGTGGAAGCTTGCAACGCCAGACAGCTACCGGTCAGTCGGGAATCAATTTGGAGTGGGCAAATCTACTGTGGGGGCTGCTGTGATCCAAGTAGCCAACGCAATCAAAGACCTGCTGATATCAAGGGTAGTGACTCTGGGAAACATGCAGGTCATAGTGGATGGCTTTGCTGCAATGGGATTCCCAAACTGTGGTGGGGCGATAGACGGAACCCATATCCCTATCTTGTCACCGGAGCACCAAGCCACCGAGTACATAAACCGCAAGGAGTACTTTTCAATGCTGCTGCAAGCCCTGGTGGATCACAAGGGACGTTTCACTAACATCAACGTGGGATGGCTGGGAAAGGTACATGATGCTCGCGTCTTCAGGAACTCTGGTCTGTTTCAAAAGCTGGAGGAAGGGACTTTCTTCCCGGACCAGAAAATAACCGTTGGGGATATTGAAATGCCTATCGTTATCCTTGGGGACCCAGCCTACCCCTTAATGCCATGGCTCATGAAGCCGTACACAGGCAGCCTGGACAGTAGTCAGGACCTGTTCAACTATAGGCTGAGCAAGTGCCGAATGGTGGTAGAATGTGCATTTGGACGTTTAAAAGCACGCTGGCGCAGTTTACTGACTCGGATAGACCTCAGCGAAGCCAATATTCCAATTGTTATTGCTGCTTGCTGTGTGCTCCACAATATCTGTGAGAGTAAGGGGGAGACATTTATGGCGGGGTGGGAGGTTGAGGCAAATCGCCTGGCCGCTGATTACGCGCAGCCAGACACCAGGGCGGTTAGAAGAGTACAGCAGGGTGCAGTGCGCATCAGAGAAGCTTTGAAAACCAGTTTTGTGACTGGCCAGGCTACGGTGTGAAACTTCTGTTTGTTTCTCCTTGATGAACCCTTCCCCCCACCTCCCCCGGTTCACTCTACTTCCCTGTAAACTAACCACCCTCCCCTCCCCCCTTCGAGCACTGCTTGCAGAGGCAATAAAGTCATTGTTACTTCACATTCATGCATTCTTTATTAATTCATCACACAACTAGGGGGATAACTGCCAAGGTAGCCCGGGAGGGGTGGGGGAGGAGGGAAGGAAAAGGACACACTGCAGTTTAAAACTTTAAAACTTTAACACTTATTGAAGGCCAGCCTTCTGATGCTTGGGCAATCATCTGGGGTGGAGTGGCTGGGTGGCCGGAGGCCCCCCCACCGCGTTCTTGGGCGTCTGGGTGAGGAGGCAATGTAACTTGGGGAGGAGGGCTGTTGGTTACACAGGGGCTGTAGTGGCGGTCTCTGCTCCTGCTGCCTTTCCTGCAGCTCAACCATGCGTTGATATCAGGGTGAGTTCAGGGGTTACTGGTTCCAGGTCCAGGGTGATAAACATATCCTGGCTGTTGGGGAAACCGGTTTCTCCGCTTCCTTGCTGTGAGCTATCTTCATTGTCTTCAACATTGTCTTCCTCGTACCCCGAACCCGCTTCCCTGTTGCGTGATTCGCCATTGATGGAGTCAAAGCACACGGTTGGAGTAGTGTTGGCTGCACCCCCTAGCATGGCATGCAGCGCCGCGTAGAAGCGGCATGTGTGCGGCTCTGCCCTGGACCTTCCGTTTGCCTCTCTGGCTTTGTGGTGGGCTTGCCTTATCTCCTTAATTTTCACGTGGCACTGCTGTGCATCCCTGTTATGGCCTCTGTTCTTCATGGCCTTTGAGACTTTTTCTAATATTTTGCCATTTCGTTTACTGCTACGGAGTTCAGCTAGCACTGATTCGTCTCCCCATATGGCGAGCAGATCCCGTACCTCCCGTTCGGTCCATGCTGGAGCTCTTTTGCGATCCTGGGACTCCATCATGGTTACCTGTGCTGATGAGCTCTGCGTGGTCACCTGTGCTCTCCACGCTGGGCAAACAGGAAATGAAATTCAAAAGTTTGCGGGGCTTTTCCTGTCTACCTGGTCAGTGCATCTGAGTTGAGAGTGCTGTCCAGAGCGGTCACAATGAAGCACTGTGGGATAGCTCCCGGAGGCCAATAACATCGAATTCCGTCCACACTACCCCAAATCCGACCCGCAAAGGCCGATTTCAGTGCTAATCCCCTCGTCGGAGGTGAAGTAAAGAAACCGGTTTAAAGGGCCCTTTAAGTCGAAAAAAAGGGCTTCGTCGTGTGGACGTGTCCAGGCTTAATTCGATTTAACGCTGCTAAATTCGACCTAAACTCGTAGTGTAGACCAGGCCTTAGACACACCCTTTGTGCACTGACCCCATATAGCAGCCAGCTGGGAGGAGGCAGCAGAGCTGGTAGTGGAGAGACAAGGAGGAGGAGACAAGCATGAGAGAGGGGGCTGGGGTGCCCTGCCAGGAGGGGAATGCGGGAGAGCCTCTCCCACTGTGAATTCTGTAATAGTGGGATCCTGAGGACGCATGCAGCAGACTTGGCTTGTGGGCAGGGCTCATTCGTCATAAGCTCAGCTCTCCAGCACATACATAATCAGGTATAGCCAGCCAGACCTCCTGGGCCCAGCGCCTAGGCTGTCACCTGCCATGTACATCACAGAGGCTGTCAGGGTATGACTGCCTCTAATGGGTTGCCCTGAGAACGTGCTCATCCCTGGACAAGACACACAGTCCTGTGCAGCACAGAGCCTAGGAGAGCCTTGTAACCCAGGCCAGGCCTGTAGCTGGGCCCTCCTGCTTTTCTGCAAAGCCTGGCAAGGGCAGCTCAGTTTGTACAGCACAAGATTTTCTCATGGTGCCTCTGATCACTTTTTATTTTTCCAGCATAACTCCCTGCTTCACGGATAGGCCGAGGGCATCGCGAGGACAGCGCTGACCCAGATCCCTGTGTCCTGGACTCTCCAGATCCCTGCAGGCTGTATGCTGGGGCTCAAATGGAGCCTCTGGCACAATTACAAATAAACTTGTTTATGCCTCAGCTTTGCCATTGGGGATTCCTGAGTCTCATTGTCTCTCCTTCAGTTCTCTATTGAACAATCTATGAATAATGAGTTAAGGAATGGCAGGAGCCAGGGGTGGGAGGCCAGGAGGTACATCAGGAAGTGAACGTGGTTGATTATTTAAGCTCCGGAGGCAGATATTGTAGAATCGGGGCCAAATGATCTTGTTACTGCCAAAGAAAAATGTCCTGACAGTATCTTTAGGCAGATGTCACAAGGGGTGTGAGGTAGAAGCTTTGCCTGGAATCTAAATGGTCCTGCTCAAAACGTCTTCTTGCGCCAGAGATACGTAAGGCCCCATTCAAAATCAAGGATCCACCAAACACAAAGAACATTAAACTGAGAGCTCTATCACTTGTGATGTATCTCCAAAAATGAATGCAAAATGAGACAGACAGACAGACACACATACACAGCAAATTCCCTCAGCTGGCAGCTAGAAAGCAGCTCTGTGAGGCATCCTGCCATCTCTCTCTCCCAGGGAACTTCACAGAAGAAGCAGGTTTTCTTCCTGGAGTACACAGAAGAGTTAAACAACTGGGCTGCTTGGCTGTGCTTTGAAAGGCAAATGCCCTCTGGAAGGGAGCTCTTCCTGCTGACTTTCCCCCCATTTTTGGACCATTCCTGGCTTCCACAGGTTAAACGCTGAACTGAGCATAGTTTGCAAAAGTCCAACTCCTGTTGTGCTCCCAAATCTCCGTGGGGAGAACTGCAGAGCTCAGCAAAGCTCAGGAGAGCTGGAGCCCTGCACAATCCACAGTCACATATTGGCTTTTCTTCATATTTCCTTTCCTCAGCAGAATCCCCCTTGAACCCGCCCACAATAACAAAGGGTTGAAAATTCACCTGAGATTGACCCCTCAGCCACTTTCAGATAGACACGTTGCACAGACACATTCGCTACCCGCACAAGTCAGCCCCTGCTGAGTCCAAGAAAGACCCCAACTGGCCTCCCCCGGGATTTAATGAAATGTGTGGCACGGCCTCAAGGCTCATGTGACATAAATAACCCTGAAGTCTCACACACAGTCAGGAGCAGAACCAACATCTGCTACCAGCCATAGGTGTTTTCACCCAGGAGACCAAAACTGCTCCCCTGAAAGGCCAGGATAAAGTTGGGAACAATCCTGACTTCATCTCACAGGCCCTGCATCTGCACCTGCCCCTTTGTGAGCAAAATAAAAGGTGCCCTGTTTAAAAACACACAGAGAGAGAAAGTAAGAGAGAGAGAGAGAGAGAGAGAGAGTGACTGTGTGGCCCATCCCAGAGAGAGCAGCTTTGAGGAGGGAACAGTCGCGATCGGCGGCACTTCGGCGGCAGGTCCACCATGCCGCTTTCTTCTTCAGCGGCACTTCAGCGGCAGGTCCTTCCCTCCGAGAGGGACCGAGGGACCCGCCACTGAATTGCAGCTGAAGAGCTGGACATGCAGCCCCTTCTCCTTGGCCACCCCAAGCACCTGTTTGCTGCGCTGGTGCCTGGAGCCGGCCCTGGGTGCTAGTCACAAACGGAGCGTGGGCTTCGCCTGCTGGGCGGGAGGCTCTGCCAAACCAGCTCCCCTTTCCACTGAGGTGTGGGGGAGGCGGGAGGTGAGCTGCGATGCTTCACATACCTCAGCCAGGCCTTCCTGGGAATTTTCCTCCCTGGCGCTTTTCAGGGGAAGGATCAAGGGCACCTACAAACTGGATGACACTGGCGCAGTCAGTAAATTGTAGCATCCACTGTCAACATCTGCAGCAATGCACAGTACAGGCTATTTGGACTTAGGGGAAAGGTCTGATTTGCTAGTAGGGAAGGCGATGGGTAATGCAGAGAAGGCAAGAGGATCAGTTTCAGGTGGTGGCTCTCAGCTCTTTGGTTCAGCTGGTAAAGTCCAATCCTGCTTCACTTTAAGACAGAGAGAAGGAGTGAGAAAAGAAAAGCAAAAGAGGAGGAAAACGCAGCTTTTGTCTGATGGCTGCGGATCAGTTGCTGGAAGATCATGGGCAAAGCACAAGGCATCTGAGCCAGTTAACCACTCCCATGGGAAAATGTGTGGCTAAAACTTACTATTATCAATATTTTCCTCTGGCCAGTCTGTTCTGGTGAAGCTTTTATTATGACCCGGCTGCTCGGTATGGCTGGTAGCTTGCTAAACTGGTCACAGCAGAGTGTTGCAAGGTTAGATTTGTCCTAGTGACTCAACCAGGCTTGTATTAGGCAGAAGGCTAAATGGGAGAGACAGATAGAAGTCAGGAAGAACAAGGTGGAGTTGCAGCTGTCATGCCAGGGAGGGAGGAATAGAAGACACCTTTGGTTCACACTTCAGGAGCTGCTCAGGATACAGCCAGGGAGATGGCGAGGTCATTTGGCTCCTCCT
The DNA here is from genome assembly GCF_028017835.1 of Emys orbicularis. NCBI lineage: Eukaryota > Metazoa > Chordata > Testudines > Emydidae > Emys > Emys orbicularis. The sequence goes on along the minus strand of NC_088694.1, from coordinate 20,423,883 downwards.
CCTCAGCTGGTCTGCTGAGGACACCTTTCGGACTCAGGAGAAAAGAGGCAGTTCAGGCCCTGGGTCTCAGCCTGATGGTGACACTGGTTGATGTGGAGAGGTTGATGCTGCCCACTGGGCCCCCTGCGGCTGAATAAATTGCCAAGAGCTCCTCCAAAAGAAATGACCAGAAAGCATGGCCACTTTCTCCCATGAAAATTGTCCAGTCAAAACTATTTTCCAGTAGCCCAGATGTGGCCACGTCCTCTCATCATGAGAAGAGTCTTCTCTGCTGTTCTAACAATTAGGGAACCTCACCAGATGCCTTGAAAGGCCCTGCTCAGCCATTCTATCATCCACACACACTCCGCTCACACCAGTTCTTTAACTGTACTCTGAAGTTTCTTTCCTGACATGCTTATAGGTCACAGAGACGCCTTGTCACCTTTCATCTGCTTTGGACAATTAGAGACTTCAGCCAAGGGAGACTTCAGCCCAACAGCTCCCAGCTATTCATAAAAACAGCAGCACAAATTAAAGACTGTGAGAAATGAAATGTTGCACTGACGCTGGCAGCACTACAAATGTCATGGCTGGGAGTTCCTGGGTCTGCGCCGTCTGATGGGGTGTGTAGAGGGATGAATGGTCTTTAAGCCACCTTGCTGCTTCTCTGACCTTGGGGCTGAAACAACCTCTGGCAGAATTGAGAACAGCCAAAGAGCTGCTCTACGTTGTGTCAACCGGAAATCACTCTGCCAACCAAAGATCAGCTGGAGCACAGTGTTCTGCTCCCACCCTCTTGCAGCCAGCCCTGAAACTGCCCCTCTCTGCCCCCTACGCAGAGGCTAGCAGAGTGGGTGGCAAGGGCTGGCTACACCAGCTGAATGCCCCTCTGGATTCTTCTCCATTGGTGTTAGCTTGTTCCTTTCCTTCTCCATTTTGTAACATACTAAAGTGTAGAATTAATAAACACCTGAAAATATTCATATATATAATTGCTTAAATAAATATGTACCCTTTGAGGTATCAAAAAGATGTACCAAATATGTACAGTGTGAAGGCTCAATTTAGATGTCAATCAATATGTTGTAATGGTTATATCAACCAAGGAAAATGCACCTTTCCTTAGAAAATAACTGAAGTACAAATGGAAAAGATGATTAAAATCAACAACTTAAATCAAAGCTTCCACTTGGTGATTTAAATCATTATTTAAATCGCGTCCTGGGTGTCAGAGCTTGTCATGTTTCCGCGCCATACCGTACACATTTTCTGGTCAGCCATGAACCCTACAATTTTCCAATTAAAGTTCTTCCAGCATTTTGTCATGGTTTTGTTGAGTCTGAACTTTTGATGAGCTTAAACTTAACCCAGACTTGATGTCTCTGTCTGAACTTTTAATCAAAGCTCTGACCTGCGAACTACTCATGACACCCCCTTCCCCTTAAGTAGCAATCTCCCCTTTTGTCTTTTTGAATCTACATTTTAACCTGTTTTATCCTGTAGAATCTTGATTGATTATGCATGACCATTATGATCTGTTAATCACTTTGTTTACTTCTGTGTATAAATATTGATGCTCACCCCTAATAAACTTGCCACACTTACTCCGAAGCCTTTTAAGCTAAGGATAGTGTGAGCCCGTTGATCAACGAATTGGTGTCTGGTCTCTGACAGATTGTGAGCCCCATACCAACTCCGCACGAACTCGGGTGCTGGAGAGGTGAGTAAGGACTTGCTTTTTACCTAACAATTTGGGGGCTTGTCCGGGATTTCCTTCTGGTGCGGTGCCTCTGTCCAGTGGTCAGACCACTCATATACGAATTGGCAGGCGCCACGGGAGATTTCTCCCAGCCAATTCAATATTGAGGGGTCGTGTACTGGACAGCAGGATAAACGCCAGTTGGAGGGCTCCTGTCAGACACCATGGGTCAAGGGACTAGCGTGCCTCTTGAGAGTCCGTTGGGGATTGTAAATAAGTTATGGAACGAAGGGAAACTCCCAGTACAGACAGAAATGTCTAGGAGGAAGTTGTACACACTGTGTGTAAGGAATTGGACTGGGTATACCGCGGTATTGGCCGACCCGGAGATGAGGTGGCCTTCGTATGGCTCTTTCGAACAGGCTGCCTTAAGAGGAGTAAGGAGCCAGATCGAAAAAGACCATCCGGGACAGTTATGTTACTGGTTTTGTTGGGACACAGCAGCAGAGCTGTGGAAATCTTTAAAAATTATGACAGTCAGGTATTCTCCCGAGAGTGAATCCCCTCCATGTTATTTCGATGAAGGGTGTAAACCACGGCGTGTTTTAACTCGTCAGTTGGTCCCCACTGCGCCTGCCCCTATTCCTCCGCAGGGGGACTCTCTCCAGAGCGCAGAGGGAAATCTGCAGGACTCCAGATCGGAATCTCTGCAGAGGGATAAGGGGGAAATGGAAGGGCACACCTCGGGAGGAGTAATTACTAGGCAAAAGATCAAGCAAATGCAGCAGGATGCATATCCCTCCCCTGGGGACGCCCAGAGGGTCCGGTCGCATCCGCAGATACTTACACCAGGGACGAATACACCCCTGCACCACCAGCCCAGCCCGTTCCTCAGGCCTGGATCAACTACAGGCAACAGCAGCAGCTGCAGCAAACTCAGCCTCCTCAATGACGGTACCCCGGGGGCGAAGGCAAACAATGTGATGGTCTTATTTCCTTAATGTCTTTAGCGGGCTCCTTCCTCACTTTCTCCCCTCCCAGCAAAGAGCCTCGTCTAACCCTTTCAGTCCAAGGACTGCCTGTCTCTTTCCTCACTGATACTGGAGCTACTTTCTCTCTTTTAAATCATGCCCCCTCTCCCTGGCTATCCTCTGAGGTTAAAACTGCAACTGGGGTAAAGGGCAACCCACAGTCTCTGGAACTCACTTTGCCTCTAAATGTTATTTATGCTAATAAATGTTTTTCTCACCGTTTTCTTTTTTCCCCAGCTTGTCCGATCCCTTTGATGGGCCGGGATTTACTCTGTAAGCTTGAGGCTACTTTAACCTGCACTCCTGAAGGGGTAGGATTATTGATGACAGTGTTAGGAGATTCTGCCCCAACTCAGGGTAATTGGGAACCCCGCCCCCTCTCTCCCCTGACCTCACTGACTTGCCTTTAACCCGCTGGGGAATTTCTGACACTGATGTTGGCCTGCTCCTTTCGGCAGAGCCAGTAAGGATTCAAGTGAAGCCCTCCTTAACCCCCCCGTCAGTCCCTCAATACCCCCTGTCGCTGGAAGCCCGGGAGGGCATCCGCCCCATTATCAAGGGATTCATTGCACAAAAGCTAGTCCGCCCTCAGCGCACTCCCTGTAACACCCCTATACTGCCTGTCAAAAAGCCTCCTAAAAAGGACGGAGACCCTATTCGTTGGCGCTTTGTACAGGATCTACGGGTTATTAATCAGTATGTGGTCCCTCTTCATGCAGTAGTTCCTGATCCAGCTACTATCATCAGCCAAATCCCCTGGGATGCTGAGTGGTTCACTGTTATTGACTTAAAATCAGCCTTTTTCAGCATTCCTGTGCACCCAGACTCTCAGTATCTCTTTGGTTTCACCTGGGAGGGACAAAGTTATGTCTGGCAACGACTTCCTCAAGGATATAGAGACAGCCCCACGATTTTCAGCCAATGCCTCCGCCACGACTTGAAAGGCTTCACCAGTCCGCAGGGATCCACGTTAGTCCTATACGTAGATAACATCCTATTAGGTAACCGCAAAGAAGCTGCCCTCCGCATCGATGGTAAGGCACTTTTATTATACCTACACACCAGAGGCCACAGGGTAGACCCTAACAAGATTCAGTGGGTCTCACAGAAGGTCCGATGTCTGGGCTTCCTGTTAACCCCAGAGGGGAGACAAATGGACCCAGTCCGCATAAAAACTATCCAAAACTGCCCTCTGCCAAACACCAAGAAACAACTTCGAGGTTTCTTAGGATTAATTGGCTTCTGTCGCCCCTGATTGCCGTCCTGCGGGGAGTTAAGCAAACCGCTCCACCGACTCACTGCTAACCTTGCTCCTGACCCTTTGCAGTGGTCCCCAGACACGATCCAAGCCTTTCAGTTACTCAAGAACAGTGGCCTCCTCCATGTCTCTGCGCCCCCCCAATTACAGCAAACCCTTTCACCTTTTTGTCCACGAAAGGGGCGGAATTGCTAGTGGCGTCCTTACCCAGCTGAGCGGGCCCCACCATTTCCCGCTTGCTTTCTACTCTCAGCAGATCGACCCTGTCGCTCAGGGAACCCCATCCTGCACCCGGACTCTGGCAGCAGCTGCCCTGCTGATCACAAAGGCAAAGAGCCTGACCCTGGGTCATTTTACCATGGTTTGGACCTCTCATGCCTTGTCAGCCCTTCTGCGTAGGGGCACAACCCAAGTCTTTTCGGCCCATCGTCAGCAACAGCTAGAGGCCGAACTCTTAGAAGACACTAACCTAATTTTTGAAAGGTGTGGGCCCCTTAATCCAGCTACCTTGCTTCCTGACCTGCCAGTCCTCCAGGATCAGCACGACTGTGTGAAAGTAGTTTATAGCATCTTACAGATAATAAACAACCTGTTTAACGTGCCACTGGACAACCCTGATTGCATCCTCTTCTCGGACAAAAGCTCCTTCTATGTTGATGGCAAGTGTTTCACCGGTTATGCAGTCACCTCTGAATGGGACATTCAAGAGGCCGCCTCACTGCCAGGCAACTGGGGAGCCCAAGCCGCCGAACTCTATGCCCTGGCCCAAGCTTGCCAGTTGGCCGCTGGTAAGACCGTTACCATTTTTACTAATAGCAAGTATGCTTTTGGAGTTGTGCATTGTCACATCCACCTCTGAAAGTTTTAAGGTTTCCAGACAGCTGCCGGTAAACCCATTCAGCACCTCCCCCTCATCCACAAGCTTTTAAACGCCCTCCAAGAACCCTCGGTCCTGGCTGTAGTTCACTGCCGGGCCCATACTAAAGATGATAGCCCCGTCACCCGTGGGAATGCCCTGGCTGACGCCTCCGCCAAGACGGCTGCCGTCTTACCCTTAGCCATGCCCACGTTGGCTATTGTAACCTCCTCCTTTACTCCACCGCACCCTGTACCAGTACCCGCTGCTGAACTACAGTCGTGGAAGAGCCTCGGAGCCACTCTGGTCAAAGGAACCTGGCTTATGCCGGATGGCCGAGCCTGCCTCCCTCGCTCCACGTACCCCGTGGCAGTTCGCTGGCACCATAATAAGGGGGGTCACTACGGCACGCACGCCCTTGTGGACACCATCGCTCGCTTTTGGTATGCTCCAGGCATTCAACCCTACTGCCTGTCAATAGTGAAAGCATGCAGCACATGTCAGCGTAATGGACCTGCTCCGCCTCTTAACAAAATTAAGGGTGGAAGACCTCCGCCTGCTGCTCCATTTCAACATCTTCAAATTGACTTTGCAGATATGCCAAAGGCTTTTGGGAAAAAGCACCTCCTTGTTTTGGTTTGCCCTCTGACTTCATGGGTCGAAGCTTTTCCTACTGCTAATTGTACTGCTGCCACAGTGGCGAAGATTCTCCTTAGAGACATTGTACCCCGTTTTGGCATCCCTCTCGTGCTTGACTCAGATCACGGACCCCACTTTACTGGTCATGTCCTTGGCCGTTTAGAACAAGGACTGGGCATTTCACACTTCTTTCATACACCTTACCACCCCCAGTCTAGCGGGAAAGTTGAGCGTATGAATAGGGAGCTTAAGCTTACATTGGCTAAATACTGTCAGGAAACAGGGTTAAAGTGGCCTCAGGTACTTCCCTTGGTCCTGTTTCACCTTCGTACTCTCCCAACCCGTGTATTGGAATTATCCCCCTTTAAACTGCTCTATGGACACCCCCCTTTCAAAGGCGGGGCGCTACCACGTGCTGATGTTTCACTATTGGGAGGGGATCATATGACCGCGTGCCAGTTTCTCTCCCTACAGGCTCGCCTCCGTACCCTTTGGAAAGCCTCGCAGTTTTCCCAGACCGTGCCGCTGGAAGAACAGATCCACCCGTTCCAACCAGGGGACTTCGTCTGGGCCAAAAAGTTCGTTCGTGGCGACACCCTCCAGCTGAGGTTTACTGGACCCCACCAGGTTCTTTTAACAACCCAGACTGCAGTGTTCCTGGAAGGACGCAAATCCTGGATCCACCACTCCCACGTCAAGCCAGCCGTAGTGGACCACAGTGACGGACCAGCAGCTCTTGCCACCACTGAGGACACTGCCTCCGACCAGTGGACCAGCTTACCTCTTTCAGACATCAGACTTAAATTGAGTCGGCAAAAATGAGAGGACCTTTTATTCTGACAACTGTATGTTTTTTATTATGCCTTTTTAGTTTATTTTCTGCTTATGAAGATAATGCTTTTATTAGATATTCCCACGAGGTTAAAACTCGTATTTTAGGAAATAGAAGTAATTGCTGGGTATGTACTCAATTTCCAGTAAATGCAGAACAGGGACTCCCCTTCACACCCATTCCCCTGACCACTGCTAATATGACTTGGATGCCACCGGCTAGAGAAAAAAATCCAGTCCAACACAATCTTACATGGGACAAAACAGGAGTGCCAATTAACAGATATCTCAGGGTAACCAATCAGACAGGATCACTGTGTTTTGTTAAAGAAAAGGGGTCAACTTTTGTGGGAACAAGTAAATGCAACATGTATTTTAATGGCACCGCCTTTAGTAAAAATCTTGGCTTCAAGCCTTGCGCATCCCACTTATCCCATATGTGGATCCCTCACCCCGATCCAACTTTTTCATGGGTGGGCAAGCCTTCAGAGTCAGCTTTTAAGAAGCCCTGCTCCGATCACGAGGGTGTCCAACTAATTGTTAAGGGATATACGATTGCCTTCTACAACTGCTCAAGCAGTACTACACTGCACTTTGAAAACACCACTACCAAATTGTGCCTCTGCAGTTCGCACAACGACCCCTCTGCATTACCAGGGGAACAGTGGTCCAACGGGTGGTGGGTTACCTCCTACTTTGAGCAATGGAATACCCGAAACGCATTGTATGGAACATACTGGGTGTGCGGGCCCAAAGCTTATTACTTTCTCTCCCCTGATTGGGCAGGGTCATGTTATTTAGCGTGGCTAACACCGCCTTCTCGCATCTCCCTCACTCCCCCTCATTTTCCCCACGTTCGTAACATCCGTGAAACCTTCAGAGATATTAATATCCGTGATGGTTTGTCGTGGCAGCGGTGGGCTGGTCTCATTAGCTTGAGGGGTGGTGTCATCCGTCTACAGGGACTACTAGAGTCTTTAACCAATGAAACTGCGACCCTATTTGAGAATCAGGCCGGGGAAATGTCCCAGCTGCGCCAGTTAGCTTTGCAAAACCGAATGGCTTTAGACATAATGTTAGCAGCCCAGGGAGGAACTTGCGCCCTCATAAATGAAGAATGCTGTGTTTTTGTAAATGACACCTACCCTGACACTTTTCAACGTACCAAACATCTAAGGGAAATGGCTAAGAACTACTCCTCTGGCCAGCCACCTTATGATTGGTGGGGAGCCTTATGGAATTGGCTGCCTGGATTTGGGTGGGTTAAAAAACTCTTGGTGGGTATTGTTGGGGCCATAGTAATCCTTATAATACTGTGTTGCTGTATTCAGTGTGTCCCCTCCCTCATAGACTCATGTGGGTCAGTTTATTCTTTTCCTACTTCAGCCAAGGGCCTTACTCTCTTCGAGTTGGCCCAGGCTGAAATTGCTAAGCGGCCCTTGGCTCCTTAAAATGGGGTGTAGCTTTTGGTAAATAGTTATCCCAAAGCTACAAATGGAGGAATGTTGAGTCTGAACTTTTGATGAGCTTAAACTTAACCCAGACTTGATGTCTCTGTCTGAACTTTTAATCAAAGCTCTGACCTGCGAACTACTCATGACACCCCCTTCCCCTTAAGTAGCAATCTCCCCTTTTGTCTTTTTGAATCTACATTTTAACCTGTTTTATCCTGTAGAATCTTGATTGATTATGCATGACCATTATGATCTGTTAATCACTTTGTTTACTTCTGTGTATAAATATTGATGCTCACCCCTAATAAACTTGCCACACTTACTCCGAAGCCTTTTAAGCTAAGGATAGTGTGAGCCCGTTGATCAACGAATTGGTGTCTGGTCTCTGACAGATTGTGAGCCCCATACCAACTCCGCACGAACTCGGGTGCTGGAGAGGTGAGTAAGGACTTGCTTTTTACCTAACAGTTTCATATTGTCGCAGTAGCAATTATTCAGACGCTCAGCCAAATCAGAGAAAACTATCACAGCCCTGGACACAAATCTCTGATGCCATCCAAATCTGCTCTCACCCATTGTGTGAGGTGCACACTAGGGAAAAAACTCAGATCATTTCCACCTGCATGAATCACCACCATGTCCAGTAGATCACAACCTTGTAAGTCACTTTTTAGATGCTGCAGAGTGGAGAAAACATGATGCAACAGAGGCCACCTCTCTCCACCAAATCAGCCTGTCCTCAGCAATCCCCATGTCGTGGTGTACTCCTTGCTCTCAGCCGAACTTCTGCAAGTTTGTGTCACGGAGTCCCCGGGTGATGCTCTGGAACTGCTCCCCACAAAGCCAGTCAGGACTTTGGGGAGCCTCCTCTCCCTCGGAGCAGACCGTCTTCAGGGCAAGAAGCTCACACGGCTTCACCTCCTGGGTCTGACCTTGGAGCATTCAGCATATGCCCCTCCGTGCACTTCCCACAGCGAGTCCGCCAAGCGGGGTCCTGGGGAAGCCAGAGGGTCCTGCACACACCCCAACTTCGCAGTCAGACATGACTCTCAGCCAGCCAGTAAAACAGAGGTTTATTAGATGACAGGAACACAGTTTAAAACAGAACTTGTAGGTACATAGAACGGGATCCCTCAGCTGGGTCCATTCTGGGGCCCAGCGAGCCAGACACCCACGTCTGCACTCACTCCCTGTCCCCAGCCAGCCCCAAACTGCAACCCCCTCCAGCCCCTCCTTTCTGACCTTTGTCTCTTTCCCAGGCCAGGAGGTCACCTGACTGCTTTGTTCACCTTTAGCTATCCCCTTGCAAGGGGGGCAGGGCCCTGGCCATTTGTTGCTAGGAGACAGATTGTCGGCCATTTATGCACACTGGGGACTTAAGAAATGCATAGGGGAAACTGAGGCACACACACGGTATTCAGAGGAAACATTAAGAACAGTCCCACTTCGTCACAGTTTGTGATCCAGGACTTTCCTAGAACCCACATGCTGCCTGCCCTGGCAGTGCAGTGCACGTATTTCTTTTCCCTCAGCAGACAAAGGTGCATGCGCTGTCCGTTCCAAACCTCCACATTCTGAGCTCCTTCCATTCTTTAATGTATTTATTCTACAGATTCCAGCCTGGCTTCTCAAGGCTGTAATGGGCCATTCCGACAGCCAGCGGTACGTCCATTTCACAGAGGATTTTGATATTTCAAAATCTGGTTTCATTCTGATTTGGATTTAAAAGCAAAAATTTCCCAATTCTGTCTGACAGCGAATGGAGCCCAGTGCCAGGGCCATCGGCCTGGTGGGCTGCAGAGCCACAAACCCTGGAAGTTCAGCTTTTGAAAACGTCCTTTGTTCCGTTGCAACTGCACTGAAATCAAACCGTCACCATGAACTGTTTCAAATTCAACGAATTGGCACATTCCAACAACAAATGTTTTGCTGGAATTTTTCCGACCAGCTCCCCAGTATAGGCTTGGAACATTCACACCTTCAGCTGGACTCTGTGTAGCGAGCCAAGCACACAAATTCTTGTACACAGATTAGGTAATTAAGTTTCACTAGGTGGCAGCACACACCAGGACATGCGCTACTAGTTTATAATTAGGCTTGGAAAGATTATATTTGATGGTAAATGGCAAATTCGCTGTACACACACAAACCAATGGGGAAAAAATTAATCTGTAATAATCAAAATTTACAAATGGGCAAAGTAAGAAAAATAGTACTTGAAAACTAATTAGAGTTTGATTTAAGGCCATTTACTGTGTATATTTTGGCGTGTGATGTTGACAGTTTGTGTTGACGGTTATAAAGGTTTAACTTTTGGAATCTTGTTTATTGTCATGAAATAATTATCGCATAACCCCCTCATTGGCTGAACCCCCCCTATCAATTCCCACAACTGTGAAAAAGTAACTTGATAAAAATAGCAAAACTCCTTAAAATAAACATTATCAGTCTACATATAAAAAAATTAAAATTGAATTCTACCCACCCTCCTTTTAAATACTAACGCATATTACAGCCCTGGGCTGCAGGCAGAGATCACTGCCCTGACCAGAGCTGATGGCAAGGGGACCAAAGCGTCACTCTACCAAAGGATCATCCAGCTACCTGGCATCAGGGCCGGCTCTGGCTTTTTTGCCGCCCCAGGCAAAAAAGCCTCTCATCGCCCCCCGACTCCCGGAGGGGAGCGCGGCAGGGGAGGGTGCCGAGCCTGGCTGCGGCCCCGCTCTCCCCGGCCGGCCGGAGTGCCGGGGGAGGGCGGCCCCGCTCTTCCTGGCCGGCCGGAGCGCCAGGGGGAGGGCGGCGAGCCCGGCCGGGGCCCCGCTCTCCCCGACCGGCCGGAGCGCCGGGAGGAGGGCGGAGAGCCCGGCCACGGCCCCGCTCTCCCCGACCGGCTGGAGCGCCGGGAGGAGGGCGGAGAGCCCAGCCGCGGCCCCGCTCTCCCCGGCCGGCCAGAGCACCGGGGGGAGGGCGGCGAGCCCGGCCGCGGCCCCGCTCTCCCCGGGTGAGCGCCACCCCCCTCCAGGTGCCGTCCCAAGCACATGCTTGGTAGGCTGGTGCCTGGAGCCGGCCCTGCCTGGCATGTTCCTTTCCCAGTTCCCCACGCCATTGTTACACTGGGATACAGGCTGGTGCTGAGCCTGAAATGGCCCATTCACATTGTTCTCAGCTCAGGGCTGACATGGACCTGGAGTGTTTGGGAAATGTGAGTAATGGAGGCGGTAGCGGGAAAAGCCGGGGGAGAAAATGCAGCTGTGTTTTAACAGAAGTCTGCAGTGTCATGGGCTGAAAATGGTGGGACCTGCTCTGAGGAGCTCAGAGTGAGAATTTCAGGAATCTAAGGAAGTCGCATCGTGCCATCCAAGGCTTTCACAGCACCTGGATCAGACTGGGTGGGGGAAGTCCACAGTTAGAAGCTTCTCCAGCAGCAGCAGCGGGTCCAGCATCTGTTCCTCAGGTGTAGACTTCCTCCTGATAATGGACTCTGCCACTGGGGAATGGGTGTTGGTGGGCTGCGTGTAAATAAATAGCTCCCGGGGTAACACAAAGCTGGGACTAAAGGTGCCCAGGGGCCTCCGCCCAGTGCTGCCTGAGCTCATTTCTCCCCTAATCACTCATCTTCTGCTAGCGGGAGTTCAGTTACTGGATCCCTCCGCTTACCAGCAGGCCCTGCTGAATCCAGCGAGTGAACTTCAGAGCCTCTGTCTGCAAACTACAGTGTGCACTAGGTAGGACCATGTGCTGGAGTTTAGTGTACGGTACGGTCTCTGCAGGGCTTTTGAACACTGAGTGGCAGTGAAAGACGGGACATACCCAGCCATCAACACAGACAGTCCTAGGGTTGGTCCTCATCATGACAGTGAATATAACCATGAGCATCCAGCAAAGAGGCAGTAACAGCCTGAGACCCTGGGAAAGATGAGGCAGGCTGTTGCGGCTCTGTGCCAGCGTTCACCCCCTCCTCAGTCTTCTCTTGCATCCCTTTGGCCCTTCCTGCCCCTCACATTTCTATGCCTCCTATGAGTTTCCTCCCCACATCACACATCCTGCCAGAAGGTTTCGGGGATGGCTGGGTATTTTATAGATGACCAATGCTGTACTCTGCCCTGCACAAGACAAAGGCAGTGCCTGTCCTGGATAGCTTGTCGTAGAAAACCACTGTAAATCAGGCCAGTCAGGGGCTGTAGTGGAGGCAGTGGCTACATGGGGTCTGTGCCAGCTGCCAGGCTGCACCTGCCCAAGGGTCATACCAGGGGGTGTGCAGAGTAGCATTTTCCTCTGTGGGTCTGACCATTTCCCCCTTTCCCGGCTAAGTTCCTGCTTCACCGACAGGCCAAAGGGTCCCCAGGAGAAGCACTGACACCGCCTGCCTGTGGCCAGGACCCCCAGGCCACTGTCATCGCTTACTGCAGGAAATCATTTCCCACAACTACGGCTCGGGAATAACAGGAAGATCTGGGTTTCTGGGCCTTTCTGGTCTGAGCCTGAGAAAAGGGAAGCTTGTGGGTGGCTGGGGTCCATGCTCCAGGCCTTGGGGAGGGGGGATTATGAACGTACAGACTCAACAGCACAGCAAAGACATGACAAAGCCTTGCACTCTGATTCCCCAGAGCAACATCACCCACAGCCCCATTGGGATGTGGAAATGAGGCTTTCCTGCCTGGCTCTCACTCCCTGAGAAGGTGTGGATGGAGGGAAGCAGAAGCTTCAGGTGGGGCTGGGTGTTCTCTCCTCATTCTGTCCCGGATGCCATACACTGAGGTTTAACTAGAGCATCTTGCTCTGTTACAAATAAACTTGTTCCTGCAGAAGCGCTTGTTCTTTCTCACTCCTTGGCCAACCTTGCGGTTTCCTCAATTGCTTCACTAGCAATGTGTGACTCTGGGCTCAACGGGTGTGCTCCTTGCTTGAATGTTTGCACAATTGCTGGTGTTTGCTGTGTGGGACGGATCTGGGCGGGGTTCCTGGATGGTAGAATTTATAAAATGCCCTGTTTCTTCCTGCCCAAACATTTACAGCAAATGGGACGTGGGGGTTCAGGTGCCAGGGATTGGATTGTGCTTGTAACAAATCTTCTGTTGTTCAAGAGATGTGCGTAGTCTTTTAAAGGAAAAAATCTTTGCTACAAAGTCTTTTAAATGGCACCAGATGCCCTTGTTGGGAAAGAGGGAGGGTGAGTTACCCGTGGGACTCTCAGCTCTCAGGTTCTGTTCTGCTCTTTCCTCTAAAGACAAGAGCACACAAAGGGACTGAGAGCCAGGCAAAGCAAAGGAGAGGAACAGGCAGCTGATGTCTCTGATACCCATGGCTAGGTTTCTGTCCGATTAAACCAGGCAGCTAAGCCCAACTCTTACTAGACAGAAGCCAAACAGAAAGATTGAAAAGAGTCTAGAAAGGGGTGGAAAGTTGGAAACTACCCAGCAGCGGAACCGTCTGAACCACAGGATGTCCCAGGATGCTGTTGAATAATGTAAAAACTCTTCTTGCAGCATGGCAGGGCTTTGGGTTTTTTTTTCTTTCTTGCCCAAGAATGGTTGGTGCAGACACGTGAACCTAATTGTGAAATGGACAAGGAAAGGGCAGGATGCTGGCAGGGCCCCAAGCACTTCCACCCCCCACCCAGCCCCACCCCTGGGAGCATTTAAATCCCAGCTGGCTCAGCTCGGGGCATTCAGACCCAGCTCTCCGACAGCACCATGAAGTCAGTGGGCGTCCTCCTCCTCCTCGTGGGGCTCCTCACCCTCTGGACGGAGCTGCCGGCTGCCACTGAGCAGAAGCGAGGTTAGTATGGAGAGTGGCTGTCTCCAGGCCTGGCCCTGGGGCAGAGGGCAGCAGGCTCCAATCCCACTGGAGGGCAGAGAGCAGGGGCTCAACAAGGCTCTGGAATTCAGTATGTCCAGGGGCTGACCCATCCCTACCTGGGCTCATTTCTCTCTCAATTTCTGTTTTCCTGTGAATAGGGGGAGAAATTATTTTCTTAACTAAACAAGTTCTCCCAGAAATCTGTCCCCCCATCTGTCTCTTTATCTAACAATGCTAAGATACCACGGTGAGAGGCATTATATAAAAGCCTAAGATAGATATGTACCATGATAGTCATACTGTTCTCCTGATCATCGTATCTGAGCACCTAATAAATAGACTTGGCAGAATTCAATTTCTATTTCTGTATAATTTTGACGGATATATTGATGTTTATTTTTAAGTATTATTTTCAATGTTTATCTATTTACATTTTCACAGTTGCAGAAAATTAAGGAGGGGGTCAGCCGATAATATTTAGTGATAATAGACATTCAAAAAAATAAAACTTTATAATCAATTAAAACACAAATTGTCAACATCACATGTAAACATCTTAATAGGACAGTGAATGACATTGCCACTAGCCTGCTGGGTGGATTTCAATCAACAATCCCCTCAGCCAATAGCAGGTTCTTCATACTGTGACTTTTTTCTGTTACAGTGAAACCTGGGACCTGCCCAGCAGATAACATAAGGTGTATTCGGGCAGAACCTGACGAATGTGCCAGGGATGCTGACTGCAAAGGAAAAAAGAAATGCTGTCATTTCTTTTGTGCCATGCGCTGCGTGGACCCAGAAAAAGGTAAGAGATACAGCTAATGCAGAGCGTATGGTCTCATGCAGGGGGAATCTCTCCCCCCTCCCGATGCACCAGGAGTTGTCTCCAGGATTCAGAGCCATCTTGGATGGGCACCTTTAGGGAGTTCAATGAACAGAACAATCCCTGTGGAACCCTGAGGAAGAATTCCACCAGTCTAGGTGACAGCTGGTCACCCCATCTACAGGGTTTGGTCAGAGCCAGACATTGACTGAGAGGAGCTGTCTGGATTGCGTGGGGTTATGAGCAGCAGTTTGAAGCGTCTCCCGGAGCAGCAGAGGGTACAGCTAGACAGAACCAACCCCTGAGATGATAGAGACACAGCTGCATCCTTATAAGGTTGAAACTATCACTGGAATGGGAGTTCATGGGTGGTGTAGAATTAAAATAACTCCCCCTGGTACCTGGAGGCTGGGGTTAAATGTGTGTGCAGGGGGCTGACTCCAGTCCTGCCTGGACCCATCTTTCTTCAGTCCCCTCATCTCAAGGCGGCAGGTCTCCAGTCACAGGACTGCTCAGTACTTGGGTCCAACGGGGCTTGGCTCTTTGCCGACCATTCAATGTTCACTGTTCAGCTGTATTAAAACAGCGAGGAAGTATGATCCTGATGGGTTTCTGCACCACTACGAAGAGGCCTAGCACCCATGGAAAACTGATGTTTGAAATGCTTCAGGATCATGCTAATGTCAGGCTGGCGCAGAAAGGGCCAAACAGTGGAGACCGTTCTCCCAGGCTGCTGTTGAGTAACGTAAAAACTCCCCTTGCAGCATGGCAGGGTTTGGGGGGTTTATTTTTCTTGCCCAAGAATGGTCAGGACAGACATGTGAATCTGACTGTGGAATGAACAAGGAAAGAGCAGAATGCTGGCAGACCTCTGCCCAATGGCACCCCTGGGAGAGTTTAAATCCCAGCTGGCTCAGCTTGGGGCATTCAGACCCACCATGAAGTCAGTGGGCATCCTCCTCTTCCTTGTGGGGCTCCTCACCCTCTGGACAGAGCTGCCGGCTGCATCTGGGCAGAAGCGAGGTTAGTACGGAGAGTGGCTGTCTCCAGACCTGGCCCTGGGGCAGAGGGCAGCAGGCTGCATCCCACTGGAGAGCAGAGAGCAGGGGCTCCACGGGGTCCTTGTATTGTGACCCCTCCAGGGCAGCAGCTGAAGATGTCCCATTTGAAAACTTACAGGTCAATACTTTGCCTTAGTTGCAGCCTTTGTGCCCAAAACATTGAGGCCTGATCTGCCAATCAGCCTTAAGGATCAGATGTTAACCCTTTGATGGCCGCACCCAACGTTTTGGGTTCACAACTGCTTTTTAGACCAAGGAAAGGAGCAGCCCCTTTAACTTTGCTCTGACCCCTGGGCCCTGCTCAATTTCCTGGGGGTAGATATGAAAACTCCCTTTTCTGTGGCATTTAGTCTAAACTGACAGTGGTGGATTATGTGTTACTCCCCTGGGTAGCAAGGGTCTGGAATTCAATGTGTCCATGGGCTGACCCATCCCTGCCTGGGCTCATTTCTCTCCCAATCTTGGTTTTCCAGTCCGGAGGGGTAGAAATTAATTTCTTAACTAAAGAAGTTCTCCCAGAAATCTTTCCCCATCTGTCTGTCTCCTCTGTGTCTCTATCGAACAATGTTAAGGTACCATGGCGAGAGGCACTATAGAAAAGCTTAGGATAGATCTATACCCTGATAGTCATACTCACCATCATATCTGAGCAAACAATAAATAGGGGTGGCAGAATTCAATTTCTTTTTGTGTAATATTGACAGATAATATTTATTTATTTTTAAGGTGTTCCCCCCCACCCAATTTTTATCTATTTACATTTTCACAGTTGTGGGAAATTGGGGGGGGGGGGGCGCAACCAATAATTACTTAGTGATAGAAGACATTCAAAAAAGTAAAGCTTCATAACCATTAAAACACAAATTGTCAAAACCCACATGTAAAAATATCCAAGGTAAATATCCTTAAATCAAACCTCAAGCTCTTATTTTTCTGACTTTGCCCATCTATAAATTGCAACTATTGATGGAAATATTTTTGTTGGTTTGTGTGTGTACAGTAAAATCAGAGGTTACTGACATTTACCAATAAAATATGAATCCTCCAACCCTGCTAACAAACACACATAAATCCAAACAGATGTTTTACATATAGACTGAGATACTAGAGTTTGGGCTGAGAGGTATCTTTTGTTTTTCAATGGGAAACCCCATGTCAAACAGATGAGTCCTGGCTTTTGTCCTGAGGGTGCAGGGATTGTGGTTCTGCATTAGCTCTTGGGGGAGGGGACTCTACTGCCATGAGCTGGCCACTGAAACTCTTATTAATCTCATCTTTATTGCTCAAAATCAATCCTGAGGATTGACTGCAGCTTCTGTGTTAGCAATTGGTCATGGAAGGAGCATTGGTAACCGAAAGCCCAGTCCATGGAGAGCTTTGAAGATCAAGACCAGGACCTCAGATGAGGACTTGGAGGAGGAGCTGCTAGGAGGAGCACTCATGATTAATTCCCTCTTCTCCTCCATCAGAAAGGACCTGGGTCACAATGGCCCTCACAGGCCACTGTTGCAGACTGGACGCGGCAGCATAGCCCTGTATGCTGACATGTAACTGTTGTTAAAGTCTTGAATTCTGATCCTGATCGGGCAGTGAATGACATTGCCACTAGCCTGCCAGGTGACACACCACTGGGTGGATTTCAATCACTAATCCCCTCACGCAATACCAGGTTGTTCATACTGTGGCATTTTTCTGTTACAGTGAAACATGGGATCTGCCCACCAGATTCCACAAGGTGTACTCAGCCAAAACCTGACAAATGTGCCAGGGATGCTGACTGCAAAGGAAAAAATAAATGCTGTTATTCCCGTTGTGCCATGCGCTGTGTGTACCCAGCACAAGGTATGTAACACAGCTAATGCAGAGCACATGGTCTCATGCAGAAGGAATCTCTTCCCCCTCCCAGTGAGCCCAGGGTTGTCTGCAGGATTCGGAGCAATCTTGGGCAGGCACCTTTGGGAAGTTCAACAGACAGAAAAATCCCTGTAGAGCTCAGTGTAGGAATTCCACCAGGTGACAGCTGGTCACCCCATCTATAGACGTTGGTGAGACCCAGACACTGAGTTAGAGGAGCTGTCTGGGTTGTGTGGGGTTATGATGAGCAGCAGTTGGAAGCTCCTCCTGGAGCAGCAAAGAGTACAGCTGGACACACCCAACCCCTGAGAAGACAGTTTCAACCTCATAAGGATGCAGCTGTGTCTCTGTCACTGCAATGGGAATTCATGAGTGGTGTAGAATTAAATAACTCCTTGGAGGCTGGGGTTAAATGTGTGCGCAGGGGGCTGACTCCAGTCCTGCCTGGCCTCAACTTTCTCCATTCCCCTCATCTCCAGGTGGCAGGCCCGTAACGAGCCATCTGTCAGCAGCACAGGGTAGGCAGGAATAGCATTCAATTCACCTGTCCCTTCTCCAGCCACGCTCAGGCCAGAAGCTGCAAAGAGAGCTGCATAAAGCCATTCCACTGGCCCTGTATCAGAGGAGAAATTGCCCAGTGGGGAGAGCACTTGGCTTGTGGCCCCTATACACTCACAGACCTGGCACAGACGGCCTTCAGTGGAGGCCAGAAAAAAGGCCAGGTTGTTTTATCAGAGTCAGATCGAGTAACAAGGAACATTACTGATCACAGGGGAGTGCCTGCCCTTAGGAAGGGAATTACAGCTCTGGGCTGCAGGCCCAGACCACTGCACTGACCAGAGCTCATGACCAGGGTCAGAACATGCTGCTTTAGCTGTGAGGGACTTGGGTCCTTGGCTTCCCGAGCACTCATCATGCTGGGACGCTGGGGACAAGCTGATGCTAAACCTGAACCTGATTAGATTTCAAATCCAGTGGCCTCTCAGTCCTCTTAGAGACACACCCTTTGTACCCTAACCCCATATAGGGGCCAGCTGGGAGTGCGAGACACAAGGAGAAGGAGACAAGCATGAGAGAGGGGGCTGGGGTGCCCTGCCAGGAGGGGAAGGGAGAAGATCCTCTCCCACTGTGAATTCTGTAATAGTGGGATGCTGAGGACGCATGCAGCAGACTTGGCTTGGGGGCAGGGCTCATTTGTCAGCTCTCCAGCACATACATAATCAGGTATAGCCAGCCAGACCTCCTGGGCACATGTACATCTCAGAGGCTGTCAGGGTATGGCTGCCCCTAATGGGTTGCACTGAGAACGTGCTCATCCCTGGACAAGACACACAGTCCTGTGCAGCACAGAGCCTAGGAGAGCCTTGTAACCCAGGCCAGGCCTGTAGCTGGGCCCTCCTGCTTTTCTGCAAAGCCTGGCAAGGGCAGCTCAGTTTGTACAGCACAAGATTTTCTCATGGTGCCTCTGATCACTTTTTATTTTTCCAGCATAACTCCCTGCTTCATGGATAGGCCAAGGGCATCCCAAGGACAGTGCTGACCCAGATCCCTGTGTCCTGGACTCTCCAGATCCCTGCAGGCTGTATACTGGGGCTCAAATGGAGCCTCTGGCACAATTACAAATAAACTTGTTTATGCCTCAGCTTTGCCGTTGGGGATTCCTGAGTCTCATTGTCTCTCCTTCAGTTCTCTATTGAACAATCTATGAATAATGAGTTAAGGAACGGCAGGAGCCGGGGTGGGAGGCCAGGAGGTACATCAGGAAGTGAACGTGGTTGATTATTTAAGCTCCGGAGGCAGATATTGTAGAAACGGGGCCAAATGTTACTGCCAAAAAAAAATTCCTGACAGTATCTGTAGGCAGATCTCGCAAGGAGTGTGAGGTTCGAGGTTTGCCTGAGACCTAAACATTCCTGATCCAAACGTCTTCTAGTACCAGAGATACATAAGGCCCCAGTCAAAATCTAGAATCCACCGAACACAAAACCCATTAAACTGAGAGCAATGTCACTTGTGACATATCTCCAAAAATGAATGCAAAATCACAGACAGACAGACAGACACCCCCCCCCCCCCAAAGTCTCTCAGCTGGCAGCTAGAAAGCAGCTCTGGGAGGCATCCTGCGATATGTCTCTCCCAGGGAACTTCACAGAAGAAGCAGGTTTTCTTCCTGGAGTACACAGAAGAGTTAAACAACTTGCTATGAAAGGTGAGTGCCCTCTGGAAGGGAACTCTACGTGCTGACTTTCCCCACATTTTTGGAACATTCCTGGCTTCTACAAGTTAAATACTGAACTGAGCATAGTGTGCAAATGTCCAACTCCTGTTGTGCCCAGGGGCCTCGCACATCTCCGTGGGGAGAACTGCAGAGCTCAGCAAAGCTCAGGAGAGCTGGAGCCCTGCACAATCCACAGTCACATATTGGTTTTTCTTCAGATTTCCTTTGCTCAGCAGAATCCTCCTTGAACCCGCCCACAATAACAAAGGGTTGAGAATCCTCCTGAAATTGATCCTTCAGCCGCTCTCAGATAGACACGTTGCACAGACACATTCGCTACCCGCACAAGTCAGCCCCTGCTGAGTCCAAGAAAGACCCCAACTGGCCTCCCCCGGGATTTAATGAAATGTGTGGCACGGCCTCAAGGCTCATGTGACATAAATAACCCTGAAGTCTCACACACAGTCAGGAGCAGAACCAACATCTGCTACCAGCCATAGGTGTTTTCACCCAGGACAGCACAACTGCTCCCCTGAAAGGCCAGGATAAAGTTGGGAACAATCCTGATTTCATCTCACAGGCCCTGCATCTGCACCCGCCCCTTTGTGAGCAAAATAAAAGGTGCCCTGTTTAAAAACACAGAGAGCGAGTGTGTGACTTTGTTCGTGTTACCCTGAGGCAGTTAGAAAACGCTGAGGAGTCCTTGTGGCCCCTTAGAGACTAACAAATTTATTTGGGCATAAGCTCTCATGGACTATAACCCACTTCATCAGATGCATGGAGTAGAAAATACAGTAGGCAGGTATAAATACGAATGGCCCGTCCCAGAGAGAGCAGATCTGAGGGAGGGAACAGACGGCTTGTGGAGCTATGTGGGGATTATTCAGAGATGGTGCTGGCCACAAAGTGAGCGTGGGCTTCGCCTGCTAGGCGGGAGGCTCTGCCAGACCAGCTCCCCTTTCCGCTAATAATAATAAATAATAATAATTAATGGAGATATCCCATCTCCTAGAACTGGAAGGGACCTTGAAAGGTCATCGAGTCCAGCCCCCTGCCTTCACTAGCAGGACCAAGTACTGATTTTGCCCCAGATCCCCAAGTGGCCCCCTCAAGGATTGAACTCACAACCCTGGGTTTAGCAGGCCAATGCTCAAACCACTGAGCTATCCCTCCCCCCCAAAAGATGAGATGTGGTGGAGGCGGGAGGTGAGCTGCGATGCTTTCCATACCTCAGCCAGGCCTCCCTGGGAATTTTCCTCCCTGACGCTTCACAGGGGAAGGATCGGAGGCACCTACAAACTGGATCACACTGGCACAGGCAGGAAATTGTAGCATCCGCTGTCAACATCTGCAGCAATGCACAGTACAGGCTATTTGGACGTAGGGGGAAAGGTCTGATTTGCTAGTAGGGAAGGCGACGGATAATGCAGAGAAGGCAAGAGGATCAGTTTCAGGTGGTGGCTCTCAGCTCTTTGGTTCAGCTGGTCAATCCAATCCTGCTTCACCTTAAGACAAACACACACAGAGCAGGAGTGAGAAAAGAAAAGCAAAAGGGGAGGAAAATGCAGCTTCTGTCTGATGGCTGCAAGTCAGTTGCTGGAAGATCATGGGCACAAGCACATGGCATATGAGGCAGTTAACCACTCCCATGCATGGACCCCACTCGGAAAATGTGTGGCTAAAACTTACTGTTTTCCTCTGGCCAGTCTGTGCTGGGGAAGTTTCCACTATGGGCAGGCTGCTCGGTATGGCTGGTAGCTGGCTAAACTGGACGCAGCAGAGTGTTGCAAGGCTAGATTTGTCCTAGTGACTCAGCCAGGCGTGTATTAGGCAGAAGGCTTGTCAAGGCTCCTTCCCCACTCTGAACTTTAGGGTACAGATGTGGGGGCCTGCATGAAAACTTCTAAGCTTAACTACCAGCTTAGATCTGGTCCGCTGCCACCACTCCCAATGTGCTAATTCCCTTCCCTGGGTAGCCTTGAGAGACTCTTCACCAATTCCCTGGTGAATACAGATCCAAACCCCTTGGATCTTAAAACAAGGAGAAATTAACCATCCCACCTCCTCTCTCCCAGCAACTCCTGGTGGATCAAGATCCAACCCCCTTGGATCTAAAAAACAGGGAAAATCAATCAGGTTCTTAAAAAGAAGGCTTTTAATTAAAGAAAAAGGTAAAAATCATCTCTGTAAAATCAGGATGGAAAATAACTTTACAGGGTAATCAAACTTAAAGAGCCCAGAGGACCCCCCTCTAGCCTTAGGTTCAAAGTTACAGCAAACAGAGGTAAACACCCTAGTAAAAGGTACATTTACAAGTTGAGAAAACAAAGATAAAACTAACACGCCTTGTCTGGCTGTACTTACAAGTTTGAAATATGAGAGACTTGTTCAGAAAGATCTGGAGAGCATGGATTGATGTCTGGTTCCTCTTAGTCCCAAGAGCGAACTCTCACCAAAACAAAGAGCACAAACAAAAGCCTTCCCCCCACCAAGATTTGAAAGTATCTTGTCCCCTTATTGGTCCTTTGGGTCAGGTGTCAGCCAGGTTACCTGAGCTTCTTAACCCTTTACAGGTAAAAGGATTTTGGAGTCTCTGGCCAGGAGGGATTTTATAGTATTGTACACAGGAGGGCTGTTACCCTTCCCTTTATAGTTATGACAAGGCTAAAAGGGAGAGGCAGAGAGGAGTCAGGGGGAACAAGGTGGAGTTGAAGCTGTCATGCCAGGGAGGGAGGAATAGAAAACACCTTTGGTTCACACCTCAGGAGCTGGTCAGGATACAGCCAGGGAGATGGCGAGGTCATTTGGCTCCTCCTCCTCAGCTGGTCTGCGAGAGGCACCTTTCAGACTCAGGAGAAAGGAGGCAGTTCAGGCCCTGGATCTCAGCCTGATGGTGACACTGCTTGATGTGAAGAGGTTGATGCTACCTGGAGCTGCCCCCCGCTCCCTCTCCTAGGCTGAATAAATTGCCAAGAGTGCCTCCAAAAGAAATGACCAGAAAGCATGGCCACTTTGTCCCACGAAAAGTGCCCAGTCAAAACTATTTTCCAGTAGCCCAGATGTGGCCACGTCCTCTCATCGTGAGAAAAGTCTCCTCTGCTGTTCTAACAATTAGGGAACCTCACCAGATGCCTTGAAAGGCCCTGCTCAGCCATTGTATCATCCACACACACTCCGCTCACACCAGTTCTTTAACTCCACTCTGAAGTTTCTTTCCTGACATGCTTATAGGTCACAGTGACACCTCGTCACCTTTTACCTGCTTTGGACAATTAGAGACTTCAGCCAAGGGGAGACCTCAGCCCAACAGCACCCAGCTATTAATAAAAACAGCAGCACAAATTAAAGACTGTTAGAAATAAAATGTCACACTGACGCTGGCAGTGCTACAAATGTCATGGCTGGGAGCCCCTGGGTCTGCGCTTTCCGATGGGGTGTGTAGAGGGACGAATGTGTCTTTAAGCCACCTTGCTGCTCCTCTGATCTTGGGGCTGACACAACCTCTAGCAGAACTGAGAACAGCCAAAGAGTTGCTCTACGTTGTATCAATTGGAAATCACTCTGCCAACCAAGGATCAGCTGGAGCAGTGTTCTGTTCCCACCCTCTTGCAGCCAGCCCTGAAACTGCCCCTCTCTGCCCCCTACGCAGAGGCTGGCGGAGTGGGTGGCAAGGGCTGGCTACACCAGCTGTATGCCCCTCTGGATTCTTCTCCATTGGGGGAAGCCTCAGCTGCCCCTTTAGGACAGCTTCCGGGCTGCTTTGCTCTGCCTCAATAGCTCTAAGTAGCTGGAATAAGGGCCAAGGGTTTGGCTCCCAGTCCTTGAGCTATAGGACTTGCTTAAGCTGATGACTAACACGCCCCATGGGAAATCCATTCATTTTCACATACCAGTGTCATCTCTGTTCGCCAGCAAACGCTCAGCTTGATTAAGGTAGTCAAGGGACATACAGCAGGGAAGCACCGAGTAAGGTGTCATCAACAAACCACATAAATGCTCAGACTCAGAGATGGAATCACTTCTGTTACCATTACACTGCATACCCATGTGTGACGAAGTGGGACTGTTCTTAATGTTTCCTCTGAATACTGTGTGGGTGCCTCAGTTTCCCCTATGCATTTCTTAAGTCTCCAGTGTGCATAAATGGCTGACCCTCTGTCTCCTGGCAACAAATGGCCAGGGCCCTTCCCCCCTGCAAGGGGATAGCTAAAGGTGAACAAAGAGCTCAGGTGACCTCCTGGCCCAGGAAAGAGACAAAGGCCAGAAAGGAGGGGCTGGAGGGGGTTTCAGTTTGGAGCTGGCTGGGGATGGGGAGTGAGTGCAGACGGGGTTGTCTGGCTCGCTGGGCCCCAGAATGGACCCGGCTGAGGGGTCCCGTTCTCTGGAACTACAAGCTCTGTTTTAGACCGTGTTCCTGTCATCTAATAAACCTCTGTTTTACTGGCTGGCTAAGAGTCACGTCTGACTGCGAAGTGGGAGTGCGTGCAGGACCCTCTGGCTTCCCCAGGACCCCGCCTGGGCGGACTTGCTGTGGGAAGCGCACAGAGGGGCATATGCTGAATGCTCCAAGGTCAGACCCAGGAAGGTGAAGCCGTGTGAGCTTCTTGCCCTGAAGACAGTCTGCTCCAAGGGAGAGGAGGCTCCCCAAAGTCCTGACTGGCTTTGTGGGGAGCAGTTCCAGAGCATCGCCCGGGGACTCCGTGACACCATCAGCTCGGCTGGTTGAGACAGGTTTCCAGCTGCTACCAGGACGACCTTACTATGTTCATTAAAATATGAACAAGGCAAAGCAGGGTCTAAAAAGGCTGCATTTTACACCCTATGCCTGTAGGAATTGTGTACAGCAATTAAAAGCGTGGTCCTGATTCTTCATGGCATTACACCAGTTTTACACTGCTATGGTTTTGCTCACTTCATTGGAATCACACCAGGGTAACATAGCAGAGAATCAGGCCCAGTACGTTGTATTGGATTTTGAGAGATCAGTGGAGTAATTCATCATTAAAACATTTGTTCTATCACTGTCCACCTGCATAGGAGTCTGATCTAGCAACTGGCCCCTCACATTGCACCAACAGGTAGGTGTAGAAGAACATCGGATTTTCTTGATGCTCTTTATCAGAGGGAAGCCACATCAGGTCCATTTCCCAATGTATGAGAGTCTGTTTCTTAAAGCTCTCACAGCTTTTCCTTTTAATTTCTCCCTATCTGCCATCTTGATGATAAGCAGGTTGTTCCCTCTCAGGAGAGCATGGCTGGGTTCTTTAGGGAGAGGGAGAGAAGATGTTATGTTGTTCCTTTCTCACAGTTTTTATTTGTATGTTAGTTAATTGGCAACAAGCAGGAGTTTGCAAAGGCGAAAATGTCCCTGGCTCTCTCTGACACTGTTTCCTGTTTAGCAGTTGAGTTGGCATCTTCTGCACAGGAACACAGGGATGTGAGGATTGCCATGCCAAAGGACATCAGTGGTCCATCCATCCAGTGTTCTCTCGCTGAGGAGGTCTAAGAAATGTCCATGTTGGACAATTGTGGAATAAATGTGACCACTTTGCAGATCTATCTACCTACATACTTATCCTGCCCCATCACCATCTTTACAGTCTGTCTACACTAGGAGCTGGGGGTGTGATTCCGCACCTCACACAGACATACTGACACTAGCTCTCATCATGCTAGTAGTGTAGCCGGAGTAGCACAGGCTGGGGCGAGCAGCGGCACAGGATAACTGTGCCAACTATGTACCCATGGGTTTCTGGCGGGTTTGTACTCAGCATGGCTAGCTGGTGTCATCATTTGCTGCTGCCTGTGCTACCATGACTACACTATTATTGAGATGAGAGCTTGATGAGAGCTAGCGTGGTACATATATGCAGGCAGGGGAATCAGACCCCTCTAGCACCCGGTGTAGACACATCTTTAATGTATTTGCCCTTGCAACACCCCTGTGAGGCAGCAACGTGCTATTATTCCCATTTTACAGAAGAGGAACTGATGCAGAGAGACTCGGGACCAGATTTTCAGAGGTATTTAGGCAGATGCAGATAGTAGCCTTGGGGTATTTTCAAAAGCACCTGTGCACCCAACTCCCATTGATTCCCTTTGAAGAAGATGCCAAATTTGCTGCTGAGCAGGAGACAATGTCAGAGGGAACCCTAAATATTTTTATTTCAATGGGAGCTTGATGCCTAGTTGTTTGAAGAACCCTATTTGTCGCCTATCTGCATCTTTAGTCACCTAAATACCTTTGAAAATCTGACTTTACGTAACTTGCCCAAGGTCAGACAGAAAGAACAAGATAGAATTGAATCCAGGTCTCCCAAGTCTTGAGTGTACACCCTGATCTAAGGGAAGCCACTGTCTCTGCCTATTCAGTAGCTTGCATCAGGTTTTGCATGAAGTTATGTCAAGGCAATTATCACAGCTCCTCTGGGGGGAATGCTGAACTCAAAAGTCTTAGAGTGAATTGCTGTACATCATCTGTAATTCACATGGTTTGTGGATCAACTTGCAAAAGAGCAGAGTGTGGTCTCTGCAGGCTGGATAGACCAGGTCGCAAGTCTGTCAGCACATTTCTGGGTTAAACCTATTGCTTTAAACTCCTTGAATACGTGTGCCTTTGGGAGCAGAGGGGAGGTGGCGTGCTGACAGGTGGAGGCCATTGTCCCAGGCTGCTGATGAGTAATATGGGGAACTCCCTATTTCTGCCAGGGGCAAAACCTCTCAGAAACTAGGCAGCTACTTTGTTCTTGCCCAAGAAGGGGTGAGGCAGACACATGCACCGGCTCATGAAATGGAAGGGGAGGAAGGTCAGGATGTTGAAAGGAACCCAAATGCCTCCTCTCCTTCCCAGCCCCACCCATCTGAGAGCTTAAATCCCAGCCTGGCTCAGCTATGGGCATTCACACCTGTCTCCCAACAGCACCATGAAGTCAGCGGGCATCTTCCTCCTTGTGGGGCTCCTCACCCTCTGGATGGTGCTGCCGTCTTGGTCTGGCACAATCTTACCTGTGCAACAAGTCCCCAGAGGTAAGTGCTGAGAATAGCTTCTGCCAGCTCTACCCAAGGGGCAGCAGGCTCCTGTCCCATGGGAGGGCAGAGAGCAGGGGGCTCTTCAGGCTGTAGTGAGTGGTCCCCTCCCCAGACAGCACTAACAGGGCTGCTCTCTTTACTGACACTCAGCACCCGACATTCTGGGATCACAACTGCTCCTGCACCAGGGAAAGGCCACCTCACTAGCAGGCTCTGTTCGGGATTTTATACCGTTCAGATACTGAGCCTGAGAAGGCACAGAGACCACGGAGTGAGGGTCGCTGCAGTAGGTGCTGAAGTTGCAGTTTCTCCGTGTGAATTTCATTAGATCGGTTTGGTCTGAGCCTGCTCGGCCACTGAGAGGTTTCGTTGTGGAAAGGTTCACAGCCACCCCCCCAATGCATTTCCGTGTAGCCTCAGTCAAATCCCCACCTGATGTAAAATGAAGTCGACAGAGCGACACTGGTTTGCCCCAGCTAAGGCGCTGGCCCCACCTTTACTGAGCAACGCAGCAAACTCCCATTTTGAGTGGTCAGGACCTGCAGGCTCTGAGGAGTTGCAGCCAGAGCAGCACAGGCCATTCTCATGAGAAACAGCAGCCGAGCCCCCTCCAGGCTGGGAATTAAATGTGTAATTAAACACCACAGCTGGGTAGCAGGGATCTGGGATTACAGTGTCCGGAGGATTGGCTAGAGACCTGCCTGGGTCCTTTCCCTCCCTAAATCTCATTTCCAGATGGCGAGGCTTCAATCACTCATGCCTCAGCAACAGGGGGCCCGATTCCCCCTGCCATGCCCCTTTTGTAGTCCTGTGCCTCTTCTGTCCATGCTGACATGGCAGCATTTTACACCTGCCTTGCAGAGCTGTGAATGACACATGGCAGGGGAGCAGGGCCGGCTCTGGCTTTTTGGCCTCCCCAAGCAAAAAAAAAACAGGGCGGCCAGAACGGCAAAGCAAAAAAAAAAAAAAAAAAACCTGCGGCGCGGCCGGAGCGCGGGTGCAGGGGGACCGGCTGGGGGAGGGGGAGGGGGAGGGGAAGGGAGCGGGCGGGAGAGAGAGAGAAGGGGGCGGCCAGGGCTACAGCAGGGGCGCTGCCACGCAGCCCCTCCCGCTGCACCGCCTCCTGCCGCCTGCCGCGAGGGCTCCGCTCCAGTCGGCGGGGCGGGAAGGAAGAGGACTGCCCTGCAGGGCCCTCTGGTTCTCCGCGCCGCCGCCCCCTACAGGGCGGCCGGAGCGGAACAAGAACAAAAAAAACAAAAACAAAAAGCGGACGTGCCGCCCTAGGATTGGGCAGAATGCCGCCTCCAACAATCTGCTGCCCCAAGCACCAGCTTGCTCAGCTGGTGCCTGGAGCCAGCCCTGCAGGGGAGGATTAGGCCCAGAATAATTCAGCAGAGGACTTTCAACCGACAGCAGAATTTCACAGAGGCCAGACTGGTCCCACCACAGTCTGCACTCTGCCTGATAGCAGGTGCCTCTCACTGGAGCTCAGTATGCTGCCCGGCATTATAAGGTGGTGTTTATAACATGCACGTCTTTCTTGCAGTGAAACTTGGGACCTGCCCAGTGGTTTCTATTAGGTGCAAGATGCTCAATCCCCCTAATCGTTGTCAATCAGACAGCCAGTGTGCTGGGGCAGAGAAGTGCTGTGACACCGGCTGTGGATTGGGCTGTGTTCTAACTCAAAAAGGTACCTGCCTCATTGTTTATAGATTGAGGTGAAAGGGGGGTTCCCCAAGGAGCTCTCACCCTGTCCCTGCTGAGTTGGGGACAGTATTTCAGCTTTAGCAAGAACAGATCTTACCTTGTAACATAGGCGTGCGCACGGGGTGTGCCGGGTGTGCCCAGGCACACCCTAATGCAAGGGTGGGCAAATGACCCCCCTCTCCTGGCGCGGCAAGCCGCGGGGTCTGCGCTCCCGGGCCAGAGTGCCCGGATGAGTGCAGCAAGCCGCCGGCCCCTCTCCCGCCTTCCCCCTCCCCTGGAGCCATGTCGCCGCGCGTGCAGCGCTCTGGGGGCCGGGGCTGTGCGCTCCCGCGGGGCAGTGTTTGGCTCTGTGGGGAGGCTAGGAGCCTCATCTCATGGTAAGGGGTCCGGGGCCAGGGGGGTTGGATAAGGGGTGGGGGCAGTCAGGGGACAGGGAGCAGGGTGGGTTGGATAGGAGGTGGGATCCTGGGGGGTGGTTAGAGGTGGGGGGGGTCTCTGGAGGGGGCAGTCAGGGAGCAGGGGGGTTGGATGGGGCATGGGAGTCCCGGGGTCTGTCAGGGGGTGGGGGGTGGATGGGGTCAGGGCAGTCAGGGACAGGGAGCAAGGAGGGTCCTGGGGAGGCAGTTAGGGTGGGGGTGGGGTCTCTGGAGGGGGTGGTCAGGGGACAAGGAGCTCGGGGGGGGGTGGATGAGTCAGGAGTTCGGGGGGGGGGCTGTCAGGAGGCAGGGAGTGGTTGGATAGGCGTGGGAGTCCCGGGGGTCTGTCTGGGGGTGGGGGTGTGGATAAGGGTCGGGGCAGTCAGGGGACAGGTAGGGGGTAAGATCCTAGGGGGGCAGTCAGAGGACAAGGAGCAGGGAGGCTTAGATAGGGAGTGGGGTCCTGGGGGGCAGTTAGAGGCAGGGGTCCCAGGAGGGGGTAGTCAGGGGACAAGGAGCAGGGGGGGTTGGGGGATCTGAGGGGGGAAGTCAGGGGGCGGTAAGTAGGAGGGAGTGGATGGGGGCAGGGTGGGGGCGGGGCTAGGGCAGGGCTCCCTGGGTGCACACCCTAATGGAATGGGCTGTGCACGCCTATGCCTTGTGACACAGGATTTGTTTGTTAGTTACAGCGAAACCTGGGACCTGTCCATTGATTGCGAGTACGTGTCGCATGTTAAATCCTCCTGATAAGTGTAAGGAAGACCTTGACTGCACTGGCCCCATGAAGTGCTGCATGTCCATCTGTGGGAAGGAGTGCCTTCAGCCCAACCAAGGTACCACACTGGGCCAATATTACTAATCCTTCTATGATGCTTTGCGGCAAGATCATTGCCTGTTCCAGCCCATCGGGAGGGGGATCTTGTCCAAGTAGGCCTCTCATGCATCCCTCACTTCAACAGATGCCAGTCATTTTTAGTCCCAATGTTACCTTCATTCCACACAAATATGGGATTCCTGGACTTTTGTTGTCAAAAGGTATTCGGATCCAAAATGAAGAATGACAACGCTGAGGTTCCAAAGAGAATCATTGGCCCTAAGGGGATGAATCCCACAGAACTGTAGCTTTCCTGAAGGAATCAGTGGTTGTGTCCATCATTTGGACCTTGAGTGATCATTGAAGTAATTAATTATCAGAACATTTGTTCTACCACTGCCCACCTTCATAGGATTCTAAATCAAGTCACTGGTCCCTCTTATTGCACAAACAGGGAGGTGTAGAAGGACACCAATTTTCTTGATGCTCAGCTATGTCTGGTCCATTTTCCTTTCTATCGGGCTGTTTCTTCAAAGTCTCACAACTTTTCCTTCCCATGTCTGTCCTCTTGATGTCTAGCAGGGTCTTCTCTCTCAGGAGAGCTTGGCTGGAAGTCTTTAGGGAGAGGAGGTGTTATTTCATCCCTTGCTCACAGTTTTTATTTGTATGTTAGTCACTTGAAACAAGTGGGAGTTTATAAAGTACAAAATGTTCCAGACCTCCCTCTGGCCTTGTTTCCTGTTCAAAGGATGTAGGAATTACCATGTCAGATGAGATCATCAGTCCATCTATCCAGTATCTTCTCTTTGAGCCTTAAGTGACTCGCCCAAGGTCAGCCAGGGAGAGTGGGGTAGAATTAAACCCAGGTCTCTCAAGTCTGTATCCTAATCTCTGGACCAAAGCCAGTGTTTCTGCCCAGTTCAGAGACTCCATCATGTCTTGGATAAGGTTATCTCAAGGTATTTATCATCTTGGGGCAATGTTGAACTCAAAGGTCCCGGAGTAAATGGTTGTTCATCATGTGTGTTTCACTAGCAAAAAGTGAAGCTGAATTCAGGTGAAGTTGAACCAGTGGAACTTTATTCAACCCTGTGAACTGCTCTGTCCATGTGGCTGTGTTGCTTCCAGCCCAACTCCTCACATTCCCAATTTCCCTGTCACCTCAATGACAGTCTCTGCAGAGAACATGGGCTCTCTGATTCCAGTGCCACTGATCCTGTTTACAAACATTTTAATATATACATTAAAAACAAATAATTGACCCCCAGACCCCCACCCTATGTCCCTTCAGCCAGAGGTTGCTAGCATATAGCCAAGTTAGAGTCTTATCTTCGCCATAGACTCAGGTGGCTACGTAGTCTTTGAGATAGTTTGGACTCCCCAGCTGGTGACCACACCGGGGGTGACCCATCTCTGTCTCCCTATCACCTGTCTCCAAGTCTAGCAAAATATGTCTCTGTGAAGTCTCCTCCCTCCCTGTGGTGTTGGACTCCGGGTGGTTCTGTCTTTTCATTCTCTGATGAGCTCTGTATCCCTGTAGGCCCTCTCTAGGTGTTCTGACTGCTGGCTCGTAAGAGCCTCTGGTTCCTTCAGATCACCTCTCCCTCTTGCGCAGTCCAGTCATACGACCTGGATATCACTACACCCCGCACAGATCCTTTAGTCCACTCCTTCTGGTGTCTCTCTAATGGCTGGATCCTCCACAGGAGTATCTGTCATCAGAGCCGGTAGGTCCTTGGCTGACCTGTTGTACTCTGTTACCTGCTTTCTCCAATTGTTGGCCTTTCCTCTTGGCATGTTCCCATCCTTCTGGCTGCAACAGGTCTCCCCTCATTGGTAGCAGGGTTTTGGTCAGTGGCTGCACTGGTACTGTTTTGGCACCCCCTTTGATGGGGTATGCCTGCGTGCCAAAAATGCCAACAAAGGGACCGAACCGCAAGAAACTGCCTTGTGTAACAGTCTCTTAGCTGTTTTCACATCTGATTCCACCTCATCATTAGTCTGTGGAAATGCCAGGGAGTCAAATTCCTAATTTGCATGCAAATTCCTTAAACTTTTCCAAGGCAAATGGAGGTTCGTTTTCAGTGAATACAGTGTCCAGAATGCCATACCTCACAAGGTGGGCTGCCAATTTGCCAATCACTGACTTGCTTCTTGTATCAGGCAGGGCATTGGCCTCCGAACAATTTGAACAATAGTCCACAGCAATCAAGCATTGCTTTTCTTTTAAGGTAAATAAGTCAGTTCCCACCTAGGTTGGGTGTGCAGCTCATATGGTAAGAGAATCTCTTTCTCCCCCTGCTTATCACATGACTGGCAGCTGTCACACCCTTCTATCAAGGAGCAGAGTTGTGTATTCATTCCTGGCTAGTCAACACACTCTTGAACTTGTGTAAGACAGCTGTCAATGCCCAGGTCTGAGGCATGACATCCTCACGTAACTGGGTGAGGACAACAGCTCTCTGCCCACAAAATATGATTCCATCTGCACACTCAGCTCATCTTTAATTTGCATATATGGTTCTGCTCCTCCCAGTACTTGGCTTTTGTCTGCTAGGATCGCTCTGTTGAGTGTCCTTGTCGATAGCTTCCTTGATTTCCATCAGCTTCACTGTTGAAACTACGAGATAGTGCATCAGATTAATGGGTTCAGTGTCCTGATCCCCTTCTCCCATCTTGCTGATGCTGGTCTCAGGGTGTCCGCTAGCACCAGGAGTCATCTTGGACAATATCTGATCTCTACCTGGTAGAGCTGGAGGCGCAGCAACATGTGCTGCCGTCTCTTTGGAGCACTAAGAAGGAGTTTTGCTGTGATTGTCTCTACAAGTTTGTGGCCTGATTGCACTAGTGGCCATAGGTGCACTGATGGAATCACTCCATTCCAAATACCACAGCCAGAAGCTCTTTTTCCTATTTGGGCGTGTCCCTGTTCTCTCTCAAACAGGGATCTGCTGGTATAAGCGACCACCTGCAATAGCAGGGATCTGGGATTACAGTGTCCAGAAGATTTGGCTAGAGACCTGCCTGGGTCCTTTCCCTCCCTAATTCTCATTTCCAGATGGTGAGGCTTCAGTCACTCACCCCTCAGCAAAAGGGGCCCGATTCCCCCTGCCATACCCCGTTTGTAGTCTTGTGCTTCTTTGTCCATGCTGACATGGCAGCATTTTACACCTGCCTTGCAGAGCTGTGAATGACACATGAGGTGCCTGGCAGGGGAGGATTAGGCCCAGGATAATTCAGCAGAGGACTTTCAACCGACAGCAGAATTTCACAGAGTCCAGGCTGGTCCGACCACAGTCTGCACTCTGCCTGATAGCAGGTGCCTCTCACTGGAGCTCAGTATGCTGCCCGGCATTACAAGGTGGTGTTTATAACATGCACGTCTTTCTTGCAGTGAAACTTGGGACCTGCCCAGTGGTTTCTGTTAGGTGCAAGATGCTCAATCCCCCTAATCATTGTCAATCAGACAGCCAGTGTGCTGGGGCAGAGAAGTGCTGTGACACCGGCTGTGGATTGGGCTGTGTTCTAACTCAGCAAGGAACCTGCCTCATTGTTTATAGCCTGGGGTGAAAGGGGGGTTCCCCAAGGAGCTCTCACCCTGTCCCTGTTGAGCTGGGGACAGTATTTCAGCTTTAGCAAGAACAGATCTTTGTGCCGAAAGCTTAGTTTGTTACCTTGTAACTAGGGCTGTCAAGCAATAAAAAAAATTAATTGCAATTAATAGTCCAATTAATCACACTGTTAAACAAAAATAGAATACCTTTTATTTAAATATTTTTGGATGCTTTCTACATTTTCAAATATATTAATTTCAATTACAACACAGAATACAAAGTGTACAGTGCTCACTTTATATTTATTTTTAATACAAATATTTGCACTATAAAAAACAAAAGAAATAGTATTTTTCAATTACCCTAATACAAGTACTGTAGTGTAATCTCTTTATAATGAAAGTTGAACTTACAAATGTAGAATTATGTACAAAAAATAACTGCATTCAAAAATAAAACAATGTAAGACTTTAAAACCTACAAGTCCATTCAGTCCTACTTCAACCAATTGCTCAGACAAACAAGTTTGGTTACAATTTGCAGGAGATAATGCTGCCCATGTCTTCTTTACAATGTCACCTGAAAGTGAGAACAGGCATTCGCATGGCACTATTGTAGCCGGCATCATAAGATATTTATGTGCCAGATGCGCTAAAGATTCATGACCTTTCATGCTTGAACCACCATTCCAGAATATATGCATCCATGCTGATGACGGGTTCTGCTTGATAACGATCCAAAGCAGAGCAGACCGATGCATGTTCATTTTCATTATCTGAGTCAGATGCCACAAGTGGAAGGTTGATTTTCATTTTTGGTGATTCATGTTCTGTAGTTTCCGCATTGGAGTGTTGCTCTTTTAAGACTTCTGAAAGCATGCTCCACACCTCGTCCCTCTCAGATTTTGGAAGGCACTTCAGATACTTAAACCTTGGGTCGAGTGCTGTATCTATCCTTAGAAATCTCACATTGGTACCTTCTTTGCATTTTGTCAAATCTGCTGTGAAAGTGTTCTTAAAACATCATCTGAGACTGCTATAACATGAAACGTATGGCAGAATGCGGGTAAAACAGAACAGGAGACATACAATTCTCCCCCCAAGGAGTTCAGTCACACATTTAATTAATGCATTATTTTTTTAATGAGCATCATCAGCATGGAAGCATGTCCTCTGGAATGGTGGTTGAAGCATGAAGGGGCCTACAGATGTTTAGCATATCTGACATGTAAATACCTTGCAACGCTGGCTACAAAAGTGCCATGTGAATGCCTGTTCTCATTTTCAGGTGACATTGTAAATAAGATAGCAGTATCTCCCGTAAATGTAAACAAACTTGTTTGTCTTAGCAATTGACTGAAAAAGAAGTAGGACTGAGTGGATTTGTAGGCTCTAAAGTTTTACATTGTTTTGTTTTTGAGTGCAGTTATGTAACAAAAAAAAAAGCTACATTTGTAAGTTACACTTTCACAATAAAGAGATTGCACTATAGTACTTGTATGAGGTGAATTAAAAAATACTTTTTTTTTTGTTTATCGTTTTTACAGTGCAAATATTTGTAATCAAAAATAATATAAAGTGAGAACTGTACACTTTGTATTCTGTGTTGTAATGGAAATCAATATATTTGAAAATGTAGGAAAACATCCAAAATATTTAATAAATTTCAATTGGTATTCTATTGTTTAACAGTGCAATTAATCGCGATTAATTTTTTAAATCGCAGTTAATTTTTTGAGTTAATCGAGTGAGTTAACTGCGATTAATCGACAGCCCTACTTGTAACACAGGATTTGTTTGTTAGTTACAGCGAAACCTGGGACCTGTCCATTGATCGTGAGTACGTGTCGCATGATAAACCCTCCTGATAAGTGTAAGGAAGACCATGACTGCACTGGCCCCATGAAGTGCTGCATGTCCTTCTGTGGGAAGGAGTGCCTTCAGCCCAACCAAGGTACCACACTGGGCCAGTATTTCTAATCCTTCTACCCAGGGCCATCCCTAGCTATTCTGGGGCCCTATGCAGCCCCCCCGTGGGGGGGGGGCAGGCTTCTGCGGGGGCCCTGGCCCCAGGCCTCTGTGGGGGCGAGGAGCAGGCCCCAGGCCTCTGCACTGGTGGGGGTTGAGGCTGGCTTGGGGGGCGGGGAGGAACCACCCCCCAGCACTCACCAGCGGCGCGGCTGGGGCCAGGTTGCTGCAGAGCTCAGGGGAATGGGGGGCAGAGCGGGAAGAAGCGGGGCTGGGGTGGGGAAGGGGTGGGGCGGGGCAGAGCAGGGGCGGGGGTCCTTGGGAAGAGCCGGAGCATGGGTTGGAGCAGCACGCAGCTATGGAGGGCACCAGGTAATTTCCTGGTGCCCTACGCAGCTGCGTACTTTGCGTATGGGTAAGGACGGCCCTGCTTCTACTATGCTTTGTGGTAAGATCATTCCCTGTTCCAGCCCATCAGTGGGGTGGGTGGGGGGGAAACTTGTCCAAGTCGGCCTTTCATGCATCCCCCACTTCAAAGGATGCCAGTTATTTTTAGTCCCAATGTTACCTTCATTCCACACAAATGTGGCATTCCTCTGCCTGATAGCAGGTGCCTCTCACTGGAGCTCAGCATGCTGCCTGGCATTACAAGGTGGTGTTTATACCGTGCACGTCTTTCTTGCAGAGAAATCTGGGACCTGCCCAGTGGTTCCTTTCAGGTGCAAAATGCGCAATCCCCCTAATCATTGTCAATCAGACAGCCAGTGTGTTGGGGAAGAGAAGTGCTGTGAAACCGGCTGTGGGCTGAACTGTATTCTAACTCAAAAAGGTACCTGCCTCATTGTTTATAGTCTGTGGGTCTTGGTTCCCCAGGGAGCTCTCACCCTGTACCTGCTGAGCCAGGGACAGTATTTCAGCCTTTAGTAGGCAGAGATGTTCATGCCAGGGGCTTAGTCTGATGCACTGAAACCTGGACCTGCCCAGTGATCGAGAATACCTGTCTCAGGGTAGTTCCTCCTAATGGGTGTGTGATTAGGATCCTGAGTGCCCCAGCACTACAAAGTGCTGCATGTCCACGTGTACAAAGGCTTGCCTCCCGCCCAACCATGGAACCCCGCAGGGCCAGTATTTCCAAACCTACCACCTTGCTTTGCAGTGAGCTCATCACTCCCTGTCCTAGCCCAGCGGGGGCGGGGAGGGCAGGAGTGTGCTGTGTGACCCAAGCAGGCCTCTCCCATCTCCCTCACTTTGACAGGCGCCACTCATTTTAGTCCCAGTGGTACATGCCTGTCACACAAACGTGGCATCCCTGCTCCTTGTTGAAAGTTATTTGCAATGAGGAGTGATGGCACTGGGGTTACAGAGAGAGGCACTGGCATTAAGGGGATGAATCCCACAGAACTGCAGCTGTCCTGCAGGAATCATTTGCGTGTGTCCATCCTTTTAGGTCTTGGCAGGGTGAGAGATACAAGGGAACCAGAGCTGAGCACTCAGCAGGCAGAGATCAGTGCCTGGGGCCTGGCTATTATCCCGTCATAGAAGGCTGTTTATCCTGCCATCTCCTCTCTTGCAGAGAAACCCGGGACTTGCCCAGTGGTTACTGTACGGTGTCTTATGATAAATCCTCCCAACCGTTGTGATTACGACCACCAATGTCCGGGGCCAAAGAAATGCTGTGAAACTAGCTGTGGGAGAGCGTGCATCCTGCTTCCGAGAGGTACTGGTCTCAGTGTAACTGCGTCACCTTTATCCTGATGATAGGAGGCTGCAGCTGAGGCTAGGTCTACACTACCGGCCTGAATCGGCGGGTAGAAATCGATCTCTCGGGGATCGAATTATCGCCTCTCGTCGGGACGCGACAATCGATCCCCGAATCGACGCTCTTACTCCACCAGCGGAGGTGGGAGTAAGCGCCGTCGACTGGGAGCCGCGGAGGTCGATTTTGCCACCGTCCTCACAGCGGGGTAACTCGGCTCCAATACGTCGAATTCAGCTACGCTATTCGCGTAGCTGAATTTGCGTATCTTATATCGACCCCCCCCTGTAGTGAAGACCTGCCCTAAATGTATCTGGGGACCTCAGCCCAGATCTCCAGGTGTTGGGTTTTCAGTCACTGGACCCCAGAGTTCACAGAGCATTTGGGCAGAAGCTTCTCAGATAAGGGAGAACTCTAGTTACCACTAGGTGCCACCACCCACCTGCACTTATTATCCCAGCTTCCAATGCAGAGGGTAGCTTACACTATGATCTTCCTGTGTTACAGAGAAACCTGGCATCTGTCCAGCAGTCAATATAAGGTGTCTCTCATGGTATCCTCCTAATGCAGTGTGTACATGACCGTCAGTGTCCAAAAAATGAGAAGTGCTGTGTCACTGACTGTGGGCTGGACTGTGATTAGCCACAGAAAGATACCCACCTCCACTCATGTTTACATCATAAGTACCCAGCCTCTGCAGTGAGCTCCCGCCCTGCTCCAGCTGAGCCCGGGGGCTGCCCACTGGGGAGGGGTGTACAGCCCTGGGCTGCAGGCACAAATCACTGCACTAACCACAGCTGAAGTCACAATATGCTGCTTTACCAGGGAAGGACCTGGGTACTTGGCATCTTCCCAGCTTCCCCAACACTCATTACACTGGTGCTGAGCCTGAAACATCCCCATTCATGCAGGGCCCAGCAGAGAGATCAGTCCAAGGGCCATATCAGGCGGTGCATGTGAAACCGCGAATGACTTGCAGAATTGTGGCAGGAAACAAGTGAAAGAAAACACAGGTTTGGTGTCATGCCATGAGATGAAAAGTGTTGGAGCCATGTGGGAAATGGCCAAGATTTTGGAATAGGACCCAGGAGTCCTGGCTCCCAGCACCCAGCTTTCCCTCTGATATAGAACAGGATTTTCTCCTTAAGACTTCTGACTACTTTTCTTTTTTTCCCCCCCAGCATAACTTGCTTCACAATAGATCAAGGCATCCCCTGGAGCAGCAATGACACCAGTTCCCTGCAGCCTAACCTCACTGAATTTCCCCCAGTCCAAAGCAGGAAATCACTTCACATAACTCCAGCTCACCTCTCTCTATAAAACATTGGAAAGAAAGCCGACTCTAGATATTTGAGTCAACACAGAAGAACAGAGACTCACGTCACTTAAATGAGAAGGTGATAAAAGCAATGATGCAATTCCGACAAGAGGGGATTTTTAGCGAAGTTTCTTACAGTTCACCCTGCAGTCCAGCATGAAGATGATATACAGTTGCTCTACTGGTCCAGTCTTGCAGAAAAGTTTACGAAGCAGCATGACACACAGGTGCTGGAACTAGGGTGCTGCTGCAGCCCCTGGCTTGAAGTGGATTCCATTATCTATGGGGTTTACAGTTTGATTCAATGGCTCTCAGCACCCCCACTATAAAAAGCGTTCCAGCACCCCGGTATGACAGTCCGCTTATCTTTACAAGGAGCATCCTATATCAAATCTGCATCTTTATCATCCAACTCTATCTGTGAGAACAGGTTGAGAGGGAAAAGAAAAGGGAATTCCAAGTAATCCAACCCCACCACCAAAATTACAACAGAACTTTTCCCTTTTTTTGTCAAGAATGTTTATGTACAAAAGTTTTTTGTAATCTAATACTGTCTGAACGCTCTCAGCTTCTTCCAAACAACTCTAGCTCCAGGCCATTAACACCAGCCATGGGGAAGGTATATTTAGGCACTTTCCACATATTTCTTGTACTGTCACTTGTTACCTCCCTGGGGAAATTCCTTTGCAGGTTCAGACCCTGCCTAGGCACCATAGAGAGACCAGGGTGAGCACAGTTCTGTGATGACCTTGAGATTTTGTATCCATGGTGCTATTGTAAATGTTCCTGAAAAGAAACACTTTCCTGGGTGTGGATCTCATTGGCTGAGGGCGGGGCCATCTCTTCCAGTCCTGCTGCCAGAACTCGTTGCTCATGAGATTTAATTAGTACCACTTGGACACGATACAAATAAAGAATTTCTTTCATATCTTATCTTTGTTGTTTGTGATTCCAGAGCCTGCACAATCACATCCACCCTGACTTCCACCCCCACAGCCTCCGCCAATGCATTCAGAGCCGGAATCAAAGCATTGCTCCAGGCTCTTTCCCCAGGGTTTGGAACTGGGGGAAGCACACCCCCACTCCAGGTGGGACCTCAAAGAGACTCAACAGCAGGGTGGTGGGGGCGGTAGCTTGGAGCTGAGAGCAAAAGGGTACCAGCAACCCACTCCATCAGACAACGCCCCTGCCCAGAAGTCAATAGTTTACTGGCTTCTATCTTCTTTGGAGCAAGGTTTCTGTTGTCATCTCCACTTGAGTTTGCCCCCAACTCCACATTGAAACTGTGTTGTAGCTTGCTCTTGAGCAAGGGGAGAATTTCACTCTTCCGAGCAATGGGTCAATCTCATGTTTTTCTTGTGCAAAGAGCTCCAGGAAGAAACAAGAACCTGATTGTGAAATGGCACAAGACAAGGGGACAAATATTGGCACCAGGCACCTCGTTCTCTGCTCCCCCCTCCCCTTCCCCCAGGAGTGAGATGTTAAATACCAGCCTGACACAGCTCTGGGCATTCAGACCTGCCTCTTGAGACAACACCATGAAGTCACTGGGTGCCTTCTTCTTCATGGGGCTCCTCACCCTCTGGATGGTGCTGCCGTCTTGGTCTGGCACAATCTTACCTGTGCAACAAATCCCCAGAGGTAAGTGCTGAGAACAGCTTCTGCCAGCTCTACCCAAGGGGCAGCAGGCTCCTGTCCCATGGGAGGGCAGAGAGCAGGGGGCTCTTCAGGCTGTAGTGAGTGGTCCCCTCCCCAGACAGCACTAACAGGGCTGCTCTCTTTACAGACACTCAGCACCCGACATTCTGGGATCACAACTGCTCCTGCACCAGGGAAAGGCCACCTCACTAGCAGGCTCTGTTCGGGATTTTATACCGTTCAGATACTGAGCCTGAGAAGGCACAGAGACCACGGAGTGAGGGTCGCTGCAGTAGGTGCCGAAGTTGCAGTTTCTCTGTGTGAATTTCATGAGATCGGTTTGGTCTGAGCCTGCTCGGCCACTGAGAGGTTTCGTTGTGGAAAGGTTCACAGCCACCCCCCCAATGCATTTCCGTGTAGCCTCAGTCAAATCCCCACCTGATGTAAAATGAAGTCGACAGAGCGACACTGGTTTGCCCCAGCTAAGGCGCTGGCCCCACCTTTACTGAGCAACGCAGCAAACTCCCATTTTGAGTGGTCAGGACCTGCAGGCTCTGAGGAGTTGCAGCCAGAGCAGCACAGGCCATTCTCATGAGAAACAGCAGCCGAGCCCCCTCCAGGCTGGGAATTAAATGTGTAATTAAACACCACAGCTGGGTAGCAGGGGTCTGGGATTACAGTGTCCAGAGGATTGGCTAGAGACCTGCCTGGGTCCTTTCCCTCCCTAAATCTCATTTCCAGATGGCGAGGCTTCAATCACTCATGCCTCAGCAAAGGGCGTCTGATTCCCCCTGCCATGTCCCTTTTGTAGTCCTGTGCCTCTTCTGTCCATGCTGACATGGCAGCATTTTACACCTGCCTTGCAGAGCTGTGAATGACACATGAGGTGCCTGGCAGGGGAGGATTAGGCCCAGGATAATTCAGCAGAGGACTTTCAACCGACAGCAGAATTTCACAGAGGCCAGACTGGTCCCACCACAGTCTGCACTCTGCCTGATAGCAGGTGCCTCTCACTGGAGTTCATGTGTGTCCATCCTTTTAGGTCTTGGCAGGGTGAGAGATACAAGGGAACCGGAGCTGAGCACTCAGCAGGCAGAGATCAGTGCCTGGGGCCTGGCTATTCTCCCGTCATAGAAGGTTGTTTATCCTGCCATCTCCTCTCTTGCAGAGAAACCCGGGACTTGCCCAGTGGTTACTGTCCGGTGTCTTATGATAAATCCTCCCAACCGTTGTGATTACGACCACCAATGTCCGGGGCCAAAGAAATGCTGTGAAACTAGCTGTGGGAGAGCGTGTGTCCTGCTTCAGAGAGGTACTGGTCTCAGTGTAACTGCGTCACCTTTATCCTGATGATAGGAGGCTGCAGCTAAATGTATCTGGGGACCTCAGCCCAGATCTCCAGGTGTTGGGTTTTCAGTCACTGGACCCCAGAGTTCACAGAGCATTTGGGCAGAAGCTTCTCAGATAAGGGAGAACTCTCTGGGCCGAGCTGCCGCCAGTGTCTGGTATGATGTCCCTTCTTAGTGATAGGGTGACCATACGTCCCATTTTGGCTGGGACAGTCCCTTTTTTAAGCCCGGACGTCCCGACTTTTTTGGCAAAACTTGGCATTTGTCCAGTTTGCTCTTGCCAGCTGATGATCAGTTGCCAAGAGCAAACAGGATAAATGCCCAGTTTTGCCAAAAAAAGTCAGGCGTGCCTCCCTGGGGGTGTGTGGAGGAACATTCATGGGGGCGAGAGGGACAGCGATGCCAGGCTCTGGGTGATGGGCCTCAGGCTGTCAGCCCCAGCCTGCAGGGCTCGGGCCAGGCCCGCATGCGACGGGGGCCGGCGTCTCAGGTTAGCCCTGCACGGTGTCCTGTTTTCCCCTTTGGGAAATATGGTCACCATACTTAGTGACAAACTGGAGGAGTTCAGATTCAGGGAAAAACAACTGACAGGATCGGGGGTTGGCTGAGGGGGAAGAGGTGGAAAGTGCAAAATCCACAGAGCGTGGCTAGGAGATCACTCAGTGAGGATGGGACCTCTCTGCAGATACTCACAGGGTGTGGGCCCCAAGGGAGGAGAGGACACAGTTAGGGTGTCACATGGGATGGGGGGCGGCTAATGGGGTGAGATGAAGATCAGGAAGTTTTCAGGTGAACTTTAGAAGAATCTTCCTGGCTGTGGGATGTATCAGGCTGTGATGAGTCTCCCAAGGAGAGGTGGGAAGCCCCAGGGCCAGTCCTAAGGGAGGGAAAACAGGACGGTCATCATAGGTGCTGTACCTAAGTGCCATTCCACTATTTTTTGGACTCTGCTGATCGGCTGGGCGGGGGGGGGGGGGGGAGAGGGAGCGCGTTGTGTGAGCTGGGGGACAGAAAGTGCTGTCAGAAAAATGGCTAGGGCCACTGCTGGGGAGCCCTATTGCTTGGGACAATTAAACAAGTCTGGACACATCTCTGGTCAATGTAGAGTAAGGAACAATCCTGCCCTGCCCGGGGGTCTGGGTGAGAAGGAACCTTACAGGGATTGTCTGTCTCTAGGATTCTGAACTTTCCCTGTAGTAGCAACAGGTAAGTGCTGACAGCTCCTGCCCCAGCCAGCAGCCCAGGGCACCAGACTCACAGCGGACAGAGAGCACTGATGGGCACAGGTAGCTCAGCTGGTTGCAGGGTGGGTCCCAGTTCTTATTGTCCCTCCTGGGCAGCAGCCAGAGAGGCCCCACTCAGTGAGCTGCCATGAAAGGGCTGCTCCCTTTAGTCACCTCCTTGACTTTGTGCTTCCCACAGGGTGGAGCATGATCTGTCAATCAAACTGAAAGGCATTTGTGACAGTATTTAACCCCTTCAAGGTGGCAATCATGTTGGGTTTAGAAAGGAAATGCCCCTGGCAGCTGGATCTGGGAGGTTTGGCCCCAGGGCATCAGCCTGGGAAATGCACCTAGACAGCAGGGTGGAAGCAGGGGGTGTTCACGGGTTATACTGCATTTCTCTTCAATGGACAACTTGTCTGTTTCACCTGCACAAGGTGTTAACAAGCCTGTGGAGAATGCAGAGGCAAATACAACTACAGATAGCTGAGGCACAACTACTGCAGCTATGCCCCCCGCACCCGCTACTTGCAGCATAACACACACTGCAGCCTGCAATAACCACATGGCCTCTGAATTATTATTATTTCAATAGGTATTTTGGGGGACCCTTTGTGCTGGGTGCTGCACAGATTTCATTGTCCCTGTCCCAAGTAGCTTAGAGCTGACATTATGCTTTGCTAGATTTGTTTATGCAGTGATCTTCTCTTACAGGGAACCCTGAAACCTGTCCAGACGTCATCTTTAAGTGTGCTATGTA
This sequence comes from Emys orbicularis, assembly GCF_028017835.1. Classification (NCBI taxonomy): domain Eukaryota; kingdom Metazoa; phylum Chordata; order Testudines; family Emydidae; genus Emys; species Emys orbicularis. Next base: position 20,380,847 of record NC_088694.1, on the reverse strand, counting down.
CAATCCCCCAAATCGCTGCCACTCTGACCGCCAGTGTCCAAGATTCAAGAAGTGCTGTGAGACTTTCTGCGGGAGGGCCTGTGTTTATCCTAAGGGACATGGTAAAGGTACCAGCCTGATCCTCTCTTTGGGCTCTGGACTGAGATCACTCCCTGCTCCAGCTGAGCTGCAGGGCGCCTATGGGAAAGGGCATTTCAACCCATGGCTTCCAGCCGAGATCAGCTCTGATCAGAGCTACCTCCGGAGGCCTCACCATTCTGGCTGACTAGGGAACAGGCTGGGTACTTGGCACCTTCCTACACGCCTTTGTATGAATATGACTTTGTGGTGTCACAAGACAACAAAAGTTGGGTTCACCTGGGCAACAGGCAGAGGGGATCTGGAGGGATTCCGTTTGAGAAGCTGCACTGGTTAATCTATGGGATGGTGTGTCTGGGGCCAGAAAAGGGGAAGGCGACATTATTGATTGGGTTTGTGGTCCAATGCCCATGCTGTCTTTAGATAACACCTCCCCTTGCCCCACCCACAAGCCTCATCCAGGATCTAGAGAGGACAATGATGTTGTGTGTTTTGCTCTTTACAGAAGAGTCACACAATGAATGCTCAACATGGGCACAATGAGGACCAATAACTGTGTTTGCTAATGACATCCAGTGTGCCAGGCCTAGCTACATACACCCACGGCAGTTCTGGCAGGGTTCTGGGGGCTTCTCAGACATACACGCGACTAAAGGGCTTGCAAACAATTTAAAGGAATACTACCCAATTCCTGTTGACTACAAGTGGAAGAGGCAGGGAGATGATAGCAGGACGCTCCCTTCGGCTGGGAATGGGGGATTAATGCTCTCTCACCCCTGCTCCGTGGAGATAGGAACAGGGTCAGAAGGGTCTGCATGGGGAGATACTAACATGGAGAGCTTCCTCTGCCAAGCAAGTTAGCTCGGGATTCAGTGCCATCCGAAGGGCAGGAAGTTTGATCCCCCCCCCATCCATAGGGTAACTAGGCTTTGGGGATACTGTGCTCCTTCTTGGGGTCCACTGATTTGGCAGGTGGAAATCTCCCCCCCACCCCTCCGTATCCCAGGCTGGGACAAGGCCATAGCAGCTGCAGGGCTGGGCTGGACCAAACTGGGTTGTGTTCATGGGAGCTGGGGCTGAACCAGAGGCTGGGTTTGCACAGCCCACGATTTCCTATTGAACCCGCTGATCATTTTCCCTTTCTCCAGCATAACTTCCTGCTTCCCAAGGGCGTTCCCAGGAGCAGCCGAGACACCAGCTCGATGTGCCTGGCCTCGCTGGGGTCCCACAGACCAGCCCTAGGAAATCAGCTTGCACAATGCCTGCAAAGCGCCTGCACTCTTAATCTGTCTCGTTTTTAGCACCAACCATGCCACATTGTTGTCACCTATCGTGGGGCTGCCATGGAATTTCAGATCCTGCCCGCCTAGCACAGAGAGGACGGGGCTGAGGCCTCATCCCGTGAGGGACCTGAGGAGCGTGATTCACAGTCCCCGTGCAGCGGCTCTTTCCCTGCAGTCAAGAGGAGGCTTTAGGCAGAGCTGGGGATCTCTTTCTTCTTGCCCTGACTCTGTATAATTTGGTGTCCCTGGCACCTCGTGCACTGTAACAAATAAAGAAGCTTGTTGTTCACATAGCAGTTTGTAACCTGTGATTCTGGTCACTCCATCTCCTCCTCCACCTGCAGGTTCCTCCCCTCACTGCCTCAGCCCCTCCTGTCTCATTGGTCAGGCACATCCGGACCTGTCCTAAGCTCTTCTCCCCCTGGTTCCTTGATGGGGATGTTTCCTGTCTGTGTGTGTGAGGGCGATTCTACCCCTGATGCCGCTTCTCAGGCCCCTCTTCCCCCTCCAGTGAGCTCGGAGCCAGGATCCTAGCACTGGTCCAGGCTCTTTCCCCAGGGAGCAGCCGCTGTTGGTTTGGGATGTTGATCCGTCTCTTTCTAAGAAACCCTTTGGGACCTTTAAAACAAGGCATAGAGGCTCTGAGTGACAGCAGCGTCACGGCCCCGAGTGACAGCAGCGTCACGGCCCCCCCGAGCGTCTTTCCAACACAGGGCATGGGGAGCTGCCCCCACAGGGTGGGCTAGAAGCCACTTCGCTAATGAACTGAGTCCCCATCCCAGGGCCTTGGAGCGATGCACTGAGACTGGGTTTGGCAGATGTGCCACTGAGCTGCCAGGGCTGCCCATCCTGCCCTGCACCGCCATAGTCCTGAATGAGAGCTTAAATCCAGCCTGGCTCCTGACCACACCAGGAAGTCAGTGGGTGTCTTCCTCCCTTGGGGGGCTCCTCAGCCTCTGGGCTGAGCTGCTGCTAGTGTCTGGTACAATCTCACTGCTTAGAGCTTGTCTACATGGGAAACTTTGGTTAAACTGATATAGTTATACAGCTGTGGCCCTGTTTATAGCCCGACACCTACCTCACAGTCAGCCACGGTCCGAAGGGGCTGCATGGGGGAAACACTAGAACATAGCTGTACGTTTGAGCCGTTCCCTCTGGATTTAGTGCCACCCCCAGCGCAGGCTGTTCTCTCCTCTTACAGCGGTTACAGTGCCATCTTTCCCTCCGCCCCAGGGTCACTCGGCTTTCGGGGTGCTGCACCCCCTCTTTGGCTTTGGGGATTTGGCAGGTGGAAATCTCCCACCCTGTATCCCAGGTTGGGATGAGGCTGTGGCAGCTGCTGAGCCAGCCTGGGGGGCGTTGGTTGGGGCTGTACCAGGGGCTGGGTTTGTACAAAGCAGGATTTCCATTTGGCCCCTCAGATCAATTTCCCTTTCTCTAGCGTAACTTCCTGCTTCACGGATGGGCTGAGGGTGTCCCCAGGAGCAGCCATGACACCAACTCAAGGAGCTCGGCCTTGCCGGGGGTCCACGGGCCAGCCCTCAGAAGTCATCCTGCACAAGGCCAGCTCAGAGACTCACTGATCTAGGCTCCCTAATGGGCATGGGGAGAGGTGTCAGACATTTTGGAGGAGCTGAGGGTGGGGCGGTTCTCTGATCTGCGACCTTGTGGGGGCCATCTCACACTTTCCACCTCCCTCCTTTAGCATCAGTCACACACTATCTCTCCAGGGTATTGCCTGTAGGCTCCGACCCTGCGCAGGCAGCTCAGAGAGAACGGGAAGGCCTCCTGCTGCCTGCTCTTTAGCAGTCTGATTCCCAATCCCTTTCCTAGGGCTCAGGGATTAGGGGAACTCTTTAGGTGGTGCTGGGGGAGGGGAGGGGAGTCTCTTTATTTCTTTTCTCTCTCACTCTGTGTAATGGAGCTTGGCTGGGGCATTGGCCATTGTAGCAAATAAAGACACTGGCTCACGCAACAGCTTTGTGGGTCAGATGACTCCTCTTCCCGGACTCTCTCCCCTTCCACCGCTCCCTCCCACCTTGGGCATCAGGCGGATCCGGACAGCACACTGTCAGCTGGGAACGACGGGACTGAAAAATCTCCAGTATATTCCAATTCTCCCTACTGGGAGCTCTATTGTCTCCTGGGCAGGAATTCTCCACCTGATGCTGCGTCTCAGCCCCCATTGAGCTCAGGATCCATAACAGACTATTGTTTGGAGCTCTTTAGCCAGGGTTTTGGATGGGGCAGGCGAAGAGCAGCCTGCACTGGTTTGAGATTGCTTGGGTGCCCTCCGAAAATGTAGTGAGCAAGCTCAGCCCCTCCACCGCCTCCCCGGGTGCAACTTTTCACAGGTTCAGCAAGAGCACAACTCAAGAGACGAGCTAGAGAGACCTGAGTAATGAGCTGAGTCCCTGTCCCAGGGCCCCCGAGTGCAGCACCAAGGCTGGTAGACGTGCCACTGGGCTGACTACACTGTCCATCCCACCCTGCCCCACGGCCCTAAGCATTGCCAGCCTCAGAACCTCCTGGGGGTAGGAGAGGGTAAGCAGGGTGCTGTCAGAGCACAGAGGGCCAGCGGTGTGCATGTATTTAACGTTGAGCCTGAGATGATCAGACACAAGCTGGAGGCGGCAGCATCCCCTCAACAGGGAGTGGAGCAGGTGGCAGACAACTGAAAAAAGGGATTAATGATTTTTTAAATTAATGATTTATAAGCCACTGGCGATTCTTTGGGGTCTGACCACGGAACGCCTGGGGTTAGCAATGCTGTGATAGACGGAGCCCTGCAGGCCTGCCACTCGAACGAAAGCAGAGGTTTTCATCTCCCCGGGGCATTATCAGCACTCCCAGCCAGCAGTGAAGTCTGGTGTGTTACTGTGGGAAAGGCCCTTTAATAAAGATGCTGAGAAGGATCCAGACCAGCGAACAGGAGAGCCTGGGGCTCTTTGGGTTGTTCCATTTGAGGAGCTGCTTTTAGCCATCTGAAGAATGCCCCGCTGAAAGAGCCAGAGAGACTAAAGGATCTGATTGCCCTAGAGGTCTCTGGGAGTTATTTGGCTCCTTTCTAAAGGAAACAAAAAAACCCAAAACCCAACACCAAGCCACCCAGCACTTGGAAAAGGAGACCCCAAGTTACAAGGCAGTGCTTTCCCCCAGCTTGCTAAAGACTCCCCACCACACCCAGACTCTTTTTTGTGCAGACTTGTTCCCCAAACTTAGGTCAAATCAAGGAAGAAGCAGTTCCTCAACTCCCCCTACAGCTCCCACAATTTTGCCCCACCCTTTTAGTTCCCAGCTTTTTTCCACCTTTCCCCCGTCCCAGAGATGTCCAGGACCCCCCTGCTTCCAGGAAGCACAAACCCTACATTCACTCTCACAACCTGACCCTCACCACATCTTGCTTTTGCTAAGCCCAGGTGCCCCCTTTTAAAGCTCAGGGTCAGCTGACCACTCACAGCTGCAGCAGCCCTGCTCCCTTTTAAAGGCCCAGTGTCACCCTATAACACCATGATAGATGCACCTACACTTGCTGATGCTTGGCTGTCCCCATCCCATTAGACTCTGCTGTGATCAGTAGCGGCACCACACCATACACTGTAAGTAGTAGTCCAGCAGTGGCAGGGGGATATTGGTGGGCAGGACTCTCACCCCAGAAAACACCACCTGAACCATTGGAGAGGAGGGAATTACCAGGAGGGATCCCCTGCCCAAAACTGCAGCAGGGAGAAGTGAGTGGGGTGGCTGCCCCAGCTGATACTGAGCCTGGGGTTGGGGGACACCCTAAAACCTCCTGAGACAAAGAGCTGGGCTGCGCTGAGCTGAGGAGCGGGGATGGCCAGACTTGCTGGGTTTGCATGAACCTGCTGTGCTCTGTAGGGGTTAGTTCTCACATTCACAAACCCGAACAGCCTGTGAGCTGAGAGCAGAGGGGTCCCTGCACCCCTTACCATCAGACAAAGGCCCCTACCCAGAAGTCAATAGTTTACTGGCTTCTATCTTGTCTGGAGCCAGGTTTCTGTTGCAGCGTCTCTCACAGGTCCCCTCCATGTGAGTTTGCCCCCACTCCACATTGAAACTGTCTCTGCAGCTGGCTCTTGAGCAAGGGGAGAATTTCACTCTTTCCAGCAATCTCATGTTTTTCTTGTGCAAAGAGTTGCAGGAAGACAATAACCTGGTTGTGAAATAGCACAAGACAAGGGGACAAATATTGGCATCAATCCAGGCATCTCGTTCTCTGCTCCCTTCTCCTCGCTCCCCCCTGGAGTGAATTTTTTAGATACCAGCCTGACTCAGCTCTGGGCATTCAGACCTACCTCCTGAGACAACACCATGAAGCCATTGGGCATCTTCCTCTTTGTGGGGCTCTTCAGCCTTTGGGCCAAGTTGCCACCAGCATCTGGTAGGATGTCCCCTCTTAGTGACAAACTGGAGGAGTTCAGAGAAATGCAACTGAAATGATCAGGAGGCGGGAGACAGGGTGAAGTGGAAAGTAGGGTGACCAGATGGCCCACTTTTATAGGGACAGTCCTGATATTTGGGGCTTAGTGTTATATAGGCACCTATTACCCCCCACCCCCGTCCCGATTTTTCATACTGCTGTCCGGTCACCCTAGTGGAAAGTGCTAAATCCATAGAGCACATAGTTCCATCCCCGCTGAGCTTCATGCACTACTCTCAGTGTGTGAGCCCAAGGAATGCCAGGGCACAATTAGAGTATCACAGTGGGGAGCTGAGTGGGGTGACATGGAAATTCCAGGGTGAACATTAAGACACTCCTTCCGGCTGTGAGATGTAACAGACTGTGATGAGTCGCCCAAGAAAGGGGGTGGGGACTGTATGGTTTGGGACATTTAACACAAGTCTGGACACATCTCTGGTCAATGTAGCGTAAGGAACAATCCTGCCCTGCCCGGGGGGTCTGGGTTAGAAGGGAGCTTACAGGGATTGTCTGTCTCTAGGATTCTGAACTTTCCCTGTAGTAGCAACAGGTAAGTGCTGACAGCTCCTGCCCCAGCCAGCAGCCCAGGGCACCAGACTCACAGCGGACAGAGAGCACTGATGGGCACAGGTAGCTCAGCTGGTTGCAGGGTGGGTCCCAGTTCTTATTGTCCCTCCAGGGCAGCAGCCAGAGAGGCCCCACTCAGTGAGCTGCCATGAAAGGGCTGCTCCCTTTAGTCACCTCCTTGACTTTGTGCTTCCCACAGGGTGGAGCATGACCTGTCAATCAAACTGAAAGGCATTTGTGACAGTATTTAACCCCTTCAAGGTGGCAATCATGTTGGGTTTAGAAAGGAAATGCCCCTGGCAGCTGGATCTGGGAGCTCTGGTCCCCGGCATCAGCCTGGGAAATGCACCTAGACAGCAGGGTGGAAGCAGGGGGTGTTCACGGGTTATACTGCATTTCTCTTCAATGGACAACTTGTCTGTTTCACCTGCACAAGGTGTTAACGAGCCTGTGGAGAATGCAGAGGCAAATACAACTACAGATAGCTGAGGCACAACTACTGCAGCTATGCCCCCCTCACCCGCTACTTGCAGCATAATACACACAAATAACCACTAGGCTTCTGAATTATTATTTCAATTGGTATTTGGGGGACCTTTTGTGCTGGGTGCTGCACAGACTGCATTAATATTATGCGGTGCTAGAAGATTTGTTTATGCTGCGATCTTCTCTTTCAGGGAAACCTGAAATCTGTCTTGCCTTCATCTTTAAGTACGCTATGTACAATCCCCCAAATCTCTGCCACTCTGACTGCCAGCGTCCAGGATTGAAGAAGTGCTGTGAGACTTTCTGCGGGAGGAAATGTGCTTACTCTAGGGGACATGAAGGTGCCAACCTAATATACTAGTTAGATTTCCTTTCTTGGGGCTCTGCGCTGAGATCACTCCCGCTGAGCTATAGGGGGGTATGGGAAAGGGCATTTCAAGCCCTGGCTTCCAGCAGAGATCACAGCACTGATCAGACCTGACCTCCAGAGGCCTGTACCAGGGGCTGGGTTTTTACAGGATTTCCTCTTGGCCCTCTGAACACTTTCCCTTTTTCCAGTAACTTCCTGCACACTAGATGGGCCAAGAGTGTTCCCAGGAGCAGCCGAGAGGTGGATTAAGGTTTCCTGGGGCCCTGGACCAGAGCAAGTGCGGGGCCCTGCCCACAGCCCCATCCCTTTCTACCCCTTCCCTGGGCCCTGCCCATTCCACCCAGGGTCCTCCCTACTCCACCCCCCCACTGCAGCCCTGCAAACCCTTTTGCTCCTTTCTGCCCCCCACCCTGCCGCCCCAAGACCAGAGAAGCTCTGTCCCCATGCCACAGCCCTGGGGCACAGCAGGGAGTGAGAGCTTCCTCAAGTCCCAGGGCCACAGCAGGGGTTGGGGTGCTGGGGCTTCTCCCACCTCGCCCGCCCGGCGCTGCTTCTGGGGAGGGGGGTCAGAGTGCGGGGACTTCCCCCACCCAACCTGACCAGCGGCCGAGGCTCTGGGCTTCTGCCGCCCAGCGGTGGATTTTTTCCAAGACCACCCAGTTGGCTGGGGCCCCTGGGCATGGGCCCCGTAGGCCCAGTGGCTAATCCACCACTGGAGCAGCTCTGACACCAGCTCTAGGGCTATGGCTACACTGGCGCTTTACAGCGCTGCAACTTTCTCGCTCAGGGGTGTGAAAAAACACACCCCTGAGCGCAGCAAGTTACAGCACTGTAAAGCGCCAGTGTAAACAGTGCCCCAATGCTGGGAGCCGTGCTAACAGTGCTGTAAGCTAATCCCCTCGTGGAGGTGGAGTACCTGCAGCGCTGGGAGAGCTCTCTCCCAGCGCTGGCGTGTGACCACACTCGCACTTCAAAGCGCTGCTGCGGGAGCGCTGCCGCGGCAGCACTTTGAAGTTTCGAGTGTAGCCACGGCCTAGGAAATCATCCGTCACAACCCTGCTCAGAGACACAAGGATCCTGGCTTGCAAAGGGGCTGGGGAAGGAGTGTCACGAACACCTTGGGTGTTTGAGAAGGGCTCTTTGATCTGGCACCTTGGGGGAATGTCTGGCAGAAGACTCTATGCTCTGCCCCTTTGTCTCTTGCTTTTCATCACACCCATCCCTCATCAGGGGAAAATCTCTGTACGTCAGCCCCTGCCCGGGCAGTACAGAGGGAGTGGGGAGGCCTCGCCTTTTAATGCTGCTGAGCAGTATGATTCACAATCCCTCTCTCCTGACTCTCCCTGCCTGGGAATGGGATTAGGGGAAATTAATGGGTGGGGCTGGGAATCTCTTTATTCTTTCACCCTCCCTGTAGTGGGGCTTGGCTGCATCCCACGCATTGTAGCAAATAAAGCAGGGGTGGCCAACCTGTGGCCCGGAGCCACATGCGGCTCTTCAGAAGTTAATATGAGGCTCCTTGTAAAGGCACCGACTCCGGGGCTGGAGCTACAGGCACCAACTTTCCAATGTGCCAGGGGGGTGCTCACTGCTCAACCCCTGGCTCTGCCACAGGCCCTTCCCGCCCCCTCCCCTGAGCCTGCCGTGCCCTCACTCCCCCCTCCTCCCCCCCAGAACCTCCTGCATGCCATGAAACAGCTGATTGTGAGGTGCGGGGGGGGGGGATGAGAGGGGGAGGCGCTGATCTGATCAGCCGGGCTGCCGGTGGGTGGGAGGCGCTGGGAGTGGGAGCTAATGGAGGGCTGCTGACATATTACTGTGGCTCTTTAGCAATGTACATTGGTAAATTCTGGCTCCTTCGCAGGCTCAGATTGGCCACTCCTGAAATAAAGACACTTGTTCATGCAGCAGCTATGTCCTTTGATATTCAGATGACTAGAAAGCAGGCAATTGCTTCACATCCCCGCTTCTCTGTTGCCTTTTGCTGCTGACAGTGGATGCTGATGTATCTTACTGTGGTATCGGCCCCCAGTAAAGCCTGAGCAATGGTTACATGTCAGTGGAGAGGAGGCTCTGGGGGTCTTTGGATCTTTCCATTAGAGAAGCTGCATTGAAGTGTGTGAAGAATCCTCCCCAGGCGAGAGCTGGTTGTTGGTGCTGGACTGGTAGCCAGAGGGCAGCAGAGCTTTGGCCTGCAGCACTGATTCTTTCTAAGGAAGTAAAAGAAGGCCTGGTCTACACTACGTGTTTAGGTCGACTTTAGCAGCGTTAAATCTAATTAAGCCTGGACACGTTCACACGACGAAGCCCTTTCTTTCGACTTAAAGGGCCCTTTAAACCGGTTTCTTTACTCCACCTCCGACGAGGGGATTAGCGATTAAAATCGGCCTTAGGGAGTCGGAATTGGGGTAGTGTGGACGGAATTCGACGTTATTGGCCTCCGGGAGCTATCCCACAGTGCTTCATTGTGACCGCTCTGGACAGCACTCTCAACTCAGATGCACTGGCCAGGTAGACAGGAAAAGCCCCGCGAACGTTTGAATTTCATTTCCTGTTTGCTCAGCGTGGAGAGCACAGGTGACCACGCAGAGCTCATCAGCACAGGTAACCGTGATGGAGTCCCAGGATCGCAAAAGAGCTCCAGCATGGACAGAACGGGAGGTACGGGATCTGCTCGCCATATGGGGAGATGAATCAGTGCTGGCTGAACTCCAAAGCAGTAAACGAAATGGCAAAATATTAGAAAAGGTCTCCAAGGCCATGAAGGACAGAGGCCATAACAGGGACGCACAGCAGTGCCGCGTGAAAATTAAGGAGCTAAGGCAAGCCTACCACAAAGCCAGAGAAGCAAACGGAAGGTCCGGGGCAGAGCCGCAAACATGCCGCTTCTACGCGGAGCTGCATGCCATTCTAGGGGGTGCAGCCACCACTACCCCAACCGTGTGCTATGACTCCCTCACTGGAGAAACACACAGGGAAGCGGGTTCGGGGTACGAGGAAGATGAGGATGGAGATAATGTAGATAGCTCACAGCAGCAAGGAAGCGGAGAAACCGGTTTCCCCAACAGCCAGGATATGTTTATCACCCTGGACCTGGAACCAGTAACCCCCGAACTCACCCAAGGCGTGCTCCCAGACCCTGAGGGCACACAGGGGACCTCTGGTGAGTGTACCTTTGTAAATATTACACATGGTTTAAAAGCAAGCGTGTTTAATAATTAATGATTAATTTGCCCTGGCAATCGCGGCCAGTACAGCTACTGGAAAAGTCTGTTAACGTGTATGGGGATGGAGCGGAAATCCTCCAGGGACATCTCCAGAAAACTCTCCTGGATGTACTCCCAAAGCCTTTGCAAAAGGTTTCTGGGGAGGGCTGCCTTATCCCGTCCGCCATGGTAGGACACTTTACCACGCCAGGCCAGTAGCACGTAGTCTGGAATCATTGCATAACAAAGCATGGCAGCGTATGGTCCCGGTGTTTGCTGGCATGCAGACAACATCCATTCCTTATCGCTCTTTGTTATCCTCAGGAGAGTGATATCATTCACGGTCACCTGGTTGAAATGGGGCGATTTTATTAAGGGGATATTCAGAGGTGCCCGTTCCTGCTCTGCTGAACAGAAATATTCCCCGCTGTTAGCCACGCGGTGGGGGGGAGGGGTGAAGTGATCATCCCAGAGAATTGGGTGTGGGGGGGAGGGGAGTGTGACGGGTTGGATCACAGAAACCTCCTTGGGAGCTGCCACCTGATGTGCCAAAACTACCCCTGCTTCTGTTTTCCCTGCCAGCTCAGGACTCCAGCACCCTGTCTTGCTGAATTAGACACTCCAGTCCACTTCAGCACAGACCCAGGGTCTGAATCACTTGTCCCAAAGCTGCAAGTTTACCTGAAACCAGCTCACAGGAGTGTGCTTGTCTTTAGCACTCAGATGCCCAACTCCCAATGGGGTCTAAACCCAGATAAATCCGTTTTACCCTGCATAAAGCTTATGCAGGGCAAACTCATAAATTGTTCGCCCTCTATAACACTGATAGAGAGATATGCACAGTTGTTTGCTCCCCCAGGTATTAATACATACTCTGAGTAAGTTACTAAATAAAAAGCGATTTTATTAAATACAGACAGTAGGATTTAAGTAGTTCCAAGTAGTAACAGACAGAACAAAGTAAGTCACAAGCAAAATAAAATAAAATGCGCAAATCTATGTCTAATCAAACTAAATACAGATAATCTCACCCTCAGAGATGCTTCAGTAAGTTTTTCTCAGACTGGACACCTTCCAGGCCTGGGCACAATTCTTTCCCCTGGTACAGCTCTTGTTCCAGCTTAGGTGTTAGCTAGGGGATTCTCCATGATGGCTCCTCTCTCTCTCTGTTCTCTTCCACCCCTTTATATATCTTTTGCATAAGGCGGGAACCCTTTGTCCCTCTGGGTTTCCACCCCCCCTCACTGGAAAAGCACCAGGTTAAAGATGGATTCCAGTTCAGGTGACATGATCACATGTCACTGCAAGACTTCAATACTCACTTGCCAGCACACACATATACAGGAAGACTCACAGGTAAACACAGTCATCTGCAGACAATGGTCCTTGTTAATGGGAGTCATCAAGATTCCAAACCATCATTAATGGCCCACACTTTACATAATTACAATAGGCCCTCAGAGTTATGTTTTATATTTCTAGTTTTAGATACAAGAGTGGTACATTTATACAAATCGGATGATCACACTCAGTAGATTATAAGCTTTGTAATGATACCTTACAAGAGACCTTTTGCATGAAGCATATCCCAGTACGTTATATTCACTTTTTACCATATTTTTCTAAAACTATCCCAGTTACATTATATTCACTTATTATCATGTTTTTATAAAACCATATAGACTGCACAACGTCACAGGGAGTTAGTTGGGTTTGTGCTGCATGTTAACCCTGAAACCGCAGCCCCTCCTTTTACATTGCAAACCCATTTTAAATGGCCAACCCAATGGGTGCTTGGTATGGGAAATGAGAGCACTACTGTTTGAAACCATTCCCACATGTTAAGAAGGTTAAAAAAGCCAAAAGACTGTGTCTTACCATGGCTGCCTGCAAGCCGAATTCTGTTGCCTGGCACCACATGAGTGATCTCTCACACCAAACTGGCAGGCCCTCAATATAAGAGGAAAAATGCGACCTTGTAACGAAAGCACATGTGCTGTGTAATGTGAACAGCAAAATTTAACGTGAAAGAGTGTACCCATTGTTCTCTAAAATGTGTCTTTTTTTAACTACCTCTCCCTTCTCCTCCACCAGCTGGAAATGTTTCTCCTTCACAGAGGCTAGTGAAGATTAGAAAGAGAAAACGGAGGACGCGGGATGACATGTTCACAGAGCTCCAGATATCCTCCCACGCTGACAGAGCACAGCAGAATGCATGGAAGCAGTCAATGACTGATTACAGAAAAGCACAATATGAACTAGAGGAGAGGTGGCGTGCTGAATTGCGGGATGAACAGAGCAAGTTGCGGGCTGAAGATGATAGGTGGCGTCAACTTGCAGACAGAAGGCAAGAGTGGATGCTCCGGCTGCTGGAGCATCAAACTGATATGCTCCAGCGTATGGTTGAGCTGCAGGAAAGGCAGCAGGAGCAGAGACCGCCGCTACAGCCCCTGTGTAACCAACAGCCCTCCTCCCCAAGTTCCATAGCCTCCTCACCCAGACGCCCAAGAACACGGTGGGGGGGCCTCCGGCCACCCAGTCACTCCACCCCAGATGATTGCCCTAGCATCAGAAGGCTGGCCTTCAATAAGAGTTAAAGTTTTAAACTGCAGTGTGTCCTTTTCCTTCCCTCCTCCACCACCCATCCCGGGCTACCTTTGCAATTATCCCCCTAGTTGTGTGATGAATTAATAAAGAATGCATGAATGTGAAGTAATAATGACTTTATTGCCTCTGCAAGCGGTGCTTGAAGGGGGGAGGGTGGGGTGGTTGGCTTACAGGGAAGTAGAGTGAACCGGGTGGGGGGGGGGGGGCGGCGGGTTCATCAAGGAGAAACAAACAGAAGTTTCACACCGTAGCCTGGCCAGTCACAAAACTCGTTTTCAAAGCTTCTCTGATGCGCACCGCGCCCTGCTGTGCTCCTCTAACCGCCCTGGTGTCTGGCTGCGCGTAATCAGCGGCCAGGCGATTTGCCTCAACCTCCCACCCCGCCTTAAATGTCTCCCCCTTACTCTCACAGATATTGTGGAGCGCACAGCAAGCAGCAATAACAATGGGGATATTCTTTTCGCTAAGGTCTGAGCGAGTCAGTAAGCTGCGCCAGCGCGCTTTTAAACGTCCAAATGCACATTCCACCACCATTTGGCACTTGCTCAGCCTGTAGTTGAACAGGTCCTGACTCCTGTCCAGGCTGCCTGTGTACGGCTTCATGAGCCATGGCATTAAGGGGTAGGCTGGGTCCCCAAGGATCACGATAGGCATTTCAACATCCCCAACGGTTATTTTCTGGTCCGGGAAGAAAGTCCCTTCCTCCAGCTTTCGAAACAGAGCAGAGTGCCTGAAGACGCGAGCATCATGTACCTTTCCCGGCCATCCCACGTTGATGTTGGTGAAACGTCCCTTGTGATCCACCAGGGCTTGCAGCAGCATTGAAAAGTACCCCTTGCAGTTTATGTACTCGGTGGCTTGGTGCTCCGGTGCCAAGATAGGGATATGGGTTCCGTCTATGGCCCCACCACAGTTTGGGAATCCCATTGCAGCAAAGCCATCCACTATGGCCTGCACGTTTCCCAGAGTCACTACCCTTGATATCACCAGGTCTTTCATTGCCCTGGCAACTTGGATCACAGCAGCCTCCACAGTAGATTTGCCCACTCCAAATTGATTCCCGACTGACCGGTAGCTGTCTGGCGTTGCAAGTTTCCACAGGGCTATCGCCACTCACTTCTCAACGTTGAGGGCTGCTCTCATCCTGGTATTCTGGCACTTCGGGGCAGGGGAAAGCAAGTCACAAAGTTCCATGAAAGTGCCCTTACGCATGCGAAAGTTTCGCAGCCACTGGGAATCGTCCCACACCTGCAGCACGATGCGGTCCCCCCAGTCTGTGCTTGTTTCCCGGGCCCAGAATCGGCGTTCCACGGCATGAACCTGCCCCAGTAACACCATGATTTCCACATTGCTGGGGCCTGTGCCTTGTGAGAGGTCTATGTCCATGTCAATTTCCTCATCACTCTCGCCGCCGCGCTGCAATCGCCTCCTCGGCTGGTCCTGGTTTTGCTTTGGCATGTCCTGGCTCTGCATATACTCCAGGACAATGCGCGTGGTGTTCATAGTGCTCGTAATTGCCGCGGTGATCTGAGCGGGCTCCATGATCCCAGTGCTAGCTATGGCGCCTGGTCTGAAAAAAGGCGCGAAACTAGTATCTGACGGACCAGGGGAAGGAGGGAAGGAGGGCGGGAGGGAGGGGCAAGTGATGACATGGCGTACAGGTACAGGGAATTAAAATCAACAAAGGTGGCTGTGCATCAGGGAGAAACACAAACAACTGTCACACAGAATGGCCCCCCCAAAGATTGAACTCAAAACCCTGGGTTTAGCAGGCCGTTGATTTCACGGAGGGAGGGGGAAGCTAATGAATACAGAACAAATCTATTTTTTATATCTTAAGCTGGCAGCCGACGGTGCAGCATGACTGATAGCCACTGCAGCACGATGACGACTGATACCAGTCGTAATATACTATCTTCTACCAAAAGGCAAGGGGCTGCTGCTGTGTAGCAATGCAGCCCCACGTCTGCCAGCCCCACGTCTGCCAGCACCCAGATCGCCCTCGGCCTCTTCTGGGTGCTTAGCAGAAAATACTGGGCGCTTGGCAGAAAATAGCATACTACGACTGGTAGCCATCATCATCAAGACAGTTCAATAGGACTGAGCATGTCTGCCCAGGTGCCTCTGATCGAACCGCAATATGACGACGATGGATACCAGTCATAATATATCATCTACTGCCAAAAGGCAAGGGGCTGGTGCAGTGCAGCCCTACGGCTGCCAGCCCCACAGCTATCAGTCATGGTGCACCGTCTACCGCCAAAAGGCAGTTAGCTGCTGCTGCTGTGTAGCAATGCAGTCCCACGTCTGCCGGCACCCAGATGACATATGGTGACGGTGAGCTGAGCTGAGCGGGCTCCATGCTTGCCGTGGTATGTTGTCTGCACAGGTAACCCAGGTAAAAAGGCGTGAATCTATTGTCTGCCGTTGCTCTGACGGAGGGGGAGGGGCCTGACGACAGGTACCCAGAACCCCCCGCGACACTGTTTTGCATCATTCAGGCATTGGGATCTCAACCCAGAATTCCAATGGGCGGCGGAGACTGCGGGAACTGTGGGATAGCTACCCATAGTGCAATGCTCCGGAAGTCGATGCTAGCCTCGGTACTGTGGACGCGGTCCGCCGACTAGAGCACTTAGAGCATTTTATGTGGGGACACACACAATCGGCTGTATACAACCGATTTCTATAAAACTGGCTTCTATAAATTCGACCTAATTTCGTAGTGTAGACATACCCAGATTCTCTAAACTGCTATTAGATGGGGCCTGGGATGGTTGCCCCAATGTGTGGGTGAGTGATTGTTTGGCCCCGGTAATAAATCTAGTTGGTCACAATAGCCCATTTCAATCCAGTGCTGTGATGTACACAGTTTGCCCAACAGAGATGGTATCTTGAGGTGGGCAGAGCCCGTGGAGGGGACATCCCATCCAACTGAAAGGCAAACTGATAAAAGGAAATACTTTTGCATACAATATATAAGCATTGGAGCTCACCGTCACAAGGTACTACTGAGGCCAAGAGCTTCGCAGGTCTCAGAAAATGACTGGACAACATTTATCTAGGTGCTCAGAGCATCCACAGATACATTAGGGTAAAATCTACAGAAGAGATAAAATCTCTCATGCTCCAGGGCAAATAACAAATCTCTAACTGCCTAAGGTTAGTAAGAAACTTCCCCTATGGGCGGGTTACTCCTTAGTTACCTACAATTGTTGAAAAATTGGAGAGAGTTCAGAAAAGAACCACAAGATTTATTCAAAAGGATGGAAAAAATGCCCTTTAGTGAGAGACTGAAAGAGCTCAATCTGTTTAGTTATCAAAGATATCAAGAGGTAATTTGATCACAGTCTATTAAAACCTTCACAGGGAGAAAATACTGGGTACTAAGGGTTCTTTAATCTAGGAGAGGAAGGCAGACCAAGAATCAATGGCCTGAAGCTGAATGCAGCCAAACCAAATTAGAAATTAGGCAGTTTTTTGTTTTAAATCAGTGACGGTGATTAATCACTGGAACAAAATACAAAGGGAAGTGGTGGATTCTCTGTCTCTTGAGGTCTTCAGATCATGACTAAAGGCCTTTCTGGAAGAGATGCTTTAGCCAACCACAAATGACTGGGCTCAGTACAGGAGTAACTGGGTGAAATTCTCTAGCCTGGCTTATGCAGGAGGACAAACTAGATGTTGTAATGGTCCCTTCTGACCTTGGAATCTACGGGCTTTCTCACACCTCCTTCTGGCTGTTCCCCAGGTCTGATCCAGCAGGTCAATTCCTATGATGGTCGAGGGTAGCTAGGTATGATTTGCAAACAGCTGATAACTGTTCATAGATCACAGAATTCTCTTCTCTCTCAGGAGTAGCTATTAAACTGGCATTTCCATGCTGCTGGTTAATGTGATAGCATTGCAATTATGCTTTGTTAACAAGATTAAATGACTAAGAGGTTTGATTAAGCACAGAATTCCAGGCCTGGGATGCATTTTTGCTGATAACGCTTTGTGTCACTAGACAATCCAAGATAAATGTTAACATGCTAAGCCAAGCATTTCATTTGCATCGCAGGAGATAAGCTTATGTCAGCACTGCAGCTAGACTTCCCTCTGGTAAACAGGCACCCCAGGCTGAAAATTGCTGCCTGAGGTCTTGGAATATAGAGACTCCACAGCGCAGGTCTTCAACTGGTGTAAATCATTTCAAATTGGCTTTAAGGGAGCTATGCTGACTCAATCTGGAGTTTTGCTGATTTACACCTGTTGAAGAACTGGCCCGAGGTCCTCAGATGAGACATCAGGTCTCTAAATGTTTCCAGGCACAGGGACACATGATCTTGGTCCATGCTGTGGTTTTCAGCCATGGAACGGCTTCCTTTTAAACAATGCTCTATCTCAGGATGTGGGGACTGATCTGAACTGCTGGGCAGCTTTCAGCATGGATGGTCCTACCGCCTCAATCGTCCACTCGCCTTCCAGCTGGTGGGTGTGGCCAGTTTAAATGTAGTCACTCCTGGAAGTGGGAAGACACAAAGTGATTTGCACGGTAGCATCAATGGCCAGCCCTGTGATATTAGTACTGAAAGCACCACCCCCTCCAGAGGGCTCCCTCCAGAAGAGGAGGGAGGCCCATTCATGAGATAGTTTGGGAGGGAAGTTTGCACTGCCACTGCCCATGCAACAAAGGCCTTTGGTTTCCTGAGTTCTCAGTCCAGCCTCTTTCACCACCAGGGCATTTCCATGAGAAGAACCCAAAAAGCTCCACTACTGCCTGATCAAACCAAGCTTTCCAGAGCAGGAAGCTACAACTGATTTCCAACCAACTGCCTCTGCTGTTCAGGCCCATTGTGGTTTTGTGTGTGAACTATTATCATCTAATAAATGAACTGAGATGACTCATTCACACTAAGTCCTAGGGATGAACTGGACTCATGAGCTTAGAGATAAGAGCCTAACCTGCCCAGGTTAGCCACTGGGCCCAACTGATCTGCCTGAGTTAGCCCCTGGGGCCAGCTAAGTGTATTAACAGTGCAATGCCTCCATCTCTTCAGGGATCCCCATTGCTTGGCATGTTTCAAACTCTGCATGGAACACTAACATGTCGAAGAGGGAACAATCCAGCATTGGCGGTTACAGGATTTATGAGTCTTTTCCATCTCTATTTTCTATGATCCTCTGAGGCATGATTTGGAAGTGGCCTTAGTATTTCGGCTGGGAGCCATTTCTGATTCATGATATTATCCCTACATTTCCTGTCTCCTCGCTCTGATCTGCCATTTCTGGTTTCTTATCATTTTAATGAGAGTTCTGGAAATGGAATCGCTCGAGGTAACACTGAGACCATTTACAATCGTAGCTGTCTTAACGAATCCCACTGCTTCACCTCCCTGGGAGCAGCTTCCTTCCTCTGTCCTCTACCTTTTCAACAGCATCCTGCTACCTCACTGGGTCTGATAATACCATTAGCCAATGGGGAGCCAGCACAGGGCTGGGCAGTTCCTTAACAGCTGTTTATGCTCATTCGCACCACAACCTGCAGGTAAAGTTCTCTCTGGCCTTTGCATCTGGTGGGCCAGAGCTGGAGAATCCACTGAAATGAACACACAGAAGATAAAAGAACGAGGAGTATTTGTGGCACCTTAGAGACTAAAAATTTATTTGGGCATAAGCTTTCATGGGCTAAAACCCACTTCATCAGATGCATGCAGTGGGAAATACAGTAGGAAGATATATATATATATACACAGAGAACATGAAAAAATCATACTAGTAAGTGACATTTCAATAGCACTGTTCAACCCAAAGGTCCCCGGATCACCAATGCTCAGAGTAAGGAGAGAATTCCACGATCCCCACTTCCAAACACATGGCAGGAATACAGCAGAAAACAAGTCTAGTGGCATCATTAAGACTCAAAGGGCCCATCTACACAGCAAAAAAAGACCCAGGTCACCGAGTCTCATAGCCCGGGTCAACTGATTTGGGCTTGTGGGGCTAAAAATAGCACCATAAATGTTCGGACTCAGGCTGAAGCCTGGGCACTGAGACCCAGCGAGGCAGGGAGGGTCTTGGAGTCCAGGCTCCAGTTTGATCCCTGACCCCTACACTGCTATTTTTAGCCCCACAGCGCAAGGCCGAGTCATTGACTCCAGACTCAGACTCTCTGTCACAGGATTGTTGGATTTTTGCTGTGTAGACATACCGTGACAAGCCTTCTTCAAACACACATGGTGCAGCTCCAGGGTGCAGAAATCCAGATCATAAGGATTTTATTTCTAAAGCCCCTGCCTGGGAGCTTCACAAACAATTCAAAACATCCAGACCAAAGAGATGCAAATATCCATTAACCCTTCACAACATATAATAACTCGCCACATAGCCAGATATAAACAGTGCTGTGGGAGAGGGATGGACAGTCTGGGACTTGAATATGCCTCAAATGCCTCATCATCTTTCCATTCATCATGACTCAGTAAAGATAAAGTTTGTCTGCACGTCAGCCCCCATCACTGTAGGTAGCTCCTCTTTGTTCTGATGACAATGTGGAACCTTGACATACATGAATCTATGGACACCACAGGGTCCTGTCAGAATGAACATTCTTTATAGGTATTCCACAGGCACCATCTCTTCCTCCTCCAAACACGGAGCCCCGCAGCAGGCCACATTGGCAAGAGGCCAGTAGCTTGAGGGACACAATGGATTGGAACAGAATGGAGCAGACGTCACCCCATCCATATTCTTATGGAAGAGCAGAGACTATGACCCAGATTCTCAAATGTATTTAGGTACCTGACTCTCACTGGGAGAGAGGGACCTAAATATTTCTGAGGATCTGTGGCTACTGGTCCCATGCAATGGCTACCTGGGTTGCTCAGATCAAATAGGCGGCTTGTATGCTGCCATCTGCAGTCTCAGCATAGATTATTAGAGAGAAGAATGGCCACTGGGCTGGCCTCTAAAGGTGAGCCAGGGGAGTCTCGCTAGCCCCAAGGAGTTTGGCAGACAATCACTAACACGACTTGGCCCTCCAGCTAAGCCCCAAATCCTACCGTTCCCAATGTCACCATTGCCGAGTGGGCCAGGATGAGCCGGGGGGAGAAAAAGGACACCAGAGAGAATGTAGGAGTAGTGGTATGTCAGCATTTAGCTTTTCATCATCATCATCATCATGATCGTCATCATTTACACCCAAAGCCCTTAGTCCGATCCCCCCATAAATTCTCTTACCTCTCGGGCAAGTCCACCTTTTCGTAGGGAGGCAGGCCCCAGTCTGTGCCCAACCGTCCCCACACTCAGTACCTTTTTAACAAGGTGATCACCTCGCTCCTGTCTCTTTCCGGAGCTGATTTTCCCCCTCATCATCAGCCTTCCAGTCTTCTTGGGTGTTGTGTTGTCTTGGTTCCTTATCTGTCTTTCTTTCTGCAATGAAGTGGGCCTGGTTTATATATTCCCCAAGTCCCTCCCACTCGCAGAAGCCTCTGAGAGGATTGGTTAATTGGAGGCAACTGCTTGGGGTTTTTTATTCTCCCCCATTGTGACAGTTCACTCTGTCACCAAAGGATAATAGAAGGCATGATGGTAAGATATATATATAAGCTATTGAAACAGCCAGTTAGACCAGCAGTAAATCTGGGAGCTGTTCCATCTCCCCTAGTATTTCACTATTACAAGGCCAGGTACTCAGAGGCAGATGGAGAGGTGACACATGTAGCATAAGGTTGCAACCCAGACCCACATGTGTGTGTTTAGAGTGTGATCTGCGGTAAAAGGTATGTGTTCAGATCAGAGCCTAATCTGTGACAGCATCAGCCAGGCCTTCAGGAGAGGCTGCCAGGTTCCTTTGTTGCTGAGTGTACTATCTCAGGAGTGAGCTGGGTTTGTGATGTGAAATGGCAGCTTGCTTCAGGAAATGAAAATGAAGGAATATATTTGTACAAGGATCAAACATCCCAAAGACAGGATCAGGGCTAATTTGAGCTAAAGCAGACACTGGAGTTGGAATAATGGGCCACAAAAACTTGATTCCTCAGTCATTGGCTTGACAGCCGTGCTTGCTGCGTGTTGAAAAAACAGGGGCATGCAGAGAGAACCAGACTCCAGCTAATTAAACAGACAGCGGCTGAGTAGCGCAGCTTGCAACAAGGTATCACCTTCAGCGGGTTCCCTGGCATTTCTAGCCAACAGGAAAACAGCAGCTCAGGTAGCTTCAGATACCATGATGATGGGCATGGGATGGATAGATAGATAGATAGATAGATAGATAGATAGATAGATAGATAGATAGATAGATAGATAGATCTGTTTAGCCCATATGCATATATTTTTAGAACTCATTAACCCTTCATTTGCAGGATATAAAACACTGAGAAAAGCACACAGTGAACAGTAGTCATACAAAAATGTGTTCCCCTTTCCCTGACTTCTGTGCGTGATGGCACAAGTGCATAGAGACTAAGAGCCATCCACACCATCAGCTTTGTGCCACTCCAGATGTGCAGGCTGAGTCAGCCCTGTGGGTGTGTGAGACCTGGAATAGCCTTGTCAGGTGTGTGGTGAGAAAGCACCGGTTCACATACTGCTTCCTGTTTCGAGCTGGCTGAACAAACTCTCGGAGCTAGGGAAACAGGAAAAGGCAAACGTTGTGAAAAAGTAAACCACTTTTCGTTCTCACTTTGAACTGTTGGTAAAGTGAGGAGCAGCTTTTGTTCTTCCCCCACTCCGAGACTGGCAAAGTAACACCTGTTAGCTGGCTTCATGCCCACGAAGGCCCTTGCAGGCCGCAGGTGAACAGCTGGTCGCTGCCTGGAGTGTGTACTGTGAAGACCTTGCTAAATGCAGTGTATTTTATGTGGGGCTTGTTCCTCGCAATGCACCACAGATGTCTCCTCTAGCTCAGCCTCTTCCCAGTCAGCATGAGTGGCTCCTCGTTGTTATGCATTCCTGGGGCCTTTCAAAGGTAACTGTGCAATCTGCTATCGTGAAGATGAAGCGCTGTCGCTTAATCGGAGACCAATGCACACGCTGAGAATGGAAATTGAAAAAGCTTCAAATCCAGCTCTCGAGACGCATTACTCAGCGGCTGCCGCTAGTCATCCGCCTTCATATTTCATTATTTTAATGACCACATAAAACCCTTTGGAATAGCAGCTTTGATAATACACACATAATTGCCTTGGTGGAGCAGAGATCCTGAATTGTTTCAGCACATGGGGAGACACAAAAGCAGAAGGGCTGGATCCTCTGTTAGGTTCTCAGGAAATTTAGCACCAAACTCTTGGGGAGTAGCTGCTCTCGTTGCATGTGGCTGCAGAGACTACAGGACATTCTCCAAGTTGAAAGGCAGGGTTCTGGCTTGCAGGGAGCAGAGGGCTGTCATCAGAGGGCAGTGGTTGCTGTTGTGTTAAAGTTCTGTAATGTTTCACAAAAAATGATCCGAGGGTTCAATACAAGCTCTCTGGGCGCTAAAAAGAACACGCCTGAGTGTCAGAAACTCTCCTTTAAAATGGGGGTGCTGATAATCACCCTCTCCTGGGCATGCTCTCAAGATGGAGCTGTTCATGTCTGTAATGTACTTTCCCGGGGCCAAGTGCTCTTTCAGTGCTGAGCATCATTACCAACCTCATGTGTCACAGGTGGACACAGGAGCCTGCACTCAGGGCTTTGCTGGGAAGGACCCATCCTTATCCATTCCGTGGCATCCCAACTTTCCCTGTGATCTGCAGTGGGTTGGTTTAGTCTTTTTAAATTAGTATTATTTTGCAAAAGCTTTTCAGGTTCATTTTTCACAGACCTGAGGCCATGCAGGAATCTGGCGCCTTTGGAACCTTCTGCTCAGCACTAGATCCAGGCAGTCTCCCAGTTCTCCATCCCTTGGCTGCCCCCTGTTAATCTTTGGTGCCATTAGCGGGTAAGAAGGCAAAGGAAATGAAAGGGCTGCAGCCACAGGTTGACCCTGTCACCCACCCTATTTCCCCAGCTTGGCCGATCTACAAAAAGAGGGGAAAGGACCAGTTTGCTGCAGCTGATCTGATCCGCTCTCTCTCTGTCTCACATCTCTTCCTTTCCTTTAGCAACATGAAAAAAGGGGCACAAGACACTTTATTATCAAACTACAAGAAATTCATCAAAGGGACAGCAAGGATTTGGCTTCATCCCACAAAATTAAGGGAATGCAGGGAGAGGCTGCACGCTAAGGCCTAGCTCTCCGGTAGGGCTGGTCGAAAACTTTTTGTCAAAACCATTTTTCAACAGAAAATTGGGTTTTCAACTAAATGACATTTGTCATGAGAAGTGTCTGCTTTCCATGTGACTGCCATGATGCACCATGAGGGCAGACCATGGTGCATCGTGGAAGATGTAGTCCGACCTATAGAGGAGAATGGGAGCAAGAAGCACCTGAACTACAACTCCCATGAGGCACTGCAGAAGCATTTCAGAATGGAAATATTCTAAATTTTGATATTTCGATGAAGCTCAAAATTATCCATGGAGAAAATCCCCATTGTCTAACCAGTTCTATTCATTACTATCTAGATACTGTTGGAGGCTGACATACCCTTACACTCAAAACCAGAGATGTCTGGGGCAATTATGGACTGAGCCTCTGCAAGCTTAATTCTGAGTTTCCCTGGCCTTGGGAGTTGATCTCTGACCCAGGGCAGTAGTGACATCACATGTAGCACTGTTGATTTCAGTGGAGCGACGCTGATTTACATCAGTGAAGGTATTTTGCATGGAGAATTGGGCATGCTGTCTCCTAACGCTGGCTTCAGGGTTGTCATCACAGCTGCTAAGAGTTGTGGGGATTTTTTCTTTCATTGCTGGGATCTCAGCTTATGAGGCCCCCTGAGCTATGAGGGAGCTGGTGCCATGTATAGGTAGGACTCTCCATTTCAACAGCTTGCACCATCAACACCAGGATGCTGCCTTATTCTACAGAATTTCCTAAGCCCTCCTCAGGACCCGCCAGCACACACGGGAGAGAGTGTTCCTAGGACTTCAGCCCAATGTGCATATGACTTACAGCCCACCTGCCAATGGTCTGTCTGACATGTGGTTATATGTAATGATCGATATATTGATGATTATCAATTTGCTGGCAATGGAGGCAGCATTGGAATGTTTGCTCTGGTCTACACAGGAATAAAATACATGCAAAAATCATTAGCTCATTTTCTATACATGTGTACATTCAGCAAGACAGATGCAAAAGCAGCAGCTATTGTCTGCAGACAATAAGCTTTATGGTTTACTTCTAATGTGTAGAACAAAGCCTGATAGATACCCATCTATGCGGAGGAGCAGAAATAACAATAGTAATAATAACAGAGATCAGTATAGTACCTTTCTTCCTGGAGAGTCCCAGTGCATTTTACAGCCTGTCTATATACATAAGGATTACTCAGACATCACTAAAATGCAGCCACCTCTGGATTAGAACAGGGCAACCATTTGCACCAGCATCAGTTTCTAGGCAGGGAAATGAAGAATATCTTCTCTAATTGAAAGAACAGAGAGAAGTTCTGGTTGGCAAGTGGAGCTGGGATTTGACAGCAGAAAGTGTTTGAGGAGGTCACTGCGATCTCTGTTTCTGTATTAGGTTCCTGCACGTAGGTTGGCTGGATGATGCTCTCTTCCGTGCTGTAGTTGTGGCCCAAGAATTCCGAATGCAGTGGGATACTGCACAGCGACAGTACAATGCACAGTGACTTGCTGGGGGTCAATTCATGTCTTCTTTGCTCTAATAACCTGCTGCTATTCATCTCCCATGCAAAGCTCAGCCAAGTTTCAGATGCACTGCATTACGCGTCACCTCAGTCTAGCACAGAACAGGCTCCAAGTCTCGAGCTTACATCATACAGTGGCATTGCAGAGAGCCAAGAAATGTTTGAGTTATGTATTTCTAAGCTGAGATTCTTGGCTCTCTACCCCAATTAAACCTACGAAGATCTCCCCGGGATCTGTGTCACCCAGCTTTCCACAGAAGCCAGAACCACAGCACCCATCTGCTGCAGAAGACTTTGGGTTCTATAAAGTGATGAAGAACAATAGGTTTGCACCTTGCAAAGGGCACTGACGGCATCCAGCTAGCCAGGGACCGTTCATCCCACGCCCATTGTGCTCTTCCAAATCGAAAGCCCAGTGCTGCTGCCAGGATGGAGTGGCAGCCTTGTGCTCTCTCCCTGCTGGGCTGTTTTTGTGGAGGTTATTACGTCACAGCCCATCTCACACCTTGCTCCCTCATCTTCCAGACAGGCTGGCAAAATAACCCATCATTCATGTCCAATTCTCGCATGCGAGGAATCTTTTCCCCACTGTGTTCATGTGGACGTGGTGCTGACGGAAAGCTCAGGATCTGGAGCTCTCAGTGGCTGTGATCAGCCAAGTCAACCAACTGGTGACCTGCTGCTACAATTGAGAAGCCGCATGGATTTCTTACTGGGGAGGCAGCTGGCTTACCTCCTGAGAGCGTGGTTAGGTAGCAAAGCCACGGACCGAGGCTAGGGAGCAGCAACAGCTGAAGAAGAAGAACACTATCCTCAGACCCTCCTCTTCTTCCCCCTGTGCAGGAGTCCCCCCCATTCCCTTACCTCCACAGCCAGCCAAAAGATGCTGGAGAGAAGACATTGTTCCTGCTAGGCTGAAAGGGGCTACATGTCTCCACCCCTTGTCCCTATAATTACACTCTTGCCTGCAGGGTCTGGCCAGTGGCATTTCCCCCTAATTCCTTCATTCAGTTTCCTTCCTTTGCTAGAAGCAGCTGGGATTTTATTATATCATATTTACTGCAAGCCAAGAATAACAGCTCTTAACTTAGTACTGAAGAGATGGAAAGGCACAACAAAGAAAACAATCAGTGCCCTGTAATAGTCTGGATACAGAAATAGCACTTGAAAGTAGAATAAGCACAATATGATCTATTGCGCCCGCCCTGACATGTGACGGGACCCTCAGCCAGTGGGGCCAATGGAGCTGGTCCATTTTGTCACTGGCTGTAGATTTTTTTTTTGCAGGGAGCATTGATAAGGGAGCTCATGCCGGGCGTTTGTTGAAGGTAACCCTGGCTCAGTAGAAAGGGAGACCGAGCCCTTTCTAAACACTTCACAAGCACTTATATTTTTAACGTAGTAAAGTTAAAATGGCAAAGACTTGCACAGACACGTGTGTCCAGGACTGAATACAAATTAGTACATTCAACTTTAATTACCCTCAGGAGGTCTGCATTAGTTTCACAGGTGACCCTGACTCTCAGCCTTACCTTCTTCGTGTTCTTCTCACCTCCTCCTGTTGTATCCTTCACTTAGACTGTCAGTGACTTGGGTAGGCAGAATGTATGTGCTTCGTAAAGTACCAGGCACATCTA
The DNA here is from genome assembly GCF_028017835.1 of Emys orbicularis. Taxonomy (NCBI): domain Eukaryota; kingdom Metazoa; phylum Chordata; order Testudines; family Emydidae; genus Emys; species Emys orbicularis. The sequence goes on along the minus strand of NC_088694.1, from coordinate 20,354,452 downwards.
GGGGGCTCTGTAATTAACAAAAAATAACAATGATGATATCTACACAAGCACAACAGGAGTCACATCACATGACAAAGGAGAAGACTCCTGGGGTCTAACCCTGGCTCTGCCACTAAATGCTGTGCGTTGTTGGGCAAGTCAAGCATAGCTCTTTGCCTCAGTCCCCCCCTATAAAATGGGGAGAGGAGGCCACCACATGGGTGTGTGAAGTTTGATGTGGCAACCCCCTATATGCAGAAGCACTGCGACCTCACCTCTGCATGCAAACAACCACACACAACACAAACCAATATGCACAAGTACCAGCCACTTGTATGCACTCACACTGAACACATATCTATCTGCACAGGGGCTGTACTGGATCACTCACCTACACACAACACAAACCACTAAGCTTAGGCACCTGGGATCCTGCACACCCACACAGCTGTGCATATATGACAGAAGCTATCTGCACCGGGATACAGGCAAATGCACATCTCACACATACACAGGGACATCACATATCAAAAACAAACTGTCATACTGGGGCAAGTCATTTTTTGGAAACGCAGAGTGGTTTTGTAGCAAAGACGGCATGGAAGAGCCCAGAGTCCTCCAGTCATCAAAGATCGTTTTCAATTCACGATGTGTAGTTTCCTTCTGAATGTGGCCTCACACCTCCCCAAGTGCCTGCACCGCCACATAGGGGAAATCCTGTCTTGTCTGACCTCTTTGTGTCAATGTGCCAATGTGTCTGACAGTTATATAGGTTAATAACATGCCATGTGACTGCAAGAAACAGAAAACTGTGACGCTGTGTCAATATTTAGTTTTTTCACAGCTTTTTATCCTTATTAAAGAGCTATCAGTGATTCCCTTGGAAGATACATGCCTCCTGTTCTTTATTTCCCTCCCATACTGTATGCTCCCAGTTCACATGGGATAAGCATCAATTCATTATTTCTGGAGATCACTGGTTGCAAACAGCATGTCCCAAGATGCTATTCCCAGCCACTGGATGTCAGAAAAAATTAGATTAAATAAGGCTCTGTGAATTATTCATGACACTGGATTTAACATTAATCGCGGAGAAATGGGCAAAAGTTTACTGTACTACAGATGATAACATTGTATTCCCAGAGAGACAAAGAGACGTGGCTCATACTTACTGGGAAAGATCAGAGATATGGTGTCAAACAGAGAAATACCCAGGTCCAATGTGATCAGAGCCTGGCTGATGGGATATGAAATGCAGGCAGTGGTCCATCACCCAAATATCTTCCTGCATCAGGAGTTCCTGTGACTTGCTCTTATTAATAAGGCATGGGCAGCTGGCTCTGTGATAATGAACATCTTATGAGATGCACGACTGCTTTTTGTATTGTTTCTCGTCTCCAAAAGCTCACTGGATCAATGCACTACAGCTTGGTATTAAAGTAACTAATTATCAGCCTTATGAACTATGACTAAAAAAATACTTCACTGAAGTGTTTTTATTGGACACATCTCATCTACAGTGTGTGGGGAAAACTGGGCATCTGCCAAGCAGTGACTATAAAACACACAATCCTGTCCCGCAATGCATCAGACTTACTGTAAAACCTGGGATGATTTCGTAGGCAGTATACACTTCTTCAGTTGTTCCAAAGTCCAAGTCAGAAATATGGAAGGGCTCTAACCAGGATGACACACTTGTTACTTCTCTGTGACAGTGGTTTGGAAACTTATTGACTAAACATTTTTTTGCTGAAGTCCCATTGCATCAAAAACAAAACATTTTGAAAACGTATCCTTTTCTATGCAAGTTTTGACAGGATGGTTTCTCAGGTCCAGTGTAGACTCTCGGAGAGGGGGAAGTGGAAGAGCTACAGAGAGAGAACAAAACCCTGGCTGTTTTGATCCAAAAACAGACGTTTCGACACTATTTCATTTTGCAAAAACTTTTGAAAGTTCTTGGTTTTGTTCCAATGTGGAATGAAAAAAGAAAAGTCAAAAAACCCTCAAAAGTTGTCATGAAGTGGAATTGTCATTTTTCCAAACAGCTCTGTTCTCCACGCTTGAGTCCCTGTAAAAAGCCAGCCCTTACCCCCCATTGTGAAGCAAAGCCACTTTAGCGCCCCTGCCTGACAATTCCCGCAAAACAAGGTCATCGCAGAATAAGGGTAGCACAGAAATAGTGTAGCAGGCTCTATGCTCCACTTCCAACCCAGCATAGGAGGCGTGACTGGGGGTAGGGGGCGGGGACAGAGTGCAGCAGCGCTCCAGTGATCCCTCACTGCTAGGACACCCCTCTGGGTGCTGGGAGCAAATGAGGACAGACAGTCTGGTTCTGTCACACTGGGTCTAGTTTCTGCTCTCTGTCTTGTCTTTATGTCAGCTCCAGCACTCTGTACACTACCCCTCCGCTGGTTAAAACTCAACGCCTCATAAAATACACCTGACAAATAATCAAGCCATTTGTACAGCGGGGGAAGTTCTATATTTGACGTAGCACGTTCCGGATTTAGAAAGGAGCCCGTCAATGAACTCCATTCAGTATGAGGGACAAAAGCTGTTAAACAGCCTTGCTCCAAAATGTCTTGATTCTGCAGCCCTCCACCGTACAGGGGAGTGAGTCAGAGAGACCTGAATGATCGGAGCGTTCATCTTCTTGGCCAGCTCATTCATTTAGCAGGTTGGTCTACAAATGCCAACCCAGTGACTCAACAGTCTAGTCATAGGGTCAACATGCTTTTCTCATTTACCCGCACAGTCCGTTCGTTAGCAGGCATCTTTTGCAAAGGCTTCCTGTCAGAAGCCCTCAAGCAATCCCACTTCGCGGACAGGAAGTGGGTCAGAGTTCCAAAGGCAGACATTAGCCAAACCTATGCTGGGCTCGCGACTGGCCAGAACTGTCCTTCTCCCTGTGCATCTGGCTGTGGAATCTAGCTCGAGTCCCATTGTCATCTCAGACAACGAGAGCTGGGTTGAAGGATGAATTTATTGTCAGCACAAAGTGAGCAACTGGAGGGGAGGTGTTTGTGATCTAAAGTGTGGGTCACATTGGGGATCGAGGGCAGCTCTAGTTATAGGGAGGGCCTGAAACAGGGAATATTGTGGTTATTGCTATTAATGTGTACAGGCTCAGATTTTCAAAGGAGCCTAAAGGAGTTAGGTGCCCATCTTTGGTTGAACTTCAATGTGATCTGGGTGCCTAACTCCTGTAGGGGCCTTTGAAAATCTCAGCCCGATGGCATAGTAAGAGCACAATGGGTAAAAGACATCCAGCCAATAAGAGGGCCCTGCCCCAAAGAGCCCCAACTTTGCAGGACAAGACGAACACCATGGGAGTGGGGAGGGATTCTTCACAGGACAGCTGGGTGATCAGGTGGTTCTGGAAGGAGAAGAGAGAGGTTGGTTTGTCAGTGTGATTGGGAAACTGTTCCAAGTGCAAGGAGTGGAATGAAAGCAGGTGCAGCTGGCATGGAAAAAACCAGGAGGGGGCTGAGAGAGCTGCATGGTGGTAGCTGGGATAGTCCGGATCTAACAGGCCCTGATGTTTATTTTCTGCTGTGCTTTTTCTCGTGGGAAACAAGTGAACTGAGGAAGATTCCAGGATAGATTGGAACTGACATTTGGTTTAAATTTGGCAATAGTTAAAGAGCAGAGCTGGGTTTCAGCACACAGAGAAAACCTGGAATAATCACCGTGTTGAAATGTCAATCCCAGGGCAAAGTAATCTTAGCTGCCTTCCCTATATACCGCCGCTCAGCAGGGATGTACCATGGGGCAGCCCTGGCCAGCCACCACGCACTGTGGGGTCACACTGCAAAGTCGCGCTGTGTGGCTACCACCACATCACCTGAGATGCAGTGTGGGACTGAGCTTCTGCAGCTCTGCTCCTCCGCTGCTGCTTGTGTCCGATTCCCAGCACCATCTCCCTGTCTCCTCCCATTGGGTTGTATTCCCCTCCTCAGCTGCCAAAACCTGCAGCTCTCTCCCCACCACGCCCCTTCCAGGGACAAGCCCCCTGCCGCCCCTGCCTGACTCCCTTCCTAGAATCAGAGCCTCTTGCATTCTCCAGGAGAAGCCCCCCGATAGCGGTCTGAAAGAAGGGAGGTGGGGTGTCTATCATCACATGGAAGCAGCAGTTTTGGTAAGACAATGCTTAAAGAGCCAGCTCAATATTTATGTGTCATTTTTTTTTTGGCTGGGCCTGTGACCCCTTGAAGCCCTGCCCCCATACACCCTTTTAAGCACTGCCTGATCCCTCCCCCAATTACCAAACCCTAAAGCAGCGTTTCTCAAATGCGGCCACGGTGGCCACATGTGGCTGCCAGGGGCTTTCCTTGCGGCCACAGTCCCCTGGGCTGTGTATGTGTGTGTGTGGGGGGGAGTAACAGCGCCTCCCTCTCCCTGTTGCTCCTGGATTCACCCCCTTGGTGCTGGTTGCTGGGGCCGCCAGCAGGGGTTGGGCTCTGCCCCCCTCTGGAGACAGCTAGGGCACAACGCTGGAGGAGCAGGCAGACTGTGAGTTCCCCACCTTCCCAAGGGTGATGGGGCTCAGGCTTTGGGGTTCAACCCTGGGGTGGCAGAGTGGCAGGCTCTGCCTGTGGTGCTTCGGGCTCCTGTCCCAGGCTCAGGCTGCACAGTGGCAGGCCCCAGGCTCCGGGGGAGGGGCTTCAGGCTCTAGCCCCCCGCTGCCTCCCCCAGCCCCTCATCCAGGGCTTAATTTGTCCTCGGGCTTGGCAGGGCTGAGTAAGTCTACTGTGAAAAGTGATACTTGCAGACTTACTAGCTAGCAATAAATAAATTACAATGATTTGGACGTATATATGTGCATGTTTATTTGTTTTTCCTAAAGCTAATTAAGTATTTTAGGAAAAAGTGTGAGAGCGGCCACCAGCAAGAATTGGTGGCCACACTCTGAGGCCACCAAAAAATGTGTCCTGAAAACCCCTGCCCTAAAGCATGTGTCCATGGCAAGTGCTCTCCCACAACGCCCTTGCCCCAGACCTATCAAACAGCCCCCAGAAACCAGTCTTTGCTCTGTGTGAGGTCTGAGTGATGAGCAGCCACATGGAGAGGCATCTGGGGCCTGAGACAACTCCCCTGGCAACTGATCAGCCTTCAGAAACACACCATATGCTGCCTGCGAGTACCTGCAGCCTGCTGATAGGCATTTGCAAGATCTCTTCCAGGTGGTTCCTAGCCAGGAGAAGGCTTTTACTGCTGGGCGATGGCAGGACTGTGCGTAGGACACAGATGTTCTCCCACATGTGCGCTGCATTTCCACTTTGCCTGCATCAGAGCTCGTATGTGAGGCCTGTCCGTGCTCCGTGTGATGGAGCAAACCAGTCTTTGCCTTTGGCCCCGCTGGGTCCATCTTGCTGCTCACAGCAGGGGCCTCCCAGCTGTCAGAGGCTCTGCCAAATGGACTCAACCGGGCTTCAGCAAGTTCCCTATTTCCTGCGCGGGTCCTAGTTAGGGAAGTTCTGCAACCAGGGAGGTAGGACTGACAAGTGATGGGGTTCAAAGCCAATTTCCAGCAGCAGGAGGAGATTATCCTAGCTCTGACACCTAGCAGGGAAGTCAAAGCCCCCCTCTGCCTCCCTGGAGGAGTCTCCCTCCGCTGCTGTAACACAAATGCCATAAAGCGAGGTCCCTGCTGGCACACAGGTCCTTTTCTGGAGCTCTCACCAAACCTTGTTTGGGATTTGTAAACATGAAGCGAGAACTGATCTGTCAGCAGACAAACTAAGATTAGTAAGAGCATGGCCCTTGCCCAGGGCAGTTAACAGCTGACAATCTCACACTGCAAACTGAACTAGCAGCACATGGGGAACATCATTGCTAGCCCTCCATTCACCCCCTGCGTCCTGCAGCTGCTCTGCTGCTTCCTGATGCAGTTCTGCTTATGCAGCCTAACCCAGTAGCCCCTGACCCTCCTCAGCCCTGGGATTCATACAGAGGATACAGTTACCTGTGGTGCTGGGACCAAGGCTTTGCCGAGAGCTGGGAGGTGATGCTGAGTCCTCCTTATCAAGCTGCCCTGCAGTGTCTCAAGTGCACGAGTACCAACCTCAGGGCAGACTGTTAAGAGGCAGGGTACAAATCCCAAGTTGGCTGTGAGTTTTGTATTTATTTCACCAACCAGTTATCAAGTGGAAACTCCCCAGGCCCTATAACAGCCTTAATATAGAGTCACTGACAATCCCCTTGGGTGCTTCCATTCTATCTTGCCACCCAGGTAAACTTACCTTTGTGATAGGTGGTTCTTTACACTAAGAATCACAGCAATATCCCGTCACTTACCCCCGGTCAATTGTATCCTAGATCTCACACCGAAGATAATGCTTGTAGCCAATCCTATAATAAAATGTACACATATTCCTTAAATAGGAAAAGGAAATAAGAGAATTATTTATAATGTTAAAGCACAAATGATACACAGATACACAAATGAGTTACAATCTTAAGTTTCAAAAGGTGATAGAAGCTTCTATAATCAGCGAGCTCTATATGTCCTTTAGGGCTAACCCAGGCTAAGCACTGGGGTTCTCTTACTTATGTCTAGAAAACCTGCCCCCCAGAGTCCAAGCAGCATAGAGATACCGTTTCTTCTTGTGAGGGGTTTTTACTCCCTTCCCCACATGTGCTCTGAGCTGCAAACTCAACTGATGGGAGGAATCCACTTTCATGACTCATCTCCCTGGGGTGTGGGGGAAGAGATGAGCAACAAAGTCTTTTGTCCTCTTTAATGTTCCCCAATGGTACGCCTGGCATCAATGGGCCTTCCTTGGTGGCCAAGATGTAACACCTTCTGTTGGAGATCAGCACTTCATACTACTTAATGTTTCTCTCCTGTCTGGTGAGTTTGTTAGACAGTCACAGAGGCTTACAATACAAATGCTTAAATATTATCTTACAATATGGAATACAGATGCTATAAGTGAGATTAATGCAGGCAGCAACTCACAAGCAACAATAAAGTCTAAACACTAAACACATTATTATAATTCTAATATCTACCTTAACAATAGGTCAGGAAGGAATTTCCCCCCAGGTCAGGTTGTTGGTTGAGTTTTTTTTATTGTGTTTTTTTGCCTTGCTCTGCAGCATGGGGCACGGGTCACTTGCAGGTTTAAACTAGTGTAAATGGTGGATTCTCTGTAACTTGAGGTCTTTAAAACATGATTTGAGGGCTTCAGTAACTCAGCCAGAGGTTAGGGGTCTATTTCAGGAGTGGGTGGGCAAGGTTCTCTGGCCTGCAATGTGCAGGAGGTCAGACTAGATGATCATGATGGTCCCTTCTGACCTTAAAGTCTGTGAGTCTATAACGATGCTTCCACCACAGACGGGAACGGCACCAGGGTTTTTGCCGCCCTAGGCGGGGGGTCCTTCCACGCTCCTGGTCTTCGGGGCACTTCGGCGGCGGGTCCCGGAGTGAGTGAAGGACCCGCCGCAGAATTTCCGCCGAAGACCCGGAGCACGGAAGGACCCCCCGCCGCAGAATTGCCGCCCCCCAAATCCTGTTGCCCTAGGCGACCGCCTAGGTCGCCTAAATGGAAGCGCCGGCTCTGACCACAGAGGTGAGTCAGACTGGCTCCAGTTATGTATTTGACAGTGTTCAGTTGAGACATGGGGACCTGGGCATGAGCTGGCACCTGGTCTGCCAGCGTCCCTGCAGCTACTTCTCCACTGACAGCTGTCACTTCTGCTGCTCCTTCACAAAGGAAACATGGGGGTGGAGGCCTTTGCTGGTGCTGGCAGTATGCTGGGCTCTCGTCCTGTCTTCCCCCCTCCCTGCTCTGCTCCCCCTTTGCCTTTTTCATTTTGTGGGCAGCATTAGTGCCAAGGACAAGGACTGAATGGGGCCAGGGAGTCTGAATGCCCCTCTCCCCCAGATGGAGGTACATCCCTTGCACTCACTGTGCCTGTGTCATGCAGGTATTTACCCACAAGGGGCGTCTTTCACCAGCTCTGAATCCACTGAAAACTTACTGTAGGAAGCACAAGTGGGGGATGCATTTGGCAAAATCTATCCAGGGGAAAACAGCTGAGACTTTCCTCTTGGATCTGTGCTCTGGAGCTGCATTAATCTTCAGACTGTAACAGAGTCTGTTTTCAAACATACAGTCAAGCACCAAGTTAATTGGAGGCTGTTCTGGAACAGAAGATACGAGCTTATTGAAAACATAAAACCACTGGGGCATTTCCCACTTGCCAAATAGGATCAGTGACAATTAATTAGCAATTAATAATTTTAGTTGGAAATATCAGACTGCATCATCACAGATAGCTAGGCATCCTCAGGCTGTAGACATGACTAACTGGGTGAGGAGAGGTGAGATTTGCATTGGTTGCACCTGGATAAACTCGGAGTCGTATGAAAATTGCCAGGGGATATTCCATAGGCCTGTCAATAGAGCTGAGCAAATAACTGATTTTGCAGTTGCAAGGGGAGCTTGCAGGGCCCCTGCAGAGAGAAAACTGGTCACATGAGGTCACATTTTCAAAAGGGCTCAGCAGGTCTCACTTCTGACCAGATTTTCAAAGGGGCTCAGCATTCAAAAGGGCTAAACTTTTTTTTTAAATCTGGGGTACAATCTTCAAAAGTGTTTAAGTGACTTAGAAACTCAGTTCCATTGACTTTCAATGAGACTAGGCTACATTCCCTTTTGAAAATGGAAGTCAGACTCCTGAGACACTTAAGCGCTTTTGACAATTTTACTCCTACTCCCTTATTTTGGTGCCTATGTGGGAGCTGTGAACTTTCAAAGATACTGGCCATGCTACGGGCTCCCTTCCTTGCCTCCAGCTGCAAGAAAGAACAGATAGGAGAGGGAGACTGAATGAAGAGTAAATGTAGACATTGCAATCTACATATTTTTCAAAAATGATAAAACATTTATTGCACTAAAGACAACCAAAGATACATGAAATACTTTCCTATTGTTACTGCTGTAGGCAAGGAATTGTGGTAGGTGCCCAGGGAGGTTGTGAATTTGGGACTGGAAGGGGAAGAATACGACATGATCCAGACTTTGGAAAAGCTTAAGGCCCTGTGATCCATGTCATAGCTATCATAGTTACCAGATAATGAGTCCAAGCATGTCCCATGCCCATCACATCTCACTATTTATATTACAGGATGAGAAATGTCATTGCTGCTAGCAGTCGCTCTGCCTCTAAAATACAACCCCAACGAGAGAGTCTGAATGGATTTATTGATGGCCTCTCCTGTGGTTTCTGGTAATACTCTTATTTCTCTGTGTGACCCGATCTCCTTACAACTGACCGCTGAGCACAGTGAGAGCCCATCATCTTCATCATCATCATTACACTGAAGGCACCGCAGATGGCCCGAAGCACTGAGGCAGGCCAGAGAGGAGCCAGCAGGGTTGTGTGGTGAAAGCTCCAGCACTTATTAAGGTTTGTGGCTTCTTCCAGCTTGTTTCCATTTCCTGGCTATTTATGCTTGTGGGATTTCCATTTATTTATGGTAATCAATCCTTGCAGCTTTGACGTTTCAAGGTCACCTTGGAGGCCCTAGTGCACTAGTCCTAGTCAGGGCTTAAATTCTCAAAGAATATTTCCCGGAGTTCCCCCGTGGGAGGTTCGGGGGCTCGGGCCCTCAGCCCCACGGGTTTAAAAATATGTATCGGAGCGCCACTCTGGACAGCTCCAGCTGAATTTAAGTCCAGGTCCTGGCCCTATTGAAGTCAATGGGAGTTTTGTCATTGACTTCAGTGGAACCAGGGCTTGACCTTGGCTGGTTTGGAAGGATGGGTGATTGAGCGGGTAAGCTACTGGACTAAGAGTCAGGAGACCTGGGCTCTACCCCGGCTCCACCCCAGGCTCCCTATGTGACCGAGGACAAGCCCACCGTGCAGCCATTTGCCTCTTCCATGCATTTCTGCACTTGCAGAAGGGGAATTAAACTCAGGGCCTGAGGAAGGCAGCTTAGCTGTGCATGGCCTGAAATACGCTATCTTCTGCAAGCTGCAGCTTCACAGCCTGGCACACAGGATGCCTCTTGTAGCGACAATCCCAAGAGACAATGAAGTGAGTCTCTAGATGATGGCATGGGGAGAAGCAAGTCTGTCAGCAGGCAGCAGATGGGGGGTGGGGGAGTAGAAGTGCAGAATATCTTTTTTTCCCCAGAGCCACGCCTCATCATTATAGAGTGTGAACAGTCCCTTGTGGAAAAGGGTCACGAGAACACAAGGGGGGCAAACTGGTCTGTTGGTGCACAGCCCAGCTGTCATGAGCTGAGAAGACTAACAAAAGCCATCTCCACTTCTGCCCTAATTTAGTTTTCTTGAACGGAAAGGGATTACTATTATTTTTACACCTAGATGTTAAAACCCAGTGTGCTAATCGAATGCCAGTTTGGTGATGGCTCTCTGCCTCACAAGCTCCTCCTGCATTTTCAGTTAGATACAGGATCCTTCTTCCCTTCCTGTCTTAAACTGCTGGGTTGTGGAGCTACGTGCTGTCAAACGGTTGTGGCTTTTCGCCCCAGAGGTGGCTGCTTTTCCGTGATCCCTGTGTGTACTTGGTAGGTCAGTTTGTTGCTTGGGAAGTGCTTTAGGATCCTTCTGGGCTGAAAGGAGTGATACAGATGCACTAGATTCATTTTTATCCTCTCCCCCGTATTTATTTACTGCTACATTACCATCGGCAATGGAGAGGCAACAAAGCCGGCGTAAGCCAAGTGCTTTTTGCAGTGACTCACTGCATTCTTGTGATGGCTGCTTGCTTCAGACTATCCCTACCTCTGTGATTTGCTTCTAAACTGTAGAGAACACACAGGAAAAAGGCTTCTTCTCTCATTTCTGTGCAGGGGATTTACCATCCCTGGGGATAGCCACACAAACCCAGTGGGCATCGGTGGGAGGAGAGACACCTGTCTGCACAAAGAGAGAAGGGGGCAGGCTTGCAAGGAAGAGATGGTAAGGCATTTTCAGTTGACCTGCTTTCGTGCCTATTTCCATCTCCACATCATCCCGAGTTAGTTCAGAAAAGTCATGCTCAGTACACATACCCGCGCTGCGCTGCTATACACAGTGGCATCTGGAGAACGCAAATAGAGAGCTCACAATAGAGAGGAGGGCCTGATTCTCAGTGACACTGTGGCCCCTGGCTCTGGCAGCGTAAGGGGCCTGAAAGTGGGAGTAACTGAGTCCTGCTCACTGCAAGGCCCCTGTGGGGTGGGGTGAAAGGGCCTTGTGGAAAGAAGAGCTCAGACCTTGGTTTGCTAACAGGGGAGAACGTTCTCTCCCACATCTGAGCAGCAATTTCACCCCAGCACAAAGTCTGTGCACCACTTAAATCCCAGTTAAGCCCTCAAGTCCCAGTTAAGTCCTTTGAGGGCTTGTGCTGGCCTTCTTCACGGGGTGACTTTCACCCCAAATGTGCCCTTTCCTCGTTGACTTCTCATGGTCAAAGGGTCCACAGGGTAGTTGGCATCAATAGAAAGTATTAAGAAATGCCCAGGGTTCCGGTGGCCCTTCCCAGCTTGAATCCACTGCCCCGTCCCTAGGTAGAAAGATCAAATGAAAGCAAGATGAGTCCCTTGCGGCACTCCAGAGTCCCTGATTTCAGACTGCAAACTCCTCGGGGCAACGATTTGCAGTGAAATCCTGCCCCATGGAAGTTGATGGCAAAACTCCAATTGACTTCTACAGGGCCATGATTTCCCCCCTGACATTTTCACGTCCCCGCAAAGCCCTGTGGGCACTGATGACTCTCCATAAATAAATAATAAGGGATCTGCCCCTATCCACAAGAGTCACTGCCTCATCTGTCAGCTGGAGTATTAGAAAGGGAGTTGTGGGGTGGGGTTCATTCTGGGCAGGGCTTGAAGTTCTGCTTTATGCTGGACTCTTGTCACCACTGGTTATCTTTGCTGGACGGTGGTTTTTAAGTAAATGCACCAGAGGCTACTGATGGGCAGTGCATATTTTACAGCTAAATACAAGAAAGAAATAATGCGACTCAAAGGGTCATAAAGCGGGGGCCTCAGGGCAAACTTCCTCTCCAATAAAATGGCTGTCTGAAAAATATTTGGAGGAAAAAGAAAATCCAATTTGACAATCATGCAAAAAGGAGATGCTGAGAAAACTGAATTTAAAATACATCCCTGACCCCACTCTCAGGGCTGGGGAATCGCTAAATCTGCCACCATAATTAATTATACGGACACATATTTATTCTGGGATGCTCTATTCAGATGAATTCACACACATTTACTCCCCAGTTTCCAGGCTGCTGAGCCATCCCTAATTACCATAAAAAATAAATAACTTTTGCTTCATATCACAGCAAAGAGGAATTTCCCTTTGTCTTTTGAGGCCTCCCTTGAAGACTCCCTCCCCCCTGCTGCCTCCTTCCCACGTAAACAAGCGGGTTGAAACACACAGAGACACTGACACATCACACACGGAAACACACAGCTCCTCCAACAGGAACAAGCTTATTCTGCTACACAGAACTATTACACTAGTGACCAACCCACCAGAGTGAAACGTGCAAAGCCCAGGCAGGCTCTCACCAAAACTACAATCCAGGACCAGCGGGACACGAAGCACAGTTCAAACATAAAATGGAGAGATGGCACAAAAAATGTGACCCAGAAGACATTGACAGAGATTGACTTTCTGCACAAACTAGATTGTAAGCTCTTTAGAGCAGGGACCATCTTTTCATTGCACACCTGTACAACACCTAGCAGTATGGGGCCCTTGTTTAGGGCCCCTAGGCACTATCACAGAGTGACTACAGAGACTACTACTACTACTACTAATAATAATAGTTGTGTCTGAAACACAAGGGAGCAAGAAGCAGAGGTTTCCTCAAACTATCAGGAAGATACAAATACATTTTTTATCAAAAAGCAATAAGAGAAAACTGCATCTAACCTGGAAGAAAGGCAAGAGAGGGCAGCGACCTGCCACCCGACTTGGAACGAAGAGGACATGGGATAAAATCCCAAACTTAGTATGAAGTCTCATTCTGGGCTGATTGTGTAGAGATCACCTGTACAGACTCTCATAGATACCGACACAGCCACGTTGCATTCAAATGTAACCCCCCAGCCCTCACCCGACGGAGCGCTAAGATTTTTCCTTTCCTATTACTCCACCCTGGTAACTGACCTCTGATATAGTGTGTACGATTGTAATAGTTTCTGGGCCCTCCTGATTCATAGAGATTGCCCTGGGTGGCAAAGGCAGCCCAGTGAACTGAAATGGGATGACTGCCATGCCTGGGGCTTTTCTGGATTCATTCATCCTACAACAATCTCCTCTTAAAGAGACAGTGGGGTGTCCCCCTAACCCTCCCCGCCTAGGTGATTCCAAGTCAGTGAAGACGCCTACCAAATGTCCTGTCCTGAGAGCATCTCAAACATGAGGCATAGCCTGGTTTCCCAGATGTGCACAATGCTGCCTCATGGTTCTGCAAGGTTCTAAATGCATTTTGAAGACTGCCCACTGTCTTAACTCTCCTGAGATCACCTTTCCACCAAACACAGAGTTTAGCAATACATGGACAAGAACTGCTGCCAGGGTCACATCCTTGTGCTGGGTGTGCCAGTGAACAATGGTGACCATGCGCTTGGAGCCTGAACACTCTGGGACAGATGCATCCCTGGCATAACTCCACTGATGTCCAGATAGTTTCACCCAGGATAAATTTACTCACACTAGCAAGAGGGTGCAGAATTCCTCCGCCACCAGTGCTAGACTAGCCCCTGGGTGGTGCTATCCCATCCTGCTCAGAGCAGCCAGTCTATGGCAGCACTCCCAGTGCTGGGAGCTCAGGAGAGCTGCACTGGTGGTGGGGGGTTTTCACAAGCTAGACAAGCTGTAGTGTAGACGGCAGGTCAGTCTGAGCAGGGTTAGATGACAGTGTTAAAATGCCGGGCTACGCGGCATCTCTCACTGCTAGTGCCACCTGTAGCTGTGCCAAGGGGGAATTGTCTGTCCTAACCTTGCCAAAGCAGGCAAAAGTTTTATATCCTCACTGGGAATACTTAATCCAGACCTTTAACTTTCATTGAATCGGGGACGGGGGCTGTCATTTCCCCTAAAGCCCCTGCAGGTTTGTTCACACATCATACGTGGTTATGCTGCCAGTGCTCCTGGAAGAACACGTTGAATGTTATGCATGTTTATTTTTTCCAATGACTGCTCCACTACATGCATGTCTTATCCCTCAGGGCCTGATCCAAAGCTCACTGGCACCAATGGGCATTGGTTTGGTGAGCTGTGGATCAGCCCCGTAGTCCCTCTGCCCCTCTCTCCTCCCCCTGGGCTCCTTTCGGTCGGTCGTCCCAGCAGATGCCCTGCCTGTTCCAGCCTGGGGAGCTTGCTCCTGGGGCTGACTTTTATGTCTGACACTTACCGGGGGCTGCTTGGAGGCCGCAGCTTCGGGAATCTCTTTCTCTCTCGGATGCACAATAAGAAACAAATGCAGCAGCTATTGACTGCGAGGGGTTATTCTGCCAGAGACCCTTACGGGGCACTTTCCCGTTCGGACACCACCTGTCCTAATTAATTACCCCTCCCCCCGGGGGAGGGGGGTCCAGGCTGCCGCCCCGGCAGCACAGCTGTAATGCAGCAGGGGGCCAGGGCGCCGGCTCCCGAGCAGCCTTGGTTGCTCTCGGGGATTTGCTGCTGAGCTCACAAGGGGAGATCCGCGCTCGGCCGAGAGGGGCAGATGGCAGCTCGGAGCGCGTCAAATGCCCCCTGATCCCTAAGGAGTTTTTCTTGCAATGGATACAGGGGGAACTTCCAGACGGTGCCTAGCACTGAGCGGTCCGCCAGCCCCTGGCTCCTGGGGCGGACGGGCTGGGCTTTAAAAGGCAGAGGATGGGCGCGGGCAGCCCGCTCCCGGGGAGGCTGGGCAGGTGCCTCGCGCTCACCCAGCGCAGCGCGCCCAGGAGCGGCCGGAGGGAGCCCCAGGAGCCGGGCGCAGGCACCGCGCAGCCCGGGCGCTAGGAGAGCGAGGGCCGGAGCCGGAGCCCTCCCAGCTCCGCTAGCCGGGCGCGCGGGGCGGCCGGGCAGAGGCAGGGTCCCAGCGTGGAGGCGCCAGGCTCTGCCTAGGCTCCCTGGAGAGGGCGCAGAGGCTGGTGCGGGAGGCGCACACGCACCGCTGCGGCTTGCTGGGCTATCAGGTAAGAGAGGGGCACACGGTGCCCAGCGCCTCGGGGCGGCTTTAGGGGCATCCCCTCCCCTGTGCCAGGGTCTCTCCTGTCTCACCCCTCCCCTGTGCCAGGGTCTCCGCCTCCCCTCCCCGGGTGGGACCCCCTCCCCTGTGCCAGGGACTCTCCGGTCTCTGCCTCCCTTCCCCGGGTGGGACCCCCTACCTCCTGTGCCAGGGTCTCTCCCTCTTCACCACTTCTCTGTGCCAGCGTCTCTGCCTTCCCCCCCTGGGTGGTACCTGCCCACCTCCTGTGCCAGGATCTGCCTCCCCTTCCCTGGATGGCACCCCCCACACACATACACACACCCTGTGCCAAGGTCTCTGTTTCCCTGGGTGGCACCCCACACACGAACAGACACACCCTGTGCAGGGTCTCTGCCTTTCCTCCCCTGGGTTGTTCCCACACACGCACACACCCCGTGCAGGGTCTCTGCCTCCCCTTCTTTGGGTGGCACCCCATTCCACCCCCACTGCAGGGTCTCTGCCTCCCCTCCCCTGGTCAGCACCCCATGTGCCAGGACACCCTGGCCCATTCCCCAAGCACAGGCGGGCTTTAGTGGCAGCCTATTTTTCCCTCCCCTCTTGCCCAGGAATTTCTGGCTCCCCTGGGCTGTGGCACTTGAGTCACTCACATGCTTTCCATGCAGAGCCACAGGCTGAAGGAGGAGGGGGCTCCCATTGGCAATTTCTGGCACTGCTCCTTCCCACCTGGAGCAGGGGCTGAGAAGCAAGACAGGGGTGGCTCTGGGCTGGGGAATCCTGCAGTTGATGCAGGGATTCCCGGGCAGCGTCTGGTGTTTCCCATCCTCATTGCAGTGAGGCTGATGCGCATTTGCTGCCACAGCCATCTGGATGGGACCCCAGGGAGAGGGGAAGCCTCTTTGAGCTGGGGGGGGAGCAGGGATGGGGATCCCCAGCCCTCGGCCCTGGGATTTTGCAGAAAACCTCGAGCTGCTCATCCCCATCTAATGCAGCAGTCTGAGCACCTCTGCCCTGGCCCCTTGAGGCACCTGGCTGAGCCATGGCATCAGCCTCTGGGAGACTGCTTTCTCCATTGGGGTCCAGAGAACCTCCCAGGGCCTGATCCCAAAGCCCATTCAAGTCAATGGAAGGCTACGCCCATTAAAATCAATGGGAATCTTTCCACTGATTTTAGTGCAACAGGCCTCCAAAGAACAAAGAGGGTGCCCAGGAGGGCAAAGGTTGCAACAGGGACCCTGCCCCTCTCCCTTCCCAGGGGAGTGCCCATTAAAGGCAAACTGCAGCTCTCCAGGCCAGGCTCCCAATGGCTTGTTGGGCATCCTTTGACAAACAGAAATCAGTCAGGGGAAGATGCGGGAGGACTCTGCAAAGGCACTTCGCATGTAATAAAATGACTGCTAAGAATTCCATGAGTGCTGCTGGACCCAAAGCGCATTTCCCCCAAACAGCCCCTGAAGATCTGCTTCCTAGTCTTCACACACTAGAAAAACAGCTTAGATATTGTAGCCATGTGTTTTAATGCAATCAGCACTACCTCCCTCCCCACACCAAGGGACACTTTACAGGTGACTTTCATACCTGGTGCATCATAATTCACGTACCATGTAAACATTTCTAGGATTTGTCTGCAGCAGTTTGTCAAAAATGCGTTCACAGAATTTGCAGGAGTGAGGATTTAGAAGTGACCTACAATGAAAGGAAGTGTGCCTTAAAACTAAAAAATACCAGCCTTGCTAACTGCTTCTGTTGGGGAAATTTGCTTTTAATCTCAGTCAAAATGGGAAGTATCCATGTGTTGGGCAAAGTTTTGAAAGCTGTTAATCTAAAGCACTCTCTACCCGTCAACAGGGCCGGTGCAAGGAAGTTTCACGCCCTAGGCGAAACTTCCACCTTGCGCCCCCCCAGCCCTGCGGCAGCTCCCCGCCCCCCCTCCGCCCTGAGGCGCCCCCCCCCGCCGCGGCAGCTCCCCCCCGGGAGCTGTGCGGCAGCTCCCCACCCCAGCTCAGCTCTGCTCCACCTCCTCCCTGAGCATGCAGCCCCCACTCTAATTCTCCTCCCCTCCCAGGCTTGCAGCGCCAAACAGCTGATTGGAGCTTCAAGCCTGGGAGGTGGGAGAAGTGGAGCCACCACTGCGCACTTGGGGAGGGGGCGTAGGAACGCTGTAAAAAAAAAATTGGGGGCACCGCTTTTTGGCGCCTCCAAATCTTGGTGCCCTAGGCAACCGCCTAGTTTGCCTAAATGGTAGCACCGGCCCTGCCCGTAAAGAAAAATACATATATGCATTTACTTCTGGGCTGAGATTCAAGTTTTAAGCTTCTCAGCAAGTGCATAATAATACATATTTCATTCTTCCCAATATTTTCAGAGAAAAAAAGGTCTTGGCCATTTTAGAATAAATGTATATACCTTCTATTTGAAAGTTTTATTTGGAAAAAGTGTGTTGTCCAAGGAAACTGTTAGCATGTTGTATGGATGCACTTTATATACACTGCCTCAGACACCTGCTTCAGAAGGTGAATGTTTTCACAAGATTGTTTTTATTTAAAAGCACAATGCATTTTTAGCATCCATATATATGAAACTTGTGTAATTCTGATGACTGTCTCCTTAAAACATTTGAAATACATTATGTAAATTTAGCAAGAACAGACCAGCATTATTCCAATGTATTTTTCAATTAAGGTATACGTTTTTGAATGAATACTTTAAACGAAAACAAAAGCTTATTTCTCTAAGTGTAAAACGGCTCCATGTCTTAATACCTGATATTGGAGATAGTGCTTAGGTCTTGGCTCAGGGCTTTGTTCCTTTTTTTTTTTTTTTTTTTAAGTTGAACATTGTCACTAATGTGAGTGTGCAAGAAAAAACAATGACCCCCCCCCAGGGAGAGCCATCAAAATACAGTATTATTTACTGTTGCATTTCTAGACAGCGGAGTTAAACGTGGGCAGAACTAATGTCACCCATTAGAAAACGAACATCAAAGAGAGAAGCTGAGATAGTTCGTGACACTCCCCCACCCCAATATTTTCAATGCAGGAATGAGGATTTTCCCTCTAATACAAAAGGCTTGTGACCTCCACAGGCCCATTTTTTCCAAGCTGGGAAATAGGCTGGCCCTGTCTAGCTGATGCTTTAAAGGGTGAGGCACACATCTCCTCATATCTGAAGATATTACTACAAGAAGTTATCACATCTAAAAGGAATTCTAAGATGGAGCACAGCATTCAAATGCTTTTGACACCATCATTGACTGCAGATGCAAACCTCTGAGCCTGCACAAGTTGCCTGTTCCCCCGAGGGCCTGATCCAAAGCCCACTGAAGTCAACTGAAGTTTCCATTGTTTTCAGTGACCTCTGGCTCAGGCCCTCCGAGCTGCTGCTTCATGGGGCGTATGCAGATGCTCAGGCATGACGTCGGGATGTGTCTCTTCCCCACAGAAGCTTGAATTCACAAGCATCCTTCTGGAAGGAACCTGGATTAGTCATCACTTCGCCACAGATGGACTGTGAGGAAATGTTCCATGGAGAAGATTATAGGTCATGGAAATTCCAGTTTCTACCTTAAAAGTAACATACCCCCACTACCTCCCCATGTTAGTATTTTTTTAAGCTGTTGATTTTGAAAGGACTTGAAAGGAAAGAGTGATGCAATTAAGCTCTGAGGCTTATCACAGACAATCACTTCCTCCAGACATAGTAAAATGCGAGGGCTTGTTTTATGCATTGATAAGCATGTTTCTTTGAGCTGTGGTTCAGAGATGCATGCCTTTGCTAGGCTGTTAGTCTCTCTCCCAGACCCTCCATTTCAAACCTGCCTCTGGTTTTTATTCCTATGACTAGACATGGCCTGCGAAAGGGGAACTTCCAAAGTCCCTTTCAGCCTTTTTTGTGCCTGCATCTCTTTTAACGGGCACTCCGTTACCCACCTAAGATTAAAAGGATCCTTCTGTAGCGAAAGTTGCAGGCTCCCTGCTCAATTCCCGGCTCAGGCCATGTCTATATGTGCAGCGGCCCAGCTGTATCAATGCAGCTGTGCTGCTGCAGCGCATCTGGTGAAGATACTCGCTGATGGGAGAGAGCGCTTCCGTCGGCGTAATAAAACCATCTCCAGGAACGGCAGAAGCTCTCCTACCAACATAGCACTGTGCTCACAAACACTTATGTCGGTATAATTTATGTCACTTAGAGGGGTGGTTTATTCACACCCCTGAGCGATATAAGATATGCCAACCTAAGCTGTAGCGTAAACCAGTGGTTCTCAAGCACGGGTACGCAGAGGTCTTCCAGGGGGTACATCAACTCATCTAGATATTTGCCTAGTTTTACCACAGGCTACATAAAAAGCACTAGCGAAGTACGTACAAACTAAAATTTCATACAATGACTTGTTTATACTGCTTTGTATACACTGTATACTGAAATGTAAATACAATATTTATATTCCAATTGATTTATTTTATAATATATGGTAAAAATGAGTCAGCAATTTTTCAGTAATAGCGTGCTGTGACACTTTTGTATTTTTTAGGTCTGATTTTGTAAGCAAGTAGTTTGAGTGAGGAGAAACTTGGGGTTACGCAAGACAAATCAGACTCCTGAAAGGGGTACAGTAGTCTGGAAAGGTTGAGAACCACTGGTGTAGACATAGCCTTAGAAGTGAGAAACATAAGCGATCCCTCCCTGACTGACAAAACATTCTCACTGGATTTCAGAGACCTGTGGAAGCTACATCCAGCCTCTCCCAGCCTTGGTGTTTTGCCCAGTGACCTATGAACTCATTACAAATCTAAAAATGTCGAGATTTCAGTGTTATAAAAAGCACATGCCCTGGGGATGCAGTTGTGTAACGTGTGGTGAGTAAAGCTCGGCAATGTGGCTGAAGATGGAAGTTAATACGCAAGCTCTTCCCTGACAATTGCAAACTCTTTGCTCCTTCCCTGTTAAAAAATGGGCTCCACACTCAGAGGATTAATAATTAACGGATATTACTTGATCTCATTCAATCCATTTCACAGAGAGAAATCACAGGTTGGCAGCACTTACAGGAACCTCAAAGCATCAGCAGCTCCACTTTGAAGCCAGCAAGCTTTGGAATATTACATTGAGATCTTTTGAAAAGAAGTTCAGAGCAGGAAAAATACCTCATCAGCAATATCCCTCTACTATCGTCACTGTGAAGTGCTGTAAGGGAATCACTCTCTGATCAGCGTTCCAACCATTGTGCTGCACAGTAGGGTTCACTATTGTCACTATTACTGCCTGGTCTTTCACAGGATATATGGCCTGTGTGTGTGGTGTGTTTTGTTTTTGTGCAACTTGTGTGTTTGAGAAATTCACCGTGTGACTGTGATGCAGAAGAGCAAAGGGACTTTTTTAACACCAGGCTGATCAAAACCATCAAGGGAAAACCCTGAGAAACTGTCTGTCCATGGAGAAATTTTAATCTCTGAAACTAAGCACCAGTCTAATGTCTGGCAAAGAGGCCAGCACTCCTGTCCGTCCCATTCCATCCCACCAAAGGACTACTTTGAGATAGGGTGGTGTGCATCTTGCAATGCAAACCCCTGCATGTGAGCTTGAAAGAATTCTAGTGTTAGATTTTGTGTGCAAATTCTATTCGCCCTAGCGGGCTTTATGAGTGCAGATTCTGATACCTGCAGAATCTTTTAAAGTTTCCAGAGGTGTTTGTACCAACAAAAGGCAGGTGCACAGTTTTGAGTTCACAAGCAGAAGCCAGGTAGCCATCCCTCTGAAAGTGTGTCCAGATGACTTTAATATCTTCACTTTCATAATTTCTGATGTTAGTGGCAAATTTTCCACCAAAAATTTCATTGAAATAGGCACATTCCCATGAAACATTCTGATTCTGATTTAACTTTATTTTCTGATGGACAATGACTTTTTTTTCCCCAACCAGCTCTAATAAGAAAGTAAAGAGTTCTTAAGGCTGTAAGGCTCTCTGACTGGACAATTGATGAAATGGTGATGCTACAAGAGCTGACAGTATAAACTTTAATCTCCAAAGAGGAAGAGGGTTTTTTTTAGTCATACTGTTTAAAACTCTTTTCTTGGGGCGGGCGGGGGGAGGGGGGGAATAAACCATATATATCAATTGCTAATTATCACTTTGAACAGGGGAATCACCTCCACCTTTCAGTTAAGGTGCTGGAGATCACAGTAAACTCCCTTATGTCTCAGTAGCCCTCAAGAAAAGTGGAGGCTTACATTTTGAAGGTAAAAAAGAAAGAAGCGGGGGGGGGGGGGGGGGGGAAGGGAGGAGGAACCTCTCCAGGAAGGGGGGGGGGGGGAGAGATCTTTTCAGGCCTTCTGGGTAACATCATGAAAACCCCTGCAATTTTAAGTCCTTTGCAGATCATCTTTAAAAACATGGGGAAATGAATCCATTGCCACCCAGGATGTATCTAGCCCATGACTTTTAGCTGAACTGCACTTTTTTTTTTTAAAGACCACTGCATAAAGAGACTGTACCTCTTTACTTCAACTGCACTGTGTATTATCTACAGGCTGAACCAGCAGCAGCTCCACTGATCATGGTCAACAAGACCATAAACTACTGGGATCCTGATTTTGAGGACGATGTCATCAACATTAACGTTGGGGGTCTGCGAAGAAGGCTCAGCTCCAGTGCTCTCTCTAAATTCCCCAACACCCGGCTGGGGCGTTTGCTGACCTGCGACTCGGAGGAGTCCATCCTGCAGCTCTGTGATGACTACGATGTGAGCGCCAGGGAGTTCTACTTTGATAGAAACCCAGGCTTCTTCCTATACGTGCTGCACTTCTACCAGACTGGGAAGCTGCATGTCATGGATGAGCTGTGCGTTTTCTCCTTCTGCCAGGAAATAGAGTACTGGGGCATCAACGAGTTCTTCCTGGACTCCTGCTGCAGCTACCGCTACCATGAGCGTAAGCTGGAGAGCCGGCACTACAACTGGGATGAGGAGAGCGAGGTCAGCAGCGTGGACACATCCCCCGACGAGATCTCTGACTTCAACCATGACCTGCTCCGCTACAGCACCCTGCGCTGCGGCAACTTGCGTAAGCGCCTCTGGCTCACCATGGAGAACCCAGGCTACTCCATCCCCAGCAAACTCTTCAGCTTTGTGTCCATCAGCGTGGTGCTCGTTTCCATAGCCACCATGTGCATCCACAGCATGCCTGAGTACCAGGTACTGGACGAGGATGACAACGTGCTAGACGACCCTGTCCTGCACAATCTGGAGTATTTCTGTATCGCCTGGTTCACCTTTGAAGTGTCCTCCCGCCTGCTGCTTGCACCCAACCTGAAGAAGTTCTTCAAGCACCCGCTGAACCTGATTGACATTGTCTCAGTGCTGCCTTTTTACATCACCCTCTTGGTGGATGTGACTCTGGGCAGTGACTCAGAGCTGGGGAACCTGGGCAAGGTGGTGCAGGTGTTCCGGCTCATGAGGATATTCCGGGTGCTGAAGCTGGCTCGGCATTCAACTGGACTGAGGTCGCTAGGGGCCACCTTGAAGGTAAAACGCTGCTCTATATCCTTATCTATCGCTGTGGTGTTTAGGTGTGAAAGATATGTTTGGTATTTCAATAAGATGTAGCTGGTAGAGGTATCTACAGTACTTCCACTGGGGTCCCAGCTCATAGAATCTGGAAGGATCCTTAGGGTAATGTCACAAACCTTGCAGTATACTAGAAAAATCTGGCATGCTAGGCACTGTGTGCTCCCCTTAGAATGCCTGTAGCACCTTACATCCACACACACGGCTCCCAAAGGCACACAGGGATTCACACTTGGATTTGTAGATGTGCTTCAAGGAAAGCTAATGGCCATGTGGTACTCCACCATACAGTACCAGAGTGGTCAGAAAGCACAGGTGTAATAGAGCCAGTGGTGTGAATAGTTCCTGGGTTCATCTGGCCTTTGTGTTTTACGAGCCGCACAGGGGCCAAGCTAGCCAGAAGCCACTTAATGTTCTAATAATACGGCACGCACCATGGAGCTCAGCTGTGCGACCTACTCCCCAAACCCAGCTTCTTCAGCTTCATTCTACTTCTGTCTCCAGCATGGCTGGGGGGGGGGGGGCCCTTCCTAGGAGCATGCTGCCAGCTCGCCTGAGGCCAACGCTCAAGCATTGGTGTCCCTCCTTCCAGGAGATGAGGAGATCCTGGGCCAGCTCAGCTCAGTTGCTTGCAATGCTCTAGTGGTCTGAGTGACTGGCTGAGGTGGCATTGCTTGGAGTGGCAAGCAGGTGCCAAGAGAATGCCAAGATTGAAGGTGCATCCAGTATAACAGGGCCTGGGACACAACAATAGGCCCAGATCAAGGCAGAAAACGTAGCTTTTTGACAAAGAGGAGGATTGAATTCTGGGCACTTTCCCTTCTACACAGTCTGTAGTCTCTCAGGCTGCAATTCTGAGGGCTGAGCTGGAGAACACTAGCACCCTGTCCTGAGCAGGCCAGCAGGACACAGGTCCAGACTGGGAGATGCCTGAGACACTTGATCTCTTTGAGGGGACCAGGATTCAGACACCGCAGAAGAGACAGCGGTTAAGCAAGTCTGGCAGGAAGAGGAGGAGTCTACAGTCTAGGGGCCCTCTACAGCAGGTATGCAGCTCTTTACTGTCCAGTGAACTGATGGGGGCTGGGGAAGAGTTTTCGGAGGTCATTACAAACCCTGCTATTAGTGTCCGTATAAGGACCCTCATGAGGCCGAAATCTCCAACCCGAACCCAGTCTCCACTCGCCTCCTGGCCATACCAGTTTCCCCCATGCCATTTTCCATTCACCACCACATAAATAGCAGCTGCTGAGCCCCAGCCCAGTCAATTCAATCCTGCTGTAATTCCTCAAGGTCCGCTCCCCACTTGCCTGCCTCCCAAGCATTACTGCAATACAAACAATTAATCATAATAATAGCAATCATCTATAGTCTAAACAGTAGAGACTCTTACTGTAAAAAAATTCCATATTGGGCACTGTGGCCAAAACCTTTCCTTTGAATCCTGTCAGCCCACATGCCAGACAGAGGCACCTAAGTACCATGCAGCTGTTCTCTTTACCTGCAGACACACTTCACTGTCTTTCTGGTTACTGTTCAGAGAAACAGTCCTACTCCCCTTTTGCCATCTAAACTACCACATCCCAGGAGAGTTGGGGTAATAACTATACTGCCCACCCCACCTACTGTTGGACAGCAAATACATCTTTAGAAAGCTAATGGAGATACCAATTTATCTCAGCCTGTATATTTCTCCCGTTCTTGGCAGCTATGTCCAAAAAAAATTCATAAAGCAAAAATTCGTAAAGATTCCTTGCTATCAAAGAGTGAGGCTATGCATATTTGCTTCCACTCCCACAGAAACACACATCCTGCTACTCCTCCTATCTCCTCGTCCATGTGACTAGTTCACCAGTGCAAATTTATCAGACTCCCCCCCCCCCGCCCCCTTGTTTTCTCTCATTCCCTCTTGATGGGCCCCTCTGCAAAGAGTTGTTTTCAAAGGCCTGGTCTCCATTGTTAGTCATACAAAATGACCATCCCACGCACCCCATATTATCTTGTCAGCATCACATACCCTTATTTTCCTAATTTAATCCTTATTTTCTATTGTATGCCCTTTATCGTCTCTAGCCAAGGAGACAGTACCTTCCAAGAAGGTATTAGAATTCAAATCTGAACTGAAATTGTCACTTGGCATGTCTGTATGGCATACAGTAGGGCCCTGGCTCATGAGTCTGACTCATAGACCCCCCTGCATACAAATAATAAATCCTGGAATTCCTAGGGATAGATGGGATATCACTGTGGCTTTTAACTCTTTTCATTTCTTATTTTTCAGTATTGTGGCCACTCCAGCACTGCATACGCCCCAAAACCGGCCTGGGGTCAGGAGGACTGGATTGACTGGTGGAATGGCTGCAAAACCTGAGAAACTGGGAAGACTAATTCTTGGACATGCACAGAGACAAAACTAGTTAGTGCCAGGGTCCCAGGGACCTACATTATAATCCCCATATGTGGTTCTGCATTATATGGTTGAGAGGCCCCCTACACAGACCAGTATACTTGAAAAGTAGTGTGATTTAAAATCACAAACATGTTATAAAGGCCTGAAACACAACACATGTCTTAAGGCCCATGTTTTCAAGTGGTTTGTAAGATTTCTGTTTCTAAAGTAATAGTTGTTCTTGTTACATAAGTAGATAAAACAATTCCATTTCATTCTGAAAACCTGTCTCAAAAGTGAGCATTTAGCTGAGGAATCTGGCAAAGGATGGCTATAAACATAATGTAAAATTGTTACTTTCTTGGTTGCAGAATTCTAATAAAGCTGTACATGTGGGAAAGGCTCCCTGAACTCTTTCAGTGTTGCAGCTAAGTGTGAATGACAGCGCAACAGAGTGGGGACTGACAGGCTGATTGTATGTTATGCAGGGGTGAAGCCTAGGGAACTAGGATTTTCCTGGGCTTTGACTCAGCCTGAGCTACTGATTTGCTGAAGGATGCTGAGCAAAGTCTCTCTTGATCTACTTTGGGAGAAATTGAAATCTCACTGAAAACACCAAACCGCTGCGTCAGATTTAAGTTTCTTTTTGCTGGGCATGTAAATTACAAAGTATTGTTAACATTATCTTCCTCCCTTCTGCAAGAGCATACAGCATCAGAGGAATGAAAGCCCTTTGATATAAGAGGGAAGTAGGGAGTTGGTATCTTTGGCAAGCGGACTGATTAGCATTAGTGCCACAGAGACATGAGCAGTGAGATTTCTGCTGTTTGTTTATTGTAAAGAAACTCTGGATGTTCATCAAATCACCCGGGGCCTGATCCAAAGCCCATTAAAGTAATGAACCAGCCCATTGCCTTCTGTGGTCTTTGGATCCAGCTCTTGGTTCCGACAAAGCCTCTCCAGGGGACAAAGGCCCACGTGAAAGAGGATCTGCTGCAAGTCAGACCCCGCCACGCTTCACCCCACCTCATTGTCTGCTCCTAGCTATTGTACTTTATTCTGTCCCTCCAGCCTCTTTTATTTTTATTGACTCTTTCTGAACAATTGGCCCTGGCACTCTATGCTGCTAAGAGGCTGCCTGTGTGAAACTGACTTCCAGAAGATGCTGCCAGTGAGGCAGCAGTGGCAGCAAACATCAGAGAGCCTCTCTGCTCTAATTAGTCTGTCAGGCTTGGAAGGCCAATTTGTGGTATTGGATGCAGCTATCATGCTTCTCAGATACAGGTGAGGTGCCTAACTCTCATTGAAAGTCAGTGGGAGTGCCTAACTTGGGTGCTTTTGTAAATCCCAGTAGGCATCTATCTGTATCTTTAGATACTAAATATCCTGGGCAAGTACAAAGGGTTAGATGTACAATAGTGTCACAGGAAGCCTACGCCTAAGCCAGGAAGTGCATCCAAGTCTCCCGAGTCTCAGTCCAGTGCTCGATCCAGGAGAACATCCTTCCTCCCCTTAATTCTCACTTGTGCCTGGGCAGGGACCGTGATTCCAGAGTCTTATACCACATGGGCACAACAGAATATGCCAAGGAGCGACTTCCAGTCTTCACACTGCAGTCCCTTTTGTTTATTCATTTGTATCATCACTCTAATGTCCTAAGATGGAAGCTGACCTTGATTTGATTTTCCTTTATTGCATTAGAGAAAATATCTTGTGTGCTCCTTTGAAAAAGCCCTACCCTGACTAACGTAAAGCCCAGTTACGGGCAAACCTCTCTGGCTTTAGGGCTCCGATTTCATAAGAGCCAGTTAGCTTAGCTCCAGTAGTTGCATAGTAGGGAGGCTTCTAAAGCAGCTGGTATTGGGGTGATTATAGTAATTTCTTCCAAACCAACAGTCTCTCCTGCAAACAGTCACTTACTAGAAGCAGCCGTGTTCTTATGGAGTTACCAATGAGCAATGCATTTTGAAAACAAATGACTGTGCACAGGCAGCAGCCAATTTCCAAACATGACAATCTCAGATTCCTCAAGCCCCCGTGTTCTAGTCCTGGCTGTGGTTTGTAAAACCGAAATGTCTGAGGTACAGAATCACATGACTTCTACTTTTCTTGCCCTCCAGTAACTCCCAGTGGCTAAACAGATATGCTTTAAAAATGTATAAACAATTTTTCTCTCATTATTGCTGCCAGGCTAGGGCTGTTGGAGGTGCTGCTATGTTCCAGCCTGGAGCAAGTGTTTTATAGCCAGTTGGTAAGTCCCTGAAAATCAGGGGCTGCATTGCACACTCTGACCTAGCTTTCCCCACAGGATGTCACTTTGGCATCCACAGCTGCAGGTGATGGTAGAGGAAGATTAGATTGTTCCTCCTTGGAATTATTGGCAGGAGCTGAGCAGTTTCTGATAGCAATCTAAGCAAAGCCTTGTTTGTATCCTGCTGTGGAATCAGCCTCCTTATTCTCTTGTCTGGACCATGGAAGTTCTGGACACCTGAACATCCACATTCTGATTTCCTTCCTCCAGCGGGTGAAAAGCAAGTTGGCAGGTGCCACATCACACTGCACACAAAAAATCTGCTAAGTACAGTCACCAGTTACAATCAGAAAGCTACTGAACTGCATCAGGAACCCTCCCACGTGAGGCATTGGGCACTCTGACTAGCATCAGGTAAGTATACCTCTTAACTCAGCTAGTCTAAGTCAATGTTTAGCTCTACGTTGGTTGGTTTTCCTTTTTCACAGTCTGCACTGATTCATGCCTGTTTTGTCCATCTCTGTGGATATGTCTTCACTGCAGAGTTAGCTCGGGCTCTTACCCAGGTGTTGCCCATAACCACACACACACACACACACACACACCCCTGAGTTTGATGGTGCTTTCAACCAAGGCAAGCTGGCCTGGCTGGGGGTTTGGGTTACAGCCCAGTTTCCACTTTCAGGCTGGTAACCTACCCACTTTGCACCAAGAACATAGGCTGACTCATGTGAGTGCTGATAATCCTCCAGTGCCTACCCACACTCAGGGCCGGCTCCAGCATTTCTGCCGCCCCAAGCAAAAATAAAAAAGCCGCAATCGCAATTGCAACCGGCGGCGGCAATTGGGGGGGGGGGGAAAGCCACGATCGGCGGCGGCAGTTCGGCGGCAGGTCCTTCGCTCATAGAGGGAGTGAGGGACCTGCCACCCCCGAATTGCCGCATATGCCGCCCCTCTCCCTTGGCCGCCCCAAGCACCTGCTTGTTAAGCTGGTGCCTGGAGCCGGCCCTGCCCACACTTCCCCAGTGGGCCCAGAAGGTCAGACAAGTTCTCCCACTATTCACTGGGAAAGGATCAGAGCAGCTTAGCTTACTACAGCACAAAGAATCATGGGATATGTCCCCAAGTGTCCTAGCAACACACGGCGGAGGGCTGGGGGGTGGTACAGTTACAGTGCAGACACAGTAACTCAGGTAGGGCTTTGCAGTGTGGCTGCTCACACCAGGCTCAGGCTCACTTGGGTGCTAAGACCCAGTTGCCAATCACCTGAGTGAACTCTGCAGTGAAGACACCCTTAGTTTTAGCCTCACATTTTGAACACATGTGGTGTTATGAGCAGCACTTTCTCCATAGGCACAGTTTGACTTCTACACTGGGGGTGGGGGGCAGCTCCAGTCAGGCCAATGAGGCCACACATGAGGCCAATTCCATGCCTGTCCAAGGCTTACAGTTGGGAGGTGGGGGGCAAATGCTCCCCCACTCCTCCAAACTATGCCCATGACCTTATCTATAAAATGCACACACAAAAATACTGTGTGATGCAGTTAGGACTGCTGCACTCAGAACATGCCCCTGGGCTTTGTCATCTGGCTATCCACCTGCACACACATCCCCATACTGGCCCACATTGAAAACATGTCCCTTTTAGCAGTTGGGTGAATTTATATAAGGTAAGAAAACCAAGTGAAGTTGCTTCCTTTTTTCTGAGTTGTCCTTGCTGTACTGACTGGCTTAGCTCCTTCTCTCAGGGCTAGAAGACAGAGTGGTTGCCAGCTGCCCTGCGTGCACAACTCCCAAGGTGAAATCTTGGCCCTGCTGAAGTCTGACAAAACTCTTGTCAGCTTTAATGGGGGCAGGATTTCTTCCCTCAGTTTCATTTGGTTTTGGAGGTCTTCACTTACTATCCTTTCTGCTTCCAGAATGTCTTCCCTTTCTGGCCTGAGCCTTCTGAGTTGTAGTTGTTTTTACACATTCCCAGAAGATGGACAAACCACTTCAGAAGCCATAATTGGCTCAAACCACCAAGCAAAGAAAATCCAGTCCTATGGAGGTTCAACCATCTTGGATTAATCCTCCTTCAGTTCCCCTCCTGAGTTCTTTGGCATTTCCATCCTATAGAAAATTCCAATATTTTAACATTTGTTTTTGTCCCAA
The DNA here is from genome assembly GCF_028017835.1 of Emys orbicularis. NCBI lineage: Eukaryota > Metazoa > Chordata > Testudines > Emydidae > Emys > Emys orbicularis. Next base: position 20,324,940 of record NC_088694.1, on the reverse strand, counting down.
ATCAATCTGTTGACTTTCCAATCCTGAAATGTTTTGTGAAATGGAAAATTCTGAAAGATCAGAAATGTCAATGTTTTGGTGTTGTCTTGATTTGACATTAATCTGTGTCCCTCTGAGCTGTCATGGTACCTCATGGGAGTTGTAGGTGGGGTAACTTGTCCCCATTGTCCTCTATAGGCCAAGCTACCTATCTGGACTACATCTCCCATGATATACTGTGGTCAGGTGTAACTCATGATGTCCTGCAGTGGTCCAACCAGGGGTGGGAGGAGATGACAGTGCACCATGGGAGATGTAGTCCAACCTTGGCCCACTGAGGAGAATGGGCGGCATGAGGCACTGCAGTAGCTCAAGTACATGTAGATCAATGTGGAACTGACCAAACATTTCAGTTTGGTTTGACCAACCAAAATGTATCGATTCAGGTCAACCTGATGCACAACAAAATTCTTCATTTTGATTGTTGCAGTGGAAAGTTGAAATTTTTTGGCCAAACAGATATCCCACGGAACATTTCAGTTTTGTGGAAAAGGCATCTTCTGTTTAACAAACCAAAACATTCAAAAATGTTGACAGAAATATCCTGATCAGCTCTTGCCATCACTGACCTATCCGCCCTTTTGGTCACCCTCCCGACCTATCCGCCCTTTTGGTCACCCTCCCGGCCTCTCCTATCACCCATCATTAGGGCCCTACCAAATTCACAGTCATGAAATGCGTCACGGACCGTGAAATTTGGTTCCCCTGCCTGTGAAATCTGGTCTTTTGTGTGCTTTTGCCCTATATCAGTGGTTCTCAAACTTTAGCAACCCGAGGACCCCCATTTTGATTTAAAAATTTGCCACGGACCTCCAAACCCCCTGCTTAGCCCCAGGCCCTGGCCCCACTCTGCCCCTTCTCCCAAGGCCCCATCCCACCTCTTTCCACCCCTGCTCCACCCTGCCCCTCCTCTTCCCTGCCTCTTTACATCCCCTCCCCTGAGTGCACCCTGTCCCCCCTCTCCCAATCCCTCCCAGCGCCTCCTGCACACCTGGGAACAGCTGTTCTGTGGTGTGCAGGAGGTACTGGGAGGGAGTGAGAGGAGTTGATCAGTGGGGCCAGTGGCCCCAGATATGATTCCGCCCGTTCCTCCCCCTCCCTCCCAGCGCTTCCTGCTGCTGCCGATGGCGGCTCTACCTTCAAAGCTGGGCTCCTGGCCAGCAGCCGCCACTCTCCAGCTGCTCAGCTCTGAAGGCAGTGCCGCCGCCAGCAGCAGTGCAGCAGTAAGGGTAGCAATACCACAACCCCCCCCTATAATAACCTTGCGACCCTGCCACAACTCCTTTTTGGGTCAGGACCCCTGCTATTACAACACTGTGAAATTTCAAATTTAAATAGCTGAAATCATTAAATTTATGATTTTTAAAATCCGGTGACTGTGAAATTGACCAAAATGGACCATGAATTTGGTAGGGCCCTACCCATCATCATTGATCCATCCTCCTTCAATCACACTCTGGCACTCTCTTGCTAACCTAACCTAGGTGTTCAGGCAAGTGACAGCTGCTGAATGCTATCACTACAGATGGTACAGAGATTGACTTGATCAGCTACACTGGTAAGTTACTGTTGTGTCAGTTTTTCCCCGTGTCTAAGCTGCTGGGGCTATCCCGGTAACACATAGGACTGGAACGGAACTGCTGGGTCATTAAGTCCAGCCCCCTGCTATCACAGGTAGTCCTGTCATATAATCATGTTCATAAATTGCTCAAGCATTAGCAGTGAGCTCTTGAGTCTTATGTGACCAGTGCAGGTTTTCCTGGAAAAAGTTATTCTCTAGGGCCATGCACAAAGGCCTGTTAACAATCAGGCCCAGCAGAGGCAGCTGTGTAATTCCCAGCGCTTGATATTTAACACCAGAGCCTCCTCTTTCTTCAGCCCCCTTTCAGTTGCTGGATATCGGTTCGATCATGTGTACAGCACCATAGATGAGCATGGTGGTTTCTGCTTTCTTCCCCTCATTTATACCCCTCTCAGGACTCAGTCCTGTTCCCAGGGCGTGGACGCACATCATGAGCCCCTGGTAAGATCAGCTGCTGCATGTTTGTACTGTGCAGGTCCCGGGGTGCAGTGCGGGGCACGACCTGGTTATTGAAGAGCATGATCAGGCTCTAGCTGGAGTTGGTCAGTTGTTACTGTAGAACAGGAGCATCGATCGTTTGCTCTAATTCAGTGGGGGACAACTGCAGTTGCAAGGTGTTTCCAAAACAGCTGCACAGAGTTAGGGTGATAGCTACACTAGGGAAGTGCCTGGTGTGTTTTGTAACTTGAGAAGCAAGTCTGGTTGTTTTGCACAGACACCTGCAATAATACACATCTGGGCCCTTTGCTTTCTGGTGTCTTGCTTCTCTGTGCTCCAGATCACAAGGAAATACATTTTAAAACTCAGTTGTTGTCATAACTATAAAGGGAAGGGTAACAGCCCTCCTGTGTACAATACTATAAAATCCCTCCTGGCCAGAGACTCCAAAATCCTTTTACCTGTAAAGGGTTAAGAAGCTCAGGTAACCTGGCTGACACCTGACCCAAAGGACCAATAAGGGGACAAGATACTTTCAAATCTTGGGAGGGGGAGAAGGCTTTTGTTTGTTCTTTGTTTTGGTGGTTGTTCGCTCTTGGGACTGAGAGGGACCAGACATCAATCCATGCTCTCCAAATCTTTCTGAACAAGTCTCTCATATTTCAAACTTGTAAGTAAACAGCCAGGCAAGGCGTGTTAGTTTTATCTTTGTTTTCTCAACTTGTAAATGTACCTTTTACATTTAGGGTGTTTACCTCTGTTTGAACCTAAGTCTAGAGGGGGTTCCTCTGGGCTCTTTACGTTTGATTACCCGGTAAAGTTATTTTCCATCCTGATTTTACAGAGATGATTTTTACCTTTTTCTTTAATTAAAAGCCTTCTTTTTAAGAACCTGATTGATTTTTCCTTGTTTTTAGATCCAAGGGGGTTGGATCTTCATCCACCAGGAGTTGGTGAGAGAAAGGAGGGGGGATGGTTAATTTCTCCTTGTTTTAAGATCCAAGGGGTTTGGATCTGTATTCACCAGGGAATTGGTGAAGAGTCTCTCAAGGCTACCCAGGGAAGGGAATTAGCACATTGGGAGTGGTGGCAGCGGACCAGATCTAAGCTGGTAGTTAAGCTTAGAAGTTTTCATGCAGGCCCCCGCATCTGTACCCTAAAGTTCAGAGTGGGGAAGGAGCCTTGACAGTTGTGTAAAAGCCATTTCCTCCTGCGCTTACCCTCTGAGGACTGAGGTTAGGGTCCTGGGATTCTGCAGCAGCTGATGATACCTGCCTACGATGCTGTACTTTAGGTACAAGTGAGAAACACAACACCCTGTGGGCCTGAACACTGGTCTTAACAGATCAAAAGCCTTCCTCAGCAAGAAACGACAGGGGAAGTCTCACACTTCCACAGTCCCCAGCTGGTGTTTCTGCACTGTTGCCTTATCATTGATTTTCTGATTTAAAAAGTCAGAGCATAAAAGGATCCGTTTGAATGAGCAGTTCTGTTGTGCACACGTGATACTGACACACACATGAGCGATGCTATCACCTCCAAGGATCTGGAGTGGTGAAATGGCATGGATTCCTCAGCACTGCATGGAAACCCATGCAGAAGTCACGCTTCTTTTCTTGTGCCAGAGGCAGAAACGGGGGGGAGGGGGGAGTAGCTGCTGTCTCACTGGTGGCGGTTCATCCAGTCCTTTCCAGTTCTGCGTTAGTTCGGAATTCGATGCACTCTCTTCTCAGTGACAACAGTAAGAGCTGGCATCGCCTCTTCTTTGGTTTGGAGACCTGAGCAAGGCAGAGACAGTGTCTCTCTTCTCCATCTTCTTTGAATGCGGGGCTAGTGTGGGGCAAAGGCCTTAAAACACCTCACCAGTGCTTGACTCAGGATGATGAGTGGGAAGGGAGGGGAATTTCTTCTGTTTTAGCTACTATCTAGTGCTTTACTAGGGGGGGGGAGAGGGCGTAAACTTCACAGGACAAGGAGCGTCCTGTGAGAATCTCACATTAAGAGTGATTCTGTTCTTGTGCTTAAGGCATCAAAGACAGAGTCAAGCAGGGGTGCTGGAACAATTTGTATCGTGGGGGCGCTGAGAGCCATTGAACCAAACTGTAAACCCTGCATATAATGGAAACCACTTCAAGTCAACCCTAGTTCCAGCACCTATGAAGTCAAGTGGCCGTTTAGCTTACTTCTAGGGACATCTGGACAGACTAAGATTCTCTGTCTTGTTTCTGGCTGGTTTCAGGCCCTGGAACAGCTTGGAGATGACGTTGGTCCGTGTGATGGATGGTCTCATTTGTGTGATGGATGGGAGACAGTTTTCCATACTGATAATGCCAGGTCTTTTGAGACCATTGATCGCTAGCCGACGTTGAGCTGTCTGTGTGGAGTCTGAGTAGCTGGGGGTGGATGCTGCTGCGCTGTGGCTGTGCGTGCTGCTCTATGGATAAACCAACTCCAGGGCTGTCAGGTCAGCACCTTTCACTGACACAAAATCAACATAGGAAAGAACAGTACTGAATAAGACTGAGGGGGAGTGACTCCCCAGCCTGCGAGGTGCTTGGAGAGTTGGAGACTGTTTGCATCGGGGGAGCAGGTGTGATTCAGGGAGAGCAGGAAGAGAAGAAAAGCAAATGGAGATTAATCTCATTTTGTTTAATATCGTTCTGCTGAAAGGTGTTAATACAGAGGTGGGCAAACTCCCGCGGGACTGTTCTGCCAGGCCCCTGAGCTCCTGGCCCGGGAGGCTAGCCCCCGGCCCCTCCCCTGCTTGTTCCCCCTCCCCCGCAGCCTCAGCTCACTGCACCGCCGGCACAACGCTCTGGGCAGCGGGGCTGCGAGCTCCTGGGGTAGCGCAGCTGCAGAGCCGCAGCCTGACCCAGTGCTCTGTGCTGCGCAGTGCATGGCTGGCTCCTGTCCTGGTGCAGACGTGCCGCCAGCCACCGGTGCTCCAGGCAGCGTGGTAAGGGGACAGGGAACAGTGGAGGGGGGTTGGATAGAGGGTAGAGGAGTTCAGGGGGTGGTCAAGGGCCGGGGGTGTGGATGGGGTGGGGGTGGTCAGAGGGCGGGGAACAGGGGGTTGAATGGGGGCAGGGATTCCGGGGGCGGTCAGGGAGAAGGGGTGGTTGGATAGGGCAGGGCTTGGGGGGGGGCAGTCAGGAAGGAGGGGGGGTTGGATGGGGCAGCGGGGGGTAGTTTAGGGTAGGGGGGGTGGATGGGGTAGGGGTCCCGAGTGGGACCGTCAGGGGGTGAGAAGCAGGGTGGGTCAGATGGGGGCGGGGGCCGGGCCACGCCTGGCTGTTTGGGGAGGCACCTTCATACAATTTCTGAAGCCCGATGCGGCCCTCAGGCCAAAACATTTGCCTGCCCCTGTGTTAATAGATGCCATTTAGCAGGTCTCTGATCTATAAACTGTTACAGACCTGGTTAAAGCCTAAGCACCCTTCATTCAGGCAACATGGAAGAAGCAATTAAATACTACTTTATGTTGTGATAACTGAAACAATAGGAGGCAGCTGTCCAAAGCATTGGGACATGTTGCAAACAGTGTTTTCCCCAGGAATTGAAATTAGGGGTGTGTTCAAATTTACAGGGAGGGGTCAGGGCCAATGAGGGGTGAGACTATGAGGGTGAAGGTGGGCTTTCTGGCACCACAATAAAAACTGAAAACTGTTTCATGACCATTTTAGTCGGTTTAATGCATGTTTTGAAATCATCACACAAATTAAAGTAGGCTACTCAAGCATTCTATGAAGCACAACACCTACATCCTTCTTGGTTTCTTGTTATAATTTTGCACAACTCTGTTAATGAACTTCTTGAATGCAATGCGTTCATCTTTGGTGGCTTCTTGTGTGTCCAGTACTTCCATTCCTTCAATTGATATGCTCATTAGTTCATTCACATGATCAGGCAGAAGGCGACTTCTTTCAGACCACAAAATTCTATTCAATGATGAAAAAGAACACTCAGCTGTAGCTGTTGTGACTGGGAGTAGCAAGAGATGAATTCCTACTTCTTTCATCCCAGGAAACCTAGCATAAAGATCGGGTCGAGCCACTAGTGATGATAAAAAAGAAGTTGAAGTCAAATCTTCATTCAGTCGTCGTATGATATTCCACTCTTTGTTCAAATGTTCTATTCTGTCCTGAGCACATGGCAGCCCCATTGCTGGTAGTGCCTCACTTCACTCAACTGTCAGTGTTTTATAGGACAGGGATCTGTAAAAGCTACGTAAAGGTTGAGTAGAATCTAGAATAAAGTCTGTGTACTTTTTCAGTTGTCTTAAACACTTCTTGTCCTCTTCACTTAAGGATTCAATATAAATGCCTTCATTAGTCAACTTCTGGACTAAAGTCTTTGCTTTTTCCAGTACTTTTTCAATGGATAGCTCTCTGATTGAGCCAAATGTAGACAAAGATCTACTACTGTTGTAGCAGATGCCTGGATGGCATTGTTTAATGATCCAAGTGGTTTCAACAGACTTACAAGAGAGAGAATGGCAATAGTCTTCTCTGAACGTAGTAGCAAAAGTAATCCACCAGCCTCACTGCTTAGATCCATCCCATCTTGGTAGATACTTTCCAAAGTCAGTAATAATGGCTGGAGTAATTTTAAGACAACAGCCAAGGATCGCTCATGAGAAAGCCAGAGGGTTTTCCCAGGTTGGACTAATTTGAACTTCAGTCCCAGTGTATCTTCTATATTTTCCAAGATATTCAGTCTTTTTGTCTTCATACACACTTGACTTCTGTAGAGACTACTAACAAAAGGTGCTAACTGATTTCTGTAGAAAATGTCCAATAGAAACTGAAAAAAGAATATAATGAAGACATTAAATGTATAGCTTTTTAAATGTCTTTTGAAGAGTCTGCAGCTTGTACTAGGACTAGTTGGAGTAGATGGCCTCTGCAGTGTGTATAGGAGAGATTAGGGTTACACTTTTCTCTGAGCAAAGCTTGTACTCCACCATGTCTTCCAGAGAAGTTTGCAGCTCCATCAAATGCACAAGCAGCCATCTGTTTGGGGTCCAATTGACAAGCATTTAACTCTTCTAAGATGTGGGTTGTCACAGATGCAGCCGATATGTCTTCTATAACTTGAACATCTAGAAATGCATCTACTGGCCTACCTCTGACATCAAGATAACATACACAATGACTTAATACTTGCCCATTCGCATCGGTGCATTCATCAGCCATGTATGCAATTTTTTTGAATGTGGTGAGAGAGGTCTTCACTTTTTCAACTGTTGAGTCTTTTACTGTTGCACCATATGCTTCTAGCCAGTCAGTTGAGTTTTTTGCAGAAAGACAGTGAGCATTTGCTGGTCTTGTTCGGAACCAGTGTTCAACTTCAGGATGAACAAGTGACAATGCACTTAACATTGGCCTCCAGTTTGTAGTGTGTGGTATCTCTTGCTTAAATAAAAAGTATGATGCCAAACCCATGTTTGTTCGCATATCTCTTGAGGTTCCACCCAGCTCACAGTGATTTCAGCTGAGCTCTCAGTGGGGGAACCTTGCTGCTAATGCAGTGGTTCCCAAACTTTAACAACCCATGAACCCCTTTCACTAAAATGTCAAGTCTCACAAACCCCCTCCTAAAAATGAAAATGTCCAGGGATTTTCTCCTTTACCTGAGTATAAATCAGAAGAGCAGTGATCTTGGAAATATAAAATTGGTTTTTAGGACATGCTGATTACACACTATGTATTATTAATTATTATTTACCATGACAGTATTTTTATTACATTATGAAAACGGCAACACTCTCCCAAGATCTCACTTTCATCACTTTGAATAAGCCTGTTATAATAAAAGGCTCGCAGGTTTCATCAAGGAGTATCAAACGTGAAACAGCATGAAAGGATTTAAGAAGCCAACTCAGAGTTCCTCCTACACAAGCATTCAGGTCCTGAATAGTCCAGGCAAACAACGCACATTACAACAAAGCTTAAACTTGTTCTTCATAATAATTTTAAGAAAACACTAGCTGCCTATTTAATTTTAAAAACAGCAAAAAATATCCACCTCCCTTTGCATTTCTTATAAGGAGTTTTGAAGTTTAAATCTCAGTGTGATAGATATGCTTGCTTTGATCTGCTTAGCTCTTGGAAGTCCAGGGGCTCTGGGCTGCTGGCCTCAGTGTCCCTAGGCACAGCTCTGTCCGCCATTGGGGAATTTTTTTCTGAGAACCCCCTGTAACATTTTGCGAACCCCAGTTTGGGAACCACTGTGCTAGTGCAGACTGGGCCCTCTCTTCCACTTAGGCCTGATTATCAGTGATTTCAGCTGTAGTGGTCACTTAACAAAACAAAGGCCTTGGCTACACTGGCGCTGTACAGCGCTGCAACTTGCTGCGCTCGGGGGTGTGAAAACGCCCCCCCCCCCCAGCGCAGCAAGTGCAGCGCTGTAAAGCACCAGTGTAATCAGCGCCTGCAGCGCTGCACGCTCCCTCGCAGTGCTGCAAGCTATTCCCCTCGGAGAGGTGGAGTACTTGCAGCGCTGCGAGAGAGCTCTCGCAGCGCTGGCAGTGCGACTACACTCGCACTTAGCGCTGTGAATTCTGAAGTGTAGCCAAGGCCAAAGACTATCTATGGAGCCTAATCAGCTCTGTCTTTAAACAGTGGAGAGGGGCAGGTCAAATAATACTTGTGACTCAGGCAGACCATCAAGCAAAACACCTGTCCCCACCCTCTCTCTTGATGTCCTCAATCAGCACAGGCTAAGTACAGTTCTACTGCCCTTTACTCATACAATAAGAACAACATTTCATTACCCCCCACATTCAAGTGATTTGTAACCCAACCCCAGCCAAAACCTATCACTTGGGCAACACAGCTCTGTTTGCTGGATACCTAGGTAGATTTGGTGTGACTGTAAATACAATCTGGTCCTGAAGCTCCCCCCCCCCCCCCCCCAAGCTCATCACTAGCTGTTAGGGAGAGCTCATTTAGACTTTGCTTACAAATCGTAATTTGGCCAGCATCACCTAAATGAATGCACTGACATCGTCATAAAAACAAAAGCTGTATAAGGAAGCTAGTCTATGTTCATACTTTTCAAATCTATTATACTTTTTCAGATACACATTTTATCATACACTTTATATGCTTTTAAAGTATGTATTAATGTTTCAATTTCAATTCAAATTTCCAATCACTAAATTGGCAACACTGCATGTAACTAAGTCACAAAACTGGAGGGCGTGTAGGGAAATCCCTGGTTGCAAAGCTTGAATAGGGCTAAGGCCATGCCTACATTACAGGTGCTGCAGCAGCACATGTACGGCACTGTAGCACCATAGTGTAGACGCTTCCTGAAGCGACAAAGGGGTTTTCCCATTGCTGTAGGTAATCCACCTCTGCAAGCAGCAGTAGCTAGGTCGATGGAAGAATTCTTCCATCGACCTACCTATGTCTATATGGGGGGGGTTAGATCACCATAGCAACAACTCTGGTGTGAATTTTTCACACCCCTGAGCATCGTAGCTATGTCAAGCTAACTTTTAACTGTAGACCAAGCGTAGGCCATGTGGTCTGAGGGATTGCCCTAGGACTGGTTGCACATGCAGGGGCTCAGGGATTGATAGGCGAGCCATTGTGTGTGTGTGTGTGTGTGTGTGAGAGAGAGCCAGCAAAGAAAGCAATGTTTCCAGTGTTTAATTACCCTCATTCAGGGCCGGCTCTGGCTTTTTTGCCGCCCCAGGCAAAAAAGCCTCCGGCCGCCCCCCCCCCCCCGCGGGGGGGGGGGGGCGGAGAGCCCCGGGGGGAGGGCGGCCGGAGCCCCGGGGCGAGGGTGGTGAGCCCCGGCAGGGGCTCCGCTCTCCCCCCGGCGGCCGGGGGCAGGGCGCCGGGGGGGAGGGCGGCCGGAGCCCCGGGGCGAGGGTGGTGAGCCCTGGCAGGGGCTCCGCTCTCCCCCCGGCGGCCGGGGGCAGGGCGCCGGGGGGCAGGGCGGCCGGAGCCCTGGGAGGAGGGCGGCGAGTCCCGGCGGGGGCTCGGCTCTCCCCCGCCCCCCCGGCGGCCAGAGCGCCGGGGGCAGGGCGGCGAGCCACAGCGGGGGCAGGGCGGCGAGCCCCGGCGGGGGCTCCGCTCTCCCCCCGGCGGCCGGGGGCAGGGCGCCGGGGGGGAGGGCGGCCGGAGCCCTGGGAGGAGGGCGGCGAGTCCCGGCGGGGGCTCGGCTCTCCCCCCCCCCGCGGCCAGAGCGCCGGGGGCAGGGCGGCGAGCCCCAGCGGGGGCAGGGCGGCTGGAGCCCTGGGAGGAGGGCGGCGAGTCCCGGCGGGGGCTCGGCTCTCCCCACCCCCGGCAGCCAGAGCCCCAGCGGGGGCAGGGCGGCGAGCCCCGGCGGGGGCTCAGCTATCCCCCCGGAGGCCAGAGCGCCGGGGGCAGGGCGGCGAGAGGGCGGCGAGCCCCGCCTGGGGGGAGGGCGCGGGGGGGAGGCCGGCCAGAGCGCCGGGGGGAGGGCGGCGAGCCCGGCTGTGGCCCCGCTCTCCCCGACGGCCCGAGCGCTGCGCCGCCCCCCTCCAGGTGCCGCCCCAAGCACCAGCTTGGTTGCCTGGTGCCTGGAGCCGGCCCTGCCCTCATTGTTAATAATTTGCACCTTATTTCCAAGCTGAGTTTGCCTATCTTCAACTTCCAGCCGTTGGATCATGTTATACCTTTGCTAGACTGAAGAGCCCATTATCAAATATTTGTTCCCGTGTGGGTACTTATAGATTGTAATCAAGTCACCCCTTGACCTCTTTGTTAAGCTAAATAGATTGAGCTCCTTGAGTTTATCACTATAAAGCAGATTTTCTAATCCTTTAATCATTCTCGTGGCTCTTCTCTGAACCCTCTCCAATTTTTCAACTTCCTGTTTGAATTGTGGACATCAGAACTGGACACAATATTCACAGAGCCAAATACAGAGGCAAAATTACCCGGGTTATCCTATTTACCTTTTTAAAATTCTTCCAGATTTCTGGAACTTCCCCAGTATTCCAAGGTTTACTGAAAATCAACATTAATGGTCCAGTGAACTCCTCAGCCATCTTATTTAAAACTGTGGGATGTAAGTTATCTGGGTCTGTTGATTTACAAAGGGTTAACTTTAGGAGGATGTTAAACAGCAGCTACTGAGTGGAATGGAAGGAGGTATCATATGATATGACTACATCATTTGCCCCCCCCCCCCATACAGAAATATTTAGTGAACACTTCTGCCTTTTCTGCATTAGTAGTGATAATTCCATCATTTCCATCTAGTAATGGATCAATACCAGTGTTAGGATTCTTTTTGTTCCTAATATACTTGGGGAAAAAATCATTGTCCTTAACTCTGCTGGCCATAAAGTTCTCCTGGCTAGGAAAGTGCTTTATTTCTGTTCAGTGAAACCTGTTTCCAATCGACTTAAGCTAAACCACTCTTACACTGAAATGAGTGCCCACATGACCTTTGGGACAGGTTTAACTATCAGTTTCAATTCACACCTTAAGTGATACCAGCGTGACTTCCTTGTGTAAACAAGCTGTGTAGAAAACATCCCATCTCTAAAGATTTCCATCTTTTTCTGTCCTGCCTTGATCTACCATGACTCAGGAAAGACTCCAGATCAGTGCAAGGTAACTATCCCTGGGGGCCGGTAAGTGACAACAGATGACATGCTTCTGTCAAAAGCAGCCTGCCCATGTTTAAGGAAGGAGGTTGTTAAAGGGAAGAAGCTGTCACTCTGCCTGTCACCTCCCCTTGGGATCATACAGCAAACATTGCCATGGGAATAGAAATAAATCTCCACCAAAAGCATGAGCTTATTTGAAAGGTTTGAAGATGTTACCAGCCTCAGTGGGTTCATCAGTTCAGTCAGTACAGCTCTCATTAGCCATTTCTCCAACACCCGGTAGGATGGGGTGTTTCTAAAGCAAACAGCCCTTCCCTTGCTAGGGGCAGTCCCCCTCACTCCTATTCCTGCCCAAGAACACAAGGCTTCCTCTCCTGCCAATGCCACAAGAAAATTATTTAAGTGGGGGAGAAACTTCCCATTAGAAGATAGCCAGAGTCCTGCCAAGATAAAAGGAGAATGTGTCCAAGTGTAATCAGAGGACACCATATTAGCAGGGGTGGTGGGGGAAGGGGTGGGAAGCCCCTCTATTTAGAAGCTTTGCTGGGAAGAATATTTTTCCCCTCCTCCCCACACTGTAAATTGTTTTTTGTTTGCTCCCCAAAGGCTGAGGAGTAGAAGCTGAAAGTAAAGTAATGATTGCTATAAAATGGTTAGAGCAGAGTATTGATTCAGGAGGCTGCATCCCATTAGCTCCAGCAGGTGTAAATTACATACACATCCAGAGACTTTATTTCCTGTAACCCTTTCTCTGCTGCATTGACCTCTGGATTCTTGTGCCTTGATTAGTTCCTCCTGTAGCAGCCTCCCCTCACTACCCTCTAGCTCCATGTTGTGTAGGAGGAGATCTGTATCTCTGAGCTGTCTGCACTGCTCTGTGTTTTGCCTTCCATATGCTGTCACTATGCCACTGTCCCTCCCGATTTGTCACTGAGTCCCTGCCTATAAATAGCAGGCTGCCCGATTGCTCTCGTTCAGCCCACGTGACTGTGCATTCCTCCCCTCTGATGAATCGCACCTGCTCTTCCCCACCTGACATGTGACAGCGCGACATGCAGCGGTGACATTGACGGATTGACACACGACAGACCTGTTGGCATGACAGCAGCTCAGAGTGGTTGGTGCATGTGCAAGGCTCCCTGCCCACAGCAGCAAAATGGCTGTGACAAATGATGAGAGAAAACCACACTACCCTTGCCTGGCTCATGCCCTTCCCTTGAGCTGTATGGCTGCCGGCAGGGCCTTGCTCATTGCCTGGCATCTGGCTCCATGGAGGTGCTTCCTTCCTATTATGAATGCAGGCTTACAAGTGGTGAAAGGGAAGAGAATGACAGATATTGATTTGCTACTGGGAAATCAATTGTGTCCCTGACTTATGCTACAGACCCCAGACAGGTTCGCATCTCAGCTGCATACAAACCAGAGTCTAGTCTAAAGCATCAGTGGACACTCGGGCCATTTGGACTCCAGTAGCTCCGTGCAGAAATTCCATGAGCACTAGGCAGGGGAGTCACTGGTCCCTCCCTGGTTCATTCCTCCCTCACAGTAACCCCACTGGAAATGGCCTGGGCATTGCTGGTTGATCCTGCAATAGGCAGGAATGGGAATCAGCAGTGCAGCTTGAGTCAGACCCAGAGAGGTGCCCCAGCGGGGCATGGATTTCAGGGAGCCTCATTTGCCCATATATGTAGATCAAACTGGTGCCAGCTCTTGGACAGATGGCAAGTGAACACTCTACTCAGCAGCTGGCTCAAGACTGCCAATTGCAAACAATTAGAATAGCAACGAAGCTCCCCCACCCAACAAGTGCAGAATTCTGTCTCCAGCTTGGCTTCCCACATTCCCAAAGAAATGCCTTTTCCCCATATGGTGGGAACCTGAAATCCTCTACTGGAACATTTAAGGTGCCCACACACCAGGGTGAAGGGAGAGAGACTGCTAGTTCTAATTCAGTGGAATAGATTCCTGCCTTCCCGTGTGACACCAAGGCAAAGAGCAAAGTTCCAGGGAATGAACATGAGACAGGAGGCAGGAGAGCCAGGCGGAATATTAAGGAGCGAGAGGGAGGGATGTCAGAAGCAAGCCTGGTTTGTATTCATGCTCATTAGGTCTTGTTTTCTGGCCCCGTAGACAGTGTCAGGGCCTCTGCTGACTCTCCCTTTGCTTTGCCTTTCAGCACAGCTACAGAGAGGTGGGCATCCTGCTGCTCTACCTGGCGGTGGGAGTCTCCGTGTTCTCCGGAGTGGCCTACACAGCGGAAAAGGAAGAGGACGTTGGTTTTGACACAATCCCTGCCTGCTGGTGGTGGGGGACAGTCAGCATGACGACTGTGGGCTACGGCGACGTGGTGCCGGTGACCGTGGCCGGCAAGCTGGCAGCTTCGGGGTGCATTCTGGGCGGGATTCTGGTGGTGGCTCTGCCCATCACCATCATCTTCAACAAGTTCTCCCACTTCTACCGCAGGCAGAAGGCCCTCGAGGCTGCCGTGCGGAACAGCGACAAGAAGGAGCCCAAGGACTCTGAGAATTATCCCAGCCAGAACCGTGACTCAGAGGCTCTGGGTGAAGCCTTCCAGGAGGGAGGCAGAGAGGATTTCCATGACCAGACCAGAGACACCCTTCCTGCTCACTGACCTTACTGAGGCTAGAGAGTACGGCTCCTCTCTGGCACCTTCTGTCCTGGAGACGTGTGGCAGCGAGGATCTGGTTTGTATGGAACTGTCCCTTCTCCCCTCTCACTGGACGTGAACAGGAGCGGAGACTGCAGATGCTGCTCATGCGGTGAATTGTCCTTCTGCCAGGATGATGAAGCTACTAGAACTAGAACAAGAGTGACTCTGTGGTGCCCAAACTCTCCTAACGTCCATCTGGCCTCCTTTAGCACTCCGCACAATGTTGGACTTCATCCTCTGCCGAGCCAGGGCCATTCAGAGCCAAGGGCTCAAAGCAGTATGCCCATCAGGTGCCAGCTGTTTGTCATCTTGAGTGGGGCAGCACACAGCAGTTGTATCCATTTGGGCACTTCTTGAATTACTGTATTTACTGTATTAATGGCAATGCTGTCAGTGCCCCCCAAATGACCTATAAGCGGGTGCTGGGAAATTTGGAATTAAACAGAATGGACTTAGAAAAGGAAACCAACGGAAGAAACAGGGAGACCTCAATGTATCCAACTAGCCTCCAGGAACGGCTCCCAAAGTCCTTGGTTAGCTAAGGGCAATCATCCTGCAGCCTAACGTTCTGTTGCTGTCCATCATAATGTTAATGCCCAGCCCCTAGTCCCATTCCCCGCCCTCCCCTAGAGAAGAAGTGAAATCCAAATTGCAATAGTGTTCACAACAGAGAAAGTTGCCGGGGGGGGGGTTTGGAATTCAAGGCCTCACAATGTCTTCTCTGCAGCACTGGAGTGTGATGCGTAAGCCCACCTCAGACCTGGCTGGTTGCCTTGTGGGTATGCAGCCAGGGCTGATATAAACGCTGGGTCCCATCCTCCTTACAGCTTCAGTCCTGGGAAGAGCCTAAGCTGGTCATATTCTTTCAGTGAATAAAGCGGAAAAATAAGGGCGATAAAGTTAATGGGGCCTAGATACCATGGTGAGGGGCGTACCAGGAAGAGAGAGTTACATAGGATGTCCTGTTTTACTCCTAGTGCATAGCTAAAGCTGGAATCATCCTCAGGTGCCTTTGGAAGGACCCTCATCCCAGCGCATGCGTTTGCCTTCATTAGTGACATGCAGTCACAACACTTGCTGTGTTCAGAGCGTCATCCCCCAAGGTGCAATGTTCTGGGGAGAGGCAGAAGGCTGGGTTTGCCCTGGGCTCTCTGACACCACGTGGGAAGTTCTAGGAGAGATCTCAGTAAGTCTGTGAGACGACTCCATGTTTGCCAGCATTCCCCACATGTTCCCCGGCCTGGCACTGAGCCACATAGCATACCCTGTGTGAAACAGACGTGGTGTGCATTGGCCAGACAGCCAGCAAACCCACTGCTCACACCAAATCTGCCCCGAGAGATGTGTAGAGAGTGTGTTTGTTGGCAGAGGTTGCCAGTGCTCTGATAGGAAAGCCCAGGAGAGAGCAGCTTTGCAAGAGATTTGACAGACGTAGCAAGAAGAGACAATGTCCTTGCTGTATGCGTGATGCCCTAAAGCAGAGTGATAAACCATAGCCTGTACCTAGACACATGCTCCATGATCCCTATAGGGGTTTTTGCCTTCGTTCTCACAGCCTCCTACCTCTGGCGAAATTGCCGAGTGCTTGCCATTCCGCTGTGTGCAGTGACTGCTGCAGGCTAGTTACATAGTGAAACAAAACTCCAATGCTCTGATCTGCTGGACAGGGTATTCCGCTGTGTCTGGGCAGGGCTTGTGAAATCTCCACACTTAGGTTTGGTTCCAAATTCAGCCATCTCTTGCTGACCCTCCCCCCTGCTCTCCCCTGCCCTCCTCTGCCTCCTTGGATGTGCACCAGTCCTTTCTAATTCTGTTACCCTCCAAGGCTTTACAAACATCTTCTTGGCCCCTCCAGCACCCACCCCCCTGAAATTCCTCAGTCGCATGGTCTTGCTCTGCTCCCCGCCCCACACCTGCATACAGAGAGTGGCTAACGTCCATCCCCAGATCTCTGCCAGGATGCATCTTTGGTTCCAGAGTCACATTTTTAGACGCAGCCAAGGCCTTGTTTTGCCCCTTTCTATCCCTAACTTTTAGAATCTAAGCTGCCCAGCACATTCTTGCACCATCACTGTCCCCCTCCTGACCCCTGCTCACAAGCACAGGTGCTCGTCCCTTAATGCTCCTGCACCCCCCCATTCCTTATAGCAGAGTTTCTCATTTAGCAGAGCTGAGCTGGGCGCTAGCTCCAGAACAGTGTGCACATCCGGTGGGTGATCTGACTGACCCCAGATTGAAACAAGAAACCATTGACTACTGTGTGTGACCTCCGATTTACCAGCTCACTAATGGATAGGAAATCGGGGGGGGGGGGGGAGGCAGAGATTGCTGGCAGTTTCAGCCCTCAGTGAGGCTAAGCCCTGAATGTGGATGGGGAGAGTAAACCATCCCAGAGGCAGTTCCCGTGGGTTAAGGAAGGTTGAGACACGTTGGCAGAAGGAAGAGAGCACTTGATGGGGATGGGAGAAGTTCAGACCCTGGTTGTCTGTGCGTTTAGCAGAATTTCAGGCTCTGCCAGGCTGCACCTTTCACCAGCACATTACTTGAGAAAATGCTAACTTGATTGTGCTATTCCAGCCCTGGACTCCCTGCCCCCAGCTCTGCTGATGCCCCTCACTTCTGACCTGTACCCCACTGCTATTCCATTCCTGGGTTCCAGCATGCAGCGCAGCCCATCCTCTGCAATCTGGACCTGGACACACCCACCCCATTGCAGTTCTGCAGTGTCCCTTTCCCAGTTGCCTCCACTTCTCAGGGCTGGGATGTGGTGTCAGGGCAACAAAGACATCAGTTCTCTAGTATCCTCTGAAAACTCATCACTAAGACTAAGATTTTGTCATGGGTATTTTTAGTAAAAGTCACGGGCTCTGTGAATTTTTATTGCCTGTGACCTGTCTGTGACTTTACTAAAAATAATCGGGGGGCGGAGGGGGGGGGGGGGGCAGGGCTAGGTATGGGGGAGGAATGGAGTCCCATGGGGGGCACTGACAGGCCAAGCCTCCCGCCATGGTGGGGGCACAGCCCCGGCTCCAGAGCTGTCTGCAGCTGCGGGACAGGGGTGTGTGGCCTGGCAGCAGCCCCCTGCAGAAGCCGCACACAGCCCTGGCTGCAGCCCCCGGCAGAAGCCACAGGGCTGGGGCTGCAGGGTTCTAGTTCCAGCCAGCCCCAGTTGCAGGGCAGGGGCACACAGTCCCGCCTCCACCTCCTGAAGCTGTAGAAGTCACGGAGGCCCAGTAAAGTCACGGAATCCATGACCTCTGTGACTAAATCGTAGCCTTACTCATCACTGATCCTTGCCCTGACAGCCAGGAGAAAACAGAAATAAATGCAGACAGAAGCAATTAAAAACACTCAGGGACACACACACATTGATCCTTGGCGTAACTCTATTGACTTCAGCAGAGTCACACCAGGGAGAGATTTGGCCTGTTGACCCATGTAAGAGATTTTCCGTCCACTCCAACCAACTATAAGGCAGAAGAAATTATTGATAAAACATCTTAAACAGAATTTCAAAAAAAGGATCAATAACTCTCCAATAAGAGATGCAGTTCTGACACGTCTGATGATATAGGTCAAGACACAGAAAATGCAGCTCGCCTTTGGACCAAATGGGAAACCAGCCAGTTACAAACTGGTAAGGGACGTTCCCTGCATAAACCAAACAAGCCCACTAATAGCTCTCAAAAATAAATGAAAAAGCAGAGCTCATTTTAATCTGATCCCTTGTGAGTTCTCTGGGCATTTGAAACATCCAATACTTTGGTTTGTTTTAAGTGTAATGCCTCAGCCAGGATTTATGCACTTGCTTACCTTTGCAGGCTGGGAGTCGTCCAGCTATTTCCCTGGAATAATTCGCAGTGCATATAGTTAAGCATGGGCAGGACTGGGGGCCTAAGTGTTTGAGTTTGACTAGCCAGGTGTCTTCTGCATAGGGGAAAATCAGGAGCAGAAATGATATACTCATGGCAACTGATGGTATATCAGTGCTAGCTGCCTGTGATAGGGTGTTCACCCCACATCAGCCCTGAGGGGTTAAAATGGGACAGATAGGTCCAATTAACCCTGCAGGCCACACCTGGTGGAGAGTCAGGCTTGATTAAAAATGGCTGATGGGGGGGATGACTAAGGTATACAGCTGGGATGTTTGTGGTAGAAAGGGGGTGTAGTGTGGAAGGTGGCAGTTAAACTGTGGGTTAAAGAGGACACCTAGAGAGAGATGCCCCAGGATCCTGGCCCTGAGGGTAGGGTTTACCCAGAAGCATGGAGAAGAAAGCTTGTGGGAGGTGTAGTAGGAAGGAGCCCAGGGAAAGAGCAGCTAGGTGAAGGATTGTGCAGACCTTAGCTGCAGATTATAGGGTCCCTGGACTAGAACCCAGAGTAGCAGGTGGGCCTGGGTTCCCCTACCAGCTGCTGGGAAGTGGCACAGGATTGTGGGAGATACCACCTTGCCAGCCGGTCTAGAGGGACTCTGTTGCTTTCAAAGGGGAGGACTCTAGTGACCTGCTTGGAGGGCTGAGTCACAAAGTGGAAGTAACCTGAGTCCAGAGGCAGAGCCCATGGGGTGAGCAGAGGGGGTATCAGACTGATCAAGAGCTAATCCCCAGATGAGACTCAAGGAGGCATCCCTGTGGTGAGTGTACCCCCATGAGACTGACATAGCTGGGCTCTCTACAGCTCTGCCTTTTTTCCCGTGTGGCTTTCTAGGTCACGTTTCTTGGTAACGTCATCAAAGGGGAAAAAATAACCAATTTGTCTTTCTAAAAATAAAAGCACTCCCCCTCGAGCCACGTTCGAGTCCCCTGCGCTGGTCACAGTGTCAGACGCTGAGCTGCCTCTTCTGCTCTCCAATAGGCTGGGCTTCCTGCTGGGAGCAGTTGGGAAAACAGCCACTCAGACTGACAGGCCCACCCAGGGTGATGAGGGTCTGAGACAGCCAGGCTGGCCCAGGGGTTTCTGAAAATGCAGTGCTAATCTCGGTCCCTGTTTGGGGCCTGACCCAGAGCCCACTGCAGTTGAGGGGAGTCTCTCCATTGGCTTCAGTGGGCTCCAGAGCAGGCCCCCTGAGTGACTGTAATGAATTTAGTGGTGTTCCCCCTAATGAAGAGCCTTACACCCAGCAGATGGGGATTAGCTTGCTCACAAAGGCAAGTGGTGCGCATGTGAAATTGTGCTAAAGGAACCCAGCAGAGTTCAGGGCAGGGGGCCACCAGAGGTGGGAATGCTCCATTGCCCCTGCTCGGGCCCTAAGGGCAGGGTAGGAGAGATAGAACGGGGCTCCTCTGGGCTCAGTGAGAAAGGGTGTGGGGTCCATTTGGACTGTATGGGTCACAGCTGCTTGGAAGCTGCCCCCTTGGAGACAGCACCTGGCAAAGGAACCCAGGCTGGCATGAAGCAGCTGGTCGGTGAGGGAAAGGCTGCTGGGTGGGTGATGGTGGTGAAAGAGTTGCTGGAAAGCCAAGCAATAGGCCAAGCCTTCCTTGTGAGCCTAAAGTGAGCTGGGCCGGGCCCGGCCTGGCCTTCGCTGCGCTGGACTAGACCAGGTGCTGTCTGGGATCTGGGCAGAGCAGTGTTCCGTGCACCATGCACTGCAGAGGCCACTGCCAGAGGCGCTCCGCTTTAACCCAGCCTCACTGGCCATGCTTTCTGGAAGCTTCTAGAGTAAATCTAGCCAGAAAAGTCCAAGTGGAAAGACCCTCTCTGCATCTGTAATCCCGCAGAGACTGAAGGTGGCGGGTACTCCCGGCACTGTCCCTTCCTGGAGCACTTAGTCTTTGAAAGCAATTCCTTATGTCCCATTCGACATGGGGCTGGAGCCAGCATAGGGGTGCATTGTACCACGCGTTTAGCTATTAGGGTCTTCAGCATCAAGAGCAGAAAATACAATGATGCGAGTGCCTCTCCCTCCACCGGTCACCCCTCCTTCCACCTGACGGGCACCACCTGTCCCAAACCAAGCTATTAACAAACAGCAGGACTAGCAGCTCTGGAAAGGCACCACCATTTCTTGTTCATGGCCAGGGTAAAGGTTCATTCTCTCCTTGTAGAAGCCAGGCCCCCTTTGTAACATTTAGGGATCTGTAACCTGTGGCAAGGCACTAACTTGGTTCAGTTTGCTTTATAAATGTTAGCAAAGATTTCCCTTGAGTTTCTTGTTCCATGAGACCCAGGGACAGGCCCTCCCAGCTGGCATCAATTTGACACGGCTCCCTTGAGTTCAGAGGAACATCACAGATTTACATCAACTGAGGCTCTTACCCATTGTAGTTTAGTGCAGAAAATAGCTATTCTAGAGCTCCTCTGCCCTCCTGTATCCAGAGGGAAATGCTAACTCCCTCTAAATGAATGGGATTTGCTCCCTTCTAATGCTCTGCAAGGGTGTCATGTTTGCAATGGACATGGAGACAATCATCTTTCTCAAGTGCAAAAGTAGCTTTTAAGCAGCCCAGGTGCCTACAGAGATGGGAGGAATTTGGGAAACCTCCAAAAGATTTAAAAAACAAACACAACCTGATTTTAGGACATTCCTTGACCTGTATTGCTGCAAAGCAGGAGGCTTTATCACACAAACCCCAGCTCAGCATTGCTCGGCTGCTAGGTTAGTTGCCCTATTTCTGTCCAAGGGCAACGAGTATTGTGCAAAGCTTAGAAGGTGGAGGTGGGTAGGGATGGAATGACACTGCTGTGCTACTCCACACTGAGTGTAGGAAGATGTGCAGGCTGCTTTTGCTAACAGTTAGCCATCTACTTGCACATGCAAGGTGTGTGTGTGAGATAACACATCTGTGCAGATTGGGTCATTGGTTGTGCAGGTGACCAGAGCTGGCCATTTGTGTTTGCAGTGACCTGAGTTGCAGGAAATGCCTGTGCCAATCAGGCCTGCAATTGCTTAGCTATAGGCCTTGAAAATCTGCCCTTAATGTTATAAATGAATTATATGCAAATAGAAATACTTCGATTGCATGCCCTCCACTGGAGCAGACCAATAAGCATCATGTCTGAGCCACTATTGCAGTATGGCCAGGGGATCAAGGGGAGGGGCATTGGGAAGGTCAAAGCTCTAAAAATTTTCTTGTAGCCACAGCCAATTTATGTTTCTGTGGCCTCAGCTGAAAAAATTACATTACATTAACCTTCAATATTGACTTCTAGGGCTGATTTAATCACCCTGCAGCCACCCAAGATCAGGAAAAGCGGGTTAGAACTAAAGGGGAAAGCGACAAGACTAGACCTCGGGACGCATTAGAATTAATAAGTGGTGGTGGTGGTTTTAAACTGCGATGTTCTGATTTTAATTTATTACCATCCATAGTGCATGGTCCTGGGCTCCCTGCCAAGGCTCCTTCTAAAGCCTGGGACCAATTGCTAGCTGAGCTCTCACCATCTACTTGTGAATGAACCATTGCTGCAGAGGCTCCTTGGCTGTGGAATCTGCTTCCCCCTTTATGGTCCCTGATCACCATAGTATCTGTGCACCTTGATGCTGGGGAGAGGGTGTTTCCCTGGAAACCAAGCAGAGCCCTGTAGAGAGGGGACTCTTCATGTAGAGGCCAAGGATGCTGGGTTTTAATAGGCAGCTTTCTTGCTGCAGAAACAAAGGCTGTAAATATTGAGCTGTATCTTTGGGTCTGACTGAGCTGGGCTCAGTGTGGGACATGAGGAGCTGGGAAAGGTGATTCTGAGCCACCTCTCTGTTCCCCTGATCCCAGGGTGGGCTGGGGACTGGTCCAGCAGGGACCACGCTGCCAGCTAGAGACTGCTGGAGTGTCACATCCCTTCCAGCTCCTTACAGTGGTAGAGAGGAGGGAGCTTGGAGTAGGTGCCAGAATTCCCCTCTCAGCTACCAGAGAGGGGGACTGAGGACTTGGCCTGTTGAGTTTGAGTTCAGCAGTACAGGGAGCTGCCCTGAGCTCAAGCCTAGAATCACTTTGGGTGCTAGGATGTTGCAGATTACTGACCAGACAGGAAATACAGCAAAGGCTGCAGACCGAGGGATCAAATGGACACACAAAGGGGTTGCCTATTAGGGTTGCTGTTAGAAGAGCTCCTGGCTGAGTGTTAATCTCATAGATATTTTTCTTATCCCAGACTCTCTAGTTTGAAACTGAGTATTAGTTGGAATAGTGAAATATATTTAAAAGACTGGTTTTTGGAGGACAATGTGGATGCTCCATCATTTAAAGGTCTAAGAACATAATATGGTCACAAATCCAATGAAGCCCAGGTTATCGTATCTGTGCAGATGAATAACCTAGGTGTGTAGTTTCTGCAATGAGATGTCCCGACTGGCCATCTGTGCACACAGCTAGGGTAGTGCACATGGGCGCACAGCTGCTAACTAATTCAAAGGAATCGAATGTGCATGTGCACACTTGTGCCTGTGCATGTGTGAAAATCTGGGCCTAAAACCCCTGCCAACAACACCCGATTTTTCATTTGCTGTGGGGATGGCAGCTCTCAGCAACAGGCCAACATAGAAGCAGCTGCTCAGAGAGAAGAGTTAGAGGAGAAACAGCTGTTTAGTCCTTTCAACTCCACTGCAGGAAGGACAACATGGGGTGCATTGTAAATTGGTTCCAAGAGCGACATTGAGGGATGAACACTGATCTTATTCATCGGAGTCTTCCAGTATCAAGAAATCAACATCGCTGTGATCCAAGCCTCACTCCTTCTCTCAGTGAGAAGTGATCACTGAGGAATTACCCTTCTGCTCTGGGAGTCTACCAGCTCCTGCTACACAGTAAAGGAAGGGGTTTCCCTTCACTCCTTAAATATTCCAGTAGCAAAATGTATTTAAATGTGAAAACTGTGTTAATTGAAAGAATTATGCAAATAATTAAAAAGCATGTAAAGTAATTTTATATCTATGCATGGAAAGCAAACTGTATATTTTATTAAAGATCTAAGTGACCCACTCTGCAACCTGGTTCTTTCTGGGGTAGCTCAGAGCTTTAATGTTATGCAAAATTAAATTGGCTTGTTTGGGCTGGGACCGTTAGGTTGAAGGGACAAAGGATCCATCACACAATGGAGCAGAAGGGCAGCTACTTTCTTTTCTATGAAGGTGTAGCTCATGGAAAATCCCAGTGTGATGGGTTGGATCACAGAAACCTCCTGGGAGCTGCCACCTGATGTGCCAAGACTACTACTTCCCCCTGCCTTCCCTGCCCGCTCAGGACTCCAGCACCCTGTCTTGCTGAGCCAGACACTCCCGTCTGCTCCAGCACAGACCCAGGGTCTGAATTACTTGCCCCAAAGCTGCAGGTTTACCTGAAAGCAGCTCACAGAAGTGTGCTTGTTTTTAACGCTCAGATGCCCAACTCTCAATGGGGTCTAAACCCAAATAAATCCGTTTTACCCTGTATAAAGCTTTATAGAGGGTAAACTCATAAATTGTTCGCCCTCTATAACACTGATAAAGAGAGATGCACAGTTGTTTGCTCCCCCAGGTATTAATATATACTCTGAGTTAATAAGTAAAAAGTGATTTTATTAAGTACAGAAAGTAGGATTTAAGTGGTTCCAAGTAGCAACAGACAGAACAAAGTAAGTCACCAAGCAAAATAAAATGTGCAAATCTATGTCTAATCAAACTGAATACAGATAATCTCACCCTCAGAGATGCTTCAGTAAGTTTTTTTTTTTTTTTTTCCCCCTCAGACTGGACACCTTCCAGGCCTAGGCACAATTCTTTCCCCTGGTACAGCTCTTGTTCCAGCTCAGGTGGGAGCTAGGGGATTCTTCATGATCTCTCCTCCTTTTGTTCTGTCCCACCCCTTTATATATCTTTTGCATAAGGCGGGAACCCTTAGTCCCTCTGGGTTTCCACCCACCCTGACTGGAAAAGCACCAGGTTAAAGATGGATTCCAGTTCAGGTGACATGATCACGTCACTGCAAGACTTCATTACCCACTTGCCAGCACACACATATACAGGAAGACTCACAGGTAAAACACAGCCATCTGCAGACAATGGCCCTGGTTAATGGGAGTCATCAAGATTCCAAACCACCATTAATGGCCCACACTTTGCATAATTACAATAGGCCCTCAGAGTTATATTTCATATTTCTAGTTTTAGATACAAGAGTGGTACATTTATACAAATAGGATGATCACACTCAGTAGATTATAAGCTTTGTAATGATACCTTACAAGAGACCTTTTTCATGAAGCATATCCCAGTTACATTATATTCACTTATCACATTTTTATAAAACCATATAGACTGCACAATGTCACACCCAGGTCCCAGACAGGCTGCCAGGATGCATGTTGAGCGTTGCAAGCCAGGCCCTGTAGCCTCCATGCCAGCATCACCATATCCAAGATGAAAGAGGCTACACGCCAAGCTGCATAATGCACAGGCTGCATTTGGTCACCCCTGCTTTTAACAAGAGTCAGAAAACCCAACATGGTCCATCTTGCTTATAGGTCAGGAATAATGACCTAGCACTCAGATAGTGCTTTATACCCTCCGAGAACTGCACAAGCATCAAACAGTTAATCCTCACAGGTCATTGGATGGTGTAGCTATTAGCAACCCCACTTTGTAACTGTGATATAACAGTCCATTAAGAATACCCTCCTTTTGTGTCGGTCTCCTACTCATGCTCTATAGTGCACGCTTGCCCTCTTTTATAGGAACTTTTCCCCAGCATACCTTTTGTTGCTGGTATTTTATAGTTGGCAGAATCAATCAGCTGTATCTCTGAAGTAGCCATTGCTGCTTTCCAAAACCCACCCTCTTCTCCTAGGAGACTCTCTGCATTGACATTGACTCCTTGGCCTTGAAATGCTCAAGGCAGACAGCTCAAATGACAAACTCAGAAGGGCTGGAGTGATTCCTGATACTCTGACGGGAAGGAATTGCAATGTATAGGCCTCTCCTGTTTAAAGAGTTATCAAGCTGGTCTTTTTGGTTAGAATTGACCAAATGATGAGCAACAAACTGGGATTTAATTTTCACCTACTTAACAGCTAGAAAAAAATTATATCTAAAAAACCTTGTTTAAATTCCAGCCCACTGTGCTCTATGAAATGACAATGCTACCCTATCTTTATCAGAGTTTCTAATGGAAAACCTGTCTGAACCCTAGTTATAGAGCAAAACTAATAACACCTGGGGCAAATTCTGCAGCCCACAATTGAGCAAAACCTCCATTGTCTTCAAAGGGCACTTTGCTCAATTAAGAACCACTGAATGAGACTGAAGGATTAGGATGATTTGAGCCTCTCCAGCTCTTTGTGAGGATGCAAGGAGTTGTATTACTAAGTAATTACATCAGGATTGGAAGCCTATTGGGAAATCCGAATGGCTAGCACATGAGATAAAACTTGTGGTGCTAGAGTTTGTCAGAGCTGGAAAGAAGTCAGAGCATAAAGGTTGGACTGTGTCACTCAAAGAAATAAGTGATTATAGCCCATTGTGTTACCAACCCTGCTTCACTGTGTGAATCCAAGTGCAAAAGAAGGCTGCAAAAAACAGTTCTAGGATTAAGCATAATTTGTAAGAACAGTAGCAGACTCACTCGCTTTCATGGGGCCCCTTAAGTGAACATTGACATGATGGTGTGGTCTTCATAATCTTGCTAATCAAATTCCCTAATCACTTTTCATAAGAATGATTGTATTTTCATGTGGTACCATAGGTAAATCAATTAAACATTTGATCAAGTTGTTGCTACAAAAGCTGCTCTCCAGGCTGAGAAAAAATGATTGATGCTATTGATTAGTTTGCCTTGAGATGATGATGAAAAGGTAATCTGATTAAGTGTTTTCTTCAAGCTAAAGGTTATAAAACTAAGAATAAAAGGAGAGTTAATTTAATTACCTACTTTTATCACTGTATTACCTACCAGAAATGTTTAAAAACGATGAGTCGGGCCCCCCAAAAACTCATGAGATTAAAAACACGCAAATCCCACACATTTGGGGTTATTTGTTTTCTGGTTTTTTTGAGCCTTTAAATTATTACAGTTGGGTCACAGCATCAGACTTTTCTCTACAGCAATGAGGGCTAGAAACTCTTTAATATGAAAGCTGCGATTCTCTTAGTGCCTTGCCACACTAGACAAATATCTTAATGAGTTGATGTACCCCTGGAAGACCTCTCTGTACCCCTGGGGTATGCATACCACTGGTTGAGAACCACTGCCCTATACGACTCACAAGGTCAAGGTCTTTTCCATCTTTAATTTCTATCATCCCATTTTTCATAGTATCTATGATTCTTTGGCTTGGTCTACACTTACCCCCCAATTCGAACTAAGGTACGCAACTTCAGCTACGTGAATAACGTAGCTGAAGTTCGAAGTACCTTAGTTCGAACTTACCTCGGTCCACACGCGGCAGGCAGGCTCCCCCGTCGACGCCGCGGTACTCCTCTCGTCTAGCTGGAGTACCGCAGTCGACGGCGATCACTTCCTGGTTCGACTTATCGCGTCCAGACAAGACGCAATAAGTCGAACCCAGAACTTCGATTCCCAGCCGCCGAACTAGCGGCTGGGTGTAGACATACCCTTTGTCATGTCTCTCTAAGTCCTAGGGTTTTAAGTAAGACATCAGGTCTCTCCAGCCTCATGATAAAATTATGAATTAGCCACACTAATATAGAAAATTCTGCTAAAGGAAAATATTTTTGCAGTTTATTTGCTTTATGCATTTGATAGCATTTTGTGTGTAGTCTGTCGGATTTCTCTTGTTTTTGTGAGCCTTTCACACAGCAAGGGGGGAGTGCAAACATAAAATAAATAGGAAAATTTTATTGTAAAATCACAACAGATGGTAGGGAGGACTCCGGTGCTCTTTACAGCTTGTTTTTGCAATGTGCATATAATGGAAATATCCTAGTGATTCTGGTAGAGCTCATGCAGATAAACAAGTAGCTCTTTGCAGATGAATGTGTTCTGTAGCTGAGTTGATTCATTGTGCATGCAGGGGAAGAGTCCATTTTATACCACTGTCCCTAGCTCAGAACTCTTTAATTTTGTAAAAATTGTATCTCAGTTTCTGAACTAGCTCTTCAGTGGTCGTGTGCTGGAGACAGCTGAAATCCATTTTTTCGTTTCCATTGCTGTGCAATACATAAGATTGCATGAGAATATAGAAATTTCTTTGAGAAACAGCAATCTTCAGGAAGAATCTCCAAGAGAACATCTTTGGATGCAGTGGAAAAATGTTCAGTTCTCCCACAGTCCATTTGCTGTTTGTATATTTTCCCCCCAGTATTTTTTAGTCTTACACAATTCCATGGTATAGATATTAAATCAGTATGTTGTCTGTATTTTATCTCCAATAGTGGCTTTTTGGAGTCCAAAAAGCCATCAGTCAAGAAACAATGTTATACTTTAAATTTTGCATTTATTGCGATATAGTTTTAATACAAATATTCACTCATTCTTCTAGTGTTAAGGGAATCCTCCCACGTGCATGTTTGCATGTCCAGTTTTATATCCATGACATGAGTAATTGCATTATAAGCATTAGTAACAAATTTAATTAAAACCACTCTTAATTTTTTGACTAGATTTAAAGTTATCTCTTTGAGGTTGTTGGATCAACCATAGGATTAAGCTACTAAGGAACTAGCTACTAGGAAGAATTTTGAGCTATTGGGTATAAATTTTCAATACAGAGAAAAAGCACGACGACTATAATACAAATAAGGGAGCAGACAGAGCGGGACACTGCGTTCCAACAAACATGCATGCAACCAAATCATGAGTCCATCAAGATGTTAGACAGTTCCAAATCATAGAACTGGAAGGGACCTCGAAGTCATCTAGTCCAGTCCCCTGCACTCATGGCAGGACTAATTATCTAGACCGTTCGTGACAGGTGTTTGTCTAACCGGCTCTTAAAAATCTTCAATGATGGAGATTCCACATCCTCCCTAGGCAATTTATTCCAGTGCTTAACCACCCTGACAGTTAGGAAGTTTTTCCTAATGTCCAACCTAAACCTCCCTTGCTGCAATTTAAGACCATTGCTTCCTGTCCTATCCTCAGGTTAAGAAAAATTGTTTTCCTTCCTCCTCCTTGTAACAAACTTTTACTTATTAATAAAGGGAAAAGTTGGTAAGTCTTTGGCTTATTTGTAGCAGGATCATTCCTATATTCCGTGAATGGTAGCTAAGTGGCTGCGGTGGTGGAACATAAGTAATTCTTATAGTTCAACTTTTTCAATGATCAGGACATCCCCCACTTTAACACTCCACTTATTAAAAGGAGGGAGGCTCAGGGTTATGCCATTCAGCTGCATTGACCAACCAAGTAGCCAGCAAAGGATGCTGCAATAAAGGATGGTGATGGGGCTTCTGGTGTCCATGCAGCCCTAGCATATTTATTTTATGGGGAGAGTGGTGAAGTGGAATGGGCTGGGAGTGCAGGGGGAGCCAAATTCCATTCATATTTGAAACAAAAACTGGCTGTCTGCTTGGACTTTGACCACTTAACAGGGATTAAATCAATTTGTGCTTCGAAGTAGCTGACTGGCATTTTGGGAGGTTGAGGATATTTCTGCTGATCTTGCTTTTTGTGTTTGTTCGCCAGAGCAAAGGCGGGTTTTGTTCTCCTTCTGGCACAAAAATAGCTGGATCCAAGAGGAAGATGGAAGCGTTGTCAAACATTGTTTCTATAGCCTGATTCTAGCCTTCGGGCTGGTAAACAAGAGCAAAAGGGATGAAGTGAGACTGGAGGGATGACTGGGAATAGGACCATCCTGTGGCCCTTTCCTCCTGTGACACCCAATGAAATGCTGAACTACCCAGGTCAGTATTTGAACCAGGAGACCTGGGCTCTCATCCCTTCACAGAACTCATGTGTAAGACTTCCCAGCTCACTATTCGAATGTGGCCTCAGGAACTTATCAAAAGGTTAAAGAAATTTTTTTAATAATTAATGGAGATATATCTCCTAGAACTGGAAGGGACCTTGAAAGGTCACTGAGTCCAGCCCCCTGCCTTCACTAGCAGGACCAAGTACTGATTTTGCCCCCGATTCCCTAAAGTGGCCCCCTCAAGGATTGAACTCACAACCCTAGGTTTAGCAGGCTAATGCTCAAACCACTGAGCTATCCCTCTGCCCCAATGAGGGTTTTCTTGTTAGGACAGCATTAACAGTTCTGGGAGTTTGCAATTAATTTATACCTCCTTCAAGTCTCACTAAACTGCTAGGTTGTGCTATTTGTTTTATATGCACAGGAGGGGGAGAGAGGCCCCCCCCTGCAGATGTTATAACTACCCACCTTGCTAGATATTTCCCATTTACATGGGACAAAGCTCAGGGACAGACCGTCTAAGTACCAGCCCCTGGCTCATGCAGCTTCTTGCGCACTCTTGAACCTTTGCTAGCTATATACTTTGCCATCCATAGCTATTTTTGCAATGCGCATGATGCTCCTAGATTAACCCTATGCACATGAACTAGTCAGTATTTGAGACAACAGTTCAAAGGTGATGTCAGTGCTACAGCAGAAGTTGCACAACTCCTATCTTCATTCTGCCCTTCCAAAGTGTGCCAGTAACCTGTGTTCTGAATAGGCCAATGCTATACCCCATCTCCAGGCAGTCGTCATTTTGCTGTAATACTTACCGTGTCCCCCACTCTTCTTTAATTCAGGAATTGTGTTTAAATGCTCTGACCTAATTTAATTTCTTCCAGCATGGCTAACCAAAGATGACTCCTCTGCATCCGGCATCAATTCAATTTCTTCTGCTTCACTTTGTCATCCTTCTAGTATAGATTTTCCAACTGCAGCAGCAGTTCAAGGAAATAGTGTAGAATACAGAGTGTACTGGCAGAGAAGGATGGCACTGTTTCTTTAATTTACTGCTAACTCAAATTTCAAGCTCTCAGGAATTATGAGTTAGCTCCCCATGTTTTTAAATGACCCAATATTCAGATACAACCCTTCCCCTCCCCCCAGCAATTATTTCATTCAGCTCTACAGAGATAGAGGAACCACTCAGTTAATGTGTAGTTTATAAACTCTGTATATCTAACATGTCCATCTTCCATCCCCAGAAACTGTAAAACAAAACTAAGGAGGGCAGACCCAGGTCTTCTGCAGGGGACAAAGTATAAAGCTGGATAAAGAAACTCTTCCCTCGCTCACCAATGCCTTATGGCCCAGAACCACAAAAGAACAAGCACAGGGATGCTGAGCTTTGTGGATTCCATAGAGTTAAGATGCCCAAAAGCTGCGTTTGTGCCTAGGTGCTCTGTTCTCCCCCTGCCCCCTCTTCATTGGAGAGCGGTGTCTGAGAAACCCAACATACTTAGCAGGCAGCTGCCTAAATTAACCAGGGGGAGGTGCTGATGAAGTGCATCCTGAACCCTGCCCCTCTCAAGGAGTTAAGCATCTAAATTTGGGCTGGAGGGAGGCACCTAGTTTTGCTTGCAAACCATAGCCATGAACCCTTCTCCTGGAGTCAGGCAGATTAGACATCTAAGGCATTTGAGGCAGTGGTGGTCCCCATGCTGCTTCCGTTATAACTTTACCTGGCTAACACATTCCCCTGCTTCTTCCACAGCTTGGGTGAGTGCTCATCTTCACCTGGTTTGAGGATCATGCTGGAGCTACAGTGTGAGAGAGGTGCCCAGATGACTTGAGGGAAGCAGTAGTTTGCATGCCCAGAGGCAGAAATTTAGGTGCCTATGGGACTTGTACAGCAAAAATGCAGGTGGAGAGTGTTTAGGTGCCAGATGAGCCAGGGTTTTGTAGCACTGAAAATCTGGGCTTCAAGCACTTAAGTCCCCAGCACCTATGTCTACTTTCACAAAGGGAAAGTAGTTTGAAGAGTGAAGTCCTAGGCACAGAACAGGTACAGCAAGCAGCTGGGACAGTGTAAGGTACCCCTCAGAGTGAACGAGTCCATACGCACTTGACTTCTGTAGAGACTAACAAAAGGTGCTAACTGATTTCTGTAGAAAATGTCCAGTAGAAACTTGACTCAACTCCCAATTCCTAGGCCACTGAAGAGTCATCCCCTGGTTAATTTATGGACCCACTGCTGAACAGGAATAGATTGGAACCAGTTCTCTAGTGGCAACAGGTTCTACATCTTGTTACCAATTTCTGAACCAACCTGCCCTTAAGAAAACTGCTCTGAAAGATCTGAGGATTTTTCAGTGTTTCTGGTGCTTATGACTCAAGCAAGAAAATACTGTACTATTAAGACTCTTAAATTCCCCATAAATAGTCAAGGCATTGTGACTTTCATTTAGGGCAGTTTATTTGTCATTTTGAACAAATAAGGCAAGATATTTGAGCAAGATCATTCAAACAAGATCTCCTGTATCAAACTTTAAGGAAATGCAATAAGTCACTATTTCATACATATACAAACTAATGACAATACTAATATATACAAACAGTCAGCTCTTACAAAATAGCATTTCAAGTCAGCACTTTATGCCAGTGTCACTAATTTGTTACAAAAAGTTAAAGCTACAAACTTCACATTATTAAGTCTCACGTAACTGACATCAGCATCTTTGCAGGTTGGAAAGTGAAGATGACAGTTTGTCCAGAACACTTTTCAGTAATGCATATGGACCCATAAAGCAGGTGAATATAATTTTACAATTAAATGAACATATTGCTTTAAAATGTTGCCTGAATTGCAGTCCCTCAGGATATAAGCCTCAGTTGTCACAAGCTGGAGGAATTTAAGGAGTGAGCATATGAGAGGCTCCTGCAGGGAATCTGAAAAGGGAAATGTTTTCTCTAGTTAAGATTACAAATTCTTGAAGGTGAAAAAAATTCCCATTTTTGTTCAAACTCAGAGTAGTAAATCTAGTTGTAGGCCTCAACTCTTATGGGCATTAAAGGCAGATTTAAGAGAAAATTAAACCATTGGACCACTTCTTACTTTCACTGAAATGGTTGGCTATGAAAAAAATTACAGCAAAAGAACCCAAATATTTGAAAGTTATTTCACTAACGCTATATTGGGCTGTAAGCACCAATTACAGCAATCAAGTTATGCACTCAGTAAAGTGAAAACTGAAGTCAAGCACCCAACTTCTGTGTTTTAAGTAAAACATGGGCTTCTCAATGTCTTCCTGTTGCTGAAAGAAGTTTTGTCTATCAGTGGTAAATATGGTACAAAGACAAACCATTCCTAACAGAATGGTCTACTTGACATGTAAGCAATGCACTTAGCTTGCTACCAAGTCACTCATATTGTACATGTGCATCATGCCAGAGGCAAAATCCATATGTACTAGAAGTAACTAAGCCATGAGCCAGTATTTAAAATTAAAAAAAATGCATCTTGTTACTGGAAGCTTCATTTAAGCAAGGGAATGTAATGAACACTAGCCCTAAAAAAACAAAACAAAACAAAAAAAACAAAAAAAACACATTTGAGCATCTTTAATAAATATTTTTAAGTGAGAAAACACACACATTGGATGAATTTTTAATAAGTACTGCAGATGGTGTGTTTGTGTCCAGCATTATTAGTGTGCTGTATTGTCAACACAGGCGCTTACTAGCCTGCATGGTTCATTTAAATTGCCAGATTCTTATTGCCAAGAGATTGTCATCTACTAACAAAAACAGAGGTTTAAATTATTTAGCTTGTGCTGTGGAAGTGATTTTTAACTCAATTTACTTGGTTTCTTTCAAGATCTTCATGCTAGAAACTTTTGCAATATTAGAAGCTATCAAAAATCATGACTTCCCCACAGCTGGTTAATGTGGGTACGCATGGAATATTGTTCCCATGTTGTACCAGAACACATTGCCGACTGCCTCCCTTTCTTTCCAGAGTCTGCCTGACTAGGCTGCTGAGCTCTTGCACTCAGTTATATTAGCTCTGTCTATTTGCAGCTGAGGAATAAACTGAAGATGTTAAAAGCCAGATCCTCAGGGGTGTAAATTGGCATGACTCCTCCTATGCCAACGGAGCTCACTGATTTACAGCAGCTGAGGGTACAATCCCAAGAAACAACGGGTCTAAAACTATAATGCTTCTACCAGCTATGACAGGAACCTTTCTTGTTACTAGAAGCATTTGATTTCAGGAGACATTGATATTTAATTGTGTGTGTCGTACCAAGGTCTGTTTCAGAAGGATGACATGAAAACTAGTCCATCAGAGAAAGAAAATAATTGACATAGTTGCTCTTTACAAACATTTCATCTTATGTGGAATAACTAGATCCAACTACAAGTGGATCCTAAAGTCGAATCCAACATTAGCTTTGCTCCACTGCTGCCAATGCACAGCACACCCGCTGTTAGGTCTCTGCATCTATAACTGGAGATACCTGCATTACTTTGTCTGTTTTGCTCTTTATCATGGCAGTGAAAGTTTATTAAATCATTTCAAGGTAACTTGACTCAACGGACGGTAAATGCACAATCTGGTGATTTTCCACAACCCGTTAACACCATGAAAAAGGCAGACTTTACATAGTTATCCCAGACAGAAAACACACTATTTATCAGTGTGTTCAGAAAAACTGGAAGAGGTTGATCTTAGCCATATTAAATGCAGAACAAGTTAAGTTGGAACTTCAGTCGCCCAACTCATCTGGCGTCAATA
Organism: Emys orbicularis; assembly: GCF_028017835.1. Lineage (NCBI taxonomy): Eukaryota > Metazoa > Chordata > Testudines > Emydidae > Emys > Emys orbicularis. Next base: position 20,291,057 of record NC_088694.1, on the reverse strand, counting down.
TATTGTTGTTTAATCTTTTGCGTAACCTATCTTTATTTTCAGCTTAGCTTTTCTGCTGTACTTGACCTCTGAGTAAAACATTATGCAATTAATTTTTCATCTAAAGATGGAAGCTTGAAATTTTAAAGCCCTGTAAATCACCATAATTAGTGAAATATTTTTAAATCCTCTCCTTAGTGGAGCAAAAAATATCTAATTTCCCAAGAGAGGGTTCACATACAACTTTTTAGCACTCCAATGCTAGTAGGAACTAAATGAAGGATATTTCCCAGGATGCAGATGAAGGAGCATCTGCTTTGTTTTACATTGGAACTCTGCTTGGTTTTTGGTTTAAGTCAGTGAGGCTTTTAAACTGCAGAACAGCATTTGACAGAAGCACAGCAACATGCTTAGTCTACCAGTATTAATTTATACAGTACACACAAGACAAAACTACGGGCTCAAAAAACACTTGCTTAAAGCGCACAGGGTAAGGCATGGGGCTTATTACAGGCTTTTTAAAAGTAAGATTTGTTCCTTTCCAAAGGTGGGAATAGTTTCTGCATCTTCTTGTCTACTCTTTTCAGTGACCTCTCCAATTTGCTAACACTTTCCACGGTACCTTAACAGTAGTAAGACACAGTTAAAATGTTTGAAACTGAGCCTGTACCAAAAAAAGAGATGCAGCCGTTAAACACCACAGTACATATTAAATTCAAAAGGAAGAAAATGGACTACTGAAAGTTACATTAAGAAAATGAACCAACATTAGTCTTATTTGTATCTGTTCCCCTGATTTAAAACAAGTTTAATCTAAAAACAGTAACAACTGAAATAATACATTTTCTATTTTAAATATATCCAACATTAAAACATACCATTATCCATCCATCAGGATGTCCCACTTAATGGCATTCCTGAGTTCAGAAAGGTGCTATGGAAAAATAAGTGAGCAGAAGTTTTGCTCCCTACTTTGCTAACACATTTCAATAGAAATCAATCTGCGTAGTAGTCATAAAAGCAAGGTTCTGATTGTTTCAGAGGGTGGACATTTATTCTACCAGTGGCGCTCTCAAAAGTTCTGTTGCCGACGTTTCTTGGCTTCAATGGCATCAAGGATTGGCTGCCGTTTAGACTGATACTTCTGGCGGATCTCTTCAATTTCCTGTTCCATCATGGGATCGAGTGCTGAGAGTCTCCTCTGAAGTTCCTCTACGCCCCAGCTCTTTAACTAGCAGAAAGGAAACAGAATGCGTACCAACGTCAGAGCCTGTGCAGATACTTGACAGAAAAGAATCAACACTTCTGCAGGAAATTCTGCTCTGACAGATTATAAATATTCACACAGCATCCTAACAGTATAATGGTTCTGAACTAACCAAGGAAAAAGCAATAAGGGGTTAATTGAGAAACAAAAGGACAAGTGACATGCTTGTAAAATGTATACAAGTCAAATATGCCCAAATGTGGGTTACTATAGCCCTCTCCATTTACATAACCTGGAAGCAAGCACCTTTTTCTCTTCATAACCAGGATTACTGCCAATCACCCCCCCACGCACGTTCCAAAATTAAGCTGCTTCTTGGAGCGAGAGAGTGGGACTCAAGATGCACATCACAACAGGTGGGCCATCTTGACTGGGGAGCATCAATTAAGTTAAAACTGAATTACACAATTCCCAGGAAAGCAAAGAGTCGGCTTCAAGCTATAACAAACCCGTAGAAAGGAACCTTTCATGATGTGTATGTGGCAAGAATTCCCACCTGATTGTCTAACTACAAGGAATTAAGAACCAGAGAGAAGTTTAGAAAATGTAAGTTAAAACCAGCTAGGAACAGACCCAAAAAGCCAGAAGTCCCAGAGGTCAAACTTAGTGATACCCTACAATGTCCAACATATATCTTTCATCCCAAATCAGAAATAGTACATTCATCTTCCTTATGAATCAAGTCAGATTCCAAGGCCAGGAGGGACCATTGTGATCTTGTCTGGCCTTCTGTATAACACAGGCCATAGAACTTCCCCACAATAATTCCTAGAGCAGAGCTTTTAGAAAAATATCCAGTCTTGATTTAAAAATTGCCAGTGATGGAGAAGCCACCACAACCCTTGGTAAACTGTTCCAATGGTTAATTACTCTCACTGTTAAAAAGGTATGCCCTAGCTCCAGTCTGAATTTGCCTAGCTTCCACTTCCAGCCATTGGATTGTGTTAGATCTTTGTCTGCTAGATTCTAGAGCCCATTATTAAATGTTTGTTCCCCATGTAGGTACTTAGACTAATCAAATCACCCCTTTAGCTTAACAAAGAGAAAGTTAATAGACTGAGCTCCGAGTCTATGGCTATACGGTGTGGTTTTTTATCATAATTCTTGTGGCTCTTCTCCGAACCCTCTCCAATTTATCAACATCCTTCTTGAACTGTGGGCACCAGAACATAGCCTCTCTACTCCTACTTGAGGTTCCCCTTTTTATGCATCCAAGGACTGCGTAGGCCCTTTTGAAAACAGAGTCGCATTGGGAGCTCATGTTCAACTGATTATCCCCATGTACATCTTTTTCGAAGTCACAGGATGGAGGACTCTATCCTGAGAAGCAGTTTGGTCTACATTCTTTGTTCCTAGATGTATACATATAGCTGTGTTAAGACACATTGTTTGCTTGGGCCTTTACCAGAGATCTAGATAGTCTGTGTCAATGATCTGTCCTCTTCCTTATTTACCACTAGGGTTGCCATCTTTCTAATGGCTGGTAACTGGACCCCCAAGGGCCTGCCCCCTGCCTCACCTCTCCCCCCCAAGGCCCTGCTCCCTTCTCCGCTTCTTCCCCCCAAGGCCCCACTTCAGTCATTCGCTCCTCTCCCCACTGTGGCTGGATCATCTCCACCTCTCCCAGCTAGACTCCCCCTGCTCTGGGGCTGGGACAGGAGCTGCTGCAGCCTGACAAAGAGCCTGTGTGCAGGTAAGAGGCAGCATCGGCTGAGCAGGGGCTGGCGAGAGTTAATGACCCGGCACCTCCCCGTACCCCGCGGTAACCAGGCTTTTGGTGTTCGGTCAGTACATCTGACTGGAGACTGCCAGGACCCCTTTTTGACCGGACTTTCCACTCAAAAACCAGGCACCTGGACACAGAAGCCAGAAACCAGACTGTCCGGGTAAAATCTGGATGGGTGGCAACCCAATTTATCACTCCTCCAATTTTTGTAATCTGCAAACTCTCTCAGTGATGATTTTACTAGTGGAATGGAAAGTGTTATCAGATATACATCTCTCTCTATCTGAATAATGTGTCTTGTTCCTCTAGTGTAGCATCTCATGTATTTGATAAGCCCTGAAAGACATGAAATGAAAAAGTATGTATGGACCATGTGTCCACCGGATTTAGAGGACCAAAGGGATTTTTTTTTCTCTTTGTAAAATGATAGGAATTGTATAGCATAAGAAGGGAAAAGATAAGCACCTAATCAGGGTTTAACTTTGAAATATTAGAAGAAATTTCATAAAATGGGGAAACTTCCCATTAGTTTGGGCTAATATTGAAATACAATCCATGAAGCAAATCAAAGGGTACGTCTACACTTACCTCCGGGTCCGACGGCAGGCAATCGGTGTTCTGGGATCGATCCCGGAAGTGCTCGCCGTCGACGCCGGTACTCCAGCTCAGCGAGAGGAGTACGCGGCATCGACGGGGGAGCCTGCCTGCAGCGTCTGGACCCGCGGTAAGTTCGGACTAAGGTACTTCGAATTCAGCTACGTTATTAACGTAGCTGAATTTGCGTACCTTAGTCCGAAGTGGGGGGGTAGTGTGGACCAGGCCAAACATAAAAACCCTCCCTCCAAGAGAAGCACTGAAGAAATTTGTTGTACACTGATGCCATCTACTGGATACTGGCAGAAGCAAGAGAGAAACTGCAATCTGAATGTCCAGGTGACCAGTGCCCAACAGAAAGTAAGAGAACTGCCCTCCTCCAAGAACCTGGAAACAGGGTTTATAAACTTGATGCCACCGCAGGGACTGCAAAGTTTGCTGAAACTCCACAGCCAGCTCTCCCTTCCTCCAGGGTTACAGGATGAAGCAGAGTTAACTGGACCCACAAGCAAGCTTCAGAAATCAGACCAGCCTTGGACCAGCCTCATGAACAGCACTTCCCTCCTCCAAGATTACACAGGGCTAAGAAGTGGTGAGAGTTTGTTTTAGAAAGTAAAGAACAGAAAGAACAATTCCATATAAATAATTGAAAGTTGTCTTGTTGAGTCTACATTGTTGAGTGAGACCTCAAGTAACCATATTTTGGATTTTAAATAAGTAATGCTACTTGCATGTTCTCCTTTGTAAGACCAAACAAACTAGCCAAAAAGTGACGTAAGAAATAACTTTAAGCAATTACTTTCGATATTTTAAGTTTGTCCCTTTCACTCCAAAGTATTCAACTATCAGGGATCGCACTCTTAAAAGTGTCTGAAGACTAGTACATGCTTTTAATCCTTGGAGTACTGGAAACATGATAAATGTATCTGAGGTACTAAAGAATTGTGATTATGGTAACTGAATGTAATAAGAAATCTTGGTGATTTGCATTGTTCCTTGGTATAAACTCCTGTGCCCCAACACTGGTCTAACATATTGCAAATTGTTCATAAGTTACACACAGACTTGATTTATTATTTAAATCTGTTAAATAAATGGTTTCGGTGATCCTTTCAGCCTGTAGATTGTTCAAAAAATATTTACCAACTCCATCTCCCCAAAACGGCCACACACTTGTGTGTGCAATTACTTCTATAAATATTTATATACACACAACGATTGACGACACTCTTGCTGCAGAACTTCTTGTAGGAAGGTATGGAAGAGCAAATAAAATATGCAATAGAATTTGTGGTTTTATGTGAACAAAATTGATTTTAGAGGTTTAATTAACATTTGAATTAGAGTATTTCTCTTTACTTCTGTTAAATGCAAATGGCACTCCTCCAAATGTTTAATTATGCAGCTACAGTGGTTGTTTTTAGTCATTTACCAACCAATACTACACAGTTAACACAATTATTTCCTATCAGAAGTATAAGGGTACTGTTGGCAAATTATTATTGAATGACAATTGCTGTAAATTTCAGAGTCCTCAATGTACTAAAATATTAAAAGAAATCCAGCTAGTTATTTAAGTGCTTAGCAAATTAAGTACTCCTTTGCTAGACTTTTCTTAGATTGTAGAGTGAGATTTCCTGGAAGTCACAAGGTTATCTGTTAGTAGATCCAGCATGACTCAGATTTTGGAATTTCATTAGTGTTTTTGTGCAAGATAAAACATTATTTCCCACCAGCAGCTACTTTAAGATTATTAATACATACATTATAACAATCCTAGCACAAGAAAGCTTTTTAGCAAGGATACAGAGTGATTTTGCCTATCTAGTATAAAAATTATTCTCCCCCTTAGGAGTCTGGGGACTATAATGTAGTCAAGTAAAGTCAGACAAAGAGGAAAACCTTGAAATGGCTGTCATTCCCCACAGAACAGCCAGCATTAATACTACAAAACGAAAGTTTTAGAAATGACATGACACCTCATGCTTCAGGGCTTACGCCAAACTAACTACTAGAGGTTAGGGGGTTTCCCTGGGGAGAGTATTTTCTATCTGCATATTGCAGGGTTTCTTGCACCTTCTCTGAAGCAGCTGATGCTGGCCACTGCCTGAGACAGGATGCTAAAATAGGTGGACCACCATTCAGAATGGCACTTTCTATGGTCCCAACAACACAGTACATGGGAAGTCTCAGTCCTCATCTTCAAGGCTCTTACTGACACTTAAATAACCCCAATCTGGGATGAAGACCACAACTGTCAACTATGCACAAAGCAACTATCTATTGCAAGCGTAATACTTGTTTGTGCTGGAGCCAATCTAGGACCAGAACTCTCACTTTCAGAAACCAAGAACACACCTGACCTGCCTCCAGCCAAGTGCAGGGTGTGCTTTTGACTTGGCTTTCACAAATTAAAGCACATAGCACTTCATAACAAAATAAAATCCATAGACTATTTCTCCCCTTAGTGAGAGGGGAGACATGGAGAAGGTACCCTATACAGCACATATTGCTTAATGCATCTCTGGAAGATGCTCAGACACCATGCTGATGGGTAGGGTACAAGAACCTGAAAAGAGGTGAAAAATTGGAACAGCAAAGGTGTTGTGGGTCAGTATCGAGAGATGCATTGGTGGGAAGGATACAAAAATCACACCTACCCAGAGCTAGGGCTACGAGTCCGTCACTTTCATTTAAAATAAAATGATATGGAGTTAATATAAGCCGCAGATCTTTGCTGAGACCCTATGTGGTTAGTGTAAATCCTTTTCATATGTCGGTAATCACAAGTAATTATAATGGATTTCAAATCCACTACAAGTCCTGTAATCTGAAAGGTCGTTTTATTAAGGTTGTCCCCTACCCCCAAAGTGTCTCTCTACCAAAATAAACTCTTCTTTTGCCTAAAAAATGTCATGGCCCCCATTCTGTTTGGGTAATTGGGGCTCCAATACGAACCATACAGACCATTATTTTCTACAATATATTACATTTTTACCTTCTACATATCTGTCGTGGAGCAGTGTCACAAACTTCAGTATCCCACGAATTTATGCTTACTGGAATTTATTTTTCTTTAGGAAAAAATGCCAGAGGCAAAATGATAGGAAAGAAAGGAAAAATTGTCTCACGATGCACAGATATTTGGGGGTAGAGGTAGTCTCGTCCAGTCCCCTGTGCTAAGGCAGGACCAGGTGTATCTTGTCCATCCATGACAGGTGTGTGTCTAACCTGTTCTTAAAAACCCCCAATAACAGGGATTCTACAGCCTCCTTTGGAAGCCTATTCTAGTACTTCACTATCCTTATAGTTAGAAAAACTTTCTAATTTCTAACCTACATCTCCCTTGCTGCAGATTAAGCTGATTGTGTCTTGTCCTACCTTCACTGGACATGGAGAACAATTGATCGCTGTTCTTTTTAGAACAACCGTTAAAATATTTGAAGACTTATCAGGTCCCTCCTCAGTCTTCTTTTCTCAAGACTAAACATGTCCAGGATCTTTTTTAACCTTTATTCATAGGCCAGGTTTTCTAAATCTTTTATCATTTTTGTTGCTCTCCTCTGGACTCTCTCCAATTTGTTCACAATCTTTCCTAAAAGTGTGGTGCCCAGAACTGGACACAGTGCTCCAGCTGAGGCCTCACCAGTGCTGAGCAGAGCAGGACAATTACCTCCCATGTCTTACATATGGCACTTATTAATACACAGCAGAATTATATTAGGCTTTTTCACAACTGCATCACATTGGCTCACAAACTGAACATGAGCCAACACTAACTCCAGATCTATTTCAGCAGTACTATTACCTAATTACTCCATTTTTCCTTCTTATGTGTAGTACTTTACACTTGTCTTTAGTGAATTACATCTTGTTAATTTCAGACCAATATTCCAATTTATCAAGGTCATTTTGAATTTTAATCCTGTCCTCTAATGTGCTTGCAACCTCTCCCCGCTTGGTGTCATCTACCCATTTTATAAACATACTCTCTACTCCATTATCCAAGTCATTAGTACAAATATTGACTAGGACCCCACTAGATGCATCCTCCAAGTTTAACAGCAAACCATTGATAACTACACTCTGAGTATGGTCATTCAACAAGTTGTGTACACACTTGATAGTAATTGCATCTAGACAACAACATTTCTCTGGTTTGTTTATGAGAATGTCATGTGGGACTGTCAAAAGCCTTACTGAAAATCTAGACATATCACATCTACAGCTTCTCCTCACCCCTTAGCCAGTGACCCTGTCAAAGGAGGAAATGAGGTTGGTCTGGCATGATTTGTCCTTGACAAATCCATGCTGACTATTCCTTACAACCCTATTATCCTCTAAGTGCTTACAAACTTTTTAATAATGTGTTCCTGTATTGAAGTTAGGCTGACTGGTCTATAAATTCCCCAGCTCTGTTTTCCTCTGCTTTTTAAAGATAGGCAAATATAGTAGCTTTCTCCAGTTCTTTGGGAGCTCACCCGTCCTCCATGAGCTCTCAGACAATTAATGATTCTGAGATTGCTTCAGCTAGTTCCTTAAGTACCCTCGGATTAATTTCATCAGGTCCCGCTGACTTGAATACAGCGAAATTTATCTAAATATTCTTTAACCCATTCTTTCCCTATTCTGGCTTGTGTTACCGTCCCTCTTGTTAGTATTAATTATGTTGAGTATCTGGTTTCCATTAACCTTTTACTGAAGGCTGAAGTAAAACAGATTTTAAACCCCTCGATTTTCCTGATGTCATCTTCCCCGTTACATAGTAGACCTACACCTTCCTTTCTCTCTCTCTTACTCCTAACATATTTAGGAAACTACATTGCCTTTTACATCCCTTGCTAGGTGCACCTCATTTGTGCCATGTCCCTACATGCTTGTGCTAGTCTTTTATACTCATCCTTAACAATTTGTCCATGTTTCCATTTTTTGTAGGAGTTCCTTTTGATTTTTAGGTCATTAAAGAGCTCTTGATCGAGCCAAAGTGGCCTCTTACTATTCTTCCTATCTTTCCTTCACACCAGGATAGTTTGCTGTTTTGCCTTTAATATTGTGTCTTTGAAAAACCACCAGCTCTCCTGAACTCCTTTCTTCCTTATATTTTCTTCCTGTGGGAGCTTACCTAGCAGTTCTCTGATCTAGTTTATAAGTACTCAAAATTAACAGCTTTATTTTTCCTGCGGATATTTCAAATGACCTTATTATATCACATTGATACACAACAGGAGACAAACTGTCTGATCAGTGATGCAACTGCTCATGAGGAAGTCTCTCCAGCCCAACCAATTGTATACATTTGTCCTTCAAATTGCAGAATAAAGGTGACTACATTGCCTTTCAATATCTCTGCATCTCTATATTAAATAAGGTGACGGGCACCTTATAGATAGATAATTATACCCACTCCCTCACTTGCTGAAGAAAACCATCCATGGCATCCCTTTGCAGTCAGATCAGGAAGACTTATGGATAACTCTCTACCTGATGCCATGTAATGTTTACACCATCAATCTGCTTCGCTGAGTTACTGTTTTTTCATTTCAATCCTTAAAAAATAGGAAAAAGATTAACAGACTCACATTTGTTAGTCAAGTGAGGGGTCACTGCAATGTTTAATTTTATTGAATGTAAAAGATCCTAAACAGAAAAAAGAGAATAAATAATGGATCTAAGCAGACACGTTAGACACAGCCACCGGTTATATATCCAAGGGCAGAGTGCTCTGTAATTTATACCTCCACAATTCTGTCAGCTCCAGAGACAGTCTATAACAGCTACATTCTTTCTAGCCAGACTATGCCAGATTTAAATTGCATAAAAGATTTACCTTAAAAACACAAACTAAGGGTGGAAAATTACCACCCTTCCTCACTGCTCTAAATAAGTAAAAACAGGGAACACTAGAGTGCAAGTATTCCAATATAAATGAATCAAAATCCAAAGAAAGAAGTAAGCAAGCAGGGGCTGTATTAAATAGCACAGTGAAGTCCTTTTATTATCCAGAGAACAGGTACAGCAGTGATAGTGCAAGCTTTCCCTGGCAAGTGACCTTAATCCTGGTCTTCAGAGACCATTTCTAGGAGCAAGGGGAAAGAGTCATGTCTCATTTGTGACAAGAATGCCACTGATGGTGTCAACTGAGTTGTGCTGACATTGCCTACTAGGAGCTGGTCTGAGACCAATTTTATTTTACATGACCTTTGCCAACAGCCCTTTAGCAGCGTGAAGTCACTACGGATCTGGACCAGATCTGAACTAGTGACAGATGTAAAAAGGCTCCATGTCTTGTGACTAATTATATATAAATAAATAAAAGTTAGGAATAGAAAAGATGCAACTGCAATTTACCAGCACCATTCATACATTTCCCCTACAGGCCAGGATTTCTACAAGCCAGTTCTCTGTCTCCAGTGTATGAAATCAGATTCACACCAAACTGCACAAAGAGCCACAGAATGGTCTCTGAGGGCAGCCAAAGCTTCGAATCCCAATTCTTCTTGCAATTCTCGTTATCTGCTAACATTGAACCTCATCCTCCAGTTAGCACAAAGCCCTTTCTTAGCATCTTTGCCATGTCTCATACAGTTTAGGATTTTTTTTTTTTTTTTTTTTTTTAAATACTCTCTAAAGCTAGCAGGCTGTAAGGAACTCAGGTATCGGAAGTCAGGTCCAGTGGTTAGAGCTGTAGGCAAATTGAACCAGAGTCAATGGCCAGGAACTGGGGGGCCAGATGAGGTGGCAGGAACCAGAAACAAGGTGGGGGTCTCTCCCAGCAGCAGATCAGGGATCTACCTTTTTACATATATGACTTCCTGGAACTCTCTCCAGGCTTAAATAGTAGGTCTGGACCAATCAGAGGTTACGGGAGGAGTTGCCAGTCACCTCTAGTGTGGGCAGCCCTTCCTGCAGTGACTGGTATCCCAGGATGTACAGTGTGTTGACAGTGCCTCTGCCAAGGTCGCCTGGTGGAAGCGCTGCCCACCTGGAGCCCCATAGACCCAGGTTCAAGTCCCACAAATCCTTACACAGGCTGGTGTTGCATTTTCTCCACAAAAGCACAGCCAGTTCTCCATTGCCAATAAGGGCAGGTGGTTCTTTTAGCATCATAGTTCAAATTCACAACCAGGTACTGATTTTTGGAACACAAGCAGACTACGAAGGTTAAAAAACAATCATTCCACGCTCCCCACACACATTTTCAGTAACTGACAATTGCTGAATAATCAGTTTTATAGCAGAAAATAAAAAATGCTTAGTCCTTAGTAGCAAAACAAATTCATGTTTTATTAACTATATTAACCTCTAAACTACAGTGTAAAATTCTTAACTGAGCTGTAAAATTCATTTTAGAAAATAAACTTTCCAGCCTGTCACAAATGAATGGAACATCATACAGTTTGAAGCAGTTACATCATAACCAACTGTCTTTCATCCTGGCTAAAAGTGATTAATACAGGAGTGCTTTATTTCTAGCAGAAAGGACACAGTTTAATTCCTTTCAAAATTGGTTAGAGAGTTCTCATTTGATTACATAGCTCTGTGCTTTGTCTCTATTGACTAAACAGTTGAGCTTTCAAAATAAGGTGTTATTCACCTCTGAAGTGCATCCTACATACAGTGCATCTCAGCCAAACACAAAGATGAATTGTACACAAATGTGATAGAACAGATAGCATTAAGAATAGGAAGCCATAAATAAACAAAATGCTCTTCAAAAAGATAAATTAATTCCTAAAGTCAAGACACTATGAAACCACAGAAAGATTTGTTAGAAATTGTAAGGATTTTGCAGTTTTATTAAACACCCAGCAGGCTGCCACTCTTGTTAACCTGACCATTATTCTTAGGTATCAGAGAGGCAGATTTACAGTTTCTCCATCTGATCTTCAAGCAGCTTAAAAACAGCTTCAAGCAGCGAACCTGTGCTCAAAACACATCCCAAAGTTGCTGTGGGAGGAAAGCGATAGGTAAGATTTAAGTAACAAATCCTAAAGGGTGGCAGCCATGCAAAACCTCTTGCCAGAAACAGGGCGCTATTAAAATCTCATGCCAGTATCAGGAGGTAAGGAAACAGGAAGTTCTCAATAGCATTTCCAAAGCCAACCTCAGTAGCCACAGCTAGAACTTAGTTGCTAATAAGATTCATTTTTTTCAGGAAAATACAACAAAACCTAAATGTTGTTAGCAGATTTTAGTGGGACTTCAGTGAAAAGGTACTTGTACCTAGTGCACAGAGGGGAGTCCCCTTTCCTTCCCCAGTTACTCTTCCATCTTTCCATACACACTTTTTGTTCTCAACTGGTTTTCTCTCTCACGTGCCCAATTCTCACCTACCACCTTTTGCCCACATAGTCTGACTGGCTTTTACTGGGCCTGAGCCTCAGTGTCAAACCTCCATTTCTGTTGTCTGTAGAAAATAGGTTTTGCCAAATAATTTCATCAGGAGGATTAGGAGTTTCCAAGATTAAAATACAAAAGGAATAAAGCTGAAGCTTCATGGGGAAAGAAGCTCCTGATGGTAGAGATACGTCTGAGCCAGACAAGTCAAGCTAACAAAACCACATTTTTTAAACTTTTATCAAATGTATTTTCCATTTATGCTCAGTTTCACACACCAAATTTAACAACTTTTGAATGCCTGTCAACCATCTAAAATGCCCCAAGGAAATTCAAAACAGCTTAGATTTTTATGTCAGCAGGGTACTAAACTGATTATTTGCTTGTGGGTATTAGACAGGAGAAATTTAGATATGACTTGGGGGAAAAAAAGTTACTCAAGCTATTCTAACTCATTAAATGCCAAAATGTGATATGCTACTAGAGATACAGAATCTTGAAAATGTTATTACAACAGGTTTTAGGACTGATATGGATTTTCAGATTAAGTATTGCTTCCTATATTTGTTCCATTAAAATCTAACACAATTACACAAAAATGGCATGCTATAAACTAGAGTAGGAAGCTAAGATTTGAGAGCCATTAGTGATTTTGGCTGCTCCTGTTTTTGGGTGCCTGAGCTGACACACATTAAAGGGTTCCTGATTTTCAAAAAAGTGCTGCGAGTGCATCGGCTGCAAATCAAACCCCTTTAAGGAACTGGTCATTGGAATGGACACCCAAAAATTCAGGCACCCAAAATCATTAGTCACTTTTTGAAAAAAATCTTGCCTAAGGAGTGTTACACTATAAAGAGGTTACCCAGATGTAGGGCGCAGAAGGGCAAGAAGCAAATAAGAATGGTGTTAAGAGTCACCATCAGCAAAGGCAGATGCTGCATTAATTATTGAAGGGAAACAAATTGGGCACAGAACTCTGAAACCCTAAGGAGGGAAGAGTGATTGATTGTTTCGAAGACAGTGGACAGACTGAGCAGGGCGAGAACAAGGCCAAGTGCCATTCACCTTAAGTGACGTTAGCGAGACATTAGTGGACGGGCAGAAGTTTGGTTGCAGAACAGCCTGAGAAAGGAGAGGAAGTTGAAGTATTAGGAGCAGACAGGATGCTCAAGGAGCTTGGATGTGAAGAGAGATAGGACAGTAGCTGGAGAGGCAGGAGGGGTCATAGGATGCAGGTTATAAATAGCATGCGTGTACGTTATATAGAAGTCACAACATACCCCGGTTCACATTGTGTCTTCATGGCGAACAGATAAAGAACCTTAAATGTAGATGGACAGACATATGAACACATTCAAAATAAAACTTGGCATACATTTTAATTGTTACCAAACTATTTGCCTCAAATTTCAGGTCTTCAGGAACTGGATATTTTGCAACAATTTGCAATACCATAAAATAAGTGAATCTCAAAGTATCTGAGCCTCTTGTACATAACAATACAGATCAAGCTGCATGGAGTTGCCACATTTCACTCCAGAAGTGGCTACATTTCAGTGGTGGGTGAAGGGATTCCTATAAATAGTGTGTTAAGTGCTTAGAGATCCTTTGGGATGGAAGGCATTTCATGTAAGAGACTATGTGCACTTGTGTTTCAATGACCTTGGCTTAGAGAGCTAGGTCATCAATACTATCAGGATGTTTTCCCTTTAATGAAACCTAGGTCAATACCTAGAAATTTACTAATCTGTTTTCAATGCTTATCCACCTAAATTTTTGCACTTTTCATTCTTCATTTGTAAACCATGAATTTTATTTCTGGGTCACAATCGCTGATTTGAAGCTATTTGTACACAGGTTATTTGCAACCCAACAAACTGTAACAAGAATCCAAACATCAGTGTGTTATGATAGCAGACACTCAGGGCAGGTCTTCACTACAGGGGGGGGTCGATTTAAGATACGCAAATTCAGCTACGCGAGTAGCGTAGCTGAATTCGACGTATCGGAGCCGACTTACCCCGCTGTGAGGACGGTGGCAAAATCGACCTCCGCGGCTCCCAGTCGACGGCGCTTACTCCCACCTCCGCTGGTGGAGTAAGAGCGTCGATTCGGGGATCGATTGTCGCGTCCCGACGAGACGCGATAATTCGATCCCCGGGAGATCGATTTCTACCCGCCGATTCAGGCGGGTAGTGTAGACCTAGCCTAAGATAGATAGTATGTAAAGTCTCAAAAATTCAAGTATAAGAGCTGTGACAGATGTAAAAGCCGAGGCCATTCTTGGTACAAGCCTTTTGCAACCTGAAACAATGGTTAAGCATCATGCCAAATATATGCTTTTTTTTTTAAATAAGAGTCCTTGAGTACAGCAAATTATTGAACAATGCTACCAGCTTGTTTTCTGAGGTCCCAATCAACCAGCAAAAAGTCTGTAATTCTTCTGGCAAAAATAAAGTAAACGCAGAGAGGAATTTCATATGCTGAACAGTGGTAAAGAATTCAGATCTTGAAACTGGCAAGTTTTTGGCTTTGTTAAAAACAACTATTTTTCCTCTCTAACGCTTTCCCTTGAAATGCTGGCTCAACATCACCTGCATATATTAAACACTAACATAAAAATTAAGGACTCATTCTCAACTACATGAAGGCCCATGAAAACAGGCATTAAATATTTTATCGCTCTAGAACAAGTTGCCCAATGCAAGTAATTGTTTTAGAAATCACAGAACTAGGACAACTAATAGATTTAATTATAAACATGGTCAAACATCTGCAGTCAATCTTACTCAGCTTGCCTTAAACACCACAGGGCTTGATTATATGTGTATTATTTTAAACATGCTAAATTAAGTCATGAAAAGATATTACAGTTAATAAGCACAAACCATAGTACTCTGCTAAATACTAATTATCTCGATTTTTTTTTAAGCCTTAGAATGTCAGTGAAGTTTCTCAATAATGTGAAGGCAATGGGTGAATGCAAACACTGTGGGATTTCTTGTAAGATTAAAATACAGATATTAATTTTTCAAAGGATTTGAAAAATAAAAATCTCAACAGCACAAGCTTCTGCTTTTAATGTAACTTAATTATTTAGGTAGTGTTCTGGCTACACACACTGTAGGCTGTGGCATGTGGTGTGATTCATAACATCACTTGTGCCGGAATTTCCACGAGGGAGAGAGGGCTGACGCTGAATAGTAGGCGTAGACATCTCTACACAGTTTTTGTATTGCTTTAACTATAGTGGTTTAGAAACTGATTTCCCATCATGGAAATAAGCACTTTTACACCAGCATAACTGTGTCCACAATAGGAGTCATACCAGTTTAACTATATTGGTATAACAATGACACCCCTAACTGAAATAAGTTAGATGAGTCCACCCCCCAAAAAACCTCACCCCAAAACCTGGGTGTAGACCAAACCTTACTGGCTATGAAGGAAAGAAAACACATAGCTCAGCATACTTGGAATCCTACTCCCAGCTGAATCAAGTGATGGTATTTAAGACAGACTGGTTATGTTACAACAGACCCAGGACACTTGGGACTTGTACATTTATGTCAGTTCTACTCTCCTGTTCATGAATATGGGCTTTTTGCCACTGCAGCTGAATCATCTCACTGTATCAGGGCTACACAACAAAGCATCTTTCTTCCAGGGCCCAAATCCATCATGAAACCTGGGGACTGGGGAATCATCTAAAATTTTCTACCTCTCCACTGTAAACCAGTGAGCTTCCTCACTGGCTCAGGTACCAAAGAACACTCTCCAGCCACAGGATTCCAACCCCTTTTCTTCAGGGATTCAGTACTATTTCTTCAAATTAAAGCTATTTAACACACATTCAACACAATCATGTCTTTTCACCTCCCAGGGTCTTCTGCAGGGGTCTATCTACTCCCTACAGGTAGACAGTCCACAGGCCATCTGCCTGGGAGTCTAGGCAAACATCTCTTCTCCCTTTTTCCTAACCTGCTCCCTGTAGATTACATTTTGCAAACCATCTGCCTGATAATCCTATGTAATTTGGGCTCTTTCCCCTGCTGTATGGTCTCCTGAAGAAGTCTACCAACTCCTTGCATGTCTCCAGCTCAACTGAGCTACTTCAAGTTACCAAGCTTCAAGCTATCACCTGATCCTTTCCCTCACAACCTCAGTGGAAACGCAGTTGCTTAAAGTGAGCTGGGTTCCAGCCCACCTGCGACATGTCTACACTGCAAAGAAAACCCATGGAATCGAGTCTCAGACTCCAGGCTCCAGACCAAGCGGTAACATCTACACTGCTATTTTTAGCCCCACAGCCCAAGCCCCGTGAGCTGGAATCAATTGACCTGAGCTCTGAGACTGAGTGCCACAGGTTTTTCTTTGCAGTGTAGATATATGCTGTAGATCAGCCAGCCTATGATATCCATTCTCCAGTGTTTGTGTCTTCCTGTTTTACAAAAAAATTGGAAAGGTCTTGGTTTTTGTTTCACATTGGAATGGAAGGGGGGAGGAGCCCTTGCGACCTTGAAATTTTTTCACAAAACTGAATTATTGTTTTCTAGCCAGTACAACTTTGCAGTGTGGCTGCTCACATCCAGGCTAGGCTAACCAGGTGCTTAGAACTGAAAACCATTTTCTTGGGTTAACTGCAGTGAAGACATGCCCCAAAGCACATCTTCCAGAAAGGCATCCAGTCTTGATCTGAAGACATCAAAAGATGGAGATCCTATGACCTCCCTTGGTAATTTGAACAGTTGGAACAATCACCTTCCACTGTTTAAAACGAAAAAAGCTTTATATTTCTAATTTGAATTTCTCTGGTTTTACTTTCAGCCATTAATCTAGCTGAGAAAGGCGTAACAAGAATCAAAGAGCCCTTTAGTACAAGCTATTTGCCCCTTGTGAAGGTACTCGGACACCACAACCAAGTGACCTCAATCTTCCTTTTTATTCACTACATTTTCACCACTTAGCTATCTGACCTTCTGACCCCTTGTTATCTGAAGGGATTAGTAGTATATGCCAGTTTATGTTCAGGCTTCATGTTTTCTGTATCAAGGACAGCAATAACTTTAGCGCTCACCACATTTCTATTGTCCCTCCTATCTATACACATCCATTC
The DNA here is from genome assembly GCF_028017835.1 of Emys orbicularis. NCBI lineage: Eukaryota > Metazoa > Chordata > Testudines > Emydidae > Emys > Emys orbicularis. Next base: position 20,274,038 of record NC_088694.1, on the reverse strand, counting down.
TCTCCTTACAGGTCAGCAAGGCCCTTCTCTCCTGGATTATTTTCAGTCATTATGGGAATATTCCAGCCCCTCCCTGTCATTCACTTTAATAATACAGAGGCCCTGCCAGCTGGCAGGGAGGATGGTGGGGAGAAAAATGAGAGGATCAAAAGTCAAAAGCATTTGTAGCTTTATAAACACAATTTCCCTTTCACCTTTGTGACAGCTTTATTTTCTTTGCTTTTCACCAATTGGAAATTGTTCTATTTCCTCTGAAGGGAATGAGAAGCTAAAATGGCATCTTTGTTGCTGGCAAACAGTCAGAAAATTCCAAATACAGGAAGCAATTACAGACGGCTCATAGTGGCCAGTAGTAGAGATCTGTACATTCACAACACAGTTATTGTGAAGTGACTGTACAGTGATTATGCAAATCAGACACCCACATCCAGATTTTAGGGAACTGCAAACTGAGGAAACAACATGCAGCTCCGCATCAATAACTAGAGCATCACTGACTAGCTCTTATTAGCTGAGAATTCCATTTCAATATTGCTTATAATAATGCCTGAAATGGTTGAGAAAGGAGAGGGTCTACCATCAGTGCTTTCATACAGCTGTTCCATATTGTTACTACGATCAGTAATGTACAGGAGTTACATGACAGGGGAAATTGCCTCCAAAACTCTATTCTCTGCTATGAAATTATCAAAAAGATTTTTTTAAACAGATTTGATCAGTACATTTTAATCATACGAGATCCAGGACCATTTCCTTTTTTAGTCTGAGCAAGTATCAGCGCAAGTAACCTATTTTGTATCTGAAAAACACACACCAGACCACTTCATCTAAACAAAGAAAGTGACAAACTCAATAGTTTTGTTTTGTAGCACTGAACTTCAAGCATTTTAAAGTCTAAGCTCCTTCAGGGACCTAGAAAGTAGCTGACTAATCCTAAAAACCACAAAGAGAAGTTCTCACTATTTTTTCAGTAACTGAATTAGAAACCAGGCTAAGGTCATTTTGTCTGGACCAACAGAAGAGCTCAGCCTCTCTTGCTTATCCAGAAGATTTGTTTTCTGGAGACAGCACTAAGAAAAAGTGCTTACACAAGGATAGATTTCTCTTGCCATTTCAGATGTGTTCCCCCTGCAAAGTGATTATGATTTGTCTGATTTCCTTAAATAGAATCCTCTAAGTCTTTTTACACATTAGAATAAATTACAGAAGTTTCTGCTAGCAGTAAAATTAAACATGGAGTAAAGTTCACGTCATGCCTTCCACACAATACTGCTTGAGAAAAGTACTCAGCAAGCTTTTACTACCGAAGAAGTGTTATAATTAAGTGGTAATGCAACGGTTTGCATTCTGCTGAGATTACACACAGCTTCCATTAATACTTATTACACCCTACTGTGAAAATGCTACTGGAAGACAGGCAACATTGGAAAATTTGTTCAAAAGCTCAATGCCTAGCTAGTTAAAGGAAAAGAGGAGAGAACAGAAGTTCACAAACAAGAACTACAAGAGCTGAACCACTTGACCAGCTACAGTCCACTCCCAATGGACAGATAGATTCTGCAATTCTCTGACCCACTCTAATTGTGCTGAGCTTCTGATAGGCTTGGAATCAATTCTATTTAGTAAAAGGCGTAAGGCCCAAGGGATAACTTCAATGAATTATGGTCATTTGTCCAAAGACTTGATACACTTTAAAGCTACAGTACACTGCAATTTCCACAGCATTTTCCCCCCCCATAAAGACTGACAATTGAGTTAAACAAGACAGCTTAATGTCTATTAGAGATGGGCCTGAGTTGGATCTGCATGTGGTTTTTCCAAGCTTACTCTTAAGTGCCGGTAATAGATTAGAGACAATCATTGCAATTTAGATCTCTGTCTCCTATTTGCTCCCTAGGCCTGGAGTACTATAGAGGAAGGATTGTACCCATGGGGCCATTTTGGAGTAAAGGGGCAATTCTGGAGTACTGCTGGAAATGCGAGTCTGATGGGTCCCCTATCCACTACAACACTCAGTCAATTTAAGGTAATAAAATTGTTTCATCTGAGTGCAAAAGGGATGAGAGTTGCTTGAAAATCCTGTGAAGGAGCACTGAAAACAAACAGTGTATAGGGTATTTTCAAAGGAACAGCTTGAGCTTGCGGGAATGTGAGAGATGGTGCTCTTCATTGAAATAGGGGCCAAATCTTTGAGATTTCAACCAAAGATTCAGATGACCTTTCAGTGCAATATCACCATGTGAGGCCTCCTAGAAACCTATGTCTAGTTAACGACTATTTTGTCATGCCAGATTTTCATAATTTTATTTTTGATTCCTAGTAGTTGTCCATCTAACTATTTATTATGGCATTGTGGGTATACACAAAACACAAAGGAACTAGACTAGCCACTTGCAAACACTATTTGTTTCATTAGAGAATGTTAGTTTTCAGGGACTTTAAATACTGCCAACAGTTTTTTACCTCAATAGGTTCTATATGGATCTACATTTTTCTTTCTACTCTAAGGGCATAATAAATCAATTTTTTAAAACAGCTGCTCACTGAGTTCAGTATGAAAGATGACAGGGCAAGCCTTTTAAGGAGTCCACTAGCTGTTTTATTCCACCACTGCTAATTGGAAATATTCAACAACTGTATTAACTCCTCCATAAGTAATATCCTAAAAAACACAGATCTGATGGAAAGCTGTTCAATCTTGCAAGACTCAGATCTAAACCAAGACTCGGGAGACCCTCATCCAACACCGCCTCTTTGCTGATGACACAGCAGTGACAACCCACACAGAGCCCGTCGCCAAAACCTCAGTTTTTTCAGAGCCTGCCAAGACTTCGGGCTTACCATAAGCCTAAAAAAAACGAACCTAATGTGCCAAGGAGTTGAAGAAGCATCCTCCATCAAGATCAACAACTATGAACTTGAAGTGGTGAACGAATCACATACCTGGGGTCCACTATCGCAGTCAACCTCTCACTTGAAACAGAACTCAACATCCGCATTGGAAAAGCCACCACAACAGTGTCTAGACTGAGCAAGAGGGTATGGCAAAACAACAAACTGACAGAACACACAAAGATTGGTGTGTATCATGTATGTGTCATCAGCACACTTTTGTACGTGACCGAGACATATGCTTTATAGTCTCATCAGGAAAAGAGGCTCAACAGCTTTCCTATGTGTTGCCTTTGTCAAATCTTTGGAATCTCCTGGAGGGACAGTCACCAACACTGAGGTGCTCAAGTGGGCCAGTATACCCAGTATGCAAACACTCCTCAGAGACGTCTCTGCTGGCTTGGGCATGTGTACCAAATGAATGATGGGTGCATCCCAAAGGACATTCTCTATGGTGAATTGGTAAGACCCAAAGGACGCCCAAAATTGCGTTTCAAGGATGTGTGCAAGCGAGACCTCAAAAAAAGGATGTGGACAACTGGGAAGATCACACTCAGGACCGCAGCCTTTGGAAACAAGAACTTAAAGGCCTCTGGAGTTATGAGAGGAAGCCATCCAGCTTAGCAAAGGAGAAAAGAGCTCACAGAAGGCAGAGCCCAAAGGGTCAAAACATCGCCTTTACATGTGACAGATATGGCAGAGATGGTCTCTCTTGATTGGGTTTCTTCAGCCACAACCATGGCTGCCATAAAACCAACTGAGTAAATTCTTTACCTCTCAGGGGTGCATACCAGTGGTCTCTCAAGACTGAAGGATACCTACTACACTACTACAGATAACAGCATAAAACCTTAGCAAAGGGGCTTTAGAGGGATAAACAGGGAAGACTACTGAATAATTACACATATAGTACAGCAGGGGTTCTCAGACTGGGCGTCGGGACCCCTCGCGAGGTGATTACATGGTGGGTCGCGAGCTGTCAGCCTCCATCCCAAAGCCCTTCAGCATTTATAATGGTGTTAATTATATTTAAAAGTGTTTTTAATTTATGGGGGGGGGGGGGTCGCACTCAGAGGCTTGCTATGTGAAAGGGGTCACCAGTACAAAAGTTTGAGAACCACTGTAGTACACCATTGAGAATGAGCACGAGTTAGACTTTTCTATTCATATGTCAAAACTGAAGAAATAAAAAACATCTCATGAGGAATCAAACACAAAAGGAAGAAGAGAGGCATTGAAATGAGACTCAAGTACATTTTGACCAGCCTTACACAGAAATTCAGATATTTGTCCAAACTAAACCATGCTACTTATAGACTGCAGCCAAGAAATGTTTTATAAATATTTTAGACTAAGCTCCTTAGGCAATGACTGTATCTTCCTTTGATTTGTACAGCACCAAACACAGTTTTAGCACTTAAATCAAAATAAATTTAAAAAGCACTTGTGCCAACTACCTTCTTCATAGAAAATTCACAAATAGGGCCAAGTGTCCCAAACCCAAAGTCTTCCAGTCTTCACAACTCCCACCTAGCTACTTATTCCTCACGACTCACAAAAGCCCAAGAGAACAAGTGGATCTTGTATGACCTTAAGGTCAGTAAGTCTGGGCTCTGAGGAAATAAATTCTGCACTAAAGGACCCCTCCCTGAAAATACACTAGCCCAGCCCCTCATGGTTGATCTAAGGAATTTTCAACTTGACCACCTCAGCTGATCAACTGTTACAATGTCACATGGGAAAGAGGCATCTCCAAGGTAACCAGGAGCCAATCCATTTATAGCTTTGTAGGTTTAGTCCTGTAAACAACGTTATAGGATGGTGTTAGATTCATAATACTTCCATTTAAGAGGGCTGATTATGGCTGTACTGTAGCCTATCTAAAAAGACTTCATTGCAAACCATAACAGCAGCTTATATATTTTACATGCAATTTTTAATTCTCCCAAAGGATACTTTTTAAATTAAGCTATATATCAAGCACAGACTGCTATATATGATACAGCAACAAAAATGTAACTTTGGCAGCAAGTTATAACAGTGAGTGCTCTGCAATCAAATCAATGTCAGTTTGTGCCAAAGTGAAGAAGTGAATGAATGATGACTCCTATTTTACAAAATGTTTTCCTCCCAATGGGGGGGGGAAAGAGCAAAAAATGATTATCTTCCATGGCAGATATTAAAAAAAATATTCAAGCCACTGAACTACTTGACTTTTTCCATTTCAAATGTTGCCATCATAAGGTTTTCAATCCAAAAGGTGATGTGTCCCTATTTTGTGTTAAAATGGAATTCAGAGCTCAATTTTTTTTTTTTTTATAAAGCCTACACACAAGGAGCTAGCTGTAAATCAGATCAGCAATCTGGAGCAACCATGAATTTGTTTATGCGGTTTCCAATGCAGGTTCAAGATGACCTTCCCAGTACAAATGGCCTTGAAATTTTGGTCACATTTAGCAAACAAACAAGACATTGATTATAAGCAATAATGGAGTTAGGAATCTTTTGAATAGGCAGGAGCAGAAGATATCAACAAAGGATTGAATTAGTGCAGACAGTAGATGCAAACTATTGCAGAATCAATCTGGTAACACTACTGAGTTTTCACATATTTGTAACGAACTGATAGATTTGTGATAGAGATTCAGAACTGTTCACATGTACAGCACTTTGTATTGGCCATTATTGCTCATATGAAAGCATCAATTGGTAACCCCATGCTCTGGGTGTCCCTAAGCCTCTGAGGGTATGTCTACAGTGCAGTTAAAATCCCACAGCTGGCCCATGCCAGCTGACTCTGGCTTGTGGGGCTCGGTCTAAGGGGCTGTTTAATTGCAGTGTAGACATCTGGGCTCAGGCTGGAGCCCGGGCTCTAAGACCCAGTGAGGTGGGAGGATCCCAGAGCTTGGGCTGCAGCCAGAGTCTGGTTATCTACACAGCAATTAAACAGCCTCTTAGCCCGAGCCCCTAGCTGCAGATGTCTAATTGCAGTGTAGACATATCCAGTCCTAGCTTCTGGCAGTCAGGGTAATGGATCACATGATATTTGCCCAGTTCTGTTCATTGCCTCTGAAGCATTCGGCACTGGCCACTGTTGGAAGACAGGATACTGGGCTAGATGGACCATTGGTCTGACCCCATATGGTCATTTTTATGTTCTTACGCCAAAGCTCATTTTTAATAGGAGAGCATTTGATTAATAGATGACAAGATATTCAACTTTTAATAAAAGCATCACTGATTAAAACTACTGCTGGAAAGGATGTGACAAATATGCCAGAAAGGTAGCAGCAGCACTTGCTTAAAAGAATCGTATGCAATGAGCAGGGATTGCTGGATAAGAAGGGCTGGGCAGGTAAATGGAAACGGCTAATTTTATGAGCCAAGACGTGACATTTAAAACCAATGAATAAAACAGTGCCTCAATAGAAAGAAGTCTCATCTTATAATCAAACTTTTACACTGAAGATTACATCTAGATCAGTGGTTATCAAACTGTGGGTCAAGACCCTAAAGTAGATTGCAACTCCGTTTTAATGAGGTCGCCAGGGCTGGCATTAGACTTGTTGGGGCCAAAGTTCCATCGCCCGGGGCCAAAGCCCTGGGGCTTTAGCTCTGGGTGGCAGGGCTCAGGTTACAGGACTCCTACCTGGGGCTGAATCCCTTGGGCTTTGCCCTCCCCCCCACCCAGGGCGTCAGGACTCAGGCAGGCTCAGGCTTCAGTCCCCCCTCCTGGGGTCGTGTAGTAATTTTTCTTGTCAGAAGGGGGTCGCAGTGCATTAAGTTTGAGAACCCCTGATCTAGATAGTATGCTTTACTGAAAGGTCTCCTTCAATTAGCAGGGACCCATCAGAGGGGTAGAATTTCAATCTTGGGAATTAATGACAGTTCCTTCCTGCCTCTGCAGTCTTAAGAAACAAGATTTTTTATTTTTTTTTTAAACTTAAATCCTCTCCTTCTAAGAAAGGTTGTAGCACTAGTGTTTTCCCATCAAAAGCAGCTTTTGCATTATGGATTCAATACAGTATAATCTGTAGGTCTATTTTTTCCAGCTATGAATAGGGCCGAAGTAATGCATAATCTAGGTAGAAATATCCATCACTGTTTCCAGACATGACTAGTTAAAACAATGAATACCTTGCCACATAAATTCATTTTATGACCAAAGTATGATTTTAAAAGTTAGAGCCTAAGCTGTATTTTCTATTCCAGCCACTGCCAGTGGGAAAGGGGAGTATATGATAGATGGAGAAGAGAAATTTTTTGACAGAGAAATCCCTCTAGATTCACTGAAAGCATTTGGTCTAGTCATGAAACATTCAGTGCAGTTGAAGAAAGCAGTGTTTTAATGGAAGCTTCCTTTTGCCCTATTCAAAAAACTGTAGATATTCAAGTGAATTCTTGAGACAAACAACCTTAATTAATTGCATAAGGCTCTGGGTCAGAAAAAGTACATTTAAAAAAATCAGAGTGAATGTTATTTTAACACATATGCTTTTCACAATTCAATTTAATTTAAGAATACTAAAAGTCATATAAAAAAGACCTGCAAATGTGCAAGATGGATTTTTTGTTCTAGAAGGGATTTTTTGTCCCCCTACCACCAAATTGGATTTTGATACTTCAGCCATCAGCCCAGAATATCCATTCAAGCCATGTCATGGGGAAGAACCAACAAAATAAGACTTCTTTGGGGCCTTCTGTATTTTTCTGTCTCTGGAACCTTGACTTCTATTTTCCAAGCAATTTCATAAACACAAGTGAATTAAAACTCAGAGGGCCATATCAGAGGCAGAAAACTTAAGTGGTAAACAAGCTCAAAAACATCTCACACAATGTCAGAGTGTGTCCCTAGATTGCTATAGCAGAAACTCCATATAACAATGTAATTAAAAAACCTTGTCTGTACAATCAGCTCTACAAATGCATCCTTGGTGTGGTTTTTCACCATTTGAGATGGCTCTTCAGATCTCCTAAGGCCAGGTCTACACTACAGACCTATATCAGTATAACTACATTGCTCAGGGATGTGAAAAATCCACACCAAGTGATGTAGTTACACCAATCTAACCTCCCATATAAACAGCGCCATGTCAACGGGAGAGCTTCTCCCATCAACACAGCTACGCACTCTCAGGGAAGTGGATTAACTATGCCTTACTTCTATCGGTGTAGTAGTGTCTTCACTAAAGCACTAGAGCAGCACCACTGCACCACTGTATGTGAAGACAAACCCTAAGTAATGAAGCGGAGCCAGTTATCTAGCCTGCTACCGTCCTCGGGGTGTCAAAGTGTACAAAAAAACCACCTTCCTTCTTTCCTATATTCCCACGCCTTTGATTAGCTCAACTTCCACAAAGTCAGGCAAAAGGCAGAAAAGCCATAAGTGTCAACAAGAAGTTGCTAATAAATGCCATCCAACATCAGTGTTCAGAAAGACAGAAAGCAAACTGAATGTACCAGGTATTGGTAGACACCAATGTGTTCATAAGACAAATTACACCTGCACGAAGGACTATAATGCATCAGACACTCTGGTCATTGTAAAGAAGAGCATGTTTACAATGATCGATAAGCAATAAATCACTTGGCCTCTAACAGGTCCTCTTATATATCATTTGCAGTGAAATAAATGGATGGTTTCACTATACAACCAGCAGATTAACCTTCTTCTGCAAGCCATGAAGTTGCCAGTGCATCAGAAAGGAATATGTAATACAGCTTGAAGTTTTAATTAATAAAAATACTCTTAAAACTTGAAATTTATCATTCTACCACTGCAGAAGAAACTGCACTGGGTTGTGAGTGACATGCCACTATGTTAGGATGCTAACAGTAGCTTTTGTGGAGAGACCAGGACTGAATGGGCTATGGGGCCTCAATTCACCCCTCACCCCATATACTAATGAGCCAATGTGGCTGGACCTTACACTGCCCAGGATGTAACTAACCTAAATAACTAGAGGATTCCAGCCTGCAGATGCTCTCAGTTTCACCAGAACTAAAATACAGTATACTGATTTAGCTTGTTCTGAAAACAAGAAACTTTTCTTCTCCATTCACAATATTATTTGCAGATGTTTCAGTAAGAGTTAAGTTCAGAGCTCGGTATGTCATAGAATCAAAATTAATATGTCTAGACAAAGGGGAGGGGAATCCACAGTGGCATTTCATCAACAATTCTGCAGGAGGAAGTTACTACTAATCTTTAAAATGCTTTTCCTTCTCTTCTTCCCTGCTAGTAAAATTACAACTGTTCTTTTATGTTTGTTTTGACTTAAAGATCCCAGAAATTAGGGAGATACTAAATACAACAGATCCAAGACTACACTGCTATAAAGGGATACTGACACAGCCAGGGGGAGCGGGGGAAATGCTTTGTTTTTAAAACATGTTGAGATATTCTCAGTATAACAGCTCAGAAAAAAAGTGTTACATTCCTATTCAAGAAAGAAAAAGGGCTCACTTTGGGTTACATTATATTGCAGAAGGGAACTGACCTGGACAATGGCCATTAAAAGCTCTGGACCAGAACTAGCTTACAGACATGTGCACAATTACAACAACTTCTATCAGGTACACCTAAATGGAGATGATGGCTTCTAAAACTAACAGAAGATTGTTAATATTGCCCTGTGGAAATAGTCTTGTCTAAATATGCACCCTTTAAAGTAATTTAAATGAGGAAACCGAGATGGCACCATTAATTGCTTTCAGGATACATCTGTTAATTACAGTACTGATACCAACTGCATTTCCAATGCATTGCAGGGAATTTTTAAGACACACAACAGATGTGGGTACATTTGTTAAATTAGTTAAAGCAAATATATTTTACAGTAATTTTTCCTTCAACTGTTTGCCAGTTTTTCCTTCATCACTTTGTGAATTATCTGAACAAATGAAAATCCAGTACATGAATGTGTCTTTCTAAGGCTCACTCATCTGTATTTTTTTGTGAAGCTTTCAATTTATGCAGCTTTCTGGTCCAAGTTACAATCCCCGGGGTCAGCCTGACAAAAGCAAAGAGGAAACATGGGCTAAAGAACTGAGCACTTTACTGGGGCTCAGAGACATGGAAGCAAATTCCAGCTCTATCACTGACTTGCTGTGTGATTTTGGGCATGTCTCTTCACCTCTGTGCCTCCATTTCTCCTCCCACCCTTTATCTCATCTATTTAGACTGTGAACTCTGAGGCAGGGACTGTTGCTTATTTTGTGTTTGTACAGTATCTAGCACAGCAGGGCCCTGATTTTCGTTAGGGCCTGTAGGTGCTACTGGAATACAAAATAACCATCTAGCCAAAGCAGGCTAGAAGGAGGGTCTGACCCTTTGTCAGCCATGTGGAAGTCAAGCTGTATCTTGGAATTTTTCCACCTCAATGGTGATTAGTGTCTTCTCATGTTACTTCTAGAACTTCTGAAGAGTCCTAATAATTGCGATGCATAAACCCCCCAAGAGACATACAGAAATGAAACATGACCGCCTGAAGTAGAGAGGAGATAGAATCTATGCTGGACTTGCTGAGTCCAACAATTAAACAGGCAAAAATTAATTCTTATCTTCTATGACTGAGACATAGTAGGGGTTTTATTAGCAGCTAATTGCAAAACACTTCTCAGATGGAACTAGATAGAGAACATTTACTATGGAGAATAATATTTTCTCCATAGGAGTGCTACGTGGCTAAAAGCTGTGTCTGTCTAATGCAAAACTGAGTACAGTGAACGTGTGAGCTAGGGATGTAAATATCGGTTAAAAAAGTTAACCTGTTAAACGATTAAAATTATTTCATTTAACTGGTTAACCGTTACCTGAGGTAGCTGGGGTCCGGTTGGCGCGCGGCCAGCTGCCTGACTCGGTGTGGCACAGCCGGGGCTGGTGTCTGTCCACCCAGCTAGGCGCAGCATGGCCAGGGTCTGGCCAACCGGCACGGTGTGGCCTTGTTGGCATGGCCGTGGCTGGGGACCGGCCCGATGTGGGGCTGCTGGGGTTAACAGTTAACTTTGGTTAACCGGTTAACCTTTTACATCCCTAGTGTGGGCAAATGCTGTGTACAGTAGCAGCTTCTTACTGTCCTTGCACAAACATCTCTACAGGAGGCCAAAGGGAGGATTATTAAAAGTCATCTCTGCTGCCTCGCACCATGCATTTATGCTCCAGAGTGATCTACAGCAGTTTTATAACTGACTTGGTTTATGAAAGGAATCTCTCTCACACACACACACACACACACACACACACACACACACACACACACACACACACACTTACTTTACAGGAAAACTTGATGAGTGTCTTCCTTGATAATCTCCATTAGGCTCAAGGGGTGGAGCATGGAATATGACAGGCAGACATTGGCTTTCAGCAATTGCAGGGAAGGGAAAGGGCTTATTCACCAATACCTAGACATGAACCAAAATCAGACTGTTCCCAAAGAAGGTGGATTATTTGAAAGGAAGAGCCATGAATTTTGTTTCTAAATGGCTGTCTCCTTGCCCCGCCACAGAGCTAAAACTTGCCAATACAGGAATTCCTGCTAGTTTAAGAGAATTTAGAGGATTTTAATGAGGGCTAACAGGCAATGAGTAAAGCTCTCCTGGGATCCCTTGAAAAAAAATGCATACCCATTTTCATCAACTGGATTTCTGCCAGGTATTCACTGGCAGCTCTGGAAATCAGAAGCAGCATAAATAGCTAAATACAGCTGGGCAACTAACATAATTCTTAAGAGAAGCACCCCTAACAGGCCTCCAAAAGCACAGATATTGTGCAGGTGGCTTCAAACAAACAAACCCAAAATGCTTATTTGAGACTTTAAGGCATCAGGGGTTGACCCTAGTGCTAATAAATACATTCTGAGAGATACAATTACCTGCGTAAGTACTGAGACAATCTGCTTCTATCCTAACTTTTTGTAGTAGAAGTGACATAGCTATAGGTGCCTCTAGGGAAACATAAGATGATATCCAAATGCTTTTGCAATAGTGTCCAACACTAAGTATTGGTGAAATTTGACTCACTTCCAAGAAATTACCTAGAATTTGTGGCCAACTTTTTGATTAGTGAGACAAAGTAGTAATATATTATCTTAAGCAAAAGCTCAGCATTGCTATATAGAGACATTTAGAATTAGACAGAAAATCACATTATAGCAAAAGGATGCAGATTAACTAAAAAAAGTGTGTGGGGGGGAAGTTATTCCCCTCTCATTCTCACCACTTTCCCATGGAATCTGGAACAGCTTTCAGTATTGTAATGATGCCAAGAAAGCATGGATCAGGAATTCATTATTGGGTTAACATAAAAAGACAGGTTTTCAGCGATTTAAAAGTTAGATTTTTTAAGTCAGCAGGTCCAGATAACTCTTGGATGCAAGAGTTTTAAAAGAGCTGGCTGAGGAGTTCGCTGGACTGTTAATGTGTATTTTCAGTAAGTCTTGGAGCACTGGGGAAGTTCCAGAAGACTGGAAGAAAGCTAATGTTGTCCCAATTTTAAAAAAAGGGTAAACAGGATGACCTGGCTAATTATAGGCCTGTCACCCTGACACTAATACCGGACAAGACAATGGAGCAGCTGATACAGGACTCGCTTAATAAAGAACTAAAGGAGGATAATGTAATAAATGCAAATCAACAAATAGATCCCGTCAAACTAAACTGATTTTTTTTTATGATTACAAGTTTGGATGATAAAGGTAATAATGTTAATGTAATATACTTAGACTTCTGTAAGGCATTTGACTTGGTAAACAAAAACTGGAGGAGTGGTAAATAATGAAGAGGACAGGTCATTGATTCAGAGTGATCCGATTCACCTGATAAACTAGGAGCAAGCAAACAATTTGCATTTTAATATGGTTAGGAACAAAGAATACAGGAAATTCTTACAGAATGGGGGACTCCACCCTGGGAAGCAGACACTCTGGAAAAGATTTGGCTATCATGGAAGATTATCAACTGAACATGAGCTCCCATTGTGATACTGTGACTAAAAGAGCTAATGCAACCCTAGGATGCATGAACAGGGGAATCTCGATTAAGAGTAGAGAGTTTATTTTAACTCATATTTGGCATGGGTGCAACCACTACTGGAATACTGTGTCCAGTTCTGTGCCAACAAATCAAGAAGGATGTTGATAAACTAGAGAGGGTTCAGAGAAGAGACACGAGAAGGATTAAAGGATTAGAAAGCATGCCTTATAGGCAGGGCTGGCTCCAGGCACCAGCCCAGCAAGCAGGTGCTTGGGGCGGCCAAGGGGAAGGGGTGGCACGTCGGGCTCTTTCGCGGCAATTCGGAGGCGGGTCTCTCTCAGAGGGAAGGACCTGCTGCCGAATTGCCGCCGAAGAAGAAAGCGGCGCGGTGGAGCTGCTGCCGATCGCGGCTTTCCCCCCCCCCCCCCCCCCGCTGCTTGGGGCAGCAAAAACCCTGGAGCCGGCCCTGCTTATAGGCACTCAATCTATTTAGTTTAACAAAGAGAAGGTTATAGGGTGACTTGATTACAGTCTATAAGTACCTACACGAGGAACAAATATTTAATAATGGGCTCTTCAATCTAGCCACGATCCAATTGCTGGAAGTTGAAGCTAGACAAATTCCGACTGGAAATAAAGCATATGTTTTTAACAAGGAGAGTAAATTGTTCCAATGGTGAATTATGAAGGGTTGTGGTAGATTCCCAATCACCTGCAATTTTTAAATCAAGATTGGATGTTTTCCTCAAAGATATGCTCTAGAGTCTAGGAATTATTTTGGGGACGTTCTGTGGCCGGTCATACGCAGGAGGTCAGACAATGATGCCAATGGTCCCTCCTGGCCTTAGAATCTATGAAACAACTCCCAGTAGATCTACAATATAAACTGAATAGTCATAGAAGATTCTATCAAAGTGCCCATTGTGGTAGATTTGGTCAGATAGTTGCCATTCTAACTTCATTTTAATCTCTTCAAACGTCTCCCACTTCAGTCACAAAATGAGATGAAAACATTGGTCTACTTAGATTTAAAAAAAAAAAAAAAAAAAAAACCCCAAACACTCTTTAAACCAAAGTAAAGAAAAAAGTTATTTTGGTTTTTAAAAGAGCAGAACAAGTTTCAAAAGTTTTTTTTTTTGTCTTGAAAGGACATTTATTGAAACGTATGAGGATAAACATTAGCACCAGCATGCAATGACTATGGAAGTAGTGACGGACACTTAAAAATTACAAGGCTAGAAATACAGATGCTTTATGATATCCCAGACCACTGCCACGGCACAGGTAGAGTGGTTGACAGCACATTTTGGTGACTGGAGTTCACAGCCTTTTTAAAGCAAGTTTTCCCCCCTTCCCCCAGTTTTTCAGTTCCTTGGGTGACAGGAATGCCTTCATTTTTTGTACAGTGCCTTGCACATTATCAACACTTAACAAGTAAAAGGAAGTCTGGATGAAAATAATGGAACCCTAATCCAACATCACATTGCTGTGGTGTATAAATAACTTCATATTTGCCTGCTTCAGAGGCTTCACAGGAACAGTTCTAACCAGGAAAAGGTCAAATGTTTTTCCACAAGGGAAAGGGGGAAAATATCTTTTGTAATTAAATGTTGCTTGCTTGTAAACCAGGAGTCTCCAGTTTATAGAAGCTATGAGGGAGAAAGCATATAGGACTTACGGTGAGAGAAATGTTAAACTAAACTGTGCTAACAAACCAAACAGTATTTCAAATCACATTTCTTGAGGCTCAGAGAAACCAATATTTATCTCCAAGCTGACTGATCTGGTCTCTACTTGGAACCATAGAAGTTAAGATAAAAAGCATGCTCCTGTCCACCCCCTCTGACAAAGCAGAATTAATCCAGTGCTGGGTTCAGTCTAGGTTGAATGTGCTTGATATTGCTAGTGAAAGTACTCTTACTTCAAGCAGTTTATGACATTGGGGCATTCAATTACTAAGCAGTTTAACAGACGAGTTTTGCCTAAAGCCCATCATTAGGTTAGTCTATTCAATTTTTTTTTTTAACCAAACAGGAGAGGTATTCAGCATTAGGTCTTTGATTGGATTACATAACATGTTACTGTTAATAACCCTCATTTAAGGGCTGCAGGGAATACCCTTGTGTCTATTAAACATTAACGTTTGTTGCTTTCAAGTACTTATCCTACATAAAAGAAAATTAACTGGAGAGTCAGCTCAATTATAGAATTAAAAGGCAAGACTGGCATAGTCATGCACGGCAGGAAAACAGAGCTAAGGAAGTGTACACTGCTTGGAAGTGAGATTTTTACAAATTAATGTATGAGGGTGACCCAAGCATATTTAAATAATGTTTGATTTATTGCTTTCAAAAGGCTTCCTTTTTGTGTTTTCACCAAACTGGTAATCTATGTAAACAGCAATACTTGAATAATAACAGAAGGCAGTAAAGAAGATCATATAACTGAGTCAAAACAGCTACTCATCACAGGTCTAAAAATATTTCTTCTCTGTAAGCTACAATGTTCTGAGCCTCTGTTTGCCAGAAGCTGGGAATGGGCGACAGGTGATGATTACCTGTTCTGTTCATTCCCTCTGAAGCACCTGGCATTGGCCACTGTCAGAAGACAGGATACCGGGCTAGCTGGACCATTGGTCTGACGCAGTATGGTCGTTCTTATGTCACACAACTTTCCCCTTTACCTTGTGCCTTCTACACTGCACACTTCCCTCACTGTGTGCACACTCCCATTGAACTAGATGTGCACTGATCCATAAGAGGACACCCCATTCTATGGTAATAAATTGGTGTCTTCACAGTTTTCAATAAAGTCCCAAAATGTTTATATGAAATTTTTAGATGGATTTTGGTATCAACCTATTAGAATTAAAACAGAAGAAAGCAATCTTTCCTCCACAACTCTTTTCAAAAGGAATGTGTATCCCTTACTAAACTAAAGTGTCTAGCCTCACATCGTTGGGCAATATGAACACCCATTCAATGACAGCATGCACACATGGAGGAGGGAAGTTATGCTGAACCCCTTAAAGTAAGAGGGAGAGAGTTATATTATGTCAGAGGGTGGATGACTCTTTTAAAAGGAGTTGAGCCTAACCCTACCTGTGACTAATTAGCCACCGCCCAGCTGAGGCTGTGAGGCCAGGATTCAGGTGACAGCTTGTAGATCACCTGGTCCTCATAAAAATCAACAAGTAACTCAGGTTAGCTGGAGAGCTGCAGGGAGTAGGAAGGCTCCTGCGGTAGTCCACAGTTCAGGAGAAGAGCCCATTTTATATAAAACTCTCAGGCAGATGGCCTGCAGAGCATAATCTGCAAGGAACAGGCTAGGAAGGAAAAGGGAACAGACAGGCTCGCCCTGACTCCCAGGCAGATGGCCTACAGAGTGTAATCCTGTAGAGAGTAGATAGGCCCCCGAAGATAACCCTTGGTCAAGTGGAAAAGGACACATTTGATATATTTTCTGTTATTTTGAAGTCCTTGAAGAAAAGGGACTGGAATCCTGTGGCTGAAGTGCTCTTTGATGCATAGGCAGCTGCAGGGTGGTGTGGAGGGTAATCAGAGCTCCAGGTGGGGGGTGGGTGAGAGCTTCTGCCTCTTGGGAGCACTAGGGCTCAGGGCTTTAGACCTTGGGGGAGTGCTGGGACTCAGGGCTTCAGCCCTGCAGCTCTGCTCCTAGTTTCAGACGGGGGGGGGGGGGGGGGGGGGAGGGAAGAGGTTGCATGATGGGGCTGAAACCGGCACTCCCCTCATAGTTAAGCCCTAAGCCCCTACGCCCGCTGCAGATCTGAAGCCAGGAAAGGAGCCGCAGGGCTGAAGCCCCAATCCCCGGTGCTCCCAAGAATCAGAAGCCCTGACCACCACTCCCTGCCTGGAGCCCTGACCCCCCTCCCCCTGCAACCTCAAGCCTCGCCCAAAGCCTAAGGACTAAAGCCCCGAGGCAGTGAAGGGGGTGTGGGTGTGTCCGTCTCCGTCCCCTCCTCCCCCCCCACTGCTGCTGCAGGATTACTTCCGGTTCCACAGGGTGGCCAGTTGACCAGTATGTCTGTAACTCTGATGTTTGTATCTTTGAGGTTCTACTGTACTTTGTCCAAATAAGAAAGCTATTATAGTAAGGTTAACAGAAAACCTTTAAAATGGCCATAATACATTTCAAAGTATATACTTACACATTCGTAGTCTCCATCCTGTGGTACCTTCCAATCAGAGGAATTTTTTGTCTGGCCAGATGCATTCTTCCCAAAGCTATTGATCTGATTCTCCTTTTCTTTTTGTTCAAAATATTCCAGGAATGATGGTTTGGCTGGCTGCATCGTTTCATCCCTCCCTGGAAATATTTAAAAAATGGTAAAACAATGGTCACTTCTGTAAAAATCGGAAACTAGAGCATTTTATATTACACCAAACAGAATCTGTCTCAAGCAATTAGATCACTAATAATAATAATAATACTTGGTGCTGACAAAGTACTATCTATTTGGAAAGCACTAGACAAAAAGCTAATCCTCACGCCATTACTGTGAGAGAAGTATTATCCCTATTTGCCTCTGTTTCCCCATCTGTAAGAGAGGTTAAGAGACCACAAAGCAAGTTGCATCAGAGCCAGAATTAGAAGTCCAGAGGTTCTGATTGTTAGACCTGTGCTGAGTCCATCAGACCAAACTGCTAAGTGACTGAGCCATATGTACTAGAAGCCGCATACAGACTTCAGCCAGCTGGATGCCAGCTTATTTATTAATTACAAAATATGAAAAAAGGATATAAATTAAAGTTCAACAACTAATGAGACCAGAACCAAAATTTGTTTTACAAGTGAGAACATGCTACATTTTCCATTTGACTGTAACAGTACAGAAGGCCAGCTGCCACCACACTCCAAGAAAGCCCCTGTAAGTTCCTTTGTATAAAGGTTACATACCCTGTCCTTGGCTGAAGGCATGGGGAGAGACTATTAATTTTCTAAGGTATGCATGGGGCCGGGGAGAAATGGATTTTAAAATCAACGCTTATTCTATCAGATTATTTTGCAAGGAGATTTCCCTTAGTCAAATACAGGTTCTCCTACTGAGTCACACAAGTGCCTCATCTTTTTGTCATCAAATTTTTCATATTTCAAAAAACTAAGTACATGCCATGCACCTCAAACTCTCCATTACTAAGACCCTCTCAGTTCCATTACACATTCTTTAGAGGAATCAGAATCTAAGTAAAAGGAAAGGCAGGGAGAACACTGTGGACTTATGGAGGACATGATGCAGTAAGAGTCCAGTTTTGCCAAGGAAAAGACCAGATGGGCTGTTTCGTTAGATTGGATTAGAAATAAGGACGGTAACATGCCCTGCCTTCCTTCAGCCACAATTACATTTGGATTGTGGTTTAATGTGAGCTGTGCAGTGGTGCTGGAACTAGAGGTACTGCCGTACCCCTTGGCTTAAAGTATTAACACCACCAAATACATGGTTTCTATCATCAGCACCCCCACTATAAAAATTGTTACAGCACCCCTAGATCCGTGTACATTTAAGCATGAATTTACCCAACCAATCCCCATCACACCTGTTCATCTTATGTCAAAAGTGGAAGTGTGTGGCCATACATTCAATTAGGACACTGATGCGGTTTGAAACACAGATGATATTTGAGGTATAGATGAGATGGGATCTAGGAGGAGCCCAGCCTTCCTCCGTTGAAGGATCATTAGGATGCCATATGGGGGTTATGGATCAGGGGAAAAGAGACAAAGTGAACAGACTGTAGCCTCAAAGCACCTCAGGAAAAAAAAAAAAATCCAGACGATATAAGAACTGTTAGAAGTAACAAAATATTGAAAGTTTCAATGTGGATTCTTGACAATATGAAAGGATATCACTGTCAAATTGAAGACTTACCTGCTAGTGCAATTGGTGCAGTTTCAGATGTTGTCTAATGTGTATTCAAATTTAAATCTAGCTTGTCATGCTGGACATAATGCAGATAATACTTTGTATAGAGTCTCAGCATAAGAATAAAAATATGCTTGTACAGAAGATGTATTGTTGCAGCAAGCTACATCTTAGGATCATGAAAAACTGTATTTACAAAGATTACTCACAGCTAAATGCAATATTGCTTTCATTTATGATAAATTGCTGCATATGGTTTTTGTGCACATTACATATGATTTAGTTCTGTAAGAGCAGGTCAACTAACCTATTTTGAATACCGTTTTCAAAAGGGAATGTTATTTCGTTGTGATAAAAACAGTTTTCTACACAATGCAATAAATCTATCATGTCTAAATACATTTTTAGCCATTACAGAGGTCAAGTCTCTCATATCCATAAAAGCCAGCAACTCATAAATTCACTTCCCCACAACAGTTACCCCAGGTCAAGTGCCAGTATAAATGGCACCAAAATTAGCCAAACATAAGCCAGGTCTAGACTGAGTAGTTAAGGGTACACCATCAAGTGCCATACAAGTGAATAAAGTATAATTGCCAAAACTAATAAAAAATGGGGCTTAAAATACATAAAATAGTCTCTTAAGTGATTTGCCAGATGTCCATCAGACAATCTCTGGCAAAGAGTTTCACATTTAGGAGATATGCAGACATAAGCTTGTCTAAATTTTCCAAGAGACTGTATGCTATTAATTGGTGCTTTATTTTTGATATC
The DNA here is from genome assembly GCF_028017835.1 of Emys orbicularis. Lineage (NCBI taxonomy): Eukaryota > Metazoa > Chordata > Testudines > Emydidae > Emys > Emys orbicularis. The sequence goes on along the minus strand of NC_088694.1, from coordinate 20,254,516 downwards.
TGGAAATCCATACATGTTTAGTCACAGGATATTATTCTTTAAAGTAAAACTAACATATTATGTTGTAGAACTTCATTTCCAGATTTTATCCGATTATTAATAGATATAATGGTTTGAATTCTTGTACCAACTTGATATTTCAAGGACATCTTGTGTGTTTACAGAAGTGTTAAATATAGAGTAAAGTGAACTTCCATAAAGCAATAAGATATTTTAGCATGATCCTTGGCTTCAGATACTGAAAGAGACAAAGGGGTGGCTGAACAAATAGTGTGAAAATATCATTAGAACTCTAGGCATCACTGCATTGGATATCTTGTAGTCTTTCCTGAGCCAGCAAACAGTTGAAGGATGAAAATAAATGCTTACACATCTGCATCATAACAACAGATGTTAAGACAAATTATTTTATTCTACTGCTGGCAATAGTTTCCATTTTTTAAAAGCCTCCTTGTACAGAATGAGATCAACAAAGCCACCTTCAGACAGACTGCATGAAGGTCAGAGTCTGGAAACGTGTTTGCAAAGTTAAGAAATACTGTGCTATTGGGGATAAATTACTGAAGTAGTATAGAAATCTAATTACCACTGCGGTGACAAAACATTTATTTAGAGAGTGAAGATACTCTATGCATACTCATTCTATGCAACTGCGAGATACTGTTAGAAGCAAGAGGCACATTATAAATGTTATAGTCAATGAATACAGAGGAATGTTTTATGCGGTAGAATTTTGTAGAATAGGCATGAACTCATGTTGGACAGTCCAGGACAGTAATCGAAATGAGGTTTAAGGGGCCTAATGTGAGTAATTCCAATTGAGGACAAGTTGAAGGAGGTTGTATGGTTGTATGCTACACTAGTATGGGCATATCCAGCGGAGACCCAAGAGTTATATCAGTAGGATGGCTCTTGACAAAAGATGGCTAATGGGGAGACCAAAGACTCTGTACACAGACCAGATATCAGTGGACTCCAGAGAGACCAATCTGCATGACAGCCTAGAAGGCGGCTACAAGAGTCGCCAACCCCGAATAAGGGAAGTGTCAGGAAAGAAGAGGCAGCAGCATGAACTCATCTGTGTATATACATACACACACTATACTGGGTAATCTGGATTCTTTTTAAAAATCTATATTATAATGAACAGTCAAATTAGTGCTGAGTGGTTTGAAAAAGTCCTTTTTAAATGCTCCTTCACATAGAGTACTACTTGATTTTCATGAGCTTATATACTTACTGAAAGATAATTTTGCTTAGATGTAGTTGCTGTGCTGCAGGGATTAATTCAGAAAGTAACCTTAAAAAAAAAAAAAAAAAAAAAAAAACACCCCTCCCCCTCTTCCCAGAACAGTAAAATTTTATTCTTCACCAACTAACTGTTGCTCACAGTAACATCCGTGGGTAGGTGCAGTCGATCACATCACTAGTTAATTCAGTCATGGAAGGGTCCTTTGGTAACTTCAGTGAAACCAAATTACAAATTTCTAATGTTTAGTCAACTAAATTTTCTTTCCACACAGAAGAGCAACATAAGGATACAAATAAAAGGCAAATGACTACAAGCAGCTTCTGGGTTAAATTTTGATAACTCTACAATAGTTAAAAGAAAACATGGACTGTACTTCTCATCCACATTATACCGGACACCAGTAGCCATGAAGTCAGCTGTGTCCTTTGAGGGACACAATAACCTTCAGCCTATAATGGCCACCAATTAAGTACATTTGTACAGGATATATTTTTAACCTTAAATATTGATTTACTGGAATAATTTATTAAACTGATTAAGATGTAGATTTACTAATTGACAAGGAAATGATGAACGGAAAAAGACTGTAAAATGACAAATCTAGCACAGCTCTGGGGATTTTTATAAGTTTTAATTGCTACTAGAATTTCAGAGTCAGGTTGCTTATTTAGCAAGATTGACAGAAATGCTCCTTGAGAAGGAAAGACAATACACCAAATCAATGTCATTCTGGCATGCTAGATTTATTTTTATAATCCTGACTTACATCAGTACCAGCTTTGCAGAAAGGTCATCTGCTATTAATTCAATACAAAGTTCACCTGTTTAATTCCGTTTAAGGTTTTGATAGAAACCAAAGAAGAAACTAAAAACTAAGTCTGGTTCTGTAAAGAAGGGTGTCAGATACTGGCCACTGCTGGAGAAAGACACCAGACTAGATGGGTCTGTTAATTTATGCCAAGTAGACATTTCCTAGTATTACAGGGTGGTATCAAAATATTAATGTTTAACGGAAGTAAAAGTGCAGAGAGAGATAGAGAATCGCTACTGGTTATACTGTGGGCATTATGCATGTCAGACTGGAATAACTTCTTATGTAAGCATGTACTTAGGACCTTTAAAAAAAAAAAGCCTCTTATGGAGATGAATCAATATAGCTCCTCTGGATCTGTTAATGTTCCATCATTTAAATATATAGTCATCATTTTAGGAGCCATATTAATTACAAAATGGAACACAACAGCTCTGTTGGAGCCTTTCCAGTCTATTACATGTTTAGGATATTTATTTAGCACCGTAAGTGCTCATAGCACATTATTGTAAAGTGTGCCAAATGAAGAATAAAGATCAGAATCCCTACCCAAAAAGAACTCTGAAAAAAAGAAAACGCTCAAATGTGCTGTTGGTATAATAATTTCTTTGAAAATTGAGAAATATTAATGTTTAAAATCTATTTTGGGACAGATGTTAAAACAGAACAGTGAAATGTCACTGCCATGGCTGCTCAGGTGAAAGGAAGATCACAAAGCATGTATGGCAAGTCCCTCCCCTCACACCCAAAGGCGTGAATTCCAAAGCAGTGCTATCCCAAGTACTCCATATTAACATTAATTTCAGAATTACTGTTAAATATAGCCTTGTGTCCGGTAAATAGCCACTGCTTTGAATCTTCATTAGTATTGCCCAATAAACTCTAATAGCATTTGGACTTTATGGATGGGATTTTCCAAAACCAAAAGACTTCAATGGGAGTAGAAATAGGACAAGGTAGAATGCTTTTGAAAATTCCACCCTATTATTCAAGCAAGTTTGCTGAGTAGTAAAACTATGAACATAACAAGAATGTTTCTCTCCTACTAAAATAAATGGGAAATAGAAACCAATGCAACAGAATAAAAAAATCCTTGTTTTACTATTTCCCCCTCTTTATAGTTATTCCCCCCCATCACCGAAAGCAAGTTCCAGAGCTGTTATTGGCTATGATAGAAGTACACACATTCCTTCAAGACCACATAACCTCTTGCGTGTTCTTTAAATCTGTGTTCTGTTTTAAAGAGACCTATGCCTGAAGCATGTAGATGTTCCTCATTCCAAATCAGATCCGGGGAAACTGCATTGCAAGTACATTAAAATTTTAAAATTAAATGTTTAACCTGCAGCCCTGCCAGTTTGCTAATGAACATGTTCATATACAGAACCATAATTCTATCTAAAACCATAAAATGTTGGCTTATGAAGTTAGCAATATTATATTAGAGAAGTTAGATATTGAGCATGTGTATATTTTCCTGATAGGAAGACTAAAGTTTATCAAAACAAAAATTTGGTTCTTTCCTCTAAACTTAATAGAAAGGTTTTCAATTAAAAATGTTGAAGATAAAAACTAGCTATTTCGTTTTAAACATTACCATGAAGTGCTGAAAGCCCAAATGCACAAACGTTGCACTCGTGCATAAACTGCCAGGACATGAATTGTTGTTGTTAAGTCAGACAGTATTTTTTGGTGACAAATGATATCACCAGTGGTTAATTAATTAGACTACAAACTTCTATATGAGGAACCTATCAAAATAGGATTATCTTGGAGTTTTCCCACCAACTACACACAGGTAAGTGCTTTGAAATCCTTGGATAAAAGATTGTAAATGCAAAATATTTTTGTTGTACTCTGTCTTTCATCATGGCTTAGCCTTGTTGTAACAAACTATTTGATATGCCTATGCACTGAGAATGAGAAAAAGTTTGACAAAATCTGAGTAGCTGGGCACACTTTCTGCAATTACATACTAGAGTACTAGGAAAGAACTTGACTGACTTTGTTAGACTTTAGTTTGCTCATGGTCCTAGTAAGCTGCAATATCTAGACAAGCTACTAGCGGACTACAATTAAGTTCCAGAGAGTGCATGCATTTGTGACAATGGGGTATAGGGTGCATGTAGGAGGAGCATGTACACCAAGGACTCTGGAAATAACTTATTTGTTTTGTAGTAGCATGCAGAGACCCAAAATAAGGATCATGGTGCTACACATCCAGGAATACAGAGTCCCTGTATAGAAAAGCTCCTGATCAAACTTTCAAGGATGTATCAAGTGACGTTAGTTTTAACTTTAAAAATCAGAAAAGCCATTGCTGTCTTTTATAGTTTAACTCAAAGGTCTAAGCTAAGCATTTAACAATATAGTGCCCAATGATTCCATACAATAAATGCCGAATATGCAAATTTCAAATGGAATTTGTAGTTCTGTTTGCATCAAGCTTTTCCTCAGAGAACCATAACTGAAGTTTAAAACAACAAGGAGTCCGGTGGCACCTTAAAGACTAACAGATTTGGGCATAAGCTTTAATGGGTAAAAAACCCACTTCTTCAGATGCATGGAGTAAAAATTACAGATGCAGGCATTATTATACTGACACATGAAGAGAAGGGAGTTATCTCACAAATGGAGAACCAGTGTTAACAGGGCCCATTCAATTAAAGGTTTGTTTTTGTGGATACAGACTAACCCGGCTACCCCCAATACCTGAAGTTTAAAAGCCACTCGGGATAATTTGTACAGAAACTAATAAAGATTAACAGAACTGCATCATTTCATACAGCATAGCAGAAAGAGGTAAATTTATTCAACTACAGCAAAAAGTATTCCACCATTAATTAATTTCCTACCCTTTAGTAACATGAACTGGAATTCACCCACATGAAGCGCAAGGCACGCATTTCACAACTCCTTAAATTTACACTGATAAGTCTTCCCACGACTATGAGGAACTTTTTCTCAATCCCAAATGAAATCTAAACCATGCCTGGTGGGTCCTGCCACCACTGCAAAGCAACAGAGGACCATTACAATTAATTGAAAGCATCCAAACTAATTTATTTTGTAAACTATTGAGTATCTTATATTCATTCAAAGAAAGAATATTTTATGTGTCATTAAGAATAAAAAGTCTATGGTACATGTGATAGAGGAATCTTTCTATAAAATGAGAAAAGGCTCTGTGCATTTTCTGTGATGCAAGAAAGCTAGTTAAACTGACGACTACCCTTTTTGACATGTTCTTTTACTATGTTTTATAAAGAACTATGACAATATTGTACTAGCCCACAAGCAAATGAAGGGACAGAGGCTGCTTTCCTCCTCATCCATCACCACAGGATTTTCTGACAGGGAATTCTTCTCTCTCAGCTTGTTTGCTTTAGTCATTGGACTAAATACATGAAGGTATTGGCATTGGAGACAAAAGCAGAAAAAGGGGAAACAGTGACAAGTTCTGATTGGATAACTCATTCCTAGCCCATATCATAACCTTACCCAGAAGCAACTTTACTTGGATGTGTTGCAATCTCTCATATCCAGGGTCTCGCACACAACAATCTAAGAATTCTGATTGGTATAAAGCTGAATGAGAATACAGACGTGTCAACAACTCCATTTTTTAATGTCTCTACTTGTTTGTGGCCATAAAAACTTACTAATGCTTAAGACAGAAGCTGATATGCATACACCACATTGTTTGCTGTTTTTTTGGGAGAAAGAGCCTCAATAGCATAAGTAATGGCTGGTAAGAAGAATTCCGACTTAGAAGTGGCACTCTTTGATCAAAGAAGTTTTAAAATTTTATTTGAGAAACTATTTGTTCTCAGGAGGAGGACATTTCCTGCACAGTTTATTCTGGTCCTCACAGGAAATAAACTCCTAATTATTCTTATAGGAGACAGGTAGGTCAGAGCTAGCCGGCAGATGAGATTTACTATTTTGTGATAAAGTTGTGTCGAATTATAAATGATTCAACTCTTTCCTCTACATCTTTCAAGATACTGTTGTGGTATATGGCCCACTGTATGCTACTCAGTACTCCATTACTCATGCTCCCCATCTTGATCAAGCCATTGCTCGTGTCCAGAAAACTTCTCCCAGTTTCTATCACTAGCATTCATAGGTACACTAGCACAAGTATACTTTCTTACACAGTACTGTAAAAGCAATAAAGGCACTCAAACGTATACTTCTAAGATTGCAACATTAAACATCTATACGTCTGCTTCTAATTTCAGAATGCTGGATGGAATTTATGTTCATGTAGTATCGGCTTTATTAATGGTGAGGCCATGTACAAGATTCAGCATGCAAAGAACTGAAAGTGGATAAGTGTGTAGCTCAGACTCCAATTGTAATCCATTTTAAAAAACGTAATCTGTTGGGTAATGCCTTCAGATTCTCAACGTGTTTTAGAAGACGTCATTACCCTACTGTTAAAAAACACACCACTTTCTTGTCAGCACCAAAATGGCAGTATATGTACTCCCACTGCTAGTCTACATGACTGCACTCACAGCTACATGACATGATATTCCTGTTGCACAGATGGGAAGTAAACAAAAAGCAGTCATCTTCACCAGAAGTACTGCTAAGATGAAGGTGAAAAGCAATACAGAATATAACTAGCACAGGGAAACATGCCCAGTACTGGAAGAAAGTTCTCATTTGTGGACATTTATATTCACCATGCATCAACAGCAGCAGTGTAATGCTACAGAAGAGGAAGGAAGTGTTTAGTCAATTTAGGTATTTATACAATGCTCATCATAGTATCTGAGGACATATTGCTAATAATGCTTTATGTCCCAATTACTTTTAAATGGTCCAATTCATTTTAGATATAAAGCTATACCACTGAAGATGCTGAATAACCTAATACATGAACCGGAGGTAGTGTTATGGAAAGTCATCTTCTGAAGAATAGCAGAAAAAGGCCAATGACATACTTCTGCAATAACCACATCATCCATTTCAATACCAGGCAACTAAACAACTTCAGATACCGACTGTCATTAAACCACCTAGAGCTGCCTCATAAGTATAGATAAATAATGCGTTATTCATTTGCAACAATAACAGAGTGTAACACCTAGTGGATGCCTTCTAAGCCACCCACATTTAATTATGCTGTGCATTTTAAATTACTGTTTTTACAGAGAAAAGTCATTACTTTACATGAAAAATTAGACTTCTAACTAATGAAAGGTCTATTGAATGTTGGCACTTAAATGTTTTACTTTAGCTAAAGTTAAAATATCAATATCTTGTACATTTAACACAAGACTACCAAGACTAACATGTTCAGATGCCTCTTCTCACCTAAAAAAAATTGCAGAGCGCACACACTCAGACACACACACACACACACACACACACACACACACACACACCACTTTCACTCATTAATGAAATGCTGCCATCTCTAGGATGGAAGGTGGCTTCTTAACAGAGCACAATCATTTGCCAGCTTAGCAATAGGAAGAGATTTCAAATGTAATTGGAAATTCCAGCTGAATTCATGTAATCATTGGATTTGGAATCTAGCTAAAACAGGCTAATGCACCTACTCTGAGGAGTGCCAGAGGATCTTTAACGATCACAAACGGAGGCATATTTTACATCATATCCAAATGACAAAGGGTATGGTGCTATCAGAGCTGCTAATGCCACGCTGCTGCATTTGTATGCTACAATAAAGAGCCTCACTCATGTGTATACAAAAAAACCTCATACACAAGACACCCCTTGGGACCCTCCAGTTCCATCGTATGTTTTGTTTGGTGCTTACATGCAACAGCGACAGGCCCTTTTAAGAAAGACAGGGCAGGTTTAAGTACTGACCAAGCCAGTTCTTACTTCACTTATGAGATCCGATTATAGCCCAAGAAGGCAGTATAGTTATCTTACCTGCCACATCAGGTATGCTTCTACTCTTTAGTTCTAAAAGATCCAAGGTATCAGTTTTCCTCATCTCAAGTGCTACCCATTCTATGGGCAAGTAATAAAAGCAAGATGTGGATAAGACAAGATTTTCAGTAGTGTCCACCAGCACTATGAATACTAGCAAATAGCAGGAAATAGGTCTACTAACACACACACACACACAAATAGGCTGGGAGATAAGAGAAGAAATTTTAATAACTAAATACAAACACTTATCAATTGCATGAATATTAGTGAAATTTATCTTTAAAGAGGAAATACCAACTTTTTCCCCCCCACTAGCAATCTGAGCTCATGGCTGGCTGAAGTGTAGTTTAACAAGAAAGGACAATAAAAAGATTTGTTGTGGGTATACTGAAAATAATTATTCTGGTCTCTGAGCAGAACAAGAGTTCCTAATATTACAAATGAGTGCCCTTCCTTAGTGATTCAGAAGGCTAGCTTTTAAAGGTTAATATTAAAGGTTTTTCCAAAGCAGTTAAACTCATATCAAGTAAGCGGTTAACAATGGATTTACAACAAAAAAAGATGTGTAGCAGTGCAGTTTAAAGAGTTGCAGTTCTCAGAAAAATCGAAGACTCAAGGGTTAGTGCACAACAGACTAGGACAGGGGTAGGCAACCTACGGCACGGGTGCCAAAGGCGGCACGCAAGCTGATTTTCAGTGGCACTCACACTGCCTGGGTCCTGGCCACTGGTCCAGGGAGCTCTGCATTTTAATTTAATTTTAAATGAAGCTTCTTAAACATTTTAAAAACCTTATTTACTTTACATACAACAATAGTTTCATTATATATTATAGATTTATAGAAAAAGACCTTCTAAAAAATGTTAAAATGTATTACTGGCACGCGAAACCTTTAATTAGAGTGAATAAATGAAGACTTGGTACACCACTTCTGAAAGGTTGCCGACGCCTGGACTAGGATATCTAGTGACCTGTTTGTTTGGGGGGGGGGGGGGGGGGAAGAGGGAAGGAGGTTGCTTTTTGCAAATATGTTTGAATATTTTGTTTTGAGTATCTCTTTGGAAAAACAAAACCAAACAATTGCAAAATATTTAAGCAGCCAAAATTAGTACATGATGGATTTTGGTACTTCTGTATATTACATAACAAGTACACTTTAAATCTAGTATATTTAAGTGATCAAATCCTAAAAAAACAAACCAATTCATTTAAGAATAGAAGGTATGGCTCTCTGAAAGTTTCATCACATATCTTATGAGTTGCTAGAGGAAACTGTTTCCCAGAATTTCCACAGAAATCCTAGTCTGAAATATGACATTTCAATGTCTCAGACCCTTTTTCATTTAAAAGGCAGGTTTTTTGTTTTGTTTCTTTTAAATGGTACAAGACAGCAAAAAAAAAGGGGGGGGGGGGAGGGCGAGAACCAGTTTTGATGCAATTTTGCAGTTACTCAAAAATATAAGCACCCAGGAGTTTCAGGCTCCTAGAAAGATTCTACTCTACCACCACTGCTATGTAAAAGAATTTAGATCTTCGTACTGTATTCACCTGAACACTCTTTACCATGAATTGCTATACCAGTTATCATTTGAAAGATAGATCACTTAATATATGAATTAATGAAAATTCTCCTATTCCAATGCATTAAAAATACCATTATTTCACCTATTTAAGATTTTAAAAAATCCTTCCTCAAAAGAGTTCTGCTGCTGGTTTGATGACTTTTTACAGCTCAATCAATTTAACTGAACATCAAGAGAACATTAACATGGAAATAAGTCGGAAAAAAAAATGGAGCATTTGAGGCAATTCACAGGAAAGGCATTTGCAAACTCCTAAGAGACTGCTGCCTAGCCATCTCCCCAAGAAACAGTTATACAAAGGAATATTAATGTGGACAGTGCACTGGGCTGCACTTAGGAATTCAATATTATTCTATTGGAGGAGGTGGAGAGGAAAGGAAAAGGAGCTTAAGCTAAATTTTAACCTGATATGGTAATTTTCCAAATGATTAAATCAATAAACCAACTGTGTTGAAGACAAAAAAAAAAAAATTAAGTAGGTACTCCTTTGACAGCAAGAGCAAAAATGTTGAATGAAACCAAGCAGCTCTGGGTCCTCTTGAAATTATGGCATTAAATGTACATGTACATGAAAGTAGTGTGCACAAGAGTGACGTTGCCACAGCACTTGCACCGGGAACCTCAAATTCATTCCTCAGAGTGAGGAAGTCGTCTGACACTTCCAAGTGTTTGGAAGATGAGCTTCCAATTCAAACAGCATCTGCCAGCAGCCTGTTCTGGAGCTCCCTCTTCTGGTTAGATGCTAAGAAATATCCAACAACTGCAGTAGCCATTGTAGGATGTCCCGAACCACAAAATAAATGCTGGTTTTAAAGTTGGGTGTTTCATCTGTAAAAGTAAAATTAACACGTGCATCTTCTATATTGAGAGTAACTGGAGGACAGAACTATTTACCTTCAGTTTGTAAGGACCACAAAGTTTTGAGGAGGCGATGTAAGTGAAAGTAAGTGAACTGAAGGAGGCCAAAAATGAAGGGGTTTAGCATTGTCCAACTTTGTGAGTTAATGTATCAATTACATCAACAAGCAATTCCCTCTCCCATCCAAGTTTAAACAGAATTTTGGTAGCATTCTTCCCTTAGTGTGAAGTTAGTGAATAGTTAAAAAGTGATAGCAGAGGTTTGGGGAAATACTCAAAAGTGAAAGAATGATCATAGGCTTTTTTCTTATAACAAAAACCCTTTAGATTTCTGCTCCCTTTAAAACTTGAGAAGCCATATTACTCAGATTCTTTAAAAGGACAAACTCAATATGTTTTCTGTTTGTGAACAACTGGTATTCTCAACTTAAATAGCCCTTGCCCCCATCCTCTTGGGGCAGCCATTTAAATTATAGTAAACTACTGTACATAGATGCCTGATTTGCCATCTCTCTCCTTGTCACAAACTATTATCCTGTTTCATTCATGCTAACACCGAAATGCAAGTCAGCTTTGATAACTCAGTTTCCTTTCTTCCCATTGTTATAAAAGCAGACTTCCCCCATTACTTATGGCTAATCAATATTTGCCAAAGTTTGAAATTTCAGCAGAAAAGCCAGAGTTTGCAGAGCTCTATATCAATTTGTAATGTGCTCCCTCTTCTGTTAGAAAAAACTGTCTTCACCGAGAGAAGATGGTGAGTCTAAAAAGCCATCAAGTGTAGGGTTACCATATTTCAGCAAGCAAAAAAGAGGACGGGAGGAGCCGCACCCTAGCCCCGCCCCGCCCCCATCCTGCCCTAGCCCCGCCCCTCCCACTTCCCACCCCCCTCAGAACCCCCAACCCTCCCCCCACTCCTTGTCCCCTGACTGCCCCCTCCTGAGACCCTCCCCCCATCCTAACTGGCCCCCTAGGATCCTACCCCCTACCTGTACCCTGACTGCCCCAACCCTTATCCACACCTCCACCCCCAGACAGACCCCTGGGACTCCCATGCCCCATCCAACCACTCCCCACCCCCTGACAGCCCCCCCCCCAGAACTCCCGACCCATCTAAACCCCTCTGCTCCCTGTCCCCTGACTGCTCCGATCCCTCTCCCCACTCCTGCCCCCTGACAGCCCCCCCCCCCAGAACTCCCAAACACCACCCCCGCTCCTTGTCCCCTGACTGCCCCCTCCTGGGTCCCCTGCTCCTAACTGCCCTCCAGAACCCCACCCTCTACCTAAGCCTCCCTGTTCCTTATCCCCTAACTGCCCCCTCCTAAGACCTCCCCACCCTAACTGCCCCCCAGGACCCTACCCCCTACCTGTACCTTGACTGCCCAAAACCTTATCCACCCCCCCAGAAAGCCCCCCCCCGAACTCCCGACCCCCCCCCCCGTCTCTTGACTGCCCCCTCCAAAACCTCCCTGCCCCTTCTCCGACCCCCTGGCTCCCTTGTTGTTGGCCTTCGCCTAACGTCTCTGTGAACTTGCTCAGGAACGGCCTGAGCCGTTCGTCCCGGCACGCTGGGTAGCAGTGGAGGAGGAGCGGGGGAGGAGCTCCAGACTGCCGGAGGCGATCTGCGAATGCAGGGAGGGAGGGAGTGATCTCTGCTGCAGGGGAAGCGAAGGAGGGGCTCTCTTTGGCTGTCGGAGCCCCATGTAAGTGGCACCATCTGGCCGGCTGCCCTGTTAGCCGCGCGTGCTCTGCATGGGGGGGGGGGTTAGCCGCGCGTGCTCTGCATGGGGGGGGGGGGGAGAAGAGTCCGGTCAATCTGTGAGGAGTAGAGAAGCGTATAGCCTCCTGCAGAGTCAAACTTTACCCATCATTTTAAACTCTGCATCCTTCAATGAGATGTAAATGCTGGGTAACTATTTTGTGTGTGCCCGGCTGTACACCAGGCGTTCAAGACACTTGCTGTCTTACAAACATACCCCTTTATCTCAGGCATCAGCTCCAAAAGAGACTTGCCATTTTCAGATGTTAGACAACAGCAAGGTCATCTTAAGGCAGTGGTCCCCAATGCGGTGCACGCGGGCACCATGGCGCCCGCAGGGGCATTTATGTGCGCCCGCCTAGTGCCCAGCAAGGGAGAGAAGCCGCAGCCCCGCGCCTGATAGGGACAAAGAACTCCGGGGCTGCAGGCACTGGTGTTCTCTGTCCTCGCGGCTTCTCTGGATTCATATATTATGTAATATTAAATATGATGTTTTTCGTATTATTTAATGTACAAATACAAAATAAGCCTTGAAAAATTGTTGGCGCCCGCCACACTCTTCTGAAAACGTGAATGTGCTACTGGCCACAAAAAGGTTGGGGACCACTGTATTAAGGCATCAAAGGATTTTTGGACTAATCCTGCAAAGGATTTTTAATTCCCCTCAAACTCTGAAAAATCCTAGCTAGAATGAGACCAGGTTTCTCCTGGAATTCTGGGGGAAATGAACCCAATTTATTCCATGTACCCATCTTTTAAGACTGCAAAATTGCTTAAACTAATCAAATATACTCTATGCTAAATGAGTATATGAAGGATTTTTACTCACACCTTTTATCCTTGGACAAGCGTTAACACTGTCCCTCTGTTCATCACTGGATTCTCTATAGCCTGAGTGATAAGAGCTAGGTTATCACTAATACTTGAACAGCCTCCTAAATACTAAAGCATTTAAGCTACGCATGGATTCACTTCCCAGTTTTGGATACATTTTATAGTCTATGTCCCAAGGTCACTGTATCATCTACATTTCTTTCATGCAAATACTCCACGTGTAAACCTTTTCAACTAGGAGTCATTTCTAGTATGGCTAGTGCTAATCTTGTCTTGCAGTCTTGTTGTTTCCTGTTTGCTGAGACTAACATTTGATGAAACCAGTAGAGAGAGCACTGCCTGCCACATGTAACAAAGCACTTCACTTTTCCCAGAGAGGCATTTTAGGCCAGAAATGAGGGCTCAGCTGTTGAAAGGCAAAGGTTGTGTGGTAAGGAAGAACTTCCAGCAGATCACCCGGACTAATGAAACCAGTCTATAGCTTAGCTTAAGTGAAGCTGCTGCTAAGAGATACAGTTCTCCAAACAGGTACTTCATATGCTGACCAAGGTTTTTCCAATTGTGGTGAAATAAGACAGATCAGCTGATGAACCTCTCAAAACTAAACAAATCAGATAGACTCCCAAATTGGTTAAAATGCAGTGTTATAGGTTAAATAGTAGCAGTCAAAATCACTCAAACTAGAGGGAGTAGCTATTGAAGAACAGTAAGGAAGGGAGTGCTGGACCGCATGTCCCCGTCACAATTGTTGGAGTTGGAGCTGCACCACCTGTTTCCCCACGCAAGTTTACCAGGGCAAACTAAAATTCAGTAAAGTTGACAGTGGGTCCACCACATCATGCCTAATTATTTGTAAAAGTTTCAGCCTCCAGCACCAGCTATGCCACATGGATTATATACACTATAGTTAAATTTTCTACAAAATGTCTGCATCCAGATAACATGCAACAGAGAGAGAAGAGGTAAATTAAGAATGACAACACAACCAGAGGACTGAAGTATAGGTCCTGCAGCAACCAAGTTTATGGTTTGATGCTCCACACTACTGTCTGGATCACAACTGATTCCATAGTAAATAGACCTCCAGCATTTTTAATGGTAAATACGCACATTACTGTCATGAATAAGTGACAATGAGTCACAAGACATTTGAGTGTTACAAAGGCGATTCCATTTTGAACAAATCTCATCACGCCTATTGAAAGAGGAGGACATTTCCCCAGAACACTTGTATCAGTGTTATTTAACTGAAACCCACTGTACCTGCTGCTCACGCAGCATGCAGTAGCCGCCTCCTAAGAACTGACTGGCACAAATATAAGTCACACCAATTAGTCAGATTCCATTATCTAGTTCATCTTTAAAGCCACAAGCAGGCTTGGACCTGTTCCTTCAAGGACTGACTTGCCACTCCCCAGAATGTTTACTATGCTTAGCAAGCGTTTTCCAGCTGATGGAGCCCAGGTCTCTACTTGGGTCATGAAAATCCCACAATAACAGGGAAAACTTTCACAGGTCAGGCTGAGGCTGAATCTCCCCAACTCCTGATTATACTGAAAGAGGTGCACGTTTGAACCAGCATTTCTCCAAACCATCATGTTTTAAATACAATCATAGAAGAAATTAACCATTAGTCTGTACCACCATATCAGCTTAAAAGGTAAGCCTTAAAAGACTACCACATCTTACTGCTTTACATCATTAAGATGTAGCCTTTCCTCTCCAATCCCTCAGCTAAATCTCCCCATCCAGATCCACATCTTGCATCTCAATTATTGCAACCACCTCCTTTCCAGCCTAGGTCAATGCAAACTTGCCCCACTTATACCCACAGAAAAAGTCAATGCAAAGGTAGTTTTCCTGGTTTGTTGCTTCTCCTACATCACATATACCTCTTTGCTCCTGTCCACTGGCTCTCCCTGCTGAAACACAAGCTACCCATCTTTACTTAAGGCCCTTATGACCTATTCCCATACTACCTGTCATTCCGTACACTATTGAGGTACAGACCCCCACCTCTGCTCTTCCATCAATGCCAATCTTCATTGCTTATTTTTTAGATTTAAAAAAAAAAAGTACTGTTGCACTTTCTCCCATGTCACCTCAATGCCAGGGAGGAACTTCCTGTAAACATCTGCAAAGCCACTGCATTGTCCCTCCTTAAATCTCTCCTCTGCCATGATGCCTACAAAAAACACCATCTCACCCCTACCCTCCCAGACAGTGCTAGACAGCTGGTGTGCTGTGACCGCTACTTGTCACGGTGACCGCTACTTGTCACGGTGACCTGTTTTGTTGTTACCTTGTGTTCTCCCTGTAAGCTATATACACCGGTTGTCTCATTTTATACTCAGATTGAAAGCTCTTCAGGGCAGGCATCATCTTTTTGTTCAGTGTTGGCCCAACCCAAGGCACAATCACAATACAAATAGCCAATACTACTTTACTTTTTAGAAGTAAAATCTCTCTAATAAAAATGCTTGCATCTACTGAGTGGAACCATGACAACAGAGAGCATCTAGTAACTTCAGACAGCACATCTCCTTAGAAACAGGAAGTGAGGCAGACATGCCATAATAGAAAAACTATTAACTGAATTCAAAATTAGAAAACCCAGATTGGGGTTTAACTGGTAATTTATAATTATTTTGTATGTTTTGTCAAGGGAAGTTAGAGCAACACTAAGAGTATCTACAATAAATAGTATAGTGAAAGTACATACATTACCATAAAACTAATATCGTCCATTGGCAGAGCAGCTTGCTGAAAGCTATTACTCACTTTTAATTAAAACATCCTTAGCTGCCATACATAAGACATTTATTGTAATAATCGTAACTTTCCATTACATTTAGCTTTCTCCCTTCTGCTGACATTTCATCCTACTATGGCCTCATTGTACTTTTTGACCACATACATTAATGTGTTTTTCCGCACTTCAATTTTTGTATTTTAATCTCTGTGTGAATTAGGGACTATATAATCATTAAAAATGAGTTCTTACTCTTCATGGTCCCCTCTTCTTCCTCTTCTTCCGTATTTATTACCATTGTACCCAGCTGGGATTCCAGCGTTCCATCATGTTCTATCATGGTATTGGCTCCATCACTCATTGTACTGGCAGCTCTTATAGTACCAGTCTCATCTCCACTTGTCCGGACCATGGTACCTGAATCTGTTTCATCTTCTTCCTGTAGGAGGATGCAAGACATGCATTTACTGATCAAAGTAATCTTATTAAGAGTGGCAACATTCAAAGGGAATTGGTACCAACTTCCAATATTTCTTTGGTATCAGAGTCTTACAAAAATTTTGTAAAGTCAGCAAGATGTAACAAATTATGCCTTTTCTTCTCTCCTTCCTATTCCTAAATGGGTAATGAAAGATCTTCTCCATTCCTTTTCCTCTAGCTTTATCTATTGTTAGAAATATGCTGGGACTGAAGTCTTCCACTTAACTACAGAAGAGAGATATTAGCAGTACAAGCGTCCCAACACAGCCAGCTGGCATCTGAGCCCTGACCCAGTGGCCTATCACTAGGAGTAATTAAGTTGCAATACTCATTCAGCCCTTACTATTTCTAAGGGCAGGTCTACACTATGGGGTTAAGTCGACCTAAGTTACGCAACTCCAGCTACGTGAACTTAGGTCGACTTATTGTGGTGTCTATACCATGCTGGGTCGATGGGAGAAACTCTCCCATCGACTTACCTTATACTTCTCATTCCGGTGGAGTACCGGAGTCGATGGGGGAGCGATCGGTGGTCAAGTTAGCAGGTCTTCACTAGACCCGCTAAATCGACCCCCAGTGGATCGATTGCCACAGCGTCGATCCACAGTAAGTGGAGACAAGCCCTAAGGTTGCCAGATATGATCGTTGAACTAAAACCCCATTCTGAAATGATCTAGAGATCACTGAACAGTTATTAGATGGCAGCAGTATTCAGTCTATAGTGTGTATGTGCATGCTAAAGCTCAAAAGAGATAATGCCAGAGAATATTTTTTTCCATTTGTTACCACACATTAACATTGTGACAGATATTGCAATCCCATGCAGTATCTTTGGGAGAACATACTGTATGATTGGTCATGTATCATTGTGGGCCAGGGACTGTACACAACTCCAGAGGGAGGGAGGGAGGGTTGCACAGCTTCACCAGGAACTAAAAATAGTGGGGGGTGATTAAAGTGAATCACTCAGATTGTAAACACTAAAGAGGTACCAACCCTGAGGAGGCTTGCACATACTAGTTCAAAAGTGGGCACTCCAGAGGCCAACAGACAAAGAAAGAGCTTTTGGTATAAAAACACTGCATTTAAACTGACTCTCGGCCTTCTCTCTGATCCAGCAAATGGACAGGACCTTCTGAGCACGGGGGATCCCAACCCTTGTAGAAAGTCTGCAAAAACATGGGGCCCTGCTAAAACAGAAAGACTGATGGGTGACCTCTGGTAAGCTCTGAGCACGTGTATAAACTTCTGTTTTCTCTGTAATGCCTTTACCTTAAGAATAAAGGTGGTTGCTTAGAAAGAGCTGTGTGGTAACTTGCAACTGCTGGCAATATGCTGTTCATAGCCCTCGGAGAGAAAGCAACACTCAGGCACTGGCCTTTAGGCAGGCTGGCTTGCTGGGTATATCACAGTATAAGGCCGGGAGCTGTACAGCTTTAAAGCCACTGGTCAGAAGGGAGCACGACAAGGACAAATTGCTTCAATTTTTCCAATAGCAAGGAGGCAGAAGTGGGCATGTACAGCCTTGTGCTCAGTGTGGCTCGTAGCACATGTTCCAAGCAGTTGTGGTGCCAACTACTGTTCCTTGCATAAAACTGGTCACCAAATCCAGTCCCGTCCCCAAACTACTGCTCCAACACAATGCCTGCCAAGTGCTATGAGCTGCACTAAGCAAGAGACAAGTGCATGCAGATGCCCGCTTCTACCTCCCTGCTGCTGGAAAAAATTGCAGCAGTTTGGTGGGGGAGCTGGAGGGGAGGACTCAGCAGCCATGCATATTCTGTGGGGAAAAAAATAAATCAATACTTGACACTGCCATGAATTACATAAAAATCATCCATGATGTTCACAGGTCATTTGTTATAAGTGGTAAGCCCCCAGTTGCTTTGTATATGTGATTGTGGTCTTTGTGATCTGAGCTAGTGTCACAGGGCTAATGTGCATACTTCTCACAGAGCTACAATACAAGGTCTCACCACTGTCAATATGTGGTAGCGCACCCTGCCCTCCTCCAGTGCCTCCATGTCTGAGGCCTCTGTCCCACTAAGGGTGCCGGTAGTTCACAGCCAAACCCCCTGAACACCAAACCAAGAAGACTGGGAAAAGGATGAACTACAAAAGTTAATGGGGGGGGAGGGAGGGGGGAGTGAAGTTTTACTGCAGGTGGGCAATAAACTCCCCATCCAGCACTGTGAGAAGCTGCAGCAGAAAACCTACAGTGCCATGGAAGCTCTTGGTAACTCTTTCCCTCTAGCAGCAGTAATGTGGCAGGGCAGAGAGGCCACAGGAAAACATTTACACTAGAGGAATCTCTCCACCTCCAACTATCTGGCACCAGCTGTCAGTGATGCTATCACAATTCAGGCATATAAGCAGCTGCACATACCTTAAAGTCAATATCATGGTGACACCGTGAGTAAAGATTACTTCCATCCCAAAGCACAATGCAGCCCTAACGTCACAGTGAGGAAACACTGCATTTAACATGCCTATATTTCACTGCAAATCATGCTATTCAAATCTAGCTTCAGAAGAGGCTTGCGCTATTGAATGGCCGTCTGTTGTCCATTTTATTCAGTCAGGTTGAAACTGACGGAGCATGCTTCAAGTTGGCTTTTGACATGCTTTTGAAAAAACCACCACTCACACAACAACACTTATTCAAAAGTCAAAACGTAGCATATGAACAAGCAATTACTTGGTCTGCAACTCTGGAATCTCACTCCCTCAACTGAAAAAAAGCACAGAACTCAAGCTCACAGCACTACACCATCAAAGAAGTCTAAGCACACATCCCCTCACCTTAAATTTGTGTCTGTTTCTATTGTACAGTATGAAGTTTCTATAAAGGGGTTTCTAAATCAGGAAAATGGTATGAAGAAAACAACATACTTATGTTATATGGCAAAATAGAAAACACCGAAGACTACAAACAAAAGGGCTCTCTACTACAGGAAAAACTTGATCCAGCTAGGAAAATGTATTTGAAGTCTTCTACAAATGTATTACATATCTTTAAAGTATTAAAGTGCTGGGCTAGTAATTGTCCTGTAGTAGGTGTTGTGTCTATGTTCTGCTGACTCACTAAGGCATGTAGCTCACTACGGTTGAATATAAAGGAGGTGGGAGCGGGCTAAGAGAGAGTAGCTACAGGACATGAGTTGAGCAGTCCTAAGCTAGAAACCCCAGGAACAAATCAACGCTGGGATCAGAGACTGAACTGAACATTATGTAGTATTATTGTTAATTTCTGTATTAAAGCAGCCAGTGGGGTCGTAATCCAAGACTAGGGCTCCTAGGTATTACGATAATACAAACAACATTAATAATCAGGAGGGAGGAATTTTAGACTCTACCAAATATGTGGACTACTTTAGAGCAGTTTGAGAAAGGCACCTATTCGCACATATATCAGCATCAATATTTTAAAGTTATTGTGTCCATTAAACACTCACTGAGTTTTCCTCATCATCTTGATCCAATTCACGCTGTTGTGCTTCCTGACGTTTCAGTTTCACATCCATTGCTTCATTAATCAAGTCCCGCAGGATTGACGCTCCTTTGGCACTTTTAACAAATGGATGCTAAAAAAGGAGATATATTTTATAAGCAGCAGATATGAAGACAAAGCAGTAAAATGCTGTTACCCAGAGTTATGCCTATCCCTGCTGAATTACAGTTGGGGTACACAACCAAGTAAAAACTTTATAATAAACTTTTATTTCATAATTTACCCTTTTAGTGATGGAGAATGAGAGATCCGTACTGAGTCATACTACAGGGGCATTTCTGCATGACCCTGCGTTCATACTTTATTTCTGAACAGTCATATCTAGAAATGAAGTAATTCATAACACTTAAGATAACACTATGGTTATCACTTTCCAGTAAGAGGCCAACAGTCTGCCTTCGTTATTTGCCGCCTGCTTCTGACATTCTAAGGATTAACTGAAAAGTCAGAGATAATCCCTTGACAATGCTTCAGAACCCAAGATGCACCTCTGTCAGGGAAAGGAAGAGGTAGTTTAGAGGAAAGAACTGAGGCTCCTCTAACATGGTGCAGAGGGCAGGTAACCTCCATCAGCTCAAAGACAGCAAAGGGAAGGTTAGTTATTAAAATCCAGAGTGTGCTTTAGAAATTGACTAGCTTTGCTTGTATCTCTGTAAGTAGTAGCCTCTGAGGTCACCAAACAACTAGAGGCAAATTGGGATAGCTAGGAAATGGACGACTTTGACATTAACATAATCAGATATGGCTGTTTTCTAAGCATAGGGTCAGTTAGGGGATAAACTGTATGGCTTAATAGTTAAGTGCCAGGATTTCTCTCTCAAAATCTTGAAACACTGACAAAAGTCTGGGGGCACAAAGATTATGGGTGTATGAGTATGGGAATAGAAAGCAGGAGATGTTCTAATTTCTAGGGAAAAAACTAGAGGTTTAAAAACCTCACACAACTTGATCTTACACTGTACAAGTTGTACAGGGGAAGCACGAAGGGAAACCAACATCTCAAATTGCACAAATACTCATTGCCTGCACCGCAGTTTGTTTAGTTAAGAACTCCCTCTGATACCCTCTGAGAGCACCCCAGATAACAAATACCAGACCTGGAGAAGCTGTGTGGCAGTGGCTCTTTGTTCAGGACTTTTCACAAGACACTGTTTTACAAAGTCTGTAAAGTTGTCTGACCAGACTTCTGGCTTCCGGAATGTTGGAGGAGGATTTGTAGGAATCATGAAAATTGCCTGATAATAAAAATAAAATAAGTATTGTTCTAGTGTTCATTGATTTTGGAAATCTTTAAGATAAAAACACAGAACAGACAAACATTTGATCAAAGCATAGGGACAGACACTTGCAAAGTTATTCATGTACCATTCTGTGGCTTCTCAAGTTTTTATGCCAATGCTATGTATATTCCCCTCCAAAGAGAACAAGAGATTTGTACACCGCACCGGCGTTTCCTCCTATGGCAAAGCCACTATTTTGCATAGCGGGTGACATTTGCCATTTTAAACCATTAAAAGTCCTTTACTAAAAAGGAAAGAGAAAAACAGGTGCATAATACAGGATACCCACTGTATGGACACATTTCACCACTCAAGAGGTGGAACTCCCAAAAGAGCTTTGCCTCTGAAAAATCCCTTACCCAAAATACCACAGTGGAAAGCAATGGAGTAACAAAACGGTGGGAATTACCAATGATCTCTGAGAACCTGGTTCCTTCAGAACATCTCCTTACAGGAACTGACCTCGAACAAAAACACTGGTGTACTCTAAATCTAGTGAAAATTAGGATGGCAAAGACTGGAAACAATATGACCAAGTGAAAGCAGAGGAATGGACCCCCCCCCCCCCACTGGTGAATGTGGAGACCCTAAGGCCTGGTCTACACTAGGAGGTTATGTCGAATTAACCCTGCACCCGTCCACACAACGAAGCTATTTAGTTCGACATAGAGGTCTCCTAAATTCGATTTCTGTACTCCTCCCCAACGAGGGGAGTAGCGCTAAATTCGACATGGCCATGTCGAATTAGGGTAGGTGTGGATGGAATTTGACGCTAATAGCTCCGGGAGCTATCCCACAGTGCACCACTCTGTTGACGCTCTGGACAGCAGTCCGAGCTCGGATGCTCTGACCAGCCACACAGGAAAAGCCCCGGGAAAATTTGAATTCCTTTTCCTGTCTGGCCAGTTTGAATCTCATTTCCTGTTTGGACATCGTGGCGAGCTCAGCAGCACTGGCAACGATGCAGAGCTCTCCAGCAGAGGTGACCATGCAATCTCAGAATAGAAAGAGGGCCCCAGCATGGACTGATCGGGAAGTCTTGGATCTGATCGCTGTGTGGGGCAATGAGTCCGTGCTTTCGGAGCTGCGATCGAAAAGACGGAATGCAAAGATCTACGAGAAGATCTCAAAAGCCATGACAGAGAGATGATACAGCCGGGATGCAACGCAGTGCCGCGTGAAAATCAAGGAGCTGAGACAAGGGTACCAGAAGACCAAAGAGGCAAACGGACGCTCCGGATCCCAGCCCCAGACATGCCGTTTCTACGAGGCACTGCATTCCATTCTAGGTGCGGCCGCCACCACTACCCCACCACTGACCGTGGACTCAGAGGATGGGATATTGTCGACGGCCGCTTCCTCGGAGATGTTAGCGGACGGGGAAGATGAGGAAGGAGATGAGGAGGACGAGGCAGTCGACAGCGCTTACAAAGCTGATTTCCCCGACAGCCAGGATCTCTTCATCACCCTCACAGAGATCCCCTACCAACCGTCCCCAGGCGTTACCCCGGACACAGAATCGGGGAAGGATCAGCCAGTAAGTGTTTTAAACATGTAAACGTTTATTTTGAACAGAACAGGAACATTAACAATGGGTTTTTCATGATTGGTTTGCCCTAGGCGCTCTACTTTTCAGTCCTTGCCAGTGCAGCTACTGGAAAATAAGGTCTATATGTCCGGGGATAGAGCTGAAATCCTCATGGGACATCTCCACGAAGCTCTCCTGGAGGTAATTGGAAAGCCTTTGCATGAGGTTCCTGGGGAGAGCGGCCTTATTGTGTCCTCCGTGGTAGGAAACTTTTCCACGCCAGGCTATCATCAAGTACTCTGGTATCATTGCCTTGCAGAGCATGGCAGCATACGGCCCTGGTTTTTGCTGGCTTTCACGCAGCATGCGTTCTTTCTCTGTCTCAGAAATCCTCAGCAGAGTGATGTCGCTCATGGTGACCTGCTTAGAATTAGGGGAATGTTACTATTGGGACTGCTTGCCTATTCCTTTACAGAACTGTAACCGGCGGTTTACAGCCACACGGTGGAGGCGGGAGAGGGGCAGCATACAGGGATCTTTCCCGGGGACAGCCGCGAGGGGGTGGGACAGGGGCAGAGTTCATGCTTGCCGGATTGCCGGCAGCAGGAACTGGCCAACGCTAGGAACATTGCTTTGAACATGAAAGGAGGGCACTGCTATAATTTAAGTTTTAAGCAGCCAAAAGTCTACGGCTTACCATGTCAGCCTGCTACCCGAATTCCGCTGTCCTGCCCCGCTTGTCTGATCTCCACTGCAAGACCCCAGGCACTGAATGCGAAGGCCGAAAATTCGACCTTGTCCTGAGTGCGCATGTGATAGGTGCTGTGCATGGTCTTGTTCACAGAGAAAGACTATGTTCATTGTTCACAAAAAATCATCTTTCTGAGGAATTCACTCCCTTTTTCCCATCCCACAGCTGCGACTGTCTCCCGACCTACCCTGGCATCCCCCTCCCAGAGGCTGGCGCAGATTAGGCGGAGAAAGAAAAGGACACGGGATGACATGTTCTCAGAACTTATGGGCTGCTCCCGAGCCGAGGCGGCCCAGCAGACCCAGTGGAGGGAGAACATGTCGCAATACCATCAATCAAACATTGAACGGGAGGAGAGGTGGTGGCAGAAGACCAGCAGGCGACTCAAATGCTGCTTGGACTAATGAGGGAGCAAACGGACGCGCTCCGGCGCCTTGTGGATGTTCTGCAGGACCGGAGGCAGGAGGACAGAGCCCCGCTGCAGTCTCTCCCTAACCGCCCTCCCCTGCCACAAAGTCCCATACCCCCCTCACCCAAAGTCCCAAGAAGGAGGGGCGGCAGGGGCTGTGAAAACTGTCACTCCACCCCTGCAGACTGCTCGAGTACCAGAAGGCTCTCATTCCCCAAAATTTGATAAGTCCTTTCCTTCCCGCCTCACCCAAGCCCCCGTCCCAGTTTCATCCCCTAACTGTGTAGTTGCTAATAAAAAATAGGTTTCTGTTAATTACTGTTTCCATCATGTTCTTTTACAGGAGAGTGTGTTTAAAGGGTGGAAGGGGGTTGGTAATTGGAGAGGACAGTCACCTTTACCAGGGTACAGACACGGGGGCAGGTTCAGCAGCAGGTCACACACACATTGCAGTCACTAGTTACCCTGGTCAGTCTGGGAGGTGGTTTTCATGTTCTGTGTGGGGGTGGGCTATGTGACACTGTGGTGGGGGAGGGCGGTTAGAAATCTTATGCAGCGGTCCTTATCCTGGATCACAGAGCCACGCAGCAGGGGATCTGTAACCGTCCTCCCCCGCCACAAAGTCACATAGCCCCCACACACAGAGTCCCGAACAGGAGGGGTGGCAGGCTCCGTTGAAACAACCAGTCCACCACTGCGGACCCCTCTAGGAGCAGGAGCCTGTCATTCCTCGAGTTTAGAAGCGTCCTTTCCATCACTACGCCTGCTCGCCACCACAGTCTGCGTTCCAGTTTCAACAGTTTACCGCGAAACCCGTAATAAAGAAAACGGGGTTCATTAACAAAGTTCCATTTATTTTATTTTTAAACGTGGGTTGGAAGGGGGGGGAACGGGGTGAACGGGGTATGTAGCTGGAGAGGATAGTCAACATTAACCGGGTAAAGAAACGGGGGCAGGTTCAGCTTCTCTTTAAACAAACTTAAAAGTCACTGGTTACCCTGCTCACTGAGGAACCTAGCTTTCAAAGCCTCCCGGATGCACAGCGCGTCCCGCTGGGCTCTTCTAATCGCACGGCTGTCTGGCTGGGCGTAATCAGCAGCCAGGCTATTTGCCTCAACCTCCCACCCCGCCATAAAGGTCTCCCCCTTGCTCTCACACAGATTGTGGAGCACACAGCAAGCTGCAATAACAATGGGGATATTGGTTTCGCTGAGATCAGAGCGAGTCAGTAAGCTTCTCCATCTCCCCTTGAGACGTCCAAAAGCACACTCCACCACCATTCTGCACTTGCTCAGCCGGTAGTTGAAGAGTTCTTTTTCACTGTCCAGGGCGCCTGTATAGGGCTTCATGAGCCAGGGCATTAGCGGGTAGGCTGGGTCCCCGAGGATCACTATAGGCATCTCCACATCCCCAACAGTTATTTTGTGGTCTGGGAAGTAAATACCTTCCTGCAGCCGTCTAAACAGACCAGAGTTCCTGAAAACACGAGCGTCATGAACTTTGCCCAGCCATCCGACGTTGATGTTGGTAAAACGTCCCCTATGGTCCACCAGTGCTTGCAGCACCATTGAAAAGTAGCCCTTTCGGTTAATGTACTGGCTGGCCTGGTGGTCCGGTCCCAGGATAGGGATGTGAGTTCCATCTATAGCCCCACCGCAGTTTGGGAATCCCATCGCGGTGAAGCCATCTATGATGACCTGCACGTTTCCAAGGGTCACTACCTTTGACAGCAGTAGCTCAACGATTGCGTTGGCTACTTGCATCACAGCAACCCACACGGTAGATTTGCCCACGCCAAAGTGGTTCGCGACTGACCGGTAGCTGTCTGGCATTGCAAGCTTCCAGAGGGCTATGGCCACTCGCTTCTGGACAGTCAGGGCTGCTCGCATCCGGGTGTCCTTGCGATTCAGGGCAGAGGACAGCAACTCTCAAAGTTCAAGGAAAGTTCCCTTACGCATCCGAAAGTTTCGCAGCCACTGTGATTCATCCCAGACCTGCAGCAGTATGCGGTCCCACCAGTCCGTGCTTGTTTCCCGGGGCCAGAATCGCCGTTCCACAGCATCAACATGACCCATTGCCACCATGATGTTCACGGTGCGGTGTCACGTGCTTTGCGAGAGGTCTGTGCCCCTCTCAGACTTCAGGTCCTCACTGCGCTGCCGTAGCCTCCTCGCCCGATTTCTCAGCATCTGCCTCTGGAAAAGGTGTACGATAAGGTGCGAGGTGTTGACAACGGCCATAACTACAGCGATGGTCGCAGCGGGCTCCATGCTCGCAGTGCTGTGGCGTCCGCGCTGTCACTGACCAGAAAAGTGCGCGAACTGATTGCCCGCCGGCTCTTTCAGGGAGCGAGGGCGGGAGTGACGGTTGGATGACGACAGTTACCCAAAACCACCCTCGACACATTTTTTTCCCCAGCAGGCATTGGAGGCTCGACCCAGAATTCCAATGGGCAGCGGGGACTGCGGGAACTGTGGGATAGCTGCCCACAGTGCATCGCTTCCAATGTCGACGCTTGCCCCGTTAGTGTGGACTCACAAAGTCGAATTACTGTCCTTAGTGTGGATACACACGTTCGACTTTGTAATATCGATTCCACATATTCGATTTAAGTAAAATCGAACTACTCTCGTAGTGTAGACATACCCTAAGCAAAGACTGGAGCACCAACTGACACAGCGCCCTCTAGCAACGTGCTGTACTCCCGAGGAACTATTTGAGATAAGTAATAACACCAGATCTTGGCTGAGATTTTGGACCAATAAGCTATGATGATGACCATTAAAAATAGTGTTTACTGGTGGCTGTGACAAAAAGATTCACTTTGGATCAAACTCAAGACTACCCATTTCCACGCATGCATATTCTGAACTAACCTGGTCATTTCACATGCCTTGACACAAAAGAATCAAGTTGGCAGATTTTCCTTTGAAGATTTTTTTTTCATTTTACTAAATA
Source organism: Emys orbicularis (assembly GCF_028017835.1). Taxonomy (NCBI): domain Eukaryota; kingdom Metazoa; phylum Chordata; order Testudines; family Emydidae; genus Emys; species Emys orbicularis. The sequence goes on along the minus strand of NC_088694.1, from coordinate 20,227,831 downwards.
TTAAAAAGCACAGGTTAAAAAAAAGCTTGCTCATTTTCTCTAGGTTAAAAAGCTAGATAGCATCTTGTAAAATGTTTATTCAGCTAACTGCCAACAGAGGCTACCTGCATTCTGCGAGAGAGTTATATTTGAAGAAGCCTCAGTCCTTACCCTCATTGGATGAATATCTGCATATGGTGGTTTTCCTTCAGCCATTTCTATTGAAGTGATTCCCAGTGACCAGATATCTGCTACACAGTTATACCCTATTTCTTGGATCACTTCTGGAGCCATCCAAAATGGGGTTCCTATAACTGTGTTCCGTTTTGCCATGGTATCCTAAAATGGAAGGGGGGGGGGGGGAGCAGAAGAACAGACTATTTGGCAAGCAGAAGAAACAAGTTTGCCAGCTATTCATTAATAAATAACACTGTCCCTAAAGATTATACACAAAAGTTACTCAGTAAAACTGAAATAAGGAATTTTGCACATTAGGATTGAGATGCATTGGCAGAACTGTGTGGGGACTCAGTAGGAAACAGTAGGTGTTACTACAGTATGTGCTACTACACACAACTGTTTTGGTGCTTTAGTTCTGTGAACAAGAAAGCCAGAGTGTCAGCCTGCCTGTCCCTCCTCTGGGCCCCATTGTAGTGCATGTGCACTGTATTCATGTACGTGCTAAACAATTGAATTTAGCGTAATCTCTCCAGTAAGTGTTTCACTTGTACCTGCAGGCTGAATGAGAAATTTCTACATACACAACCCAAGTAACAATTTTACTCACTGTAAGTTGGCCTGCTACCCCAAAATCTGCAAGTTTAGCATGTCCTTCTGTATTTAGTAATATATTTCCAGCTTTGATATCTCTGTGTATTTTCCTCATAAAATGCAGATATTCTAGTCCTTTGAGGGTTGCTTGTACTATTGTAGCTATTTCCTCTTCTGTCAACTAAAGAAAAAAAAGCAGTTAGATTGGTATCTCATGCCGAAGACCAACATTTCCTTGAAATACAAATACAAGATTCCCATACCAACTAGCAGAAAATTCTATGCAGTTTCAGTTACCAAGATACAGTATTATCTATACACAGTACAGCTGGTTTACTTTGTCTCCCTTCATGTATTGTGTGTACATGGCCCTTTCACAGGTAACTTGCTATTACACCACCACTGTAACGGGACAAGGTCAACTATAAAAAGCCCAGCACTGAAAATCAGGATTCTATTTTTTCAGACATACATATAATTGTAATCAGAAAACTTACTCAAACTGCAATTACATTATCTTGAATGATCAAGTTAGCTACCTAGTTAAACATTGTGGTTTCCAGGAGTTCTGGGTGCTTGCAGCTCACAGGACACCTAATGAGAGCTCTGGATGCTCTGAAAAAATCAGGCCAAAGAACTAGGGATAGACTACTACAAAGCTACTTAATGTAATATAAAATATGTAATATTTAGACTGGATACTTAAAGCTTGACATTGTATAAATATGGATTGTAAGGGGAAAGGACTTACTGTTTTATTTCGTAATCGAATTATATCAGACACAGATCCAGCTCCACAGTACTCCATGACTATCCAGAGGTCCGTGTTCTTAAAATAGCTGCCATAATACTTGACTACATGGGGACTATGGAAAATTAGAGAAAACGAGTCAGATACTGTTGATGAAAGCAATTTTATAAATAGGAGCACAATATAAAGCACAGCCAAAAAAGATGCTAAGAGTTCAGGGTCAGACTTGGGATCCCAGACTTAAGGCTGAATATATTACAAGGTTAAGAGTTTGCAGGAAATGCTCATATCCTCCATTTGGGGATTTCCTCTTAAATACCGTAACAACCATTCCTCCCAGTTCTGCAATTTAGTTCTGAGACATAATGCATTTTACTTATCTAATAAGAGTTAAGTCTTTACAGTACAATAGGTCAGTTTATCTTATCTACAGTTGCTGCCTGGCTGCCCAAGAAGCAATAACCTACTCTATATTAATGTATCAGATCATAAGAATGACCCTCTGTCCTTTAGAAAGAAGCCAAAGGCTGTCAAAAATGGACCAGTTATAAAAGGAACAAAAATAAACTCTCTGCTCTATGAATGAATCTCTCTTATGTAAGAATTTAAATTTTGATATCAGAAGAGTTAGTCACCATGTAGGAGTCTCCCAGAATGTTTGCGCAGAGAACAGAGTTCTTCCATGATTCACTATCCCTACTGCTCACAAGTGTCGAGCAGTTGGGCAAAATGGAAGGTCCCATTTTAGGCCTTATACTCTCTTTTAAAAACAAAACACTCAAAGAAGCCTAATGGATTTTGTAAATTAATTCACAGAATACTTTATGAACAGGTTCTAAAAAGGTTACATTTTATTTAGTCAGACAACGATTACCAGAAGGAAGAGGGAATAGCTGTAGACGTGTACTCAGCAGAATTATACATCATTGTGTCACGTTTTGGTACTGCAAATCTTATTCATGTTAAGCTTTTTTGCTTGCTTGCAGTTTAAAAAAATAGTTCCTCAGACTAAAGGCTTAACACTAAAATAAGTAAGGACTTAGAAATGGTATGTGGCTTTTAAGTATTTATCCAAGGGAAACTTTTGTAGCAGGAGGGCAGTTGTGTATATGATCTCTTCATAAGCTTTTCTGCTCGGACAGTTTTTCCAAAGGAAATGAGTGAAATCAGTGAGAGATACACAGGGCCCGACTTTCATAATACAACCACCCCACTTGTGCAAGAGTAATTTTGAGTGGCCACCGACTTAGTTGTGTATTTTAATGCACTAAAACCTGCACATACTAGTGATGGCTCTGCAAATGAGAATTCTGTCACCTTTGCAGACAGCACACTAGCCTGTGCATATGCAAAGTGAAACACACAAGTGGAACTCAGGTGGAGGCACGCTGAGGTAAGGGGCGAGGGGAGAGAGAGAAAGAGAGAGAGAGAGAGAGAGAAATCATGCATACATCGCCTGCTCTCTTTCGGTTTTCCAAATAGCACTTATTGTAAACAAAGTCTATTAAACTAGACTGAGGAGAGGCCAGCTTAAGAACATTTAAAAAAAACTCAATGTAAATCATGTTTCTTTGATAAATGTTGGCTAGTCCACTTCAGACAGTGCAACAGCACAGTGTTTCCTAGATTCAACTGCTAAGCAGATCCCATGCAATACTTTTCTTAAGGGGTTGCAGGTGGGATTCATTGCAGGCACTTACCTATCACATTGCTGCATTATGGATATTTCCTTTATGATCTCCTGCAGGTCAGACTCAACAGGAACCTGTTTAATTGCAACAACTTGACCTGTTTCTTTATGAATAGCTTTGAATACACTGCCATAGGATCTGTAACAATCAAAATGTGAAATACTAAATACAAGCAATACAACAGGTTAAAAACTGGCACACTTTTTGGTTTACACTTAGAGGTGCATCATAATCTGGAAAAAAAAGGAACATTGTTTAATGACCTCTCCTACTACGAATATCTTAATAGTTGATTTTTTGAACACCACATACAACTTGGACCTAATAAAACAGGAGTATTTGCAAAACTTCAGTTAATCTACAGGCTCCTGGTGCTATAGTAACAATGAGAAATACATAGGAAAGATGCTAATCACCACATTCCCAATAACCTTAAAAATATCTTTTTACCCAAACTCCAGCAAACTCATTTCTCCAAACTATTTTCAATATACATTTAACTGAAGTGCAGTAAAAACTGGTCTATATAGGTTTTCATATCATGCTCATCACCATAGTAACTGAACAACATGACTATACATCTGCCACTTGTTTGTTCTCTCATCCTCTCCCCAGAGGGAGAAATATATGCAGTGGAGTGTCTTGTTTTGGTAGATTTTTCTGTCTGTTTGTTCAAATATAAGATATATCTGTTGATATACGTTTATGTTAGAGAAGGCAAAGTGAAAAAATGTGAGCCTTGATGCTGGAACAGATGGTGGTCAGGTTTATGATGGTCCTTAGTGTCTGAGCAAGTTCATTCCAGTGTCTTGGACCAGTGCCTGAGAAAGTTCTATCTCCCACACAACGAATTTTATTCTTATTGTTGAGAGTTTCATTGTGCCAGAGGAGTGAAGCTGTCAACCACAGTCCTCATCCCAAAGCTTTAGACCATCTTGGGCAATACTATATACTTTTATATATAGGCACATGGTATAGAAGCTTCATATTTTGCATGCTTAAAATTATGTTTTCATCCATTTGCAAATAAGGTACAGCAACAATTTCCTATAATGCATACACAATAACTCTTGAGAAACGAATGGATGTCATGGCAATAAACTTGCAGGCAACAGGGAAGTAAACCAAACTGTCACTTATATCCATTTAATTCATGAAGTACAGTGATGGTGTCCAGATTATCTCAGACTGAGGTAAAGCACTGCAATCGTTTCAAAGATGCAGGAAAAAATAGGGCAACATAGGGGCTTCTCACAAGACACGGTTCTGACCCTAAAGTAGAGAAATCTGCAGGGCTTGGTGGAGACGTAGCCAAGAAAGTCTCTGTATTCACAGCACCACGCAATAAACACTGCATAAGCTGTTCCAAGATAAGCAAATTAGAAAGACAAAAAGAAATAAGATGTTTGCCCCTACACTCCAATATTATGTTTTTCTACAAAATCAAGGTATTTGGATAACCCTCTCACCCCCAAAATTAAATCAGTTATTGCTTCAATGAACAAGAGGATCAGAATAAGAAATTTCCTTTGAGACAGAAGGGCTTAGAATAAGTAAGTTTTAATTTCTTATAAAATTGTAAATAAATAAAAAGAGCCATAAGAATTAACTTTTCTGAGGCTTTCAATTTTTTATCACCAACTTTTCCGCCAGCATTAGTGTTTACTATAACTATTCCTAAATCTTGTCTCAAACACAGTTGTCTGTCTCCACTGGTATACTGTAATTCAAATAGACCAAATATGTTCCAGCTATCTTGATGGAAAAAAATACTTTTCCAGCATAAGTCTGTACATTGTCAGAGGTTTAGAATTCAACATTGTATTCAGTTATTGTAGTTTCAGAATTTCACACAGCACTTAACTGTTTAACTGGATGCCAGTTAGTAAGAATTTACAGTCCATCCATTTTGCCAGAACTAGATATTGTTACTGGGCACAAGTGCAGTGTCAGTTTCATGGGTTCATCTTGAAATAGACTACTGAGTTTACAGAAGTTGTCTGTCACATGATTTGTTCAACATATCTTATTCAGGCACAGTATAGGATTAAAAAGAAGTGCCTGAGTATCAGAATGCAAGCTAACCTCAACTTTTATGTTTCTTCTAGTTAGCATCTTCCTCCTACACCACACTGAACTTCCAACAAGAGGTTCTAAGATGAAAAGGAGAACATTTAATTTCAGTTTTCAATGTTCAGCAATGTTAATACAGTTCAAGTTCTCCACTTAGGAGTAGGGAAGTATGTTTTTTTCCCTCCTACACTTTGTGGGGAAATATGCCTCCCACTCTCACTATTCTAGTGCTAGATATTTTTTGCTTGCCTCTTTGTCTGGATTTACAATTAATTTTGGTTTTTTATACTTCAGTAAGGAGGTGATGTTTTCTAGCTATAGCCTGTACATTAAAAACCAGGAAAATGAAAGGGTTACTGTGTGTAATGCCCAACAATTGAAATGGTCATTTTTACTCTCAACAATTTAATTCTTCTATTACTTATTTTATGTTCTACATTTTAATATTTGGATTAAGAATTGATAAAAAAAGTTAGACAATTTACAACTACTTATGTTTTCTGATTCCCAATACTTTCAAGGGAGAATGCTGACTCTTTCTGTCTACTTGATTCAAAATGAGGTCACTGCTAAAAAGTATCCTTAAAAATGCAGCTCCAAAGCCAACAGTCCCATTCACTGAATGGAGATACTGAAATAGCAGTAGGTATATCTATAAAACAGTTTTGATACGGTATTTATTGTTTTATCTAGTAAAAAGTTTGTTTATATTAGGGCTCTGTCATCAAATGAGACACATTACATTTAAGCTAGAAAAATGTACATTTTATTTCCGGTGCCCATTCAAGCATTTTTAAATTTAAAAGTTCCTCAATTTAAAACTGGTGTTTACACAACTCGGAGCTTAGATGTAGGTGTTCCAATGACAAGCACTATATTCAAAATGCCACCTGCCTCAAAAAAAGTTCTCTGTTAAAAAAAAACCCACAGGTCTTCACAAATAGTCAGTCATTACATGTATATGTTCTTGGACAAGTTTACATTCTGCACATTGTATAAGACACTCACCCTTCTCCCAGCTTCTCCAGGACATCAAATACTTCTTCTGGCTGCTTAGTCAAACTATCTTCATCTAATTTCTTCAGCTGCCTGTATATATACAGAGATGTAGAAATTAAAGAGTTTAAGATTCTGTAATTTGGTTATTTCTGAGAACAGAACTTTAAGTAAAACTCATTTTAAACCATGCAACTCTGACAATTTGACAAAAATACATTTTATCTTAATATAAAATTTAGTCTGCTTGAGGAGTAAAATACAGCGGTTAGATGTAGTGTGAAGTAAACTGCATTTAGCACAATCAGACCACCAGGTACTGCTATTTCTTACTACTACAAAAGGTCTGAGTCTTACAGGGGGGCAGCGTTTTATCAAGCACAAAGATCTACATTTCCTCTCGGTGGCAGGAAACAGTAAGTAGTATCAGAATATATTCAGGATCATTTCCACACCATTTGAACATCATGATGTCTACACTTATTGAACAAATCTTCAACAAGCTCGAAGTCTTGTGGCATAAGATAGTTTAGAAAAAGCTTGTACCAAGAATCCACACAAACATTTTGTTAAATTTATTTTCATGCTTTTTTTTTTTTTTTTGGTGCTTTGTGATGCATAAAGAAAAGGTTTGTTTGGGGGAGGTTTTTTCCTTGCTTATTTTTCACACTTGAAATTCAGATTTTGTACATCTTGGAAGACTATGAATGACTGGAGAACTGGTAGGATAATAGCATAAAAAAACCCAACAACAATGAAACTGAAATCTCATTAACCGAGATAGAAAGTGATTTTTAGTCAGACTGCTTAAATCTCCTATAGTTGAAACATTTAGGAGCAAGGTTGCCTTTGTTAAAGATTCCTATGCTCATTCAATTTGAAGGAAAAAACCAAACAAACTTTTCCTTCATCACAAAGCAGCAAGAAAAGCACAAAGCTAGTCTTTACAGGTTACCTTTAATATACGTTACATACGATCACTACAAGGTTCTAAACAGTCCTTAAGGACATAAGCTCTCAAAACCTATCCTTTACAATCCACTAAGTGACATATAATAGACACAAGAAAAGATACATTGCCTCCATTTGAACCCAAAAGAGCTCAGTTGTGGATCCAAAAGACAAGCATGATCCCCCACTATCAGTCAATTTTGATTCCCACACTTGAGCCAGGTTAAGATGAAGCACGTGTGTATGCTTATAACTTACAAATAAATATCTGATGGCTTCTATGGGCTGGAGTTACTAAACATCAAGACAGCAAATACAGATTTTGTATTTGTGATACTAAGGTGGCTCATCAGATGCTATTAAAAAAATGTAAAAAGTTTTTATTAAGATTTTGTAAACCAGGAATAGAAGCCACGCTGTGCTCATTTTCTATTATGTTTATATACAAAAGCAATATAGCAGAAGCAGTACACACATGCGTTATGTACAATGGCTTCCTGAAATGAAGAAAATATTACAAACAAGCAGACTCAGGAAATGGCGAAATACTGAAAGTAGTCACTAGCTTCTCTGCAAAGATAAGCATTGAACCAACAGAATGTTACTTGTTTGAAAGAAAAAAAACCAGAATCAGTAGATAATCACCATATAAGTCATGATTTCCAAGCAGTGTGAAATGTGGAAATCTAAAGGACAGATACTATACTAAAAAAAGCATCTAGTATGAGACCCAACCATTAAGTATCAAGATAGAATTTTAGAAAATCCAAGCACTACACAAGTTAATTAGAAGCCAACTTAACTTCTGTTTCTACTGACACCACCAGAATACAGATTCCGAACAAATTCAGAAATTCAAGTTTTATTTAATCATTACCTAAAAAGCTCTGAATCAATGATGAGTGAGCCGATTCATTTAGAATCGGTGTACATTTTTAGAGAGAGTTGAAGCCATAAAACCAGCATTACTGTACGGACATGAACACTCCAATCTGGGTCAAGTATAGTTAAACGTTTGCATAAAGAGTTATAAAATAAATGCACACATTTCTACTAGTAGAAATGTTACTCCATCATTTAAAAAAACAACTGCTATCTACGCCACAGAACAAAGGAAGCTGCCTCTTCAGTTCATCATTCAAATATACCGTTAGAAGCAGCTGCAAGCTACCGATAGCATTTTGACAAACTGAAACTTCATTCAATTGAAGAGATGCCTCTAAAACATCCCCTATCTCGGGTTGCTCAAGTACAGCCTGCAGTGAAATGATAGGAAGGTAACAGGTTTATTCAAAGGTTTCACTGAAATCCCAAGATATAACTCGTCTTCACACCCAACAGACATTGCTGTACCTGACACAAAGAAGATAAAGAACACTGAGGGACATAAGTAACAGTATACACGGTTCTGTGCATAGCTGTTAAGAATAAACATCTTGTCATGCTAATTAGTTTGCACTACAACTAAACATTTTGACCATTTAATGGAAGAGCCGGAGTGCAAAGAACTAACATAATTTCACTTTTTGCCAAATATACATGCAATAGTGACCTTTACTGATATATAACTTATTATTAAGGAGAGTCGTTAGCAATTAAACATCTGATTTCTCACCCCCCCCCCCAATTAAAAAAGCAACCTGACAGCAGACTTGACATCTCTTAGTACAAAGGGTGGGGTTTTTTGTTTTGTTTTTTGAGTGCAAGACTTGTGCTTCCATTTTTCAATAGAAAAGGTTTGAGTCATTTGTTTTTCCACAACTTGACAGGGTTTCCTCAAAGGGTGGAGGCCTGATTATGCTAAAGTTGTTTTCGCAAATTCCCTTCTCTGCAAGCCTGATCCCACTGTTAAACTAATCTAGTGGCAAAAAAACAAAAACCAGTTAATGTTTTAATATTCCAGGTTTCTACCCCCTGGGGTTCTCTTTAAAGCAATTTGATGCTCCTCATTCATTCAAAGTGTTGCCATTGGTTGTGTTCTTCTACAGCTAGTCTCCATCTCTCCCCCTCTTTTGTCCAAGGTCCTCAATCTTATAAATGGACATAAGAACACTGAAAAATTCTAAGACTATGTGGACCAAGCAGATCTAACCTAAAAGATAAAGCTGTGTGCAATCTCACAAGAGATGTACATTAATGGAAACAGAAAGTTACCACAACAATCACCCGCAACTGCCACCACAAGTGTGGCAGAATTGTTTCTAAGGTATTTTTAAAGTGCCTACCTTCTTGAGCAATAAGTGCTTATTCTTAAAAGGGGCTTATAGAACATTTCTTTGGGTCTCCCACTGTGTTTTTGGTTGTCTATTTAGAGTGTAAATGCCTCAGGGCAAGACGACTACCTTCTGAATCTTCTACTGCCCTGAACATAGTCACAATTTTAACATACCCTTTTGATGGTCATAAGACAGATGCCTTATATAGCAGTATCATTGCTGAAAGACATGTGGCTTAACTTTTGTTTTCAAGATTTGGTGTCCCTAAACCCTGTTTGCCAGAAGCTGGGAATAGGCAACAGGGGATGGATCACTTGAGGATCACCTGTTCTGTTCATTCCCTCTGTAGCACATGGCATTGACCACTGTCAGAAGACAGGATATTGGGCTAGATGGACCCACTATGGCCATTTTTATGTTCTGCTTACCACACTTACATTAAGTAGTTTGCAATTACTCCAGGTTGCATCTTTCTTGTGTAATATTTAACCTACTGAAAAGTCTTGAAGTCTCTTAGCTTCATCCTATTCTTAGCTTTCTATGACTTGTGGTTTCATTAAGGTTCCTAAAATAACACAATTACTAGCCTGAACAAATTGCAAATGTGATGGAGCGCATGCTTACTCTTAAATTTATCTAATCCCTCTTTAAGAAAAGGAAATTTGTGAGGGTATTTTATTAAAACACAAGGGCACTGAAGATTGGAAATTGTGATGCCAACATTTTAGCTGCACATCAGTAGTGCTGGTTATTGCCGCAACAAAACTTGTAACCATAATGCAACCACACACAGCCTACTTGACAAAACAGACACCTCTTTCCACAGATATGTAAGGAACAAACTCCTACACCTTGCCCTGGCCACTGCAAACTTTACCTTAGGAGCAAACATAAGAATTTACCACTCCACTATCAAATTCTTTTTCTTCTATCCCTAATGGATGCAAGGTTTATTACCCTGCCATGTATTTAATAACCCTGGCCCTTTATCATTTATCCACATAATTATTATACTTGGGCTCTGTACATATTACATTTATTTCCCTTCAGTTGTTTTTATCCCTTCTTGATGAATTTCTAACACTCCCACTGCAGTAGGGTCCACGCACCAATATTAGTGAAGCTGTAGTGACACATGCTGCCTCAGGGGATTTTTAGCCTGAGGAGAAAAGTCCTGTGATGCTGGTTGCTATGTCACCCATCCCACGGCTCCCTGGGAAAACGTGGTATAGCTAAAGGATGAGTCACTTACGAACCTGGGCTGATTTTAGATGATTTAACCTTTCAGTGGGCAGGTGTTTTATTTATATTTCCCACAGCGCCACCCCCCTCATCTCTCTCCCACACCTCCCACAGACCGACCCACACCTCCCCTCATCCCAACCCCTTCATCCCCCCACAGACCGTCCCACCCCACTCATCCCCAGCCTCCCACAGACCGACCCACCCCCTCGTCCCTAGCCTCCCACAGACCGACCCACCCCCTCATCCCCAGCCTCCCACAGACCGACCCACCCCCTCATCCCCAGCCTCCCACATACGACCCACCCTCCTTCACCCCCTCATCTCCCCACAGACCGTCCCACCCCCCTCATCCCCAGCCTCCTACAGACAGACCCACCCCCTCCGTCCCCAGCCTCCCACATACGACCCACCCTCCTTCACCCCCTCATCCCCCCACAGACCGACCGACCCACCCCCTTGTCCCCCCGCCTCCCACAGACCGACCCACCCCCGCCGCCTCCCACAGACCGACCCAACCTCCTTCATCCCCCAACCTCCCATAACCCAACCCCTAGTCCCGACACCCCAAGCCCCTCACCGGCGCGGGTTGCGCAGCTGCACGGTCTCCATGGCGCCCTAGAGCAGCAGGGCAGGGGGCGCGCTCATTCTTCCATGACTCCAGCCGCTCACTCCCGGCGCTTTCCCAAGGCCACTTCCGCTTCACTTCCGCCTCCTCTCTACACACCGGAAACAAGGGGCGGGGTCATCGTCACATGGTCTTACAGAAAGGGAGGCGCTGCCCGCCTTCCGCGGCCGCAGGGGCGTGGTCCTTCCACTGGCTCCGCCCCTCCCCACTCAAGAGGAGGTGCGGGCAGTTTTCTTGCTCATCCCTCCGGGCTGGTTCAGAGTCAGCCCCTAGGACAGGGCAGTGTATTGAGGGCTGGAGCAACAATTTCCCAGCAGCCCCACCGCCGCCAACCTATTTTGCATACTAGTTTGCATATATTTAAATATTCAATCGGATGGGTATCATCCTGATTGCATTAGGCACAGGGCCGGCTCCAGGCACCAGCTTGCCAAGCAGGTGCTTGGGGCGGCCACTCTGGAGAGGGGCTCGGAGCGAAGGACCTCCCGCCGAATTGCCATCGCGATTGTGGCTTTTTTTTTTTTTTTTTTTTGCGCCGCTTGGGGCGGCAAAAACCCTGGAGCCGACCCTGATTAGGCAGACACTTTAAGGCTCCAAACTTGGGAGTATGGGTGCCAAAGCCCCTTGGTCTGTGCCGTAGGAACCACCCCCATCCCTTCAGGCTCTGCTCTGAGAGTTAGAAGTAGAGCCCAGCAGCCCTGTTTCCCAGCACTCTGCTTTCCCACCCAGTCAACCTTATCCTGAATGCGCTCCAACCTATTATGGCTACTGAGGGACAGAGGCAGAGCGGCCCGGGGGGGGGGGCAAGTGGGGCAATTTGCCCCAGGCCCTGGGCCCCGCGAGCCCTCGCCAAGAATCCCTTTCCTCACTTGGCGGCGCTCCGAGTCTGTGGCGGTGGCATTTCGGCGGCGGGGGGCCCTTCAGTCGCTCCAGGTCTTCGGCGGCTGGGGGCCCTTCAGTGCTGCCGAAGACGCGGAGCGACTGAAGGGCCCCCCTGCCGCCGAAATGCCGCTGCCGCAGACTCGGAGCGCCGCCTGGTGAGTACAAACTCCCCCGCTTTGCCCCAGGCCCCCTGAATCCTCTGGGTGGCTCTGGACAGAGGACCTTAGCCTGCCCAAAGCTAATGGCCCTTAACCAGTGGGGAGGGGCCATTGAACCCAAGTAAATTTTGAGGACTGGAGTTATGGTTACAGGTCAAAAATCAGGGAACTGGAAGGGCAGCCTGAGCAGAGAACTCCCAACAGCACCCACTGCTCCTTAAAGGTGTCTAAGGAGTCAGTGGATGCTGCCCAGAAGACCTCTGCTCGCAGGCATGACACAACAAGCAATCAGAAACAGGCCTCACAGTCGCAGAGCACCCCACCATCCAGCTTCCTCCTTCTGGTGTGATGGATGGCCATCTTAGCCAGCACCAGGACAAAGTTGACAAGGAAGTCTCACGACTTTGTGGGCCCATGGATGGGGTGTGTGCATAAATGAGGAGGTGTAGGGAAAAGTGGAGCTAGAACCTCAGTAAGAGGTTCTGGAGAAACTGGAAGAAGGGCTGCAACCTGAGGCACCCTACATAAATGTGCACCAGTGTCTCCCTCTTGCTGCACAAAGGACAGGTGTCAGGGGAGTTTGTGAACTGCACCAGGTACATACTTGGGCTCATGTCCTTATGTAGGAGCCACCAACTCTCCAGCAGGCCATGGAACCAGAGTAGAGTACAGGGGTAAATGTGCTCCAAACTGCCACTGGGGAAGATGCTCAATTATTCACACAAGAGAACCAGTGTGCCTGGTGTAGTTCATGAACACTAGCTCCAGAGGCTAAAGCTAATTGTAAGAGGAGGGGGAAGGCTCACCATGTCAGCCCAGGAGAAGTGGGAGCTCCCCTCTGTTATTAGTAGAATAGGGAGTCAGAAGAGAGATATTTACTCTCTGTTCTCCCTTCCTTTAATCCTTGATTGGCTCTGATTCTTGCATTACAAAGTTAGCCCCAATAAATGAATAATACCAGGTTCCTGTTTATGGCATACAGCAGTAACAAAGATTGCTCCTTGCCCCATATTTATAGAATCATAGAATCATAGGACTGGAGGGACCTCAAGAGGTCATTTAGTCCAGTCCCCTGTACTCCTGGCAGGACTAAGTATTATCTAGACCATCCCTGACAGGTGTTTGTCTAACCTGCTCTTTAAAATCTCTATGATGGAGATTCCACAATCTCCCTAGGCAATTTATTCCAGTGCTTAACCACCCTGACAGTTAGGAAGTTTTTCCTAATGTCCAACCTAAACCTTCCTTGCTGCAATTTAAGCCGCTTGCTTCTTGTCCTATCCACAGAGGTTAAAGAGAAAAAATTTTCTCCATCCTCCTTGTAACAACCTTTTATGTACTTGAAAACTTTTATCATGTCCCCTCTCAGTCTTCTCTTCTCCAGACTAAACAAACCCAATTTTTTCAATCTTCCTTTCATAGGTCATGTTTTCTAGACCTTTAATTATTTTTGTTGCTCTCCTTTGGGCTTTCTCCAATTTGTCCACCTCTTCCCTGAAATGTGGTACCCAGAACTGGACACAATACTCCAATTTAGGCCTAATCAGCACAGAGTAGAGCAGAAGAATTACTTCCCGTGTCTTGCTTACTGTTGACTCATATTTAGCTTGTGATCCACTATGACCCTCAGATCCCTTTCTGCAGTACTCCTCCCTAGGCAGTCATTTCCAATTATAGTAGAATACCAGCTCTGCTATAGTTAAGATTAAGATATTCATATTTTTAAAGCCAAAAGGAATCATTATTATCTAATCTGACCTGCATTGCACAAAGACCCTCACCCAATAATTTCTGCATCAAGCCATAACTTCTGTCAGAGCTATAGTATCTCTATTAGAAAGGTAGCCAGTCTTGCTATAAAGAGTTCAAGTGATGGAGAATTCACCACATTGTTCAAATTTTATTCACAATTCAAAATCATTCTGCAAATAGTCCTTGGTTTGTAGACTGCAGGGAGGGGGCTGGTGAGTGTTGAGCCTCAGGGGGCTGCAGCAAGGGAACTGGTAGGCACAGGCTGTAGGGGCCACAGAGAGGGGGCACTTCCATTGAATAATGATTACACTTGAGAGTGAGGGGCTCCAGGAGCTGCAGCAAGATAGTCAGTTGGCTTGAAGGGGCTGGTATGAATGAGCTGGTGGGCTTTGAACTCCACAGGGATTTGGCAAGGGGGTTGTTGGCGCTGAGCACCAGGGGAAAGCAGCGTGGGGCTAGTGGATGTTGGGCACCCATGGGATGAGGTGAAGGGGCTGCTGGGTGTTGGGCACCAGGGTGTTGTGATGAAGGGGCTGGTGGGCATTGGGCACCCATTGGATGCAGTGAAGGGGCTGGTGGGCATTGGGCGCTGGTGGGATGCGGTGAAAGGGCTGGTGAGTGTTGGGCACCACAGGGATGTGGCAGGGGGTTGGTGGGTGCTGGGCACCAGGAGGATGTGGCAAAGGGGCTGATGGGTGTCAGGGCACCAGGGGGATGACACGAGGGGCTGGTGAGTGTTGGGCTGTGGAGAGTGTGCAAGTATGTTTTGGAGTCCAAGGGACTACAGTGAGGGGCCAGAGGGTGCTGGGGAGCTGTGGTAAGGGGGTGGGAGGCATGGCGCTAGGGGTTCAGGGTGAGGGGTGACAGATATGGAGCTGGAGGCAGGGGGCTCGGGGAAGCTGTGGGGTGAGGGGTGACAGCGCGGAGCTGGGGGCTCGGGGAAGCTGTGGGGTGAGGGGTGACAGCGCGGAGCTGGGGGTCAGGGAAGCTGTGGGGTGAGGGGTGACAGCGCGGAGCTGGGGGCTCGGGGAAGCTGTGGGGTGAGGGGTGACAGCGCGGCGGTGGGGGGGTGACAGCGCGGAGCTGGGGGCTCAGGGAGCTGTGGGGTGAGCGGTTACAGCGCGGAGCTGGGGGGTGACAGGGCGGAGCTGGAGGTCAGGGGAGCTGTGGGGTGAGGGGTGACAGCGCAGAGCTGGGGGGTGAGGGGTGACAGCACAGAGCTGGGGGCTCTGAGAAGCTGTGGGGCGAGGGGTGACAGCGCGGAGCTGGGGGCTCGGGGAAGCTGTGGGGTGAGGGGTGACAGCGCGGAGCTGGGGGGTGACAGGGCGGAGCTGGGGGGAGGGGTGACAGGACGGAGCTGGGGGTCAGGGGAGCTGTGGGGTGAGGGGTGGCAGCGGGGAGCTAGGGGGTCGGGGAAGCTGTGGGGTGAGGGGTGACAGCGCGGAGCTGGGGGTCAGGGGAGCTGTGGGGTGAGGGGTGACAGCGCGGAGCTGGGGGGTGACAGGGCGGAGCTGGGGGGGAGGGGTGACAGCGCGGAGCTGGGGGGTGACAGGACGGAGCTGGGGGTCAGGGGAGCTGTGGGGTGAGGGGTGACAGCGGGGAGCTAGGGAGTCGGGGAAGCTGTGGGGTGAGGTGTGACAGCGCGGAGCTGGGGGTCAGGGGAGCTGTGGGGTGAGGGGTGACAGTGCGGAGCTGGGGGGGTGACAGCGCGGAGCTGGGGGCTCAGGGAGCTGGGGGGTGAGGGGTGACAGCGCGGAGCTGGGGGCTCGGGGAAGCTGTGGGGCGAGGGGTGACAGCGCGGAGCTGGGGGGTCAGGGGTGACATGACATCACGGTCTCTCTGCCGGTCCCAGCCCCCTCTCTTGAGCCCCGCCCTGTGCCGGGGAAGCGGAGCTCCCAGCAGGGGCAATTCCGGAGCAGAGGCCCGGAGCTCCCAGCTCGGGGGAGGCGCTGGAGGCGGGGAGCAGGCGTGGCCGGGGCGCAGCGGGTCCCGCCCTGTGCCGGCCGGCAGGAAGCCGTAGAAGGCTCTGGAGCGGAGCCCGCGGCGCAGGGACGGGGCTAGCTGTTCTCTGTGCTTCATGGCCCCCGCGGCGGCCCGGGTCTCCGAGCTGCGCCGCGCCGGGAACGAGCAGTTCCGCAACGGCCAGTACTGTCAGGCGGCCGCGCTCTACAGCCAGGCGCTGGGGCTGCTGGAGGCGGCAGGTACCGGCCGGCCCGGCCCTGAGCCGCGCACACCAGCAAGCGGGCGGGTCTAGGGCCCGCGCTGGGGGTGGGGAGCGGGGGCGCAGCTGTTCTGCCCAGTGGTGGGGCATGCGGGTGCGGAATTGCCTCCTCCCAAGCTACGCCTCCCCTTGGGGCCCGGGGTATGAATCCGCCTTTGCCCCCAGACTCCTGCCTGGGTACTGGTGCAGCGGTATGGGGGGTGAAGCCACCTTTCCCTCCCCTAAAATTACTGCTCTTCCATGGCTGGTGGAGTTGGGGAGTGAAGCTGCCTCTCCCCCCCCCCCCCCCCCCGCTTTGCCTGTGGGTGCAGAGCTGCTTTCGCTCATTCCTTTGAGTGGTGGCAGCCTGACACGGTCACAAGTGGCACATGGGCCCCATCCCCATGCCTGTTCCCTGGGGCCTGCCCTCAGGTAGGTAGAGGCCTTGAACCAGATGCAGGGCAAAGGGAGAACATCCCTGTTGTGTGATCCAACAGCTGAGCCCCAGAGCCGGTATTTATATGAGTGCCCACTCAAATACAAATCGCCAGGATGCAGCAGGGCTTCATCCACTCAGCCGCCCAGGGTGGTTTAAAAATAGTTTTATATAGTAGACAGCAAATGGATGCCCCTTTAACTGCCTAGGTGACAAAATGCCTACAGGACACCAGTCTATGCCCCTACTTGGAACAGCTTTATGTACCCATACAGTATGACACTATTGCCCTGTGTGTGTACTCTTGGTCTGGTAACAGAGGGTAAAGGAACACGGCTACAGTTCTTTAGGCCCCAAACTTGCCCTGCCATAAAGTTATGAGTGCTTTTTGAAACTCTTCTGCAAGCCAGAGCATTTCAGTAACTCTGGCTACCACTATATGCTGTCACTACCTATTGCACCATTGAAAAGGCCAGAATTACTGAATTATGGACAGGTGAGAGAGAGATGTGGGCTTGGGAACTGGGCAGTTCTGAGCTCCAAGCCTAGATCTGACCCTAACATTGGATTTAATCTTTCTGCTTCCCTCTCCCCATTTGTAGAACAGGGATGATAATGCTCGTCTACCTCTCAGCAGGCGTGAGGATCAATTAGCTAATGCTTTGGAGATGAAAAATGCTGAGCATTATTGCTGGTACTGATAGTGATATCAGCAGTAAACCTCTCTGTTCTCTTTCCCCAGCTGTGACTTCAGTACCTGTAATATCCACAGCACATGGAGTCTTGCTTTTTGCAGCAAGTAGAAACTTCAAATAAGGTGGCTTTAAGGTCTATTGAATATACTGTTCCACACTTCATGGTTTGATTTGTTTTCTGTCTCTGCTCTTAGGGGAGAGGAATGCTGAGGAAGCGAGTGTCCTCTATTCAAATCGAGCTGCCTGCTACTTGAAGGATGGAAATTGTAGCCTCTGTGTTAAGGACTGTTCAGTGTAAGCATCTTCTGTCTAGAGAAAAACTGTATGTTTGTTTTGAATAATATAGGATTGAATATAGTATCCGCTATATATGTCCCCTGTTACTGGGTGACGATACTCTGTCCTGGCATAAGGATGCTAATCAATCTTTATTGGTCTCTCTTCTACTCTGTTATGAATATTTTTACCATGTTGGGTCAAGTAGGGGCAGATTCTGCTCTATGCACAGGTGTAACTGAGAACTAGATTTGGCTCGTAATTTATAAAGAGTTAGGCCAGGGACTCTGATCACCTCCCATCCCCAAATGCCTCTTTCCCAAACAAACATTTGTAACGGAATATGGCATGGTAGAGACTTGCTCCTCAGTAAGTGGCAAATTTAAGACTAAGGCTATGAGATCCTAGACAGGCCTGGAAAAGCCCACATAGCTCATCTAGGGTGTGCCTTCAGTGCCCCACAAAAAAAGTGTTCTTAGCTAATTTGGGTTAGCTAATCTGAGATAACTCTGGTTTAAAATAGCAGTGATTTACACAGCAACTTGACATAACCCTAATCTCCCCCCTCCATCTCTGTAGGAAAACAGTAGCCAGATGCTCTTGCCTTTAGGCAACAGTTTATCTGTATAGCACCAATAGCGTGCTACATGTACACGCAGCTCTGAAGACAAAGGTTCTGCCTTAAACAGCTTACCACCTTCTACAGCTAGTGTGGTGGGATTCTGTGGTTGCCATGTCAAGATTTCTTTATAAATCTTAGAAATGCAAAGTTTAAAATGTTTGAAGTGATGGTGTAGCCATCTTGGTCCCAGGATATTGGAGAGACAAGGTGGGTGAGGTAATATCTTTTACTGGACCAACTTCTGTTGGTGACAGTGATAAGCTTTCAGATTTAAAAAAATTATTAAAGCAAATGTTAAAATAATTATATAGTCCATAGGAATAGAATACCAATGGACATTTATTAAATATTTTTGGATTTTTTTATACCTTTTCAAATATATCAATTTCAATTACAACACAGAATACAAAGTGTACAGTGCTCACTTTATATTTTTTATTACAAATATTTGCACTGTAAAAATGGCAAACAAAAGAAATTGTATTTTTCAGTTAATCATACAAGTACTGTAGTGCAATCTCTTTATCATGAAAGTGCAACTTACAAATGTAGTTTTTTTTGTTACATAACTGCACTCAAAAACAAAACAATGTACAACTTTAGCGCCTACAAGTCCATTCAGTCCTACTTCTTGTTCAGCCAATCGCTAAGACAAACAAGTTTGTTTATATTTATGGGAGATAATGCTGCCTGCTTCTTGTTTACAGTGTCACCTGAAAGTGAGAACAGGCGTTCACATGACACTTTTGTAGCTGGTGTCGCAAGATATTTACATGCCAGATGAGACCACATTCATATGCCTCTTCATGCTTTGGCCATCGTTCCAGAGGACATGGAGATATACCTATCTCCTAGAACTGGAAGGGACCCGAAAGGTCATCGAGTCCAGCCTTCACTAGCAGGACCAAGTACTGATTTTGCCCCAGATCCCTAAGTGGCCCCCTCAAGGATTGAACTCACAACCCTGGGTTTAGCAGGCCAATGCTCAAACTACTGAGCTATCCCTTCCCCCTAATGTCTCCTGTTAAAAAAACAATTTGTGACTGAACTCCTTGGGGGAGAATTGTATGTCTGTTTTACCCGCATTCTGCCATACATTTCATATTATAGCAGTCTCGGATGATGACCCAGCACATGCTGTTCATTTTAAGAACACTTTCACTGCAGATTTGACAAAATGCAAAGAGGATACCAGTGTGAAATTTCTAAAGATAGCTACAGCACTCGACCCAAGATTTAAGATTCTGAAGTGCTTTCCAAAATCTGAGAGGGATGAGGTGTGGAGCGTGCTTTCAGAAGTCTTAAAAGAGCAATACTCTGATGCGGAAACTACAGAACCCAAACCACCAAAAAAGAAAATCAACCTTCTGCTGGTGGCATCTGACTCAGATGATGAAAATGAACATGCGTCGGTCTGCATTGCTTTGGATTGTTATCGAGCAGAATCCGTCATCTGCATGGACGCATGTCCTCTGGAATGGTGGCTGAAGCATGAAGGGACATACGAATCTTTAGCGCATCAGGCATGTAAATATCTTGCAACGCTGGCTACAACAGTGCCATGCAAACGCTTGTTCTCATTTTCAGGTGACATTGTAAACAAGAAGCAGACAGCATTATCTTCTCCAAATGTAAACAAACATGTTTGTCTGAGCGATTGACTGAACAAGAAGTAGGACTGATTGGACTTGTAGGCTCTAAAGTTTTACGTTGTTTTATTTTTGAATGCAGATTTTTTTTGTAGATAATTCTACATTTGTAAGTTCAACTTTCATGATAGAGATTGCACTACAGTACTTGTATTAGGCGAATTGAAAAATACTATTTTTTTTTTTTTTACAGTGCAAGTATTTGTAATCAAAAATAAATATAAAGTGAGCACAATACACTTTGTATTCTGTGTTGTAACTGAAATCAATGTATTTGAAAATGTAGAAATTAGAGATGGAAAACTTCACCAAGTCTCCACTACTGCAGGATTTGTTCCCTACAAAGCAGTATGTGAACACAGTTTGAAATATAGCCACACATTTCAAGACTGTGCCTTTGAAAATTTGGGTCATAGAAGGTTAAGACTGGACAAGCTCCCAGGTGATAATGGTACCCACATGGGAGAATCTGATATTAAAAAAATTGACCTTCTGACTACCTTCCTGATGAAATTAGCTCAGGTGGCCCAGTGAGCTGTGTTGCTTTCTCCCCACTGATCTAGTGCACTGGACCTGGTCCCTTTTGGAATCAAACCCCTACTGAGGCGGGCAGCAGCCTATGAAGCTCTGGAGAGATACCAGTTGGCCTACGTGGACTACAAGACTGTATTACAGATTGATTGCACTGTACAGGCTGCACATGATGGTGTCAACAGGTAACTCCTAACTCTGTACTGTTACACAGACCAGAATGAAGACTTGAAAGTACAGCAGAGGTCATTCAGCTGCCTCTGCGAATCTCAGCCCCATTTAGCTGGGACGATTGCCTGGGAGCAGGTTGGGTGCATTGGAATGCTTCATAAATGGCAATAGATCTGATTGTTATGCAGCCTAGCACCGTTTCTGTGGTGTGAGTTCTTTGGTGATATTTGCTGCCAGTACTACAGATGTCTGTTCCCGTCAAGTTGTTACTTCCCTTTATTATAGCTGGGAAATTATTCCATTTGGCCATGCAAGTTTTCCATATTTTATATAATGCTTATTTTTAGGCAACTAACCAATTACAAGTGGCCACATTCCAACCTGAAGCCTCCTTGGTACCTTTGTGTTCATATAGACCTGCTCTTGGGAACAGAGTGTTCTACTAAACTACTAAGCCTCTGTGCTGCTCCATATATTCTTATGTTTCACAGCACCGGTGAATTCTAGTAAATTCATAGTTCCCATCCTAGCAGATCTTTCTGCTTTTGGTATTGTCAATACTGAGAAGAGACTCCTTTCATTTAAACCCATTGTGTATGAAGAGCCCAGCTTTGCTTTTCACAAAGGGAGAGAGAAACTTTCCTTAGCACCTGAGCTGACAGAAGTTGGCAAAAGGGGCCCTGGACAAGAAATATGGAGAATGGAGAATATGTAAAGACTGAAGCATGTTTGAAATGCATTTTAAGTTTGTTGCGAAAGAGTGTATACCATTAAATTAAAAACTGCTGTTTGTGGTAACTGGTTAGTCTTTTCTTCTTTTAAGCTTCCTTTCTGAATGGTATTATAGCCACAGACTTCCTCTGTTCATGTACTTATTGCCTGGAATATCTAGATCTCCTCATGAAGAAGCATGGCCTTGTGGTTCAGACCCAGAACTGAGGGCTGGTCCACACTGGGGCAGGGGATCGATCTAGGAAACGCAACTTCAGCTACGAGAATAGCGTAGCTGAAGTCGACGTTTCCTAGATCGAACTAAGTTTACTTACTGCGGGTCCACGCGGCGCAGGCAAGCTCCCCCGTCGACAGCGCTTCCTCTTCTTGGCGAGCAGGAGTTCTGCAGTCGACGGGGGAGCGCTTCTGGGATCGATTTATCGCGTCCAGATGAGACGCGATAAATCGATCCCAGAAGATCGATCTCTACCCGCCGAATCGGGTGGGTAGTGTGGACCTACCCTGAGATTCAGGATGCCTTGGTTCCAGTCCTGGCTTTGCTACTGCCTCACTGTGTGACCTTGGGGACAAGTCCTTTAACCCAAAGGCCTCCATTTTCCCACCTGTAAACTGAAAACATGTCTACCATGGGTGTATGTGAGGTTTAAGTCATTAAATATTTGAACTACTCAAATGGCAAGCACTAAAATGACAGTTTTTTACCCTAAAGGCACATTTTCCTAGCTACATGCAGTTAGCAAGGTTGCATGCACAGCAGTTACACAGTATTTGCCTGCAGATGCTCAGTTAGGAGCCTGCCTATTGAAATTGAGCACTGTTCTGGAAAGATGGCCTGTTCTGTCAGCAGACTTGATAGCTGCACAGCCTATATCTCTATTTCCAGAATGACAAAAGCCCTGTTGGAGAAGGATGGCCTCGAGTGGCGCCAGAAGCTCCCACCAATTCCTTCAGTTCCCGTTTCTGCTCAGCGAAGATGGGACTTTCCTCCTGCAGGAAGCCAGGCGGCTGCCCCAAGACTCAAAGCAACTGAAACTGCATCTCTAGAAAAACAAGGTGAGCCTTTCCTGTGTTTAGATGGCACATGGAGTTGTGGGACTCAGACGGGACAGTAAAGTACAAGGCATCTGCTAAACTTGGTCTGGTGCTTAAGGCATTGGCCTTGGTCTCAGTTCCTGGCTCTGCCACAGACTCCCTGTGTGACCTTTGCCAAGTCACTGAACTGCTTTGTACTTCAATTCCCTGTCTCTAACATAATACTTTCTTTCTCCCACCATTTGCCCATAACGGTAAACTCTTTAGGGCAAAAATTGTCTCTTACAATGAGTTTATCCAGTGGGGTGCTATTCTTGCTTGGCACTTGTAGGCTTTACTATAATACATATAATAGATACTAATAAACCAGTCATTCCATCCTGTATCATGCTGCGGACAAGCCACCACCTTGGGATTCTTGAACTCTGCTGAACAAGGAATGGATGGGATTGCAGCTTAATCTGATTTAAGTACAATTCAGAGAGTAAAACCAGGTGTGTGATTCTCAACCTTATCCTCCTGTGGCCTTGATCCCTTCAGGCAAGTCTAGCCATCTCTTATTCTCAGTAAATCTATGGTGTCCAGTGGCAGCACTCAGATATCTAGGTGGGTTTCTGTCCAAAGATAGTCTTTCCACAGTACAGATTTCTCTGGGAGAATTCAGGCTTTTCTGTGGTTGCTTAGGCTTCCATACTTAAAAAACCTTACTTTTTATTAACTGTATTGATCACTGCCGTTAACAAATGTGACTGCTTAGCTCTTTCATTTTTACGTAGCACTATGTTCTCTCAAATACAACTTCCAGTGCCTACTGCTGCTATGATTGAAAGAGCAAAAACTTTGAAGCAAGAAGGAAATGAACTTGTGAAGAAAGGGAACCATAAGAAAGCTATTGAAAAGTACAGCGAGAGTCTAAAACTCAGTAACCAAGAATGTGCAACTTACACCAACAGGTAATGTACAAGCACCTATTATCCTATTTCCCTTTGGGGCACTCTTTAAGTAATTCCAGTAACTCTTATCGAGTTTGGACCCAAGCCTGCTGTCTGATGCCCACACACCGCTCCCACTTAAATGAATGGGAGCCAGGTGCATGTATGAGGGTAGAATTTTGCCTTTAACATCTATTAGTGTTGTTCTTTGATCAGAATACATAGCTTTGTGCACGTGTGTGGGAGATTAGGTGAAGCATTTTCTCCTCATAACAGATGTTTGCTCTGCAAGTGGAGATCCCTTTATTTTCTAAAGTGGCTTTGAGGCGCCTGTATGGAAATTCTAAGCTTAAATTGTTAGGTTTTTATTCCTGTCAAATCTTTAGTTCTGCTAAGAATGTTCTGTTTTTGATGGTCCTACTCTCCACTACCTGCAAATAATGGTGTAAGGACTTATCCAAAACCTTGACTACTTGTGGTGCATTTGAAGGCAGCTGCAGAGAACAGAGAACCTTCCAGGACAGTATACCTAGAAAATTGCAACCTTAGAAATTCTTAGTGACAGCTGGGGACTGAAAATTATTAATTCTTGCAGATTTGTGGAGCAATTACTTTTTTCTCCCCTTTTAACCAAAACCAGTTTTGAGCTCAGGAAATGAGAAGATCCTTGATTGTTAGTACTTCATTCTAAGTTTATAGAGGAGGTTTTTTATTAAAGGGCAGTTTGTGACTGGGCAGAGGTTGAGATGAGACCTGCTGTGGGTACACACATGCTGCACAGTGAGATGCTGTCTAGCCTTGTTTTGAAAAACCCTTTTAATCTCTGCCAGTCAGTGCAGGGTTTGTACAGTGACTCTTTCCAAGAAAGAAACTTGGATAAGATTGAATATAGTGCCCCAAAGCAGGGATTGTTGTAGCCCACCACTTGAAGCCTAAAACCTTTAACTACCATTGTCTGTGCTCCAGAGCTCTTTGTTACCTGTCTCTGAAGCAGTACAAGGAAGCAATACAAGACTGCACAGAAGCTCTGAAGCTAGATGCTAAAAATATTAAGGCGTTTTACAGACGTGCTCAAGCATTTAAAGAACTAAAGGTAAGTAACTGCAAACGCGTTTCAGACCCCTTTCAGGACTGGGATAGAGAAGCCATGTTCTCACAAGCATCACTGAATCTTGAATCCACAACTGTAGAGTTTCCACAGGCCTTTTATAACTTGCCTCTGTGCAAAACAACTACAAATCTGCTAGCTGAGGTTTGGTACATAGTGAAGGGAGATTCCTAGTCATTTCACTGGCTGACAGCTGCATGGATATGTGTGGATCTTTCTCTTTGGGAGAACAAAGAGACCTGAATCAGGGTGTGTGTCCTTTTATAGCTATCCTGCAAGTCAGGTTTTCTGGAAACAATGCTTGTATTACCAAAAACTTACAATCATGGTTCTTACTAAGTCATTAGCAGCTACCTTCACCTTTATGTGGATTTCTCATTTGCTAGCTTTAGGTCTCTTGGTGTCTTGAGTTTCCTGATAAATTCCTGGAAACAGCTAGATCCTGTATTTGGGGCACTGAAAATGACTAAAGAGAGATGTTTTGGCAAACAGCCTAGATCTTAAACTACAGCTAATTGTGGGGTTCTGCAGTATTTCATCAATTAAAGCAGGACATGTAATCTAGGTGTAATATTAGAATATGTGTGAGACTGGAGCAGGTTAACGCACGAGCTTCGTCTCCTGTATAAACTGAGTGCCTTTCTAGTCCCCAATTTATGTGCATTACAGAACAGCTATGCAGTTGTCAGTCTCTTCTGTGAGAAGCACATGTGAAGTACAAGGGGCTATGGCAGGTAGTGTTTCAGTGTGTGAGCTTTTAAAGGCCAAGTTTTAAAAATGTTTGCCTTTTCAGTTTTCTAAAAATGCATTTTGCTTCTAGGATTACAAATCAAGCCTGACTGACATTAACAGCCTTCTGAAAATTGAACCAAAGAACATAGCTGCACAGAAGCTACTGCAAGAATTGAACAAGAACTTAAAATAAAGAGGAGCATGAAATCTGTCTGCTCTTTACTGCAGAAGACAGGCTTTCCTTTTAATACTGATACAGGGGCCAAACACTGTAGGGCCAGCTCTGAAACCTACCGTCCCGATTTGCTGAGTAGTAGCTAGTTCTCGGCTGCTTAATTACACGTACATTAACTTGAACCATCTATATCAAACCTGGTATCTCCCTGTAAGATCTTTAAAAGTTTTAAATGATCTTGTCTTTGAGAAACATTCAGGTTAATTTCCTTGGTATAAGATAATTTTGTAAACTCATTATTTATTTAAGTTAATCTGTCTGCAAAGATGGGTGTGGGCTGGGGCATGTATTCAAGAGCAGTAAACTGAGTTTATGGTAATATGTACTCAGATTGGAGAGAAGCAGATCTGCTGTGTATACTGCTTCTGCTTGCTTAAACAAGCCACTTACAAAGGCTGCTGCATGAGAAATTAAAGTCAGGGTTTCCCTAGCACAGTTCCAGATCCTTTAAATATGAGGTGAGACCTCTACAAGAATAAATGGCTCAGGTGTTCCCTGTCTTAGCTGGTGCCTACTGGCCCAAAGCTGCTTTTGTTTAGAGTAACTGTTCAGAAGCTTGCAGCTGCTTCGACATAGCTCTTATCCCCCACAGAAACAACCACCAAATATTTAATTTAAAACAGCCCACAAATACAGAATCAAGGCAATCTTCCATGCACTGCTGAAGTTTGGGTCCTAGCAACTTTGAATTTTCACAACTTCTTTCTATCTAACATTTTAGCTTCTGTTTGTGTCTTGATGACCAGCTGCTATTACCACTAGTACAGGGAAGAGGGTGTACAATAGTATCCCACATGAGGCCTCTGATGTGAAGAACTACCTTCCTCCATCACAGACTTATGAACATGTTATACTCTGATTCTTCCCATCTAGTGGTGGCAAGGAGTTATCGTTTAATGCTGAGATCTAAATAGGTAACAGGATGATTTGTTTGGCAAAGCTACTGTATGAACAATGCAACTTCTATTAAAAGCCAGCATATGTTACAGCTGTGTGTTTTTATTAGAATTGTGTATTTGACATAAGGGTCTGGGTGTACTACGTTACCATAATTGTTGCTGGGACAGGGAATATTTCAACCTTTCACCATGATAAAGTACTATTTTTTGTCCTTATGGTCAAAGAGCATCCGCTATGCAGTGTCACTGCAGAAGTCTCATTTATGCACTGATAAAAACACAGCTATTTTCTGAACTTCTATCCTGGTGTATGTTTAGGATGTTAGATTGTTGCATGGGCAGAAGAGAAGCCTTGCAGATTAGCTACAGTGTAAAACAGAAGTGCTGACAAAGCCTCACTGGAGATGTTTCCAGGACACTTACTACAAGCAGGGATTGATTACTTACATTGAAGTACACTCAATGCAAGTTGAAGGACATGCTATTTTCATTTCCACTCCTAATCCCTTGTAGGGTTGGTGTGGCATGCCCTTGCTCTCTCACAACAGATCAGTATTTCACATTCTATTTACCTCTACCTTAGCTGAATTCAGGAATTAGAAAATGCTCTCACTGTGTACCATTTACACAGATCATCCATCCTTGCTGTAAAAAAAGCTTTGGAGAGGGCTGGGACCCTCTGCTGCCTTAGCTGGGTCTAGCTGAGCATCTATTCACTCCACAGCCACACAGCTGTGTTGTAACACTTCACCTTTCATTGTAAAATCACTGCTTGCCTTTGTAGCTGCAAAGATGTCTACAGCAAGAGTAAAACAGTAGGTCTAAGAGGCCCCCTTCATCTCACTCAAGATGCCATGGGCTCTTTATGCTATAGCTCTACTACAGGCCATTCTGCTGAAGACACAAGTATCTACTGTTCGGTATCTCCCTGTGCTGCTGGGTCTGCCTGCAGCTGCCTCTTTGGCTGCAGTCTTTCCCAACCGAGGGAGCGGATTGGATAACAGCACCTTCTCCCTCTAGGGGCCCATAGAGCCAGGAAGCAGGTGGTTAGGGAGCTAATTAAGCAAAGTGTAGGCTGGTTAGCTGGACTGCCTCACAGTCCCCAAGGCACTGACCTGCTGAGGCTGGCTATACTCTCCTTTCCTTGGCACATGGTGGTGGGGAAAGAGTTTGAGTCAGGCACAACTTCGGAAGAGCAGAGGCTGATGCAGTGAAACTGTGCTACTTGGAGAGAAAAGCAAAATCCACCCTTAAAAATAAATTGTCAAGGAGTATTTTCCACTGCGCCACAGCTGGTGTTGGGGAGATAGAAATGAAGGGTAGTACATGGCTGAGTAAGTTATTACCATGCTATTTAGAGGTTGGTGCTATTAAATTTGGTCCCATTGTTGCATATCATACATGATCCTGCCTATAGGCCAGGGGCTCTCAACCTTTCAAGACTGGTGTACCCCTTTCTGGAGTCTGATTTGTTTTGTATACCTCAAGTTTCACCTCACTTAAAAGCTACTTGCTTACAAAATCAGACAAATAAGCACACTATTCCTGACAAATTGCTTACTTTCTTTGCCATATAATTATAAAATCAACAACTATAAATATTGTACTTACATTTCAGTGTATAGTTATATAGAACAGTACAAACAAGTCATTACCTGTATGACATTTTAGTTTGTACTGGCTTCACTAGTGCTTTTTATGGAGGCTGTTGTAAAACTAGGCAAGTATCTAGATAAGTTGATGTAGCCCCTGGAAGACCTCTGCGTACCCCAGGGCTATGCATACTGCTGGTTGAGAACCACTGCCCGCCTAGGCCATTACTATTTGGTGTACAGGTGCCTGGTACTCATACTGTTCATATCACATTGAACTACACTTTCTTTACCCCAAACTGGAAATGTTTAGATGGGAAGAATCAGGCAATCAAAAAATGAAACAAACAGCTTTCTATTATGTAGCCTAAGCTCCAGGTACTAACTGTGAACACATACATGCTCAGAGCAGGAGGGAGCACAGCGCATTCATGTAGAAGCTTTTCACAGAAGGTAACCAAAGGACATCATCAGAACACAGGAGAAAGGGAGCATCATCTCCTGTTAGGTCTTGGCCCAGGACAGAATAGGCTATTTCTGCTGAAGCTCAGGAGTGGCTCTACCCAGGAGATAGCAGTTACACTCACTTTTACAAGTGTGATTGCTGCTTATAGACCTTAGCTTCCCTCACACAGTTTTCCCCATCTCCTCTCCCCCTTCAGTTGTATGCCGTAAGCTGTACATCTTTGCCATCTCTGACTAGGAAGTCCATGACGGACATAGTTTAATGCTAAGTGTTTCTGACAGCCAGTTCAGTCCCAGCTCTGACTAGGGTGTCATAAGTGAAAAGGTGCATTATTGATTACTAACATTTCTGCAGGCAATAAACTGAGTCTTTGCCCAAGAGAGGCCAAAAACTGAAACAGCAAAACTGGCTGTGATTGAGAAGGGAGGGTAGGATGAAAAACATGACATTTTCTAGTCAAGATAATGGCATTTCACTGGTGTGCAGAGCAATTCATATTATTTTGTGTTTGTAATACTTAATACCTTTTATACCAAAGGATTTTTATGTAAATATAGCAGACTAACCCACTCACTACTATTGGAATCCCTCCCGTTCACAGGAGTTGCCATACTCAATAGACCTAGTAGAGGGGTAGCCGTGTTAGTCTGGATCTGTAAAAAGCAACAGAGTCCTGTGGCACCTTTAAGACTAAGAGATGTATTGGAGCATAAGCTTTCGTGGGTGAATACCCACTTCATCAGACACATGCGTCTGACGAAGTGGGTATTCACCCACGAAAGCTGATGCTCCAATACATCTGTTAGTCTTAAAGGTGCCACAGGACTCTGTTGCTTTTGATAGACCTAGGCTCTGAGCTAGTCTAGTATTGTGTCTCCCAGGGTGGCCAGCACTAGATGCTTTACTTCATATCTGCTTAGTGTGACATTCTTACATCTTCCATAATCTGTCCCCCCACACTAGCTCTTGATCTCAATGAGTTGCACAATTTGGTTGGATTTCACGGAATGTCCCCTTGTTCCTGTGTTAAGAGGCAGGGAGAACAGAAACTCCCACTCTGCCATCTCTTTAACATTCACTTTTCCATATTTTATATCCCCTCTTATCTCCTTTCTAAGATTAATGATCCCACTCTTTTCAGTCTCTTATGTTTTTCCTGTTTCTCCCCCCAGTCATTCTTGGGGCCCTTCTCTCATTTCCCTTTATTTCTGCAATATCCTTTTTGAGATGGAGTGACCAGTACTACACTCAGTATTCCAGATGAGGCTGCACCAGTGATCTCTGTTACATAGAAAATAAATTACGTAGAAAGAATGTTAAGGTTGCAGAATCAAGCACTCAAGTTAGGAAATGCCAGAATTAAGGTTGACAGTACAACCTTACCTTAGCACCCCATGTCATTGTGCATTCATTAGTCTATAATTACATGATCACATTCCCCCTCTCACCCAAACAGCATTCAGCAGAGGCAGACACCCAGCATGGAACCTGCCAAACTATAGCTGTTTGGGCAAAGATACAAGCAACTGAAGGAATGGGTCAGGCAACCTTAATTATAGGCAGCACTACCTGCTGTGCCTAGAATAATGGTATCCTAATATTTTCTATATTATGCATCCCATTCCTTATGCATCCTAACATGTTTGCTTTTTTTGACCACATCTGTATATGGAACAGATGTCTTCATGGAGCAGTACACAGTGACAAGCAGGTCCCTTTCCGGACTGCATGCAGCTAAGTTAGAACCAAGCAAGACAGTGATTTATTTTTTTTCCTCTCCGGGGCACATCACTTTGCATTTATCAACACCGAGCTTCATTTGCCCATTCACCTAGCTTGGTTACATCTCTTTGAAATTCCTCACAGTCCTCCCTGGTCTTGACTAACAGACAACTGTGTCATCTACAAATTTTACTGCTTCATGGCTCCCCCCACTTTCCTAATCATTAAGAAGATACATTAAAACACTGGACCTAATACAGAGTCTTGGGGCAGCCTGCTGTTAGCCTTTTGCTAGGATGAAAACTGACCATTCAGTCCTACCCTTTTCTGTCTCCCAGTCAGTTTTCAGGAACATAGGCCTCTGACCCAACCATCCCTCCTTATTGCTGAAGATCAGCCTTAGGTCTAATCACTTTTACCGCCATTTGTACAGAAGAAACCATTTCTTCTTGAAAGAAAGACAGTGACGAGCACACAGTGAGGGTGGATGTATCAGCTGTTTATGGTGTCAACCATAGGAACAAATAAAACATTACAGAACCCAAAAGAACTTACTAAAAATGACAAGCTCTGATGATTTGTCATCTCGTGGAACACTACAACTGAATCAATCGTGTCTCCCTCCTCGCCACTCACAAGGAGAGGTTGTCATTCTACCACGTGCCCCCCTCGTTAACATTTTCACTACCTGCTCTCAGCGATGAGGATTGCCAGAAGAGAGCTCACATGGACAGTGTTACATAGATGCAGTTCATTTATGGGGAAAAATCATTTTGCAAAGTTTTTGATGCACAAAGAAAAAGTAACGCTGGGCTTTGAATGCAAGTCAGTGTCGCTGTCTGTACACAGAAAAAATTAATAAATGCTTCCAATATATGTGGTGATGCATGTCAGGGTTGTAGTTGCTTTATCTTCAGAGCCAAGCATTCTTCACAGTCCCTCCTCTACAACAAATATACACTTTAGACATGTCAGACACAGAAGCTCAGTCTAAATTAGCCTAGAGTTCACATACCAATACTGAACTTGAATTAAGTGACCAGTGAGAGCAAGGAAACTGCATGACCAAACTTTATCTTACAAAGGGGTGCCTAGAAGTTCTGCACATTTGTTTTCGGTTACCAAACAGGAAGGCTGGACGCTTCTGCTGGAGTTGTACTGGGATGGGGCATGATCACTGCTAATAGATCCAGATTAGAGGCTCTAAGATTCTAAGGAGGAGAATAGGTTAAGCCAGCGGTTCTCAAACTGTGGTCAGGACCCCTAAGTGGGCCGAGACCCCATTTTAATGGGGTCACCGGGGTGGCATTTGACTTTCTGGGGCAAAAGCTGAAGCCTGAGCCCCACCGCCCAAGGGCTTCAACCCTGAGTGGTGGGGTTCAAGTTACAGCCTCCGGGGCTGAAGCTCTTGGGTGTTGGCTTTGTCCCTCCGCCCGAGGTGGTGGGGCTTGGGTGGGGCTCGGGCAGGCACTGGCTTCAGTCCCCCCTCCTGGGGTCGTGTAGTAATTTTTTCTGTCAGAAGTGGGTCACGGAGCAATGAAGTTTGAGAACCACTGGGTTAAGCTATACTGCAATCCCATGTAAAGGCATCAGGAATGATTGCATCAGATTCCATGAGGGCTACAAGAAAAGCCAGATTGCTTTATTTTTCACCTCCAAGTTGCCTCCCCAGATTTACATTGAAATTAACTGCTTAGCATTAATTTTTCTCTGGTACAATCATCAAGTTTTGGAAAATAGCAGGAGGCATTGGTTCATATAAAGGAATTAAGCTTGAAGTAGGGGTCCAAGACAAATAAACACACCCATTGCTTTCCCAAGTCCAACTTGACTGATCTTGACAAGACTTCTCTGGTGCTCACATTCCAGGCAGAAAGGGACCCTTTTCCACATTATACCCTGCCATGAGACCAGCTTCCGCACAGCCTTCCACACCTACCTGGGTCTCATAGGAGGAATGTTGCAGCACTGCTGTTAAGCGATGATTCGGTAGCCTGGTGTGCTTGGAGCACTGCAACCGCTTCCTCGATCTCACAAAGCAAAGCACAAGGTAAAGAGAAGTTTAGTTGCTCTGACACCTGGAAGCTTCCTACACAGGTAACAGTCAGGATACTCAAGGCTCCCAACTTGATCTTAGTATAGCTGTCCCTTCCAAGAGGCAAATTAGTTACCAGGGCTCCTATGTTTCATCAACATTGCATTTACATTAGATTATTTTTATTTTAAAGTCTGATTCCCCACTGCCTCAAAACCCAGAAGTCACACTCACTCAGACACTAGGTGAGTCCTACTGTAGCCAGTTCCTAGGTCTATGTGGAGTTCTGCCTTCTGTAATAACTTCAGAGGAGTCCCCCAACTATCTCGAGCACGACATGGACAGTCAATGGCAGTTTGGCAGTAGCTATCAGGACATGCGTCCCACATGCTCCTGCTGATCTATTCAGCAGACAACAACCCACCTCCCTTTTCATACAGCTCTGCGCAGTTGGGGCACTTTGATGTCTTCTGAAGTGCCTGGTATTGGCCACTGAGACACACTTCCTAAGTAGATGAACCAGCAGTCTGATCCTACCTGATAAACCCCATGTTCCTTTTAAAAAGGGGAGACAGGTGAAAAATATTAATCCTGCCTCCAGCAGCAACAGAATACAGCCAATCCATTCAGGACAGAGGTTTTGATGGGACCCAGTGGCCAAACATACACCAGATATGCAAGAAAAATATGAAAAATTTCACACAGGGCCAGTATTTTACCAGCTCAAAATTCAGAATAAAGGGGTTACTTCTCAGGGTACGTCTACACTACCCGCTGGATCGGCGGGTAGTGATCAATCTATCGGGGATCGATTTATCGCGTGTAGTGTAGATGCGATAAATCGATCCCCGCTCACTCTCCCGTCAACTGCTGAACTCCAGCAGTGTGAGAGGCGGAAGCAAAGTCGACGGGGGAGCCGCGGCCATCGATCCTGCGCCGCGAGGACGCGAAGTAAGTGATTTTAATTCGATCTAAGATACGTCAACTTCAGTGTAGACCAGGCCTCAGACTGAACGTGTCAGACAGGATTGGAGTTTGCAGCCTCAGATTTAGCAGATTCATTTTCATGCTATCCAGGCTCCTTTATGGGCTCTCTCTTATGGGAGTGATATTACAGGACTGGAGAAAGCAAAACGTGTAGACTTGATGACCTACAGCTTCTAAAAAGTGCTAAAGGAAATAGCTTACAGCAGAATTTGCCTTCTGAGAGCATGTTGCCAATGACTACAAGCAAAGTCGCCAGGATCTTGTATTATTACAGACTGACTGAATGGCTTTTGACACTTCTTAGCACAATATATAATCAAAGGATCTCTAGGAACTCAGCTGTGTGTGAACAAAACCCTATAAATCTGCTCTTGTGTCACCTTCACTTTATGATCATGGACTTTGGAATCCAAGATTTAAACCAGCAAGAATGGTCTCATTTTCAGGAGAGGAGGCCTGGAGTTACTTCACTTGTTCAGGGAATATGCAAGCCCATGTATACCCCTCTCTATCTGATTTGTTCTATCCCTTTGCTTTCTGTGCTTTGCCAAGTAGTTGCCAGCCAACTGTCCACAAACAGGTTCCAGACACCCTCCAAATAACTGAGAACCAAGTGGTTCCTTTAAGGTTTTACATGTGAACAAAACAGTCGTACTTAAACTCTCAGACTAAAATGAATACAATGGAAGCTGCTTCCGTCACGCGTGCTGGGAAATTGGGGGTTTCAGGTGGAAGCATGTCCATATCATACAGCCAAAGCACAGTTTGGAATGGACACACCCACATCGGAGAGATTCCAAACTGGAATAGCAGGGGATGTTTGCAGGACTGAGATGCCATGGCCAAGCTGTGTGGGGGGCGGGACCTAGTACAGCACCAACACATACTCTATCTGGCTGTAGCCAGTGCTGATATTTCCATAAAGCACTGGATTCACTCAAAATGCCCCAAACATTTAAGGACTGTGTATACTATACAGAGCCTGGCCCCCAAGCCCAGGATGAATTTGACATGGGTTTAGTGAGGATTAAAAACATTAAAAATACGTTGAATAAGACCACCAAACATTCAGACACAACAAATCTCTGTCTTTGACTTCTGGATATCCCTATGCTATCTTCACTGTGGGACATCTCTTCGAAGCAAGTCACGTACTGCTCCAAGTCTCTTAACTCTCTCCAATCCCTCTGGTCTCAACTCTCCCAGCTTCTGGTTACACCCAGCCAGTATTCCAATCTGACTTTACAAGTCCTCTCATCTCTCCCTACATGCACATTGACTGTTCTCAAGAAGGCCTAAGAATCCTGGACTTTCCTTATGGGAAAGAATCAGCCAAGCTATCATCCATTCTTGATCACTGAGTATTTTGTTTCTAACAAGAGGGATTTTTTTAAAAAAGTCCTTCAGTTAATTGATTGCCAAACTTCACAGCTTTGTAAAGGCCAGCGTGGCCATTACTCAGAGGGTTCCAAACATTTGTAGCCAGGAACAAACATGGAGCGTGTCCAGGCTACCCTTGATGTGCTAAGTTCCTAGAGCTAATTGGCAATCAGTCAATGAGAGGTACAAAATGCTCCTGTAGAGACACACTGAAAGAACGAATCCTTGATTCTGCTTCTGCTGAAATCCTTATTTCTGCCTCTACTTCTGCATTATCTTCCCAATGTTTCTAGAACTCTGCTCTCTAAACTTCCAGGGCATTCAGAATGCTGCAATCTTTACTGTCTTGACCCAGAAAACTAGGACATTCCCTGCCTCAATTCCCACATCCACTAGCTTCCTAGCCATCTCCAAATGGATTTCAAAATTGGTCTCCTAGCTTCCGGAGAGCTGCTGCACTCTAGCCTGGCCTCTTCTCCTCCCACAGTTCTGGGGAGTGAGGGGAAGGGGTGGCACTGTCACTTGAGCTGCTTATTTATCTGGAGCTGTATCTGCTTTTCATCTCTCTCCCTAAAACACTGCTGACCCATACCTCCCTGCCCCCATCTTCCCATCCCTGCAGCCCCTCTACACACATACATTCGTTAGCAGCTTTACTATTTGCAGCACCAGATTCTTTCCCTTTGTGACGTGCATTGCATTGGAAACATTCATTCTTTAGAGCGTTGGCTACTTCCTACCTTGGAGTGGAGGGATTCTGGCGATTCCAGCATAAGCAGCAGCTCCGAGTTATCAATCTCCAGCAGCATTCCTGTGATCTTCCCAGCCAAGGAGGCATGCATGGCATGGATTAGGGGGTAAAGGCGTTCACCTGGTCACAACATCAAGGATAGCCTTACACATTATGGAAAAATCCAAGGCGACTTCAAACCATTTCGATTCAATATCCTCTCTCCAGCCCTATCCCTCCTGAGTCCCAGCTCTGATCTTCTCTCATCAGGGTAGGAGGGGTACAGATCAAGGAGATCACTGTTCACACACCAATGCTTTGCTGCAGCAGTGTTCGCAGGCACCCAGATACCATGTTCCAAGAAAGCTTTGAAGTCCCGCTGGGGGTGCAAATGCACAATCAGGGACATTACCACTAGTTACATCTTTCTTGACATTGAACCATGGTGAGAGAATCTGCTGCTAAGATGAGGGGCCAGGAACGAAGACTTATACCAGGCAGGTGCTGCGCAAGCTTCCCCCACACAGCTCTGCCAATACCCCTCAGTGCTGGGCACCATACACAGCTTTGCCAATGCCCCTCAGTCCCGAGCACAGCCATATGCCTCCCTGCAGCTGGCCCTGTGTGAAATTTTTCATATTTTTTCCATTCCTGGGCCTCTCTTGAGCAGAGAATATGCACAGATTGGGACCTGGATGATTTCAAGACTGACAGTGAGCCCGGTGGGTTTAAGAGAAAGCTGAACTCAAAGCCTGCCGAAGTTAAAGGGCTGATGCCCTGACTCACTGCCATTCGGCTTCCCAAGAAAAGAGTCAGACATGGCTGCCAGCCAGTCACATTGTGCAAAATGGAGATGGTATCAACACACAGCTGCTGAGACCTGTTCTACTTGTATGCTGAACAGGGCTGATTCTGGTTCCCAGCCTCTTGCTGCTTGAACAGGAGAAAAACTGAGTGTAGCAGCATCTCCAGCTGCAGCTCTTCAATCCTGCTGTTTCGCACTAGCCCCCATAAATCTGAAAGCCTTGGATTAAAATGCTTCTAGCTATGACAACAGGGTGATGCTTAGGAGACCTCACATGGAAAAAAGTTTGGAGGACTCTGGGTATTAACAAGAGGCACAGTTGCTGCTTCCTTTACAGTCTGTCATTGGGACACGCAGGCCAGAACCAGAGCCAGAGCCAGACTGCTAGAAAGGAACTATGTCAGCTTCTCTATCCTGCAAGAGCTGTGGTCCCATCTGCAAATGGAAGTGGGTTTGGAACAAAGTTACTTAGGTGTCATAGTCACTAACAACTGTGAAGTGCCATCCAGGGCTAAGTAATGTGTGAACAGCAACCAGTTTCACTGGCTCAAGAAAGGGAGAAAGGCAGCTTTACCTAGGTGCAGAGATACTAACCAATTAGTCGAGTGAGGAGCCCTATGGAGCTCCTCCCCGAAGACTGCGTGGAGCACTTGCACTGACTTTATTGGCAGTGTTTCTGGTTGGCATCCTTTCGTCTGTGAGCGACGGCGGGAATTGGTAATGTTTCTAATGCGCTGAAAACAGGCCAAAAAAGATTGCAAAGGCCACGTTTTGGTAGGGTCACGAAAATAACCTGCGTCGCTAGCATTTCTCCGGTGGAACTAGAATTTAGTAATCAAGAAACACAGCATCGCAGCAGATGGCAGCTCATGGAGAGCTTCCTGGCCCCCAGGGTTCAGGCTAGCAGGCTTTCAGCATGCATGCTGTAGAGAGAACACATGCCAGGGAGCAAGGCTGTTGGCTGAAACTGGATAGCAGCAGCCACCTGTTGCAGCTGGGCTGTATTGAAAGTGCAGCAAGCATGGAGGAAGGGAGAACAGCACATTTCTGACCCACCGTGAAGGGTACCGGGAGAAGGGCAATATGGAAAGTATTAAGAGTGTCTATTTCTAAGGGAGCTTGCTTGGAGTACCAGTCTAGTGATGGAGGAATGGTCTCTGCTCAATTCTATCTCTGGATGGCCCAAGTACCTTAGGCAAGTGCTCTACCCATGGAATCAACAGCCAGGCAAGTCTCTCTGTAGCTAAGCTCTTTATAGCCTAACAAAGATCCGGATGCAACGTCTCCGCACAGCTTGCGCTCATGCACCAGCACCAGCTGCTCAGTCAGCGGGAAGTGCCAGACTCCATGTGAAATTGAACACTTTGGCAGAGCCCGATCGCCTGCTGGAGACAGCCCCTATGAGCTGATTGACAGGCCCCCAAATCTTGACAGCAGCAGTGAAGTGTCTCTTTGAAATTCAGGGGAGCCTGAAACATTGTCACCCGGCAGAGTGGAGCTCTCCTTCGTGTTCAGAGCTCACAGGCTTTCCCTTAGCCTGGCCCAGGATGCAGTGACCCATCACACCCCTCCCACGGGTTATGGAACAAAGAACTACAAGCAAGAGCACCCCACAACAGCCCATATTCAACAAGAGTTTGTCTCCAAGGCAACAGAAACAATCGCACAGGTTGTGGAAATCCCACAAGTGCCACATACGGGGCTAGGATGAAACCTTGGGCTTGTTGACATGCAATGCACACACAGTGCAGCAACACAGCCAGCAACAGCTCCAGTAGGTTACTATCCTCCTTCTACCGGGTGTAAAGGAACAGCTTCACCAGCACCTACCTAGCATTTGCTTCTGTTCCTGAGGAGGAGCTGCAGCGAGCATGGATGCAGTCAGAGGCTCCTGCCCATGAATATGAACAGCAGGTTCTCCAGCCTGAACAAAGTACAAGGGATAGAATCACTCAGAACAGCAGGAAGCAGCATCTGGGTTAATCAAGGCGTGCAAGTCATATTTGAGAAGCAAGGATTCAGGGAAGAAGGGCACGGTCTATTGGGAGGGCTTGGTAGTTACAGCCCCTTTTCATCTGGGGATCTCAATGATTAACCTTAACCCCTGTGAGGAAGGCAAGTCAGGGCTGGATTAAGGCAATCCATGGCCTAGGCACATCAGGTGGCCTGGTCTCCACCTAAAATGTAGGTTGACCTAACTATGTCACTCAGGGCTGGGGAAAATTTCACAGCAATGGAAAAAACCCCTTCCACCGATGCAGGAGGCTTTATAGCTGTGCCGCTGTAGCATAGACACGGCCCGTGTCCCTGCCCAGAGAGGCAGGGCAGCAGCATGGGGCCCACTTATCAGCCCCTTCACTAGGAGTGGCAACAGAGGCCTGTTCTCCACACCAAAAGGCAGGAGAGGCAGTGGGGGGAGGCTTGCTTATCCAGCAGCAGTCCGGATGCGTGTGTGGAGGTGAGGGGTTGTGCCTGCTGCCCTCTCCTGCCACACAGCTCTCAGCTGGAGTGGTGCTGGCAGTGCCCCTCAGAGCAGTGGGGTACGCCACTGAAGTGCGCTGGGGACTATTCACACCTCTGCGAGCTAGCGTGTAGGGAGCCTAAAGCAATGAGACTTCGCTTGACTCAGGTTTTCAAGCTTTTATTCACAATCATGAGGCTAGAAAGTTAATTTCAGCTTTCATTAAAATAAATAAATAAAAAAATAAAAAAATAGTGGTATAATCACACAACTCCAGCAGCTGGGTCCCTAAGCAGGGACCTGTAGTGCCTAGGCCTTAATCCAGCCCCAAGGCAAGTTACCCCCATTTTGCAGATGAGAAGCCCAAGCTGCGCTGATTATGAGCTGCCCATGGTCACACACGAATCAATGGCAGAGCCAGAAGTGGCCCCCAAGAGCCTGGAATCCCAGTCCCCTGCCCTCATCACTAGAGCACAGCTCCGTTAAATCGCTGGCTTCCTTCAGGGCCACCCGCACCCAGGGGCTTCCAGACAGCATCTCTCTAAAAGGCACAAGAGACTTGTTTTTAGCATTGCTGAAAGCCATTTGAGGAGTCCCATTTTCAGTACTAGAGGAAGAGCTTCCCCATTCCCACAGAGGAGGAGATACTCAATTCCAGCTTTGCTACCAGCATTAAGAAACAACTCTTCTAAGTGGCAAGGGCCTGGCAGTTTCCAACCAGGCAGATAAAAGAGAGCGGAGTCAGAATACAAAGAGAATCTTTACGCTTCAGGAGGGAGACTAAACTCCATCTCCTCTCCCCTCCCCACACTGGGGACTCCCAGTATCTGGGCTGGTCAGATTTGGCCCAGCTGATGGTCTCCATGGAGAGTGAGGGCTGCACCAACGTATCAAATGGAGCAGACTACAGCACATAGATGAGGCATCCACACAAGGCACTAGACCCAGCATGCAATGCTTTGCATTGATCTGAGTGGTCTGGCTGGTAAAGTCAAGATGCAGCTCTGTATGATTGGGTGCCTGCCTTTCCTATCTACAGGCTGAACAGCCAGATGGCAGTGCTCAGTGGGCAATGCTTTAGCCACCCTGTCCTCTAACAGGACCATGCAAGATAGAGCAACTCCCTAAAGGTTAGGGTTGCCAACTGTCTAATCACACAAACCCAAACACCCCGGCCTTGCCCCTTCCCCGGGGCTCTGCCCATGCCCCGCCCCTTCTCAGAGGCCTGTCCCACTCACTCTATCCCCTGCTTGCTCTCTCCCACCCTCGCTCACTTTCACCTGGCTGGGGCAGAGGGCTGGGGTGCAGGAGAGGGTGTGGGGTGCAAGCTCTGGCCAGGCAGCGCTTACCTCGGACGCCTCCCAGTTGGCAGCACAGCAGGGCTAAGGCAGGCTCCCTGCCTGCCCTGGCCCCGCGCCTCTCCCAGAAAAGGCCGGCACATCCCTGTGGCCCCTGGGGAATGGAGGGGGGTAGGGGTTGCCACATGCTGCCCCTGCTTGCAGGCACTGCACCTGCCCCTGCAGCTCCCAATGACCACAGTTCCCGGCCACTGGGAGCTGCAGAGTCATCGCTCAGGCAGTGCATGGAGACCCCTGCCCACCCTCAGGGGCTGCAGGGATGTGCCAGCTGCTTCCGGGAGCGGTGCGGGGTCAGGGCAGGCAGGAAGCCTGCCGTGCCGCTGGACTTTTAGTGGCCTAAAGTCTTCTGATTTGGCTTCAGTATCCTCCAGGAGATAGAGCCCAATTCCGGGATACTCCTGGCGAAACCAGGAGGGTTGGCAGCCCTACTAGAGGTGCGAGTCCATCCTTCCTCCACCCCCACCAGAAAAAAACTCTTTAGCAGCAGCAGAGTTCTCATCAAATGCAAATGGGAACACCAAAGGCCTTTCAGAACTTGGCCGCCATCTTTGCACCGCAGGGGCTCAGGAAACACAGGCTAGTTTTGAAATGGCCACAGTTCCGCATTCTATTCCGCTTATCCCTCCCTGTGACTCTCTAGCAGATCGCTGGGCCCTGCCCCAGCCTCAGCATCTCTAGGACAAAATCCTATGAATGGGTTACCTGTTGTACCAGCATAGGTGCCACGCTTCCCATCGGCTGGATGTTCCTCACTGCTGAGGAGTACTTATACTGTGGCACGCCCCGCAGCAGGGATGGTGAGGTGGGTGCACGGGCACCAAGCGTCTGGGTCCCTATGTTGGCTGGAAGAGACACAGGAACATTAGCAAGGAAGCGATGTGCCAATAAGCGTCTGCACATGCTTTAACTCTACACCTGCCAAGAGCGTGAAAGCAGCATGCCAAGCAGGACAGGCAAAATACGCCCCTTACAACTTGAATGGCACCCACACGTTGCTTTGAATTTCAAAAAGGCTACGTGCTCTCCTAGCGCAGAGTAATCAATCAGGGGAGTGGCGGGATGTCAACGAATGGACCTGTCTTTTTCATTCCCCACCCACAGATTGATGCCTCTCAGCATCAGCAGCTGAAGGGCAGCACCATGCCCTGGTACCAAGGAGCTTGCCCCAGGACTCCTACTGCGAATGCATCAGCGAGGATGGCACGGTGCTCACTCACAGCAGGAGCCACAGACAGCATGCTGCCGTTCGTGCAGGAGCAGGAGGCTGCCCTCCTCCTGTTGCCTGCCTGACTCCGCAAAAGGAAAGTACGGAAAAAGGACAAAGAAAACTGAGGAGAAACAACAATGATGGGCCCCTCCAAACCCTCCTCCTCACCCACCCACCCACATACGTACGTGTGGGCTGTATCCATTTCACATGGATTGTGGGGCCACCAGAACTCCCACTTCACCATTTGGGAGCAGCATTATAGCTTCCTAGTGCACCCTGCTCCAAAAACTCATTGGGGAACCACTTTCATTCCCCTCAGCTACCAGAAGCCCAGAACCCTGCCCAAGAGAATGGACTCAACAAGTGTCTCTGACACCAACTGCTTCAGATTGCCTGCTCATTTAAAGAACAGAAAAGACTGAGAGCCAAATACGGGAGCAAGTCTAAGTGCCACAAGGACGAGAGAGAGAATGAATTTAGGCCAGTGCAATTTATTCTCTTGCCTGGCACCTCCAGCCAGTAAATTACATATCTTAGACAACCTCAGGCTTGTACCTCTTACCAAGACGCAGCTTCTGCCTCACCCCCTT
The DNA here is from genome assembly GCF_028017835.1 of Emys orbicularis. Lineage (NCBI taxonomy): Eukaryota > Metazoa > Chordata > Testudines > Emydidae > Emys > Emys orbicularis. Next base: position 20,186,155 of record NC_088694.1, on the reverse strand, counting down.
TACACATCACCTAGAATTTGGCCAACTAAGTCCGAGTGTGAGACTGATCTGGTGTAACTCTCACACTAAGGAGCCAGAAATGAAGAGAGTAGCAAGGAAAGCAACTAAGTCCTACATACACATTACCTCCGAATCTGGCCCTCAGATTCTGCTGTTGAACCTGCTCAACTCTCCACCACCACTTCACTTATGCTAGTGAAAAGTGTCTGACAAGCCACTGAGTCTCTCTTATAGGTATCCTTTGACTTGGATACCTAACACAAGAGGCCAAGACAGTCAAACCCCATTCCCCAATCCTGCAGAAGCAAGAGCTGCATGTCAGTAGGTGAGCCCAGAGGGGATGAACTAGATGCAGTCATGGGCAGGCACTCATTGCTCAGAGGAAACCCTGAGAGCAAGAGCTAAATCAAATCTAAAGGCACAAGCTAAGCATGGAACAGTTTCAGACCATTCATCCCTGTCAGTCTCTACTATAAGCACTGGCAATTTCTATTTTACTTGGAATCTGAAAACCTCTGTTGTTGTTTAACTGGAAACATTAAAAACCACTTCCTTTGTCCAAGGAATCCCTTTAAATCAGTTTTTGCCTGGAGAACCCACTTTGCCTGAATGTTAAATCTAGGACTGTGGTCATTACTACTGAACTGCACACGGTGGAACCAGTCAGGATCAGGGTCCTTTTGTGCTAGGCACCGACCCGAAGACGACAACATTCCCTGAACTACAAACCCATGCACTACTAGTGCTGTCTGAGGCCTTGTCTACACTACGCATGAAAGTCTTTCTAAGCTACACAATTTGAGTTACGTGAATAGCGTAACTCAAGTCAACGTAGCTCAGATCTACTTACTGCGGGGTCCACACTACTACTCCCCTGACTCTTCTCGATCCGGTGGAGTACAGGAGTCAACGGGAGAGCGATCAGTGGTCGATTTAGCGGGTCTTCACTAGACCCGCTAAATCAACTGTCGATCCTCCGGTAAGTGTAAACAAGCCCTAAGTCCATTGGGGACACAGCACACTACACCATTCTACTTGAAGCTTTTGGGGTGAATTTTTACCTACACTCCAACTTCAAAGGGAGAGAAGGCAAGATTTTCAAAATCCTCCTTCCCCCCACCACCATTAATAGGCTCAGTAGAATTCAATTTCTATTTCTTTATTTTTATAATGTTGACAGGTAATATCAATGTTTACTGGGAAAGATTTAAATTTCCACAGGTACGGGAAATTATTTAATGACAGTAGATGTTGAGATTCAAAAAAAGTTAAGTTTTATAAATTACAAATTGTCAACATCACATGTCAAACTAGACAAAGTCATTAGCTGGAAATCAAATTCTAATAAGTTCTCAAGCAGCATTTTTCTAATTTTGCCTATCTGCAATTTTGATCATCAGTAGTGGAAATATTTCTGTCAGTCTGTGTGTGTACTGTGAAATCGACATTTATCGACAAAAATCAAATCCTCCCAAGCCTACCCATGAACAACTGCACAAGCCAACCCTTCCTCCAAAAGGCAGAGAGAGAGAAAGAAACAAGATTGTGGCCAACGCCCTCCTGGACACACATTCACTAGATACTTGTAACCCACTGCCTCCTTGACTTACCCACTCTCTGGGCATGCGGTGGCACTCGGGGCACCTGGGTAGATGCCTGTCTCATGGTGCTGATGTTGGATAGCAGGCGCCTGGGTGGAGCTGCAGCCCTCAGGATTGGGGTAGCCGTGTGGTAGGCGGCTGTAACGATTGAACAGATTGTAAATTTCCCGATGGTGAAGACGCGGAAGGAAACGTCTGTGCTGGGACGTGAGCCCGAACAGGCAGTGTTTACCGGTAGGGTGAGAGAACGAAGGGTTTGACACGCAGACAAGAGGGGAGGCCTTTTCTCTTACTCGGTGCAATGCAGGCAGCTTTGCTTCCCAAAACTTATTGCCTGCAGGTGACCCCCCAGCCAACCGTTTCCCCCTAGCTGCATGGTTTGTGCTGCTTTTAGAGAGCGTTCAGTCCTAAACTACCCCAGCACCAGAAGGAAAAAAACAAAACCACACACCAAGCTGCGCAGAGTAGACACAAAAGCACACTGTTGCTCCCCTCCACCACACACAGACTGCCTGTCACAGGGGGTCAGAGGAGGCACGGCAGATTTAGACTCACTCACAGGGAGGCCTGGAGGGCTGCGCGCTCCACCGAGGGGCAGGACGGACTGGGGCAACTGGGCTAGGACTGTAGAAAGTAGCTCTGGTTTGTGGCTATGAAAGGAGCAGAATACAGAGTCTCTCACTCGCCAGCGTGAGTCAGTTAGTACAACCCTGCAGCAGCAGCGACAGAGACCGTAACTTGGGAACTGAAGACGTGACTGGATGAACGGATCGAAGCAGAGCTCAACAGATCCCTTCATGAAATTGGCAGCAGCATGAGACATACACTTCCATAAGTGACTGACATGCCTACAGACCCAGGACCCAATAACGCCCAGTCTGGAGGCTAGGGAAATGTTAGTACCCAGGTAAGGAGGCCAGTCAGGGCTAGGATATCCTGAGGGACTGGAGTCATTAGTAACTTCTGGCACAACAATAAAGGGGTAAAGCCCCAGATGGCAAGTCTGGTGAAATCTCTAGAGGGAATAATAGCTCTGGGGTTAAAAGCAGAGGATAGGCCTGTGATAATTCAGATATTTAAACACTGAGCGTCTCAGAAATCTCTCTATAATGCCAATCACACCAACGCATTCTAGGCATTTATACCACATGCAGTGCCATGTCCTGAAGTGTTTTACGGGCCTATTTCCTGCTGCTTCCCTTCCTGTTGCCTGTACACCTTCCAAGTGTCCCATTCCTCTGCTCCTCCCACTCACCTCTGCACCTTCTATGCCACCCCAACACATCAGCTCACACCCTCTCGTCTAACACACGAGCCCCTTCTCCATGTGCCTTCGCCTGCATCACACTTCTTCGGCAAGGCCTTTCAACCATAATCCACTCGGTATGCCACTCACAGCAAGCTCACTTGAATCTCACTGTCTGTACAAAGTAGCCAAGATTTTTTAAAAATGGGTGCCCAACATTATGGATCTGGGTGCCACTTTGGGTACCCAATTACATGGCCTGATTTTCAGAAGTGTTGAGAAGGCAGCACTGTGTGTTCCAGCACTTCTGGGGAACACAAATAAACAAACAGTCCACTCATTTAAGGGTCTACACATGGACGTAGGAGCCAGCTTTAGGCACCCAGTTTTGAAAATTTTGCCTATGGTGTTTACACACTGTACTATGTACACCAGTTAGACTGTAAGCTCTTGGGGGGCAGAGACTCTTCGAGGTCGGCAGTGCTGGGCACGCTGACAGTGCTCAACCAACAACACAAGCACGCAGGGCAGACTGGAGTCAGGTGAAGTGTGGCACATTAGCCCATCTGTCCATTAGGTAAGCGAAGAGATGATCAGGACAGATTCTAATGGTAACCAATTCTGCATCAGCTTGGTGTGTCGTAGGGTGGAAGGACGGATGGGCTGAGTGGGATTTGATAGCTGCTTTCAACTACCTGAAAGGGGGTTCCAAAGAGAATGGATCTAGACTGTTCTCAGTGGTACCAGATGATAGAACAAGTTGCAGTGGGGGAGGTTTAGGTTGGATATTACGAAACTTTTTCACTAGGAGGGTGGTGAAGCACTGGACTGGGTTACCTAGGGAGGTGGTGGAATCTCCTTCCTTAGAGGTTTTTAAGGTCAGGCTTGACAAAGCCCTGGCTGGTATGATTTAGTTGGGAATTGGTCCTGCTTTGAGCAGGGGGTTGGACTAGATGACCTCCTGAGGTCCCTTCCAACCCTGATATTCTATGATTCTATGAGTGCTTAGAACAGAGCAGCACTCAGAATGACACCTGTAGCTCTGACATCCTTAGAATCACAATCTTCGGTTTGTCATCTTTAGGGTCCCAAAACAAGCTATTTGGTTCAATTATTCTCAGTGCTGGAGGTGCTGAGGTGCCAAAGAATCAAATACACCGCTCCTCCCACCCCACCCCCCCAGACAGGTGAGTCTGGCCCTAGGCAAGCTCCTCAGACTCCATATTAGTCTGCTGATGAGCCCCTCCCAGAGGAGTGGACGAGGCCTCACCTGTGGGATGGCAGGCAAGAAGTACCCCGTGGGTGCCTGGAAGGAGCCAAGGAGAGGGCCAGGCAGGGCCCTCATGGTGGCCAGTCTCTGCATATACTGGTTAGTGAGAATCGCTTTTCTTTCCTCCTTTCTTTGAGCGAGGGCAACGTACAAAGGCTTGGTGCTGACGATCCGTCCATTCATTTCCGTCACGGCCTTGGTAGCCTCTTCTGGGGAGGAAAAACATACAAACCCAAACCCTTTGCTGTGTCCACCCTCTGTCATCACCTAAAATTAGATTAGAACACAACAAAGTCCACTGAGTGCCAGGCACTCCATCCGCGTATCACACAGAGCTGTCATCACAGGTGGGGACGTGAGCAGGGAGGGAAACAGTGGACAGCAGCCAGCCTCCAGACTCAGAGGCAACCGACACTGTGGCCTGAGGCTCTAGGGGCTGCGTGGGACTGATTTCTTTCAAGCAAGGTTGGAGGCAGGAGCCCTGGCTGCAGCCATCATACAGTGCAAGTCACATGTAATAATCAAGGGTGATTTTTTCTAAGTGTCTATTTCTAGGCACCTATTCCCAGCTGACTTCAAAACACAACAGCTCTAGTAGCAGTCCAGCATGCTGTCACATGTGGGTGAGGCAGGGGACGTATCGGAGCTGGATTCCTGACCTGAGTTCCCCGGGCTAGCAGGGGCTGTGAGCACTGCAGAGGCAGCAGATACTCTCTGCTGCTGTGGGAGACTATTAGTGATTTATTTGCATAATCTGAAAAGCTATAGGCGAAAATGCAAGCCAGTCACAACTCAAGTGCCGGGGACTGAGGCTTACGCAGGTCCAAAGTCTAGGACTTGCTATGTTCAGTACCAGTCCCCCAAAAAGCACCGCCACACCGAGATCAGTGACCATTTAGGATCTAATGCCTTGTGAATTAGACTCCCCATGGTAGCCCAGCTCTCTTACCTTTGCACTAGTAATGGTACCATATGGAGAGAACTCCTTCCTCAGCCGCTCATCATCAATACCATCATCCAGGTTCTTCACATACAAATTCACCCCCTAAGAACAGATAGGGCTATAACTAGATTTCTCCAAAAAGGACAGCAAGCCTCGCACAATTCAGGATGGCTACAGAAGGCCCACAATAAACGTTCCATTAGGAACTTGTTCTGCTGTGTCTTACTGACATCTTCCCAGAAGACCATATTTCCAACCTACTCTATTAATACAAATCCTCCCTTTTTTCTGGGCATGAAAGAATGTGGCAGATACAGTGAAGCCACTTACTTGCCGTGGGGGTTTAGGACCACACTGGTTTTACACGCTCCTCACTTGTAGGTGTCGCCTATAAGACACACCCCGGAGGAGTGTGTAACGCAGGGAACTGGGCTGGCTTCTTTAAGGATCCAGTGCCACAAATGCAGATATATGAAATCCCAGCACGTCGGGCAAGCAAGGAGGCTCATTTCCCTGATAGAGATGCTGGCTGCCGTTGGGCTTTTCAACAGCGCTCGCTCAGCAATGGCCACACCTTTGTATCTGGAATGCCTGAAAGCTTCCCTTTGAGACTAGGAGGCTCAGCAGAGACATCCCATGCTGTTACTCCATCTGGCGACCATGCCAGAGAGCAAACAGGCACATGGCATGAGGCACCTCTATTTCTTTCCCATTACCTGGTATCTGCTCACTCTTTCCTGTTTGATCTGTTCAAATTTACGCTTCAGTTCGCTCTGACGCTCCATCCTCTTCTGAGCTCGGCCAACGTACACCATCCGGCCATTGATCTGCTTCCCGTTCATGTCTGCCACAGCCTGCCAGGAGATGATCCCAAGACTAAGCACAAAGAGAAGCCACAGCCCCAGAACCCTCCCAGCCCCCCTTTGTGTAGGCTTTATTTCTCCCCATTGCTATCAGAGATCTTTCAAAATAAAAGGTATGATTTGCTTCCAAGTTGGATTACAGGGCAGATAAGAGCTTCCCTTTGCATAGGATGACTGCCCAGACAGACTCACTGGCCACCCAAACACACGTTGTTAACAAGAAGCTACAGGAATTGGAAGTTATGGAATCTTTCACACTAACAGATCGGTTAGTTGCATTTCAGCAGCTGGCACCAGTCTGCCCCTGCTCATGAGAATAAAGGCCCAGCCAGGCTTCTAAATGTCACAGACTCAATTAAATATATAAAGCAAAGACCCTCTTGCCTTCTGGGCTTCTTCGTGCTTCTCAAAGTTGACAAACCCAAACCCTTTCGAGCGACCAGTGTCGTCCATCATAACTCTGACACTCAGCGTCTTCCCTGCAAACAGAAGAGTGCAGTGCCCTGAGAACAACCTGGAGCAGAAAGATACTGTCCACCAAGGTCTCTGCTCACAGCTTGAGGAAATCACCCCTGCCCCTCTCCCCCTCCCACATCTCCTGCTTTGGTTAACCATCACAAAGACTTTGTTAGAGGTCAGGCCAGTGCTGAGTGATGTGGGGGTGGGGGCAGTGGCAGCAGCACCCCACGTGTTGGGGTGACTCCAAAAATACACTGGTGCAGAATGGGGGCAATGACAAGAGTCTATTGCAGTGTGGACAGTCCCCTGCCAGCTAAGGCATCCCAACTAACAGGAGTGACACAATGCTGGTAGCAGGTAGATACAGGCACCCCAACTCACTAGCTTGGTCTCTCCAAGCCCTCCCCACAGGAACTATACAGCCAGACGAGTCATGACCCAACATATCTACTGGCTGGCACAGCAGACCTGGGTTCTATTCCTGATGCCCAAGGTTACACAGTAAGTCACAAGTTCTGGGGCCTCAGTTTCCTCATCTACAAAACTGAGATAAATATCCCCATCTACCTTACTGCGAGGAATCTAGTCACAGAAACGCAGCCTTTGAGAAGCACAGATGAAAGGCACTACAGAAATGTTAGATTATTTAGTATTTCTCAAGCACCAGCAGTGTGCTCAGGGCTCGGCAACAAACAGACCTTGTTCCAAGAACTTAGGAGACAGTCACAACCCACTAGGAGACCGAGGGGAAAAAAGCAAAAGTTATTCTAAATTCAGACTAGTAATTTAAAGGGATTTAAAAGGACATTTACCTTTCTGTAACTGGATTCCATGCTCTGGCACAGCTTTGAGAAGTTCTACTCACTCACTTGCCTGGGGAGGGCAATTGTTTGTGGTTTGTTTTGAAAAGCAAGTAAGCCATCAGTCATCCTCCATCATCACGGTCAAGAGCAGATCATCAATAATTAAATTAATGACAGTTCTGCAAAGCTGCACTAGATGACTGCAGTCATCCTCAGCTGGCTTTGTTCTTGGATAAGTGTTACCACTAAAACTATTACACCTCTACCCCGATAATAACGCGACCCGATAGAACACGAATTCGGATACAACGCAGTAAAGCAGCGCTCCGGGGGGGCGGGGCTGCGCACTCCGGCAGATCAAAGCAAGTTCGATATAACGTGGTTTCACCTATAACGCAGTAAGATTTTTTTGGCTCCCAAGGACAGGGTTATATCAGGGTAGAGGTGTATATAAATAAGAGACGAGGTCTAACTCCTCACTTAGGCTCTTTCCCTTGTACATACTCCTTGGTCCCACTGCCTCCAATTCACCATCCACTGTGCAGATTTTGCTATAGAAACGCTACTCACCAAACTTGGAGAATATTTCCCGCAGTCGGTCATCATCCATATCATCCCCAAAGTTCTTGATAAAGACATTGGTGAATTCCATCGCCCGTGCCCCAAATTCTGCCTCCCGCTCTCTGCGGGATTTAAAATGGCCGACAAAGCTGCAGAAAGTAAATGGAGGCACATGAATCCTCACCATACATCCATTGGGCAGGGGAAAAAGACATGGGAGCCCACTGGTCAGTGGAGTCGCTCCTAATGGTGACTGTCGCTTTAGCACTAGTAACAACTGTGTATTTTTGCATCTCAGCAACCTGAGCAGATCTGACCTGCAGACTCCCCCTATCCGCACAAACACTGGCTATTGTTACGTAACATTAATGCTGCAGTAGCATCCAGAGGCCCTAGTCAGTACAGGGCCCCCCTTTGCTGGGGGCTGTACAGACACAGAACAACAGACGGTCTCTGCTCCAAGGAGCGCACAATCTAAGAGCCATCCCATACCAGACATTGCTGAGGGGATCTCACCGGATCAAGCAGATCCTAAAGGAATTCAATTATTTGCCCTCTCTCCCTCCTAGATGGTGTACGGTCTGCCCGTCCTCCCTGCAGTGCCAGCTCCACCCTCAGTGGATCCCTGCCCTTGCATCCCAGCTGGGCAGTAGTGGCAATACACAGGCAGCGATCTAGAGCTCACTAGATCCAAGAACGCTGAGGTCTCTCACAGAAGGGGAGGGGAAGGGAGGACTGGAGAAGGCTAAATCCTCTTTCCTCCACGTTATCTTAAACTGAATTCTTAGGGAGTCAGGGACCAGTACAGAGCTATGGACATCTGCGGTGCTGCATCACCAACATGATGTACGCCTGCTCTTGCCTGGACTAGGGATTTGTTCCCTCTGTGCCAGCAGTTCTCAGCCTCCATACTGCAACCCTACCAGGATCAACAGCATCACGCCAAAGCCCAGTGAAAAAAGGGCAGAAACAGCATAGGCCCTAACAGGGAACATGTTTGCCCACTGAGCAATGCTGATTATGCAACACCACACTGAGCAAATACCGATAACCAAGAGTTTAGTTACTATACAAAGGCCACATTCAGAGAGGGCTATTGAAGGGAGAAGCAGCACAAAATGAGGATCCCGTCCCGCCCCCCCCCCCCCACTTACACCTTGCGGTCATTGAGCAACATCCCGTTCATGGTGTCAATGGCCCGATTCGCCGCCTCATGAGTCTCAAAGTGAACGAAGCCATAACCGCGGGATCCGTTCTCATCACAAACCACCTGCCAAGAGAGAGGCAGAGTCAGACACGGAAGAGCCCTGAAAAAACAGAAGGCAGACCTCCCCACGCCCCACCTGGGGAGACCTCCCTAGCAGCCACCCACGCCAAATCCAAGTCCCATCGCCAAGGAACATTCAGCCTCACTGGCATCTGCTTTTCACCAAGCTACAATACCTAGAGCCCCATGCTCATGACACACTGTCCCGTGGGGGGATAAGAGTACAGGTCACAAGCTCAGCTCCCAGGGTTGACAGAAGCTGGAAACACCATTGAGAAAACGTGCTGAGCCCCTGAGATAGGAAGTGGTCTGCACTGCTCTCAGGAGATCCCTTCTAGCTGAGTCAGAGTGCATCAGCTCTGAAGCGAGTTGCATCCAGCCTCCTTTGCCAGCGGAAATAAGGTAGCAGCTCTCCTCCCCAAAAACCCTTTAAGTCTCCTATTCACTTAATGGGTGAAAATGTAAAGAAAACCATACAAAGCGATGCAAAGAGAATTCAGATCTCAACCAGTTTGACAACCCTGGTGGTAAAGTGCAGGCAAGTCCTAGGATAAATCTTGTTCTTGCAGCAAAAACATACATACCTTGCAAGAAAGGATATTCCCAAAGGCTGAGAACGTATCGTACAAGGCTTTGTTGTCAATGGAGTCATCCAGATTCTTGATAAAGACATTCCCAACCCCTGATTTCCTGAGGCCAGGGTCTCGCTGGGACCACATGATTCGAATGGGCCGACCTTTGATCACTTCAAAATTCATGGTGTCCAAAGCCCTCTCAGCTTGCAGGAAACATGCAGATTTATTATGAACAAGTGAAGACAATTACAAGGAGAGAAGAATTGTGACATGGCCTGATATTCCACCTACTGTAACACTGGCTGTCTGCACAATCAGATTGTTACAAGGAGCAGGGAAGTGTTATTTCCTAGCCTCATTGTTGGGAAAAAGACCCCATTAAATCACAACCAGAGAGGCAGCCTAGGAGCTATCTTGCAAGCCAGGTTCCAAGCCACAGTAGACACACCAGACAGTCCTCTAGTAACATGTACAATGGAGGAGTCAGGCGATGGGCTCTGTTCATGTAGCCACCCAAAGCTCATCATCTACAGGAAACAGAGAATCCTTTTGCCCATTAGCACTGAACAAAACTCCCCATTTGTCATTCACAGTAAACTGGAACAACCTTAAACCTGGCTGCCCACGTTCTTTCTGCAATAGAGGATTTCAGTCTCCAGTGCTACTGACCTGGCACCCTTCACCTGCTGTAACCTCATTCCAAAAATCAAAGGTGTCTTAGAAGTTTTGCCATTTACTTCAGAATCATCTTAGTTAAAATGAGAACAAATCCCTGCCTAGCAGTTCTGATGCTAGAAAATGAGAGTCCCGTACAGTTTATCACTGTCATCATGAACACACACACATGGCAATACCGCTTTCCCCTGCTCTGCTCTCAGAGGAGGACAATCAAGTCAAATGTACCTTTGAGCGCTTGGAGGAAGGTTATTCATGCATGTTGACTTTTTCACCTGGGTAGAAAACTCAACTGTAGGGTCCCTGGTGTCTCCCCTCCCACCCTCTATCTAGGCACACACATGTGATTAGACACTCAGATACCACACTGATGGGCACCACATAAGAACCCAGCACAGATTTAGACTAGAACCAAGTGAAAACAAAGCATTAAGTCAGTATTTATTTTGAACCTGGTAGCCTTAACATGACCCATGTAATCAGCCCTCACACCCCATCCCAAACCACAGATTTAAAAGACAACTTTCCAGAGGTTACGTTTTATCAGGCTTACCATCAGCGGGCTGCTGAAAATTTATGTAGGCATAACCGAGCGATCGACGTGTGGCAACATCCCGACAAACTCTGATAGACATGATCGGTCCAGCAGGTGAGAACTTCTCATACAGCATGGCTTCAGTCACATCTGGGTGAAGATCTCCCACATACAAAGAAGCTAATGGATATCCAGGGCCACTAGCGTTCATGGTCGACCACAAAGCTTAACTTTAAAGTGAAGCAAGACCTAGTTACTTACTGTGGCACAGAAAATATTTTTGTGCCAAGATAATAGAATATGGACTTTGGTCACATGCAGCAACCACCAATTAAAGTCTCATCCCAAACCCTCGGTTGCCTAGAAAGAAGTTGGCTGCAGTGCAGAGAATAGAATCCAGAATCCATAAATTCCCTCTAGTAACACATCAGGACTGAACTACCCTCCAGGTATACCACAGACCCAGTATTTTCAATAAGGCTTTGCTCTCACTTATATTGATAATGTAAAGCTTGAATGGTTTATGTATATTACCAGAACCCTATTCCCCAGCTCGAGCAAGCTATACAGACAATAGGATACTCAGCTGGGGTGTTGTTCGTTATTTTAAGAGACGCCAAATGGAATTTCATTCCACGGTAAGCAAAACAACCCAATGGATTTGTATTATAATCCCTTATACTGTATTAGTTTTCTTCCCCTGTTCTTCAGGCAGAAAAGCAAATCCAAGGACCATGGAGGGCATTTTCTGTAATAGACGTTTCCTATGAAGGTGTTACCGTTCGTAGTATGACATCATAGCTTTCAGTATCACTGTATATTGTACTGTTCCAGGGTGACATCACACTGCAAGATTCAATGTTGCTGAAGCAGAGTGCATTGGGAGCCATTGTGTATGTTTTGTCATAGATCTAGAAGGATATAGGACAGACATACATGCTGTAGAAGTTGGAGGCTGGCAAATGGTCTCTTAAGGAAAGGCTAAATAGTTGGGGGGGGGGGGAAGAATTTGTGGGAGTAGGGTAAAGAGGTAGAGCCTGTACAACCTTGGGCAAGTCACACACTGTACTTCCCCTGCTATACAACAGAGATGACGCTAATAGTCCCCCGTCCCCCCCCCCAGAGGGATCCTTAAGGGAAGGATAGTGGCCACAGATATCCTAGCAATCCCTGACAACCCAGCCCCTCACTTCAGAGGACTGAGGCCCAAACAAAACTATTCCATGTACCACTCGAACACTAGCAAAAATGAAACAAAGGCTTTCAGGCAGAATATCAAAGAAAAATAATGGACTGAAATAAATGGCTGATGAGGAGGCACCAACCAGTGTAACCAATGTTTCTAGGCATGGTACAACCACCATTTGTTCTGGTACCATGGACCAATGCAGTGAGAACAAGATACCAGGAGAGGTTATCAGTTCCAAGAATCACTGCACCTCCAATCCACCACATGACCTACTCTTATCAAGAATCCTGGAATCGGATGTCTGGGGGGGGTATGTCTTCAATTGCACAGTTAACCTGGGCTCTTACGTAGGTTTTAACCTTCACCCCTTACCAGATACACAGAAAAACTTCTAATATGGGTTTTCAATGTCTTAAGCCCAGGCTAGCTCTGCTTTAACTCTGGCTGGAACACATCTACTTTGCAGTGAGGATGCAGACCCCCCCCCCACCACCACCACCACCCACAAATCACTGGAATGCTGATAATCCTCCAAACCCCTTCCCACAGTTCTCCCCGAAGAACAGACAAGTTCTCCTGCAATTGGCAACTGACTGGGAAAGAATCATAGAGCATCTCAGCACAAAGAACCACTGGATATATCCCCAGACACACACAGACAAGTGCAGAAACAGTGAGGATGCAGTAATGCGGCTAGGGCTTTGCAGTGGGGATGCTCATTCCTGGGCTAGGCTAACCCAGGCACTGCTCACCTGAGTTGAACTGTGCAGTGAAGTCATACCTCTAGAGCAGGGGTAGACAGTAGGTGGACCACAGGCCAAATCCAGACTGTCAGACGCTTTTGAGCAGACTGTGAAATCTTTTTATTTACTTCTTATCATTGTTTTTTTTTTTGTATTATTTTCTCTGAAGTCTGGATCTTGACTATACCCTGATCAAGAAATTTGGACCTTGATAAAAAAAATAACTGATTACCCCTGCTCTAGAGGTAAACCAAGTGCTAGTGGCAGAATTTTCTTGGTAGCACTTCCAGGCCCCTAGGATTCACTCCCTGCCGAAGTACTAACCTAGCCACTTCCAGAGCTGCAAGATACAGGCCTTTGCCCAAGTCTTCCCAACTGATTAAATCCTGACTGGCTGGTAAAGATGCAAGAAGCCGGGAAGAGTCCTGTTGGTTTCTCTCACGGAGATTTTTCAGGTCTCAACTTAAATGTTACAAAGCTCCTTAGACAACACAGTGATGGGTGCCAAATCAGTGTTTGAAATAAATAGATATATAGCACAGCACATGATTATTGTATGTTAAATACTTAAAAGTCATCTACCAGCTTTGAGTCACAGCCAAATGCTGATCTCTGGAGAAGTTTGCATGAGCTCCCAAACTCAGTGCCCCGGTGTGACATACCAAGAGATTCTAACTTCTGAAGTAACTGAAAAGCACCTCCCATGGCCCTCATGCAAATATGTTCACCCCCACAAGCACAGGCTCAGGAAGGAGGTGTTAACAACCCTCTACAGCTGGTGAGAAGGCTGCTGTTTTGTAAGGCCTTTAGCCACCACACTTGGGCCAATGGCAGAAGCTTCTTCATCTGTGTGGACAAATCTGGATAAAGCTGGAAACGTGGCATAAGCAAGATTACTAAAACAAATAAATCAATACACTGGGAAAGGGGGGGAAAGAAAAACTAGGCAATGAGAGAGCAAGCTGCCTTTTCAAATCCATCCCATTTTGCCTGAGGATGCTAGTTTTGAGCCATGAAAAGTCATAGTCAAATGTCATCTTGGCTTACGTGTGCAGCCCACAGTAAAAGTGCAGCCCATCAACAACTAAGCTAAAGATGGTGGAGGTGGGGTTTCCACTCCAGCAAATAACGGAGACCGCATCAAGACCACCCTGAAAGCTCAGGCAATCAGGAAAGAAACTTCAACGGGGAATAGAATAAAACTCAGCCCATGGTATCAGTCAGGTCACAGCAGAAAGAAACCTGGTCCCCATGTGTTCAGAAGTGGCCTTTAGTCCATAGTAAAAGAGAGTAGTCTGAGTCTAGAACATGTAAGAATTTTGGAATCCTAGTCTCCAGAAATGGTCCCAGCCCTCACTGCCCCAGGAAGCTGAAGTTCACTCTGGCCTTGCCTATCCACTGACCACTGTAAGTCCCTGGTTGTCCTCTTCCCTCAACTACCAGTAAGAGACAAATCTTGGAAATATGGTTCTGTCTCCTCTAGCAGGGAGGCAAAAGGTATTTCCCCAGCACTTCTCTGGTTCTTTTGGTCTGTGAATCTCAAAGCACTTTATAAACATTAGTTAAGTCTCACAACACCCTTCTGTGGTAGGGAAGTATTATCACTCGAGGAAAACCTCAGGGAAATGACATGCCACAGAGCAAGTCAGTGGCATAACTGGGAATAGGACCCTTAAGTGCTGATTTCTAGTGCTAATGTTCCAACCACTGAACACTTCCTCTCCGGTGGAGAAACGCCTCACATAAATTGCACTCTCCCTGAAGAGTGGAACACAAAGAGTGAGTCACCAAGGGAAGAGTTCAAAGCCACATTAGCAACTCTGGAGCCTTTCCAGTAGAGAATTGGGCAGAGCCCAGCCAAGGAGCAGTGTGTGGAGGGAAGAATCTAACCCCGAGTGTTCTGCAAAGCTAGGATTTACTTCTGTAAAATGGTCTGCATTGCACTCTCATTCAATGTCTGCCCAGCAAAGGAGATTCTAAGGACTGGGGTTCCCAAAGCCAGTTTGCATAAGTTCTCAACATCAAGGGCCCATCCGAGCCATTTGTGTTCTCTCTTCCTCAAATCCACTCATTCTTGCAGGAGACTGGCCACTAGCTTTGTGGTTTCATAGCTTAGATACCTGAGTTTATATGTGCCTAGACAACCTCCACTTTGGAGAGAGGGATATCTACCATCTCCGTGTACACTCAAGTCTTCATTTACTTTAATGTTTGTACCATTTTCTTTAGGGTGACTTCTTTCCAAGGGATTTTCTCCTTTCTGAAGAATCTGCACGCAAACAGATCTAAATGGAAACTTCATCACATTTGATTGTTGATGTGTTGGAGATTTTGGGTTTTCAATATTATAAAGTGAGTTTAAATTTCACGGCTCAAGGGGAAGTCCAAGGAGTTAGAAAATGATGTTGAACCTGGTGTTCTATGATAATACAACCTTGCAAAGACCCTTTCCTCAATACACCAACCCACTACAGGACCCATAAGCATCACAGGATCTGCATGCTTCAGTGGAATCGCACAAGGTATGAATCATCATAGTATGTGGCCCACAGTACTTAAAAGGGGAGACTGTCCAAGTCACAAAGGGCAGATACACAACTTCCATTGACTTTCAGTCACAACAGTGCCAAACTTCCATTTGTGCCTTTGAAAACTTTCCCCTCAAATCCTGTGTTAATTTCAAGGTTTTATTATTTAATACTTGACAGAATTGTCAAGGTGTGTTTCTGATCGCTCAGTAGAGTCAAAAGCCGTTAGCTTGACTGAGGAAAAAATCTCAGATCCCAGGGAAGCAGTAGGGGCTTTTAATAACTTGGTTCCCCACCTGCAGAATTTGCTTTCCATTTCTGTGCTGCTCATTCCGTTAGTCTATCTCAGCATTTATACCAATTAAATCTCCATTTGCTGTTGCTCTCAAAAGCTGGTGAGATTCTGATGCATTTAAATGAGTTTTTCTGCCAAGTGACTTTTCTGGGTAAGGCACAGCAGTAAAACATTTCGGTGTTTGGTAAAAGCCTCTTTTAGGAAAGGAGGGAGGGAGGGATACCCCATTGCTTCTGTTGAAAATGCGCCACCCACTCCATCAGGTTGGCTGGTTTCAGCATCCAAGATCCCATTAGAACCATGCCTGGAATCAATTCCTCCACCTGCCCACAAAGCCCCCACCCCCTTTCATAGCGCGACAGCCCTGGTCGCCAGCATTTAAGAACTACCCCCAGCCCTAGGGAGTGTGCGTGAGGGTGGGGGTATTCTGTAGCTTTGTAACAACGGAATCAAGGGGAGGCAGGGGGCTGGACGCTCTCATCAGACCCCCCCCCCCCGCTCGCTGAGCCGCAGGAGCTCTCTGGGACAGCGGAGCGGGCTGACCCCCGACCAGCCAGGAGCCCTGGCACACCCCGGAACCGCAGCCCCACCCGCTCGCTGCCTGCTTCGCCCACGCACCCAGCCCGCGGCACAGCCCTGCCCACCGCCCCGGGCACGCAGGGCTGGGCGGACGCTGAGCGGAGATGGGAGCCGGTGCAGCGGGGCTCATCCCCCCTGGGCTATGGGGCACCCTCCTCCCGCCGAGGCGCCCCACACTCACACGTGGCCGTCACGCTCTCAGACCCAGCCGCTCCGGTGCAGGCGGCGGCTGCCAGAGGCGAGCGAAGCTCTCAGGGCTCCCCGGGCCCCGCCCCTTCCCCTTGCCGGGCAGGCGGGGCCGGCGGCCACTCCCCCACCTGGCAGCGCAGCCAGCTGCAAATGGTACGTGGTGGTGGGCCCGGGGGCTCCAGTCCCCTCTCCCTCTGCGTCCTCCCTGCCAGCTCATTGGCCCTCCTCGGCCCAGGCTAAACCCTGGGCTGTGCCAGCCACCCCCTTCCCATTCAGCTGCTGCGCACGCTCTAACCCACCCCTAGCTCCGGCTAGTCCTCCAATCCTAGTCTGGCCGGGCCAAACCCCAGGCTGGTTTAAAGCACTTGGAGCAGAAGCGGAGGGGTGCTCGGAGAACCGCTTGGTTGGGAACCAGTGTTCAGGAGGGCTTCTGATACAGTACTATGGCCACAATCGGAGAAGGGTAGTCTTGTTAAGGAAGAGGTTGGGTTCTGCTTCCTCCACTACCCCAGGAATCCTGCCTGATCTTGGGAAAGGCAGTGAAGAAGAGATCTGTGTAAGCTCAAAGGCTTGTCTCTCTCCCCAACAGAAGTTGGTCTAATCAAAGATGTTATCTCACCCACCTTGCCCTTAGGAAAGTCACCTCTCCCTGTGGTCGTTTGGCTCCCCATCTGTAAAACAGGGACTGTACTGCTCTTCTGCCTTACTGAGGTGTGATGGGGCATTTAGATACTATAGTGATAGGAGTCAAAGAGAAATATAGAGGGAGATAGAACTAAAACAGAGTAAGGTAGGTACCCGGTTGATCTTTTCTCAGTAGCCGTTCAGCATTTCTGTCGGTCGAATGTAGATTACATACTGAGGAGCAGGTGTGTGAAAATGTACAACTGAACCACAGGGATTGAATTTGTTCCAGCAGAGCCTTAAGTGTGCCATTCACATTGAATCATCAACTCTACTATGGGAACCAGCTCCTTTGTACCCAAGTTTATCGGAAGGCCACTGGATGACTAATGATATTTTGAGAAATCAAACAAGGCAGGGCAGAAAATCCACATTTAAATACCACACCTTTATGAAAGATACCAAAACACTCTGATTGAAATGAATGGGAGCAGTAGGGGCTCAAAATCACAGTTTGGGTTACATGGGTTCTCCACCCTTCTGAAAATCAGGCCCTGTATTTATCTGAGATCATGAAGAAAAGGGGCCAAACTGTGCCAAAAATAAGAATATGTGAATGACAATCCCTGCATCCGAGGAAAGAACACACAGTCTTAATTGTCACCGAAAAGGCATATGGAGAACTGTAGGTTTATTAATACTAGTATTTATTCCCTTAGATTGTAAACTCTTGAGGGCAGAAACTGTCTTTGTTCTAGGCTTGGGCAGCACTTAGCACAATGAGGTCCTGATCCACAGATGGGGCTCCTAGACCCTACCACAATACAATAAATAATAGTAACGCAAAAACTGAAAATCCTAGAATTTACTTCCCCAGGAGTTCACCTTAGATTCAAGGATATTGTTCTTTAGCTCCAGCCATCTGCCATGCTGCTGTGGGGAGAGGAGACTCCCATTAACTGGAAAAACTGCAAGAACATGGCTGGGATGAGTGACGTTTGACAGGATTTTATTTCATGTGACTTTTTAAAATTATGTATTTCCTTCAGCCATCCTGCCTTGGCCTCTGACACTGGCGGAGCTCATAAGCAAAGAAGGTTTAGGCCTGCTGAGTACATGACAAGAAAACCAAGGAAAGCCCACATGCTGCAAGAGGAGCTGGAGATTTAAAGTGGTGTTCTTCCCCTCTTCAGTCATATACCAATAGAGATCCAACATGGTTTTAGTGAGCTGTACGTTACCTTTTTTAGGTGACACACAAAACTCCTTAGCATTTGGAATTAGATCCTATGGACTTTCTGTAAAGAGTACAGGTGGATTAAAGGCCGCAAGCTGGTTCTAGCCCAAAGTGGGTAATCATGTTCTACCTACTTAAATACAATTGCACCTATATTAATGGTTGGAAAAGTTATTCTTCCCTTCCTAAAAGAAAAGCTGAGACGGGGTGCTGCTGCAGAATGACTGCTGCAGTCCACCCAAGCCCTAGTCACATTGCAGTAATGATAGCAGAAACTAAACCAGAGGTTAGGGGTCTAGTACAGGAGTGGATGGGTAAGATTCTGTGGCCTGCAACGTGCAGGAGGTCAGACTAGATGATCATGATGGTCCCTTCTGACCTTAAATTCTATAAGACTATGAGAGTGCTCAATATTTGTGGCCAATCTACAATATTTAGTTAAAACTCCTCAAATGTATTTTCTGTAAAAACAGCCACTAAAAATCCAGAGAGGCGGTAGTTAAATCAAGATACGAAACCCTTAACTCACACCTTATCACCTAAATCCAGTGACACCTCTGCTCCATAACAAACTCCCTTTCAGGCAACTAGCCAGCATGTGAAGAAGTAGATATGTGCAATCTCACGATACATAACCTGAGCTCTGTGTCTAACCTCATACTTTTTCCATGTGTAAATACATTATAGACTTTAGCCCTACTTTTATGCCTATAGGTAATACATCTTAATCCAGCACTGAGGTCAAAATTCATCTTGTGCATTTGAGCTTGGCAGTGAGGAACTGGATGTGTGCATTGTGGTTGGTAATATTCTAACTTTGAACAGGAGTCTGCTGTGAAGTTGGGGAGTCTTTGGGTTTTATGTCTGAGTGATAAGGTGCATAAATTAACAATGGCATTAATATTAACGATAGCTTATCTGGCAACTTCCCAGAATGTTAATTGCAATTGACACTGCAGAAATCTTTAGCAGCACTACAGAGAATGCTTGAAGTGCCAGTCTCTTGGCACAAAGATTCCATTCCTCACAGCAATGCTGCCTCTGCTCTCTCAGTTCACAAGAGGAATGAGCGAAAACAGGCAGGAGAGGGAGGGATGACAGTGGAGCATTAGCATTTGCCTACATTCTCAACCTAACAGATCTGCATGTGCTCAACAAGAATATTTCCTGTGCTGTGAGCCGTAGCAGCAGAAAAATTGGATTCTCCTTCAACACAGCCCAGTGCTGCCCTAGCGCCTCACAACACCATCACTACTATTTGAGCACTGCACTCAGACCATAGCCTGGCCTGGTGTATGAGGACCAAAGGATCAGTGGGGCTATATAACAGGAGAGCCCTCCTGCTATGGCTTAGCACCCAGGGATTTCTCTTTCCAAGCAAGCCCTTGCAGGTATATGGGCTTAAAGTAAGGAAAATAATAATTGCCCCTCTTTTCTCTTCCCATACTTTACCTTCCTGTCCCCCCACATACCTGTTCACTTCCCCATTGCCTCCGCTGACAAGCCTGCCTCCTAGGTTCCCAGGGGCAAGGATGGGAAGGTGTCATTCCTGAGGCAGGCTGATCAGCACCAGCAAACAGCAGTAGCTGGCACTATAAAGCTCTGCGATCTACTTAAAAAAAAAAAAAAAAACAGCTACATTATCAGGGTCAGAGGTAGGAAGTGTACAGTATAAATGCTGTAACAAGAGTTGGGGATTTAAATCCAGATGTGTCTACAAAGGGTGGAGAAACTGGCAAAATAGCAGATAGCTATTAGGGCTGTCGATTAATCGCAGTTAACTCACACGATTAACTAAAAAAAAGTAATTGCAATTAATCACTGTTTTAATCACACAGTTAAACAATAGAATACCAATTTAAATTTACTAAATATTTTTGGATGTTTTTCTACGTTTTCAAATATATCAATTTCAGTTACAACACAGAATACAACGTCTAAAGTGATCACTTATTTTTTATTACAAATATTTACACTGTAAAATAATAGTATTTTTCAATTCACCTTATACAAGTATTGTAGTGTGAGCTTTTTATGATGAAAGTACAATTTATAAATGTAGATTTTTTGTTACATAACTGCACTCAAAAACAAAACAATGTAAAACTTTAGAGCCTACAAGTCCACTCAGTCCTACTTCTTGTTCAGCCAATCGCTAAGACAAACAAGTTTGTTTACCTTTATGGGAGATAATGCTGCCCACTTCTTAATTACGTCACCTGAAAGTGAGAACAGGCATTCGCATGGCACTCTTGTAGCCGGTGTCGCAAACTATTTACATGCCAGATGCGCTAAACATTCGTATGCCTCTTCATGCTTCGGCCATCATTCCAGAGGACGTTTCCATGCTGATGACGCTCGTTAAAAAATAATGGGTTAATTAAATTTGTGACTGAACTCCTTGGGGGAGAATTGTATGTCTCCTGCTCTGTTTTACCTGCATTCTGCCATATATTTCATATTATAGCAGTCTCGGATGATGACTCAGCTCATGCTGTTCATTTTAAAAACACTTTTACTGCAGATTTGACAAAACACAAAGAAGGTATCAATGTGAAATTTCTAAAGATAGCTACAGCACTCGACTCAAGGTTTAAGATTCTGAAGTGCCTTCCAAAATCTGAGAGGAACGAGGTGTAGAGAATCCTTTCAGAAGTTTTAAGAGCGTGACACTCTGATGCGGAAACTACAGAACCCAAACCACCAAAAAAGAAAATCAACCTTCTGCTGGTGGCATCTGACTCAGATAATGAAAATGCGTCGGTCTGCACTGCTTTGGATTGTTATCGAGCAGAACCCATCATCAGCATAGACGCGTGTCCTTTGGAATGGTGGTTGAAGCATGAAAGGACATATGAATCTTTAGCGCATCTGGCACGTAAATATCTTGCAATACCAGCTACAACAGTGCCAAGCAAACGCTTGTTCTCACTTTCAGGTGACATTGTAAACAAGAAGCGGGCAGCATTATCTTCTGCAAATGAAAACAAGCTTGTTTGAGTGATTGGCTGAACAAGAAGTAGGACAGATTAGACTGGTAGGATCTAAAGTTTTACATTGTTTTGTTTTTGAATGCAGATTTTTTGTACATAATTCTACATTTGTAAGTTGCACTTTCATGATAAAGAGATTGCACTACAGACCTTATATTAGGTGAATTAAAAATACTATTTTTTTACAGTGCAAATATTTGTAATCAAAAATATAAAGTGAGCACTGTACATCTTGTATTGTGTTGTAATTGAAATATTTGAAAATGTAGAAAACATCCAAAAATATTTAAATAAATGATGTTCTATAATTTAGTAGCGCGATTAATCACGATTTTTTAAATTACCTGACAGCCCTAATAACTATACATCTAAATGGAGGTTAAATCATTCAATGCAAGATTAGTGGGACAGATTAGTGCTTGAACCCCAACTAGCTAGGTTTTAACACTATGCTTCTCTAGTAGAGAAGGTAAAGCAGTTGAACGGAGTGGGGCAACAAAGGTCGGTACCATTAGTGTGACAAGAAATAGTGTTAAATGAGACTGCCTACTACAATGGGCAAGATGCCAAGATGTACAGAACCTCTAAAAGTAAAGAAAATGCATGAGTTCTCTGAATCTTCTCAAACCTCTCCTGATATTCAAGTTGTAGCTACAGCATAGTTACAATTGAATCTACCATACTGAATCCTCAAGGGCATGGAAGAAAAAAGGAACACCATCATAGATAAGAGATTTAGAGTACTTCCCTTGTGGGTTTTTTCCCTTTGAGGATGTGTGTGTGGGTGTGTGTACTTTGAGAAAGGGACCTTCAGAGACTTGAGGGGGAAGTGTCTTACCACACACCATTTAGCTACAGAATACCATTTAAATGGAGCTGAGGTAACTTGAGTCTGCATAGCTATTGTTCTCCCTAATGTTCTAAAAATCTGAACAGTACAAATATGTAAAGAGGTGGTTTTTATGTGGATGGAATTTATGTGCCAATACTCTTCCAAAGTAGTAAGTGCAGTGCTGCGGGGCAACATCAAAAATCCCTCCCGCACTCAGGCTCTACCTTGCCTTGAGAGGCTTGCCAAGAGTAATCCTGCTCTTCATAATTTTGTCAGATGCTCCCCTAGATATCAGATTAGTTCAATCCCTTGTACAGCAAACAGGCCATTACAACAGTTATAAAGCTACAGTAGGATGGACTGCCTTTTTCATCCCCAGTCAACCTGCTTTCAGGGTTCAGGATACTCCTGGATCATAAAATAATTTGACTATTACTATTCACTGTGAGCAAATTTTCAGAATGTGGCCTCCATTTGTGTGTGTGCAACGTTGCACACACACTTACACATTTAATTTTCATGCACTACCACTGATACCCGTGTAGTGTAAGTTTTATTAGCTGTGCATACAGCTGATAATGTACAAAAACAGCAAACTGACATGCAAATAGGAGCCTGGTTGAGCCCTGTTGGAAAGCAGGCCCTACTTTTACAAGTTTTAGATTATTAGCAAAATAAAGGTGCATAGGTCTATTAGTAAGCTGTGGGGGAAGTGGGGAGAGGAAGGCCATCCAAGCTTGGATAGTTTTCCAACAAACTACTGAGCCTTAAAATAGGAACTTTTGAATTTATTTCCAGACACTGGAAAAAATGTTCAGAAGTGCCTAAGTAACTTGGGCACAGAGCTTAAGTTTCTTTCACTGAGAAATAGGCGCCTCTATGCCCCAGTCAACTAGGCACTTTTGAAAAATTTACCTTATTCTATTGATCACACCAGAGATATGACTAGAGGAGATGGGGGGTAAAGAAGAAATGGGGGGGGGGAAGACATCTTTGTTAGGATCTTTTTTGTGTGACAATTATAAAATAGGGGGAAACCATCTACCTACTACCATTATGAAAAATGCTTAGTCATGTTTATGCATATCCCCAGATACATACTGTTTGAGGCAAGGGATTCAAACTCCATGCACAAACATTTGTCATGAGAGGTCACAGCATTAGGCTAGCTGTCCAGTATAAGTGACTTCACTGCAATGTATCCGACAGAATATGATTTGGGGAAGGATTACACTACACCTAAGCATTTTGGCAAGCTAGCATAGGTGTGAAACATAAGAAAAAGAACCACTATTCATTTGTCAGATTAGCTTTCTTATAACCCTCTCTCCACTGACTGATCCCCACCCTTCCAAAACTGTTGAGCTCTATCTTACAATCAGATGCAGAGCTGTGGCTTTTGTGATGAGAGATTAAATATTATTGAAATTTCCAGGGACTGACTTACAGGTGCACATAGTGCTCTCAGCATCTCCTACGCAAGCACCATTAATAAGTCAGATAGGAACCTTACACTAGTACCCAGGGCAGAATCTTTTGTGTATTAGCAATCAACAGAAGAAGTCACTGCACTAGATGTTGTTCATATACTGTGTTTTCAACCATTACCATACTCAATGACTCTCAGCAAATTAAATAAGGATATTTATAGGTCCATTTCTTCCTCATCTCCCCCCACAACATGAAAATGTACAGGCATGCACACCTAACAGAATGGACATCAAGCAACAGAACCAGAGTCCTCTACTACAAAGTGAGTACTCTAGCAGAGTTTTTTTATTTTCTTAGTGAAAGGAATTATTTAAATATTTGAACCACTTAATTTCATAAGAGTCAACAAGTCACACAGAGTCCAAATTCTGGACATTACTATAATGAGGTGGTGATTCTACTACCACAATTTTCTGTTGCCACAAGTGTGACAAAGATAACAGACCACAAGGAACTGATAAAATTTTTTTTATTATTCACTTTTGAATTCTTTTACACTCTCCTGATTATTTTGTGTAAGGTGAAACTAGAACCGTTTAAAAGACATACACATATCTAGTACATCAATAACCAGGTATTTCTTTTTTGCTATACTATTCTCACAACCACGTGTGTGCTAGCAATATAACCATCACAGAAGCAAACTTTAGGCAGAATACTGGTCAGTAAAAACAAAGCAAAAAGAGCTACCAGATATACAGACAGGCTCGGTTCCACATTCATCACTACTGCATTTATCAAGCGCCAAGTATTAACTGCACTATTTGTTCAGCTAGTATTGGGGAGTTTTAAAATCAGTGCATGAAATTCTCTCTCCAGCAGACAGATGGACAGACAAACAGATGGATTCTACAGCTAGGTGAAATGGTAGAGGGATGATACTGTGAGACTGATAGATGAATATTCCTAATCTTTTCCACTGCATTATTCATGCAACTCTTATTAGGTCTTATTTGACTGGACCTGATTGGGAACACAACTAAATGAGGATATTTGGAGTTCTAATATCGCAAGTTCCTAACAAGCATTATAAATGTGTAAGGTCTGCATTCCAGTAAGAAATAATGGGAAATCTTGAAAATTTTAGGTAATACCAGGAACTGGCTTAAGGGGGCAGACATTAAGAGCTGAAGACTACAGCAGCACTGACAACTCTCAAACATCTGAGTGAGAGACCTGTCCACTAGCGCACATCTCTCTCCATCACCCTATCACTTATAATCCACAAATAATGGAACACATGTAGGAGTCCAGAAATGTTTTAATGAAGTTTAAAAGCAGGTGAGAGGGTGAGGATGAACATCAACTCAATGGGAGGAAGATTTCTCTAAAGTGAATTCAAAGATGGCAGAGTGGAATATTAGAAATGTTTCCAGATCGAGTTTGGAGTGGGAATACCCAAAGAGATTTTAATTCTCCTAAGTGAAATGCAATCTTTGTATTATTTTACTCTTAACAGTATTATCCAAAAACTAATAAGGCCATTCATACAATATTAGTCTTTTCCTGTTGCAAGTTGACAGCAGTGCACTAAGAAATCTCACTACTAAAGAACAGTCCAAGTTGTAACGAAGTAATGTATTGCAGTGGGAAGGGGGTTTAGTCATGCATGTCGTATGAGCACTGGACCATTTTTCAAAGTCAAACCCCAATTACTTGCCAATGTAGTTTGGAAATCAGGCTGCTAAACTCCCAAAAAACTGAACCCTCAGAAAGGTCAGATTACTTAGAATGAGCTTTTGACTGAAAGCGGTGCACCACACTTGGTTAAAAATGTCTATAGAGTGTGCCTGTTAAAGTAATTCACTGAAGTGTGTTACTGAACTGGAATGCCATACAATGGATTGTTTTCCTTCCATGCCCCAGTGTCACAATATAATTTTTATAACTTTCTGTACAACTTTACAACAGAATTGTACTTCGACTATTTTGGTGCCAGATTAAGCTTTCCAGAGTTACATAATTAATGTCTAGTTTCTACCAGGAAGAGTTTTGTAAAGTCAACTGCAATCACAAAACCCATAATCACAGTGCTGAGTTAAAAATATAAACACGGTAATCAAAACTGCAAATGTTCATAATAAGAAAGTTCAGAATGCAGTTGTAGAACCAATCTCCGTTTTAAGTACACAAAACACCAACCAATTGTTTTTACCCCACAGACAGTTTTTGCTACGTTGAGGTTGTGAAAGTCGATGTACTATTCTTTTTGCTTGTCGCACAAAGGGATATATGTGTAGGATACAGAGTGACATTGAACATATAGTGAAGCGTGACAGCCATTAGTTCTCTCCCTCCCCAGCATCCCCTTCATCTCCCTGGTTTTCCGAGGTCCATAGCTGTAAGAAAATACAAACACATGTTTATGCTGAAAGCATGCAGTTAATTACGTTTGTCAGGAAAGGGGAGATGGGGTAATTAGCTGTAGGTTGTGCAATTTTCTTAATGGAAGAATATTAAATGGTTGAATTTAGTGGCAAAGAAAGAATAATGAACTAAAAACAGAAGGCTGGATGGAGGCTTAGGAACAGAAAGCAAATGAAGCTTACAGGCAGTATGCACGGGGAGGAAAGTTAGCTTTTGGGAAACTGACAACAAAAGTGCACCTTTCAATGACAACTGATTGCAGAAAGGCTTACTGACTTGTGCTAGTACAGCAACTGCCATTTTATTTAACATACAAGGGCAATGGCTCTCAGATAGGTCCAATTACAGCCTAACATTTACAACAGTGACAAGTTCAAAGTGTAGTAGTTTGTCCCAATGATACTTACAGTAAGGTTGTCCCTAAGTAGTTGCATGATCAGAGTGCTGTCTTTGTAAGACTCTTCATTCAGTGTGTCCAGCTCAGCTATTGCTTCATCAAACGCCTGAAATAGGCAAGACAGTTTAACAGAACAGAGACACGATTTTCAAATTCTGTGCTCAGATGAATTCAGTTGCATCTACACAATTTTTTTCTTAAAATTTTCCCATATTATATTTACAATTCAGTGACACCCCTCCCCCCCCCCCCCCCAAAAAAAAAAAAAAAAACCAACAACAACATCTAACGGAGTATTTTTCCTTTCCCAAAAAAGTACCAGCCATGCTCAACTGCAACGAAGTGAAGACAAGGCCACTGGCCGACTGGAAGAATTCTATTTTGTTACATGAGTTTTAAGATTAATTCTTGGACCAGCCCTACTTCCCAGGCCAGCACTGAATACTCAAGAAGTGAATGTGCTCACTCCCACAGAATGGACTGCTTCACATAGCTCAAAAGCAATCCGGCCACCCAATTAAAAAGCAGCATTGTCAGACAAGTTCCTTAGAGCAGGAGTCGGCAACCTTTCAGAAGTGGTGTGCTGAGTCTTCATTTATTCACTCTGAGTTAAGGTTTCAGGTGCCAGTAATACATTTTAACTTTTTTAGAAGGTCTCTTTCTATAAGTCTATAATATATAACTAAACTATTGTTGTACGTAAAGTAAATAATGTTTTTAAAACGTTTAAGAAGCTTCATTTAAAATTAAATTAAAATGCAGAGCCCCCCAGACCAGTGGCCAGGACCTGGGCAGTGTGAGTGCACTGAAAATCAGCTCGCGTGCCGCCTTCGATACGCGTGCCATAGGTTGCCTACCCCTGCCTTAGAGCGTCTTCACTAAAAATGGAGGACTCAAAGGATTGAATTAGAGGCAGTGGGCATGTAGAGATAAAGCTGAAAAACTGGAGGTATCTTCAGGGTCATATCTGCTGCACATAGAAAGGCAACTAAAGAAATAGGAAACAGTGTGACAGTTGAAGAAACAATGTACATTCCACTAAAGACTAATACAGTAATTCCTCACTTAACATTGTAGTTATGTTCCTGAAAAATGCAACTTTGAGCAAAACGATGTTAAGCGAATCCAATTTCCCCATAAGAATTAATGCAAATAAGGGGTTTAGGTTCCAGGGAAATTTTTTTCACCAGACAAAAGACTACATATATATATATATATATATATATATATATATATATATATATATACACACATATACATACATATATATACACATATATATACACACACACACATCTCTCTCTCTCTCTCTCTATATATATATATACACACACACACACCCCTCTCTCTCTCTCTCTCTCTATATATATATATATATCACACATACACACACACACGTACACACATATACACACACACATGCACACAGTATAAGTTTTAAACAAACAATTTAATACTGGTACACAGCGATGATGACTGTGATGCTTGATTGAGGTGGTGAAGTTAGAGGGTGGGATATTTCCCAGGGAATGCCTTACTGCTAAATGATGAACTAGCAATCGGCTGAGCCCTCAAGGGTTAAGACCTTGTTGTTAATGTAGCCTCACACTCTACAAGGCAGCACGAATGAAGGGAGGGAAGACAGCATGGCAGACAGAGTGTGAGTGAGTGAGAGAGATGCGCATTGCCCCTTTAAGTACGCTGACCCCACTCTAAGAACACTGCCTTTTTAAATAGATCAGCAAGTTGAGACAGCAGCTCCCGCCAGCAAGCTCCGTCTGTCCTTATGTCCCCCCTGCTCTTTGGAAGTGGGGTAAGCGGGGTGCAGGAACAGAGGGAGGGGGACACCCTGACATTAGCCCCCCTCTCTTCCCCACCTCCACCCCCCGCACAGCAAGCAGGAGGTTCTGGAGAGCAGCTCCAAGGCAGAGGGCAGGAGCAGCACATGGCAGTGGGGGGAGGGACAGCTGAACTGCCGGCAATTGATAGCCTGCTGGGCGGCTGCCGCACAGGGAACTTAGGGGAACAGGGAGCTGATAGGGGGGCTGCCAGTCCACCCCGGTTCCAAGCCCCCACCAGCTAGCTCCAACGGGCTGCTCTTCCTGCAAGCAGTGGACAAAGCAGGCGGCTGCCAAATGACTTATAAGGGAGCATTGCGCAACTTTAAACGAGCATGCTCTCTAATTGATCAGCAACGTAACAACGTTAACCAGGACGACTAAGGGAGGAGTTACTGTATGACCATAGTTGCCACCAACTTGTTTTATAAAATCTTCCATCAAAGTCCATGCAGCATGTTTGGTTGCTGCCATGAATAAGGCCCCCTTTTCTATTTAAATATATTTCTATCACAAACATAGCCACATTTCTAAAGCAGATTGATTTACAACCCAATAACTTAAAAGCAGAACTAACAGTAGTAAGTGCATTGCAAGGGAAAAATCTCTTCTTGCTACAAAATACTAGGCCCCTAAACAAAGTGCACTGTACGTATATGCTAAGTAACTCTGAATGCCATCATTATCCAAGCTGTTACTTGACAGTTTTCAATTGAAGCAAGTAGAGGTGAACTAATAAAAATACCACATGGAACTATTCGCCTCTCAGAAAGAGATTTGGTCTAATTTAAAGGAGAGGTAAAAAGAAAAAACTAACTCACTTGTGATCTATTTGGGCACAATTAAACCATCAAATAGTTTGCCATGCCAATCAAACCTAAATGGTTCTGGCCTCTGGAGAGAGATTGCGATGTTACGGGTCATGAATGGAGAGCACTGGTAAAGTCACACTGGAGAAACTGCCACATCAAATTTTTGAAATATGCTCAACTAAAGACAGTGTTATTAGTTTCAGTTTTAGGGGCTCTAGATTAATGCAAACATTTTTAAATTTCCAAAGCAAGTACTTTCTGGGAGAATCCTGTGAAAGTGTGAAGAGGGCAGCTTGTCTTATTCCTCACAGGGTAACTTTCAATAGTCAATTGACTATTATGCTTTTGCTAGCTTATGTGAAAATATATTAAGATACAGATATTCATGTGAAAGGAGGCCAGCACCTCTGAGGCAGGCATCCTCCCGCTGACAGAGTACTCTTGAAGGAGAAGCTAGCTGCTTTTAGAAGAACAGATCACTCAAACCTACCTTCAGAGGTACTACTGTACATCTTTAATAGTTTTTGCCTTCAATAGTTTCCTCCCCCCTGACAAAAATATTGATAAGAGGAGTCTGCTTACCGTCTTTGCCAGACTACAGGCTTTTTCAGGGGAATTTAATATCTCATAGTAAAAGACAGAGAAATTGAGAGCCAGACCAAGCCGAATGGGGTGTGTAGGTTGCATCTCTTTCTTGCTAATTTCAAATGCCTCCTGGTAAGCCTGCTGAGAGTTTGATACTGTTGCTGCAAAAAGCGATATCAGTAAGATTAATGCATGGTAAGTCACTGTGTATTTAAGACAAGGATTATTTAACACCACCTTAGTCTGGGCAATTTAGAAACTTTGGACATCAGGTAACAATTCCAATTAGAAGGTTAATAAATATCCACATGTAAAAAACAAGCACAGAGGGATTTCCTTCAATAATTTTAATGGTAAAACTCTACTGATAAAACTAAGCTACTAATGCAGGAGTGCTCATAAGATTTAAAATGCAACAATTCATACCAAGATTAAAAAAAAACATCAGACATAGTTGTGGTTAGTACTGTTGAACTCCAACTGCATTGTGTTTAAAAGCTAGAAGCCAACAGAGGAACAGGAAATAGTTCTGGAAGGTAAACGCTGAAGAAAACTAATGAGCCATTCCCTAATGCTTCTGAGAAGGAAGCGTCCAAGAGGCAATCTCTTGTCCTGAACTCCATGGGTTAAAAATTGGGAGCACAGAGGAACTACGAGTCCCCTTCCCCAGGCTGATGGGTAGCACAACAAGCTCTAGAGGGACTGTCTAAGCCAGGGGTGGGCAAACTACGGCCCGTGGGCCACATCTGGGTGGGGAAATTGCATGAAAGGCCATGAATGCAAGGCTGAGGCATGGGGTTGGGGTGCGGGAGGGAGTGTGGGGTGTGGGAAGGGGTGCGGTTTGCACCCCTGTGTGATTGCCAGCCCCGTGGCACAGTGAGGCTAAGGCATGCTCCCTGCCTGCCCTGGCCCCGCGCTGCTCCCGGAAGCTCTGCTTGCTGCCCTCGCTTGCAGGCACCGCCCATCGCAGCTCCCATTGGCCGGGAACAGGGAACCACGGCCAATGGGAGCTTCAGGGGAGGTACTCGCAGGCGAGGGCAGCGCGTGGAGCCCTCTGCCCCACCTCCCCCAGGGGCTGCAGGGACATGGTGCTGGCCGCTTCCGGGAGAGGTGCGGGGCCAGGGCAGGCAGGCAGCCTGCCTTAGCCTCACTGCGTGCCGCTGCCACCCCGAAGCCACTGAAGGTAAGCGGCGCTGGGTCGGAGCCTGCACCCTCCTGTACCCAGCACTCCAACCCCCCTGCCCTGAGCCCCCTCCCGCACTCCGCACCCCCTCCTACACCCCAACCCCCTGCCCTGAGACCCCTCCCGCACCCCCTCCTGCACCTCAACACCCTTCACTGAGCCCCCTCCTGCACACCACACCCCTTCCCACACCCCACATTCCCTCCCGCACCCCAACCCCATGCCTCAGCCTTACATCCATGGCCCTTCATGCAATTTCCCCACCCAGATGTGGCCCACGGGCCAAAAAGTTTGCCCACCCCTGGTCTAAGCCCTATGATCCTGCTCCATGAACTGCACTGACTGCCCACTGGCTTCCAGGCAGAGTTCAAGGTGTTAGTTTTAACCTAGAGAACTCTAATTGGTTTAGGACCTGGTTACTTGAGAGTCCACCTATCAAAATGTGATACCACACTTGCAACCAGTGAAGTTACTTCAGCTAGATCCCCTGATATAATTAGGAGGGTACTACCAGCATGGCATTTTCCAGGAGGAAATAATGCATTCCTCCTCTCAGGCTACCAGATCCTGGATTTGCTGAACTTTCAAAACAGGTGGCAAAACCTTTTCAGGGATGGGAGACATTTGGGGACAGAGTAGGCTGAGGGATGGCAGTGTGTTTGGCTTGATGTTAATTACAGAGGCTCACGTATAATGGGTTTTTTTTGGGAAGGGGGACAGTTTGGTCAGAGCTATGATGCTGGCAGACCACGTGCCAGCTCATGCCAAAGCCCCAGGCCTATTCACTTGTGTATTAGTATAGATCAAAGTGATTGTTAAATGTATAAGAGTATATTTGATGTTTAAACGTCATGAAAACTAACTGGATGTTACTTGCATTGTTTTCACTTATCTGTATCCTGTTATAACGTAGTAGCAACATTTACATTGTGTATACCCTTGTAACTAAATAACCCATCAAATGAGAAAGAAGCCTTATAGAATGCAAATGAAGAACTCTAACAGAAAAAAGTTAATTTCAAAGCAAGTGCTCATTGTGTAAGATGATGAGAGGTCAAAGACTCAAAATGCATTCCTCACTCTGTCATCAAAGAAAAAAACATGTGGGTAGTGACACTGTCAGCTTGTTTCCTGTGAGAAGAAGCTATAAGTATGGATTCAAGGAAAGATCCTGCACCTTTGGTCTGCTGGGACTAGTACAGGCAAGTGTACTAGATGCAAAGCAGAGATCCCCAGAGACAACCTGGGTATCCTGAAAAGACTTTCTGGAAACTGGCAGTTTATTACATCACTGCCACCATTTGGAATTACAAACTGTGACTAACCTGTGCATATATTTTACCTGTTTTAACCTCTCAATAACACATTTCCTTTTCTTAGCTAATAAACCTTTAGTTAGTTTACTATATAATTGGCTACCAGCATTGTCTTTGGTGTAAGATCTAGAGTACCAACTGATCGGGGGGAAGTGACCTGTCTCTCAGGCCTGAGAGCAACCTTATGTGGTGTGATTTTTGGTTTAAGAGACCTTTTCTCACAAAGTCCAGTTTGTCTGGGTGGTAAGATAGACTGGAGAGTCTAAAGGGAGTATCTGTGTCTCCGTGGTAAGACCTTTATAGTGATCCAGGAGTTCACATATGTCACTGGCTTGGTGAAATCTAATTATAGAACACAGCACCAGCTTGAGGTGTCTGCCCTGTTTTCTGACAGTCTGCCCTGAGGAAGGCACTCCAGACAGCATGACAAGAGCAAGTAGCACAATGCTTGTTTTTAATAGTTAGTGAATGTTGAAATCTATATAAATACGCCTCACTGAAAACAGAAACATTTCTCTTCATACTTCATTCTGCTTAGTGGCCATTTGACTTCTGATCAGGGGTGTGTGTGTGTAAAGATTTTAACTCTACCTACTTTGTTTGCTGTCCCCAGATGCCACCTCTGAAAGATATCTGAAGTAATCGCCTTTCATTTTCAAATAGAAGACCTTGCTTTCTGGCTGTGTGGCATTGACAATAAGGTACTTATCCAAGAGTTCCTGAAAGAGGAAGCATCACAGAATTACACAAATGCTTTTGTCATGAAAGCCACAGGAGTGATAAACAAAGCTTTAACCACCATTGTAAGTATTAGCATTTAACATGCTAACGCAACTTCTAAGTGTACACACATGAAGTTTATTATCCACTACAAAAGCTTGGAGAAAAATCCACTGGGGAGCAGGAAACTTTCCCAGTTGAGGACCTATACCAGTCATTTCTGCAAAATTTCAGCTCTCAAAAAGTTGATAGCCCTCCTGATTGCGAGGACAGCCTTTCATATGCGAACTGACGCAGTGCTGTGTTCATGAGTCCGCAGGTACAGCGCTCCAGGGCCTCCACTGCTATTCATAATTTTGCTGCTGTTTGGCAGAGTGAGATTCACAAGAGTCTGATTACTTTCACTGCTGCTGTTTAGAACAGTGGACAGCAATGAAGTGGTCTAAAGCTATGAGTAGCAATGGAGGCTGCACTTGCGTATTCAGAGGAAGAGGAATCAAAAATGGTTGCGAGAGGAGTACCAGGAACTCTCTCCTCTTCACATGCAATAGGGTCTTGACTAGGCAACCACAAAATAGCAGAATCTCTCCACCCCTAACTTCAAAGAAGCCAGGAAACTGGTGTGGGTGAAAACGCTAGCTCCTCTCCTGTCCACAAAAGAATATGGATAGAGCCTTCAAATTTCAGGTGATTAAAATACATAGGAGCATCTATCACCCACTCCCCCTCACCACCGAACAGGAACAGCACCCTAAGAATCCCACACTTGAGTGTAAGTGATGGGCTTCTTGCCAGGGCAGCTGGCCACAGATCCTTCTGGTGTCTTACCCCTCTCCCCCAATCATCTTCCATATTAATCTCTGCCGAACAGGTTTTGTGCCTTTGGCTAGTAGATTTTTTTTGTTTTGTTTTTATATTTGGTAGGTGATAACACCAAGATAAACTGAATATAGTTACATGAAAGAAACTAGAATACTCAATTACTACACCCAGCCAAGTTCTTTACCCAGAGCCATAAGACATTATCTTCCTGCCTGGATCTTTAGCCTCTCAGTAAGTGAGGCTCCTTAAGCCTCCCTGGAAATTGCTGCAATGCTAACTACTGTTATTTTTGCTGCTGGATTATTACCAGAACATCATTGCAGATATCCTGCAATTCAGCCTCAATTTTCTCACGATACTCTCTTCCCATCTGCTGTTTCTTCTCATTCCTCTCTGTTTTCTGTTCAATGCTGGAAATTACACGCCAGGAAGAGCGACGGGCACCAACCACATTCTTATAGGCAACAGAGAGTAGATTCCTTTCTTCATTGGACAGTTCATGTCCTTGCTCAGTGACAGCCTTCATAGCAGCAGCCATGTCATCATAGCGCTCAGCCTGTTCGGCCAGTTTGGCTTTCTGTACCAGCTCACTTTTATCCATAGTTATTCCTTAAAAGGAGAAAAAATAATTTATCTTGATTGCACAGGTTGTGGAAAACGAATGATAAAGGTAAAAAGGGATGCGGTATAAGTCATGATCATTAATAAGTGGGAAGTCTGTCTTCTTCCTGATCAATGTAGTGAGTTACTAGCAGGAGTTTAACTTTGTATTTTGGTTATTTCACTAAGAGGAGCATAGAACCATAGAACTGGAAGGGACCTCGAGAGGTCATCTAGTCCAGTCCCCTGCACTAGACCATCCCTGACAGGTGTTTGTCCAACCTGTTCTTAAAAATCTCCAATAATGGAGATTCCACAACCTCCCTAGGCAATTTATTCAAGTGCTTAACCACCCTGACCATTAGGAAGTTTTTCTTAATGTCCAACCTAAACCTCTCGCTGCAATTTAAGCCCGTTGCTTCTTGTCCTGTCCTCAGAGATTAAGAACAATTTTTCTTCCAACTCCTTGTAACAACCTTTTATGTACATGAAAGCTTATGTCCCCTCTCAATCTTCTCTTCTCCAGACTAAACAAACCCAATTTTTTCAATCTTCTCTCACAGGTCATGATTTCTAGACCTTTCATCATTTTTGTTGCTCTTCTCTGGACTTTCTCCAATTTGTCCACATCTTTCCTGAAATCTGGCACCCAGAACTGGACACAATACTCCAGCTGAGGCCTAATCAGCATCTTCTGTAACATTTAAGAATCACAACCAATCACACTCCTGGAAGAACGTGAACACTACCTTTTCAAATGTGACATTAATATTGATGTTATGTCCAATCATATCAGTCTCCCCCCTCCGCCCCCCGACAGACTTCTCCAATTCTATCATGATACCATGTCCCCAATCTAATAATACCAGAAGTCTGAGAGGAAAGGCTGCATGTTCAAACACTTGCCAAAAAAGAAAACCAGAACTTTTTCATGTTATTGTATCTTCTAGTACTCTTCCATGACAGGAATAATGTTCTTAGAGCAGGAGTATCTGAAACACTGGACAGCTCCTGCTGTCATTGAGCAGCCCTCTTTTACTTTGATGTAAAATGCAATGCTTTTGTGGATACTTAAAACAGCAAAATAAAGCTGTAGTGTTTGGTACCAGAGAAAATGTTTTTATACTGCCCTGCCAGGAATATTATTTCTTATATCTGAGTTTCTCTACACGAGATTTTTGAGACAATCAACCTTGCTATCCTGCAGCATTTTCAGTGTCAACCATATTTTAATACAGAGATTGAGGGAGAAAGGATGTGGCCCACATGACAGTCATGCAATTGTAAAGTAATTGCTTACATGGAAAGAAACATTCATCTTTTTTGAAATGCAATTTAGCAGCTGGAAATAAGGTCAGACATATGCTATGTGACCAGCCAACACTCCACTGAACACAGTTTAAGAACTTCTGCCTTAGGACAATGGATGCTGAAGTTAGTAAGGAAAATGGCTTTTCCTATGTTGTGCGTGTCTGCCAGGCACAATGGTAACATGTATACAACTAAGTCTGAACAAAGGACTTGTGTGGTACATGCACCGTCACCTTATGGATGTGCCTGTTCTGTGAGCCACTGGATCAATACAGATTTTTTGCTGAAAGAAGCCAATGGAGTCCTCTTGACACACAGTTCTGCATTAAGTCTGGTTCTCTTTCAAAAACAGCTTTTAAACGAGTGGAATCTGGCACTTTATAAAGGTGCCAAATTGATGATATTAAGATTGCCGCTCCCCCCAAAGACAAAAATAGGTACCAACAGTGAGTTACCTTACTTTACTTCACTAACATGGCTCTATCTTTACCAGGAAGGATCTACTCTAGGGAGACATAGTAGTTTGTATCACTGGCTACTGCGGACTCCAAGTCAGCTCATCACTGATCCCGCCGAGGAACCACCAGGTTTTGATTTATGTCCGAAAGACTGATGCAGATTGAATCACATCAGGACAACTCATGGGATATGTGGACAAACCCTCCTTAAATGGAAAATGAGGCAAACACCTGAATGCAACTGTGGTCACCAGGCACAAATGATGGAGCACATCATATCTGAGTGTCCCCTTCGTTCTTTTGCCGAAGGCCTACAGCAATGTGCTGGCTGTCAAACTTAGATATAAATTTGTAGTCATGCTACCTACCCAAGCCATATGAAAGAAGATGACTCCAAGTAAGGGTGCCAAGTGGGAGAGAGGTTTTTTTTGTAATGCACACACACAGGCTACATTTACACTACAAGCTAGAGGTGTGATTTCCCTGCTCACATACACATAGAACCATAGAATATCAGGGTTGGAAGGGACCTCAGGAGGTCATCTAGTCCAATCCCCTGCTCAAAGCAGGACCAATCCCCAGACAGATTTTTACACCCGTTCCCTAAATGGCCCCCTCAAGGATTGAACTCAACCCTGGGTTTAGCAGGCCACATGCTTGCGCTAGCTCTCATTGAGCTAGCATGAATATAGATAGCAGCGGATATCTGGATAATGATGATAATAATCTGAATAGGATAATGGCAGTGGAGGCATAGCTTAGCCATGATGAGTATATACCCATGAGGTTCAGGTGGGTTTGTACTCAAAACAGCTAAGCCATGCCTCCACTGCCACTAACACTACCGCAGCTCCGCTGCTATTAATATTTGCACTAGCTCAGTGGTTCTCAAACTTTTGTACTGGTGACCCCTTTCACATAGCAAGCCTCTGAGGGCGACCCCCCTTATAAATTAAAAACACGTTTTTATATATTTAACACTATTATAAATGCTTGAGGCAAAGCGGTGTTTGGGGTGGAGGCTGACAGCTCACGACCCCCCATGTAATAGCCTCGTGACCCCCTGAGGGGTCCCGACCCCCAGTTTGAGAACCCCTGCACTAGCTTGACAAGGACTAGCACAAGTACGTATACGCGAGCAGGGGAAATCATACCTTTAAGTGCACAGTGTAGACATAGCCTTAATAAATATACTGCCTAGTAAAAATGTAAGTTGAAAAGACAGATCAGTCAAATAGCAACATTTTTTGGTCATTACGACCAGCATGAACCAGTTCAGATGAACTAGTGATGTAGAGATGCAGTGCTCTGTATTCCAAGGCAACAATATTCCACCACCTTCTTGCCACATCCCAAATTGCTAGACTTCTAATTATGAAATGAATTCAATTTACATGCTTAACACAGTAACTAGTTCACAGCTGGGGACCCCCAAACTTTCACTGTTAATTTGAAGATCAAAGTATGTCTATATAAACAGTGTTTTATAGTGTATGAAAGCCAGCCATAAATACTACAATATCTCACACAACTGTATGACTCCAATTTCCTCAAACCTGCACTGCCTCTTGAGACATTTCCATTGTAGTCAGCTCTAGGTTTACCACAAGCAGTTTACACAATACCATTACCATATGATTTGGATTTTTGTTTTGAAAAGTAGTCTGCATGCTGAAATTTAGAGACAAGTATTCTAAGGCAGTTGGCAGTTTGTCATTAAAAAAGTGTGTGTTATATTTGGTCTGTGCTTTTCCAGCAGCACAGCACAAGTAGTGCTATGGATCGCAAAACAAATTACCTGTGCAGAGTTCAGTTTAGGAACTGTGGAGAGTTTATTAACATGATGCTAATATGATATATTTATCTTTAAATGCAAGTCCCTTCATGGCAGTCAGTGGGTTCACTTAAGGGCACATAAGGAAAACCACAGAGGGAATAGGGAAGGCATAGAAAGTACAGAAGAAAGTCTGACAAAATTGACTGTTCAGCCCAAACACTAGTACATGACATACAAAACATGTTATCGATCCTTAGTTATTTGACTGTCTAAATCAGAGGTGGGCAAACTATGGCCCACGGCCCATCAGGGCTTTGGATCCAGCCCGTGGGACTGCCACCCCCATGGCACTGCGGGCACCACACCACTCCTGGAAGCGGCCGGCACCACGTCTCTGCGGCCCCTGGGGAGGGGGGGGGGAGGTAGAGGGCTCCGGACACAGCCGTCGCTTGCAGGTACCGCCCCCAGCAGCTCCCATTGGCCGGGAACGGGGAACCGTGACCAACGGGAGCTTCAGGGGAGGTACCCACAGGCAAGGGCAGCGTGCGGAGCCCTCTGCCCTCCCTCCCCCAGGGGCCGCAGGGACGTGGTGCCAGAGCGGCGCAGGGCCAGGGCAGGCAGGGAGCTGGCCTTAGCCCCGCTGCGCACCACTGCCACCCCAGAGCCGCTCCAGGTAAGCGGTGCCTTGCCGGAGCCAGAACCCCTCCTGCACTCCACACCCTAGCCCCCTGCCTTGAGCCCCCTCCCTCACTCCGCACCCCTCCCTGCCCTGAACCTCCTGCATCTCAACCCCCTTTCCTGAGCCCCCTCCCACACTTCACACCCCTCCCTGCACCCCAACCCCCTGCCCTGAGCCCCCTGCTGCACCCCACTCCCCTACGGCACCCCACTCCCCTACGGCACCCCAACCCCCTGGCCTGAGCCCCCTCCCGTACTCCGCACCCCAACCCCCTGCCCCAACCCTACATTCATGGCCCTGCAAGCAATTTCCCCACCCAGATGTGGCCCTCGGGCCAAAAAGTTTGCCCACCCCTGGTCTAAATTATGTGTACATCTTAAAGATAACTCATACTACTTACTAAAAAAGTTTGACTTACTCAATAAGAACTTCATTAATTGTGTATATTTGTAACAGAGTTTGAGATGCCAGTGTTGGAGCCTCAATTTAGGCGTTGATTTGACTATTTTAACTTGTACTAGAATCTTTCCTTGTTAGTAGGTTTGCTACAAAAGTATGAAGTGCTGTTCAATAAAACAAATTTAACATAAGAATTCAAATACCACAGTGTTTTCTTCCAATAAGAAAGGCATTGCCCCACACCAAAATGTGGATAATCTGGCAGTACACACCTACAATCACTCTCACTCAAGGATTTGCTGTATAAAGGAACACTGTTAGAGTCTGGATTCTCCATTGCTTACCTTGTTAGAAGCTTGGAGAAGGGCTTTGCAGAGCTATGATGGCTTGAGCTCCATAAGAGGGAAGTGTTTGCCAGAAGGAAAAAAAGACACAAGGAAAGGAGTGATGTTTGAAAAAAAAACAAAAAAGCCACTATCAGTTATAGCTGGTCCCTCCCATAAAGGAGCTGAAAGCTACATCCTTCCTAACAATATATTAGTGTGCCACAGCCTGGAACAAGCATCTCTGCGATGCCTGGGCTGGACATGTTCGTAGGCCACAAGTGGAAGTCACCAGTGGCCATTACCTGCAACTAAGAGCAGTACATTCAATGACATCTGTAGTGAGAGACTGACAGGAATTGTCTACTGTAGCACTGATACTTTATTGGGGGGGAAGGGTGCTGTTGCAAGTCACAGCCATGGGGAAGAGTTCTGAGAACAGGGCTTGTTAGTTCTAAGTAGAAGGTGAGAGACATTAGTGGCAGATTTAAGAGCCTGCCAAACGAGGGCTTAGAACCCCTCCAAAAGGTTATGATTGCACACTATCTCTGATCAAGAACGCCAGCAACCAGTGTTCAAAGCCAGTAAGCACTCAGATACTAGAACTTTGAATCTAACACTCCTATGTATTAGCCACTGAAGCCATCACCCTACTTCCCATTCCTGCGAGCTGAGAAAATATCTAGGTCCTGTCTAGCCTAGGTTCCAACACCACAACCAGCTCAAGTGATCTTAAAGGTATTGAACTGTGTCTACAAGGGAATTAAAAGGTTTCAACTGAGTTTGCCTGCTCATGTAGACATGGCCCGGATTGGACTTCTTATTAATAACTGTACTGCCAGAGGTAGGTATCTGTAAAAGACACTAGTTCAGGAGTCGGCAACCTATGGCACATGTGCCAAAGGCGACACACGAGCTGATTTACTGTGGCACGCTGCTGCCCGCCTGGGGTCCCCACCGCCGGCCCCACTTAGCATGCTGTCGGCCTGGATGGACGGAACCCCAGGCCACTGGCCTGCTCAGCCCGCTGCCAGTCTGGGGTTCCATCCGCCGGCCCCTGTAAATGTAAAATGTATTAGTGGCACACGAAACCTTAAATTACAGCGAATAAATGAAGATTTGGCACACCACTTCTGAAAGGTTGCCAACCCCTGCAGTAGTTTATAGCTGTCCCTGGCTCCTTTGGGTGAGAGGGGAAGTAAGGAGCGGGAGAAAGGCAGTCATTTTAGAAAGGGCACCCAAGGTCAACGTAAACCCACAGGACTTGCAAGCAAAGACAAAGGTGGTGAATTTGGGATTTATGTAAATTTTAGTGACAGTTTAGACACTCAACATTCCCCACCAGATTACAAGCGCTCTATGATAAATCATATTTTAGGTCCAAGCTACCTGACAGCGATCATGCCTGCTTTTATAGGCTTTACTGCTTCCAACCTTCAAGAGCTATTCAAGACCAACAGTCAAATCAGATCAGATGTAACTGCATTTAAACACTGTAGAAAACAGATGAAAAACTGGCACTGAAAAATATCTGATTTACATAATATATTGAACTGGCAAAGCAGTACTAATAAGCCTTCATTGTCCTGAAGTTTGCTTTCAATGACCTGTTCTTTTGATGCTAAATAGGTCATTAAAACTATAAAAAAAGGATCAATGCTTGTTATGTAGAAATAATTAGACAAATATTTCTCCATTAGAAAAGATTTGGGAAAGAAAGGACTGCAATTATTGGTTTGCCATATACATCAATAAGGAGTCAGGCAGAAAAGTGGGTTAATACACTAACCTTTCACTTTTGGAGAAGTTAGTTTAAATCTAGATTTGGTCACAAGGGATAAGTTTGGTAGTTTCAGACTCATATGCATTTATTCCCATCATAAAACTGCTATAAAATTTAGTACTGGAAGAGCAGAAGAATAGTATTGGAGATATTTGCAGATTTGCCTACCAAAAGTGAACAGTATCTCAACATATCTTATTTGGTTTTAGCTAGTGACATTAATGCGGCAATTCACCCCAAAATGAAAAATCCATGTCAATTACATAGCATCCCACACTTCAGTTCCATAAGTTTGGAGCCTACATGGGTATTCAAAAGGAGACAATTGCCTCCAAAACAAAGGGAAAGGCTTCCTTCATAATGCAGTCATGTGCATGCTAATGCAAGAACTACAGTATTGACAAGAGACAGTTTGGATGATGCAGATGATATCCACCATGCAGCTCACACAGCAGGCACCACTGCTGATGGGTACTCTTTAAATCAGTGCATTCCTCAGCTCCCTACAAATTAAATACAAGAAGCCTGTTTGCCTTTTAATACCTTTTATTTTTTTCACTTAGCTAGAGTTATGTTCTTTATCTTGACCTAGGGATTTAGGAGTGGTGAGGAAGAACACTGGAAACTAAATATAGATTACTCACTGACATCAGCATTTCTCATTAATTTCCTTTCCACAAAGAAAAAAATCCATTCATCACTCCAAGCTAATGGAAATAAAGTGCTCCCCCCATGGTAGTATGTATTATTAAAAAGTGACATATCAGGAAATTGTACATTCCCAGTAAGATTTTACCCAAACACAGAAAGCTAGGTTTCTCCTTGATCACCATCAGGTTGACCAGTAAGATTAGTAAAATGCACTTTCCATATTCTATGGCTTTAAACAGGTAGTATAATACATGGAATATCCTCTCCGACCTTATGTCATGCAGCCTCACTCTCTTCCAAAACCTTCAACAAAACTCATTTCTTTCAGCTAGCTTTCCAATGTGCCCACCACCTAGGGTGACCAGATAGGAAGTGTGAAAAATCAGGATGGGGGTGGTGGGTAATAGGCACCTGTA
This sequence comes from Emys orbicularis, assembly GCF_028017835.1. Lineage (NCBI taxonomy): Eukaryota > Metazoa > Chordata > Testudines > Emydidae > Emys > Emys orbicularis. Next base: position 20,144,220 of record NC_088694.1, on the reverse strand, counting down.
TAAGACAAAGCCCCAAATGTCAGGTCTGTCCCTATAAAATTGGGACATCTGGTCACCCTTCTGCCACCCCAAACACTGCCCCAAATCTTCATTAAAACTTTGGGAGAAAAAACTGACAATAAGCCAGCCTTATGATCTCTTTCTGCACAATCACCTTCCTATATATACACAACCCTTTTCCGACATCTTTTTGCCACCCCTTGCTATGTTATTTACTTAGGGCTTGTCCTCACAGGGAAGTTACGGTGAAATAAGTTAAGTTGTGAATTTTGAATCTTAGAATATCAGGGTTGGACGGGACCTCAGGAGGTCATCTAGTCCAACCCCCTGTTCAAAGCAGGACCAATCCCCAGACAGATTTTTGCCCAAGATCCCTAAATGGCCCCCTCAAGGATTGAACTCACAACCCTGGGTTTAGCAGGCCAATGTCCAAACCACTGAGCTATCCCTCCCCCCACTAAAAAAATTGAAAGCCCAATAGCTATTCCACTCTAGCTCTGCACTTTAGGGTACCTTCACACAGCAGTCGGGAGGTGTGACTGCAGCAAGCATAGGCATTCCCAAACTAGCTTTGATCTAGCTAGCTAGCTAAAAATAGCATCAAAGCCATGGCAGCACAAGCACAGGCTAGCCGTTGAGTGCAAGCCCTCTGAGACACTAGAGATATATTCGGGTGACAAGCCCATGCCACTGCAGTTTCACTGCTATTTTTAGTGGACTAGCTAGAGCCAGGTATGGCTACAGTCACATCTCCCAACTGCTGTAGAGATGTACCCTAAAAGTGTGTCTTTTTGCAGTTTAGTTTAACCCACTTCTAAAGTCGATTAAACTAAACTGGACAAAGGCACCCCTACTGCAGAATAAGAGTGTCCATATGTGGAGCTAATGCAGAATAGGTATTGTACATTAGCTATTCCAGGCTATTTCCCCATGTAGACAAGTCCTTAGATTGTAAACTCCTTGGAGCAGGGACCTGTCATTCTGTCCAAACTATTATGCACATCTATAGTGCTGTACAAATAAAGGACAGTTACAAGTGGAAACAGGAATGTATATAATGTACTTAATCTGGTTAGATTTTTGTTCCAACTACTATAATCATTTTTGGCTAGGGTCCAGATGAAAGTAGTGAGTTTCCCAAAAAATCTCTTCCCTCAGGCGTAAAATTCATGCCAAAAAAAATGTGTTCATATTACAGCAAATCACCTTCACTTATATTAAAGTGAAAGTATTTCTATTACAGGATGGGATAAGGCTGAGGCAAAATAAAAAGCCATACCACTACAATGTTTTAGTTTTAATGTAATGTGTATCGGGGTGCTAGCCTTCTTTCTCTAGAACATAGTTCTAAACCTTATTTATGTGACAGTTGTGCCATCCAACTCAGTCTCATCCTAGTCTGTGCACATAACAAAAATCACACACTTAGTCTGCTCTGCTTAAAGGATAGTGAGAACCAGAATAGCAATGATATTGCAAGTCAGAAGATGGTGCACTGACAAAACTGAGCATGCAAGTCTGCACTGGACCCCATCTGCTTTAATGGTGTTTCACTTTGTCCATATCAAATTAACTCAAAATCTAAATATAGTTACATGGCCAGGACACTTCACTTGCAATCAGCTATTTGCTAGTTGCCCACCACTTTGGGATCTAAGACCCAAAAATAAATAGAGTTTTCCCCTCTGGAATACAGGGGGGAGAGTTAATTTATACCTTCAAGGTTTTTTTTTTTTTTTTTTAAATGGACTCTGTTCTGGGGAACTATCAAAAAAGATACATCCTCCTGCATAAAACGCACTGAGACAGTTCGTGAGATTTCTGATTTAGGTAACCTAACCACTCCTAAAGCTATAAAAGTTTTACAGCCTTATAAATCTTTTCAAGCTACTAATGTTACATGTACAGTATAATTTAGCTTTTAAAGTATTATATATCATTCAATTTGCTTCCTTGTTAGGAACAGTTACTATAATGTCAAAAAGACCAAATGAAATAAATTACTACAGTTTAGTTGGAATCTTCCCTCAGTGACAATGTCTGCATGGCACGGATACTTGCACTATACAAGATAACGTCTTGTGGATTATAACCTCATCAGGGCAGTTTATGGGTTTTTCTAACAAGTCTTACAAGTTGTGCCTGATGCCTGAAACAGTATTCTTTCCCCAAGTGCCTGCCTACATTTATTTCTGCTTTGTGCCACAGCAGAGGCTAGTAATAAATAATATACCACCTTTATTATTTGTATTACTATAGTCATGGACCAGGACCCCATTGTGGTAGAAATTGTATCTGTGCTCCTACACCCGCAAATTATTTTATAAAGATGTCAGGGCTGCACCTTTACCTCCTCCCTATTTGTTTGAAACAACACCGTAAGTACCTATGTGAAAAGGGTGCTACGAAGTGCCATGGAAATTATTTCCATCTCCTGAACACAGCAAGAGATTTTTATTTAAGGTAGGCAATGCCTGCAGCATAGGAATCTGATTAGTGTGGAGCAGCATAGCGGGGGGGCCCCCAACGCAGGCAGTTGGGCATCCTGGCCCACGAGAGAGATCGCAGGGAGCCTTTGGAAGGAGAGGTCTAGAATGAGACTGACCCTGGAAGGGGGAGGCTCATTTCCCAGCCGGTAGGAGCCGAAGAGCCTTTGTCAATCACAGCCAAGGGAACAGCCCCTGCCAGCGACGCCTGCTGCACACAGGTGTGCGAGGCCAGCCTAGCCCTCGGGGGAGAAGGTGACTCAGCCTGCGTGGGGCTGGGCTGAGAGCGCCTAGAAAAGGCGGTGCTGCCAGTTCAGGCCCTGCAGCAGCCTGGGGGAGGGGAGTGGGTCACACCGTTACCTGGGCGGCTCCACTTCCCCGCCCGGCTCCCCAGAGAGACACGAGCCATTGCAGCCGGGGGGAGGCGCCCCATAGCGCGCCCTTGGCAGCTCCCCGGCCTGCGAAGGCCTCTGCCCGCCGCGTGCCCCTCCCACCCCGGGCCCTGCCACCCCGAGAGAGGGAGGAGCTGGGCCGGCCGAGGCTGGGGGACCTGCCCCCTCCTACTTCCGCGAGCCCTTGGGCCTGTCGGGCCGCGCAGCACCCCCTCCCCCGCGGGGAGGAGGGAAGGGGCGAGGCCCCGAGGCCTCTTGGCGGCTCCCACTCCCCGTACGCTGTCCCCGGAGCTATGGGGATGGGCCCGAGACCCTCACCTGGCGGAGGGCTCACACCTCGGTCCCGGGCGGGTCAGGAGACTCCGAGCGCGGCGGCCGCTTCGCAACTACACACACCCTGCGGCGGCTCCAGCACCCACTTCCGGTGCTAGCCCACGCCCCTTCCGGCGCCTGGACACGCCCCATTCTCCCCATTGGGCCAGAGGGGCCGCGGTGCTGGGTGTGTGGGCGGGTGAGGAAACCTCTCGGCAGCTATGGCAACTGGGGAGGTGGAGGCTGGGTGGGTGCGCAAGGAGGTGCTAGTGCAGCTGGGGAGGCTGAGTGGGGATGGGGTAGTAGAGAGGGGTGGGGTCGTGGGGAGGCTATGAAAGGATGGGGTAGTAGAGAGGGGTGGGGTCGTGGGGAGGCTGAGAGGGGATGGGGTAGTAGAGAGGGATGGGGAGGCTGAGAGGGGATGGGGTAGTAGAGAGGGATGGGGAGGCTGAGAGGGGATGGGGTAGTAGAGAGGGGTGGGGTCGTGGGGAGGCTATGAAAGGATGGGGTAGTAGAGAGGGGTGGGGTCGTGGGGAGGCTGAGAGGGGATGGGGTAGTAGAGAGGGGTGGGGTCGTGGGGAAGCTGAGAGGGGATGGGGTAGTAGAGAGGGGTGGGGTCGTGGGGAGGCTGAGAGGGGATGGGGTAGTAGAGAGGGATGGGGAGGCTGAGAGGGGATGGGGTAGTAGAGAGGGATGGGGAGGCTGAGAGGGGATGGGGTAGTAGAGAGGGGTGGGGTCATGGGGAGGCTGAGAGGGGATGGGGTAGTAGAGAGGGATGGGGAGGCTGAGAGGGGATGGGGTAGTAGAGAGGGATGGGGAGGCTGAGAGGGGATGGGGTAGTAGAGAGGGATGGGGAGGCTGAGAGGGGATGGGGTAGTAGAGAGGGATGGGGAGGCTGAGAGGGGATGGGGTAGTAGAGAGGGATGGGGAGGCTGAGAGGGGATGGGGTAGTAGAGAGGGATGGGGAGGCTGAGAGGGGATGGGGTAGTAGAGAGGGATGGGGAGGCTGAGAGGGGATGGGGTAGTAGAGAGGGGTGGGGATGCTGAGAGGGGATGGGGTAGTAGAGAGGGGTGGGGTCGTGGGGAGGCTGAGAGGGGATGGGGTTGTAGAGAGGGGTGGGGAGGCTGAGAGGAGATGGGGTAGTAGAGAGGGGTGGGGAGGCTGAGGGGATGGGGTAGTAGAGAGGGGTGGGGTCGTGGGGAGGCTGAGAGGGGATGGGGTAGTAGAGAGGGGTGGGGTCGTGGGGAGGCTATGAGGGGATGGGGTAGTAGAGAGGGGTGGGGTCGTGGGGAGGCTGAGAGGGGATGGGGTAGTAGAGAGGGGTGGGGTCGTGGGGAGGCTGAGAGGGGATGGGGTAGTAGAGAGGGGTGGGGTCGTGGGGAGGCTACCAGGAGATGGGGTAGTTGAAGCAGGATGGGAGGTGAAGGGGAGCTGATCACAACATCATTGATCTCCCAGGCTCAGACCTGCATTCTGTTTCCTAATCTGTCCCCCTTTCCTCCCGCCCACCTAGGCCATATCTGAATATTGCTGCTTTTCCTTAGTGATTCCAAGCTCCAGCCTTTCCTCTCTGCCTGTGCCTGTCCGGGCCTTCATCCTCTCCCATCTCAACTACTGTCTTGGCCTCTTCTCTGGCCTGGCCTTCTGCAGCCTTACTCCTCTTAGCCCCATTCAGAACATTGCTGCCAAACTGTCTTCCTAGCTCAACTATCAGGGGGTAGCCGTGTTAGTCTGTATCTACAAAAACAACAAGGAGTCTGGTGGCACCTTAAAGACTAACAGATTTATTTGGGCATAAGCTTTCATGGGTAAAAACCTCACTTCTTCAGATGTATAGAGTGAAAGTTATAGATGCAGGCATTATATACGGACACATGGAGAGAAGGGAGTTACTTCGCAAGTGGAGAACCAGTGCAGACAGGGCCAATTCAATCAGGGTGGATGTAGTCCACTCCCAATGATAGATGAGGAGGTGTCAATTCCAGGAGAGGAAAAGCTGCTTCTGTAATGAGCTAGCCACTCCCAGTCCCTATTCAAGCCCAGATTAATGGTGTTAAATTTGCAAATGAATTTTAGTTCTGCTGTTTCTCTTTGAAGTCTGTTTCTGAAGTTTTTTTGTTCAATGATAGTGACTTTTAAATCTGTAATAGAATGACCAGGGAGATTGAAGTGTTCACTTACTGGCTTTTGTATGTTACCATTCCTGATGTCCGATTTGTGTCCATTTATTCTTTTGCGGAGGGACTGTCCGGTTTGGCCAATGTACATGGCAGAGGGGCATTGCTGGCACATGATGGCATATATAACATTAGTGGATGTGCAGGTGAATGAGCCCTTGATGGTGTGGCTGATGTGGTTGGGTCCTCTCATGGTGTCGCCAGAGTAGATATGGGGACAGAGTAGCTCAACTCTTTTATTGTGTTTCCCTCTTCCCCCACCCCCCAATCTTCAAGTCCCTCCATTGGCTCCCCCTTTTTCATCACATCAAACACAAGTTTAAAGTCTATACCTTCAAGGCTTTTCACAAGTTTGCGCCTCCCTATTTATTATTTTCTGAACTCACTGATTTATAACCGCCCCTTTTACTCCATCGGAGCTAGCAAACTCCGTTAGCTGCCCATCTGCTCTCCCATAAGAGCCTTTAGCCTTCCACATTGCCCTGCATGCATAAAGAGCTTTCTCCAAATCGATTTGTATAGGCATCTTCCTTCAAACCCCTTCTGATGCGACTCCAATGGTAAATTTGCTAATGATAATGGCTAGGCAGGTGGCCTGTTAGCAAATCATTAACATCGCATCTCTGGCTATTTCTTTTTAAGTTTTCAAACTGAGCATTTTTCTAGGATGTAACATATTTCTATTACTGTTGCCTTTTTCTCCCCCTCCATTGTGTTCTTCATCAACCTGCACAGTCTTGGCTCTGTTTAGATTGTAAACTCTTTGTCTTTTATGTCTGTACCTCATTCAGCACAAAGGAGCATTGATCATGAGTGGGATTCCTGGCCACTACAGTATTACTAGGAGTAATAGCAAGATGGGATGCAGGCTTAGGAAAAGTCGGGGGAGTGTCACTCTCTGAGTGGTAGCAGCAACAGCTCCTCTCAGCCAAGAATGAATTGTCTACACTTTGGTTTTCTTGCCATAATCTTCCCACTATTGCAGTTACTGGCTGAGCTCCATCACTGTGAGCATTAGTGTAGACAATGGCAAATTTATGGCAAAAAGGCCTAATGTAAACACAGTTGAAGAGGCAGTAATATTCTTGCATCATGGAATTTTGACAAATCACTGCAAACCACTGTCATCCCATTATGAAATGACTTCATGCTAACTCCAGATGGCATCATGGCATGACACCACTGTGATACTGTGTCATACATCTTGATATGGCATCATTTTGCATCAATATGGCATCCAGAGAGCACTCCATCAAATCATTGTCATGTTGCTTCCAGTCATTGCACTGTGTTGGGTGAGCATATCCTGTTGGGTCAAAATGTAATGTCATTTTGAAACATGTATAACACAAGACACCGTGATGTAGTGTAAGAGTCCTCACATTAAGATGACCTGCCATCTTGATGGAAAGCAATGTAACAGTTCTCTGCCTCAAAGTGTTATCATGTGGCATCAAAATGAATTGCAACGGGATGAGCTGTGGGCTCTCATGTGATTTCTGGGATGCATGAATCCCATGAACCCTTCGGGCTGCACGATCATCCTTAGTAAATTCTTATTATTTGTGGTAGTGCCCACTATTTGCTAGGTGATTTACAAACATTTGAGGACAATCCCTGCTTAGGATGATCCCACAAACTCCAAGTTGCAGAACTCCAATTGACTTCAGTTGGGCCAGGTTTTCACCAAAGTTTGGATGCTTGGTCTCAGTCCAAAGCTGAATTATTTTGGAAGGAAGTAAGTTTATTCAGCATTCATGAGTTATGAATTTGAGAAAAAATATATTAAATTGCAAACCTAACTAACTAGATCAACTCACATTTTAGATTTGAAATCATTTGGACAAACAATACTAACTTACCCAAAAATACAGCCTCAACAGATGAGCGGCCAGGTCCTCAGCCTCAGCTAAATTCACTTGGAGCCGCTCCAGCAGCACAAAGGGACTTAAAACTGCCTTAAAGAGGTAGCTGCGCATTCCTGTTACAGAGAAATCCCCCAGTGGTGTAAAGCTGTTATTTCCTTCTCCCGTCTTGAGTTGGAGATGTGTCTGGGAGCATGGCTATAGCACACTATTCTGGCAATTCTGGGCTGGCAGAAGCAATGTTCCCTCTAATTTTTTCCATCCATGTGTGGAATGAATTTTATGTGCACCAGTATCGAGGTAATGTGCAGATGTGCACCACAAGTAGAAACAAATAACCTAGATATAATATATATTTTAATAAGTTACTGTAGGGATAATTACTCCACCCAGGATAGGTTAAGCATTTTAGAACTCACTACTCAAAGAATTAAATTTAAACCTAAGAGAGAAATAAAAATTATGAAATGCATAGACTAGTAAAAAGACTAAAATAACAACACTTTGAAAGAATAAAATTACAGAGACTATATGTGCATTGCAGGAAGCATCAAGAAGTAAAAAACAACAATAATACAAGTATGTGTTGGGAGGTGAGTGTGAAAGACAGTGTGTGTGTGTGACAGACAAAGACAGAGTGTTTGTGTGAGAGAGAGATACACTGTGTGTGTGAGAGACAGATAGTGTTTGTGTGTGTGTGTGTGTGAGAGAGACACACGCTGCCCCTTTAAGTAGATCGGCATTCACCAATCTGAAGCTTGCTTGTTCAGACACAGCAGCAGCCGCCAGCCAGCTCTGTCCCACATCCCACTCCTGAGCCCTGTCTGTTCCCCTGCCCCGTTCTGTGGAGATGGGGTATGGAGGTGGGGGGGGGGCACCCTGACATCAGTGCCCCTCCTCCCCCCACTCTGCAGAGCAAGCAGGAGGCTCCCGGGAGCAGCTGGCCAGGGGCTACAAGGCAGAGGGCAGGAGCAGTGCAGCATTGTGGGAGGGGCACCTGAAGTGCACAGCACTTGATACACTGCTGGGTGGCTGCATGGCCACACAGCTTAGAGGGAATTTAGGGCACAAGGCCCCCTAGGAGGCCATTCCAGGCAGTGTAAATTAGAGCAGACCTGTGATTGCTCTAATTTATGCCTCCAGGGACAAGGGGAAAAAGTTGTTTAACAATAGCAGCAGGACAACACATCACAACCTTTGTCTCACAAGACAAACTCTACTATGCTACTAAACAGAATAAGAGAAATTAAACGGATCTGAGCTTGGATTAGATAGTTCCAAAACCTGTTTGAGGTGCTTTTGGCTTTGGTAATTTGTAACAGTCAAAAGACACACAAAACAACAAGGATCTTGAGTTTAAACTGCAGTGCAGTACATCTGGAAAGATACTAATCTATAATTTACTTACGGTGTAAATAATATCTGCATATTTATCCAAGTAGAGCAATTCAGCATTGGATACCCATGTACCTGACAATACCTTTGTATTTGTATACTGCTCCAAGTAACTAGGTACCGTTATCACCTGTATATAATATCAGACCTTTCACACCTTGTGGCGGTCTCCTCAGAAGAGGGTTGAGGCGGGCACCTGTAGGTAGTGTCATATGTGCATGGAACGGATGTTTGCTCTTTTGTTGCCGATAGCATAACCTGATTTTGTTAGTCCTCTCCCCAGCACTTAACAATAACAATGATGAAATTAAATGATAATCCTGTAATCAAAGGTAGTTTGCTGTCAAATGTAAAGAGGATGCATAGTGTTTGCAAATGGTTCTGCTGATCCAAGTCATTTCCAGCAGATGGCACAAGTGTCTTAAACATTAATCAAATGTATGCTGACCTTTCTCAGTAACAAAAGGCATTTGAGGAAATATACTGTCTTCTGAGGGTATAAAAGATGAGCCTGCAGTTTAGAGCAGAACTCTGTACCTAAACTAGGGATGTAAAAGGTTAACCGGTTAACCAGTTAACCAGTAAGCATTAGGCTTACCGGTTAACCAAAGTGAACCGTTAACCCCGGCAGCCCACGTTGGGCTGGTGGGAGAGACTCCAACCCCGACTGGGTTGGAGTGGCCCTAGCCCCGGCCGGGCCAGTTGAGCCAGCAGGACCCCAGTCTTGGCCGGAGCGGGCCCCTGGCTGCGTCGGCAGGAGCCCAGCCCTAGCCACGCCATGCCGGCCAGACCTCAGCCCCAGCCGCGCTGTGCTGGCTGAACCAGTGGGACCCCAGTTGCGGACGGAGAGGGCCCCCAACCCTGGCCGTGGCGGCCGGCAAGAGCCCAGCCCTGGTCAGCCAGACCTCAGCCTCCGCTGCACCACACTGGCTGAGCTGGCAGGACCCCAGTCCCGACCGGAGAGGGCCCCCAGCCCTGGCTGCACCACACCGGCTGCAGGAGCCCAGCCCTGGCTGGCCGGATCTCAGCCCCGGCCATGTTGCGCCTAGCCAGGCAGCCGGAACCCAGTCCTGGCGGCACCATGTTGAGCCAGACCCCAGCCCCAGCCGGATTGACCCCAGCCCCCATCATGCCAGACCCCCCCAGCTACCTTGGTTAACCGGTTAAACAAAATAATTTTAATCGTTTAACCGGTTAACTTTTTTAACCGATATTTACATCCCTAACCTAAACTGGTCACTAATCTTAGACATGCCATCATGATGTGTTTTGTATAGTCAGATATCATGGTGATGAGCATAGAACAAGAATTTAAATAAATAGAATCGTCCATAAGTATGTAAAGGATCCTGTTAATCAAAATGAATATTTGTGGAGCACAAGACCTCATAAGTAGTGTAACCAGCTACTTGACCTAGCTGAACTGTTCAACTACCTGCTTGGGAGCTAAACTCTTTCCCTTTCACTATATGGCTACCTCCTGTGGAGTGAATGAAGGTCATCCTGTGAAATTTAAAATACATTTCAAGAGAACCAAACTCTAACCCTACAGCCAAAATTTGTCCTGGTCTTGGTAATCATCTGTTTAGAATCTGCTTCTCTCTGGCCTACCTGATACACCTCTCACTCTCCTCCATTCCATTTAAAACCCCACCATGAAACTCATCTTCCTCTCCTGCTGTTCTGACCATTTCACCCCTTTTTAGTCCCTGCACTGCGTCCACTTCTCCTGCACCAAATTCAGGCTCCTCATCTTCACCTTTAAGGCTCTAGGCCAGATTTTTTAAAGTATTTAGATGTCTAAAGATGCAGATAGGCTCTTATTTGGAGTTTCATAAGCAATGAGGGATGGGATCCACCAAGGGACTTGGGTGTTTCAACACAGAGCATTACAGCGTCTAACTGTTAGGGGCCTAGAAAATCACAGGAACAAACACTGCGATTCACAAAGCAGATTTAGGCACCTAGGCTCCCTATACAATAAATGGGGCAAAAGAGGCACTTTACAATGTGATCCATGGAAGGCAGCATGCTAGGTGGGGAGTCACCTAAGCTAGCCAATGGAAGATGCCAACAAGAGGGTATGTCCTAAGGCCAACCCCTCTCATGGAGTTAGGCACCTATGTGGACTGCAGGGGAGGCGGGGGGGGATGCCTGTCTCCTCTATGACTGACTTAAATAGTCATTGGGTCAGAGAGAATGACTCTGTAGGTGAGTGGTTAAGGCACCCACCAGAGAGGTAGGAGACCCTGGCTCCAATCCCCCTTTTCCACTGACTATTTATTTGATCCAAAATGCAACAGCTCCAACATGAAAGATGGAGGAGACACCACATCACACTATCCCACAGCTCAGTGGTTAGAGCACTGTTCTGAGAGATGGCAGAGCCTTGTTTAAATCCTTTTTGCCAAAGAGATGGAAACTAAATCTGAGTCTTCCACATCCCAGGCAAGTGCTCCAACTATGAAAAGTGAAAAGGTGGGTTAGCAGCAGCAGCAGTAGCTCCTCCTACTCCAGCCAGATTTTGAATGGGACCTGATCTGGTAGACAGCCTCTGACCATGCCTACCGGACTGGGCCCCACAGGGGACTTAGGCGGCCATATGGTTTCCCTGGTTTGTGAATTGCTCTAGGGCTTAGATGGGAGATAAGCATCTGGCCACTTACAGGGACTGCACATGCCCACAGGTGTTTAGGGAAGTTTTATGGGGAAAATTTAGGAACCAAGTAAGTTAAGGTGTCTACAGAGTTTGGTGGGAATATTATGGATCACAGTGGAGCCAAAACGGATTTGGGTGCCTACATCTGAGACTTAGGTGCCTTTGTGGATCTGGGCCTAAATGCCTAACTCCCCTTTATGTCAAATCACCTAGGTGTTTTGAAAATTCCAGTGGGTGCCTATCTACATTGTTAGGTCCCTAATTACCTTTAAAAACCTGGCCTTCTGTCCCTGTTTTAATCTCATCTGTCTCCATCATGCTCTTGTCCAAGCCCTAAACTCTCCCAAAACGGCTTCCTTTTCTGCCCCATTTGTTTCTCTCCTACAAAAGCTTCTGTGCTTTCTGCAATGCTGCCCCATGTCTTCAGTGTCCTGTTGTCTTATCCAAATCTCCCAAAAAGCCCACCTTGTCACACAACCTCTTTCCTCATTTAGATTCCCGCTCTAAGCCCACCTCTTTCCACAATCTCTCCAACAGTGACTCACTCCCCTATGCTATCCTTCTAACTAGCTACCTGTATAATAATTTATTTTCTATATTCCTCTCTCTTGCCTTATGTCAATACTCTCTGCATCATGCCTTGTCCTATTAACCTGGACTGTGAGTGCTTTGGAGCAGAGATTGGGGTCGGGTGACCAGATGTCCCGATTTTATAGGGACAGTCCCGATATTTGGGGCTTTGTCTTATATAGGCGCCTATTACCCCCCACCGCCTGTCCCGATTTTTCACACTTGCTGTCTGGTCATCCTAGATTGGGGCCCAGATCCTCAAAGATATTTAGGCACCTAGTTCTCTTTTTTCCCCTCTGTAAAGTGCCACAGACCCCAACTTGTATCTTGTTCTCAGCCTTATGCAGTCTGTCAAAATAAATTACTCAAAGCAGTGTGCATGAGGCACAGGCCAGGCCTCAATCTATTATGAAATAATTGGCTCCTTTGAGGTGCAGTGGCCATTGTCTGGAATTCTCTGCTCAGTGTCCCCCTCTGGATGCTTTGTTTTGGCCCTATGACCTTCATTCTCATCCCTGGTTTCTTATTTTTTGCCCCCTCCCTCCGCCCCCACTCAGTTTTGCTCTGGGTTTTGTAGTTTCTCCCCCTCAGTTGAGGGGATGGGCCTTTCGTTCTGGGTAGGGCTAGGCCCGCCAGTGCCAGTACCTGCAATAGGTAAGAAGGGATGAGATTAGGAAGACAGGTACTCAGTTTGGACCCATGTAATAGCCACTCCCCCTCCCATGCCAAGTATATTGAATTGAATACAATGATACATCAGAGGAGAGCTTTGCTTTGACTTTTAACAGACACTTTCTGGGCTCTGCAAAAGGTGCTGACAAGTGTAGAAATGGAGATAGGGGGAGAGACAGATTTAATTCCCTGCCAAATAAGTTCCACAAGCTGCTTTGCAAACTTTCTGTAGTTAAATAGATGCTCACAAACAAAGATCAGGAACATGAACAGTTGCACTTGCCAATGTCCTAATGCCCAGGAACTGATTTACACTCTCCTCATAACTTTAGGACCAATGTATGCCATCCCTCCCTTCCCATGGAAGGGCAGGAGCACTGTGCTGCAAGTCTGTTAACAGAAAGTCCAGGGGGTACCGACTGCAACCATCAAAGGATTTGCAAGGGACTATGAAACTGGTAATAATTGCAGGCTAATGGTCTTCATTTAGCAATTGTAAGGCTACGAGTTTGTCACGGAGGTCACAGAAGTCACGGATTCCGTGATTTTCCGTGACCTCCGTGACTTCTGCAGCTGCCGGTGCGCCTGGCATGGGGGCAGCTTAGGCAGCCCCTGCGCCAGTTGCACCGGCTGCTGCTGGGGCAGTCTCAGGCCACCGTGCCCCTCTCCACCAGCAGCAGCAGGAGTTTGGGGGCAGGGGGTTGGGGCACAGGATGGGGTGAGGTGGGCTCTGGGTGGGGCTTACCTCAGGGGGCTCCCCAGAAGTGGTGACATCCCCCTTGCTGCCCACCCCCCAGCACCAGCGGGGGTCCCAGCTGAGCTGGTTGCCGCTGTCCCCCCCACCCAGTACCTGCAGTGCGCCTGGGCTGCCCCCCACAAGATTTAGTCAGGGGTATATAGTACAAGTCATGGACAGGTCATGGGCTGTGAATTTTTGTTTACTGCCCATGGCCTGTCCATGACTTTTACTGAAAATACCCATGACTAAAACGTAGCCTTAGCAATTAGCCACAAGAGATTGTGAGCTGCATAAAAGGAGAGGCTGGGCTTATAAGTGAGGAATGAGTTATTTGAAAACCTTGTGGTTTTTAAACCGATTTAGTTAAACTAGCGCTAACGGCTAAGTGGGATATATTTATTATGGGTTAGCTTAAATTGATTAGGAAATGACTTCAGATAACCCAAAATAACTCAGTTTTAATTAGAACAAGAGTGCCCACACAATTGTGTGTGCTAACTACATTGGTTTAAAAAATGATGTTAGTGAAACTGGTGCAACTTTCTCTTGTAAACAGGGCCTTTGCGACACGTCTTTTGGTTGAGATAATAGGGAAGGTGCCAGGACTCTGATTATACTGGCATGTCTAGGAGATTGCTGTCTTTGTTGGATTTTCATGTAATCCAAGAACTGTTTGTGTAGGAAAGGGCAGGGACCATGGGCAGTGGGTAGCAAAGGCATGGGAAGGCTGTGCCTCCCCAAACAACCTGGCATGGCCCCGCCCATGCTCTGCTCCATGCCCCCTTCTGCCTGCTTCTGGGGCAGGCAGGCTGGGGCCGGTGCTCATAAGGGCTGGGGGCACTGGGGCTGGGGCCACGCCATGCTGCCCAGCCGGCGCTGGGGTTGGGGGCGCTCTGGCGCCGCCCGCCCGGTGCTGGGGCTGCAGAGGAGGGGGGTGCTCTGGGCTCCGGTGGGGGAGGGGAGCGGAAAGGGAGGGATGGGGCCTCCCTCAACGGCTCCTTCACCCGCCGCCCATGGCAGAGACCAATGAAGCAAATTTGGCCTTTGCAACTTTGATGTGAGAAATTTTCTTTTGCTTCTCTTGTGGCATGGAACTGTTTCCATTTGGGTGTGTTACTGCTGTGTTTGGTGATATAAGTGTGGCAGGCAGTAAAAAGCAGATGAGAATGTGAAGTCTGACTGTCATGCTTAAATTCTTACCTAGATCATGTAGGAAAAATTCTGTTCCAGTGGGATCAAAGTCTTATCCTGTTGTTGCTTCAACCGTTATAAATACCACTGTGTTTCTAGCACACCACTGGTTAGAGCTGTATTTCCAAAAACAGAATCTTGATGTGTTGGTGCTTGTTTGAAACAATACCACCACCACCAATAACAACAAAACACAGATGATACAGATACTGAAAGCAGACAATTGATGACTCTATATGCTGTTTATTGTAATTGCAATCTGTTCTCTCCTGCTACCTAACAATGTTTGAATAGGTAAGGGTGGAAAGGGCTTCACTTTCACAGCCATCAGAAAAATACTGACAAAATTCCATTATTTGGTAGTTTTCTCTTACCTGTATTTTATTTCTTATTCCTGTGCTCTTCCCTGAGTACAACACTTCAAACACATGCCCGTATGTGTCCTTTCTGCATGTTCTTCTTACTGTGGTCTACAATCTCTTATGCATCTGACGAAGTGGGTATTCACCCACGAAAGCTTGTGCTCCAATACATCTGTTAGTCTATAAGGTGCCACAGGACTCTTTGTCGCTTTTTACAGATCCAGACTAACACGCCTACCCCTCTGATACAATCTCTTAGTTTCCTGAATTCTCTCATTCTGTAGTTTGATCTCACAGATCACTAAATAATGTAATGGAGTTAATTTAATGGCTAATAGCAGTCATTACAGCTACCTTGTGTCCTCTGGGACCGATGAATTAGATGTCCAGCAGACGGCAGGTTAGGTACATTTGGAATATCATTCAACAGTGGAGGTTGGGGTTGTGCAGAGAAGAATGGGGAGGGCACATGCAAGTAAGTGGCACCAAGTCTACAAGAGTGAAGCACATAATTTGTTCAGACAATTATTGCTGTTAGAAAAAGAGTGTAGCAGGGTGGTTACCCGCTCCAGCCCTGACAGGGTAGAAGCCAGCCCTGGGAGAGGGCTAGGAGCTAGGAGAAAAAGCCCAAGCTGATTGGGGAAGGAGCTACACCTGGGCCATGCCCCAATCAGGGCAGCCGGGCCTTATAAGAAGGCCAGAGCAGCCAGAAGCAGAGCAGAGTCTCTCTCTGCTTTCAGAGAGAGAAGGGCCTGGCTGCTGGGAAGCTCAGGGTGCCTAGAGTGAGTGAGTGAGGGAGGGAGGGAGGGAGGGCTGGCTGGCAACTCCCCAGGCTGCAGGGCCTTGTCCAAGGCCCCATAGGAGGTACTGGGTTGCAGAGAAAGGCAGCTGGTCTAAAAACCCCTTGCCTGTGATGAGCGGCTTATACTGCAGTCTGCCCCAGGGAGTGGGAGCTAGTTGATGACTGGCAGTAGCCTATGACTGAGGTGAGGTGGGGATAGGGTGTGGGGGTTCCCTGGGGAGGGGAGACCCCAAAACTGAGGGGTGTACTGCCAGGGGGCAGCACCCCAGATAAAGGGGCACCAGAGTCCAGGGAGGGGCATGGGGGTGCCAAGTGGCAGTGGGATACTGGCCTGTAGAGGGCGCTCCCAGGCTGGCAGAGCGGTGCTGCAGGGGTGAGTCCCATCGCTTACAAAAGCATGGAGGAAACTTTCTAAATTCCACTTCTGTCTCCTATCCTCTGTCTATATAGAGACTACTTGTAACATTGCAACTGTTAGTTGTAGAGATAATGTTACAGTCATACCAGTTACGATAAAAACTGTGAAGAATACGGGTACTTTTGCTTCAGGGCATATAGACTGATCACCAGTTGGGATTAGAAATAAATTTCCCCCATGGAAGGGTACAGTATTGCATAGTTGACCAAGTACAGTATGTTTTTGTGGGGGTTTTTACCTTTATTTAAAGAGATACTGTTAACATTGTGAGTCACAATGGTCATATCTAAGAGCATGGTCTGGGCAGCAAAATAATAAACAATAGAATAGTTTATGTTTGGGCCTCACTCAGTCCAAGTAATGCAAGTCACTCACTTAGTAGTTTCTGTACCAAATACATCTTGGCCTGAAGTAAAACCATCATTTCAATTTGGAGGTGCCTGAAGGTGCCTTCACAGACTATAGCTAAAAGCATAATTTAATCAAACAAGGCAACATGATGACAGAAATAAATGTAAGAGTATGGGTTTATACGTGGTCCAAATAGTAAAAAATAATATAATGATAGGAAATGGAAATGCTATAGATTTCTTGGGCAGGATAAGAAAGAAGTCAGCTCTTGGAGAGCAATGTTGGTAAGGGAGGGTGTAGGTTTGCAGCCATGCCTCTTCGCTGTCACACACCTGGAATGGCAGTCTGTATAAGGGGAAATTAGCGGTCTCTAGGGCTTAGACCCTCAGGCAGGGTAGAGCAATGAATAGTTCAGGGGCCCAGGCTCTGGGGCAGGACAGAGCACCAAGCACCACCTAGGGGGCTCTAGCAAAGGGGTGAGTGCCCCCAACACAGTCTAGCGGGCTCTGGCAAAGGGGTGAGTGCCCCAACAAGCGCAGGTCTCCTGACCTAAGGAGGGTGGAATACTGCCACCCCAGGGGAGGGGGTGCAGGGGGGATGCGTGCCTGTCCAACTCCCCCATGTCCCAGCCCAGGGCCCTAACAGCGGCAGAGTGGTCTGCCACTGGGTCAGCGGGGATCCTGAATGCAACACATTGACCTAATCTCTGGCAGCGCTGCAGCCAGCCTGGGGTCAGCTGCCCCGGGCCACTTCCTATACTCCCCCTCGAGTGTACCTTCCAAGGGTCGTCCTCCATCTCCCCAGGGTACACTGCAAGCGGCAATCCCAGCAACTCCTCAGCATCCGACGTGTCTGGCCGTACGAGTAGCTTGGGGCCCTCCTCGGGACAGCAGAAGTCTTTTGCGTCCGCAGCAGTGAGAACACATCCGTCTCCTTTGGCAGCTGCCTCCCAACTAAGCTACAGACCCTGCCTTTTATACTTCGTGTTTCTGTCCAATCCCTCTGCTTCCAGCGTGGAGAGCATGGCCTTCCTGGTTCCGCTCATCATGGCCTTCCTGGCTGCCCCTCACTGTCAATCTCGGAGGGCGGCCACGCCTCTTCACTACAGAGGCTCACAGAAAGGATAGAATATTGATTCTGAGGAAATTCAATTAGCTCTTATCCATGAATCAAAGGAGATTAATCATGTTCAAGTTGGTAAATAGTAACACTGTGTTTAAAAAAACAAAACAACCCCTCAATGTAACAGAAAGATGACTGGCAGCCAATGTGATACCGTAACTTGTATGGTTGTTGACAATGACACAGTCAGTTTGTGCACATGATCCAGTGCAATGCTTGGGGAAATTTAAACCATGAAATGAACAAGTGTTTTTCAAAGCTGCTGAGGCAGCAACCTTCAACAAACAATTTTTCAAAGCACAGGATGCAGAGGAAGCCAGAGGTAACTTCTCAAACCATGTACTTTATTTACTAAAAAACAGTGGAGAGATACGTCTTATCTATTAAGACGTATCAGTAGCGTTCTGCACACTGATCTCTTTTCTCCTGAGTCTGGATCTCCAATAACAATCTTAACGTAACTCCGTAACTCTGAGCTCTTCTGAGACAGTGTACACACTAAATCTAGGCTGTTTGGAACTTCTTGTGAAAATGGGCTTTGTCTTGCTCACAGAATCATCTGTTGTCCAGGCACCTCTGATGTGCAATTTCAATCAGAAAAGTGGCTATGGAAAAAAAAATACAATCTTCCTCTACAGTTCTTCTCCCTGGGTGTAATAGTGTTTCTGTTTAGTTTTATGGCTAAGTAAGTATTTCACTCCTGGCAGCCTCTTGGGGTGGGTACAGCCTGGCTGGGTTACCTTACTGGGGAAGAAATGCAAGGACTCAGGACTTGGAGAAAGATCCAGGAAGTTGGCTGGATTGATGCGTCTTTCAGGGGGCCACTAAGCTTTGATGAATCTGGGTCCTATTTGACCTATACCATAGTACTGCAGAGCCACTGAGCTGCAACCCCTCAGTATAAATAAGAGGGAGCTGCTGGCAGGGCATTCTCTGTGAGGGCCCCTGAACTTCGGAACTCATTCTTCCCATGATCCAGAATAGCCTGAATCTGTTCATTTTTAGAGTATGCTGAAAATCCCATCTCTGGTCCTTTGTTTCTGGAGGGGTGGGGTGCGGTGGGGAGGGGAGGGGGGAATTACAGGAGATGGGGAGGATTTTTTTCAGGCATTTTCCCCCTTGGCTGTTTTTGATGACAGGATTTGGATAGAATTGATGAAGGGGTGATAATTATTGATGAAGTGTATGTGATAACTATAGTAACTGTATATGGTGAAGGGCACCTTGAGCTATGGATATGTTCTGTATAATTCAAAATGAAGAAATGAAATGTTCAACCTTCATCCACCTGTGTGCAAAAGCTGACAGGATTTATAAATGGGGACCTTAGTGTGGGGACACTACTCCTGCTTCGCATTCTCTCTCAAATCTCAGATTTTTGCATATAATAAATTAACTGTAGAACTGAAAATGACCAATTGCCCTCCCCAGCCTTCCAAACAACTCTTACAAGCATCCTTTCTTTCTGTGAAAGTGCACAAGCTCTAAAGTGGCACTGCCCTAGAGGAATTTCCATTCTCTGGCCTGGCTTGTTGTGATTCAGGATGTCTCCATTTCTCACTGCAATGTTCATTTAGTAGTTTAACAGTTCACAAAAGATTCTGATAAAAGGCTTCCCAAGAGCAAGAACTGGCGAATAAATCAGAGGATGGCACAGGAGTGATAAGAGGATAAATAAATCTCAGTAGTGAGAGCTGTGAGCTCCATATTCCATGTCTTCTATATTCATGCTAGGGATTATTTCTCAGATTCAGCACTTACCATTGCCGCCTCTTCAGAGAAACTTGCTGGAAATTTAGCCTATGGTTCTAGGATAGGATTTCTATAGCTTTCCTGAACAAACTTAGTAGGAAAATTCCTTACTATTTTATGTTTAATCTCTGGTCTTTAAACTCTTGTATTTGAGACCCAATAGCCAGCCATATCTGAATTAAGATAAACCTGCTGTGAAAACAAGACCACCACCATTAAACCATTATAACTGATAGCAGAATCTGGCTCCAGATCTTTGACTGCAGCCTGTCTCTGTTAGTCAGGATTTCTTGGAATTCTTCTTGCTGTTTTTTCTAAGAATGAAAGACTGTTTCTACTCTTGTCACCTGCTGTTTCCCTATTAAAAATCTGTTTTGCTAGAAAGATGGTACAATTTCTACTTGGGGCTAATTCAGGACAAGTCATTATATTGACCTTTGCAAGATTTCACCAGCAAAACTGCATATGTTAATGGAAATTATACTGCTTTGTCCTAGATCAAGTTAACAAAATCTTGTTAATTAAAAAAATCTCAGGTTTTGCATGTGAGTATTTGCGAAACAAAATGTGTTCTATTTGCACAATTCTAAGGCAGAGTGGTCCTGGTAAAATGATAAAGAGAATCTCAAGCCAAGATTCAGTTTAGCTTGTGGAGAGAATATTTCGTGGCAAGCCATTAACAATGAGAGAGAATATCATTTTCAAATATATATAATATTTGTATCCTTGGCACAAATGGAAAAAAAAAACCCACTTGACTCCCACATTTTCTACTCCCTCTACTAAGAACATAAAAAATGGCCATACTGGGTCAAATCAATGGTCCATTTAGCCCAGCATCCTGTCTTCTGACAATGGCCAGTGCCAGATGCTTCAGAGGGAATGAACAGAACAGAGCAATTATCGAGTGATCCATCCCCTGTACTCAAGTCCAAGCTTCTTGCACCCAGAGGCTTAGGGACACCCAGAGCACGGGGTTGCGTCTCTGACCATCTTGGCTAATATCCTTCTTGAACTTACTAATTCACTGGAAACAGTTAATAGAATCATAGAATATCAGGGTTGGAAGGGACTTTAGGAGGTTATCTAGTCCAACCCCCTGCTCAAAGCAGGACCAATCCTCCTGACGTGAGCAACACAGTGAGGTATGCAAGGTTGCATGAGGTTTGTGAGACAACTTTTTGAAGATTAAACTGATAAATAACAAAATTGGTCTTGGGCTCAGTGACTGATTTTCAGAATGAGCTCTCTCTAATATCTGCTTTTCAATTACATGTAACTTAGTAGGCATTACTTTTCCAAGTTTTTTTAGACCTTACTTACCATCCTAGAGCAGAGAAAGCGATCAGTGGGTGAAGTCCTGGCCCCATTGAAGTCAAGGGGAGTTTTGTCATTGACTTCAATGAGGCCAGGATTTCACCTGGAATCTCTGCTCTCCCATGCTTTACCCTGGTGTTTCATTTAGTTCACTTGCACTCTCTCTCTGGTTCATATGTAACATGTTTGAAAATGAATGGATCATACTATTTAGATGCACTAGAGTCTAGCAAGTCTGAAGGAAAGCCATTGCAGTGTGTATAAAAATGTACCTTAGCTCACATTCACCAAGAACCATCACTCCTCTCTGGGTCCCTTGATTCTTGGGTCAAGATGGCCTCTTCCCCGTTCCCCCCCCCCCGCCGCCCCGCCCCGCCCCCTCCGTGTGAGACTTTCCAGGTTCAGAGACGCACTCTTGGAGCACGATTTCTGTTTCAGTTCTGTTTATCAAAGAGTGGGACATGAAGGATCATGCTGCCTTGTGGTTTGAGCAGGAGTCACGCAGTCTGGAATCAGAGTCAGGATTAGAACCAGAGTCAGAGGCCAGATGCCAGAGCCGAAGTTAGGAATAGGAGCTGAGGGTCAGAGCTGGGTTACCTGGAGTGAGGCAAGGCTGGGAACAAGACAGGAACTATGGCAGCCATGGGCAAATGCTTTGACCAGCCACCATACTTCTTGTTGTATTTTATGACAAAGCAGACTCAATTGCTGAGTCTATGACTGCCAAGCACTGGACACCATAGATAATTCATGAATTAAAGTCTTTCAACTTTCCTGTATTCTTAAAGAATTGTAATATTGCTTTTTTTATAGGGCCCCATTTTCCTGATGTGTTTACTAGG
Organism: Emys orbicularis; assembly: GCF_028017835.1. Lineage (NCBI taxonomy): Eukaryota > Metazoa > Chordata > Testudines > Emydidae > Emys > Emys orbicularis. Next base: position 20,122,795 of record NC_088694.1, on the reverse strand, counting down.
TGTTGCAGCAAAATTTCTGATACTTTAAGGCCGCTACATTTTTTATATAAATACCCCCTTTCAACGATACACTCTTTGCATTCCCACAGGAAAGGAGCAACTGTTTCCTGAACCTTGCACATCCCACATAATCCATCTTTGTTTAGCCCCCAGTTTAAGAGCCGGTCTGCTGACTCTTCCCACCAATCAGGCAGTGTAGCCACCTCCAGGCAGCCTGCTACAGGCCAGCTGCACTTGTTAGATTGCCCGGAAATTGGTACTGCTGCTCACCCTTATTCCTGACTCTATTTAGGTTCTTGCCTATCTGTGCCCATTACCAAATTGTAAACCAAGGCTAAGATTTTCAAAGGAGCCTTAGTGAGACTAATTCAAATGGGATTTGGGCACCTAACTCCTTTAGGCTCTTTTGAAAATCCAGCCCAAATTTCTTTACACACGTTGAAGCACTTATCCTCATTTACACTGGACTAGGTGTGTAGAACCTATATATGTAGGATGAAATTCTGCCAGCCTTATGCTGAATAATACCTTATTCTCAGGGCCGGCTCTGGCTTTTTTTGCCGCCCCAGGCAAAAAAGCCTCCGGCCGCCGCCCCCCCCCGGAGCCCCGGGGGGAGGACAGCGAGCCCCAGCGGGGGCTCCGCTCTCCCCCCGGCGGCCGGAGCCCTGGGAGGAGGGCGGCGCTCCCCCCGGCGGCCGGGGGGAGGGCGCCGGGGGGGAGGGCGGCCGGAGCCCTGTGAGGAAGGCGGCGAGCCCCGGCGGGGGCTCCGCTCTCCCCCCGCCGGGGGGAGGGCGCCGGGGGGGAGGGCGGCCAGAGCGCTGGGGGCAGGGCGGCGAGCCCCAGCCGGGGCTCGGCTCTCCCCCCGGCGGCCAGAGCGCTGGGGGCAGGGCGGCGAGAGGGCGGGCTCGCCGCTCTCCCCCCGGCGGCCGGGGGGGGGAAGGGCAGCCAGAGCGCCCAGGGTCGGGCGGCGAGCCCGGCCGTGGCCCCGCTCTCCCCGGCGGCCGGAGCGCCGCGCCGCGCCGCCCCGCTCCAGGTGCCGCCCCAAGCACAAGCTTGGTGGGCTGGTGCCTGGAGCCGGCCCTGGTGGCAGTGATGAAAGCAGGCAGGGCCCAGATGTCAGAACACACAGAGCAGACAGAACCTTGGGGCAGTATGTACGAAAGTATGAATGTTTTTACCTTTAGAATTGCCAGTGCATTACCAAATTTTACATGTTAATATGCTTAGAAATACAGGGAGCCACTGCCGAATCAAATATTGTGAATAAATCACAGAACTAGTACAGTGAGAGGTGTCCCCCAAATTAGGTAAGCTTAACATTTAAAGGGATATAAAACCCATCAGTGTATAGGGTCTAGAAATAAGGTAATCTGTGGCTTTATTCTGACTGGCTCAAGGACTGAACTAGTTCAAGCTTTTAATTAGTTTCCTGTCTGATTCCTTGCAGGTGGCATGGCAAGAACTCAAATCAGGTAACTACATGCAAGAATGATCTCAACCACTAGATGTCCCAATACTATAGTCAAATCCTGCAAAGCATTATTCTCAGTTAAGCCCAGTGGAAGATAATAAGCAAGAGGAGACCAGGCAGGATGTTGATGTTATCAAGATAATTTCTCACAGATCAGCCATGCAAAATGCTTTGTGTTGATCTACATGAAAAATGCAATGTTCCATAGCTTTGCATTGTACGTGCTTTATCTGTGGATTGGTAGTTTAATTAAGCAAGCTGTTATTATACACTACCTAGCACTTCTTTTATATCTCTGCATCTCTTTGCTCCCGCATTTATGTTTAGCATTTTGATTAGAAAGGCACAGTTGCTTCTAAAGCTGAACCTGATTCCATGATACCTCACACAGAACCCATGTGAAGGTGGGAGAAAAACTCAAAGTGGGGAAAATAAAAATGGCTCTGAAGCTAGAGATTTCTCTCACTACAAAATGCTTTGGAAATGGAGCCACCAGTGCTGCATGCCCCACATGAGTATGTGAAAGCATGAGTGAGAGGGGTGTGATGACAAGTCAGATGCAGACACATTCATCCCCATCTTGATAAATTTACAATCCTTTTAGGACTCTTTAACACAATTTTCCTCAGCTAACCTGTTCTTTAAACATTCTGTTTCAAAACTGTTTTGATGTCCACAAAAATATGTCTGCTTTCTTCCACTACTATTCATTATAAAGCCTAAAGGAATATTTAGATGAAAACAGGATTTTTGAACTATATTTTTAATTTAAGCACAAAGCAGTTCATCATAAACAAAAGCTCATGAACTATAAAAGTCACATGAGTCATGATGCCTGTATGGTAAACAATGAATACAAACTGTCTACATTTATACAAAAAAGGATTGTATTTTTTTTTAAAACTGAATAGCAGTTCCATCCTCAGTCCTCTCAAAAACTGGCTTCTACTTTCTCCACTCCAGTTAAACTGCTCTCATCAAGGTTTCTGATTACTAGGTCTGATCACAACATTTCCAATTTTTAAATTCTTCAATGAAGAAAGGACAGACAATTTGCCAAACATTTTTTGGCCAGCTCTATCAATGACCTCTTCCTGGCCAAAGTCAGGGCCCCATCCCCATCCTCTCTGCTGCTCTAGATACTGTTTCAGAGTAACAGCCGTGTTAGTCTGTATCCGCAAAAAGAACAGGAGTACTTGTGGCACCTTAGAGACTAACAAATTTATTTGAGCATAAGCTTTCGTGGGCTACAGCATCCGAAGAAGTGTTGCATCCGAAGAAGTGGGCTGTAGCCCACGAAAGCTTATGCTCAAATAAATTTGTTAGTCTCTAAGGTGCCACAAGTACTCCTGTTCTTTTTGCTCTAGATACTGTTGATCATACCCTCTTTCTTGACATCTGTCGTGCTTTGGCTTGCACAATACAATCCTCTGCTGGTTCTCTCCTCTTCTCCCTTTCCTTAAGCTGATCTCATCTGCTCACATGGCTTCAACTATCTTCTCCATGTTGATGCCTCACAAATGCACATCTTCATCCAGTTCTATATCTCAGGTTGTCTCTCTGGCATCTCCTCCAGGATGTCTTGCTATCAACTTAAATTTTATGTATCCAAAAATCAAACTTGTATTTCCTCTCAAGCTCTCCCCATGCATCCCCATTATCTGTTACTGTTGTACATACAGCCATCTTCTGTGTCATTCAGTGAGGCCTGTGACCTTAGTGTCATCTCGGACTCCTTCCTCTCCCTTGTCCACACATCCAATTCCTGCCACTTCTTCCTCAACACTATCTCTATGATCTGGTTCATTTCTAGCTAGTGAACTACCTAAAACGCTTGTCCAGGCCTTCAGCATCTTAATTACTAGTCCTTCCTCTTCCTTTCCAGCCTCTTAACATTGGCCTCTCCCAGTCCACACCAAATGGATCCTTTAGAATCACAATCATATTAATCTCCTCTCTGACTTCCTCTACTGGCTTCCCCTTCTCCACACATCAAGTTCAATATTCTTGTCTTCCCTTTAACGACTTGCATAACTCCACCTCCTCTCCAGCCCCCCCCCAAATAATCCACTCTTGTGGGGCAGGGAAGACTAGCTCCTTCCTAATTTCTAGCCCACAAACCATTTGGAGACCTTCTTCTGAGCAGTTTATTTACAATGTTCTTTCCCACCACCTTTACAGACTATGCAGCCTTGTATCAGCAGTACCATAGAGCATTTGGCTCATGAGGGAAGGAGATCTCTCACATCTCTGAGTTTGCAAGTCCCTCTCTCATGCATCCTTCTTGTGCCTTTTGTACTATGACACTGCACCCCGTATTCTTCACAGTGATATTATTATGATAGGATTATGGCATAATTATGATGTATTTTGTACAAGATAAGTCATGTGAGGCATCATTGAAAAAGTTATGATTTGCTGAATATGATTATCCTATTTGCATGCATGTATCATTTTTGTATCTGAAGTTATGAATATTGACTACGTATCTTTATTTCAAATGGGCTTACTCTGAAAAACACCCACAGCCAGCCTTTCAGATACAACAATGAAGAAGCCAGATGGGGCTGATGGCCCAATAGCAAAGACAATGGCCTGTGGAATAGCTTAACCTTCCTGTGGGCATTTTGGCCAGCCTGTAAGCAATGGCTGCTATAACACTGTGAGGACATGTGACCAGGCCACATGATTCTGGACTCCATCTTGGGATGTCAGTATTTTTCCACAAACCGGTCTGGGAACCAAGTTTTGAAACAAAAGGTTCCTGCCCTATGCTAAAGCTATATAAGGCAGGGAGTGACATCATCTGTGGTTCTTCATTCCCCACACAAGAAGACACCTGGAAACACTTGAGGAACAAAGACTGAACTGGGGTAAGTGCTGGACCCAGGCTAAAGGGATTTCTAGCCTATGTGTGAAGACCTGAGAAACCCAAGCTGTAAAGCTAATGCAGCTTGTGCCTTAAGAATCTACAAGTCTGCCTGTACCATCAGTTAGGGTGAGAATCTGCTATTCATATCCAATCTATCTAGTATACTAAGCTTAGCTTGCATTTTTGTTTATTTGCTAGGTAATTTGCTCTGGGGTGGGAGGGGGAACGAGGTAAAATGTTTGGAGATAGTTTTGCTGGCTTTCAGCACCCCCACTATAAAGAGCATTCCAGCACCACTGGGCACAGTTCCTGTAGTCAGGTGTGCTCTGGGGCAACTAATTGGAGTTGCAGTGACCGGAGTGCGACTCAGATGCTGGTGCTATTGGCATCAACCCTCTCCCAACCCTTCCACTCTGTCAACAGCACCATCCTTGATACCCTATTTGTCTACTTCTTCCACAACCATTGTTGTGTTTTCTTCCATACCACCCCTGCCCTGGGAAGGCCCAAGAAGGCTCCTTGCTGAACTGGTCTGCACCTCTATTACTCTCTCCTCATTCAAAGCAGTTCACTTCAACCATGATGACTACAAGAAATTAGCCACCTCATTCAATCGAGGAAAAGAAACGATACCATGACTTATGACCAGTCACAATTAAGCAATTCAGCTACTTTTTAAAAATTCATTCCAGAAAGTAAAAAAATTCAGAAAAGCCTTTTTTGAACAAATTCAGATAATGAATAAAGTGGAGGAGGTCGTGATATGCTCACAGAAGAGCAAGCAGAAAGGAGGCTACGTTCATCCAGTACACTATTTGATGCAAGTTATTCACTTAGCTCCTCTTCTGGGCAAGGACACTGTGATCCAATAAGCAAGATTTAGATAGAAATGGGTGGGTCAAGGGGCATCTTAAGAGTGAGAGCTGTAAAGGGGGCATCTCCTCTTTTTCCTTTCATTAGAGAGTGGAAAGTTTGGTTAGCGTCCTTTGTGCCTAGTATTACCTGAGACTGAATGAGCAGAGGAATAATGAACCCATCAGTAAGAAACCATTAATGAATGTTTTCTTTGGCAGGAACATCTATCCTTCCCTTTCTCCTCTGCCTTTTACCTTAACTACAATTCAATCATATTTAGCAACAATTTCTAGCTTAGTCATTCTGTCAGGCCTATGTGATAAATCAATGCCCCGTGAGGGAAATATGCTCAGCAATATTTGTAATAGTTTGGGCTCTCATGAGATACAATTTTCATGGCCCTTGAATAGGAATAAACACAATTATATACCCACTGTCAGGAGTCTATATCCCATCTTGGCAGGGAGATGGACTCTGTGGTCAAGAAAGGCCTTTTCCATCTTTAACTATGCTGATCCCATAGGTCTTGCTATTCCTTCGCAAGCTTTTTATGATCACGCTTTTAAATTCTTGTCTACTGAAGGGTATCTTAATATCCACCTCCTCATTTCTTAGAGCTTGTTTTGCTGCTTTGTCAGCCATCTTATTTCCAAGTATTCTGATATGCGCCGGAATGCATGCTGTTGTTACACAGATACTTACTTGTATTATGTCCATAGTTAGGAACATTATTTCACTTACTGTCATTTCTGCTTTCCAGAGTCTCTGTTCTGATTGTCATAAGGCCTGACAAGGAATCAGATAAAATTATAGCTGCAGCCAGTCGCACATCTCTAATCCAGGTTAGTGCCAACATTATCGCTGTTAGTTCAGCTCTCAGAATGGTCACCTAATTAGATAGCCTTTTAGATTTCTGCATTCCAAGCCTAGGAACACAGAATGCTGTTCGCACTCCACTGTGCTTTCATCTTTTGATCTATGTGTAGAGATTTGACAAATCTGGCCCCATTTTTCATAAATAAATTCAGAAATGTCATTGGTCATAATGTGTGGCTTTTTCCTTCCCTCTTTTTTTCATACAATTCCAAATCTACAAATGGGGGAATAACTGTCCAGCTGTAATTTGATTTCCCATAACTAAAAATGTTTGGTTCTCTCAAATATATATATATATATTACATAACTTGTTTAGCCATTTTTTTGACCCTGATACTATGAGGAAGTCTGTAGCAAGTCATATAATTTTTCCTACTAAACTCCTAGTAATCCCACCTCTTCTTCATCACAACCTTCCTGATTTTATCCTAGCCTGGCCCAGACTTCATCATCAGTTAGACTTTATCAGCCCCGACTCTCCTCCAGGTGCAGCCTGTCACAGGTTAATTGGCCCTTTTTACCTACTCACGCCTCTTGTGGGGTGGACACCCTAAAGGGTCTAGTGTAAACAAGCTAAAAAGGGGTGTGGTCCTGTGTGGGATATCCATGGAAGGCAGGAAGGGACTAAGAAGAGTCAACCCTAGCATGGATAATAGCTGTTTACATTGTTGCCTAGAAATCTACCATGGCCATGAACAGGAAATGTCAGTGAATCTGTTCACATTACCTGGAAAGGTGCAAAGAAGTTCCATCACTGACAATTTTTAAATCAAGATTTGGATATTTTTTAAAAATATCTGCTCTAGGAATTATTTTGGGGAATGTGTTGTACAGGAGGTCAGACCAGAGGATCACATTGGTCCCTTCTGGCCTTGGTGTCTATGAAGCTGTAATCTAGGAAGAAGCAGACAATAAAGATGACTTACCCCAAGGCGTTCTTGTTCTTGTACTTATAGTCCCATGCAAGTGTATTAGGGACACTAGAAGTAGGAGCACTTTGGAGCATATTACTACCCGGTGTGCAGCGCATTCCCCATGCAGGGTGGGGCTGTGCAGAACATCCCTTTATTGGAGCAATCCGTATTCTTACCCCCTTCAGCTAACTCATTGTTTATACTACATTGCCATTAGGAAATTTACAATATTGGAGAAACTTTAGGAGCTGAGTGAAAGGAAAGGGTAAAAGCTTTTTAAAAAAAAAATAAAACGATAACCAGCCCTCTCCTTCAGGAGTTCCGAAAGAACACATGGGCCAGATCCTCATCTGGTGTCAATCATCTTTGTCCCACTGAACTCTCTGGAGTGATGCTAATTTACACCAGCTGAGGATCTGGCCCAATGATTCTAGAAGCACAAAATCTGCTTCCTGCAGCGAGCTGATATAGAAATGCAGGTCTCCTGCCATCAATCTCTCATACCCCACACACAGCCTCTGGGGATTTGCAGTACTGCGGGCTCTGCCTGCTATGCATTTTCAGTTGAAAAAATGGAAGAATTTGGCTTTTACAAAAATCATTCAAACCTCCCATGGGGCAGATTTTATTGCTATTAAAATATTTGGGTTCTGCGCTCCAGTTGCCCTTTGCTACAGAGCACATGCTGTGTTGATAAGTAATGAGCAATTGTGCCAACTCTGAATCAGCCCAATATTATCTGGTTAAGTCGGTAAATATTGTGCACTGGGTTATGATAACCTTTGGCATGGAGGATAGCCACACAGAGCTTGTCTCTCCCCACCCCGTTTGTACCAAGGCTGTACATTTCCTACTGACTGTTCTTAAGAATAGAGACAAAAAATTGAGACCTTACCTGCCAAATGCAGATTGTATTGAAATGCTTTTTTCTCTAAATTTATTATTCCTCTTTCTTTCATTTTTCACCTTTGTTTCATTTGAATTGCATGTTCACAGAGCTTATTATAAACAGGTTTCATATGAGAGAATGTGCACTTGATTTATTTGAGCAGGTGAGCTCAGACCAGCCCTAAAGTTATACCATTCCAATCTTTATATGGCTAATATAAAATAATGCTGTAACATTTTTCTATGCGGCTCACTCCTCCATTACATTGCTGTATCCTTCACAGCCTTGCACAATATAAAATTTTAAAACCCAAACTATTTGTGATGTCACCATTCTTTGATCATTAGTCCCTGTTATTTGTATTGCTAGTTATTTATTGTGCTAGGCTCTGTCCATAAACACAGCCAAAAGATGGTCTTTGCTCCAATAAGGTTATGATCTGAGCATACAGCAGGTGATGCAAAAGCTGGATACAATAAACAGTAACAGTGAGACAATTTTTGATGAGTGTAGTAGACTAGGCCATTAAGGAGAAGCTAAGTGAATTCTTTGCATCAGTCTTCACTGCAGAGGATGTGAGAGAGATTCCTACACCTGAGTTGTTCTTTTTAATGACAAATCTGAGGAATTGTCCCCGATTGAGGTGTCAATAGAGGAAGTTTTACTACAAATTGTTAAATCAAACAGTAATAAATCACCAGGACCAAATGGTCTTCACCTGAGTTCTGAAGGAACTCAAATATGAAATTGCAGAACTACTAACTGTGTTATGTAACCTCTCTCTTAAATCAGCCTCTGTACCAGGGGACTGGAGGAAAGCTAATCTAACACTGATTTAAAAAAAAAGGCTTCAGAGATGATTCTGGCAATTACAGGCTCGTAAACCTATCTTCAGTACCAGGCAAATTGATTGAAACTATAGTAAAGAGCAGAATTATCAGACACACAGATAAACACAATATGTTGGAAAACAGTCAACAGCTTTTGTAAAGGGAAATCATGTCTCATCCATCTATTAGAATTCTTTGAGGGAGTCAACAAGTATGTGGACAAGGGTAATCCAGTGGATATAGTGTATTTGGACTTTCAGATAGCCTTTAACAAGGTCCCACACCAAAGGCACTGAATCAAAGTAACCAGTCATGAGGTAAGAGTGAAGGCCCTCTTATGGATCATAACTTGTTAAAAGGTAGAAAACAAAGGGTAGGAATAAATTATCAATTTTCACAGTGGAGAGAGGTAAATAGCAGGATCCCCCAAGAATCTGTACTGAGACCAGTGCTGTTCAACGTATTCATAATTGATCCAGAAAAGTGGGTAAACAGTGAGTTGGCAAAGTTTGCAGATGATACCAAATTACTTAAAATAGTTAAGTCCAAAGCTGACTATAAAGAGTTACAAAGGGGTCTTACAAAATTGTGTGACTGAGCAACCAAATGGCAGATGAAATTCATGTTGATAAGTGAAAAGTCATGCATATTGGAAAACATAATCCCAACGATATGTACAAAATGATGGGGTCTAAATTAGCTGTTACCACTCAAGAAACAGATCTTGGCATCATTGTGGATAGTTCTCTTAAAAACATCTGCTCAATGTGCAGTGAGAGTCAAAAACACTACCAGAATTTTAGGAACCATTGGGAAAGGGATAGATAATAAGACAGAAAATAGCATAATGCCACTGTATGCATCCATGGTACACCCACACCTTGAATACTGCATGCAGTTTTGGTCGCCCCATCTCAAAAAAGATATATTAGAATTGGAAAAAATACAGAGAAGGGCAACAAAAATGAATAGGGGTATGGAACAGCTTCCATATGAGGAGAGATTAAAAAGACTGGGACTATTCATCTTGGAAAAGAGACAACTAAGGGGGGGATATTATGGAGGTATAAAATCATGAATAGTGTAGAGAAAGTGAATAGGGAAGTGTTATGTGGAGGAGTAAATAACACAAGTACCTGGGGTCACCCAATGAAATTAATAGGCAGCAGGTTTAAAACAAACATAAGGAAGTACTTCTTACACAATGCACAGTCAACCTGTGGAACTCATTGCCAAGGGAAGTTGTGAAGGCCAAAAGTATAACTGGGTTAAAAAAGAATTAGATAAGTTCATGGAGGATAGGGTCATTAATGATTATTAGCCAAGATGGTTAGGGTCATAACCTCATGATCTGGGTGTCCCTGAGCCTCTGAATGCCAGAAGCTGGGACTGGATAACGGGATGGATCACTTGATAATTGCCCTGTTCTGGTCATTCCTTCTGAAGCTTCTGGAACCGGCCACTCTTGGAGACAGCAATGGTCCATCTAGCCCAGTATCCTGTGACCCAGTAGGCCTGTTCTTATGTTCACTGCACACCAGCTACCTAGTTATTGCCTTGCTGGCAAATTCCCCCTTTGCCTTGGAAGGAACTAGCCCACACCAAATAAAGAACAGTCAGTCACCCATCTGCAAGAAAGCAAAGACAAAACCTCAAGCCCCCAAAGTCCAAGCTGTGCCCAGTAATCAACACAAGGAAAGTTAATCAGAAATAAAATGCCAGGTTTACAAAACCAATGCTCTCTTGGGTGGGGTGGGCACTGCTGGCAGGAAATGTGTCCAGATGACTAGGAATGCTTCTGATGTGGCAGTACCTCAGAATCAAATGCACACCATATGCCACTGCACCAACACTGAGCTGCTCAAGAGAGTGAGGATCCAAGGCCCATAATGAAAGCTAAACCTCACTGGAGTCCATGTGTATTGGATTTAGAAATGCTCCAGACAAACCACACAGTGTCAGTATGAGATAAGGGGACAAAAAAATCTTTCAACATAAAGACCACGGTATGGTAAATCCATTTAGCATTTTGCTATAATGACAGAGTTAGAATAACCTACCAACAATAATCCATTTCATGTCAATAGTCCCTCTCATTGATTTCAAGTACAATGCAAACCCTAATTAGACCATACAACCCTACAACACAAGGTAGAGATAACGTTACAATCCCCAGTTTGAAGGAGGAACAGAAATGAAACACCCAGAGTCATGCTGAAAGTCAGTGACAGAGCTGGGAATAGAACCCAAGGTCCCTGACTCCCTGTTCCCCGCTCTCATCCTTAGGTAACAGCCCCTAATGGTTATTGTGCAGGCTGCACTTCCCCAAAGTAACAGCAGCCCAATAGTCTCCACACTCCAGCTTTAATATGACACTAAATGAAACCGACGGTGAGAATCAGAAAAGATAAATCTGCCCCTTCTGGGGAAACAGCAGATGATCGTTTTGATAATGACACTTCACCCAAAGGGGAAAGTGCCACAGTTGGATCGCCGTATTTAAAACATCAGCCACAGCAAACCAGAGAGATACAAGAGCCTTGTCTAGTTCCTCAAACTCCTTTTTGGCATCTGAAAGTTGTTATGGTGCCGAATCCCTATGCTCCTTACAATAATGTGATCAACTCCGTGTATTGTCTGCATGATGGAGCATGTACATTAACAATATAGGACAAATAGATCAGCAGGCATTGACTCACTACATCTTCTTTAGCTGGTATTAGTTCTGTGTGGAAAACGTCACCTCCCCTTCTGCCCATCCTGAGATGGATCAGGCAGCTTCACAGTCTATGAAATACTGAAGCTACTGTGGGCATTGCAGAAGGGCAGTAATCTCCCATTGTACTCGCTAGTCAGGATGGGAAGCTGTTAGGCAACGAAAACCATAAGCAGCTGGGTGAGAGAGTCACTTGGGATCCATGTGAGAAATAAGCAGGCCCAACCTAATCTCACTCTTGGAGCATTATCTTTCCAACACACTAGATTTTGAGACAAGCAACTGCAAGGAGCCAGCCTGGATTATTGCTGCTTGTCACAGGCTCTCCCACTTTTGTGCCTGCACTCTGTGTTTGGGCTGGCCTAATAAAGAGTCTTCCATGCCTTCTTTTGCTGGGTCACCCAAGTGTCTTTATTTACAGTGTTTGTGCAGTTCCCAGATCCCCCAACAGTTAGTGCCCCACAGACCCTCCCCAGGGTCTCCTGGTCCTTGAGGCTTCCTTGTTGGTAAGGAAACAAAGATACTGCCCTCCTGTCTCCTCCCAGGCTAGCCTCCCCACTGAGGTTTGCCCAGGGCTTTTATAGCCCTCTCCTGTCCCAGCCCAGCTGTCACTACTTAGCTCAGCATGGTCCTCTGAGCCAGCCCTCGTTAGGGCTTGCAGCTGGGCTCCCTGCTGAGTACCTGTATCTCTACACCTGGCCGGAGAGCAGGCTGCAGCCAGCATTTTGTCAGGGCTTTAAAGGGGGTTTTACCCCTGCCCTGCCACACTGCTCCTTTTAGGATAAATCTGCAACAGGCATCTTTAACAGAAAATTTCAAAGCACTTTGACTTTGTAGAAAATAAAGCCAATCTTTATGAGATGCTTACTTTGTAAGTTCCTTTTGGACAGAGAAAACTGAATGTTACATAGCACCTTTTATACACCAGTGCTTTACAGTAATGGGCTACATCCCCACTGCACAGTGACTGTCTCTGCAACCAGAGCAGCAATGCTGTCCTTCACAATAGCTTACACGCCGCCCCAGACAGTAGGGGCTCAGTTCTCCAGTTCTTGCACCTTGTGTCGTCCTGTGCAAAGTGAGTGTCAAGCCCAGCCCCATCAGTGCGGTGGCCTATCACAGCTACGTAGTGTAAAATGATGACACAAGGTACAAGGCAGTGGAGAATCAGGCCCTAGATCTACTCTCCGGTCTTGTCTACTGGGGGACACACTCATGAAAGCTAATCCAAATTAACTAAAAGTGTAATTTTAAAATGGCTTAATTAAACCACTTTAAACTCCTGTATGGATGCTCTTATTCAGAATTAAAGTGGCCTTAATGCAGTTTATCTTAAATTCTGAATAAGAGCATCCACGCAGGAGTTTAATGGAGTTTAACTAATCCACTTTAAAAGTTAATTTGGATTAATTCCACTCTTATAAAGAGGATGGGGTGTCAGGCATGATCAGAGTGATGCCTACTCTCTGGAAGTATGGAGTGGGACCTTTCAGATTCACCTGGGCAGCCCACAAATGAGGAATGCTGTAACATCTTTCTCTAAAGGGTGTCACGGGCTAGGGCAGCAGAATGCCCTGATCATCACGATGGTGGAGTGATAAAGGGGGACAAAAACCATTTTCTGAAAAAGATAGACAGGGTTGGCTACTTGTAGTCTAGTTTCCCAACATAGACCTCAATATATAGTCAGTAGGCTTTCTCCAGGTACTAGATCCTCCACTTGTATGTGCCCCCAGGTTCTCTCTCACAGGGTTCATTCCTCCTCTCTTCTCCTGCTGCCCTCCTCCTGAGCACTGAAGGTTATGTACTAGAGCTTGCATTAAAATAAGCCCCAGACTCCTCCCATTCCTATAATGTTTTGGTAAGAGGAGATTGATAGCTAGGCCTTCCTACTCCTACTCATTCAGTGAAGTAAACCTTCCCTGGTCCTCCAGGTGAAGACAAGTATCCTTAGTATGCTTGTTTCTTTTTCCACCTGAAACCAGATTACCCCAGCCTGATAACACTGAAGGGGTTCAGCCTTGGAATGCTAATAAACAGAGCAGGAGAATAAGTCTAGTTTAGGGGTGGACAAACTTTTTGGCCCGAGGGCCACATCTGGGTGGGGAAATTGCATGCAGGGCCATGAATGTAGGGCTGGGGCAGGGGGTTGGGGTGTGGGAGGGGGTCCAGTGTGCAGGAGGGGGCTCAGGGCAGGGTGTTGGGGTGCAGGAGGGTGCAGGGGGCACAGAGCAGGGGGTTGAGGTGCAGGAGGGGTGCGGCAGGGGCTCAGGGCAGGGGGCTGGGGTGCAGGAGGGAGTGCAGCATGCGGGAGGGGGCTCAGGGCAGGGTGTTGGGGTGCAGGAGGGTGTGGGGTAAAGGAGGGGGCTCAGGGCAAGGGGTTGGGGTGCCAGGGGGTGCAGCAGGGGGCTCAGGGCAAGGGGTTGGGGTGCAGGAGGAGTGCAGCAGGGGGTTGAGGTGCAGGAGGGGTGCGGCAGGGGGTTGAGGTGCAGGAGGGGTGCGGCAGGGGGCTCAGGGCAGGGGGTTGGGGTGCCAGGGGGTGCAGCAGGGGGCTCAGGGCAGGGGGTTGGGGTGCAGGAGGGGTGTGGCAGATGGCTCAAGGCAGGGAGCTGGGGGGGCTCAGGGTAGGGGGTTGGGGTGCGGGCTCTGGCCCAGCGCTGCTTACCTGGAGCGGCTCTGGGGAGGCAGCGGGGCTAAGAGAGGCTCCCTGCACCACGTCCCTGCAGTCCCTGGGGGTTGAGAAGAGGGCTCTGCGCGCTGCCCTCGCCTGCGGGTACCTCCCCCGAAGCTCCCATTGGCCATGGTTCCCTGTTCCTGGCCAATGGGAGCTGCAGGGGCAGTGCCTACAGGTGAGGACAATGCATTGAGCCCTCTGCCCCCCCGCTAGGGGCTGCAGGGATGTGGTGCCAGCCACTTCCAGCAGTGGCACGGGGCCCGCAGCACCATGGAGGTGGCAATCCCACGGGCCGGATCCAAAGCCCTGATGGGCCGTCGTTTGCCCACCCCGGTCTAGCTTGTGCAAAAGCATGGTCTTTTCTTCTCCAAAGCCCTTTCTTCATGGCTAAGGCTACGATTCTGTCACAGAGGTCACGGATTCTGTGACTTTCTGGGACCTCTGGGACTTCTTCTGGGGTAGGGCTGAAGCATCACTACACAATAGTTTAAGACAGGAAGTCAAGAAGAATAAATATCCAGTTGAAACTGCATATAGGCAGCATGTAATTACCTGAACTGGGATTCAGCCAGGATCCCAAGGTTAATACTGCTGCTCTAGGAAAAGGGCTGTGGTGTCTTTAATAACCACAAATGGTCAGGCTTTTATGGCTTTTCAAAAAGGCAACACTACAGCATCTCTACATATCCTAGCACCATACTGGAGTTTCGGTTCAATACAAATTCAGAGGAGGAAAGCGCTCCCTCGTGTATTATCCGCATCATTTCTTGCGGCACCTGGCTGTTCCTTGAACTCTCCCATCCTTGTACTAACCCTCTTTAGGTTATATATGCTGACGTGCTCAGAGTGCAAGGTTGTGTGTGGTTTGGCTGCAGGCAAATCTAATGGCTTGGATTTATCTGAACATGTGGGGGCTGGAGATTTCATGAGATTGGACTTTATTTTGCAAGATTTCCAGCTCTTTTTGGTTTTGCCAAGACCTAAATCTTACAAGAATAACCTTTTTTTTGACAACATCTTAGAATTGCTGCTTGAGGCTGGAAGTTCAGAATGAATACAGAGAACAGCTGTGGGCTCCACATGTCTGCCTATGAGCTATGCTAGCCCACAATCTTCATAATGCTGAGTACTAGGGGCACAATCCCTCCCATCCCCATCCCTGGCACACACCCTGTGCCAGGGCAGGCAATATGGGTAGACTTGGAAGGATTAGATTTGTATCTGTAAATGTTGGTAAACGTCAATTTCACTGAACACACCCGAGTGGCCAAAAAAAAATATTTCCATCGATAATCATCAAAATTTACAGACAGGCAAAGTAAGAAAAATGCTGCTTGAGAACTTAATAGAGTTTGATTTAAGAATATTTACTTTGTGTGTTTTGACATGGGACCTTGACAATTTGTGTTTTAGCAGTTAAAATGCTTTACCTTTTTGAATCTCTATGTCGTTACCATCATTAAGTAATTATTGTCTGACCCTCCCTAGTGTCTGACCCCTCCATAATTTCCCATATGAACATTTAAATAGATAATTTTAAAAAATGCTTAAATGAACTTCAATATTATCCATTGAAATTATAAAAAATAAAAATTGAATTCTGCCAAGCCTATATATGGAGCAGTGTAGGCCTGCTTACTTTGACTGTATGCTGCTCCTCCTTTGTGGTTTCTGGAATTTATGGGCTGCTGGAGCAGCTGTAGGGAGAGACTGGGGCCAAAATCAGCTGATTTTGGCCCCAAGCTGATGAGGTTCAGTGCAGGAATCACTGGGTGAAACCTCTGGTTTTTGTCCCGTAGGAGGTCAGACTAGATGATCATAATGCTCCCTGCTATCCTTGAAATCTGTCGATCTGTCACTGACTCCCTTTTGCACTGAGGCAGCACTGTCTTGCATACTCAGCAGGGGACCTGGCTTTGGAACAAAGTTGGGTGAAATTTTCAGCCAAAACCTTTTTCATTGGAAAATCCAGATTCAGTGGTGCTGAAACGTTCTATGGATTCGTGTCGGTTTCTCCAAATTGTTCCTGTTGGGAAAAAAAAATATTCGGAAAAAGTCAAAAAACTTGTTTGTTTCAAATGATGTTTATTTTAACATTTTCTAAATGAAACTTTTAGATGGTTCAACTTGAAATGACTTTCCATTTGAAATTTCTTCCAGTTTGAATTTAAATAATTTAAACATTTTTGAGAACTAATCAGCAAACAACAAGCAAATTCCCACAGACCAAGACACACCAACTCAAAGTGGCATCAGACCCTGACAAAACAGGTGTAAAACCTGAAGAAATATCTTCACTGCTACCATGATCAATACCACACACCCTTCAAGATCCATGGGTTCTACATATGCTTATCACAACATGTGGTATACCTCATCCAGTGCACTAAATGCTCTCAAAACAATGTGGGTGAAATCAAAAAATCAATGTGCTCTCCAGTGAACTCACAAAAAAATGATAAGACAAAAACTCCATGTCACCCAGGAGCAAACTCTTTTCACAAAGCGATCACTCCATATCTGACCTCTCAGAACTCATCCTCAAAGGACACCTTCATAACACCTTCAAAAAGCAAACCTGGGAATTTAAATGCATAACTCTTTCAGACATCAAAAACCACAGCCTCAGACACTGGTTTTATGGCTCATTACAACAATTTGTAACACACACAATTGTCTGCTAACTCTAATTGCTCACTTCACTTTAAGTGGTCTCCCATGACATGTGTTAACCCCTTAATCTTAACAATCTAGCCCAACTTGTATTTAGCTCAGACACTCTGGTTTCCTTCTCCAGACCTGAAGAAGAGCTCTTTGAAGCTGAAAAGCTTGTACCTTCAGAACAACAGAAGTTATCTTTTACTAGACTATCACCTCACTGACCTTGTCTCTCAGCAAACCAAAATAAATAAATAAATAAATCAGCTATTTGCACAGCTCTAATGGGAACTAAAGCCAGTATGCTCTGCCAGGAAGAAATATTGGGGAAATGTTGCTAAATTGCACTCAATTGTGGGGAATTTACAGGTGCCGGGGCCTGTAAAGTTCATGAGGTGCAACCAGTCCACAATTATCTTGCTGCTTAGCCTGGCCCTCATTTGTGTTTTACTTGCTTGTCAGTTTACAGCAATACAGTGTTCTGTTCTACATCTTCCTTCACTTGGTGGCATAAATAGTCTCCATCTCTCCCCTTCCTGCTAACTTCAGCCCATATTCAGTCACACTCTTCAAGAACAATTTTTATGTTTCACTACTAGTCTCAGCTTCCAAAGTTAATTGGGGCTGGTGAGGTAAAAATAGACCTTGGACCAGATGGAAACTGTCCTGATTTATAGATAGCTGAGCCATCACATGTTCCATTCGTACTCCGAACAAGGGCACTATTAATTATTACTCTGCCCTGAGAGATTGCATGAGAGGTTACAATGATGCTATGCAAGAAGAAGGTTTAAATATTGTCAGGTTGCAACATTTTGCTGAAAGAGCTAGACTCTGAGCCGACCCACCTGTTGTTTATGGTCAGTGGTATATACAATGGTTGTTTTAGAGTATGCTTGAAGTGTTTGTGCCAAATACCCAGTTAGGGGAAAAAAATCGGTGTAGCTCTACTGACAGCAGTAGTGCCATGCTAGTTTACACCCGCTGAGGACCTGGCCCTGTGTCTGTAAAACACAGTCACAGCAATAAAAAAGGGATGTTCTCCATAGCAAGGTTCTCTTTACTTGCCACTTCAGTGTCCTTTCCATTCCACCAGGTTCTCTGAGAACCACACACATGCCATGCACATCGATCCCTTGGATGCGGAACAGACCCTTCAGATGGTGGACGAGCACATGAAGGGGTTTGTTTTGATTAAGCTTCCCCAGGAAGGGTCTCCTATCATTCTCCCCTTGCCTACATTCAGAGACACAGTAATGAGCTTCAGAGAGGGTCATGTGAAGCCATCCTCAAACAGTGGGAAAGCCTCTGACATGAGACTCTGTACACAGGGCAGAGAGATAAGTAAAGGGGACTCCTGGATGCTCACACTCCGTTTAGATGCTATATGGTTTGGATCTGCTGTTGCCTTTGTCTCCTTATATGACATGCCAGCTGCACCCGTCCCTCCCACTGCACCAGTTGAGAAACATGGATTGAGCCTTCCTGAGAATGCCGCTTGTCTTTCTGGCCTGCAGAAAACCCACAGACCATGCGCTGCACCTCTTTTCCCCTAGGTCACACAGAGAACCAGGAACGCAGCCTCTCAGGCTACGTCTACACTACCCGCCTGATTCGGAGGGTAGAAATCGATCTCTCGGGGATCGAATTATCGCGTTTCGTCGGGATGCGACAATCGATCCCCGAATCAACGCTTGTACTCCACCAGTGCAGGTAGGAGTAAGCGCCGTCGACGGGGGAGCTGCGGCGGTCGATTTGCTGCCGTCCTCACAGCGGGGTAAGTCGGCTCCGATATGTCAAATTCAGCTACACTATTTGAATTTGCGTATCTTAAATCGACACCCCCCCCCCCCCCCGTAGTGAGGACGTAGCCTCAGAAAGGTTCAGCTCCCTCAAGGACCAATGCTGATTCCACTGCCCCGTTCCACTGTGGACATGTCAAACTTGGAGAGGAGCTGGTGCATTCAAAGAACCAGGAAGGAAATGGCTGCAGGGCTCTATGGGACAGAGCAGCCCATCAGGCTTGTTGCATCTTCAGTTATTGAGGGCTTGTCTACGTACAAAAATTAATCCAGAAAAAGGGAGGGTGAAAAATTTAAAGCGGATTAAATATTCCTGATTAACTCCATGTGTGGATGTTCTCAATTAGCTTAATCTACTTGTCACGGGGTAGGTACACCCCATCACGGGGACCGGGTCACATATAGGGTGAAGAAGGGAAAAAGAACTGAATAGCAGTTTGTCAGGTCCTATGTTCGTGACCCTGACTACAAACATGGTAATACGGCCCAACGGCCCGAGTCAGTAAACAGCCCTTCAGCTCAGGCAGCATGGCCTAATGGCCAGAATTAATAGGGTAGCCCACCTCTGTGGAATTGTGTGGCCTATTGGCACATTGGGGGAGTGGGGTTGTGGCGCCCAGAGGAGGGGGACTCAGGCCCTCCCTGCTCCTCTGAGTCCCAGCCCAGGGTCCTGGCAGTGGTGGGGATGCTCCCCAATGAGTCAGCAGAGATCCTCCCGAAACACGCTGACCAGTTCCCCCTTTCACTCACTGGAGAAGATTCTAAGTCCCCTGGGATGCTTCCTCTCCTTTCTCCCTTGGCAAAGCTCCACATTTCCCCCAGGTCTCTGGGGTCCTCCAATGGCCTAGCTCCTGCCGGCACGGTCTCATCCCCAGGCTCATCGGGCAGTCTGGAGTCCGTGTGGGCCTCTGCATGCCTTGCTCCTGAGGTCGAGGCCTGCAGCCGCTCCCTGGGAAGAGCCTGTAGTCTGTGTCCTCTCCCTTCAGCAGCCTGTCTAGACTGAGCTGGGGGGTGGGCTGCTTCCCTTTATACTCTGCCTCCAGGCTGAGCATGCCCAGCAGAGTCGGAGCGGCGGGGCTTCCTCAGCCTGCAAAGCACAGCTAACCCTTTCAGGACTGGTCCTGTCTTCACCCGCCCACTGCTAAAGGACCTCCCCCCAGCCTAAGGGGAGGATCCACAGGTCCATGATACCAAATAATTGCGGGGGACAACTAATGAAATAACAGGGATGGGAGTGAGGTCACAGGGCTAAATGAAGGGAACCTGACGGGGACACCGAGCAGAGGACCCCGGACAGCGCCCACTGCTCCTCAAAGGCACCAAGGGAGCCAGCGGACTCTGCCCAGAGGAACTCTGCCCGGATGCATGAACGGACGGAGGAGCGGAAATAGGCCCCACAGTCACAGGAAATCCCATCGGCCAACCTCCTCTCCCTGGTTTTGTAGATGGCCATTTTGGCCAGAGCTAGGAGGAGATTGACAAGGAGGTCCTGCGACTTTGTGGGGCCACGGATGGGGAGTGCGTAGATGAACAAGTGAGGGGAAAAGTGCAACCAAAAATGTAATAATCCTTTCGGGACTGGTGTGGGGTAGATACACCCCGTCACACTACTTTTTGGAGCCAGATCTACTTTATGGATTAAGCTAATTCAGACTAAGGCACTCCTATTCTGGAATAAAAGTATGCACAGATGGGATTATCAATCAGGAATAGTTAATTAGGAGTAACTACTCTGAAGTAACTGCCTATGTAGACAAGCTCTTAAAAATTGCTTTCATGCAAAAGCCAGCCTGTTTGTTGATAAGAAGTGGTTCAATAACTGCTGTAATGTGATATAGCAGTAGTCACTCAAGCAATTTTAAAATATCACACAGCAGTGAGATAGGTCAAAAGTTTTTTGGCTCTTGAAATCGCCAATTATGATGCATGATACACTTTGTCATTGTACAGGTGGGTCAACCAAATTGAAAAGTATCTCTGGTGGTTTGTAGATGAAGGTTATGGAGATCTTATTGAGCTCAACAGTGAGACGTTCAATATTATTCTCTTCTGTTTTTAGGTGGATGCAATCCTGATGCTTGGCTTAACAAATACAGTCCTGCCATATTGGCTCTGTGGTCTCCCAACAGCCAACATCATTCCGGGTATCCTGGGTCATTTGTCCTGTAATCCTTAGTGAATCTCCTGTAGGCAGAACATGGCACTGATGTTGTGTGCAAATATCAGCAATCATTTCCCATTTAGGAGCTTACTGTCCTTCAACATTTATGGAGAGAACAGTCAGCGTTGGTCCCAAGGAGGACCCTTGGTGTCTGGGCTTGGATGGAAGTTCTTTTCGTTGAGGTCTTCCTTTGTTCCATAGCATCACAGTAATAAGATGTGGGAAAGTGGTAGTACGAGGTGTTTAGCAGACTTTAAGGCTGATAGGGACCATCACACGAAGGCTCCTGCTGTGGACCCCTGTTAGGCACTGTACATACAATCGTAAGAGGCAGTCCTTGCCCCAAAGACCTTGCAGTCTAAATAGACAAGACAGACTTAGGCTTGGTCTACACTTGCCCCCCAAGTCGAAGTAAGGTACGCAAATTCAGCTACGTGAATAACGTAGCTGAATTCGACATACCTTACTTCGAACTTACCGCGGTTCAGACGCGGTCCACACGCGGCAGGCAGGCTCCCCGTCGACTCCGCGGTACTCCTCTCGTTGAGCTGGAGTACCGCAGTCGACGGCGAGCACTTCCTGGTTCGATTTATCGCGTCCAGACCAGACGCGATAAATCGAACTCGGAACTTCGATCCCCAGCCGCCGAACTAGCGGCTGGGTGTAGGCGTACCCTAAGAGTGAGAGAAAGGGAGTATTGTTATCCCCATTTACAGACGGGGAACTGGGGCACAGAGAGATTAAAGGTATGGTTTACTCTTCAAGCTAGGGTTGTAATTCCCATCTTAGTTGAGGAGACAAACCTATGCTAGTTCTGATCGAGTTAGTGTGCTAAGAATAGAGTGTCACTGCAGCTGTGCAAGCCACCCCAAGTACATACCTGGGGTGTTGGATGGGATCATACTCAGGGCGGCTTTCCCCTCTGGCTACCCACTGTTTTTAGCACACTAGCTCAATCCGAACTCAAGATGTAGACATGCCCAGAGTGACTTGCCCAAGGTCATAGTGGGAGTCAGGCAGAGCCAGGAATCAAACCCCAGTCTGGTCCAATTCAGTGCTTTAACTGCAAGAACCATTCTTCCTCTCACACTATGCTCGTAAATAATAACAATAACAAAATCTTCATTCACTCCTAACGTGTATGCTGTACAATGAGATTATACTAGTTACAGGACAAGGCACTAGTACAGGGCAAATGGGATGTACGACAAATACTTTCCCCCCCTGTCCTAAGCGTGGGGAATAGAACTCCCATCCTTTAAGAAACATTCATTCTAAGAATTCCTTTCAGACACCCTGATCTTCTGGAACCTTCTGATGAGTTATGTCGGAGAATAACAGAGTTCTCACTTTTTGTTTGGGTACAGCAAGTCAGATACTTTATTTTCTCAAGCAATTGCGTAGAGGGAGAGAGCTAAACAGGTCTCTCAACAGGTAAACAATTACAGCAAGCATTTATACCTTTTGTTACAGACAATAATGAGCAACAGCTGCATTTTGTTTATACATAGGTCATTCTGATATCTTGTTTTGCTCACTAATGTAGACTCTTAGTCTACATTCCATATTATCTACACATTATCTACACAAGGTTGCAACAACTTCTCACACAGTTCTTTCCCACTCGCCTCACACATTCCTTGCTTCTACAAATCTCGCGTTATTAGGGTTACAGTTAGCCTGACTCTTGCTAACGAACTGTCATGCATTGCATCCCCTTCCTGTCAGTTCTTTCTCTGCTTCCACAACCCCCTCTTTTGTACTACTAGTACAACAAACATTTTCAAATCTCTATTTACATTAAGTCTTGGAATTCAGATTCTACTTCAGATGCTTCAACCTTAGGGGTTTTGATTGGATGTAATGACAATGCATGATGAGCATGGACACGAAAGGTATTACTATTATTACGTCCTTTAAAACAACAATAACATACTCCTACACTAGCTAACAACAACACAAGCAATAACATTCCCATAGCGATAATATGATGGGGTTGTTGTACAATCTTAGTCATAAAACACAATACATCATACTTAGTACATAAGGTGGACACTCTATAAGCTGTCTGAAAGGCATACTTTTCAACTTGATATATATTTTGAAGCATGTGAATTTGCCCTTGTACTTCAGAGATTTTCTGAACCTCTGGTAACAGTGAAAACAAATTCTGAAATCGATCAGGTACTAAACTAGTCCAATTAAAGGGTATCTGGAACCTAAGGGCTACTTGCAAAACTCTATCTGCAGGCCAGTAAATAATATGATTGCCTGCAGTGGTAATGAGATTAAAATGTATGTCTTGCAATGTGGTGGCTTTAACATACACACAGCTATCATTAGCTTGAAAAAGTAAGTGTCCTGTCAGGGTAGTTCCTTGTCCCCTACCCTCCCAGCAAACGTAGTCACGAAGAGTAACAACTGCTCCTGGCTTCAGTTTACGGATACACTGAAGCTGTGGGGGTTCTAACGGCCAAAATGTCCATTAACTCCCTAACCCCATCCAAATGTCAGATGTAATCCCAGGAACACTGACTAAAAATCGATTGGGCATACCAGGAGGTCTAATTTCCCAGATGTCTCGGTGAATTACCCAATCCCACATGCATCCTCCCCATGGACCCGGCAGGATTCGGTATGTGGGAGCCCACACCCCCCCAACCAGTCCATATGCTTGGAAGGAGCACTGAGAACGCCTGCACTTCCACCCAGAAAGTCTCCAAGTATGTCTCCATGGCCACAGATCAGATGGTACTCCTGATGTGTCTGTAAGGGCAGTGGGCCAAGCCTGATGCTCTAGATCATTCTGAATGGCCATTAGCTGGTCATTCAGGAAATCCTGAATTTCTGAACATGCTAGATCCCACTGCAATGCCTTCCCAGCCCCATCTCTGTCAGCAACTTCTGGGTCATTGAACTAAGGGCGGAAATAACATGTAACTCACCAACTCCAGCCTGTACCTGGGTTAGTTGTGCCCCAGAAACAAGGCCAATGGCCTTCTCTAGTTGCCCCAATTTCTCATCATGTTCTTGGTTCTTAAAAATATTCCAAAGTTCTGCTACACTATTGGCCCCATCCCAAAGGGATCCGGTCAAGTCTCTCTTCTTTCTAGAGGAAATAACCCAAGGCCTCTGTTGTGTTAATCTAATGGCAGCCCCCTTTGAACAATTTGGGTATGTAGAGGTAATCTGGAAACTGGATAAGGGCAATGAAAATTTAACAGTCCCTAGTGTAGTGTTAATCACAGTCCATTGATATCCTAATACATCTCTCTTTGGTGTAGTACTATACCACATCTGTTGGTTGAACACCTTTATGTACTTCCGGGAGGCATTGATATTAATGGCATAAGAAGGGGTGTATTGCAATAAGGTACAGGTCACATTATTAGTCACTGGAATAATTTCTATGCAGGTAAAATTTCCAGTGGCAAAACAAACTCTTTGGGTATTCGTTTAATTGTTCACTAATTGGGTGACCAAATAACAATAAGGGCCTCTCTCATTTAACACAGTGCAAATTCCAGGAACAGCCATCATATCTACTTCGCTATAGAACCCATCAATTGCAATTACAGATCCTTGGGGTTCACTGGTAGTGATATCATATACTTTTATCTCCACTGATCCATTCTTTTCCATTCAATTGTTCGCTTATATGGGATATCCTGAACCTTAAAAATATTTTTTTTCAAACAATATTTAAATAAATCACTAAAGTGTGAAGGCCTTGGCCATTGGTTTTATCAAATATATGGCATTGTCTGTATTTGGATGTGTTACAGGGGTAATAGTGTAATAGAGGAGATGGCAGGGGCAATGGCAACAAGGTGCCTTTGGTACTTATAATTTAAAATCCAATTAGGGAGGGCAATACATGCTGAAGGACTTATCCAAAACACAGGGCGCAGCCTGTAGAATAAACCCAAAAATCCAATCAATACCACGTTCCCAAGCATGGGTCCCACAAGTTTCTTTCTGCCAGTGTATAATTCTTTGTTTCTTCACCAGGGTCAGTTCTTAATGTCTTTTGTAGTCAGGAATCCCTGGACTTTGTGGTTTCAATGAAGCAAGTGTTCCTTCTTCTCTTTTCCTGAAACAGTGTGGTTCAGCATCATACAAAGGAGAGGTTATTAGCACTTCACCTTGTCTTTTTTTTTTCTTTTTCCTGCTGTCCAGAAGGCACAGCAGAGCTAGAAGGAGAAATAGGCTTATCAGTCGGAGAGTCCTCCCGAGGTGGAGGGGTCTTTTTATAATGAGAAGCATGGGTCCAGGTAGGCAGTCCTTGGCACTTCACAGCGGTGTTGGTGGTTAACAGGACTTGGAAAGGGCCTTTCCAGTGTGGAGCCAAAGCAAGCTTTCGTTGATGGACTTTACATAGACTCAGTCTCCTTGTTTCAATGAATGGCAGGGCTGCTAGGGTCTTTGGGTAGCACTTCTTTTATCTGTGAGAAAAGAAACCTAACACATTTCATTAATGCCTGGCAGTGTTTTGCAGATCTCATAGTTGCTTGGGCACATTCAGGCCCCCCCTTTTCTTGGCTGTCAGCCAAGTCTTAGCTGTGGGCAGTGTCCTTGGATGGGGCTAGCATCTTATCTTTGGACTGAGCTTGCTAGCTATTTTTTTCCAGTTAACTCGTTCTGTTCTTTTTCCTTCTCCCCTTCTTGGGTTCTTTTAACCTACAAAGGAAACTTCCACTCTTCACTCATACACCTTTTCCCAACAATGAATACCTACACATTGCCATTATACAGTACATTAGTCTTATTATTCAATGTATGCCATATACACCCTTCCAGTAAAATAACTTCTATACAGAGCTTTGGAGCAACAAACCAGGACAAGCACACCCACTTTTGAGGAGTCCACTTGGTACAACCTCTGGTGTCCAATAGCTTTCCTCCCTCCCCAGCCCTCTGGCTAGAAATCTGAGGTAGCCAGAAGGATCCCATGGGCAATATGGGGAGTGGGTTAACCTTCCATGTCCTTGCTTCCAAAGACTGTTGGTATGCAAATTTTAACAACAATTTTTCAATTAAAAAATCTGGCCAATGAAGTTTCTTTTTCTTACTTAAGCAAATGTATTAGACTTTAGTATATCATATTTTCCTGATTTATCCAAACACTTTGTATTCCAAGTTGAATAAAACAAGTATCTGCTTTTTGATTTAACCCTTCTATTTAATTTTGAACTAGACTGTCTTATGAAAATATTAAACACAACAATTCTGGCCACAAGACAAACACCACAAGACAGGACATAGAACACAAAAATAATTCCTATTGAACCAGTAAATGCATGGTACGTTGAATGCTGTTCAGCTGGTATCCGTTTTCTCTGATGATCTGAAAGACAAAAGAACAGAGGTCTACCCCTTCTGGGTAGTCAGTCATTGCTTAAAATATTTCCTTTATATACAAATACTCTTGTTGATTTCAGGCAAAACAGAGGAATTATCCCATATTTCCTTGTATTTGTTTCATAGGAAGACCCGGTTTCAGTAGCTTCTACCTTATCAGTTAGATAATTGCATTAATACAGATGCTTTCTGGCTTGCTTCCAGATTCAAAGCTATCCACAGCTTAAAGATTCTTACTTAAAAAAAGGACACAATTAACTTTTCCAAACTTTTGATTGCCTTTTACTTCTAACTTCTGCTTTCAAACACACAGTGATCTGAAAAAGACAACACAACCTATATTGGTAGGTTTGCATTTCTTTTACCTCTGCTACAATATACACTGCACATGTTCTGGGGAAAATGCACATCCTCTCCACAATTCAATTTCCACAACACTAGCCACATCAATTTCTACACAAGGTGTAACTGTTTCTTTTGTGCTTACAAAATCTCCATGCACCCCTAGTAAAGTGACAGCTCGACCACACAGAGCCAGGGGCACTGTCCTTCTCTCTCTTTACCAGATCTTTTATCTGCTATTTTGTTACCCAAAAACAAATTCAAATCTTTTATTCTCCTGGCTTTGACTACCCTGCTGCAGCCACAACCTTTGGTCTTTAGTTAAAACATTTTAAATCTTGTAAAGCGTTAAGTCACCTTAAGGATTAAATGCTAAATACCTTAAACAACACTAGTTTCCTGTGTCTGGCAAAAGTATTCTCAGTTTTGCAACTTTAAAACAATACCAATTCATCTCAAATTTATAAAACACAGATTGTACACAGCAGGAGTGTTCTTCAGCAAATTAGACTAACGTATTCATAGTCGAATAATTCCACTTAAATAACCTCTTGCCTGAATTACTTACAGACATTCCTACCAAGTTTCACTGCTTGATTCCCTCTAGCAACTACAGAGTTAACTTCTCACTCTCTTTTCTTAAATCACTTGCTTGTCTCCCAAAACGACACCCAATCAACTCAGATTTTACCATTCCAATTATTGTCCTGGGGATTTGAAATCCCCATGCTTATAATTACTTACTCTTTTCCTTCCACTATGCCCTCAAAGTTTCCAACCTGTTTTCCAATCTCTCTATCTGTTGCCTGCCCGCTTGGGCCCGATCCTGCTTTTCTCGCTGAACCGTCCCTTCCATGGGCACCGGCTTTTTTCACTACCAATTTAGCTAGGAGGGTGGGCTTCTCAACTAGCCCCCACCCTTCCTGGTCTCTTCCCTTAAACATTCTTACTCATAAGGCTACCCGAGTCCTCCCTCGTGAGGCTTGCCACCTGGGCAAAACGCATGGCCCATTGGCGTTTAACTATTCAATTTTCTTTTGTGGCAAACACACTGCTCTTACAGCATATACTGAGCACAAATAATTAAATTTTGACAAGTCCCTGAAGGACCGGTACTTGCTTAGCCAGTGCTTCCTCTTTTTTGCCTGGAAGTCCTGTCTCAAGGCTTGCAACTTGCCCTGGGCGTACGTTTGAGTTGCTGCCTGGTTCATGATCTATGCTCTTAATTGCTCAATTCTAGTTATCAAGTACACAACTCTTCCCTTTTCTCCAACTTCTCTATTGCCCAGTCCTGCTACGACTGGGGGTAGATCCACTTGACACCCTTCCCGGTCAACCGGGGTGGAGAGAGGAATGCTAAACCCCTCTCCGGTTCTCAGACTTACTGCAGCTGAGAGTAGGCACACTTTCATACTCACACACGTACATTCAGACTGGCCACGTCTGTGTACAACTTTCAGAGAAGGCGCTGTGCAATATCCAACTTGCTTCCTCTCTTGGGAGGGCAGTTCTTTTACACCCCGGGGTCTCCTGGGGCGTCTTTTCAGTGATTCCAGTCCAGGCCGGCTGCCTGTGGCTTCTTCAGCGTCCCCAAACCACGCCGGTTCCAGGGTCGCAAAGGCAGAGTGTTGGATCTCACTGGACAGTTAAGCTTTGCAAATGTAATCTCAGCACTGTAACTTGTATTGCCTTTGGTTTGACTATGTCTATATTTTTTTCACAGCCAGCTGGGGCCGAAAGCAGTTTTTCTTTGTACTTAGCCTGGTCTGCATTGATTCTTGACCTTGAATGCAGAGCAACTTTCTCTTTATCTCTGGACCAAGCTGAATTTCAAATTAACCCGTTCCTTTCCTCAATAGACAAATTGCTCCCATTGTGTGTCAGAGGCTTTTTGGTGATTAAAAGCTCCTCTGAGATGTATGATCTTATCTAGATTGAAGGTACCTTCTAGTGGGCATTGTTTAGATGGATTTGCATGCGTGTAATGATTCCAATTCTCTAAATACCTGCAGGTTTTAGGACCATAATGTACGTACATGAAATAAGATGGGGTACCCTTAGGGGGTGAGAGGGAATGCTTAGACTGTCCCCCACCCATTTTCCAATCACACACACAGGGAGGATGCCCTGTCCGCTCTAGCGGCACATAAACTAAGGATCTCTCCCTACAGGGTACTCACACAGGAGAGGCTAACGAGGATGGCCACGACCCTCCTACACCTCCCTTCAGCAAAGAGCATTGGCTAGTCTCAGAGAGACGGCGCCGCTTACTCTCGTTGCATCCAGTGAGATGATCAGACTGTCAGTGGCTCACACAGAGAGGAAAAGGGGAGGGAAGATGGGTTCACGCACTCCTAGACCCAGGTAGCTTCCTCGCCGGACGATGCCAGGCCGAGTTAGCCCACCGTGGGTCGGATCTCCTAAAAGATCCTCTAGTTACCGGGCTTGCGTTAGAGTAGTTCTGGTCACGAGCCAAAAGACTTCGCAGAGTACTCTGGGCGTCTTCCGGTAACTCTCAATTCACACTGGTGTACACACACACACACCAAGGCCTCTATTTCCAAGTACCACAATGCATCTGTACCTTATGTCCGGACTCAATACACTATGAGGCGGTAACAACCCCTCTTGAGGCGGTAAAACCCCCTCAGCACCGGTGCATACCTATGCATCTCTCATATGCATATGGGGGCGGCCAAACTAACAGGTCCCCAGAACCGCATACAAGTACCTTATTGGGGACGGCAAAACAATTCCTCAGAATCGCTCTGCATCTGACCTTGCTGCACAGTTATAAAATGGGAACATGAACCATAGCCTTTTCACAACAATAGATTCCGTACATTCATAGCAGTGCCTAGCAGAGCCAAAGTCTCTCATTCTTTCCACACACATTTTCATTGTTGTACAAATATTGTCAGAAGCCAAGAAATCTTTTCAGGAGCTGCTTCTGAAAGTTCTTATGTGATCAACTGAATAGGCAGTGCAATTACAGAAGCCATGATTTAAGAGCCTGAAGCCCAATTAACCTGATAAAAGGAATCGGATTTACAAACAATATGTTGAGAACATTTAATCTTGCAGTGAGTATAGATATGTGTGGAGGAAGATTGTGTTTAGGATTAAGAGCCAAATTGTTGCATAACTTCCCATTCATTCCTTATATTTCCAGTATTACCTTATTATGACTGTTCTGGGATGAGATCTTGTTTTTATGATATTCGTTAATCTAGAAAAATAGCTCAAATGCTCTCAGATGGGCAAAAGACAAACAAAATAGATTTGGATCTTTTCTGAGATGCTAACTCCTTAAAGCTCACACCGCTGGCATTTGATTAAAAATGAGTACTTTTCCAGAAGACACAGAAGAAAAAGAATTCTAATTTTCACAGTATTCCTAAAAGGCACAAAAAGATCTAAACATACCCATGTGTGCACACATGCTACCCAGCACAAATACCACTTCCCCACACCCATGTATGCACATGCTCCCAGGCACATATGCACCCCCCCCACACACACACACATATGTGAACACATGCTCTGAGGGACAAACACACCAACACATGTGAACAGAGTCACCAGTACATGCACAACAAAGCATTTTGTTTAAAAACAACACTGATTTTCTGTTATTTTAAGTACTAATGCCTCATAGAAATGTTTAGGCCTTAAAGTATCTGAGTGGCTGTATTACAATTAATAATAAATAAAATAATAAAATAGTAATAAAGTAATAATAATAATAATTAATAATACAAATGAAGCTCAGTTCTGCCTGTGTGGAGGACGTGGATAACTCCCCATTAACACTGCTGTCCTCTTGAAGTGTGCAGGCCTCCCACATATCAGCCCTGCTCTTGATGAAATGGCTCCTACACTATCTATTGTACTTAAAATCCAGACAAATGCTCCTCTTTCAGAAGACAGTAAAGTCTACTGGTTAGGGCAGGGGAACTGAAAGCCACGACTGTGTGACCTTAAACAAGTTGCTTAGGGCTTGTCGGCACTTGGGAATTACATTGTGTTAACACATATGTTAACTAGCACGATGTTGGACCCTCAGGCCTGGATGCACAAACGAGTTCGGTGTTGTGATGTTGAGCATCACAGCCCCTAATTTTTAGGTGTCTAGAAAATCACTGTGATTCACAAAGCCTGAGTGAGGTGCCTAGAATGAATACAATGAATAGGGAGAGGTAGGCGCTTTAGACTATAATTCACAAAAGCCAGCACTCTTGACAGGGAGTCGCCTAGGCTAGGCAACAGGAAATGCCAACCGGGAGGGGGCATTCTAAGGCATCTAAGCCCAGGCTGCAGGGAGGCACCTCACTCTACTAGTGAGTCTCACCTGGGATCCCTGTCCTGGAGTTAAGTGCCTATGATGTTTTAGCAAGAGGAACTCCTGCATGACTTTTAGCCCAGTGGTGAGGGTACTGACCCAGGACATGGGAGCCCCCGGTTCAAGTCACCCCTCTACCTGTGGCTGAGCAGGGATTTGAACTGGTGTCTCTCATGTGAGTGCCCTAACCACTGGGCTAGGGGACAGTCTGAGGTGGGGCTCCCTCCTCTCTCTAGTTGAAGCTGTTGCACTCTGGCTAAATAATTAACAAGTCATTCAATCCGGGGGGACTGTATCCTGGCTCTTCCACCTCCTGGGAGAGTGCTCTAACCACCAGGCTGCAGAGCCATTCTCGTGCCTACGCACTCACTCTCTCTTGCTGTTTCTGACCTAAGTGCGTATTTATCCACAGTGGAACAGCTTCAACAGGAGAGACTGAGGGAGCCTCCCCATCAGAATATCCCATAGCCCAGTGCTTTGAGCACTCATCTGAGAGGTGGCAGAGCTCTGTTCAAATTCTTTCTCCCATTCAGGTGAAGGGGAGACTTGAACTGGGGGGCTCCTATGTACTGGGGAGGACCCTAACCACTAGGTCAAATCTAGGTCCTCCGTCTCCTTTTTCCCATCCCTACTGGTTTGTATGAACTCACCTGTGGGATCCAGTCCAGTAGGCATGCTCACAGTGTACCTCCCGGATCAGGCCCGCACGTGACTTAGACGCCAGAATGCCTGTCTTCCCCTACTTTGTGGATCAGTCTGGGTTAAAGGCGGGAGATAGGTGTCTATGTGAAAGAGGGAGGTAGCAGGGCCCGTGCCCAGACGCAGATACATAGGCACCCAGGGAACTTTTACTGCAAAAACTTAGGTGCTGGGTGAGGTTAGGTGCCTTCAGGGTGCAACAGGAGTTTTGTGTATCACAGTGGTCCTGAAAATGGGACTTAGATGCTTAGAATGGGGACTTAGGTGCCTAATTTGTTTTGTGCATCCAGGCCTCCGTGTCCACAAGGACTGTTGTGTTTAAAGTAATGATAATGGGTTGTGGTTGACCTTTAAGCATGACCTGCTACTATGAAGTTCAACATGACAGCCCTTGTCATCTGCACTGAAGACCCTCTTTAGCAAAGTACTTAATCATGTGCTTTAATTCCACTGAAGTGAATCATGATTAAAGTTAAGCTCATGTTTAAGTGCTTGGATGAATTGGGATCTGAGTAATTTACATCATATTAGCTAACACACATGTGCCTATACAGAGTAATTTCCCATTATGGACTGTGCTGGGATATGTAGTCCCTATACTGTAACAGCTTGGAGAGAGTTAATAGATGGACCAATTACACCTCCAATTGAGGCTAAGGATGGGGCCAGTTAGCAACAGCTGACATAACAGGCAGCAGTTCAGGCAGAGAAGTGGGGCTGGTAGGGGACTGAGGAAGCTCCTCAGTAGTAGTTAGTCACATGAGAACACAGAACTCCAGAGCAGGAGCTGAGTCCCGTGAGAGACTTTGGCAAACAGGGAAAAAGTAGAGAGCAGTCCAGCAAAGTGGCTAGACATTGTAAGGTGCAGTGTAACACAAGGGAGGTCACTGGGCTGGAATCCAGAGGAGAGGGTGGGCCTGGATTCCCCTCCCCAAGCAGGAGGGGGAACACAAGCCTGGGGATTATTTAAAAGGAACACAGGCTGCTGAGTCCCAGATGGGGGCCAAAGAGCTAGCGTAAAGGCCATTAGCCTTTTGGGTTTTTCTGTGGGGACTTTTCTGTTACCCTGGAAGGGGACTGAACTTGAAGGGTGACCTGCCCAGAGAGCTGGGCCATAGAAGCTCCAGACTGCTGCAGGACCAGAATGGCAGAAAACAGAGGGCACCAGAGTGGAAGAACTTCATCAATGCTGCTGCCTAACTAGGGTGGGTGCATCATAGTGAGTTTCCCCTGCTATATGGACAAGCCCTTATGAGCTGCCTTCCAGAGGTGCTGAGCATCTGCAACTCCCATTGGGGTCAGCGTGAGCTGTGGGAATTCAGCACCTCTGAAGACCAAACCCTCTACCTGGGCCTCAGTTTGCCTATCTCTATAATGGGAATAATGCTTAATAGGTTGTTTGTAGAGCACCTTGGTCCAAATCCACAAAGATACTTAGCCACCTAAAGTTTTCACTCAACTATGATCCACAAAATTCCTGCCGAATCCTGTAGGTGTCTAAATTCACTCAATGCCTAAATTTCAAGGTAAATGTTCCCTAGGTGCCTATGTTTCTGCTTCTGGGTATTCGCATTGCTGGCTCACTCTAAGCATTTGGACACCTGTCTCTTGCCTAAGCTCCAGAGCAAGTCACAAAGTGGGGGAAGATAGATGGTCAGCTGCTTAAGTTACATGCAGGCCCAGTCTGACAAGTTGTGTACTGGACCAAGTCCCATTCAGAATCCAGGGGTGTGGAGAAGAGGGGGGGGTGGGGCTGCTACTGTGACCCTTAGCCCCATGGTTACATCATTTCCCTGGGATACAGGAAAACCAGGTTCAACTCCCCCCTCTCTGCCAGAGGTGAGTAGGATGGAAGGAGTTGAACAGGAGTCTCCCACCTCTTAGGTAAATGCTGTAACCACTGAGCTATGGGATATTCTGACATGGGGCCCTGTCAGTCTCGCTGAAGCTGTTCCACTGTGGATAAAGGGTGATTGGAGCATGGGGACTGTCTGAGGGTCTCCACCTCTAGGTGGGTACCCTAACCACTGGACTACAGAGTCATTCTCTCAGAGTCTGGCTCAGTGACTACTTCAGTAGGATCTACGGTGGCATAGCTTCAGCAGGAGAGACTGAGGGAGCCCCCACATCAGAATATCCCATAGTTCAGTGGTTAGAGCATGCTCCTGAGAAGTGGAAGACCCCTGATCAAATCTTTTCTGTCAGAGAGAAGGGAACTGAATCTGGGTCTCCCACATCTCATGAAAGTGCTCTAACCACTGGGATAAAAGTTAGTGTTGGCTCCTTTCCTAGTTGCTGCTGTCGCCATTTAGTGTGGAGCGAGGCAGGCACCTAAGTCATTCCCGCAAGAAATACCTTAGGCATGGAAGCTGCCTGGCTCCAGGAGAGGGGTTTCCATTCATGGGTGGCTAAGCAGAGCTAGGGGCCTCTTTGTGGTCGGGACTTAGGTGCCCATCTCTGTGAGAGGGGCGGGGCTTAGGACACACCTCTCCCATTGGCTAGTTTAGGCAGCTCCCAATTTAGCATTCTGGTTTTTGTGCATCACGTTGTAAGGCACTTCTTCCTGTGCATTGTGTAGGCAGCTAGGAGTCTAACTCAGGCTTTGTAGATCTCAGTGGTGTAGGTGCTTAAAAGTTAGGCACTCTGATGCTCAGTGTTGCAACACCTAAGTCTCTTTGTGCATCCTACGGCTTGAGATCTTTTCATACAAGGAGCTACATAAAGGCAAACTATATTCCTCCTTTTATCCTTCTCCCATGGGAACATATTCCCCTAGTTCCTGGCAGGACTGGCTCTACTGTTTTTGCCGCCCCAAGCAGCACGGCGAATTGCCGCCGGGGGCAGACCGTGTGCCGTTAGGGAGGCACGCGCGTTTCTGCGGCGGCGGCAATTCGGCGGCAGCAGCTTCTGTCTTCAGCCGGAAGACAGAAGCTGCCGCCAAATTGCCGCCGCGGGCAGCTGAACATAGAAGCTGCCGCCGCATTGCCACCGCCGCGGAAACGCACGGCCTGCCCCTGCCGTCCGCGGCGGCAATTCGGTGCGCTGCTTGGGGGCAAAAACACACGGACTGCCGTTGCTTGCAGATTGCCGCCCCAAGCACCTGCTTGGAAGGCTGGTGCCTGGAGCCAGCCCTGGTTCCTGGATATAGCTTTAAAGAGTGTCACTGTGCATTTTACTGCCTTTAAGAGTGCACTGAAATTCACACCTAACATTTCTCTTAAGAAGGCTCCTTATTTAATAAAAAGCAACAGAGGGTCCTGTGGCACCTTTAAGACTAACAGAAGTATTGGGAGCATAAGCTTTCGTGGGTAAGAACCTCACTTCTTCAGATGCAAGTGAAGAAGTCTTACATCTGAAGAAGTGAGGTTCTTACCCACGAAAGCTTATG
Source organism: Emys orbicularis (assembly GCF_028017835.1). Lineage (NCBI taxonomy): Eukaryota > Metazoa > Chordata > Testudines > Emydidae > Emys > Emys orbicularis. The sequence goes on along the minus strand of NC_088694.1, from coordinate 20,087,945 downwards.
CTCCCAATACTTCTGTTAGTCTTAAAGGTGCCACAGGACCCTCTGTTGCTTTTTACAGATTCAGACTAACACGGCTACCCCTCTGATCCTTATTTAATGTTTGTCATCCTATAATTAAACAAAAATAGTGGTCTGTGTGTCTGCAGTGAGTCTAAAGCTCAAAACAACCCTATTAATAATTGGTTTGAATAATAAAACACAGAACAAAATAGCAGTTTACGGTTTAGATGGAAAAACTTGTAAAGCTAAACGTTGTAAAATTCCCCGAGAGTCACAGGTGAGGGCCAGTATCTAGCAATGTATTACACTGCCACTACTCTATGAGCCTTATTCACACGACTTCCCCTTGTTATCTGCAACCAAGGAGAGCTGCGGCTATGCTGCTTGTGGTCAGTGCCAACTGCAGAGCAGAAGTTACCTACAAAGAGATTTAAAGTGTCAGCAGCAAGAGGAGCTGAAACCTTTAATTAGGATAATGGGGCACTAAAAGCCAAAGCGATCAGGCTTCCTGGTTCTTGGAGGACATTTCAGCAACCATAGACAACCCCTGCTGGCATCAAGATGACTATTAAGGGCACCTTTGGGCTGCAGCTGTTGGGGAGGTTCAGTCCCTGTTTTTTCTGTAACCTCTCACCCATCCCAAGCTGCATGTCCGTGCCTGGAATGTGGCACTAAAGACTTATTTTCTCTTTTGCATAAAGGAAATAGAACAAAGTTCTCCTCAGAGTTTCCTCCATTCAGCTCTCCTCAACAGAGCTCTCTTGGTCACTATGATTTTAACGCATGGTTAAGGGCAACGGCTGTATCCCCTAGTCAGTGATGAAGTTTGATTCACCTGTTTTTGAGGGATGGTTCTCAGGTATTAGGTGGAGGAGGGCCACTCACCAAGCATGCAGTGATTAGTACCTGAAAGGACAATGCATTCTAGCCTGGCCCTGGGGCTTCCTGCTCTTCTTAGGACAAGGTGCTGTGATGCACAGCAGGGGCATTGAACTGGGGTTATGCTGCCTGACATGCTGGGGAGGAATCTCAGGCATTAGCATTAGTTTGCCTTCTGATTCTGAATGTGGGCCTGGCAGTTCTGTCATGCACCAGCCAAGGTGCATCTGCTGCATCTCCCCCTCCCCCACGCTCACCTTGGCCAGTCACTGGCTGGTGCAGTCATGAAGAGTTCACTGAGGGGCATACTCAGATTGTTCCACCTTAATATCTTCTCTGCTTCCTACCCCCACTCTGTTACTTCCCAGCCCCCTTGTAGGAAGCGGTGGCCTTGGAGTTGGATCAGAACAAGCAGTCTCCAGCCAAAATTTCTGACATTTCATTTTTGGGCCATAGCAGACTCAACGGCACATCCCTGAGACCAAAAAATGTGGGCAAAGCCACTATTTCACTTACCCCGGACTCCAGCTGCTTCAATATTTGTGTGCATGCATCCCTGTGTGATTGAAGCAAGGCCCTTTAGGCCTGAAAGCACAGATCTCTTCAGCTTGAGCTAAAGAGCTAACCTGTAGAGCTGTGGGTTTGTGGATTGGGCACAGAGGGGGGCACATAACACACACTGACCACTAGATTACACATGCATATATGTGTGTGTACATGTCTGTACATGTGCATGCACACCTGTTTGTGTTTGAATGTGACTGTGTGTAAAGTAGAACGCTACCATTTTATGTGCTATTTACTAAGGATATTACATTTAAACAACTGTCAATAACACTGTAACCGCCAAGACACACAAGTGAGTCTCACAGGGGAGCGCATCATCATTTTGCTCTTCTCTTTGACCTACTCTTCGTCATCACCCCCTTTTGTTATCTCCTCCTGTTGCTCAGCTCTTCCATGGTAAACTCCGGTGTTCCTTTGTTCTGCGAGCCCCGTGCACATCTGTGGCACTCTGTACATAATAGATGCTGATGGATTTATTTAGGCTTGTGTGAAATGGGCCCATCCGGACACATGTTGTGCCCAGCCAGTCTGTCTCCCAGGCACGTTGCATCTCCAGCATTTCCTCTTCTTCCACAAGGCAGATGTGTCAGAGCAAAACATACATGGATTCTGTTTCATTTCTCCAGAGGGAAAAGTAACAGGCACAATTAACCACAGTGTTTATCTTTTGTCTGACTACTAAATTCAAACGCAGACGTCATTTCTTAATCGGAAACAGGCATCTTGCACAAATATGCCTATTTGATTTATATTTAGTGTCATTAAATGTATCGCTGAGGAGGCAGCCATTGGTGACAGGGAACCGCAAAACAAAGTTTGCCTCCAATTATATCATGCCCAGAAGGCAGGAACGTGCAGTGGCTGGGGAGGGCTAAGCAGTGGGTCAGTTTGGTAGCAAAGCAGTTTGCTAGTTGCATTAGCCTGACTTGCTCGTAGACCATTGATGGATTCAAGCTGAAGTACTGGGAGAAAATAGGGATTATATGCAGAACGAATTCCTATCCAGGGGAATAATCATCTAGCCTGAGCTCCTAGTGAAAGCGATTGAAAAGAAGAGTGGCATGGAGTCTAAGGATATGTCTACAGTGCAGTTGGGAATGGTGGTGATTACAGCACATGTAGCCATACCTGAGCCAGCTTTAATCTAGCTAGCTCAGGTACTGATAGCAGTGAAGCTGCATCATCATAGACCAGGGGTCGGCAACCTACGGCACGCGTGCCAAACATGGCACGCAAGCCAATTTTGAGTGGCACACTGCTGCCTGCCATGGTCCCGGCCCCCCTGCCCACCGCTCAGCCCCCCTGCCCACCGCTCTCCCCTGCGGGGGCAGGAGGCAGAAGCTTGGTCCTGCAGCAGCCAAGCTTCCCCCCTCCCCCACTTCTTCCCTCAGCGTGGTGCTTTCCTACCCCTCCTCCTCCCCCTCCATCTCCCTGCCGCCGATCAGCTGATGGCCTTTGCGAGGGGGAGGGGGACGACTGGCAGTGTGCTCGCTGCTCCGTAGAGGAGGCAGAGAAGAGGTAGGGACGGGACCTTGGGGAAGGGGGTGGAACAGGGCATATCCCTTCCAGCCCCCTGCCATGAGCCGCTCAGGGCAGGGGGCTGGGAGCACCCCCACAAGCCGAGCACCCCAGCCCTCTGCCCTGACCCCTGAACCCCCCCACACCCCCAGCCTTCTGCCCCACACCCTCTGCCCTGATCCCTGAACCCCCCCCCACAGCTTTCTGTCCTGCACCCCCCAGCCCTCTGCCCTGACCCCTAAACCCCCCCACCTCCACTGCCCTCTGCCTGACCCCTGAACCTCCCACACACACCCAGCCTTCTGCCCTGTACCCCCACAGCCCCCATCCCTCTGCCCTGACCCCTGCACCCCCACACACACCCAGCCTTCTGCCCTGACCCCTGAACACCCCCCCAGGTCTGGGGTCCCGGCTGCCGGCCCCTTGCCAGCCTGCGTCCTGGCCGCAGGCCCCGCTCAGCCTGCTGCCGGCCTAGGTGAACAGAACCCCAGGCTGGCAGTGGGCTGAGCAGGCTGGCGGCATAAGATCAGCATTTTAATTTAATTTTAAATGAAGCTTCTTAAACATTTTTAAAACCTTGTTTACTTTACATACAACAATAGTTTAGTTATATAATACAGACTGATAGAGAGAGACCTTCTAAAAAATGTTAAAATGTATTACCAGCACGCGAAACCTTAAATTAAAGTGAATAAATGAAGACTCGGCACACCACTTCTGAAAGGTTGCCTACCCCTGTCATAGACAGTACAAGCCTGCCTGGAATCTAGGTAATTACTCAGGCAGCTCACCCGTGCTGAAGTTTGTGCAGCCATGGCTTCACTGCTATTGGTATTCATGCTAGCTAAATCAAAGCTAGCTCAGGCATGTCTACTCATGCTCCAATTAAAGCCATAACTATGTTAAACGTAAATGACTACTACAAAAAAAAGGGGGGGGGGTTTGTTTTGGTTTTTTTTAAAAGCCTTTGATTGCAGTGTAGAACACCACATAAGAACGGCCATACTGGGTCAGACCAGTGGTCCATCTAACCCATGATCCTGTCTTCCAACAGTGACCGGTGCCAGACGCTTCAGAGGGAATGGACAGAGCAGGGCAATTATTGAGTGATCCATCCCTTGTCGTCCAGACCCAGCTTCTGGCAACCAGAGGTTTAGGGACACCCAGAGCATGAGGTTGCATCCCTGACCATCTTGGCTAATAGCCATTGATGAATCTATTCTCCATGAGCTTATCTAATTCTTTTTGAACCCAGTTTTACTTTTGGCCTTCACAACTTGCCCTGGCAAGGAGTTTCATAGGTTGCCAGTGCATTGTGTGAAGTACTTCCTTATGTTTGTTTTAAACCTGCTGCCTATTAATTTATTTGGGTGGCCCTTGGTTCTTATGTTACATGAAGAGGTAGATAACACTTACCTATTCCCTTTCTCCACACCATTCATGATTTTATAGACCTCTATCATATTCCCTCTTAGTCTTCTCTATTCTAAGCTGAACAGTCCAAGTCTTTTAAATCTTCCTTGTATGGAAGCTATTCCATACCCTCTAATCATTTTATTTGCCCTTCTCTGTACATTTTCCAATTCTAATATATCCTTTTTGAAATGGGGCGACTAGAACTGCACACAGTATTCAAGGTGTGGGCACACCATGAATTTATATACACCTCTACCCCGCTATAACGCAGTCATGGGGAGCCAAAAATCCCTACCGCGTTATAGCTGAAACCCTGTTATATCAGGGTAGGGGCGGCAGGGCTCCGGTGGTGATTTAAAGAGCTCCAGGCTCCAGCCGCTGCGGGGAGCCCCAGGCCCTTTAAATCGCCGGCAAGCCCCACTGCCACAGCCCCGGGGTAGCGGCGGCAGGGCTCCGGAGGTGATTTAAAGAGCTCTGGGCTCTGGCCGCTGCGGGGAGTCCGGGCCCTTTAAATCGCTGGCGAGCCCCACTGCCGCAGCCCCGGGGTAGCAGCAGCAGGGCTCCAGCGGTGATTTAAAGGGCCCGGGGCCCCCCGCAGCGGCCAGAGCCCCGGACCCTTTAAAGTGCCGCCGGAGCCCCGCTGCTACCGCGCTATACGCGAACCCGTGTTATAGCGTTATAGCGGGGTAGAGCTGTACTAGCATTCTATTTTCTGTCTTCTTATCTGGCCCAACCAGAGGCAATAAGGGCTCAGTCCAGCAAGGTGCTGAGTGCTCTGCTGCATCAGGGACAAAACACTTAAGCACATGCTTAACTTGAAGCAGCAGTTGTCCAATTTAGGTCAATAGGGAGGCAGTGTGGGGTAGTGGCTAGAGCACTACACTGGGAATCAAGAGAACTGGATTCTATTCCTGGCTCTGCCACTGGCCAGCTGAAAGACCCTAGGCAAGTCACTTCCCTGCTCTGTGCCTCCGTTTTCCTATCTGTGGAATAGGGATAATGATGCTAACCTCCTTTGTAAAGTGCTTTGAGAGCTGTGGATGAAAAGTGCTCGATTGAAAAGCTTGGTATTTTTAGAACTCACATGCGTAAAGTTAAGCACAAAGCGGGTCCCGCCGCAAATACCCAGAAATGTACTCTTGGGGCTGACGGCTTGAGGGCTAATAGACATGCATACCAGACAGACCAAGCTGTTGGGGTGGAGCTATTCTGTGCTCAATGCCAACATTGGGAGAAGGTTCTGCCTTTTAGTTTCTGCCAGCTGCCCTTCCTTGGTCACAGTCACCGGCCGTAAGCTGGGACTCTAGGTGCCCTGTCGGGGACTTGCGCAGTTGTTGCTGACAAGACAAGGAAAAGAAGTTATTTGTCTTGTGTCATCTCTTGAGGCAGTGCAGCTGCTACACCTGCTGGGTTTTCTCTGCTATTTAATGGGTCACCGTCAGCATGGAATCTGTTCTGAGCGGTGGCTGCACTAACAGCACTGCTGTGCTGCTTCCAGGTGGGACTCTTTGCTTTCTGGTGCTGTAATTCATTTCTGGCTCCTAAGCTGTACCATGAATAATATCCTCTGAAATGGTCAATTTCAGCTTGTGCAAGTTCCCAGGGAGCTCCCATCACCCTTCCCTCATTTCACTTGCTACAGAGACATTGTTGCGGAGATATAGTAGGGCCTGTGTGCTTTCCAAGGTGCTGACCACTTCTCCAGCATAATCTCCCCTCTCCCACTTATTGGGGGGAACAGAAGGGCTGATAGTGTCCCCCCCCCCTTTTCACTCCAGCCTCTGAAAGGCTATATAACAGGGTCAGCCCCTCTACTTAAATACCACCATGAGGGGGTGGAATGTAGATGGAATTCATGGGGAAAAGTGGCATCCCTGGAATTTTAAAAGCACTGGCTCAGGGCCCTGCTTATAGTTTCATTCCCTTCTCCCTCATCAACATTTCCCTGGCAGAAACCAGGGCCCGGCATTTGTAGCAGGTTGAACTATAATACCCCAGACTTGGGTTTGTATTGCAAGTTTGATTTTGATTGTGTGGTCCTTGAAGCAGGGACTGTCCCTTTGTGTTCTCATGCACATGTCTGGTACTTCTGATGGCCCTCCAACTTCCTGATCCCTGGACTGGTGGCAGCCAAGCCTCTCTCTCTTATCTATCGGGGCATTTATACTACATTCCTGAAAGCTTCTCCTTTTAAACACAACTTTCCTATCACTTTAAGATTAAAAGGTTTCCTAGTCCTGCTTGCAGGCTAGTGAGCTCTGTAGGGAAGCGTGTGATCTGGGTCACCATCTCCTGCAAAAAGCCAGCCTACAGCGAGGTGGGGTGAGTTGTGCCCCTCTGCCTTAGGGAACAGCTGAGTTTCTCTGTTGTGTGTCTGAGCTCTGGATTCTTGGAAATAAAGCAGTGTTATGTTGCAACCTTCCAGGAAGAGCGTTTATGTTTTTATCTAACTTCTCTGTGACTCTGACATAACAACAAGCACCTACCCCAGCATGCTACGGGGCGTGAGGGATCACACCCAAATATATGCAATAGTCCTTTCCTGCTGGGACAACACACTGCAATCTCAGGGGGTTATGAATTAGATTAGAGAAGCACTGGGAAACACAAAGTAAGGAAGCAACCTGCCCTGACCAGGGTACGGACAAGATGGGCCGTTGGGTCTTCTCCGTCTCTAACCGCTGTGATTCAGTGACTCCAATCAGTTTCGCTCTTTGGGCCAGACTCTCAGCCCTTTGCTGGGAGTAGTCACTGTGATGGGAGCTGCAGCTTTCAGCAGGCTGAGACAAGCTATGCCAGTGCTGGTTTTTAATTTGAGAGAGGACTGGCTCTCCCAGCAGGAGGAATGTTTCCGATTTACAGTGACAGAGGGAAGTCATTTCATGTTTTCTGGCAGCCACACTCCTCTATTATCAATAGCCTAATCACAGGCTGTGAGGAGAATTGACTTTGCATGCAGAGCTCCAGGCAGAGACTGAATACAATACAACAGGCTGTAGCTGAATGAGGCCCAATCTTTGAGGAGCCTTTCTGTTGGGATATGTAAGGATTAAGCTCCTTCTTCTAACGCTTTCCAGCAGAAAGCAGGATCACTGGGCAGTCACTGCAGATGGGCAGGGGGCTGAGGCAGCCATACTCGGGGCCTCTGTGGATACTGAAATACAGAGGAGGCACTTTGAAACCCTCACACAACTACGGGTCTGGCCAAAGAGTGGGTCAGTGAGCAGCACATTTCCCACTGCTGCATCTTGGTCATTACTGCTTCAGAGAGCAGGGAACTTCTAGGCCCTGTCCAGGCAAGTAGCACGTCCCAAGAGAAGGAGCAGGGGAAGAGGGAACATCTGGTTGAGAAGTTCTGCACACAGTGATACAGGGTGAAATGTGGCCTCTGCAGGTTTGCATTGGGGCCCTTGTTCTCTGGAGCACTTTTATCAGCCAGCCAAACCTCTGGTGTGCGCTAAGCCTGTCTCAGCTGACGGCAGTTGTTTTCACACCTTGCAGATGTCAAATATTTGTGTCCTAACTGCTGTGATTGTGATGGGTGTAACAGCCAGGGTTGGTAAGGGCAACCCTCTAATGCCTTCTCCAGTGAGAACAAAGCAGGCTCTAGTTCTGTACTAACACACCATTAGCACTGTACACACAAAGTTATCCGCAGATTCTCCTCGCCAGGAAGGTGGTATTCTCCCCTTTTCACAGGTTGCGTAACAAAGGCACAGAGATGTTTAAATGACTTGCTTGAGGCCAGGGTCATGCCTAGGGGAGTGCTGGGCCCAGGACATAGGCACCAAATTTCTAATCTGCCAGGGAGGTGCTCCTCTGGCTCTACCCAGGCCCTGCCCCCACGCCACCCCTTTCCCCCGACACCCCACCCCACTCTGTCTCTTCCCCGCCCAGTTCCACCCCCTCCCCCAAGCACGCTGTGCCCTTGCGCCTCTCCCCTCTCCCCCCAGCACCTCCTGACACCACGAAACATCTGATCTGCGGCAGCCGGCAGGCGCTGAGGGAGGGGGAGGCACTGATTCGGGGGGCCCGCCGGCAGGCAGGAAGTGCTGGGGTTAGGCGGAGGTTCTGGTAGGGGGGGGCTCCTCCTTGCCCCCACCTGCCACTTGCCTCCCCGTTCACCTCCTCACCCCGCTCTCCTGCCTCCCGCCTCATCTCCCCGCCCACCTCCTCACGGGAGCGCAGGGCCCCCCAAAGCACGGGGCCCTGGGCGGTCGCCCCGATTTGCCGTACCCAAGGGACGGCTCCGCTTGAGGCCACACATGGAAAGCCGGAATTAGAACGCAGCTGCCAGCCCTGTGTGCTACACTTCACTGCTCTGTCTGACCTGTTTCCTTTCAGTCCCTGCTGACACCTGTCTCTGTTTTACTGCTATATGTAAAGGGTCCCACTTTCTAATGGTAGAAAGCCAAGTCTGCACACAACAGCACACCACAGATTTTGCATGCAATTGTGCTGCAGTTGTGCAAGCAAATTGGGCAAATGCATGTGCAAAAGGCTACTCCTAGAGGGCATGTCTACGCTGCAATTAGATACCCACTAGGAAGGTGCCTCATACTTAGTTGTCAAGGGCTGAGAAGGTGCTTGGTACTCTAAGGGTATGTCTGCACTGCAACTGGAAAAACCTGTGGCTGGCCCATGCCAACTGACTTGGGCTAGTGGGGCTCAGGGTATGGGGCTGTTTAATTGCAGTGTAAATGTTCAGGCTCTGGCTGGAGCCTGGGCTCTAGGACCCTGCGAGGTGGGAGGGTCCCGGCCCTTGGGCTGCAGCCTGAGCTTGAAAATCTACATGGCAATTAAACAGCCCCTTAGCCCTTCGGGTATCCATTTTGTAAACGTTGGCCCCCTGGTGCCATGATCTCTCTCCTGAGGACACCAGCTCATTCTCCCAATGGCACTGGCTCGCTCCCCATGCAGTTGCTGTTGCTCCGGGTGATTAATTCAATGTGAATAATTTCCTAGCAGATGATCTGGCTCACGTGGCTCCTGATATTTCTCAAGAGAGCTGGGTGAAGTGTTGGGGGGTGGGACGGATTAGTCGTGCTGCTGCAGGTGGCAATGGTGGGTGCAGGAACACAGCTGAGAAAACAACAACAGACAGCAGTGCTCAGGCTTCAGAGCCCCACGCGTTCCCGGCGAAGTCTGGTGAAAACCCAACTGCCAGACAGTAAAATTCCTCCGCTCTACGAAGCAGGGCCTGCCCCAGCCTCCAAGTGACGTGCTCCCATGAACGCCGCCCTCTGAATGCTGGACACTGGCCTGCAGGTTGCTTAATGTGATAGACACACCAAAAAGGAACTGGCTGGCAAATTAGCATCTCTCTATAGAGGGCACTTGAATCACTCAAGCTGCTCAGGGCTCAGTCATGGCTCTGCCCCAAGCCCTGTACAGGGAGGGGCAGGCTTAGTAGAATTTGTGGGTTGTTTGTTTTTTATAATTTTGACAGAAATTATCCATGTTTATTTTTAAGCATTTTTTCCAATTTTTATTGATTTACATGTTCCCAGTTGCAGGAAATTATGGGGTGTGTGTCAGACACTAATTATTTAATGACAGTAGATGCTGAGATTCAAAAAGTTAAAGCTCTATAACCATTAAAACACAAGTTGTTGACATCACACGTCAACATGTACACAGAAAATACCTTTAAATCAAGCTCTGATTTCTCATGCAGCATTTCCTTACTGTGCCTGTCTGCAAATTTTGACTGTTATCAAATATATTTTTAGATTGGTTTGTGTGTTGGTTTGTGTGTATGGTGCTGCCCCCAGCCTATCTAGGGGGCAGCACAGTGCTGCATTGGCCCAAAAGCAGCCTGCAAAGCAGACTTTGACTCAATGGCAAAATCTGCGTAACTCTCCCTGCTCCGGGGTGGGGAGAAGGACATCCTCTGCATCACCCCTCCGCATGCCACAGCTTACATTTCTCCTGGCACACTTACAGGGTGCAATGCCCAGCATGCCAAGGTTCTGCCAAATCCCTACCACCGCTCACCTGCATAGGAGGGGGAGTAGCAGTTCTGCGTAGGCTGTTTCCTCCTTGCCCGGCCGCCTGCAGTATGGATAGCCAATGCGGGGGAATAACCTTATGCCCCCTTCTCCCCTTCATTGGGATGATGGATGAGATACAGTCTGATCCTAAATCGATCTATCACAGTGTTTTATAGGGCTCCCCATCATCCTGGTTTCTGTGCACCTTCCATGTAAAATCAATAGCAATAATACTGAAGTTGATGGCAGACTTCATGAAGTCTCTGGCATTTTTCCCGTTTTAGGGTCAAAACCCTGCTTGGAGTAGCACTGTTGGGCTTGCTAGTTTTGATTTTAATAAATTCTTCGGTTTTGGTTGGGTTGGGGGAACAAGGGGGGTCGGGGGTTGGAATGTGACTCTGAGGATGGAAGAGCTGTCTCAGAGGAAGCTACCATCATCACTATTGGGCCTTAGCTGTTAATTAGCAGGGCTGGCCTGAGAGGAGCTACTCCAATTTACACCAGCTGACGATCTGGCCTGGCTTTATTCTTTATTCCTGGTATAGGGCCATAGACCTGCATGGCGCTTTGCAAACCACAGAAAGATGGAGGCCCAGATCCTCACAGGTATTTAGATGCCTAACTTCCTTTCAAAGGGCATTAGACACCTAACTACCTTTGCAGAAGATGGGCCAGAGTCCTTGCCCCAAAGAGACGTCAATCCAAGGGAGCTGGGAACAAGAGGAGGAGGGACAGACACAGGGAGGGGTTGGGAGAGCAAGCCGAGAGTGATGACAGTACGATGGTGTGTTGGGGTGAGGAAGGAAAGCAGCCTCTCGGGGGTTGTGCTTTCCACGTACATGTGAGGGCTGTGTGTTATAGTGTCTGAGGCTTTTAGAACAAATAGCTTGGGAGAAGGGTGTGATGCTGTACCCCATAATGCTTTATGGGAATATGACATAACTGGAATATGTTTTGTGCTGCCTGTGCCATGTAACATATCTCTGTAAGGGTTATGGTCTACTATGTCTATTCATCCTAGTTGTACACATACATCATTTTGTACTTGAGGTTAAGAATATTGGCTGTATACTTGCTTGATTTCTAAGTAAGCTTTGTGAGGCATTTGGTCAGCTTCTTTAGGAAGGAATTGCCAAGGTTAAGTACCCAATCAGGAATCACTTGGGGAACAATGCATCTTGGAATGCTCCAATCCACATAAGAAGTCTACTTGAGGACGTTCAAGGTAGCATGTAAACAATGGATGCTACCTGTAAAAACTGAGAGTCATGCATGGACATGTGACTTGCCCAGGTGACTCCTAAACTCCATCTTGGAGCTGGACTTTGCATAGGTGTAAGGAGGGGGTCTCCACCCACAAGAGAGAGTCTATTTAAACCCCTGGGAGACCCCTCCATTTTGTCTTCAGCTGGCTAAAGAGAAAGCCTCTCCATCCCAAAAGAGACCTGAAAGAAACTGCAGGGGGGTGAGTGATTGCTGGACTCGGACTAACAGAAGATTAGTCTGTGAAAGGAAGTATTCTGGAACTGGTGAGGATATTATCTGTATTCAGTTTGATTAGACATAGATTTGCGCATTTTATTTTATTTTGCTTGGTGACTTACTTTGTTCTGTCTGTTACTACTTGGAACCACTTAAATCCTACTTTCTGTATTTAATAAAATCACCTTTTACTTATTGATTAACTCAGAGTATGTATTAATACCTGGGGGAGCAAACAACTGTGCATATCTCTCTATCAGTGTTATAGAGGTTGAACAATTTATGAGTTTACCCTGTATAAGCTATATACAGGGTAAAACGGATTTATCTGGGTTTAGACCCCATGGGGAGTTGGGCATCTGAGTATTAAAGACAGGAACACTTCTGTTAGCTGCTTTCAGGTAAAGCTGCAGCTTTAGGGAAAGTAGTTCAGACCCTGGGTCTTTGTTGAAGCAGACAGGAGTGTCTGGCTCAGCAAGACAGGGTGCTGGGGCCCCGAGCTGGCAGGGAAGGCAGGGGTAGAAGTAGTCTTGGCACATCGGCTGGCAGCTCCCAAGAGGGTTTCTGTGATCCACCCTGTCACAGAGGGACCCAAAGGAGTCATGGGAAGTTGGAGGCAGCAGATGGAGAGGAAGGAGTCCCGGATGCGTGGAGGAAAGGCGTGGGGAAGATGGGTGAGCATTGGGGGCTGAGCAAAGAGAGCCTGGAAGGAGCAAAGAGACAATGGGAACCAACATAGAACTACTCCAGGGCAGCAGATTTCCTGAGTGGCTGGAATAGCCGTGTCCCCTGAGAGAAAGGGCTCAGATTCTGCAGCTCTTATGCAGGCCGCTTTCTTGTTTAAGTCACTGGGCAGCCCAAGTGCAGAATGAGGCCTGAATCCAGTATCATCAGCACATTGGGTCTCTGCTGTCCCAGATTGTGCTGCAGAAAAACTAGAGCAAAGCTATGAAATGGGATGAGATTAACAAAGCAGTTAAATTATTCTAAGCTAATAAAGCGCCCAGTCCAGATGGCTCCACAGTGAATGCTATTAAAGAGATGATTCTGGGTAAATTAGGAGATCTGAGGCTAACGCTTTTAATTCAGGTCCAGAGGAGCCTCTGCCAGAGGCTGGAGGTGCAGGCTTCAAACCTGGGGTGGTCCAGGGACAGAGAGGGGCAATCCTGCCGCTCAGGCCTCATCGTGGTGGCAGGTGCAAGTCACCACTCACCTACTCCCCAGCTATCTCTAGGCACAAATATCACCTGCTCAGCTTCCTGTCCCCAAAGCAGCTGCTCCAGCTTTTGTGCTTCCCCTTCTCTTGTCCATTTGTTCTGTATCTTCCATTGATTCTGCTCCTCGAATTTGCAGGAGCTTCCCTGCCAAAGCCATTCGCATGCTTGAGTCCCACACTCACAGGATTAATTTCTCTTTGCGTTGTTGAATACATTCTGGTTAAATACCCAGTGCTGTCTGTGCTGCCCACCTCCCCTTTTCTGGATGGGGAAAATGCAGTGGATTCTGTGCACTGAGACTTTCTAGTGAAAGAATTAGAGTATTAAGGAAACCTGAATTTGGTCTTAATCCTTTGATCTGTGCAAAATTGTTATGTAAATCCCCAAACATAAAACACAACACAACCACCAAACGGGGGTGGGATGGGAAGGGGCTCAGCCTTTCCAGGTCAAGTTTTCTGCAGTGACTCTGACCCCGGACATAAGCCCTGAAGCACCTACCTCTCCTTAATTACTGAACCTCTGGCTGAACTCAAACTCACCTGATTTGACTCCTGAACAGAACAATGCAAGGTTGGAAGGAGAGAACTATATATAACATCTCCCTTCAGATCCCACGAATGTATGCATGTGACACTCCCCTGGCTGAGGCAAGAGAGAGCCTATTGTGGGGCACTTCTGCATATAAAGGAGAGTTGAGAAATAACAGTGCATTTCTGTGGATCTTCCTTCTGAGGATCTCAAAGCACTACGCAAACACGAAGGGCTGTATTTTCCAAAGGTGCTCTCCGACTGTGCCTGAAATACTAGCAGATCCTGTCTTGTGCCTGCAATAAACTGTGGTTGTAAATGGCAGCAATTAGACATCTCTCTGTCTGTGGGCACAATGCAGTCTTAGTACTTAGGGCACAAATTTAAAGGCTTAGTTAAGGCCCAGCTAAAAACTGGGCCTTACTACATTCTTATTCCTCCTAATCCCATTGTGAGGTCAGGGGGGGGGATCTACATGTGGTGGAACATGACAATACTTATTCTGTGCTGCAACACTACACAACAATCTAGGACAGAAAGGGATGAAGAATAGTGTATCCTTTGAAAGCCCAGGGGGCATTTAGGGATGCAAAATGTTATTACCTGAGCTGGAACCAGGCCAAGAAAGGAAGTTTACAGCACATCATTATTTCGAGGGGAGTAGAGAGAAAAACGCACTAGGAAGGAAGTAGATGCTTTTGCTGTCAACTCCCTCCATTGCTTTCATTAGGAGGAAACTGCTCATGGGTTTAAACTCAGAATTACTCTAACGAGATGTAGGAGCTGCTTATTTGTTTTAATTAAATATGAAAGAAGCTGTCAGTGTTCCAGGAAGTGAAGAGAGTGAGGGAAGGGAGATGGGGACATTATGAATTGAAATGTCCTATTAATATCACCCCCATCATATGAAATGTGATTAACAATCCAAAGAAAAATGAGTAGGAAATGATACAAGAGAACTGAATCCTTCTCTCTGCAGCCCACGTCCAGCTTCCTTCACCAAAGCAAAGATTTAAATTTAGTTGGCTATTGTCCCCTCTGCAGGACTTGCCTGCTGGATCGCTGACAGGGGGAGGCCGCTCTCTCAGGAACATGGCTAAACGAGCAGAGAATGCAGACTATTCAATTACAATAACTCAGACACATCAGATAGCAAGGGTCATTGAATAACAAGAAGTCTCTGGAAGACCAGATGGTGCAGGCACTGGTAATCAGAGATGGAGCCCTTCACTTTGATAGGGTAGGGTCTTGAATCTGAGAGTCGATGAAATGCATTCTCTTTTGGTAGTCGCTATGAAGTGCGCTGGTGGATTTCAGCACAGTGCTGTGAGCAGATCTCTACATCCCAAAACCTTGCACCATATTGCCTTGCCAACAAGCTTGTTACACAGAGGCACCCATCTTGAGGGACAAGGGGGGCAGTTCAGTCTATATGGCCTAGTCTGCCCTTAGTGTGTCAGCTGAGAATGGCAGCCAGTGTGCCAGCTCCAGATTACAGACAGACAGGGAGGGTGAGGTAATAGCTTTTATAAATATATTTTGTTGGCTATAACAACCCGGCAAACAACACTGTAGGTTATGTGATGTGGAGACGTGCCCACTAGGAACTGGCCTGTGACCCACCAGCCACTTGCACAGCTGTGAAATGGTGAAGAGTTTCTCTCCCTGCTAGCCGGAGCTAGAGGCGAACCCCAGTGACTTAGAATTTTGGCTGCCCATAAAGAAGATAAATTTGAAAATGGCGATAGCCCATATTATATTTGGGATCCGATCGCTAGATGCATTCATTCTCTCTAGGATACTGATGTCTGCATGGGCCTCCTTCTTTCAAGCCCCATCTCTAAATGTCACACACTGGGCTTTGTCTAGACTAGGGTAACTAATGTGTTCCAGAAGACCAGTACAGACAAGACAGTACAGCTATTAAAATGTGCTAAGCAGGTCTAGAATCCCCTAGGCTTTAACTTGACCGGCACAGCACATGTTAAAGGCAGTGCACTTTGTCTACACTAAACTTTTACAGTGTGTTAGCTAACAAGTGCTAACATCACAACTTTAAACTCTTGTCTAGACAAGGCTTGGGTGCTGGAGCTCTCTGCCCCCCTGTGCTTCTACTTCAGTGCTGCTGGCCCCTGCAGCGATCTCCACCTCTGTGATGCTAATACCTTGCCAGTGTTTAGATTTGTACCTTTCAGCTTTTGTTTTCCTCGTTGCAGTGTTAGGAATGGTTGGGCTTTGGTTGCTTTGGCATTTGCTTGAAATTCCATGCAGGGCTTTGACAGTGATTGTGTAGGAGCCATCAGAGAGCGCTGGAGAGAGGAGACTCGTGCGTTGCGTAGCCTTTTGTTCTTCAATACCCAAATGGGTCAGTCTGCACTAGGAACCGCATGCTAAACAGGATCTTTTTATACTGAATGCATTTTTAGTTTACAGGTTATAAACCCCTGAAAATGAAGTCCCATTAACTTCTTAAAGCACTAACTGTGCACACTCAGCTCATCTTTAGAGCAGGGGCTGTCATTTACTGTGTGTTTGTACAGCACCTGGCACAGCAGGATCCTCCCAACCTGGTTAAGACCTCTAGGCATTACCACAATAAATGTTAAAATCATTTAACATTTAGCATGATCCTCATGCTTTGTGTTCCATCCCAAATCTCCATCTATCATAAAGGCAGAGGGTCCATGTCCACAGAGCCATGCATCCAGAGGGCACCAAGGGCTCTGAGAAACTCAGGGTATGTCTACATTGCAGAAAAAACAAAACAAAAAAACCATAGCAGTGAGCCTGAAAGCCCAGGTCTAGAGACTCAGGCTTGTCAGTCTCGTGCTATGGTGCAAAAAGTAGCCATGTAGGTGTTCCAGCTTGAGCTAGAACTCAGGCTCTGAAGTCCAGGAAGTGGGGCTACCTAGCTCCTGTATCCTTCTAGCTTCTTATACTCTGCCCAGCCCCATGCTCTCGGAGCACCCAGAGGGAGCATAAGACTGCATCTGGAGGGCAAGGATGTCTGATATTTTTGGAGCTGCATGGGGCAGGTCTGTTCTAGGACCTTGACTGGGCTGGGTGTTGCTCAGAGGGACAGGGGAATCATGCTAAGTTTTGCTTTTTTTAAGCCCATTTCAGAGGCCCTTTTTTAATGTGACCAGTGTGTGCTCCCAGCCCTGAGCTGCAGCAGCTTCTGCCCAGGAATTGATTTGCCATGCTTGAGATGGAAGGAAACGAAGATTAAATGTTAAGCTATTTGTTCAATATCTCTGTTACGTAATCAGACTGCACAGATTAAGGAAGGAGTACAAGGGGCATTTACTGACCTGTTAAAGCAAATATTACACTTCCTGAGCAAGCCTGGAGCCAGATCTCCGGATGAAGGAGAAAAGGGTGGTGACTTCAGGTTGGATGGAAGGGTCTGATTCTCTTCTGCAGCAAACTACAAAGGCTGAGTTGCCCTCCCCAGTTACCTCAGTGTAATGAGCTGCACTGCGACAGTAACAAGAATGGAGCGGGAGGCTTATTCTCTTTTTGAGATCAAGTTCCCATGACATTTGTCTTCTCTCACTGTCCCAGGTTGGACTGGAATGATCAAGAAGCTTCAGAACAGAGTGCAAACCTGCCTCTTTAGCTTAGCTTTCCCACATAGCAGAAGAAAAACTCCCCTATGAATGGGGCAAGGAAGAAATAAAACAGGGTTATAACTGTTGGCACTTGTAAAACACTGGCACACCCTGGAGATGGGTGTGGTATATATGCCTAGCCAGACAGACAGAAATCTGGCCACCTAGGACTTTGTGATTGTTGTCACTATGCTGCATCCCATTTACTGGACCTTCACAGTGTCAGCAGGGATAGAATTCAGGTTCTTCTGCTCCCAAAACATCAGCTTCTATCACTTGCTCTAAAGGAGCTGTTAGCAGTATAGGGGCCATGACATACAGCTGAACAGTTCTGATGCTGTCCCACAGAGGACAGTAGGACACATACACACTATTCAGTTCATTACCTTATATAAAGATTCCATTTGTATTTAAATTCAAGAGAAATTTCCTCATATAATTCATTTATAAACCAGCATGGCCACAGCTGTTAGTTACTTGACAGGGAGAGTCGCAATTGACCAGGAATTTTAATTTTAAAGCTGTCAGTTTATAAAAATAAAACAAAATATGGAAGGGGTGGGGTTTTGTAATGCAAAGCTGTCACCATATCCATTTGTTAAAAGGCTTTTGACTGACAGCAAAGTTTGTTAGACCTGGATCTGACGTCATACCCATGCATAACAAGTTGTTTGAGTGACAGCTTCACAATGGGAACATGGCAGCATCAGCAGCATCTGTGTACTTGTTATTTCTCCTCTTACCCCTGGATTTCACACTCTGTGAGCCGAAAGAAAGAGCAGGGTGGCCCAGCAGCACTAGCCTGCCTGCAACAGAACTGGCTTCTTCTGCTCTCATCTGCCAATCTCATGTGTGCAGAATGAACGCCATGAGCGTTCTTTAATATTTACTGGGTGCTATGTGGCTGCGGAGCTGTAATAGTGCTATCTTGGAAATGGAGAGGGCAACTTGCCCAGAGAGATTTCAGCCTGGAGCTCTGCACTCCCTCCAGGTGCTACAGTCTAAGTCCTTAGTGCCTTCCCCACTTCGGGTGTAACCCAAGCGAGGCAGTTGGAGGAAGGAGACATGGGTTATTCTGGATTGACGCTAGTGTAACAGAGTGGACTTTGGATTTATACTTCCTATGCACAATCAGGAATGAATTGCCTACTCTCCAAAACTCATATCAGTTCTAAACATTGGCGATGGCTGACTAGGGACCCCGGCCTCCCTCTGTGCTTGCTCGGTTTCCATTTGTTACTGTCTCTGGTTCGGTCTGCTAGACGGTTTTGGTAGTGGTTGTAAACAGGGCCACAGTTATCTTCGAAGGTGAGATGAGGCCTGTCCAATCCCTTCCCTTGAAACACATTCCCCTGGCGAGAAAGATGCTCCGTGACCCCATCCCTGGCTTCCTCTGTCCCCTTTCTGGGCTGTGACAGGATAGAAACAGGCGAGGGAGTGATAGATCTGAGGGGAAGCCCACAAGCCTCCTAAAGCCATATCCCTTAAGTTTATTTCATTCCTGTGATCACATTCTTATTTAGTTAATTTATTTCAGTGTCTGTCTGGGAGGGACTTCCAGAGGCAGCTGGCCAAAGACAGTGATGCGGTCTCCATGTAAACATGCTGTAGACAAAGACACGCGTACCCTCTGCCCCCAAATTGTGGGTGTCTTTGGATGGTGTTTCAATAGACCTTTCAGGAGATTCATTGCTACTGGTAAGAAAATAGCCCATCCACTCCTAGCAAGACACCTCTACACTTGCTCCTAGGGTGACCAGACAGCAAGTGTGAAAAATCGGGACAGGGGGTGGGGGGTAATAGGAGCCTATATAAGAAAAAGACCCAAAAATTGGGACTGTCCCTATAAAATCGGGACATCTGGTCACCCTACTTGCTCCCCACTAGAAAGAGCTTTAAAGCTGCAGAGAATGGGCCAATCATGCACACCCTCCTATTGTAGGGAATCGCACGGACTTCAGTGAGTGCAGGATTGAACCCACTGACCACAATTTCCCCCTGTCTCAGAGCTCGCTGACTGTGCTGGCCCATTCCTGGTGTTAGCTAGATCAGCCTAGCGACCTTATGCAAGGGAGGATTGTCATGCCATGTCCCCTCCCTCTGCTGGTCCAGTTGGGGGTAGGGGAGCTGGTCCAGGAGCTGGCTGTGCCAGCATTACACTGCTGGGACATTCTCCCCCACAAGGGGCATTCTCCTCCGGCCAGACCAAAGTGGAGAATATGGCCCACTGACTTCAAAGGGTTTAATGGCATAAAGGGAGCAGGATTTGTACCAGTATCATTAACGTACAGGGTAAGGAGAGAGATGGCCTCTTCCTGGGGCTGGCACTTGCTTGGCTTTGTTTCTCTATTTCAGAACATTCTGTTCTGCCACTGCCCAGCATAAAAGAGACAAAGTGGCCGTGTCTCCGTCTCATACAAGGGGGTCAAAATTTGGGCTGAAAACAGAGAATATGTCCTCATTTATACTGTACTCACCACTGTGGTATCCGTGTTTCCAATAGGTAGCTCTGTCAGACTATGGAATACTCTTCCAAGGCACGGGATTGCAGAACAAGCCCCAGCCCTTGGCATGTCTAAAACTGGACTAGACAAAGCACAAGTGTAGATACTGTAGGAAACAATTCTGCACTGGCCACCAGGAGATTTATCTATTTTAGATACCTCTTCGGCCCCAGTACCATTGTATCTGAACACCTCCCAATCTTTAATATATTCATCCCTACAACACCCCTGAGCTAGGACAGTGACCATTATCTATCAAATGCTATTATCCCTGTGCTATAGATGGGGAACTGAGGCACAGAGAGACTAAGTGACTTGTCCATAGTCACCCAGGAAGTCTGTGGCAGAGCAGGAAATTGAATGCAGGTCGCTTGAATGACATGACAGTGTCCTAACACTGGGTCATCCTTCCTCTACTAGATGCTCTAACATGGCTGCTTCCACTCTATTGTCTGAGTCTGTATGATCAGGGCCGGCTCCAGGTTTTTTGCCGCCCCAAGAAAAAAAAAAAAAAAGTGCCGCCGCCGAAGCAAAAAAACCAAAACAACAACGACGGAGTGCTGCCCCTTGAAAAGAGCCGCCCCCAAAGCGCTAGAGAGCTGCCCCTTGAGAAGTGCCGCCCCAAGCACATGCTTGGAACGCTGGTGCCTAGAGCCGGCCCTGTCTATGATACTACCCTATACAAACCATATGTTCTGTACATTATTATTAGCTGTAGCTAGGCGCTGTTGCTATGGCCCAGTAGCCCTTCATGCTAGGTGCTGTACAAACATACAGCAAAAAGATTTTGCCCTGCCCCAAAGAGCTTACAACCTAAATAAATCATTTGGGGAAGATAAAAATTGGTTAAGATATTACCAAGTTGGGTGCTTTTATATTTAAATGAATTCAAGTTGGCTGTTTTTTTCCACTTGGGATGATTGATCTTGTGCCTCAGGGGTTTTAAGCAGTTAAAAACATTCTTTTCAGAAAATCAGCACTAGGTATTTGTGCACCTCAGGCAGGGACTGCATCTCTGTTTTCTGTAAAGCACCAGAAAATCAATGACACTTCATACAAATGTTTCATAAAATAGGAATAATAATAACAACAACAGTGAGAGGTTTCTGTGACTCTGGCTTTGGAAATACCTGGGCCACCGAACATATTCTCCCCTTTGGTTTGTAGGCAGATGGGTACTTCTGAGCTCTGAGATACCTGATTGCTCTTGAAGTGGTTTAGTCCATCTGTTTAATGCCATGGTAGCTACTAAATTGTTTCCTTGTGTTTGCTCTTAAATGAGGAATTATTGCCTAAGAGATTATCCTGTGTTTATCTTGCTTTTTTTCCCCAATGACCCTTATTATTTCCTCTTCCTCTCTGTTCGACATAGGGAAGAAAGTCCCAGGAGTTTGTATTCTAGACTCTCCAGGCCAAATCCCAAAGACCTTACTGAGTTTTTTTTACCCAGGCAATCTCTCTGAAGCCCATGGGGCCAAGTAATAGGATTTGGGCTCCTTAGTCACTTAGATAAATACTAGATCAAATTTTCAAAAGCACCTGTGGTCCCTGACTAAGAGGAGTGTAACCCTGGTGACAAGATGGTTGATATAGTATGGTGGGTCCTGCACTTTTCTTGGTGGGGGGGGGGGCTAAAATACCACCCCTTACCCCTGCTCTTGGGGCCCCAAGGGCCCCACTAGTGGCCCAGGAAGGTAGTAAAGGAGGGAAGCAGGAGAGGGGTCTGGGTTTGCTCCTCACTCTGAGTCCCAGCCCCTTTCAACCCCTACAGGTTCTTACCCTCTTCCCCCTTGGGTGGGGTACCTTCAGTCCTTAAACACTGGGGAAGGGAATGTCCCTCCCCTGCTGGGGCAGGGTCTCCCTTACTCCAGTTTTCTGTTCCACCAAGTCTCACAACACACCTCTAAGCTCCAGTCCTCTCTCCTTCCCCCTAACTTCCTGAAGCAGGGGGTTTTTATTAGGTTTCTAACAGGGCCTTAATTGATTACAGGTGCTCCAATTAACCTGTAGCAACCCTCCCTAGTCTACAGGGAACCACGCCTTAATTAACCTAGGGTTTATATACTTCCCTTCTACCACTTCCTACTGCTCCCTGGCACTCCTGTATCACACCCGCTAGAAAAAGGTTTCTGAGGTAAAGGCAATCATGAATTCACATTTTTTGTGTGACTGTTCTCCAATATTTGCTTAAATGTTGCTGTTGCCATGAACTTTCCTGCCACTAAACTCATTCCCTAGGATCCCGACAGAGAGCAAAGATAAACAGGCTGCAGGAGTGAGTCCTATCCATTTAAAAAGTCAAAAGAATATTCACTGACAAACCTTTGCAATAATTGCCCTGATCTCCTCAAGAACTGGAACAAAAAGAACAAAAGAAGATTGAAGAACTCCCTTGTCATACGGCTGGTCTGGTCTGGGAATGCTGTGGAAGGTCATGATGACACTACTCAGAAGGAACAAGCACCCTGTGTTAAAAGTCAGCTTGAGTTTTCCTTGTCTCTGTAAAGAGCTGGAGTGTCTGGAACTAGTAGCAGGTTATTTTTAGCATCTTAGCCTATTTTGCAGCTCCCAAGAGCACAAAACCTGGATTCTTGCCTCCACTTTTCTTTGATTTTGCTCTGTCTGCACTTCTGTTTGCATCAGTAGGAAGCCAGTATGTGCATGTAGATTCTCATGTCACCTCCATTCTGATGTAACAAAAATAACATCTGCAGACTATTATTATTTGTGTTACAGCAGTGCCTAGAAGCTGTAACCAAAATCAGGGCTCCATTGTGCCAGGTGCTGTACAAAGACAGAGGAAGAAGCCATCCGCGCCTTGAAGATCTTAGTCTAACTAGCCAAAGGAAGTATTATATTATCCCCATTTTTATAGCTAGGTTACTGGGGCACAGAGACTTACCCAACATCAGACAGTCTGTGGCGACCACCGTGGGGGATGATCTCCTCGCAGAGCCCCTGCTACACAACCCCCAGCTCCGTGTGCAGGTGGCGGAGTTCCCCGCGGTGTGCCAGAGATTGGTCCTGGCAGAAGTCACCAGAGTCTGAGACCTCCTGGACTACGACCGGGGAGACTGGCTGGATCCCCTGATGCTCACTTGGCACATGGGGCTCTCCAGGCTTCGTACACCCCAGCGTGTATTTCAGGAGGTGAGGGCCGCTTTGCCACCCGCTGCTCGGGCCTACCTCGACCGGGTCCTGCGAGAGGGCACGCCCCGCCCCATCTCCACCCCAGGCCCTCCGGACCTTGTCATCGGGCCCCTGCCCCATGAACCCAACCGGCCCCCCTGCCCCTTCACAGTGAGCCAGCTGCACGACTTGCAGCTGGTTTGATTCCAGACCACGCCAAGGACACATCTATACATGCTCATACTCCACACCCTTCGCTTCCTCACCCTCGCGTCCCGCCCCGACACAAAGTGGTGGGACTTCCTGCCACCTCTAGAGGGTGAGGAGCCCCAGTGGGCTAGCCTATACTCTACCCTGGTCCCGAGGCCTGACGGGGATATCAGTTGGCGGCTCCTTCACGGGGCCGTGAGCACGGGCATGTACTTGGCGCGGTTCACCCCCGTCCCGGACACCTGGCCATTCTGTGGCGTGAGGGAGACCCTGGCACACGTTTACTTGGAGTGCGCCAGGTTGCAGCCCCTATTCCGGCTCCTCTTAGACATCCTGTTACGTTTTTGGTTGCACATTTCCCCTCACCTCCTTATCTATGCACTCCCCATCCGTAGCCCCACAAAGTCACGGGACCTCCTAGTCAACCGCCTCCTAGCCCTGGCTAAAATGGCCATCTATAAAACCAGGGAGAAGAGGTTGGCTGACGGGGTCTCCTGTGACTGTGGGGCCTATTTCTGATCCTCTGTCCGTTCACGCATCCTAGCAGAATTCCTCTGGGTGGCGTCCACTGGCTCCCTTGACGTCTTTGAGGAGCAGTGGGCGCTGTCCGGGGTTCTCTGCTCGGTGTCCCCATCAGGTTCCCTTCGTTTAGCCCTGTGACCTCACTCCTGTCCCTGTTATTTCATTAGTTGTCCCCTGGAATCGCTTGGCTTCCAGGTCCTGTGGATCCTCCCCTTAGGCTGGGGGGAGGTCCTTTAGCAGTGGGCGGGCTCCACCCGCCCACTTCCTGGATCCCAATAGGATCAGACAGATTATCTCTGGCTGAGCCTGGAACTGAATCCATATCCCTGAGTTCCTGTCCAATGCCTTAATCACAAGACTAACCTTCCTCGCAGGCATCAGACACACAGTTACTGTATAAATCACACACAGACTAGAACTCTTGCCTTCAGCACCAAACAATGTAGGCCTCCATCATTTCCACTAAAGGAGAACTCCTTTACATTGCTACCTACATCAGCTCTGTCATCCATTTTATAGACTATAGCCACTAGACTAGAGAGTGACATGGCTAAAAGCCAGTCCTTTATACTGCTCTGGGGCATATGCCTGTGAAAGAGCAAAGAGAGTGAGGGAGGTGCCGGCAGGCAACTTGAGTCCTAGAGCAGGCTTGCTAAATGAACCAACCAGAGACACCTGGTGCAGGGAAGGAACCTCAACCAGCTGGTTCCTCATAAGAGAGCTGAAGTCAGCCCTGAGCATGGTAACTGCAAGTTGAGCCCCACAGTAGGTCACTGCCTAAGAACTGATAAAGACCCTATTTGTTCACCCAGGCTCTGAGGTAAGAGCCAGGCCCTGGGGCAGATTTTTGGGACTTTGAGTTTTACTTTTGAGTTTGTTCTGTCTGAATAAACGCAGGCCCAAATAAGTGTGTTGTGATTGGATAAGCAAAGTGTGTGGTGTCTGTTGAAGCCTAAAAGGACCTGGAAGAGGGAGAATTGAAAGCAGGGGCACCCCTGACCATGAGGGGATGTATGGGTGACAGTCAACCGGTTTACAATGTCAAAAGGTATCTCTACTCAATCAGGAGGCTGATATGACCAGCTTGGTCTAAATGAGGCCATTGGATTTTCCACCCAGCTCTCATTCTGAGCTACCTTTTCCCTGGATCTTAAATTTCCCATTGGCTAGTGATGGCTGCTCTTATCCCATGTTTCCATAGCCCCTCAGACTGTTTATTAATGGGGCACCAGCCAACTTCCCTGACGCTGTCTCAGAGGATTGGACAGCATGTCACTGTACTGCTCTCTCCCTCACCCATTCCCAGCTCAGAACTGGAGTGGGTTGGAGAAACTTCAGTGAAGCCATATTCTGTTGGAATATGCACTTGCATCAAAGTCAAAATGCTTCATGAAATTGGGTTGATTTCTTCAAAATTCCATTCCAGAAAATAAAAAGTTCAAACACTGTCAAAATATCCCACTTCAACATTTTTTGAATAAAATATTTTGACTTTTTTTTGTTCTGACTTTTATTATTATAATAGAAAAAAATTAAAAATACTTGAAATGGAAACAAAGTTTTGATTGATCCAAAACAAAAGCGTGGGGGTGAATTTTCCTTCGTGGAGAACTTTGAAGTTTCTGGTTTTTGTTCTGATTCAGAACAAAACCTGATTTTGAAATCTCAAAGTCCTTTGTAAGATGAAACTTCTGTCTGCCATGCAGCCCCATTCAAAACTCCACAGTTTTCCCATCAGCCCAATTCATTGAGATTGAGGGGGGACATGATAGCGGTCTTCAATACTTAAAAGGCTGTCATAAAAAAGATGGAGAAAAGTTGTTTTGTCTTTCCACAGAGGGCAGGACAAGAGGCAATGGGTTCAAACAACAGCAGAGCACATTTAGATTAAATCTCAGGAAAAACTTCTTAACTATAAGAAAAGTGGGAAAATGGAACTGACTGCCTAGGGAGGTTGTGGAAGCTCCTTCATTGGAGGTTTTCAAAAGGAGGCTAGATAGCCATCTGTCTTGGGTGGTTTTGACATAACAATTCCTGCATCTTGGCAGGGGGTTAATGATCCTTTCGGTCCCTTCTAACCCTATGGTTCTAGTGTTCAAACCATTCATGTATACAGATAGGAACTAATCCACCAAGTGTGGAAGTCACACAGGGGTTAGAGGCTGGTAACCAGATTTTGGTCTGTTGCTTCAGGTACACTGCTCTGTGTGTCTTGGGGCTCTCCTGCTCATGTGGAACCCATCTTCGTTGCTCTCTGACTGCGAAAGCAGAAGATTAGAGATGGGCCAGGATCAAACCCCTAGATCCACCTCCCACAAACTTTGCAACTCAAACCCCATTTTAACAGAACACTGTGTGAATATTGTGGGGGAATGGCACCAAACAGCTATAGTTGCAGGCTGTCCTGTGAGTGAAGTGTGGTGAAATCCTCCATCATTGTACAGCAGAATTTTGGATTATTCCTAGAGGGAGCCACACAGAAACACCCCCGCCTGTCCTTCAGGAGTGAATGGATTCTCTTCTCTCTCTACAGCTGTTTTCAGACTCGCTTACTGGGGAGAGGGTGCAAAATGTCAGAATTTCAGAGCAAAGAATGTTAGTCAACAACTGAAACTACATTAAAGAGCCAGCCCACGATTGCACCGAACAGAAATATTAACCTCCAACATAAGAGATGTGCCCCCTAAAGAGAAACTAGCATGACTCATGGTTTGAGAGCAGACAGCTTGAAGTTGCTTAGGTCCTTCATTAGAACTGTGTTTCTTTCTCCTCTGTGAGGAAGACAGAGGCAGGTTCTCTGCGATATTCATTGCACAGAGCGACTGCCATATCCTGAACACAAGTATGAGAAGGAGCTGAGCTGTTTTGGTCTCTGCTGTACTTGACTGCGACACGCACTCACCTGGAACAAATGGTCAGGCACTAGCAGAAACAAAACAGCCTGAGGAAGATTTCTCAGTAGTAGGCAAATTATTGCAAAAGGCACCTTCCAGCTAGGAGGAGTATCCAGAAAAACAATGGAGTTCTACATAATAACAGCCTCTGCTGCTCTAATCCTGCAGTTCACTTGCTATGCCCTGAGTGGAAGGAACCTCAGTGCATTGGAGAAGTCCCCTTAATGCTAAAAGTAACACCACCA
This sequence comes from Emys orbicularis, assembly GCF_028017835.1. Classification (NCBI taxonomy): domain Eukaryota; kingdom Metazoa; phylum Chordata; order Testudines; family Emydidae; genus Emys; species Emys orbicularis. Next base: position 20,061,227 of record NC_088694.1, on the reverse strand, counting down.
ATTCCTTCCAAAAATCAAACTTCCACCAATTCTGTGTGCCATAGCCAGGGATGGGAAATAGGGGCAGCCCTAGGTTCTATGGGCATTTACACAATAAAACTTGTGGGGCTTCAAGCAGACTTCTGTTAGCCCTGTAGAATGGCTGTGGGGGAAGTGGCTGATGGTGGGCACTCCATATCAGGGCATACTGGCAGGAGCGGTGCCAGGGTTTTTGCCGCCCTAGGCGGCAGCGCTCCTCCTCTGAGCATTCGGCAGTGGGGGCCCTTCCGCTCCGCGTCTTCGGGGCACTTCGGCGGCGGGTCCCGGAGCTAGTGAAGGACCCGCCGCCGAATTTCCGCCGAAGACCCGGAGCGGAAGGACCCCCCGCCACTGAATTTCCACAGAGCGCGGCAAAATGCCACCCCCCAAATCCTGCCGCCCTAGGCAACCGCCTAGTGGAAGCGCCAGCCCTGCATACTGAGCATTATGGGGTGTTTAAGTGGCCAGCCTCCTCCTGTTGGCTGACTCCAGAAGCACAGGCTTTGATCGGTCATGGTCAGAAGCTAACTGAGTGAGGGCCTCGCACCCAGCATGAACCATTCAGGCCCAGCTCCCGCATCATGCGTGATCATTCTCTGCTCTGAGCTTACGGACCCCACTCTAAAGCTGGATAGGCAACAGCCTCAGGCCCATTCACTGTTGTGCTACTTCCTTGTCAGGTGGCTGGGAGCAAACGCTGCAAGTCTGATGTGCAGGAGGTGGTGTTTTCAGCCCTGCAGCTTCTGGGATACTGTGCTTCCATGAGTAGTGGTATTGCTGGTTTCCATGAGTAGAGGTATTTTTAGGAAAACCAAGGCTCCATGCAGGAAGCTGGCATTAAATTACCCAAACAGCTCTGTTTACAAATAAATATTTAGTGTTTCCTTTGAAAGCCTGAGGCTTTTAGAACAACCAGTCAGTAACTTTAACTGGCTTTTATTTAAAGCGGCCTAGTTAAAGGGCCAAAGCCTCAGGAAAGCATTGACACAGGAATGCTTGGCAAGTACTTCAGGTAGAAGCATCTACTCTGCAGTTAGTCCTGTAAATCTGAGCTAGCCCTGGCCTCTAGAACCAAGCCACAGAAAGGAAAACCAAGCAGCGGAAGCAATCAGGGATCTGCAATGAAGCCACTTGGTAATGGAAATGGACCATAGTGGCTGAACCTCTGCTCTCAACCTGCTCCAGCTGAGATGAGCTCAGTCAAGGGGAGACTGTTACCCGAAATTGGGCCAGCTAGTAAGCTTAGGGAGGAATAATGACCCACCAGAGTTTGGCAGAAAGCAGCACGTTTATTATACTTATAGCTAAGCTCAAAAGAAAGTGGGGGGGAGGGGGGTCACACTCACATACTCACGCTCCCAGGACATGCACAGCACTGGAGATGTCAGGATCCTTCAAGGTAAGTGTCCCACAGCGCAGCAATGGATGGTATGATGAAGGTAAGTCTTCCCGAGGCATGATGGAATGCAACCCGGGCCATGTGCTCAGGAGTGCACTCACAAGCTTGTACCTCCCATGAAGGCCCCTTCCCCTTTTAAGGACCTGCTCCTCATGGCCTGCGACTAGAGATGACTTGGCTGGGCCTGGTTGGTCACACTCTACCGCAGGCAGTGTCCATGCATTGGGTGTGTGATCGCTGCCTAATCAGAGTGTCATGGCCTGCGACTAGAGATGACTTGGCTGCGTCTGGTTGGTCACATTCCACCTCAGGCAGTGTCCATGCATTGGGTGTGTGAGTGCTGCCTAATTAGAGTCCCAGACACCTTGTCTACATGGTAGCTCTTCTGATCTTCCAGCTGTTCAACCAGCCCATTCATCCCACAAGTATTCCAGGAGGGAGGGGGAGGGGGAAAGCCACTTCACAGGTATTCAAAGAGGGAGAGGAGACATGGGGGGGGGGGGGGGAGTGTAACAGACCTTTTGAGCATACAGGTTATACATAGCATACAGATCACTGATGCTCCTACAACAGAGACAACCCCCCGCCAAGACCAGCTCAGCATGGCTCCTACAGCTCAGCCAGGGGGAGGAGACTCCCAGCCTAACTGCGCTGAGGGGTTTACCTTTGGTTCACCTGCATGTAAAGCTGCCGCATAGAGAACCACATGGGTCTCAGCTTTATTATTGGCTATGGTAATGTGTGAGGCACACAGTAAATCCACCTTTGTGTGAAGCCTTAAAATAATGGGTTACACCTGCCCCTAAGTGCCTGGCTCCCACACAGGGCTTTAGATCAGATCCTGTGAAGTCAAGGGAAAGCCTCCCATTGGCTCCAAGAGAGTCTGGAGTTGCCATGTAATGCAGAAAACAGCTGTAACATTCCAGTGCCCATATACTGCAGCTGGTGCATTTCTGTAGATCATGTACTTTCTGTCTGTCTGAAAGAGACAGCTTCACTTCTGTGGCACCTGTTCACAGAGAGATGCTGGCTGTAAGGATCCGTCTCACAGCAGGTGGCTAAGTGCAGGGTGGTGCCTCACACGGGCAGCACCTATGAACTGTGCATGAGGGACACAGGGTCAGGTTTATTAACCCCTTTTTTCAAGAACATCAATAAAGGTCAAAAGCAATTCGGGGCCTAGTACGGAACCGTGAGGCAACCTTTTGTTGTGATGAAAATTAACCATCTCATTCCCATTCTGTTTTCTGTCTCCGAGCCAGTTTTTGGTTATGACAATACTTTGCCTCTCACCACATGACTTCTGTAGAAGCCTCTTGTGTGGCTTTTGGAAGTCCAAGTATATTACATCAGCTGGTTCTCCTTTGTCCACTACTTTATTGCCACATTCAAAGAATTCCCATAGGCTAGTGGCTCCATTCACCGGAGCCTTCATCTTATCGCTGCTAGCAGAATCTCGTTCGCCCCAGCCCAGTCTAGCCTAATTTACCTTAAATGAAGCTGGGTTATCTTTTCCTAAGGATATAACCCTTGACCCCTCATCTTCATTTTGCATTAGTTCAAGACCCTTCTCTGCTCTGGAGTGTCAGAGTTTCAATACAGCAGAGTTCTTTGAACCAGATTTGCATCCCCACTTCCCCATATGGGCTTTCCCTAGTGTCTCTTTTCCCTCCTCTCTGAGGGAATTCAGAACTGGGTCCTATGGATCCCGATCAGCAGGGAGCACTTTGGTTAAGAGTGACACATCTCTTCTTGCCAACTCATGGTCAGGGAGAGGGTGCTGACAAGCTCTCTTCAGTTGGAAGGATGCATTGGTCAGAACTGGACCTATGGGGTAGGGGGGGAAATGAGGCATCCTATAAGATGCCTCGAGACAAATGTTACCAAACTTCTGCTGGCCTGTTGTGAGATGAAGGCAACATTTCTGCCATTTATTATTCTATCTGAGGGTTTTATCCTACTGCCCATCACCACAGTATCTGAGTGCCTTCCCCATAAAATTAGTAGCAATAGCTAACTACTTCCTCTGAGCTGTTCTGTAGGGTCCAGCCTCAGCACAAATACACGAACGGGAAGGCAGCTTGTTCTGCACTTACTATTCCCATTTGCAGTGATGACTTCTTCCAGGCAGAGATTCTGCTCTAGGTGCCATGGTGAATCACCTGTTATTGTGTAAACCTGCTGAGAACCAACCCAACCCAGAGCAAATCAATTTTCCACAACTTTTAGAAGCACCAAAACCCATCTACATAAATTGATATGTATGGTTATTTCTGTCCTGCTCTTATTGTGAACTCAACAGCCTCATTTTAAAAAAGCCTCCCAGGATGAGAACTTGCTCAGTGAATGAACCTCAGCCTGGAAGAAATGTACATCCTGCTGTAACTCCTCAAACTCCTGGAGCTCTACACATCCAAGGGATCAGAAACTGAGATGAGATGTGCAGCTGGGAGCAGAATTTTGTGCATATAAAATAATTTAAAAAGTGAGCCCAAACCAAAAGGCCAGATCCAAATTAACCCCCTGGTCAATGTGTGACACAGGCTACTTCAGTAGCTGATACACAGAGGTTAATGGGTCTGCTACCAGTTCCAGGTGTGTGGATTTACTCCTTTAATGCAAGAGGTCAGAGCTAATGCTTTCAGTGCTGATCATCAGGAATTGAAACCCCACTCTCAGCCCAAATTGAGTCAGTTGTACAAAGACACCTGAATTATGGAAGTTCAAAATATGGATCCAAATTTTGAAACTCAAGAAGAGAGGATGTTGGAATGTTCAAAAAGACCTACCTTCTGAATTCTTTAGGGCCAACACAGCTGACATCATAAGAGCCCATCCCCATAGAATATTTGATTTGATATTCTTGGCATTGACTTTTAATGGTAAAACAATATTTTAAAACCCTCAGAGAATCAGGTTCACTCACTATCTTTTCTTGTAAAGTCCAGGATAAGATTAAATTTAAGTATTTCTAGGCATGACCTGGGCAGAATGCCACAGAATCACTTAGTAATGTGGCAGCGTAATAATGAGGCAAGCTAATTCTCAAACCATCATTGCTTTGCCAGCTATCACTCATATTTCAATATAGTAGGTAAGAGGTGGGGAAATTACATCTGTAGTGGATGAGTCTGTATTTGTGGAACTGAGTCTGAATTACCCACCAGCTGAAGCGTTATTGTGTTTTGCCAAAATGACTGATTAAAATTCAAATGCATTAAATTCCACCTGTCACTTCCAGCATTGCCTCCATCTGTGACAATGCCTGTGGCATGAGTGGGTATGAATGAAGGAAGCAGTTTGTCTGCATAATCCTATGCTCACATGCAACCACACACTGCTCACCCCCACACCCAATATATTGCGCAAAACGTCTGCAGTTTTTTTAAACTAAGACTTTATGGGTCAAACTTCCAAAAACAACCTATAATTTTCACCCACAAGCAGGATAGATGTTTAACTGCCTGATTTGCAACCATGAACTTTATTTGTGGGTGCAAAATCTGTTACTTAAACTCACACATGATCATTTGTGGCTCTGACTTCCAGATTTCTCTTTCTCTGTATGGATGTAACATTTGGAGCTGGGTAGAGCCATGTGGACCATTCAGGTCTATGCACTGCACCTTTGTGTCTGCTTGCTCCAAATCTGAGGTTCTCCCCCATTTCTCCAGCTCTCTTGTCCCTAATCCTGCCCAATTCCCCTCCTTTCTTCCAAGCCCTTTTCTCCAGTTAATACCGCCTTCCCTTCGTGACTCAGCCAGCTCAGCATTCTTCCAGCCTTGTTATTTTTCCTCTCTGGCATCCTGTCCCATCCATACCTACCCTCTGCCCCATCTTCCTCCAGCTTCTCTTCCCCTCTCTCTGTCTGGTTCCACCCTGATTTCCCAGCCTGCAATGCTGCAGAATATCACAGGCTCTGGGGACATGCTGTTCCTGTGATATTTCAGTGAAGTGGATATGGAAACACCTGCTCTTGGTAGTAACAGCATTTTCTATCTGAAGGCATTTCCCCCCTCCCCCATGCTGGGTGCTGAGCTGGTACATTTCAATGGGGAAAAGTCACCAAAATAAAATTACCTGGATCCCAAACAGGCTGGGATCTAGTCCATGTTTCAGTAGATCATGTGGGATCTAAGGGAAGGAATTTAATCCTGATTTAAATAATGTCTATTCACCCATCTCTCCTGATTAAATCACAGATCAGGATGGACAGTGCACAGTGGAACAGGAAGTGGTGGGCACAGCCATAGTTTGGTGAAATGGCACAGTCACTCTTAAAGGCTGGGAGCCCCTGAAATAGAGGATCTTGCCCATATTTATAGTTGCCAACTGGGATAATAGAGTGAACTGCGAGGCAGCTGGAGTGGAGCTTAATGTGCTCTCACCCTTTGGGAAAAGATTGACTAGACAAATGTGAGAAGAAAAGGAAACAGTGAGGAAAAAACAAGCAACCTGAGGCTGGCAGGCCAGTGTCTCATTACTGACACACTCAGCTTCGTCTCTCTTTAGCTAGTAGCTTAGCACCTTTGTGGCCTTGTTCTTGACAGCTAAAGAAAGAGAGAGATGTGTGAACCCAAGTCACAACTGGCTATTAAGATAGGACAGAAGACTAGCAAATGGTGAAAGCTCCAGCCATTGCTTCAAGGTGGGGTGTGTATTTGGAACAAGAGGGTACCACATAGCATAGAATTCTGATGGCCTAGTTAGCAAGGCTGTTTGAGACACAGCAGCAAGGCTAGGGAGCAGTGCGCACATCTGGCTGGGACATTAATAAACTGAATACTACTCTAACAAAGGTCATGTGAAGGCCAGTCTGGCTGCTTTCATAACGATGTAGAATTTCCTATGGATAGTGCAATTTCATGTAGATTGTAAGCTCTGATATTAATAAAGAATCATGGAAAAGGGGAGGGTTGGTCTCTCGGGGGTAAGGCTCTCGGCACATCTGCATTCAGTTCCTTGCTCTGTCACCCACAAAGTTTGTGACACTTGGGCAAGTCATTTAAACGCTCTGTGCCGCAAGCTCTCCATTTGTATAATGGGGATAATAACTTCCTTTCTTCTGCTCTTTGTCTGTCTTGTCTATTTATACTGCCAGCTCTTTGGGGCAGGTCACAAGGGGTCTGTACAGGGCCTAGCACACTGGGACTTCAATCTTGGTTGGGCTTCTAGGTACTATTGTAATACAAATAATGAATAAATGCAAATGTCTGCGGCTATATAATAATGTTCATTAAACAACACTAATACAGGGAAAGTTACTTTTTTAGCTAGAGGTGTCACTCTTTGATCTTTGTGTCACTGCATCTCAGTATCATCTCAGGTATTGATGCAACCTCATGAGAGACGTGTAGAATCAGCCACAGCTGAATCTGTGGCCCTGGAGAGCTTTGTGTGGCTTGAATGGCACTGGTTTTGAGTATGCAGTGATGATGGCCTTATGTCAGCCTTTCCTAGTGGAGGGGGAAGCAGTATGACCAGACTGTAGAGCCCTGGAAGCTATTTGTCATTGATGTTGCTATATTTACTCTGGGCGGATTCATTGTGGCGTATCTTTACTACCCTACTGGGAGGAGTTGCCTCACAACTGCGTTTGAGCTCCCCAACTTAATTAACATGTGGATTCTTTTTTGAGCAAGTGGTGGGAGGACAAGGAAGAAAGAACAACAAACACAAACAATGATTGTTTATTTACAAACAGCAGTACACAGACCTCTAGGGGAGAGGAAAGCAGCAAATCCTCTCACCCTTGCATACAAAGATCATCTCCTAGGCTGTTCCAGAGATCTAAGACTCAAGGTAAAAATACAAGCTACATAATTACTGGGAAGAGAAGAAGCCAGCAGGAAAAATCCAGCCAGTGCTTACCATATTCAGCTAGTCAGAGACTGCTTTTGTCGAGGAATTAATAGATTAGCCAATTTCACTCAAGCAGCCTTAGTTAAGGTTCTTAGTGACTTGGATGTGCTAAATCTCAGTGTTTATCTGCTCTCTCTCAACTGTGCCCAGTTTATCTACAACTAGTCATACAACAGACCACACGACTCTTCTTCCTTGCCTGTCCTCAGACTCCATATGTTGCAGTACATTCCTTTTTATCTATCCAGGCTGATGGAGAAGGAAACATTTGAATCTATTAGAAACGTTGGGTTCCATTGTGAATCCTTTTTCCTTGCACACATAGCCCATAGCCTAGATCTCCTCAAGGCATCTGGATCAGGGCATTACCTTTCTGATCTATCTGTCCTTTTCGCATGTCACTGATGCAACTTTGCCTCACATTAGGTGGACTTTTTTTTTTTTTTTTTTTTAAGAATTTATTTATTTTGAGCTGGACCCATCCGACTTGTCTAATGCTGAACAGGATTCCATGTAACCATCACAGCAGCATGCTGCTGGTGGATGTCATGCTCCACAAAGCACAGCTTAGGCAGGGCCCTACCTTGAGGAGCAAACCTTCAAAAATGGGCAGATAGCATACAAACAATTCTAAAGATAAGGCAGGAGTGGGAGAGCAGACAGCTGGTTTGGTCAATGGAAGGCTGAAAGGAAAGAAGAAGTGGAGCTAAAGGAGAAAAGTGGCAATGGAGACTGCATGGTGCACAGGCAGAAAAGCTGCTATTCCAAGCATAGGGGGCATGAAGTTGACAATGGGAAAGGGGGAGCAGTAAGGAGACAAGAGCAGGCAGGGTAAAGAGCCCAAGATGGGACTTTGGAGGAAACAAGGGCTGAGAAGCTGTGCAGAGCCTTAATATGAGGACAAGGGACTTGAATTTGATCTGAAAAGGGAAAGGAAGCCTGTGAAGGGAATAGACAAGTATGGGAAGGGAACATGTCTGGAGCAGCATGAGAGGAAGATTATTTGGCTGCTATGTTTTGGGAAATAATAATACCTAGCTGTCACAGAGCAGGTCACTGATAGATCTCAAAGCACTTTACAAAGGAGGGAAGTAGCATTATCCCCATTTTACAGATGGGAAAACTGAGGCAGAGAATGGGAAAATCAAGGTTCCCCAGCAAGTCAGTGGGAGAGCTGGAAATAGAAGCCAGATCTTCTGAATGCCAGTCTGGTTCACTATCCAGTAGGTAACACTGTCTCTAGATTAGATAGTAGTAAAAAGGAAACCTCAGAGGGTTTACAGTACTCTAGATGACCAAACCATGGGCCAGGGGATAAACTCATTCCTTATTCTAACATGTTAGATGTAAGCGTTAAATAAATAGAAATCAGCTCCCATCATTTTTAGGCAGCTTCTGTGCCTTGGAACCTGGAAGTAGTTTTTGTCTCATAGATGTCTCTAGCTCATCGCATTGAATCTGTTGCCAAGACTGTAGACCGGAACTGTCTAACAGCTTCAGTGTACAGGAATTTCTCACTATTGCTGCTTCTAAGGTCTTGCTTGGTACTGTTGCAATGCCTTGTTAAAAATATGGTAACATGTTCCTCATAGTTTTTCTTCCATCCAGAACTCAGCACCTGGCTTCATCACTATCCCCAATAAGTTCATTCTGCTCTTTCTGCTGTACTGTCTGTCTTTGAAAATGGAATTTAAATTGCAGTTCTGCTGTGAAAAGTGTCTGTGAAAGTGTCATCATGGGGTTCCATGTTTTATTGTCATGCAGTGACTCCAGCTCAACTTATTTTCAGTTTTTCAAGTAAAAAAGTCTCTCTTCTAGCTGCCAACCCTGCAAACTCAGCCTGGGATCTGACAATCAAGCCAGCCTCTTTCCTTCTTGTGCATCACCAGTAATAAAGGTTCTGCAGGCCACATGCCACTGCAAGCCAATTATCCTCAGTGGAACTTCAATGGAGGCAGGATAAGGCCCTTAATTTTGTTGGCAGTTTTAGACAGTCAGAGGTATCAATATAACACACAGTAATATTTATGTTGCTTACTGCATCTGTAAATAAATACAGCATCTACAAGCATCAGCCACAGAGAGGTTACATCCCAGCCCCAGAGATCTAATGGTGTCTAGAGCAGAAATGTGCCCTCTGAAGTTTTGTAGTTTGTCTCGAGCATTTCAGAGGAGGAAATGCTGCAGGCACTAATTCTGCTGCATTTAGTTGTAGTAGAGGACTTATCAGCATGTATTTTTTTTCCAAGAACACCCTAGGCTCTGAACTGCATTTGCAGTCGCAAAGACACGTGTGCAGTTTAATTGTGATGGCAGTTGGTTACCGCGGAGAGTGGATGGAATGAATATACTGGTGATGTTTTTCTTTGTGCCACCAGGGAAGACGGTCTAGTACTAGTGGACCAAGTTAACAGCAGAGGATGTGCCTCCATCTCCTTTTCCATCTGAGGCTTTAGTCAACCAGAAAGGATTTCTCCATATTATGGGCTTTCACGTAAATGGGAGTAAATGATGCAATTGTGCCTACGCTGCTTTTGAGCTTCCTGAGTGAGCAATGTTTAGCTCCGAGGGACAGCTGGTACTTTTGATCTAGAGCCAGTCATTCTGGAGGGGGTTTGCCAGAAGATAAACCCAGGAAAGTAGCCTTTGGGAAATGGTCTAAAACTCGCTCCACCCCAAATTCCAATCCAAGTCTTTTAAAGCAGATGCCATATGTTGGATGAAAATAAAATTAAAGAATGAAAGTTAGCTTAAGTTCAGTTAAGGATATGTATATGTGTTGTATAGAAGGCCCCAATCAGCAAGTAAAAAAGCCATGAGAATGATAAGTAATATTAATTGTAGTGGGGAAAGAATGTCATTTTGAAAGTAATTAATAAATACAGAGCTGCATTAAGAAGACTATCTTAAAAGAAACAAGCCCAAACCTTCCCATTGTTCTGCTGGAAAGGGTGAGGAGGGGTGGGGGGAGAGACAAAAAAGGAAAGACCTTGAGGAAAAAAGAGGCTGTACATATTATCCAAATTAAGACTGGAAATAAGGGTGAACTGTCTCAAATTGGTTTTTAGCTGAAGTCAGTAATTGGCAATGACATCACTTGTTTGTTAAAGAGTTTGTTGCTAATGCCTGCCTGCCGACGTTGGAGCCAACCAATATGGTCTAAGCACTCCCGAGGGTTTAGCCCATTTGTAAGTATCTTGATCAAATGCTTATAAATATTTGCATCCGAAGAAGTGGGTATTCATCCACAAAAGCTCATGCTCCTATACGTCTGTTAGTCTATAAGGTGCCACAGGACTCTTTGCTGCTTTTATAAATATTTTGTTACTCATGGAGGATAGGTCCATCAATGCTATTAGTCAAGATGGGCAGGAATGGTGTCCCTAGCCTCTGTTTGCCAGAAGCTGGGAATGGACAACTGGATGGATCACTTGATGATTACCTGTTCTGTTCATTCCCTCTGAAACATCTGGCATTGGCCACCATCAAAAGACAGGATACTGGGCTAGATGGACCATTGGCATGACCCGGTATGGCTGTTCTTATGTTTGGATGTACTAAATTGCTTATTCGCCTTTTTATGCATGTTTAGAGCAATTGTATAAATACCATTTGGCCTTTGGATTTAATAAAGGAATTTATGGTTAAATTGGTTTTGGTGATTGCCCATATCAATAATTCCACCACCACAAAACTGGCTTGAGCTAGAAGTTAGAGCAGGATGCAGAGCCCTCATATCTTCTTTAATTGTTGGCTGGAGGGTCCCCCTATTTCAGTAGGAGCACTGCCATGGTTCCGCTGCATTGTTCCAGACTAAGGGAGTCATCTGCTTGCTTGTGAACAAGAGCTAAGGGAAAAGACCCTCTTTCAAGTCTATTTTTACCCTCCTATCAATGATTAGGGGAAATCATTTGATTGTGTATGCTTTCTGCCTGGAACCACGGGACCTTCAAACAGTCATTTCAGTGCCTGAAAAGACTTAGGCATATGGGGCAAGAAACCACATTTCTGGTGATGAATGGTGGCAGGGCAGCAGGTGTATTTTAATGCAGGGAACTAAGTGCTATCCAGGGTTAGTTTGGTGCAGACTCCTTCAAGAAGGCTGAGAGCACCCTTTTGATGACTAACTGGAGATAATTCTTGACAAACATGTAAGTTTGTGGAAGGGAAGGAGATGTGAATTGGTCTGTTGCTGTGTGCAGGAGGTATGAATGGCATTCTTTGTCTTGATGTTAGAAACACTGTACTGAGAGAGAACTGAGTCTCAATGTTCTCTTTGGTCAACAACAGCTTTTTGAGTCGCCTGGCCAGAGCCATCCCGCTACCCATGGGGAAAGTGAACATTGTCATCCCCGGCCGGAACCAACAGCCAACTGCGACCAGACATCGCCATCGCCAACAAGGATGGGAAGAAGACCTTCATGGTGGACGTCACAGTGCCCTTCAAGAACAGGACCCCGGCCTTCTGCGAAGCCCGAACTCAAAAGCTGGAGAAATATACCCCTCTAGCCGAAACCTTGAGAGCTAAGGGTTACCAGGTTCAGACACATGCACTGATGGTCAGAGCCTTGGGCGCATGGGACCCCAGTAACGAGCAAGTGTTGCGGGAATGTGGAATCAGTCAACGCTACACTCGGCTGATGTGGCAACTCATGGTGTTGGACGCCATCAGATGGTCGAGGGACATCTACAAAGAACATATCACTGGACATCGGCAATACCAGGAGGGATGAGCTGGAGTGCCGATAAGTGCAGTGGGGAAAGTAACTGAAATACTTCCCTCATGGATTGTATTTTCTAAATGGACAATCTACTCTAAATTCTCAATTACTGAGGGACAATCTTCACCCATTGCTATATTTGCTTTCCACAACCAACTCTCTGTATGAACTTTTTATGAGTGGTGTACTCGAATACTTGGATGCTAATATCTAAATTGTATTCTTAAATGTATTCACCTAAATTTGGGTTATTGCTAATTATGCACTATATGTCTCTTATGACTTTAAAAACAAACTTTGTATTTGTGGATAATCTAAGCACTATACCCAGATGTACAGACACTCGTTTCTCAACCTGTGTATTATATAATTTTAACATTAGCTTTAATAAAATTTTTAGTTCTTACCTTGTAGCCTCTGCTACTGTACTTAAGGAATATGCATCCAATAAGATGTACAGTGCAGAAACAAATGCTGTAGCTGCTGTGGGAAGGCACACTTAACCATTTGTAGTTTTACTAAATTATTTGATCAAGAGCATTCAGTGCTGTAGGCATGATGGCTATTTTTCGGAAGGGTTTCCCTGCATTCTGAGATATGGAACATCTGCCTTTCACTGACACTTACTATGAAACATGAGTTCCAAATGTTCTTCTAAGACTATAAAGTGGATAGAGCAAGTCCTGTAAAATGATTATCCACACCACATATAACGAGTATCTAGACAATTCCAGCCACTGTAAACTAAATAACTGGAAAAATATTAGCATCATAACTTCCCATAACACTTTAGTGGATATAGTGTCTTATAAAGGTGTAATACAGACAGGAGCTCTGTTTAAGACATCTATAAAAATTTACTGGACAGCTAGGGAAAAACGGTAATACTTCACAGTTCTGATGCACATAAAGGGCTCTATCTTAGGGCTTGGCTACACTTGCAGCTGTAGAGTGCTTTAAGTTAAAGCAGCCTTCGGAGAGCGCACTAGGGAAAGCGCTCCAGTCTGTCCACACTGAGAGCTGAAAGTGCACCGGCGTGGCTACATTTGCAGCACTTGCAGCTGCATTGGGAGTGGTGCATTATGGGCAGCTATCCCAGCGTTCAAGTGGCTCCAACATGTTTTTCAAATGGGGGTGGGGTGGAGTGTGACAGGGAGTGTGGGGGGAGAGAGAGTGGGTTTTTGGGGTGCTGAGAGTGTGTCAGCATGCTGTCTTGTAAGTTCAGACCCCCTTCCCTCCCCCGCCTCTCTCACTCACTCAAAGCAAACATTAGCTGTTTGTTTTTTTTCTCGGAGCAGCCAGCACTCCGAAACAGAGCTTTGAAAGGGCACTTCCGCGTCCCAAGTTCACAACAAAAACAAGAGAGGCTACTTCAGTTAAGGGGATTATGGGACATTTCCAGAGGTCAATTAGAGCGTTGTAATGTTACTTCTCGTTTACACAGGCATTGAAGCGTCTCACCCAATACACAACAGCTGTTAATCCTCTCGGGGAGGTGGAGTACCAGGAGCGCTCCAGCCAGGGAGTCAGAGCGCTCTACGTGTCTTGCCAATGTGGATGGGGAGTAAGGTAGAGCGCTCTGAGAGGCTTTATTGCGGTATAATGTGCAAGTGTAGCCAAGGCCTACTCTTTTGGAAAAGTCCTATAGAGGTCTAGGAAGTTTTAGACCCATATTACAGAATTTATAGCAGGATATAATTCTTTATTAGACTCCTACAGTGTGGTTCAAGAACTCGAGAGAATTTCTTTCCTGAGAATTACTTTTAGAGTACCTACAACACAATTGGTTTCACCAATTTATAAATTCTATAGGGCTGGAAGGGATAATCTCTTAACTATAAAATATAGTGTTGGGAAAAACTCAATCTCTTTTCCAGCTCTGAGGGCCCACATCTAAAATAAGCAGTAGACTCATACCTAAAAGAGAGGCTGCCAGATGTACTCCACTTAGGAAGGAACAATCAGTTGCACACATACAAAATGGGAAATGGCTACCTAGGAAGAAGTACTGCGGAAAGGGAACTGGGAGTCATAGTGGACTCTAAATATGAGTTAACAGTGTTGCGCAAAACAAACAAACAAACAAACAAAGCGAACATCATTCTGGGATGTATTAGCAGGAGTGTTGTAAGTAAGACATGAAAAGTAATTCTTCTGCTCTATTCCATGCTGATTAGGCCTCAACTGGAGTATTGTGTCCAGTTCTAGGTGCCACATTTCAGGAAAGATGTGGACAAACTGGAGAAAGTCCAGAGAAGAGCAACAAAAATGATGAAAGGTCTAGAAAACATGACCTATGAGGGAAGATTGAAAAAATTGGGTTCGTTTAATGTGGAGAAGAGAAGACTGAGAGGGGACGTAACAATTTTCAAATACATAAAAGGTTGCTACAAAGAGGACGGAGAAAAATTGTTCTCCTTAACCTCTAAGCATAAGACAAGAAACAACAGGCTTAAATTGCAGGAAAAGCAGTTTAGGTTGGACATTAGGAAAAATGTGGTTAAGCACTGGAATAAATTGCCTAGACAGGCTGTGGAATCTCCATCATTGGAGATTTTTAAGAGCCAGTTAGACATCTGCCAGTCATGGATAATATAATATGGTCTACATAATACTTAGTCCTGCCATGAGTGCAGGGGACTGAACTAGATGACCTCTTGAGGTCCCTTCCAGTCCTATGATGCTATGTGCAATGGGATCTTCCAAGAGAGGAAAGATAGAGGGCGAGGGAGGGGCAGAGATAAAGGATAATCGACAATACCATGCTTATTAGGACCAAACCACTAATGTAAACAAAGATTGGGGTGCTCCTGTAAACTGATGTGCTGTTTGCCCAGGCAGCCCTGCTCTGTACCACCCCCTCCTCTCTCCTTCCCACCCTCCCTGCTTGCAAGTTCCCACTTACCCCTTCTCCCCTGGCTGCTGGAGTGGGGGGAGTAAGAACAAACTCACCCCAGGATCCGGCGGCAAGCGAGCCAGAGCCCCCTCCCCCTGGCACGTTTCTGGCTTGCTCAGCCACGGTCCCCAGCAGCTGAGCCTGGGCAGGGAGCCGAAGTCACCTCCCCAGCCAGGCTTTCTCAAGCAGCTGCTGGGCTGCAGGGCAGCGACTGGGAAGGGTTGGCATTAGAAGCAGCTCCCTCCCACTCTCCACCCGAGCTCCCTCCCGCCAGGAATGTGCTGGGGGGGGGGGCAGGTGCAGAGGGAGGATAGAGTGTCCCCCCGCAGGTAATGTGAATCAGGGAGAGTGAAGTGGCCCCAGGCTGGGCGCGGGGGGCAGGGTTTCCTGGGGGATGACGATGATGGCGACATGTGCATGGTCATGGGACCTCCCCTTTAGCTCGTGCCCCCCCCCCAGTATGGGGAGGCACCAGTTGTCTATGGGGCGCCCTCGGGGGAGGGGGTGGAATGGGGGCAGAAAGAAGCAGGGTAGGGCAGGGCCTTGGGGAAAGGGGTTTTGAGGGGAGGGGCAGGGGTCAAGCATCCCCCAGGAAATCAGGAAGTCGGCGCCTATGGCCAGCGGGGCCTTGGCAGGGTTCCAGTGACAGGTGACAGACTCTTGAGGGAGCCCTCCTCAGGGTTCCAGTGACAACAGCCTCGCGCAGGGGGAGAGGGGGGCCTCAGGTGAGTGGCTGGGGGGGAGGGGTGTCCCGTTTTCTCTTTGGGAAATATGGTCACCCTGCCGCTCCCAGCTGCCGTGGGCAGAGGGGGAACTCCACAGCTCCCAGCCATCACAGTGGCAGGGGAAACCATGGAGCCACAGCAGCAAAAGTCACAGACAGGTCACGGCTTCTGTGAATTTTTGTTTATTGCCCATGACTTTTATTAAAAGTAACCATGACAAAAATCTTAGCCTTAATTATAAGTGAGAGAGCATGGCTGGTACTGGGTGTGAAGAGGGCATCAGGAGTACAGCAGAGTGGGAAAGTGAGAGAAGGAAGAAGGGGAGAAACTGGAAAGGGAAATAAGGGAGACAGCCCACCCCAGGGAAAGGGAGGGAGGGTGAGACTGAAAGAAAAAACATGGAGGAAAGGGAAGGCGTGAAAGAGACTGTAGGAGGCGGGTGAGTTAATGCTGTTCTGTTGATTAGAGAGAGGCTAATATCCAGAATATTGTGTAGGGCGATTCATACCCACCCACTACGTTCTGGTCAACAAGGGAAAGCAAATCCTGCACCGTTACCTCCCCAAACTCACCTCCTGCTCCCATTACGCCTTCTTCTCAGCCTCTGCTGCTTCTGATTTCCAGCTACCCCCTCTGACCTCTGTGGGACAGTCTACCTGGGTTTCATGATAGAAGCCCCCAATGTGTTTGCCCACTGAAATCCTTAAATCCAACCCTGGCCTCAGGAAGTCTTGAAACAGCACCAACCTCAGGCTTGAGCTGTGACCAGCGGGGAGGGAGGGAGAAATGGGGACAGCGGTGGGGGGAGACAGGCACACAGTTATAGAGGAGAATCATCCAGACCCATCAGCAACACAATTTGGATAGTGGGGGTGCTGAGAGCTGTTGACCCAAACTGTAAACCCCGTATAGATGAAAACCACTTCAAGCCAGGGGGTGCGGCAGCACCTATGTCCAGGGGTTAATAGGAAGGGGGGGCTCAGCCCCCCATCCTCTGCTGAAACCAAAGCGAACTCTCCCTCTCCCCCTCCCCTTCCCCTTCAGTGCATGGGGGAGCAGCTGCCCCACCGCTCCCCCTCCCCCTGGATTGGTCCCCAAGCGCTCCCCCTTCCCGTGTCTAGTGACTTTAGCCCCCAGCCCCCTAATGCAGGCCCTCGAGGAACTCCAGCAGTCCCCAGCGCTCCCTGCTCCACGGCAGCCGGTGCACGGCGGGGCTGCGCTGGCACACCGTGGAGCAGGGGCTGGCTTTGCCCATCCGCTCCGCCTGGCAGGACGCAGTGGCAGGGCCCGGGCGCTGCCCAGGGGACCGCTCCAGGGGCAGGTGCGCTGGAAGGAGCCGTGCTCGGGCGCAGCCAGCCCGGCCCCCTTTCGCGCAGTTAGCTCCCCCGCCCCGCCCCTGCGCTCCGCCGGCGTTGATTGGAGCTGCTGCCTTCCCAGGATGACTTCATGGCAGCCCCCGCCCCGGCGCGCCGCTGAATGAAGTGTTGGGGCGTCGGGAGCAGGCGAGGGGAGCGCAGCCCGCCAGGAGACACATCCGGCCAGCCGCGCCCGCTGGGGAAGGGGGAGCCATAGGAAGGCGGCGAGCAGACGCTGGGCAGCTGCTGCCAGTGTCTCCTTCCAGCCTCCCGGCGCCTCTCCCAGGCACAGCCGCCGCCGCCTCTATCGCTGCCTCCCCCTCGGGCTACCCGCTGCCTGCGCTCCGCCAGCGCCAGCCGCCTCGGTGCCTGCATCGCGCCCGGGGGCACCGACCAGGGCAGCCGCCTCGGTGCCTGCATCGCGCCCGGGGGCACCGGCCGGGACAGCCGCCTCGGTGCCTACATCGCGCCCAGGGGCCCCGGCGGCAGGTGCCTGCCCATCGCTCTCCGCCCGTCCCCGGAGCAGCGAGCAGCGCCCTCCTTCCAGCTCCCGCGGGGAGTCCAGCAGCCTCCCGCGGGCGGGGCTGAGCCCCTCCGCCTCCCACCTGCCCGCCGCCGCCGCAGCCCCCGTCTCGCCTCCCCGAGGCCCCCGCAGTAGCCAAGACGCCGCGGGCCGTGCTCCGAGTGAAGAATGGGGCGTCGAAGCTGCCCAAGCCGCAGGCGGCGGCCGAGGCCCCCGGCGGCGCCCCCGGTCCCGGACTCTTCATGGAGCGCTCGCAGAGCCGCCTCAGCCTGTCTGCCTCCTTCGAGGCCCTGGCCATCTACTTCCCCTGCATGAACAGCTTTGACGAGGAGGACGCGGGTAAGGGGCCCGGCCGTGGGGCGGGGAGCCTGGGGCGCTGGAAGGGTGTCAATGGG
This sequence comes from Emys orbicularis, assembly GCF_028017835.1. Classification (NCBI taxonomy): domain Eukaryota; kingdom Metazoa; phylum Chordata; order Testudines; family Emydidae; genus Emys; species Emys orbicularis. The sequence continues at coordinate 20,043,333 of NC_088694.1, read as the reverse complement.
GCAGGCGGGGGGTGTAATGCACGAGGAGGATCAGGAGGGTGCACATGGTGGAGAGCCTGTCCCGAGGGGTGGGGACCATGCCTGGGGGGGAGGTACTGGAGATTCTGCATGGGGGCAGAGGGACCTGAGGGACATCAATGGAGGGCAGGGAAGAGAGAGGGCCAGTGCCTCCGAGTCCAGAGGGGCTGTGAATGGAGAGAGGGGGAGGCGGCTAACACATGAATGAGGGTGGGTGGGTGAGGTAGTCAGTGAATGAATTAATGGGGGAGGGCCCGATAGACCTGGCAGAAATAGTGAGGTAGCTCAGGAGTGTGTGTGTGTGGTGGTGGGGGAGAGTGAATGAGAGTTCTAGCTCTGTGTGTACATACATACATATATATATATATATATATATATATATATATATATATATATATATATATATATATATATATATATATATATATATATATGTGTGTCTCCCACCAACCCTGGAGCCCTGCTGTAGAAGCACTGACGCTAAAGAGGAGTGAGTGCAGCTGGTGGCTGTGACTCTTTCGGCCATGGGGGTGGAAAGGCTAGAAGATTTGCTGGTTTTTAGCAGGAGAATGTGAGATTGTGATGTGTTGGCTCTAGCCCTGCCTGGCTCAGCTGAGGGGTTGGGGTGTGACAGAGACCCATCCACTCATTGCCTTCCCTAAGCCACCTGCCAATGGCTGCCCAGTGCCCCAGCACATTTTGTGTATAGTGAGACATGGGGTTAGGAACCTGCATTAGGGCGAGGGGATTAAAAAGAGAGATTTTTTGCATAAGAAAATGCACTCGCTCTCTTCTGGTTTACATTGAAGTCCAATGTCTTCACAAACGAATGGTGCAAGTCTTAATCCTTCTCTTATGCTCAGCTGCCTTCCAGAGAGGATGGTGGATGACGGTACTTTAAACAGAAAAGGCATCTTCTGCTGTACATTGTGTCCAAGCTCCAAGTGCTTTTCAAAGTGAACAATGAACTCTTCAGACTAAATACACTAAACTGGTAATATTTAAACAGCTCTTTTAGAATTTAGGCGGTGATTTATCCAGATTTGCAAATATAGTCCCTGCTCTGTAGTGTAAACCAGACATGACAGAATGCTTCAGGAGAAAGGGTAATTAATAGGGAGAAACATGAAGGCGAGAGAATTCAAGAGGTAGGATTGAACAAGAGAGAAAGATCATTGAGAGCATTCCAGGCATAGGGGACAGCATGATAGAAGACACAAAGCTGAGTGGGAAAAGGATGTATTTAAAATTAGATTACATATAGAGAGTAGGATAGAAGCATGCTCTTCATGCCTATCAATTTATTATAAAAATGTGTAATGATTTGCACTGTATGCACAAGATCATTTTCTGGTAATATATTTTTAATCCCTTTTATGTGTAACAAATGTAGAGATTGTTACTTAAGAAGCACATGGGTATTTTAATACCTACCATCTTGGCTGCATCTCTCAAATACCTGTCTTGTAAATTCATCCCAAGAAATGCAGCTCCCCACAAGAATAGATGGGTACATGTGCAAGGGAAAGGTCACACATACAAAATGATTGTTTTTAGAGGAATCAAGGTAAAAATAAATATATAAAAGTCAGTTATTAACTTCTATCAGCATGCAAGCAAGTCTGGAGGACGGGAAGGAGGTTTTAGCATCCTCCAACTGAATATATTTTAATATGTTTAAAATCCTGCATAGAAGAAGAGGTGTGAGATATCAACAAATTATTTATTTGCTCTTCATATTCAATTTGATTGTGACAACTGGAGGACCATGCAAGGCAATAACAGGAGCTTTGAGAAGTCTGTATTGTTGCTTCAGAAATTATTTCTGGTGAGACACTTTGGAGCCCAAGAACCTGACACGTTGACTTGAACAGATATTTCCTCACTGAAGGGCTGACTCTGTTGGGTCTGAGAAGACTGATACTTTAAGTGAACGCTTCTTCCTATTCCAGCATCTAAAGATATATGGTTGTAGTCAGAATTTTATTTACTTGATCTCATTCCTGAACAATCACTCATGAATGTTAGTATTCCAGCCTATAAAAAGATGTCTTTGAATTCATGAAATCTACAGTTATGGCCTCATCCTTCAAGCACTTATTACTGAAGCACTGCTTACTATCCTGAGTTAGCCCCATTAATCTTAATGTAACTACTCAGGGTAGGAGGCATTATGCTTGGTAATAAGTATTTGCAATATTGTCCCTTACTTTGGAAATATGAATTTGTATTCATATTTTTATGAGCACTGCGGCTATTTCTACTGGTGGTTTCAGAAAGGAAAAAAAGTAACATTTGGGATTGCTGCCTCTTTCACAAAAAATACGAATAGGCATAAATAACTTTTGTAGGACCATACATATTTTGTGGAAATTAGAGAAATCCTAAATAATCCCATTGTGACACATATGAGAGTAACATTTAGATTTAAGCAAGCTTCTGAAATTCACAAGATTCTGACCAGATCTGATTGCATTCTGAATTCTAATTAAAAAAAAAAAAAAAAAAGATCTGACACACAGCACAGGGTAATGGATACTGCATTTGGCAAAATATCATCTGTGGAAGATGGCAACAGAAAAGAAGAGATTGACCCCAGGATATGAAGAAGGGGGGAATGCTGACAGAGCAAACAATCCAGTTTTGATAAATTTATCATCCATTTTGAATGAAGATGAGACTCTCTGCTATACTAAAAGGGAGCTTTCTTAATGAGGAAGAAAAGTTAATAAATGGCAAAGTTTAAAGGAAACTTGACGTACTGTATTCCAAAGGAGAGAAGGCCCTTGACCCGAAATCACCATCAAGTTTTCTCACTTGGGTCAGATTAAAATAATTGGGAAGGAAATTTGCTAGAGCTGGCCTGGCTTTCAACACAGCGTGAAGTGGAAACATAAATGGCATTACTGAACCTAAGGGCACCTGCATTGCTAGCCTCAACTGATTGGCTAGAGTTAACACTGGGCTGGAAAAGGGGCTAGATTTTGAACTTGGTAGGTAATAACCTTTAAAAAATGCTTTTAATTGCAGAAGATCTCCCCTCCTGACTTGGGCCTCATTTTTCTTTGCTGTTGGTCTTGGCATCAGCTGAATTGCTTTCACATCTCTTGTGTCTGCCAATATGCCAATAATTCCTAGGCTGCACTCTTCTGATGTTTCAAAGCCTCTGCTGACTTCTCAGTGGTGAAATGGGTACAGAAAAAGCCTCAGTCCATACTAGTCTATGCAGGGGCAGAGGGGTCAGGGTCCACAAGATGCAGATAGACGTGCTGAACTTCTAGTAAGGAAACTGATCTCTCAACTGAATGGTCCCTGAACTACATCCTATGCCAGGGAGATTGACTGACCTGCAAATATGCCCTTCTGCATGCAGGACCTCTTACAGGTTTCATGGGTCTGAAAAGGTGTGAGGTAGGAAGTGGTGCTGAAAATTGCATTACTAAATGGTATCAATAGCTGGGGAGTAGCCAGACTGATCCAGAGAAGGATACCCTAAATGAGCAACAGGGTCTTCTCACCAGTAAGATACAGCAGTGCTGTAACCTGGAGAAATTACTGTCTAGAGCAGGGGTCGGCAACTTTTCAGAAGTGGTGTGCCAAGTCTTCATTTATTCACTCTAATTTAAGGTTTCGCGTGCCAGTAATACATTTTAATGTTTTTAGAAGGTCTTTTTCTATAAGTCTATAATATATAACTAAACTATTGTATGTAAAGTAAAGTTTTTAAAATGTTTAAGAAGCTTCATTTAAAATTAAATTAAAATGCAGAGCCCCCCGGACCGGTGGCCAGGACCTGGGCAGTGTGAGTGCCACTGAAAATCAGCTCACGTGCTGCCTTCGGCACACGTGCCATAGGTTGCCTACCCCTGGTCTAGAGTAAATAGCATAAGAGCTATGGGTTACCAACTCTTTTAAACCTAATAAACGTAACTTTCCTGTGCTTTATATTGGTCAAGTGTAGCAGTCCTCATTCAGTCAAAATTTCCATCCATGTCAGTGGGGACAAGAACTTCAAACCAGGGGTCTTCATTATTAATGGTCCTATATCATCATTATAATTGAGGTGTCTGTCCTAGCTCTGTTCATTGTACAATTATAAAGCAATAGACCAAAAAAGCTAAATAGAATAAATTATAGTGAAGCTTGAATTTTCACATTTGTGCATGGATATAAATGAGTGCGTTTGCTCACCTCTATCACAATCCTATACCTGCTTGGAATGTCTTTGAAGCTAGTGGAGTTCATTGTGGTAACAGCCGGCTAAAACACACACAAGCAGTAATTTGAAGGATTGGGGCCTTACTCTGCATTTACCTTGACTGCAAACACAATCATGGTCACGGTACATGCCAATTAAGTGCATAAGCGTGGGTGCATTTTTATGTGCTCATCTTTGAAAATGTGAGCCTTAATCCAGAGCATACACTTATTAGTATCAAGATAGAAATCTTAATTGTACTACAACATGACAGTACATTTTTCCTGGGATTGGCTGAAATCAAACATTATGTATCTTTGTATCCATGTAGCAATCTGTTGCAAGAGCCTGGCTTGCCAAATGGTGAACTAACGTAAGTGAACATGAGTTAAAAATAAAACTTGCGGAGGGTAGAATAAAGTACCCAAATTAACTTTGACCAAGAGACAAAATGGTTGCCGCTGTCAAAATGTCACTGTCTCCCAAAATGTTGGTAAATCCTGCCCTCGTTTACACAGATGCCAGCTCAGGAAGCAGTAGAGTTATCTGTTTCTTGAGACAACCAAGTCCAAGCAACTATGGTGCTGCTGCTTGTACACAATGTCACAGAGTGACAGCCATTATTCTATTACCAGCATGTGCTTTGAAAAGAAGCTAAATGAAATGTTAATTTAATGGAGCTGTAAAAACAGAGTTAAGACATATTGGACTAGAGTAACGTGATTGCTGTGGGCTTGTGGGGAAGTCTGTAACGTCTTTGTCTGGATTGGGTCGGCTGAATTTCTCTGTATTGTTAATCATTAAAATATGTATAAAATTATGAAATAAAGAGAGCCACTGTGTGTTCTAAAGTTCTCATAGATATTTTCAATTCCAGTGCTGTGCTGCAATTGAATACAAGCAATTTTATAGAAGATGCTAATTGTTTGTTAATATAAGTGAATTCCATAATGTGAAGTTCATTTTTGAGTTCATATGGGCTGGTTTGGCTTCTCTTAGATTGCCTTGGAAAGCTTTGGAGGACCCTGTAAGCGTCCTTTTACAGAGTAATTGGTCAGTGCTCTATTATGCAAGTGCCCCGTGTTTATGGTAATAGTATGTAAGAGGTAGCGAAAGAACATCTGTGCGCTGCATGACCGGAATGGTAATTTTTAAATCCCAAATGTGTTCTTAATATATGTCAGACTGAAGTAATTGTCTCTTGATTGTAGTACAGTAACATGCAAAGCCTATTGTTAACTAGGGGCTCAGTTATGCCTATGAGTTACTGGCGATAATCCAGAGGTGCACTGCCCCAGACACGAGGAATTCTGACTCAAGTAAACTGAATTCCTTCTGCAGCTCCCCAATGTGCATGGACCATGCCTACAGCATACTCCCCTCTATAGGCCTAGCCAGCTCTGGATGAAATTTTTAGAACAAAAACTTTTTTTCGTCAAAAAATGCAGATTCAGAAAGTAGATTTTTGCCAAATGGTTTGGGTTTTTTAGAAAAAAAAATCCTAACAAATTCTGAAAAATCTAAACATTTAATTTCAACATTTTCAAAACAAAATATTTGTTTTTCAGTTTGAAATTACTTTGTTTTGAAATTTCCTTTAATTTTATTTGTAAACATTTCAATGTCTAAAAATGCTCAAAATCTTAACATTTCATTTGACCCAAAACAATTTTTTCTTCAATTTTTCCATTGCCAGAAATTTCAAATTTTTGTGATGGTTTTTTTTTTTTTTTTTTTTTTTTCCCTCTAACCCAAACCAATTTTTTCAACTTTTCAAAAGTGCCAACAACCTGAAAAATCTGTATTTGAGGATATCAGGGGATCCTCAGAGCCCCAACTTTTTGCCAAACTTTTTTTGAAAATCTCATGTGGATTTCCTTTATAGCAGCGTAGCTACATTAGAGTCCATCTGCACCTATTACACCTGTTTGAAAAGTGCTAGTGAGCGTTAAAGAGACCAGTACAGAAGATGAAGAATGCTGATTATACACTATCTTTTGAACCCCAAAGCTTGGGGAAGAGAATCCCTTCCCTCCACAATGTCTCTTTGTGTGGATCGTTTTGCTGTCCATTTACTCTAAGTAGGAGATCCTGTCCCTGAAAACCTTTCTAAGAGCAGCTGTTTCCCCGCCACTTCTAATTCATGTAAAATTAATTTTAGTGCAACATTTATTAAGTCAAAAGCACAGTTCTCTGTGAATCCTTTACTCTGCCAGGTTTCTACATAAGGACGAGTTGTGAAATGCTGTAACTACTTTACTTCAACATCGCTATTTGACAGAATGTATGCATCTGCTTTCTGTAGAGAGGAATTAAACTTAATTGGGCCAGTTGTTTTGCGGAATAATTTATTTGTACAATTATTTTTTTGAGATTCTGAGTTATCCTGCCCATGTTTCTGAGTGCTGTGGGCTAGGTTAGAAATGTGCATGTTTTAATTTAGAAAACTGTGAGTTGCTAACACGTTTGAGCACTGCAGTTTGACGTGGCATTTGACAGGTTTACACAGGGCTCTGATCACTGCAATCTTGTCTTCTGGAGATATGCCTTGCAGCACCACACAGGGCACTTTGAAATGCCATTAGCACACTTAAATAAGAATGCTGTCCTCTCCTCAGAACTATTTATACAGCTTCTGACTCTTTATCCGATAAAACACCCCGATACAACCCCCCCCGCCCGTCCCCCCAGCGATGTTTATCAAATAAAGACTGGAAAAACACCAAAAATGGTTACTTGTATCTAAGGGTACGTCTAGACTACCCGCCGGATCGGCGGGTAGTGTTCGATGTTTCAGGGATCGATTTATCGCGTCTCGTCTGGACGCGATAAATCGATCCGCTGATTGACGCCCGTACTCCACCTTGGCAGGAGGAGTAAGCGGAGTCGACGGGGGAGCCGCGGCAGTCGACTCGCCGCCTTGAGGACGGCCAGGTAAGTCGAACTAAGATACTTCAGCAACATGAATAGCATAGCTGAAGTTGCGTATCTTAGTTCGAACCTTCCCTTCCCCGCCCCTCCAGTGAAGGGGTGAAATCTAAAGTGTATAATCTGTGAACAGATATAAAGACAAGGGAGAATAGAGCAGCAATTGATGGCTAATTTGGTACGTAATTGAATACACTAACTAGGCTCACGCATTTTGAGCATCTAACTGGCATAGTAATTGGGCAGCACATTTTATTTATTTGGATTTGTAAAATGATAAAAAGCACCCATATAAAGACCTGGGGACCTCTGTTATTGCGTAAGACATACAAATAATACAAAACTTAGTAGCCCTAACCCTCAAACAAAATCCAGCCACAATCAAATCAGTCAAATCACAAGGGCAGCCAGTACCCCATTTCGTCTCAGCCCCACTACTGTTATGCCATTTTACCCAAACACCGAAAGAACTCAACTGGCTTTGCAGAATGTCAGTTGTCTGTAAAATGCTCTGAGTGATCAGCACCAGTTATAACAGGTTGAGAAAGATTTTTACATTTCCCCCCCTGTAATTGAAAATGTAATTGACCTACAGGAATGCATGTTCATATCTATGTTGCCTTAATAATATTTGGAGAAATACTACTTTAAACACAAAGGCTTGTGCTGCCTTTAAGTGTGGGGTAATGCAGAGACTGTGTAGAGTAGTTATCAATTGTTCACTGTCAAACTGGCAGGACATGTCAAGTGCGGTCCCACGGGGGTCTATCTTGGTCTGGTACTATTAAATATTTTCATTAATGACTTGGATGATGGAGTAGAGAGTATGCTTTTATAAAATGTGCAGCTGACACCAAGATGGATGGTCTTGTAAGCACTTTAGTGGCCAGGATTAGAATTTAAGATATTGATAAATTACAGAATTGGTCTGAAATCACTGAATTCCATCTTGTTGAAGATAAGTGCAAAGCACTACACTTAGAAAGGAAAAATCAAATGCACAAATACAAACTGGGGAAGAACTAAATAGGCAGCTTTACTGCAGAAAGGGATCTGGGGATTATAGGGGATCACATTGAAAATGAGTCAACAGTGTGATGCTGTTGTGAAAAAGGCAAATGTCATTCTGGGATGCATTAAAAGGAGTGTCATATGTAAGAAATGGGAGATAATTGTGCTCTACTTGGCACTAGTGAAGTCTCACCTAGAGTATTGTGTCCAGTTTTGGTCCGCACACTTTAAGAAGGATGTGAAGAAACTGAAGAGACTCTAAAGAAGAGCAACAAAAATAAGAAGGGGTTTAGAAAACATGACCTATGAGGAAAGATTGAAAAATTTGGCCTGTTTAGTCTAGAGAAGAGAAGTCTGAGGGGGATGTAACAGTCTTCAAATATGTAAAAGGTTGTTCTAAAGACTGTGATCAAGTATTCTTCCATGTCGATGAGGTTAGCACATGTAGTAATTGGAGTAGTTTGCAGTAAGGGAGATATAAGTTTCAGATTAAAAGTTTGTTCCTAACTACAAGGATAGTTAAGCAGAGGAACAGGTTACCCAGGGAGATTATGGAATCCCCTTCATTGGGAATTTTTAGACAAAACACATGTCAGGGATGGGCTAGATATACTTAATCCTGCCTTGGAGCAGTGGGCTGGAATCAATGACCTTTCGAAGGCCCTTGCAGATCTGCATTTCCATGATTCTATAAACATATACAATAAAAAACCTCTTCTAATGTTCCTTGTCATCAGAGCCTCATGAATTCTGCTTTACTTCATGGATGGTTTCAGCAGCCAAAGGAAGAGAATTCCCTGGCAGGGGCATTGCATACCATCATCACCCACTGCTTAACTGCAGCATGCTTGAAAACCACCTACATACTATGAACTGGAACTAAACTGCAGTTGGTGTGTCAATAACAGAAGTGTATGTAGAAAGCAGTATTAGGGTGGACACTTCCCAAAGAACCTGCCAAAAGGGTGCTTAGTCAATTTAGGGCCTGTGTTATGCATCCTTGCCATAGTGTCATATCTGCAGTTATAATTTCAATAGACTGGTAGACCTTGTCCACTGTGCTCGCCACAACAGTGTAAAAACAGACATAATCAACTGTGTCTATGTACAGCTCCTGGACCAGTGTGGGCATGGATTTTCTGTCTTCCTTATGGCTAATTGTGGTATAGCAGCCTCTTTCATCTCTTGTCGCCCCGTTGGCAATTACTAGGCCACTCTGTGTTTGGTTCCTTCTTACGACTCAGCCTTGTGAGCCTCACTGCATGTAGGGTGACCAAAAAGTTCAAATGAAAACGTTAAGTCTTGGCTATGTATCGGGCCTTCGGCAGTAGTCCTTTCCCCTTTACTTCTGAGACTTACCTCACCCCTCCTGTGAAGGGACGTAGAAGAACGCAGGCCCACTCTTTTCTCCTCTGGGTTCCAGTCCAGGGCACTTTTGATAAGCAGCCAGGGTCTTTCTTGTATTCCAAATTCTGGTTCACTGGGCTGCTTCCTCCCTTTGCCTGTTGGCAGGAGTCTGTCATGGAGACGTGTTCTCCAGTCCTCTCTCCCTGGAATTTCATCTTTCCTTGCAGCTTTCCCCTCCAGCCTGTTGCAGAGGAGCTTTGTCAGGGCAGCTAGCCTCACTGAGAGCTGCCTGGAACACCTTCACCTCTCCTGTATCTGCCCTCTCCCTTCGAGGCCAGTCCCAAGATATACACTCCTGTCTGCAGCTCTACTCTCTGTTCTCCCCTTTTGGCCTTGCAGTCCTTCCTCTAGTTATTGAAACCACCTGGTCTGCTTGTCCCCAGCTGGGTCTAATCCTTAATTAGCTGTCTCCACTTCAGGTGCCACAGAATGGATTTACTGGCTTTCAGGTTCCCTATTAACCCTTTATTTGTGGGCATATGCTCCATCCTGGCCTGGGCCCCCTATTCAGGGTTCCTTCTCTGTGTTGATACACACAATATTAAAATCTTGAACCAGATTTTCATATCGACTCTTTTTTTGCACATTTGTGTTTTGATAGGATTGTTAGGGAAATAAGAAAGGAGAAAGACTTTTTGCTTTTTTTAAGATGAGATTGATTTCTGGCTGAGTAGTATATTGCTGAATAGTAGGATTATTCTAGACAAAGTAGAGTAGCTCAGCCAATCGCTTATGTCTCTGTCATTTACATGCTACAGTCCCATTGGTTGAAACCCTCTGTTAACTGATGTAAAATACGATAGGCCTCCAGTCTTGCATGTGGTTTGGAGTTATTGGTGGTTTGGGCTGTGTTTTTAAGACGAGAGTGAGCTTGCATTAGCATTCTCTCTGTAAAATCCTACTGGAGAAAAGGCACAGATAGCTAGTCAAGCTCAACCCTATATACCCCCACCTGCGGCTTACCCTGACTCATTACATTGAGGTAAAAACTCTAGAGTGCATAGTCTCTCCTAGAATTTCACAAGAAGACAGCTGATTCAAGTTTTCTCCCTCACTGTGAGAACACCTTTTTCATCAGTGAAAACATAACCTTGTTTTCAGACAATAGGAATTTTGCTATGTTTATTTTAAATGTTGAATAACATGAGGTAGTAGGGACAAAATCGGAAAGGTTATAACACAAAATGAGTTACATCAAGGAAGGGACATAAAAGGCAATAGGAAGAGGTTCTTTAAATACATTAGGAGCAAGAGAAAGATAAAGGAAAGTGTAGGTCCTCTACTTACCCAGGAAGGAGAGCTAATAACTGATGACATTAAGAAGGCTGAGGTTTTTAATGCCTATTTTGCTTTAAGTATCAGAGGGGTAGCCGTGTTAGTCTGGATCTGTAAAAAGCAACAGAGTGTCTGTTTACATTACATGTGTCTGACGAAGTGGGTATTCACCCACAAAAGCTTATGCTCCAATACATCTGTTAGTCTTAAAGGTGCCACAGGACACTCTATTTTGCTTTAGTTTTCACTAAAAACGTTAATGGTGATCAGATACTCAAAACAATTAAATCTTAAACAAGGGGGAAGAAACAGGTCAGAACAGGAATAGAACAGGTTAAAGAATATTTAGATAACTTAGATTATTCGAGTTGGCAGGACCTGATAAAATTCATTCTAAGGTAACATGAGGAACTAGCTGAAGTAGTCTCTGGACTACTCATGATGATCTTTGCGAACTCATGGAGGATGGGTGAGGTCCCAGAGGACTGGAGAAGGGTAAATAATACCCATCTTCAAAATGAGGGCAAAAAGAGGACCCAGGGAATTTGTAAACCAGTCAGCCTGATTTTGATACCTGGAAAGATACTGGTAAACAATCCATTTGTAAGAACCTGGAGGATAATTGGGTTATAAGGAATAGTCAGCATGGATTTGTCAAGATCAAATCATGTCAAACCAACCTAATTTCCTTCTCTGACAGGGTTACAGACCTACTGGATGGTGGTGGGGAAGCAGTAGACATGATATATCTCAATATTTAGTAAGGCTTTTGACACAGTCCCATATGACATTCTCATAAGCAAACTAGGGATATGTGGTCTAGATTAAATTACTATAAGGTGGGTGCACAACTGGCTGAAAGACTGTACTCAATGAGTAGTTCTCTGTCAAACTAGGAGGATGTATCTACTGGGGTCCCACAGGTGTCAGATCTGGCTCCAGTACTAGTCAATATTTTTATTAATGACTTTGATAAAAGAGTTGAAAGCATACTTATAAAATTTGCAGATGACACCAAGCTGGGGAGGGATTGCAAGCATTTTAGAGGACAGGATTGGAATTCAAGATGTCTGTGACAAATTGGAGAATTGGTGTGAAATCAACAAGGTGAAATTCAGTAATGACAAGTGCAAAGTATTACATGTTGGGAGGCAAAATCAAATGCACATCTACAAAATGGGGAATAACTGGCCAGGTGTAGTGCTGATGAAAAGGATCTGGGGGCTATAGTGGATCGCAAATTGAATGAGTCAACAATGTGTTGCAGTTGCAAAAAAGGCTAATATAAGTCTGGGTTGTATTAACAGGAGTGTTGCATGTAAAACACAGGAGGTGATTGTCACGCTCTACTCAGCACTGGTAAGGCCTCTGCTGTAGTACTGTGTCCAATTCTGGGCATCACATTTTAGGAAAGATGTGGATAAACTGGAGAGAGTAGGGGTAAGAGCAAGAAAAACAATAGAAGGTTTAGAAAATTTGACATATGAGGAAAGGTTAAAAAACTGGGCATGTTTAGTCTTGGGAGGGATAGCTCAGTGGTTTGAGCAATGGCCTGCTTAAACCCAGGGTTGGGAGTTCAATCCTTGAGGGGGCCACTTAGGGATTTGGGGCAAAATCAGTACTTGGTCCTGCTAGTGAAGGCAGGGGGCTGGACTCGATGACCTTTCAAGGTCCCTTCCAGTTCTAGGAGATGGGTTATCTCCATTTATTTATTTATTTATTAAAAGAAGACTGAGCAGGGACCTGATAATAGCCTTTAATTATGTTAAGAGTTGTTAAAAAGAGAATGGTGATCAATTGTTCTCCATGTCTGCTGGAGGTAGGACAAGTAGTACCCATCTTAATCTGCAGCAAGGGAGATTTAGGGTTAGGTATTGGGAACAACTTTCTAACTATAAATAGGGTGACCAGATGTCCCGATTTTATAGGGACAGTCCCGATTTTTGGGTCTTTTTCTTATATAGGCTCCTATTACCACCCCACCCCCGTCCCGATTTTTCATACTTGCTGTCTGGTCACCCTAACTATAAAGGGTAGTTAAATTCTGGAATAGGCTTCCAAAGGGTTGTGGAATTCCCATCATTGGAGGTTTTTAAGAACAGATTGGACACACACCTATGAGCGGTGGTCTAGGTTTTAGTCCTCTCTCAGCCCAGGGAGCTGGACTAGATGACTTCTCGAGGTCCCTTCTAGCTCTACATTTCTGTGATCCTGTAGCCCTTTCTCATGTGAAGAATCTTATCAAAGCCAGTGGGACTATCCGTTTGAAGTAGCAGGCTTTGAGTTAGGTACAGTAATTCAAATAAATTGAGGAAGTGTGTTTCGAATGCTGCTCTGAAAACCAGGAAAAATAATACAGAAAGTAGATAAACAATCTGATGTTCAGTCTTGCAGATAATGGATACTGTATCATTGTGAGATTTATGGGACTGTTTCTGTTAAAAAGCTTCCTCATGCACTTTAGAACAGATCGCTGCCAGATTGGTCAAATTCCAACATCCAGACAGTTTGAATTGGCTGTCGGCTGCAGTGATAACTGTGGTGAACTCTTAACAGCCAGCCACTTTGTGAGCTCTGCAGATGGCCATGTGGTTGCAGCTTGTAATAAAACAGACAGTGTCAAAACACTACACAGTATGAGGACATTTCCATGGTAACAGTAAAAATCCCATGGTACCTGTTCTTATGCTGTGATATCAGCACAAGCGACCATGGCTATGCTTTCTTTCTCCATGTGGGACCTTAAAAATGTATGTGGTAATCCTATGGTATTTTTTTAGTAATGTTGATGATAGTTGAGACTGAGTTCAAAAGAGAAGCCCCCTCTGGATTTACAGGTGACTTTACTAAGGCAGGCATTCCTGTTATAGACACAGTGATTACCGCTTTGTATTAAGGACAGCTGTTGGTTCTCTTTTATCCTGTACTTTAAAATGACCCTGTGTCTGTGGTCAGGCCGCTAGGAAGGACATCTGCTGTGTACCTGGGTGGCTTGGCCATTTGGATCCCCAGCTCTCACTTATTTGAGGTGCAGCTCCAAGATCATTCAAGTCATGTTTCAGATATAATCCTTTTAGTCCTGAGAACGCTTTATAGAGGGTTAGCCACTGATTTCCATATGCAGCCTCACAGAGTCTGATCTCTACTGCTATTACTATGTGAGATCTGTCAGCTGCATCTGACACTGTTGATCATCAGGCTTTTTTTGGACAGGAGCCTGAGGTCTTGGGGTAGAATTTTGCACACAGCTCTCCCGGTTTCATTCATTTCTTAATCAATGTTTTATCTTGACTATAAATAATTCAACCCAGTTGCTACTTTTGCGTACAAAAAAGTCCCTCTAGGATTCTCTGCATCCTCCTCTGTATTTATGCATTTCCTCCAGGTCTTATTTTCCATTATTACAGTCTCAGTTTTTTTTCATTTATGCAGAAGATACACATTTATTGGGTTTTTACTCCTGACTCTTGGAAGACAGTTCTCTGTATTGCTGATTGTACTGACAAGCTACAATCCTGAATGCTGCACAGTCGCTTGTTAAGTGTATAACATAGATAAGCAAGATGTTTCTTGTGTGGCCCCTCATGTTACAGTCTACAGCCGTTCACACAATGACACCTGCCACTTCTGTTTGCAGTCCTGATACCATGATGACTGGCACTCTAAGTACAATAGGGTAGATCTCATCTCAAAGGGGTGGACTGTGTGTACTCCATAAAGGGCGACCAGACAGCAAGTGTGAAAAATCAGGACAAGGGGTCGTGGGTAATAGGAGCCTATCTAAGAAAAAGACCCCAAAATCGGGACTGTCCCTATAAAATCGGGACATCTGGTCACCCTAACTCTGAGCAGGAATTTAAAAAAAGGGATAGATTTCCCAAATCTGTGCATGCACAGATGTGCACTTTATTTGCATGTGCAATTAGCAGTTATTCATCTCACTGGCCATCCATATTTGCATACAAAATTACCACAACAGCTCATGCAGATTATTTTGCATATCCATTTACCTAAGTGTGTGAGAGCACATCTCTTTGCATGTGCAATTTCACATCCAGGGTCTGATTCTCATTTACACGATGGCCCCACTACACAGCGGTGGCCTTGTCTGGGAAGAATTATGCTCACACCGTTTTAACATCTAGTCTCCAGTATTTTACTTGAAAGAGGGAATGCTGCAAAGAATTGAATAGAAGGTTGAAGAAAGCACAGCTTGAAAAAGAGGGAAAGGATAGTTCAGTTGAGCTTCTGATCAGACCTGTTCTTCTGGGCTCACTTCTGCACTGTTGCAGACCCTCCATTCTTTGCTTTGCAGACTTTCGGGACACCAAGTTGGCTTCTTAGAGGCTTGTTTTTTAATCTGTTTCCACTGAATTCTCATCTGCTGCCTAATAACAGCAAAGGCCCCCTTTGTGACCCAAGTACCCTCCATCTGCAACACTCCTGGTCCAACGGCTTTTGTTTCTTCCCCCGCTCAAACCAACCAAAAGGCAGCAAAGCATTATGCAGCTTTTAGTATGGTGTGGTATCAGCCCTGTTCCTTGGGCTCTCAAGCAGCTGGCTAAAGTCTGCCTGACTTACACCTCATGGAGCACTGAATTCAATGGGGTCAGTCAAGACAGACAGACATGGGAATAATTCTGTTGGGAATAACACCAGGCAAACTATTCATAGGACATTTTAGATGGTGAATTTGTCTTTCTTTGTGTTCAGTCTGTTCACTGTCTGCTGCAAAGAGACAGCAGATTTTTAGGACAGATTGACAGAGAAAAGCAGGAAGCCTGTTACTTCCGCCCAGAATTTTAATTCCCTAAAATGTGTAAAATTGTCTATTCCCTAAACAGGTGTCCACTACAGGCTTGAGATGAGTTTTTCCATGACCATTCGTACCAACAGGAGTTAGTGCAAATTAATATTTGGGAAAAGTGATTACAAAAGAGGTGAAATTGTGAAGAACTGAAATTCAGCATCTAATTTGCCAAAATATCCATAAATGATTTTCCCTTCTGTTTGCTCAGCTCTGGTCAGGAGCACACCCTGATTTGCAGCTCATTTAACCCAAATGTAGTCCATGCAGCTGTAGCCACATACAGTCTGACCAGGATTTGGTCTTTGGTATTCTGTAAAACGATGTAAGGAAATTGAGCTTGTCAGCTATAGAACTAACCAGTTATGCAGAGGAAGGTTATCACAGTCTTTCACGTGAGGTTGTGAGAATGCACCTTTTGCTGCGAAATAGATGCCAAGAAAAAAAGATTGAAATCTCTACACAAGTACATCTTACATGACTCAATTTCATAACGAATTTATTGATCCACTTTCTTAAACTTTCCTAGTCTTCAAATATAAGGAAAATCACAGCCAAGAGCAAACATTTTAAATCTTATTGATCTAAGTGGTCATAAATATTTTTTGTTTTGATTTCCGAGTGCCTATCACCTCAGTCCTGCAGGTGTTCAGCCCATTAGTGTTGCCAAAAAAGAAAAAAGTAGGACAGAGCTGGATTATATTTAACACAGTTCTATTTCAGCCTGACAACTAGCTATGGAACACCTACAAGCTTGTAACTGTGATTCACTCGGAAACTGACTTGACTGATGTCACAGCATATTAATAGCTCCATAATTGTAACCACATTTAGCAACAAGTTTTATTAACCGCTACAAACAAACATCAATCATCTGAAAGACCGAAAGTATTAGGTGTACACAAATGCAAAATATGCCAGGAAAGGAACTTCTTGCGCAGCCAGATTTTATTTTTACAGCAGATTTTCAGTCACCTACAGTAACTTTAATTATTACTTACAGTGTATCTTACTGATATTGAAAGGAGTTAGGCTGACAGCTTTGGGGACCAAAATGCATTTGACATTTTGAATGAGTGAGTAAGGAGGGGATGCTTCGCTTTCACATGAAAGCAAGTAGCCCAGGGGTTCAGTGTAGGTATGTCCAGGAGCAATCAGAAACCATTTGCAAAATTAGTGAATCAGGCCTTAATGCCATCTTTTTTTTTTTTTTTTTTTAATTGGACAATTTGGAATCAGTGTGTGTTGAACTGGAGCGGGGGGAGAGGGAATGGTGATTCTCTTCCAAGCTCTACCCGCTTGAGATGCTGTTGTCAAAATATGACCATGTGTGCTTTCTGAGCTCCACTGGTCTGGAGTGGGGCTTGACTGTGTCCAGGAGTTTGGGATGCTGAGTTCCTTCATGATTGGAGGGGGGGAGTGGTGACAGCTTCCAAACACCACTGAAGTGAGAGGTCGCTCATAGTAAGTTGTGCAGAGCAGTGCCCCTTCCTTTCCTTTCTTACACGATGAACGAAATAATTAGCAATGTTGATCTTTAAATGTAAACACCCTGGGTCTCTCCCCTCGCTGAGATGAATGGGACTGGTCGCACCCCTCAGAGCTACTGCTCCAGGCTCTCTACAGTCCTACTTTTGCATCAGTTACACTCATGTTTGAGGCTCTTTGCAACCACAACTAGAGACTCGCTAACAAAAAAAAACAAAAAAACTCTAGATTAGAGAACAAGCTTCAGAGTGATGCAGTCCCCTGTACGACTGCGTAGTCAGTACCCTGCAAGGGACTGCAGTTTTACCTCTAGAAAGGTCACTGGAAGCACATGATTTTTTGATTGCAGCTTTTACTGTGCTGGTTACTTCCAAGAGCTAGCCCATTGCTGACCACGGGAGGCAGTCAATCATCTATTCCCCTCACTTCCTCCTTTTTCCTATTCTCTCTTCATCCTCATCCTCATATCTTTGCCCCTCCTCTTGTCTTCCTTTCACCATGAATAATTCATTTGTGAGTGTTCAAATTTTAAGGTGCTGTCTGCTTCTATCTCATCCATCTACAGTGCTCATCACCTTTGTACGACTTTGCTGCTGCTGCTGACCAGAATCTCTCGTGCTGGGCTCATACACATACTTTAGCGGCTGTGATCCTTCTGTAGCTAGCAGGAGGTGCTGATCCAGCATGCACTGATATTGCAGGTTGGGACAAATGACCATCCCTTTTAGAACTGACCAGTCAAAAATGGGTAAAAAATTCTGTGCTAGTTGCAGAGGAATAAACCCTGGGCAAACCTTTTCCCTCCTCATCCTTGGTGCTAAGATCTGTAGAAACATATTCTCCCTGCGGGATGCAACCTCCTCTCCAATGTGTTGCTAACAGGCTTTCTAGCTAATTAAATATTACTTTTTCTTACAGTAATGTCATATGCATTTTGAGTGTTTTAATAGCAGGTGATTCATTGGGCATGTAACAAAGCAAATGATCAAGTCACCTTCTGGCTCAATGTGTGTGTGCTACACAGTGTGTGTGGCAGTGAAGAAGTGTAATTAGCAAGGCATATAAAATCGGCTTGGAAAAACTATGAAAATAAGTAGAAGGATTTGAAAGAGATTAGGAAAGTAAATGACAAACCAGTGATTAAATGGTGCATGATTAATAACTGTGGAAATGAAAGGATTGACTAAATATTGTGATTCTGTAATGGCTGCCCAATGCAAGAGAAAATATTCTGTGTAAAATACTCCAGAAATGGACCTGCAGATATGCATGTGCTGATACCTGTATAACATTTGTTTCCTTCTGGATTTCTGGCCACAATCTGGCATAGCAGCAATTGAGTCTCTGATCTGGTTGAATCCGTGTCCTAAATTGCATTTTCCATCTTTAACTATTGTGGTCACGATTAAAAGCTCAACTCTTAACAACAGGTACCCCTCTGACATGCTTGTGATATCAGTTATTTTCTACCCTCAGTAAATCAAATAATATCATACATCGCTCTGAGATAGATAGCTGTTGTCAAATAGTGGCTCTTCATTGGTGACTGCTTTTCCTTGGCTATGCTATATATGTTGGCTTGGCAGGATTAGATTATCGGCGAATGTTGGTAAACATCAATTTCACCACACACACACACACACACACACACAATATTTCCATTGATAATAAGTTAACATTTACAGATAGGCAAAGTAAGAAAATTGCTGCTTAGGAAAGTGGAGTTTGATTTAAGGATAGTTAGTTTGTATATTGTGATATGTGATGTTGATGATTTGTGTTTTAATGGCTATAAAGCTTTAACTCTGAAATAAATTTCTATTGTCATTAAATAATTCTGATTCTCTCCTTCCTATAACTTCGCACAGCTGCGAAAATTTTAATATATAAAAATTGAGAAAAATGCTTTAAATCCATAATTTTGCACACTAGAAATTTTAAATCAGTAAAAATAGAAATAAATGTTTTAAAATGAACATAGATATATCTGTTGAAATGATACAAAAAAAATCATCAAATTCTGCTTAGACCATAGTAGTTAACATGTAATGAAGAGTTCACTTGCTGTAGAACTATTTCTATTAGTGGCTAGAAATTCCCTGGTTTATAATGATACTGGTTGGACATACATGATTGAGGTGCACTCTGTACATCTCTTAGATTTGAATTTCAGTAGGACTAACCATACCAGTATTAAGACTATGGTGATGTTTTAATAGCACGTAATGCCTGGCCCAAGTCAGGGTTTTAGCTCTGCTCTCTTGTCTGTTGCTCAAAACTATTCTTAAAAAAAAAATTTTTTTTCTTTTTTGAAGTCCTGCCCATGTTTAATGAACACTCCGTAGAAGGCCACTGACTGCTCTTCCTTTTTCCAAGACCTACCTCTCTTGTGGGGTTTCTGATCCCAGGCTCCAGCCCTGAAACGTCTCGAGGGGGATGGTCTTCAAGCCCAGGCTCCAGTCTGAATTCAAATCTCAACACTGCAATGTTTAGCCATGCAGCCCAACCCCATTGATCCAGGCTCTGACACTCGGTGCTGTGGGTTTTTTATTGTGGTGTAAATATACCCTTAGATGCCACAAAAGTGCATCATAACAGTGTTAAAGGCCTTAATGGGTAAAAGCCAAGAGAATCGGAGTGAAAATGCCATTTTAAATTTGGTCTGGCTGGACCAAAGCTTTACAGTTGATGTAGCCCCTCAGCTAAGAACCTTGGTGCAAAGCTGTAGGACAGGGAAGCTTTTGGTGCAACAGAGTGAGTTAAGAACATGATTTCAGTCTTTAATTCCCAGGATGTGCAGCTAATATTGCATGAGGAGTTCCCACTAAAATTCTCACCTTGCCGGTAATAAACCCCCTTGTATTGTAGTGTACAGAGGGTGGAGGTAGTACTGGGGGGATGTGTTCTTGTTTCCTCATTTAACAGGATACTGTTAGCTTCTGGGGGGAGGGGTGGAATCACATTTTCTTTTTTTCTTTTCTTTTCTTTTTTTTTAAACTTACTACTGTGACAAGTTTCCTGTAACAGAGATTAGAGAAAATAATGAAATAACATTTTGTTTAGTTTTTCTACTTGGACAGCACTTTGCGTGTGATCAGTTTTCCTGTATTCTGGGTATAGTCAGCCATTTCCCCTTATTTGTCCGGTCTTTCTTGCCATATTAGAGAGAGAGAAAACATTTTAAAAATAGGCAAATGTGACTATAAAAGGACAGAAATTGGCTGTGAGTGGGGTGGGGTGGAGGGCGTTGAGCAGGGAGAGGACACGTGTAGGACCTTAAACTGCTTCAGTGTCATTCCTTGAAACTGATTAGACTACAATTTGTCTGCGTCCCTTTATACCAGAAGTCTTTCTTGATTCAACCAAGGAGAGAGAGAGCGCACCACTGGGCAACAAACTGAGACTAAGGGCCAGATTTTAAAAGGTATTGAAGCACCTAAAAATGCAGATATGCACCTAGGCACTTTTGAAAATCCCACTAGGTGCTTAACTCCCATTAAAACCAATAGGAGTTAGGTGCCTAGATGCACCTTTAGGCGCCTAAAAACCTTTATAAAAAAAAAATCTGGTCCCAAGTGGCATTTCCTAGTAGCATCTGGGCTTTGTCTCTGAAAATATGCCAAATATATTATCCATATATCCAAGCATTCATCTTGTGTAACTAGAAATTGTGAGGGTGGGTCAAAGGCCATTTTGGAAATTCTGGGTATATCTTCCTTTGGGACATTTTCTTTTAACACACTTGACACCTGGTTCAAAGGGGTAAGAAAGCATATTCATCAAAAGTATTTTATGAGCTTGCTTCAGCAAAAATTCCTCCATAGCAGGGTTGGTCTAGGAGGATTCACCATAGTTCTGGGTGGGCAGGTCATTTGATTACATTTATTGATTTGTACCTTTTTTATTTTGGGATTAGGTTTTATTGACTTTTGTGTTTGAATTATTGTAGAGTGCCTAGCAGTATGGATAGGTGCTTCATAAACTGAAATAAATATCCAGAGAATAGCCATTTGAGTCAGGGAAGCCACCAGAAACCTTCCTGAAAGATAGATAATGGAATTTTAACAAGTGGTTGCTGAGGGCCCACTCCAGCACCTCAGTGTCTAATCCTTCTGAATCTCCTGGCTTTTGTGGGTTGGAGACAGTCTAAGATCTGGGGGGTGAACTGTAACTTAGTTGGAACAGTGCAGTAAATAATTAGCTCTCTTCAAAATGTCTGCAGCAGCTTTCATCTTGTCAGTAAAGTCATTATTAGAGGCTGCATATTAGGGATCTATTAAGCTTCAAAGATAAAACCTTCCATACAAAATGTATCTGCCATGAAACGCTTTCTGACACTGCAGAATGAATGACTCTGTACAAGAAATGGATTCATATTACTCAGTGCTTTATAATATAGAGGGACGTTTGATAAATACAGTGGGGTGTGTGTTAAGCATAAATGTCCAAAGAAGATTTTATTTAATGCAACTGATACATATTTATAATGGCTTCAGTGGGAAAATGTTTTAATTTAAAATAAAAATGTACTGTTTAGCTCTTGGCAATTGGAATGAAAGGTTCTGTTCTCCCCTCAGTGCATGTACAGAGTTCCCTCTGGAGTAAATGGAATTACAGGCCTTGAAGGGAAAAGAAGAGATCAAAGGAGTACACAGTATATAGGAAATATAGGGCTGACTTCTATCCAGGGCTAGCCATATAAACCAGGTTCAAACAGTAGTCACAGATCAGTAAATAGGTAACCGTCATTTATCCAGCAGGCTACAGTCTCAGTAGTTAATCAGCCATTGGGACCTGAAAAGATCCCCCAGGGCTATCTATTTAGACTCCTTGAATCATGAATATTCTCTCCCCACATAATATCCACCTTGCAAAGCCGCCTTTCAGTGCATTGTCTTATCTGTGTGCAACTTGCTTCCATATTCCAGTGCAAGAACTTTAACCGCTGATTTGGACAGCTGGGCTCTGTAGTAAAGTGAAGACAAGCTGGCTGGGTTCATTTTGTACAGATGGTTAGGAGTGCGGTGTGCTATGATAAGATGGGACGACAATATACAGAATCTAAAGGAGAAGTGCTAACCTTTAGGCAGCACAACACCTGAGAGTGAATAATGATCAAGGTGCATTACATGGATAGTTACAGGTAGGGTGACCAGATGTCCCGATTTTATAGGGACAGTCCCGATTTTTGGGTCTTTTTTCTTATATAGGCTCCTATTACCCCCCCACTCCCTGTCCCGATTTTTCACATTTGCTGTCTGGTCACCCTAGTTACAGGAGCTGAAGTAGCACTGATGTGAACTCACAGTATACAGCGAAAACACACAATGGGCTAGGATCCTCTGCTGGTGTAAACTAGTGTAGCTCCATCGACGTCGGTGACACTTTACATCAGCTGAGGATCTGGCCCACAGCATTTAATGTTTCAATAATAATTGCACTACTTGGTGTCAGTGGAGTGGAGAAGGGACATAGCTTTGTCAAAGTACCTAAAGTCATTAAAGGGACACTGTCTGAGATAGAGAACTAATGTCATTACTTGTCTTGCTTTAATGAAGAGATCAGAAGTGTGTTCCCTCCTCTTTCTAGTGTTGCTAGACTGACAATTTACAATGCATCAAGAAAAACCATCCCCAGGCAAATCAGACTCCATGTTCAGTAGCTCCTGGCTTATGTAGTTTAGTTTTGTGTCTGACTGGTAAATTGCTTTTAGTTCAATAATTTATCTCCTGCCAACCATTTTATTGTCATTTTGATTTATTAATGAGTTGACTTGGAAGGCTATCTTCATGCTATAACACAGTGAAGTAAAACCAAGACTTGTGTTAAGCACAGATTGCAAATGTAAACAGGCATGGTTTTAACCACACAGCATCTCTTTGTAGCCAGCATGGGACAAGAAGGCTGGACCTCCTGGGTTTTAAACTAATCTTTGCCACTATGTCTTACCTTTCCCCTCTATGTGCAATGAGGTGATATAACACTTTTCATCTTCATAAGGAGATTGTGATGCTTAATTAGATAATGTTTGTAAAGCACTATATGAAATTGCCAGGTATTATTATCCTCCCACTCATTTCTAGAGCTGGATAAATACTGCCAAAAGGTATTGTCTACTTCATAAAAACAAAACCCTCAGACTTCCTTGCTCTCTATTTGTGACCCCTTTTTACATGCTACATGTAAACATTTGTGAGGGGATTTTTTTGCAGAAATATTTGGAGAAAGACAAAAAGGGGTTACAAAAATACTGCTGCAAATTTGTAATCACCTGAGTGTTTGCATCAGAAGAGTTCATGTAGCTGTCTTGAAAGTTCTTTCTGGGATTCACCCAGTTGGGAAGCGCAAGTGTTATGTGACCAAGGAGCAGGAATATCAGGTTACAGAAAGCAAATTCTCTAAATTCCTTCCTAACTCCAGGCAGTAAGGACCAGATCCACAAAGGTACTTAGATGCTTAACCTGAGACTTAAGCACTTAAGTCTGGGGTTTGTCTCCCAATTTTGGCTCCACTGTGATCCACAGAATTCCCACTGAACCCGGTAGGCACCTAAACTTTCTTGGCATCTACGTTATCAGAGTAAAAGTTCCCACCTTTTCATGTTCTCTGTATGTATATATATATATATATCTCCTCACTATATGTTCCATTCTATGCATCCGATGAAGTGGGCTGTAGCCCATGAAAGCTTATGCTCAAATAAAGTTGTTAGTCTCTAAGGTGCCTCAAGTACTCCTGTTCTTTTTGCAGATATTGAAACCTAAGTACTTATGTTTCTGCTTCTGGGCATGCATTCATCTAGGCATCTGGACACCTATCTCCTACATAAGCCACAGGGTAATTCGGCTGCCTAACTGTGTGGGGCCTGATCTGGTAGGTGTGCTCAGAGACTGCCTACTGGATTGGGTGCCATTCAAAATGCAGGAGGAGGTGGTGGCGGCAGTACCTACCTTATAACATTTAGCCCAGTGGTTAGCAAATTCTTCTGGTATGTCGGAGACCTAGGTTTAATTCCCCTCTCCGCCAGAAGGCGGGGGAGAAGGATTTGAACAGTGTTTTCTGGGCAGAGTGCTATAACCCCTGAGCTATGGGATAGTCTGGTCTGGGACTTCCTCACTTTCTCCTGCTGGAGCTGTTCCACTGTGGATTAAATAATAAAAGAGCAACTGGAGCAGGGGGATTAGATCCAGGATCTTGCACCTCCCAGCCAAGGGATGTTGCCCTAACACCTGGACTACAGAGTCACTGATGCTCTCTGCCCCAATGACTATTTAAGAAAAGGGGGGGGGGGGTCGGAAGAGTTGATGTAAGAAGCTTTCCCCACAGTGAGGTCAGGGAGCATTTTCATTGTGCTACTAGCTGCTGACGGCACCTGCTTCCCCTAAGAAGGAGAGGGTAGAAAGCAGGGCTAGTCACCCAATCCTTCCTCCACTCCCCATGCACGCACCAGCCAGTAGAGCTGCTCTGGGTGAATGATGTACTGTGCATGGCAGAGCATCTGCTGCAGTGTGTTCTCCCTTGAGTCCCAGGAGGAATTCGGGCTGATTTAGCCAGAAGTCTCTCTTGAGCTCCTGAGCCACCACAGTCTACATCCCCTCCCAGATCCCCTTCCCACATCCGTCTCCCACAGGATAATGCTTGTAAAGGCACAATCCCATCTAGTCCATAAGCCTTGTTTATGCTAGGCTCTTTTGTCCCACATTTCCCATTGTTCCTACTACTGATTCAGCTCCAGCAGAGGTGGGCGACCAAGGTGCCAAAAGTAGCTTTTAAAAATAAAATAAAAGAGCTTTAAGTTTTATGGCACTTGTTGTACTGAACTGCCAAAGGCAAAATTAGATGTTATGGTGTTTGACACCCGCAGCCATCTGCATACCCTAGTGCGGTGTTTTTCAATGACCGGTCCCGGAGATCTCCCTGACACAGTTGAGGAAAGCAGCAAACTGGTCACTGGTATCAAAAAGGTTGAGAAACACCTGCACTAGTGTTCCCACTGGCAGGGAAACTGAAGCAGGGTTAGCAATGGAGGGAAATGTAGGCCCAAAAAGCCTGGTGTAGGTGTGAGCAGTGAATGGGCAGGGTAGTGTATCTGATTTTCCATGACTTTCCTGCACAGAATGTATGCCATTCTAGTCTGTTTTCCAATCCGGAAAAAGTAGAACATCTCTTAGGTTATTGCAAAAATATGGAATTATATTTTGTTAGCTGAAGAGACCTCTCAGCACTCCCTTAACAGCTATAGCCATGTGTTCACCACATATGGAATGACATCCAGAAAGGAGCTGTCAGCTGCACGTGCCAAATGCTTTAAATTAACCCACTATATTTGCCAAGCACTGATTTCTCTCTCTGTTTAGTGATGTTGATTGATTAGCTCATCACAAACCTTATATGCAACATGTATATACAGTATGTGCTACTGGGTTTATCGGGGCAGGCTGGTGAAAAGAACTGACTGTATCACGCTTTCTGTCTCAATTCACAATTAGGATTTGCATCTCTTTTATGCCTCGCTACGGTGAAGGAAATGTCACACTTTGTGTTTATTAAGCAGCTGCACACCTAAGGGGTGTATGTGTGGGTTGAGAGGATTTGCTTCTCTGTTGCAATGTCAAATTTAGAAGAAAGGCGAACAATCTACAACACAAACATATTGACAAGGCAAGTATTATACGCCATCTGTAATTAGCATAGGATTCAATTCATGCCTGGAAATTGGATGTTCCAAAGAGGATGGGCACAACCATAGTTTGGGGATACTGGAATGATGAACAGAGATGGCAAAAGTAGTTCATGGATATAGAGGAGCAAGATTTAGCAGTGATTTCAAACTCAGATGTAATCTTACGATTTACCCTGGTTGACATGGGCAGCCAGAGCAGAAACAAAATGTTACTTCTTCCCAAAAATAGGGCAAGGACCAAGCCTCCAAACATCAGCACAGATTATGTCCTACAAATTTTCTCAGCAGGGAGGCTATAGCCAGAGCTGGGCGAGTACTGCAAAATACTTTCTGTTAATGTGCATTGCAAATAGATTTGCTTCAGCTGCCTTTGGGCCCCTTTTGTGATCATTTTCTGCTATTATTTTAGTGAAGGAGATTCCTGGCATGAATATTTGGGGAAATGGGGTGTTCTCAGCAAATATTGGAGGATATTCATAGATTCTGAGGCCAGAAGGGGCCATTAGATCGAGTCTGACCCCCTTCTGTATCACAAGCTATAGAACATCCCCAAATAATTTTGTAATGGGGGTTCACTCACAACAGGAGCGCCTCCTCCAGGCTGCGTGTGGTGTAGCAGCATTCTTCCTGTATGGCGCCCCCTGCCGATGGTCACTCCATCTCTGCAATGGTCTCTCCAAGACTCAGCCCAGCAGCTAGGTCACTCTCTGGTCCCTCACTTTCTAGGGCGTCAAAGTCTTGCTAGATCAGCTGTCCGGGTGGCACCTCCAGTAGTCCCCCTATTGGCTGATATGGGAACCCAGGCCCTCCCTCCTACACTGGGTTCCACCCCAGGGACACTGTAACCAGCAGCTAAGGTTTACACAGTTTCCCTGCTTGCTGTTTCCCTGGGCGGCTTCTTACCCTGTCTTAGCAGGTTTTCTTTCCCTACTGCTTGTCTGGGATTGGCCCTTATTCCAGGCTTTATTCTCTTCCTCAGGGTTTCATCCTCTGCCTCCCCATCTCTCTGCTCCCACAGAATGACTGCAGACCCTCTCCCTGCAACCCCTTGCTACTACAAACATCCTCTTTTTATATTCCTTTCCCAGCTTCTCCCCCAGCTGGCTTTTATCTGTAACACTGGTCTACAATTTTTGAGAAGTCGTCTGCTTCAGAGATAAAATGTGCTATTTATTATGTATTTTGATGTGCTGAATTCAAATATGACAATTAAAACAACTGGCTACTGTTTCTAAGATATTTAAGTTTTTACATTTTATGTCTATGTATATTGTGTAGATAGTAGAGTTTTAATCATAAATTGTAAACCTAGGTCTTTTCATGTGTTTATGGTTGCTTTACATGATAATATTTCACCTGTCCTGTTTATGTAACACTTTAAAAATCAGCAAAAGGGTTATATAAATAAAATTTATTATGAAACAAAAGGCAAAAAACTATTATGTACATAGTTTAGTCCTATTCAGTGTCTACTCGGCGCTTCTTGGCTTGTCTCTTGTATTCATTAAATGGAGCATCTCTTGTCACTGTCCAGCAATAGTCTGCAAGCATTGATGGGCTCCATTTGCCCTGATAGCGTTTCTCCATTGTTGCAATGTCCTGGTGAAATCGCTCGCGGTGCTCGTCGCTCACTGCTCCGCAGTTCGGTGGAAAAAAATCTAGATGAGAGTGCAAAAAATGTATCTTTAGTGACATGTTGCAACCAAGGCTTTTGTATGCCTTGAGGAGGTTTTCCACCAACAACCTGTAGTTGTCTGCCTTGTTGTTTCCGAGAAAATTTATTGCCACTAACTGGAAGGCTTTCCATGCCGCCTTTTCCTTGCCACGCAGTGCATGGTCAAATGCATCATCTCGAAGAAGTTCACGAATCTGAGGACCAACAAAGACACTTTCCTTTATCCTTTAGCTTCACTTAACCTTGGAAATTTTCCACGGAGGTACTTGAAAGCTGCTTGTGTTTTGTCAATGGCCTTGACAAAGTTCTTCATCAGACCCAGCTTGATGTGTAAGGGTGGTAACAAAATCTTCCTTGATTCAACAAGTGGTGGATGCTGAACGCTTTTCCTCCCAGGTTCCAATGACTGTCGGAGTGGCCAATCTTCTTTGATGTAGTGGGAATCTCTTGCACGACTATCCCATTCGCAGAGAAAACAGCAGTACTTTGTGTATCCAGTCTGCAGACCAAGCAAGAGAGCAACAACCTTCAAATCGCCACAAAGCTGCCACTGATGTTGGTCATAGTTTATGCACCTCAAAAGTTGTTTCATGTTGTCATAGGTTTCCTTCATATGGACTGCATGACCAACTGGAATTGATGGCAAAACATTGCCATCATGCAGTAAAACAGCTTTAAGACTCGTCTTCGATGAATCAATGAACAGTCTCCACTCATCTGGATCGTGAACGATGTTGAGGGCTGCCATCACACCATCGATGTTGTTGCAGGCTACAAGTTCACCTTCCATGAAGAAGAATGGGACAAGATCCTTTTGACGGTCACGGAACATGGAAACCCTAACATCACCTGCCAGGAGATTCCACTGCTGTAGTCTGGAGCGCAACAGCTCTGCCTTACTCTTGGGTAGTTCCAAATCCCCGACAAGGTCATTCAGTTCACCTTGTGTTATGAGGTGTGGTTCAGAGGAGGAGGATGGGAGAAAATGTGGGTCCTGTGACATTGATGGTTCAGGACCAGAAGTTTCATCCTCTTCCTCTTCCTCGTCTTACTCAAGTGAGAATGATTCTGGTGCATCAGGAACCGGCAGTCCTTCTCCGTGGGGTACTGGGCATATAGCTGATGGAATGTTTGGATAATGCACAGTCCACTTTTTCTTCTTTGACACACCTTTCCCAACTGGAGGCACCATGCAGAAGTAACAATTGCTGGTATGATCTGTTGGCTCTCTCCAAATCATTGGCACTGCAAAAGGCATAGATTTCCTTTTCCTGTTCAACCACTGGCGAAGATTTGTTGCACAAGTGTTGCAGCATGTGTGGGGCTCACCTCTTGTCCTGATCTCCAATTTTGCAGCCAAAATAAAGGTGATAGGCTTTCTTAACCATAGTGGTTATACTGTGCTTTTGTGATGCAAAAGTCACTTCACCACAAACATAGCAGAAGTGATCTGCACTGTTCACACAAGTACGAGGCATCTCTGCTCACTTTGGCTAAACAGAAATGTGTCCCTTTGCAAAATCAAACACTGACAAATAAGAGAGCACGACACTGTATGATTTCTAGAGCTGATATAGGGCAATTTGTTCAGCAGAGTGATGTAAGCTTCGTTATGATTGCATTATCCATGACTTCTAGGAATAACATGATGCAATTCATATCATGTATGACGCAATACCAGCTTCAGATTGCATCATTCATTGTTTTGCCTAAAAAGCAAGTACTGTCCAAACCCAGTCATCGATTTATTCATAGATCCAGTCAAAGATATATTTTAGTCATTTCTGGTTTAAATTGAGATCCCTTCCCTTTATAACTCACTTATCCTCCGCCATTCCCAAGTCAAGGGTCGTATATACTGACCCAATAGCATATCTTGAAAACTAGAGCCAATCAACAATTTTAAGCATCATTTTCGTTCTCAGTGACCCAGAATTAGTAAAGTTTGACTACATTTATTTCAGAAGCATTTTGGCTGTAGAGCAGTGTAATTAAAACACCTCTACCCTGATATAACGCTGTCCTCGGGAGCCAAAAAATCTTAGTGTTATAGGTGAAACCGCGTTATATCGAACTTGCTTTGATCCACCGGAGTGCGCAGCCCCCCCCCCCCCCCGGAGCACTGCTTTACCGTGTTTTATCCGAATTCGTGTTATATCGGGGTAGAGGTGTATTTATAATTCCCTGGGCCTCCCATCATGTGCAACTGTGAAGGTTAATTGGCCCCTCTTGGGCCACCTTACCCCCTTCAGGGCTGGTGTGGGGTGAACACCCCATCACACATTTCTAGAGCAGATCTTTTAGAAAAACATCCAGACTTGGTATAGAAATTGTCAGGGATGGAGAATCCACCTCAAACATTGGTCAATGGTTCATTTCTCTCACTGTTAAAAATTTACACCTTTTTTTCTGGTCTGAATTTGTCTAGCTTCAACTTCCAGCCATTGGATTGTGTTATGTCTTTCTCTGCTAGATCAAAGAGCCCATTATTAAATATTTGTTCCCCTTGTAGACACTTAGAGACTAATGAACTCACCACTTTACAATCTCTTTGGTAAGATACATAGATTAAGCTCCTTGAGTCTCACCATAAGGCGTGTTGTCTAATCCTTTAATCAGTCTCATAGCTCTTCTCTGAACCCTTTCCAGTTTTCAACCTCCTTCTTGAATGGTGGGCAGCACAACTGGACACACTATTATAGGTGCACCAGTGCCAAATACAGAGGTAAAATAACCTCTCTACTCCTACTTGAGATTACCCTGTTTATGCATCCAAGGCTTGCATAGCTCTTTTGGACACAATGTTGCACTGGGAGCTCATGTTCAGCTCATTACCCACCATGACCCCAAAATCTCTGAGTCACTGCTTCCCAGGATAGAGTCCCCCATCCTGCAGGTATGGTCTCCGTTCTTTGTTCCTAGATGTATACATTTACACTTAGCTGTATTAAAATGCATATTGTTTGCTTGCGCCCAGTTTACCAAGCAATAATTTGCTCTACATCAGTGATCTATCTTCTTCATTATTTACCGCTCCCCCAATTTTTGTCATCTGCAAACTTTGAATGACGAGTTTGTTTGTTTTCTTCCAAATCATTGATAACATTTTATATAGTGTAGGGGCAAGAACAGATCCCTGTGGGGACCCCACTAGAAACATATCTGCTCGATGATGATCCCCCCCCCCCCCGTTTACAATTACGTTTTGAGACCTATCAGTTAGCCATCTTTTAATCCATTTAATTTTATATTGTTCTAGTGTTTCAATCAAAATATTGTGTGGTACCAAGTCAAATGCTTACAGAAGTCTAAGTATATTACTTCAACACTATTATCTTTATCAACCAAACTTGAAATCACATTAAAAAATCAAGTTAATTTGACAGGATCTATTTTCCAAAATCCAATGCTGATTGGCATTAATTATATTACCCTCCTTTAATTCTTTATTAATTAACTCCTGTATCAGCTGCTCCATTATCTTGCCCAGGATTGATGTCAGACTGATGGGCCAATAATTACCTAGATCATCCTGCTTATTTTGTTTAAATATGGCACAAAATTATCTTTCTTCCAGTCTTCTGGAACTTCCCTGGTGTGCTGAAACTTAATGAAAATTAACATTAGCAGTCCTGTGAGCTTCTCAGCTAGGTCTTTTAAAACTCGTAGATGCAAGTTATCAGTTTTCTACAATTCCTAGCTTCTGGTTTATATTCATTACTGTCAACTTTCTCTTTCTCATTCCAAAACAAATGGAAGAAAGAGAAATTATAAATATATATATAATTATTTTTTGTAGCTGCCTTCACCTCCCCTCTAAACCAGCTCAGTTTTTTAACCAATATGAGCTTCTTCCTTAAATTTTGGGGTTGTGGCTTTTTGAGCATCTGGTAAAGTGTTCTTAAACAATTCCCAATTATCATTCACATTTTTCTGTTTAAATTCTTCCTCCCACTTGATTTGGGGTTCATAGTAGTTTTCAGCTTTGTGACACTGGCCCTTTGAAAGTACCAAGTATATATATCTTACTGGTTGGACGTTGTGTTTGCACATCATAATAAATGTGATCAAGTCATGATCACTTGTGTCTAAGCTCCCATTAATGTTTAGTTCTGTGATCAGTTCCTCTTGGGACTCCTCTACCCTTAAAACACTCCAGTGATGCAGTTGCACTGCTGCAGCTGCATAGCTTGAGCACGTCAGTGAAGACACTACCTGGGAAGGGTTCTCCCGTCAGCGTAGGTAATCCACTTTCCCAAGAGGTGGTAGCCAGATCAGTAGGAGAATTCTCCCATTGACCTAGCGGTGTCTACACTGAGGGGTAGGTCTGTTTAACTGCATCACTCGGGTATAGATTTTTCTCACCCCGAGTGACATAATTATACTGTGCTAATTCCTAGTGTGGGCCAGGCCTTTATCTGTAAAGATGAAGTCTAATGTAGACTTCCCCCAGGTTTGTGTAATGCTGACAGGCCAGGTGCCAGCTCATGCCAAGGTCCCCATGCCTCACACGTCACATTGGGAGCATCACAGTTAGTTGCCACACTTTTTTCACAAAAAGCAAATCGGAGAGACTGCAGTCATGACCCGAACAGTCTAAGGATCATTCTTGTGGGAGCAAAAACCAATAACCTATGCCTTCTCAAAGCTACCTATCTGTGCTTGAATGTTCCATATTGAGTAAGCACGCTGACTTGCTTGTGTACAAACCAAGTGTTATTGACCAGAGAATTCTTTGAAACAAATATATATATATATATATGTTTTTTTTAATCAAACTGTTCCTGGACAATTCATGAAGAGGAAAAGGCAAACTTCAACAGATAATTTGCCATTTTATTCTCCCAGCACTAATTACACAAATCAGTTGAAGTAACTAAGACAGGAATAAGGCTCTCAGCTGCCTACTTAATAAAATGCTGACAGAGATGATAAACATTCCTTTAAAAAGAAAGAAGAACAAATGATTGAACTAATCTGCAACCGGGTGGGTGTCTGTCTAATGAAAGACTCAGACTTTTTGTTACCGTGAAAGGAGCAACGGAGATTCCTTTCATTATTAGAGTGTCTCTTCATCCACCAGTGCCTTTGGGTAACCAACCATGAGATCTTTGGGTTGTTACTATTATTAAATACCCCAAAGCGTGTTAGGAATGTAACAGAACCAGGTGAAGACACTTGGAGGTGCCTTGAAGGACATTCTAAATACAGTCTAAATTCAGACATGCCACAACAGATGAAAGCAAATAAAAGACAAAATTGGGAGAAAGGGAAAGGTAGGAGAAGGATTACAATACTAAGATCCCCCTAATTACTTTGTGTCTGATCCTGCACCCATTGAACTCAATAGGAGCATTACCGTTGACTTTAGTGGGCGCAGGATCAAGCCCGGAGGCACATACATATCTGGAGATGGTCCTAACAATTAGGATTCCTGCAGGTAGTGGTGGCCTTGGGCAAAATTTCAGATGGCGCCCAGTAATCTTCGATATTTTGGTACATTTGAGAATTCAGTGAAATGGATTTTTCTTTCCGCATCATTGGAGCAAATAGCTCGGACATTTTGTGCTGAGCCCTGTTCCTTAAGCTGCACAGGTACTAATTAATTAAGGCACTTTTGAAAGTGTCTCTTCATCCACTTTTGTGGCTTTGAGCTATTCAGTGAAAGCAAAGGGTTGGCATTTCTGCCTGCAGGAACATATGCTGAACAGTCTGGAGCACCAGACCAGCTGCCCTGCTGGGACCTTTCATTGAAAGAGCTCTGTGGCTAACGTAACAGCGGTAAATGGAGAGGAAGGTCAATGAGTTTTTTGCTTTAATTTGAGTTTGCCATTTCTCTGAGTGAGGCAATTACCCCCCACCCCCCTGACTGAGCTGGCACTGACTTGATTTTATGGTCACTAACAAGCTGGGTGACAGAAGCTGTGTTATGAAAATGTGTTTTTGTGGAAATATTACATAAATGAGTCATCTGCATGCATTTGGAAAGGCCTATTACACTGACACACACTGTCACCAAAGGCTGTATAGCATATTGGTCAAATATGGTGGTCTTGGAAGTGAGCTCAGAGAAAATTGCACATGGCCAGAACTTGCAGAGAGGGACAGAAACTGTCACTGTTAATCAGTTTTCAAGTTGTTAAATAAGAATTAAATTGCTCAAGTGCAGAAGAAATTATGCTGCATCTCAGTCCCAGGTCCTGTGTCACAATTTCATGGGCTGCTTAAGGAATTGCATGATGGTTTTAAGGTCTAACAGCATAGATTCAATAAACAGGGACAAAGTCTTATCACAGCTAGTCAGGAGGTTTTTGGTCAGTCAAGAGTGCACATTCCAGACTTCAGGAGCTAAATCCCAGCCTGAAAATATTAATAAATTATAATGAATTCAGAAGGATGATATTGTAAATCTTATATTCACCAACTTAAGGCCAAATTCAGCATTCAGTTATGAGTACACAGCAGTAATTGATTTCAGCGGGCACACGCAAAATGGAGGGCAGAATTTAGCCTTTAGTGCATAACATTAGAGGGCTTTGGTTAAGATTTCTCAGTAGCCTTGTATTGTCAGCCTTTTATTGCAAATTATTTAGTGTCTGTGTTTTCATTGATTTATTAAGCTAAGCCTTGTTGCCATGTCTGTGATAGGCAGTTTCTGATGTTATCATTATTTGCATAAACTTAGTGAACAGGGCAATATGGCATGTCAGTGACTATTAATAATCTGGAGGCTGTTTTTGCCACCTGGTAATATGATTGATACCTATATATCAATGCAATACTTTTACAAACTTCGGGTGAAGCTGAAAATTACTCTGCAGGGCTCCTTGCAGGCATTGGGCAAAGCTATAAGTAGCACACATTATATATGCTGGCAAAACATAAAGGAAGACATGGTCCCACTCCCAAAAAGTTTACATTCTAAAAAAGCAAAAGATAGGAGAAAGGGGCACATCATACATGTGAATGATTAAGGTGATGACTGGCCATGTCTTGATGACACAATATTTATTATAGGTTAAGGTTACCTGATATTTCTCAAGACCCTGTTTTCAGTTGCTTATAATTTTGAAAAACTTCAACCATTTGGGATGAAATTTTCCATACCACGTCTCTGCCTCAGGCTGAATTTTTTTGGAAAGTTCCATCATTTTAGATGAAACTGTTTCCAAGAATGAGGTTAGGGAAAATATATTTTTGTCATGGTTTAAAAAATTCTTTAAATGGTTTAATTGAGATGCTCTAGTACCTCTATCTCGTGGAAGGGGGAGGAGGAGGCAGAGGCGGAGGAGAAAGAAGAGCATTGACTTTGCAACCTTAACATTCTTTTAATGTCATTTGTGTATATA
Source organism: Emys orbicularis (assembly GCF_028017835.1). Lineage (NCBI taxonomy): Eukaryota > Metazoa > Chordata > Testudines > Emydidae > Emys > Emys orbicularis. Next base: position 20,008,494 of record NC_088694.1, on the reverse strand, counting down.
ATTAGGTCATACAGAATATACCCAGGTAACCCCTCCAATATTGATGCTATTAACTAATTTCTTGTGCACATTTATCAGGGTGTTTTCCCTTGTAGGATCTAGCAGGAATTCAACCAGCATCAGAAGTGAAAATCTTGCCATTGATGTCAGTGGAACTATGCCAGTTCACAGCAGCTAAGGATGTGGCCCAATGACTTTATTATTGTTGTTGTTGTTTTTACTTTGTAGTATGCAAGATAGAGATTTGGGATTTTGTTTAGTCATTGCCTGGAGTGAGGCAATGTGGCCTAGTGGGCAGGGCAGAGCAAGACAGTGGGGACTCAGAAGAAGTGGGTTCTATTCCTGGCTCTGCAACTGGTCTGCTGTGTGACCTTGGGCAAGTTGCTTTAATCCCCCTGTGCCTCAGTTTTTCCACTTGTAAAATGAGGATAATGATACTGACTTCCTTTGTAAAGCACTTTGAGATTTACTGAAGAAAAGTGCTCTATAAGGTGTAGGTACAGGTATTAAACCACTGCACAGAAAATACTCTGACAGTGGATGACAATAAGATTAGTGGGCCATTTTGGCAGACAAGACAAGGCAGCTTACCTGCCTCTTTCTTAGGCAGAGAACTCCAGCTGAGCTTCAAGGTCCCTGACTGAGATTCAAATTTCAACCTGATACACAGGGCTTTAGGGATGTGGTTCACCTTGACTCTGATGGAAGTATGGCTAATCCCCAGCATGTGCCTGTAGCAAGTTAAATGTATGTGTTGGGGTGTGTGTGTCAGTATTTGAAAGGAGAAACTGAGAAGAGGCCAGCTCCCAGGAAAAGTCAGAAAGCTTCAGTCTGAGAATTGGTTTGGGGAGGGGAACCTTTTGTTCCATATGCAAGTGCTCAAAGAAACCAATCTATAGCCATCTAATTGAGGATGGTTCACAATGGTGGTGACTGCTTTTCATGGCAACTTTATTTAGGGCTTCCTTTCCTTGTTACCCATCCTGAGTTCATCAAGCGACTGATACAGGCTCCAGTGAATATAACTGAATTTTCACCATGGAAGTGGCTGACAAAATACACCATATTTAGCTTTGATTCTAGATCTTCTCCATGTCCCTCGACAGCCCAGCCTCTACAGATGAGTGGTGAAGTCAAAAATGGGGGAAACTAAGTGGTACTGGCTACTCTGAAGCAACGATTGACATCCCTGTGCGGCACATCTGGGATTCTCCATTGAGGGTGGGAATAGTGCTCTTGGGAGACAGGTGATTTTTTTATAATACAACTTTATGGTGCACAGTGTGGTCCATGCAAACAGATTCCTAAAGTACTTTGGAGTTAAATAGTTACAGAATGAAACTAAAATAAAAGCAGCAGCCAAAAGAAATGTAAAGGCAACCGGGCGAGTTAACTGAAGAAGGCAGAAAAAGAAGGTCCTTAAGATTCAGTTGGAACGAGTTGATGGTCATTATTTTGACTGGCATACCAGGGACCTCTGGAGCTAAATGCATGAGCCTCTACAGCTTTAGCTAAAGACCAGGCCTCTGTAGCTGAGGCCTGCACTAGACTCCTTACACATACTGACCAGTGAGTTACGCATACGAAGGAAGGAAATGTAGAATTGTCTGCCGACGTGAATGGGAGAGTAGTGCTGCTGTTTGAGGCTTGAGGCTAACGTTGTCACACTTTCTTGTGCTGTAACAAAGAAAGTAGCAGGATTGGAGACCTCTTCAGAGAGCCGTGTCATGGGGAGACCCCAGAAGAGAGTCTCAATTGCCACATGTAGATTGGTAACATGAACTGGACGTCAGCCTGACACTCTGTTGTCATTCTGTTTCCCTGCCTCCAGTTTGCAGTGTTATGGGCCTCTCGCTGTTACTATTTAAAATGCCTCCCATGGTATATAGCTAAAAGGCAGACATGTAATTTGCCTTCTGAGTGGATTCCATCACCCCCAGGTGTAAACAGGAATGAAGTAGCTGATGACCTGACCAGAACTGGAAGATGGGGAAACTCAGGATGGAATGATACCTGTTGAGAATATTGTCACCCAACCAAGAGGAATATTACCTGAAATAAATGGTCAGAAGGTGAAAGAGCCTCTGATCTTGGAAAATAAGATCCACTCTTGTGAGGTTGCAGACAGGGCACACTGCAGGAATGAAATCAATGGAGATGGGCCTAAGATATATCCACTCTGCAAGATGTTTTGGGATCAGGCTTTTAACACCTGCCCATGCTTTTGAATGTAATATCATAGGGAACCTGAAGCTTTTCAGACTGGACACCTTGGATCTAGCCTTTGAACTTAACTTGTATTGGGTTCTTTGTATTCTCGACTTTTGTGGCCTGATATGATTATCGCAGGACAACAACAGCATGGAAAGCTGAAATAGGAAGGGTGACCTATTTTTTTTTTTTTTTTTTTTTTTTTTAATCAAAAGCTTTACTTCCACCCACCCAGAGCCTGATTCATGGTACCTCCCTGCACCAGTATAAAACAAAAATGCTCATTGGCCCTCTCATTGGTATGGGTGTTGGTATTGGTATGGTGACAAAGCCCTTGCCTGTGTGTTGCCTTAGAGCTGTGGCTAAGGCAAAGCCTCATATAAGACATTAGGCTGGTTTATTGGTTGGTTTTGTATTTTTTTTAAAATATTACAATATATAGGCAAGAACAAATTGCCCTTGTATATAGTCAGGGATGGCAAAATTCCTCTCCAAAGTGATGTTATTAAATTTGCAGTCTTCATTTCAAATGCTTTCCAAAGTGAATATTGACAGAATTTACAAGCTGGAGTTTCTTACCAACTCTTCAGTCCCATGATTTATATTTAGAGGGGAACTTCAGAGATTTTTGCTTGGGATGGAAATCTTAATTTATTTCCAATTAACTCTCTCTGTACAGGCTCCACATCTCCAAAGACATTTTAAAATGGAAATAATGGAATGTCATTTCCTCCTTCACTCACCTGCCAGGTCCTGAGTTCAGGTGTCTGTGTTTCTTTGGCAACAAAGAAGGAAACAGCAAAAAAATAAAGCATTTCCTTGTACTGCCTACTACTACAAGATCTTTGATGTCATCCTCTGTTGCCGGGGAAACACAGAATCCTGAACTCAAGACTTGCCAGGCAAATGAAGGAGGAAATGAATTTGTTTCAATTTTAAATGTTTTGTGATTTTTTTTTTTAAGCATGCACAGAGATTTGTTACTGATTTGAGATCTAAGGCGTTTATCTGAAGTTCAGCTTTAAAATTATGTGTGTGTGTGTGTGTGTGTGTAATTTTGTATCTCATTGCATCTATTTCTGTATTATTTGATGCAAATATGAATCTGGAGTCTCAATGGCACAGCTTCATTTTAGCACTAATGCCTGCTGCAGTGTAACTAGATGCACATAAAATATTAACACACATACAGTATGTGTCGCAGAATAAAATGTTGTGAAAATTTGTTGCACTGTATCTGATATTTATTTCCTTTGCCACTGTCAGCACCTTGTCTCAGAAGAAATTCCACAACATTTTAATTTCTGCCTTGGCTAATTACGATAACTACAGGTAGAAAACAGACCAGCTGTGTAGATACATGCATCTTATGAGCAACCTCAGAATAATTTACAAGGTCTGTAATATTCCAGCCTCTACTCCCCCTGTTCTTTCTGTAGACTGACCTTGTTTAAACACTGTGTCTTGTACTTTTCTTGTACACTTTATAAATCAGTTCACATCAAATATTTTCCTGTTTGTTATGGTATAATGATTTTTCCTCCTCAACACTAAATGGAGATACATGCTCCTCTAATAAATGTTTGATCTGGCTGAACTACTTATGGTAGTCTGCAAAATTATTTTTACACTGGTTCTGTCAAAACTTAGTACATAGTCTTTTTTTTTTTCTCTGTTCTGTCCTCTCTTACTCCCCCTTGGCAAAGAGGTACAGAACCCAGTAAGGTTCATTTCATCTCCACTTCTCCTGTAAAATAAATTTAGAAATATTTTGAACAAAACTATGCAGCCTCAGCCATAGGATTTTAAATTACCTTGGGGTCTCACATGTACCAGCGGCATGGGGTAGTGATGGCTAGGTGCAGTCATACTGTATCCATGAATAATGGTCAGCTATTTGATTGGCTGGCACAGAACTATTCTGTGATGAGAGTGGCTAGCACAAATTCCATTTGATACAATATTGAACACCATGGCCTGCCCTCTTCCCTCCAAATCCCTGTGATTGACACAGATTTCTCCATCTATTTGGTTGTTTGGTAACAACAAATAGAGAATCTTCTATTAAAACTAGATCTTGCTGTTGTTCCTCAAGTATATTCTACTGCTGCATTGATGGATTTTTTCCCCCCTAATACTCAGTAATCTTTAAACAAGCATGATATTTTGGATGGGTTCCTACATCCTCCTATATTCTTCACTGAGGATGAAGAAATTGTCTCTTTTCCTACCCTGGCCAAGTTTTAAATGATTCTTCTATTGAGAACACTGTACTCTGCTTAAACTCTGGGCCAAATTTCCAAAACCACTTTAACTCACCGGGAAAGATTTTCACATCTGAGCATTTTTGTTTTGTTTTGTTTTGTTTTTTTGCACGCTAATCCCAGATGTAGCCAACATGTTATCAGTTTGCCAGATCTGTGGATGAGAAAGTTTAGACCTCGGATTTAGGGTCCCCTGAAAATTTGGTTCTACGTTATTTTTTGCCAGGGTGTTGGTGGAACATGCAAGAAGTAACTGAGCCTCTGAACAATTTGGGTACTGTTCATGCTCCCTACTGATTCATGTGCACCGATGGACTTCCATAGACTCTTACCAAGTGCAAAACAGTAGATTTGATATATATCTGTTTCCCACTTGTGACTAGGGTGACCAGACAGCAAATGTGAAAAATCGGGATGGGGGTGGGGGGTAATAGGAGCCTATATAAGAAAAAGACCCAAAAATCGGGACTGTCCCTATAAAATCGGGACATCTGGTAACTCTACTTGTGACGTGGGTGTCCTGACAGAGCTGATCTCAAAGTGGTTGCATTGGATCACATGGTCTCATGCAATCTACAACTCAAGGGTTGGTTCTGTCTCTGCTTCTAGCACAGCCTGAGTTGGAGACCAACCTTCTCCCCAGGCAGTCTGGGATTCTGCTGTTGCTTGCAACCTTCCAAATTATTATGCTGGCCCTAGATTATCTTTTTGGCTCTGTACTTGCTTCACAGGATGCTTTGCTTTAACTCTCCCCAGGCAGAGTGGGGCTTTTAAATTAACCCTTGATTCTGCAAAGTCTTTCACGTGGATGGGCCCTTAAGAATACATGGATCCATTTGCAGGAGCAGGGCTCTTGTTTGCAAATAGGAAGAGCCAATTAGTGAGCCTGGGTCCCACTGTGTCAATAACACAAACTGCCTGTGAAAAACACATGGGACTGTTCTCCAAGCTTTCGCGAAACACAACAATCCTCCTCACACGCTGATTTTGCAGCGTGGACAGGTTAGAAGTGGATGTCTGAGTGCCGTTCTTTGTAATGTTTAAAAAAGGGATTCCGTTCTTTGTTGTACAAGAGAGGCAAGGTGGGTGTGGTGATATCTTTCATTGAACGAACTTCTGTTGGTGAAAGAGACAAGCTTTCAAGCTTATACAGAGCTTCAGGGGACCTACAGTTGCATGTGCCAGAGCTACAGATCAGTGTGGATTTTTCATTTGCAAGTAAATGTAACTCTATCTAGGAAGTTTCTTCATGTCCTCTTCTTAGTGATACACAGAGTTAATTGAAACATATGCCCAGGTTCTTGTTTGCCGTAGATACTAAACTGACAGGTTCTATAGTAAAATTTAACAATATGGTGTGATCTGAAGTTTAATGTCGGAAGTTAAGTGTGACGTTACTTTTGTGATTCAGTTACACCTACAGTAGATCAAATAACCAGTCTGAAATGGACACAAGTTATAAAACAATGTCTAATTTGGGATGACTTCCTATGTACTTGATGATTCATTTCCTTAAGGAAAATATATTTAAACGGTCATACATTCAAGCTGAACATAAATCATGCTAAAGGAAATTCAAAGCCTGATTTTTGCATTCGATTTCATGTTTGCAACCCTACTGAAATTCACAGAGCTTCATGTGCGGTACAGAAAACTTGGCTTTGTATCTTTTAATTGTATTGATAACAAATTATCAAAAGGCAGTGGCGCTATATATAGATGAGATGAACTTGACAAACAGTAGGCACGTTCCTTTTAAGAGCGGGTCCTGCACCTCACTTGGACTAAGGGAAGGAAGCGAAGATGGTGATGTTACAAGTTTGGACAAATAAATTGCTTTTCCCCAAACCTAGCACATCCGAAGAAGTGAGCTGTAGCCTACGAAAGCTTATGCTCTAATAAATGTGTTAGTCTCTAAGGTGCCACAAGTACTCCTGTTCTTTTTATTTGTAGCTAAGCATCACCAGCTCTCCCTAGGAACTCAAGTGAGGCAGTTACTTGTTCAGCATCTTTTATTTCCTTTGTTCTCTCTTTCATAAACTACGTGATCTCAAAATCCACTTAAAAAACAAAAAGCAATTTCTGTCATTTGTCTGTTTTGGACACTATTGCCTCTTTCTTCTGGAGAAAGGTATAGTTGGTGTGAGTGACACTTTATAATCACCTAACTCTCTGGAATTGTCACACCTTTTCTTTCTTCTCTTCTGTCTCTGGAGGTTTACTGCAGCTCTGGTTCATTCATATTTCAGATCCTGGGCTGAGACAACATCCTCAGAGTTAAAAATAGTGTAAGATAGATGGGGGAAGTAGGACAGAGCGCTCTGGTTCTTCAACTCTCCTGTAATTAGGTAGGGCTCCGGAGTAAATGTTTATAATGTGTCATGGTTGGCAGGGAAGAGGACATTTAACCCAACGACATGGATCGCTTTTACCTCTTAGCATTGGTGATCCTGGGTCCAGAAAGTCCTTATCCTGAAATGGGGGACTGGAGGGGTCTTGGAGTGACAGCAAGAGAGCCCAAGGAAGGCGCTGGAATGTAAAGTAGCTGCCTGTCTGCATTTCAGTTTATTTCATGATTCCAGGGACTTCTTAGTTTGTGAACTTTCAGATTGTTGGATTGGGCAATATGGCTGCAGGTTTGAATCCATACATCTTCATGTATTAGTATCAGGTTAGGCATTTCCCGCTCGTTATGGGAAATAAGTATTACAACACAATGGCTTATAAATTTGGGGGTAATTATTTTTTGTATAGGCTCCGAATGAGATCAGCGCCCCATTGTGCTATAGGAGCTTACTATGAAAAGAGACAAGACAGACAAAGGGTGGGAGAGGAAACCACCACAGAGACAGGAAGTGATTTGCCCTCTATCATCTTCCCCCCCTTAGTCGTCTCTTTTCCAAGATGTATGTATTAGCTAATCCTAAAACCATGTTGACCAGGACAGTTTTTTTGTCTCTGCTTATTTCTGGCCAAGAGATTATGACAATTTCATTCAGATGCAGGTCATGCTACTGTGAACCGATCCATTGTCACCTCGCAATTAGACTGCTGCTGTGCACTCCCCAAGGGTCAGATACGCCATAATCTTGCATTGGCTGGCTGTCAGTTTCTGAGCAGAGTTAAGGTGTTGTTCAAATGTCCTGAGGCCTGACTGTAAGAGAGATGCATCTCTCCCCGTACCACCTTGCTGCAGCTGAGATCAACAGAAGCGCCGCAGCCCCTTATTTTAAAAGAGAGGGGGCTGCCTGCAGTGTGTTCTCTCTGAGCGGCCCTGAATTAATTCTACTCCTCCAGGTGCATGTGTGCTCACACACACAATACAAAATCGTCCAAATCTGCTGGCCTTTAGGGCACACTGCAAATCCTACTTCGTTCCTCAGGCTTTGGAGAAGGCTGTGCTGAGAGTTGGGCTTGTGCACTAAGGTTTGGGATCTGTGGCTGAGGTGTAGTTTGTGAAGAGGCTGCTCTGTGCAGTTTTGTGCATTACTTGGCTTGTTCATTTTATTATGTGGCAACAACACCCAAGGTTCTGGAAAGGTGCAATTTACTGTTTTATATGAATTAAGACATTTGGACCATCACTTAAGCTGAAGAAGCGACTGGCCTTGCAGGGCTTCTGTGGCAGCTGTGAAGCATTTAATTTTTCCCCTCTGTCCCAAAGGGATCACTGAACTAATTTAAAAACAAAACACACACATTTGTACCTCTCTATACTGTTCAGCACTGTAATTATAGCAGTGCTGTTCCTTCTCTACACGGTCATTTTATTGAATCAAGACTCTTCTCTACAAGGGGTGGCAGCTTTGGGACAAAAATCAATTATTTTGTTCCATTTAAAAAAAATAAAAAATCAGCACCAGCCTCCATACTAAGCTGTTTGGTGCTGTCACAAACAAGTTACATGGAAAGTTGGAAAGAATTCTGACGAGCATAAATCTGGTTAATAAATAATTTCCATTAAATATTTAGAAATAAAATTTGTCATTTTGTTCAAGAATTTGTCAGTTTTTTAAAATTTTGGGACGAAAACTCTCAAACGAGGGTTTTTTAAAGTCTTTTGAAAACTTATGAAAAAAAATTCATTTTGGGGGGCACCCACTTCTTTAAACTTTCCCTACCTTTTTCCTGTGAAAGAAAGTAAGAGTCAGAGAGTGGCTTTTCCTGCCAAAATGAATTTTTGTAAAATTTCTAAAGTTTTCATTTTGAAATTTTTCACTGAAAAATGGAAAAATTCCAATCACAATGAAGTTTTTTGCACGCACACAAAAAAAGGGCAATTTGGTTGAAAAGGCATTTTCCAAGTAGCTTTTTTAAAAGGCTTATGATGTCACAGGAGTTATTTACTCAAAAAGCCTCAAAAATGGTCAAGTTCCTTTTTCAGGTTTTATAATAGAAAAAAAAATAGCTAGATGGTTTATTGATCCCAAGCCTAATTTGCAGTCCAGTAGGAGTAGTCTGCTGGTAGGCTCCATTGCTCAGAAATCCCAACTCCATTGGTGTTGACTATCTAAGGAATAGAAAGTGTGTCTTAAATAATCCTAAGTGGTTTTTTGGTTTCATGTTCAGTGGTCATCCTCTCCTTCACAAACCAGAAAGAGGAGTGCCTTTAATACCCTCTGTAGTAAAATGGGTGTTTGATTTCCCACCTGCTCATATTTGTCTCACTGTTATACTACAGTATTTCCCCTTTAGATCACTGGTTCAAATCCAACCCTACTCAGAAATTAATCTCCAATGATTCATTAGTGGAGTGTTTGAAGTGAGTTTGTCTTAGCCCAGTTGGCAGCAGATGGTTTTCCTTATCGCAGATGATACCTACAACTGGCACCCTTATTAACATTTTCAGCAATAAGACCAAGTATTACATGGCTACAGAGAATCCACTCCTCTCATCCCCCTAAAGTAGTTCCTTCAAAGCTAGGAAGGCAAGATGCATTAGGAAGGGTGATGTGGTAGAGGCCTGTATAGTGTGGTTACAGCTTGATTTAATAACAAACTGCAGCTCACATCTCCTCAGAGAGGAAATCTCCTCCTGCGCTAATAATGCTAGTGGGGAAAAAGGGCCCGTGTTTGGAACACCACATACCTAGACATTTCCCCTAAAAGCTGGTGCTTGTGGTCTTCCTACTTATATAGTGTCTGAGGAAGAGCTAGAGCTATTGCTTCTCCCAGAACATACCTGCTTCTGGAGTGAAGTTATATAAGGCCAGCTGCTCCCATTTTAGAGTGGGTACCTCAGCAGAGTAGAGGCGGGGCTCTAAGGCAGGTTCAGTAGAAGAGATTGATAGAACAGTGTCCCACTTCCCACTGCCTATAGGGGAGGAAGGGAAAAAGAAGGTTGAGTTTGGTTTAGCTTCAGTGAGACTAAAATCGAGACGTTGTTTTACAAACCCCCTGTGCCTTGCCTGCCTGCACAATGAGCAGCAGCCCTGCTTCTGTGAGCCGGAATGAGGACATTGCTCTTTATGCTGCTCACGTTCAGTAGATAACGAAAGAACTTCAGTCTCCAGGGCCCTCAGCCAGCCGGCACCTTCCACCAGTGACTTAAAAAAGTTATCTGCACAATTTTTTGTTTTGTTTTATTTTTTGGGGGGAGGGGGGAAATGTTCTGAGCTCTGTGAAATTAGAGAGTTAGGGTCTCTTCCTGAGCTGCATCTCTAGGAGGGGGCAGAGATGACTTAAGCCATCCCTGTTTCGGGCTGTTGGGGGAAGCCAAGACAGCCCTGCAAGAGGACTACTCTAAGTTAGGGTAGGTAGCCTCCCTAGCGCTGCGGATGGCTTGAATCGCTGTAGCCCTCTGTACTCCAATCCAGCTTCAGTTTGTCTTCTGCAAGGGGCCAATGTAGAGACTGCCGGGGAATTTCCCCACAGGCTGTTTGCAGTTCCTGTAGGCAGCGTGTAATGAGTAGAACATGGGGTGGAATCCCTCCTTCAACACTTACTGATAACTGCAAACATAGCTATGGTCTAACAGAGTGATTTATAGCCAATTTAAGGTTTGCAGTTTGAAAATTGCTGCTTTAATTAGTTTTAGCCCCCACAAGAAATATTATACAGACTGTTCTCTGCAGTGCCGATACATTTAATTTAAGGAGATTTAAAGAATGACTCAAAATATTTCTTCTGTCCTATGCCAAGATTTCATTTAAAGTTTAAAAGAAAGTGTGTCCTTAGATGGGGGTTTGTGGCTGAAACCAGGACACTGAAGTGAACTAGCTGATGAGTAGTGCTCCTGTATATCCCCTGCCATTTTCTGTTGCTTCCAGGGGATTAAGTAGGCAGAGATGATAATCAATCTTAGTCCCACTTGCTTCTGGGCACAGTGCAAAATGCCCCCTCTCTTCAGGTGATGTAATTCACAGCCCATTAGGATGTAGATCTGTGAAATGCTTGTCATTAGTGTCAGCTCTCCCAAGTGTGGGGAGATGGGGGCGGGGGGGTCAGCTAGTTTAACTGCAATCATAAACAACAATATTTTTGCTAAGCAGCAGCATTCACTTCCGAACAGAACATTACTTGCTGCAAACACAAATATTCCAAATTCTCTAAAAAGGACTGTTTGGTATGCCTCGTACAGACAAATTGACTTGTGCATTCCGTGTGGATGGCAGGCTGTCACAAGTGTTGGCTATTCATGCCACTCTGTAGAGATTTCCCCCCCCCCCTCGCTTTTGGATTTGAACAAAGGGATTGTTTTGTTAATCTTAGAATGGATTCATAATGAAATGCCTCCTGGCAAATGGTCTGCTGGGGATTCAGCTCAGCATCTGAATAAGCAGAAAAGAAAACCATTTAAACAACAGCGTTTATAAACGGAGAAGCTGGCATTCAAGTTCTCTTCTCAGTGAAGCCTTTGAAAATAAGACTTTTATTTGGCAGAGTAGCGAGAGGTGGCCGGCAGTTCAGCTTAATCACTTGTTCGCTTCTGAGCTGAGATTCCCAGTACCTGCTTCATTGTGCACTTGTCAGTCTAGTCACTAAAGGCCAACGGTAGTGCCCAAGGAGCCTTCACTTCCACCCGCTGTCTGCCCCAGGATTTGGTTCCTTTGTGAGATGTTCACTGGCTGAACAATGCTCCCTCCTTGCCTATTTTCACCCACAAGGCTGCCCCAAATCCCTGACCCTCTTACTAACTCAAAGCAAACCAGCTAAATGCAGAAGTGAGCAAAAATGCATCAATGTTTTTGTTTCTTAAAAAAAAAAAATTGAATGACTTTAGTGCCTGTGGAAATAAAGGGAGATTTACTGCGCCTTGTTTGAGTTATGAATAGTGCAGGCAGGTTCTGTGCAAACTCCTGCCTGCAGTTCTGCCAATGCACCTTAGTCTTGACCTGCCAGCCCAGTCTTGTTCTCTTGATGTCCCTGAGTGCTGACCTGCAACACCTTCTCCTATCGTAGGGCAGGTCTACACTACGGGGCTAAGTAGACCTAAAGTTACACAACTCCAACTACGTGAATAACGTAGCTCAAGTCGACGTACCTTAGGTCAACTTATTGCTGTATCTACACTGCACTGGGTCGATGGGAGAAACTCTCCGGTCAACTTATCTTTACGCTTCTCGTTCTGGTGGAGTACCAGAGTTGATGGGAGAGCGATCGGCACTCGATTTAGCGGGTGAAGACCCGCTAAATCGACCCCCGGTGGATCGATTGCCATGCGTCGATCCCCCAGTAAGTGGAGACAAGCTGTTTGATTCAGCTGTGCTGGTGCACCTCAGTCTTGACCTGGAGCACCCTCTCCAAGCCTCGGACCGCTCTTAGTCAGAGTATGTAAAACGTTTGTTTGTCAAGTAGTTTTGCAGTGGGAACAAATGGGACTTAGGAGCAAGGCTAAAGCTGATTTTCACTTGCAACCAAAGCCAAAATGTGAACACTGATCTCGAGAGATAAAAGGCTAATTAATGTGTTCCACAGGGGGCTCGATTGTGCAGTGGGGTAGTGGTTTGGTTCTGCCTGTGCGTAAACTGTGCATATTAACACACACTGTGCTTTGAAGCAATAGATTAATTTAGAAGCAAAGCTATTCAGTTTTAAATTCAGTCGATTTCTACTCCCAACCTTGAATCGATGTCAATTAATTTAAAAGGCATGGAAGGCACCACTCAGACACGTCTACCCACACTGCGTTAGTTTCCTCCTGTGCCAGGAGAGTTCAAGCCAAATGGACCAAGCATGAGAGAAATTGAGTGATAAATATAGGGGATAATTTTTAAAGTGAGAAACTGGAAGAGAGAAGGATGGTAACAAAGCAACTGTGGGAGGGGAGGAGAAGTAAGAAGAGAAGAGGTGACGGGGATAAAAAGCAAACAGGAGGACTGAAAGTCTCAGGAAGATCAGCTGAATAAATGGAGAAGCCATCATCTCTTGGAGTGTAATTGTGCCCAATAGCAATAATAGCATAATTCTGTCCTTGCATGAGTTGCTGTACAATTCTCAGTGGATTTTTAGGACTTTGTGTCCTCTGTGCACAGAGAAACCTGTCAGTAGCATCGAGACAAGAGCTTTGCACTGACACACAAGATAATGTGAGCCATGCAAGACAGGGCCTGCTTGCTGGGCCAGGGGGGGTTGGCAGGGGAGATGGAGGAGAAAGTGAGAGAAGCGCCACCATTTTTCTTACCAATATTGAGACAAAAGCAATTCCTAAAGGTAGTCAGCACTGCTAATCTTGTTACACCATTCTTGAGAAGAGCTGGCTTTTATTGGAGTTGACCGCTGCAAATACATTGAAGAGAGAGAATGCTTAGAAGTGTCCGATGATCTGTGTGCTGCTTTATCCAGGCAGCCGCTTTCACTCCCTCTAGTCCACTGCTGGACTGTCTGGCAGATACAGTGCTCTGTGCACAAGATATTTACCAGCTGATGAGGAGGAATGCTGTGCCCAGGCAACACAGTTCATCTTTCCAAACCAGAATCTGGTTTTTAGCAACACGTTGCACTGACAACTTTATTGCTTAATTGGAAAAGGTGCAGAGAGTAAATCTTCCACAGACATGGCAGGAAAGATCAAAGCTCACTGTTCTCATTCCAGAGAGCACTAACAAATAAATTAAGACAAATTATTTTGCCAGGCAACATCCCCATCCAAGTGGTACCATTACACTCTTCATTTTACAGGTCGTCCAAAGGAGCTTTTAACACTCCTACCTTTCGGATACAGTACTTGGGCTCAGGGAGGACTGGCTGAGAGTCCTTTCAGACCCCATCCGTGCTGTTCCTTTATTGGTCAGTGTGAGTCGCTGCTGGGTGACTGAGAAGAGCTTTGAACATGTAAAGATGAAACATAAGTGCTAAATATTTTGTATTATTATTATTTCTCTTCCACCTTCTCATGCAGAATGTGCTGTTTCTCCATGATGCTTCTGTGACACTTCTTATAAAGAGGACTGTGATCAGTTGTTCTCCCTGTACACCAAGGGAGGACAAGAAGTAATTGGCTTAGTATGTAGCAAGGGAGATTTCGGTTGGATATTAGGAGAAACTTTCTAACTTATATGGTTAGTTAAGCACTAGAACAATTTACCTGAGGAGGTTGTAGAAGCCCCAGCCTTGGCGATTTTTCAAAATGGGTTAGACAAACACTGATCAGGGTTGGTCAAGGATGGAATGCATGGTTAATCCTTCCTCGGCACAGAGGGCTGGATTAGATGACCTCTTGAGGTCCCTTCCAGCCCTACATTTCTATTGTTTTTTCACAGGGCAAGTTCTCTTGAGCAGGTATCAAATATCATGGAGAACACCTGTAGGAAGGCATCCCAGTCAGTTAGTATCGGGCTGTTGCACTCCATTGCACGCCCTGTCTAACGTTTCCCGCGACAATAGACTGATGACGAGGCCCATGGAGAAGTACGCTCACAGGCAAAGCAGGAACAGAAGTCAGCACAGTTTAGGGTGCGATGCTGAATGCCGCGCCTGAGGCACAGCATTCTTAGCAAGGAGCTTGTCCGCTCATGTCTGTAGCGACAGGTTCTTGGCTGCCAGCTGTGTCACTTGGGCCCACAGTTCCTGGTGATCTGCCTGGAGGTGGGTAACCTGTAGGGTGACCAGATAGCAAATGTGAAAAATCGGGATGGGGTGGGGGGTAATAGGTGCCTATATAAGAAAAAGCCCCAAATACCGGGACTGTCCCTATAAAATCGGGACATCTGGTCACCCTAGTAACTCGCTCTTGAGATTCCAGCACCCCATGGGACAGAGATCGGTCCAAATGATCCATTCCTACTCCTGCTGGGACCCGGGGATGATGGGAGGGGTTGTGCAAATTGTCTGGTCTGTGGAAGAGGGGTACCGGTGACCAGGATGTGGGTAGTCTGGTTGGGTGGTCAGCGTTTTATTCAGGAGCCAGATGCAATGGGCATATCTGAAGTGAAGAGCCAGGTGTCAGAGCCAAAAGTTGGAGCTGGGGTCAGACAGGAAACAGGAGCCGAAGCCAAGGGTCAGTGCGGAGTCAGAAGCCAAAGAGCCGTAGCTTGGGGTCGGAGCAGTTGGAAGCCAAGGCAACAGGGCTCAGGGACTGGAACAAGGCTAAGGGCAGGAATCGGGAGCAGGGTCAGGGTCGAAGTCAGGAACCGGGGACGCAGTAGGGAGTCAGGTAGCAGATGGCAGGGTCTGTAGCAGCAGCAAGCCAGCATCCACCTTGCTGCGCAGACAACTTCTTGTGTCTTTCTGGTTTAAATAATGCACCTGGCCCAATCAGGAACACTGAAGCTCCTCTAGTTAAGTCCCTGTGGGCGGTACCTTTAGTGGAGCATAAGGCCTCAGGGCTCCCAGGTGGTGGTGGTGTGGATGCAGCAATGGCCCGCGGGCCTGGATTCAGGAACTGCAGACCCTCACGGTCCTCTGCAAACTGCCTTTGTTCTCCTCCTCATCCCTTCCCCCGCTCCTGAATCACACATTTAACTGGACAGCCAAGGAGATGCAGCAGGCACCTCAGGACGCCAGCAGATGTGCGGCTGTGTGTTCTGCTGCAGCAGAACGTATCCAGTGCCAGCTGGAAGTGAGAGACAATCTCCAATACAGTGCTGGAGTGTGTCCTGCATTCCCTGTATTTTGCTCTCTTTTGCTGTATGGCAAACCTTTGTGTTGGGCCTGAAAAATCTGTCAGACAAGGCAGTGCACTGTGCCAGGCAGGTGCCTTGGGATGCCAAATGCCTGCCCACACCACAAGCCTCTATTAGTTTGTTTTTAACCGCAGGTATATGGTAATTTGAGTATTTCATTCCATGGCCATCTCCAGTTACCGTGGAAAAATCAAATGATCTTGAGAGCAGATGTTTCATGGTTAGGCACTTAAACATTTTTTCAGTGCTGGTTTATTATTATTGTCTCAGCTTGATTTGATGAGGAAAGAACTGAATATGCAACTAAACAACAGAGGAAGGATCTGAGTATTTTGAGGGTGTATGCATAACAAGGATGGGGAGGGGAATTGTTGAGGATGGTAGAAAGGGTATAACTAGGGGGAACAAAATGACATTAAGGAGGAAATTAGACTATCGGGATAGATAACATAGTGAAGGAGGGGTGTTCTAGGCTGTGGACATTTAGAACAAGGCTGGACAAAGCACTAGAAAATACACCATTGGGAATAATCCTGCAGTAGCTGGGACTAGATTAGGCCATCTCATTGGGCTTTTCCTTCACTGAAGTCTGAATATTTGTTTTGTTTGAAGCTTTTGACTTGGATAGAAGTGGTTTTTATGATTGTTTGTTTGACTTTCTGATTCATATAATGTGCCTCTCCCATTGCTCTGGGCACACAAACAATACAAACTGTATTTAATGTTAACCAAAACATGCAAACTGTCTGATGCCTGCATAGGGTACTGTACATGTGGGCAGCAGCTGGTACAGAATGCCTTTGGGCCTAAATGTTTACTCAGTTGGAAACCTCAGGGTATTGCAGAGAAAGGGGGCTTTTTAGCTAAGTTAATGGAAGATGCTCTGCCCTATTGTTCACCTACCAGTGTTAATTTCAAACAAAGCATAGGGCAGGGGCCCTGCTAATAGGCCAGCAATTTCTGGGAAATGCCCATTCACACAGAGAACCGGAGAAAACCATTCCCAGGCCAAGCAGCTTGCTATACACATAGGAAAGAATAACACAATACTTTCCATGTGTACAGACTGAGCTCTCAGAGCTTCTGAAGTGGCTGTGAGGGCCCCATCCTCTTCCATGTTTTGAGAACTCTCAGTACCCTAAAACTGGTACTTCCAGGGCTGATGTTGTCTTGAACCGGTTCATTTCACATACAGAAGCACTCTTCATAAAGTTGGGGTGCTTCTGGAAGTGATGCCACTTAACAATGTTCAGTTCTCTTAGAGTAAGTTGACTGTTTTGAATACTTGCAAGCATTTTGGTCACACCTAGGAAAATGGGGCCCAGAGCTGGTAGAGGACATTGGACTCTGCCATCGTTCAAGATTCAATAGGAATACCAAAGCGGTCCGGTGGGTCACATGTACCACCTGAGTGTTAACATCCAGAACATTCTTATACAGGTTTATGGGTGGGCACCTTTAAAAAGATTCCCACATTCCAACTCATTCAGAGAACTTGCAGCAGACATCGATATTTCAGGATAAGCATTGTATGTAGGCTGAAACTTGTTAGCTACCTAACAGCAGCAAAAGCAATTAATGTTAATGGTGTTCATTATATAACATAATTCATTCTGAGAAACGCAGACTGCTAAAGAGAAGGATGCAAATAGCAGCTGTTAATTTCAGAGTCTTTGAAGATTAACCCCAAGAGGAAAAGCTAATCTGTGACACCAAATTTGGATTCCCACCCGAGTCGAGCTGAGGGCGTGTGTGAACGTAGTAGCCCATGCTGTGGGCTTTTCTGCTGTTTAAAGCCCCTCTGAGTGGCCTGCATTGGGAAACCATTTTGGAGATGCCTTTATGGTCCCTTATTGCTTGTGCCTCAATTGTTCTTTCATTCAGAGTGTTCCTAGTCCTGTACAGCCCCTTCTCTCCCCTCTGATCCTTCTGTTACTGTCCTGGCACTCTGATTCCTCGGCATTCCTCACAACTTGAAACAGTGGGTCAGTTTTTCAAACACATTAGATCCACAATTTAGTACCTAATCTCTGCTCATAATTGTACAGTGTGCATACTAATTGGGCAAGTCCACACACTGTTTGGCTGTGTGTGTGTACATCTGTGTGTGCGCGTGCACACATTCCATTATCTGATTTGCATGTTCAAAGTAGGCTAGCAATTACATTTGCATTTTGAATGCCCAACTGGGTATCAAGCTTGTTTGAACATCAGGCCCATTACAAACAAAGGTGAGAACTACAGGCTTGAGTGCGACAAAATATGAAAAGAACGAAGTGCAGGGTGGTTTCTGGATTCCAGGAGTAATTCCCTGAAAGGCCTTCCCTTTTGATTGTTATTCTGCAGTGTTACTATACGTGCTCAGAACAATAGCTGACTGCCTGTGCTGTCTCTCTTGTTTTTAGACGGGGATGGGCGGAGACTCAAAGGTGCTATCCAGAGGAGCACAGAAACTGGTCTGGCTGTCGAAATGCCAAGCCGGACAGTCCGTCAAGCCAGCCATGAATCCATTGAAGACAGTATGAACAGCTATGGATCTGAAGGAAAGTAAGTCAGCAGGGGCCAGTTGGATAATCACTTCTGGAATGCTCTATTCCCCCTAAACCTATTTCTTCTTGCATGATCGATAATACATTTGTCTGACTTATACATGCTGTAGGTGCATTGGCAGGGAATTCAGTTACTCTAAGAGTCAGAACAGAGCAGTTCTTTCCCTGAAAGGTTTGCAAGTAGTTTTGCTGTTTATACACTTCTTTTAGTGTGCTCATGAGTCTGAACTGAAGAGGATACCCATCACTCATTACGGACTTGCCTTTAAAAGAAAACTCTCTGGGGTGGTTATGGTAAATAAGATTACAAGTGTTGATGTTTATAATGTGTTACATTTCTGTTGTCTATCTTCTCCCACAAACTCATCGGGGCGGGGGGGGGGAATGATTGTGTCAAGGGATGGAAGGGATATATCTAGCAAGATAATCTCTAGTAAATAATTAAATACATGTTATACTCTTGGAAGTTTTAAACTTCTGGTGTCTGAGTTATCGTCTTCGGGTGATATATTTAGAAAGCTTTCTGGGCCTGCAGAACGGCGATAGCATGATACGCTGGATTTGGGCCTTGCAGCTTTGTGACCGTACAAATCTTGAAGCATAGAAAACACAGGCCAAAATTTTGGGGATCTGAGTTGCTTGAAATTCTGATTTTGTTTTTGCATGGTTGAGGCAATATGTGGAGATGATCACTTTCTATCCAGGGGCCTTCCGAGGGAATCTTTTTGGGAAAACTCTTCTGCAGTAAGAAGGGGGCCTTGTTACATGAGATTCTGTGCTCATGGCTGCAAGAGCAGTAACTGACTTCACAAGTTCACAGCGTGTAACAAAACTCAGCTTATGTTCTGTTTAGATGTGCTACTGAAGTCTGACTTGGGATCAAGTATTAACTACCAACTGTGGCTTCTGTCTGTCCTATCTGTCCATTCATTCCTGGCAGGGCCGGCTTTAGGAAGTGCGGGGCCTGATTCGAACAGTTTCGACAGGGCCCTGGCAGGGATGACTAAAAAAAAAAACATGTAAAAAAACACGTGGGGCTTGTACTCACCGGGCGGCGCTCCTAGTCTTCGGCGGCGGGTCCTTCACTCGCTCCGGGTCTTCGGCGGCACTGAAGGACCTGCCATCGAAGTGCTGCCGAAGACCCGGAGCGAGTGAAGGACCCGCCGCCGAAGTGCCGCCAAAGACCCGGAGCGCCGCCGGGTGAGTAAAAATTAAAAAGGAACCTCTAGCCAGGGAAGGGATTCTCGGCTACTTGCCCCCACCCTGGTGGCCCTGCCACTGGGCGCGGGGCCCGATTCAGGGGAATTGGTGGAATTGGCCTAAAGCCGGCCCTGATTCCTGGCATTCCTAATGAACCCATCACTGAACTTTTTGTGTGCCCGTGTAGACCAAAGGCTCTCTAAAATAAATGATAATTAAAACTGTGTGATGAGAAAAGTAACTATTTTAAGGGAAAACCAAACTTTCCTTTGATATATCAACAAGGATAACCGTGGGAATACTACACAGCTCTGTATCCAGGGCAGAAATGATAATTAGGAGCTGTCTCTGAGGCAGAAATCCTGTCACTCCAAAGCTGTGGTGTAGCTTATCTCCTCTGGGAGGACCTCCCTCCAGGGAAATAGCCTGCCATACTCCCACAATCCTGCCCCTCTGAGTTCTACCTTCACTCCAGACTCAGAGGATTAGAGATTAAGCCCTGTCCCTTGGCAATGCAGGCTGAGAATCTGCTTTCCCTGCAGGGCAGGATTCTTTCCTTTACATTGATGCAGTTTGGCCTCTCAAAAAGGCTGTACAATCCTTTGGGACATCTGTGCAGTATTACTGCATAGCCACGCAGCCATGGCCTGGCATTGGCAGAGAAATAGAAGCCTCTTCCAACGAAAATATTGCACCTCGGTAAATGCCATTGTGCTGTGGTGTGCTGCACTTGCAAAGGTGAATAACACACAATGGGGGGGAGGGATAGCTCAGTGGTTTGAGCATTGGCCTGCTAAACCCAGGGTTGTGAGTTCAATCCTTGAGGGGGCCACTTAGGGATTTAGGGCAAAATCAGTACTTGGTCCTGCTAGTGAAGGTAGGGGGCTGGACTCGATGACCTTTCAAGGTCCCTTCCAGTTCTAGGAGATCTCCATTAATTAAAAAAACTATAAGCTTGGTATAGGAAAATAAATCCTCTCCTGCAACCCCCACATATTTGTTAAAGCTGCTATAAAATTCCTGTTATAACCATTTTTTCTCAAATAAGAAGTCAGAATGTTTTAGAGGGCTCTGCCAGGCATGGGATAGCCCTCCCCGTACTCCTCTGGAAAGGGTGATAAATGTTTGTTGTGTGCTTTTTTTCTCAGCTCAGTTAATTGAACTCCTTTAGAATCCCCTCAGGTATCGGCAATTATCCGTCAGAAGCACAAGTGACTAGCAAACAGGTTTGAGAGCACGAAGAGCCCATAGGGCTGTATGTGCTAGAAACATGTTGGGATTTTGGATTATTTTTAGTGTTCTTGTTCTTAACAAAGAAGGGAAGCATTTGGGGAGGAGTTTTGAGAACCAGAAATTTAAACCAAATCCATTTTTGCCTCTCTCGCAGCCCGCAGAACACAATTACAGCAGGAGAAAAGGAGATTCATGTGACCACATTAGCTCTGGCAGGGTTTTCTTTTTAGTGCTTGGTTTCTTACTGCTACAGACATAATGAGGACAGAGACCGTCTTAGCCTAAGGCCTTTAACAAACCAATCTTTAACAAGATAAGATTGCGCCAATATTTCAAGCCATACATCAGTATGCAAATTCTTTCCAGGAGGTTCTAGGTCCATTCTCCAAAAGTGCTTGCTTTGGAAACTCGGAGTGTATTTTCTATAATCCTCCACGAGGGGAGGATTACCTGGAAGATCTCTTAACGACAGCCCATTAATCCTCAGTACCTTTCAGTCTGCAGGTGAAGCTCTGGAGTTTTCTTTTTCCTGAAGGAGGGAACAGAATCTCTGCTCCCAGTAATTTGGAGTTATACATGCTTTTAACAAATTTAACAATATTTAATTAATTGGGCGTGTGGCTAGCAAGAGTTGTACTCCTCTCATTTCAGATCCAATAGAATTACAGTGGTAGAATTTTCCTTTGTGTAACCTTCTAAATGACCTAGTTTATAGTGGGGATTAAGTGTGACTATCACTGTGTGTGAAATCCAGATGATTTCATTTAAAGTTGTGTTATATAAGAATATGGTTACCTCAAAGCACTGTTGGGTCTAAAAAAGAGGTGCTTACCAGAGCCTTTATAATGGCACTCTTTAATCTTTGTTATACGAAAAAACTCACGTATTTAATCTTTTTACAGCACGGTAGTTGTGCTGTTACCAATAAGTACTTTGAAATAATTTTCAAGAGAAATTTTCAAAAATAGGTATTTGAAAATGTCTGAAAGGAGGAGAGTTATCTGTTTCAGTACGCGCCCAGCATACAGTGTCATGAGCAAATGGATCAGAATTTGGCTTGTGTGTGGAACTTACAAATAAACATCTGATAGTTTAACAAGGAGCAAAGAAATTCAGATTTGAGCCTTGTCCCTCCATGCCTTATCCTCTGCTCAAGCTCTGTTATACCGGGGTTTTGCTCCCTCTGAACCAAATGATGTTACACGACATTCAGGAGGGAAACAGGGACTCATAGGTGCTGGAACTCTAGGGGTGCGAGGGGGAGGGGGTGCTGCATCACTCCCTACCTTGAAGTGAAAATAACAGGAGTACTTGTGGCACCTTAGCGACTAACAAATTTAAGGTGCCACAAGTACTCCTGTTATTTTTGCGGATACAGACTAACACGGCTGCTACTCTGGTACCTTGAAGTGGATTCCATTATAGACAGGGTTTACAATACAAATGGTTCCAGCGCCCCTGCAGGGACTGTTATATAACTTCCTGCCAGCCATTTATTTTTTAAATGCTGTGTGAGGACACACAGCCCTGGAACAGAAGATTGCCGGTGGCCAGAGGCTATAATGTGTGGTGCTTGTAGGCCTTCTTGTTTTTGCTAACTACTGCTGGGATGATTAGGTTGCAGGAAGCAAAGGTGATTTGCTCGTCTCAGAAGAGCTCAGCAGGTGGTGACTAGTGAAGGTGCAGAAGAGTGATTGTGTAATATGTGAGGAAATTAGCAAGCCTGTCCAGCAAGGACACCTTGTCATTTGCCATGTCTTCTCTTTAAAGTTTTGACAAATGTGGCATTGAGAGAACATATCTCTGAAAGCTATATATCCAGATGTATAATTACAGGGAAACCCATCCCAAGCAACCAGTCAAGGAACTGGAAAATTTCAGTTGCTTAATAGATGTAATTTTGTAATGTAGTCAAGAGTAGATTTGAATCCAGTATGTTTGAGGATACGTTGTGGTGGGATACTAGGAGCTTGCCTAATAAGGTGGGGGTGGGAGAGGTCTCTTGTGCAGATTTCACTGAAGAACTTTTGATAATATTGTTAACATGGCCAAAAATAATAGAACAGAAGGAACTTGCAGTACCAATGGAGAACACTGTTACAGAAAACTAGCTGGTACACCATGCTGCTAGAAAGCTTTGCTGCAGAAAGTACTAGGGTAGTTGGTGGGGAGGGGGCTATGGACCAGAGCTAGAAATGTGTCAGCAGAGCTTGTGGAAGAGCTGGCGTAGGGCTCAGATAGCAAAGAATGTTGCATAGCTAAATACAGATGCCTAAACAGAGCTGTGTCATTACTTCAAGACAGTATGGTGATGGGTTTTATAGAAAACCTTAAGACAGATAGGTGAAGTGAAGGTTCCCAGGGAAGAAACTGGATTCATGCTGCCTAACTGGACATGTTCCAAGGTACTATTCTCTTGTAGCAAGTCAGGCATGCAATTGACTAATAATGTCCACTGTGTACTGTCAACATTTAAAATGAGAGAGTTTGGGTTAAATACTACAACCTAAACAAAGAAATTCTGCATCCTGCTGAGCTGACAAATATTCAGCTGGCCACTAAACTAGATAGAGATTATAAAATCTGAATGTTGGGATGCCTTAAAAATGAGCTAGATTATTACACAGCACCATGGGCGTAGTTTGGTGGGAGCAGGCAGGGTGTTGCCCCCCCACCCCCCAAAAAACTGCAAGCCTCAGGCAGGTGTGGAATTTGCCTCCCCAACACATAGCCCCATTGGCCTGACTGGAGCTGCCCCCTCAAATATAGAAATCAAACTATGCCTATGAACAGCTGGGATGCCCAATTATTACACAGAACATTTCAGTTTCATGGAAACTGGGAGGCTGGGTGGACCCTCTGAAATCTTCCACACTTCCAATGAAGTGATGAAGTAGCAGCATTCTCAGTCTTATAGGAAACTTATCTCCTTTCCCTGAGAAAGACAGCTAGACATGCTTCTTATAGTGTATGAAGACAGAAACAGAGGGCTGACCTGTGTCATAATTGAAGCTATGAAAGAAAGTCTTAACTCAACTCTAAAAAGTTATCTGCTGCAATGTGGTCACATTCAGGCAACTCACTTATTACTGACAATTTACACAGTGTGTGGGGGGCGGGAATGTTTCTTTAGGAAATAATAATTTCTGATCCTTGCAGCATCCTGTCTCTGAACACATGCCATTTCAGAAGGAGTTCTCTATTTCATACTGCATACAAAACAATCGAGGAGCCTTTAAAAATATATGGTTTATGAGACATTCCCTTTTAGGCCGTGAGAAATATTGGAATCCTAACCCCCTAGTGGAAAGCACTGACTGTAGTATCTCTGAGTAATGTTTTCATGTTTAAACAACGAGGAGTCCTTGTGGCACCTTAGAGACTAACACATTTATTTGGGCATCAGCTTTCATGGGCTAGAACCCACTTCATCAGATGCATGGAGTGGAAAATACAGGAGCAGGTATAAATACATGAAAGGATGGGAGTTGCCTTACCAAGTGTGAGGTCAGTCTAACGAGACAATTCAATTAACAGCAGGATACCAAGGGAGGAAAAATAACTTTTGAAGTGGTAATGAGAGTGGCCCATTTCAGACAGTTGACAAGTTTGAGTTGATCACAAGTAGCCTGTTGCTTGTAGTGTGTTAATGAATCCATGAAAATTACAGAAGGGAGTGAAAAGAAAATCGCCTTTGTCTGACTATGCTGTGGCTGTGTAACTTCACTGAAGTTAACCCAGTGCCACCAGTGTGACCCAGGTGTAAGGTAATGGGGAATCACTTCCTCTCTATTGGGTTTAAATTCAGGCCAGATATTCTGATCCTGCAGAACTCACGGAGTCATTTGATTTACATGGTTGAAAAGAGTTGGGACAGACCTCGTGTGCTGGAGGGTGGAAGCCCTGATTGTGCAGCATGATACAGCCCCTTTTACACCAGTGGGTGGAGCCTGGCACGGACCCACTGGCGTGGGGCTGCCATGCTGTTACAGAATACCCCCATCACTGGGGGGCTCTCCAGTGGCGTAGCCAGCTTCTAAGAGGAGGGGGAGCAAACATAAAAAAGGCGCCCCCCTTGGCTCCTCCTCTGGCCACGCCCCCTTGGATCCTCCTCCGGCCGCACCGCCCCTCCCCCCCCATGGCTCCTCCGGCCGCCATGCTGCCCCCCCCCCCCCGCTCCTCCGGCCGTGCCCGCCATCCCCCCGCGGCTGCTGGCCGCCAGCCTGCCCCCCCCCCGCTCCTCCGGCCGCGGCAGCCGGCCGCGCTGCAGGCCACATGCTGCGCTCCAGGCTGGAGCAACCGTTGGCTTTGTGGTGTGGGCAGCAGAACAGCGCAAGGGTCTCATCAGTAGCTAGTACAGATGCCTGGCTGGTGAGGCTTGCGCACGTGCTCAGAGTCCATGTAATCCCAAGATCTGGGGTTGGGACAGATTTTCCCCCCCAGGTCAGCTTGGCAGTGTGATGGTTATGTTAAACTGCACTCCTCCCCCCCCCCCCGTGCTCCTCCGGCCGCGCGCCCGCCGCCCACCCATGGCTGCCAGCTGCGCTGCGGCCTGCGGGCGGCCAGCCTGTGCCTCCCCCCCCCCGCTCCTCCGGCCGCGTGCCCGCCACCCCCCATGGCTGCCGGCCGCGCTGCGGCCTGCGGGCGGCCAGCCTGTGCCTTCCCCCCCCCCCTCCCGCTCCTCCGGCCGCGTGCCCGCCACCCCCCATGGCTGCCGGCCGCGCTGCGGGCAGTCAGCCTGCGCCCTCCCTCGCTCCTCCGTCCGCCTTTGGAAAGGCGCCGCTTTTGGCAAATTTGCTGAGGGGAAGCGGCTGCTTCCCGTGCACCCCGCTAGCTACTCTACTGGGGCTCTCAGGCACAGTGGCCCTACACCAGGGCCCTACAGAGGGCGGGAGGAGACTTGCTGCAGCTCTTTTGTGCTGGCATAACTGCCGATGTAGGGCCATGTCACAGGGTAACACAGGGCCCACTGAAGGGGTCAGACACCCGCCCTACCTGTGACAGGCTCAGCTAAGGCGAATGAACCAGCCCAGACCCACCTGTGGATCGTTAATTGCCTGAGTGGCCGGGAGGCACTTAATTAGGCAAGGAGCAGCTGAGCCTAATAAAAGACTCAGGAGGGCTCAGTCAGGAGGCCCCAGAACCCAGAGAAAGCTCTGGAGGAGAGGGACTTCTCAGGGGAGCTGTTTCGAGAGCTCACTAGAAAAGGGGATCTAGGAAAGGTGCCCCTGGTCCCAAGAGAGCAATGAGGGGCAAAACCCTAGCGGGAGGCTCAGCCCCAGCAAAAGGACTTAACCGACAGAGGCATGAGGGTCAGGTTGTTGGGGAACTACGCACTGCTCCAGGGAAGAGCTGCAGAGTCCAGGGAAGGAACCCTTCCTGACTCCAGAGGAGGGTCCTGGGTTGCGAGGATCTTACACGTGAAACCCTGGAGGGAGTAGAAAGGAGGACTCAGTTGGGGGCTGGCTGACTAAGAATACCAGCTAGGATGCTGGATTGAAGGCTTGTTTGCATACCATGTTTGGCTGTTGATTAAATAAGCAAGACCCTGAAGGGGCACGGTTCACTATCTATAAACCTCGTTGAAGTTATTGATAGTCCATAAGAGGAAACTGAGGCAGAGACACAACTGAAGTTCCGCACCAGGCTGCAACAAGGTCCTCCAGTGGTGAGTGCCTACCAATACTAGGTCATTGCAAGCTGGCACAATTTAGAGCAGTGGCTCTCAACCTTTCCCCTTTCAGGAGTCTGATTTGTCTTGCCAAGTTTCTCCTCACTCAAAAACTACTTGCTTACAAAATCAGACATAAAAATACAAAAGCGTCACAGCACACTATTGCTGAAAAATTGCTGACTTTCTCATTTTTACCATATACTTAGAAAATAAATCAATTGGAATATAAATATGGTACTTACATTTCAGTGTACAGTATATAGAGCAGTATAGATAAGACATTGTATGAAATTTTAGTTTGTGCTGACTTCACTAGTGCTTTTTATGTAGCCTGTCGTAAAACTAGGCAAATATCGAGATGAGCTGATGTATCCCCTGGAAGCCCTCTGCGCACCCCCAGGGGTACACGTACCCCTGGTTGAGAACCACTGATTTAGAGCACCTGCCAGGTTGTTCTGAGTTGCACCAAAGGCAAAGCAAGCTCCTAAAAAGAGAGAGTTAGAGAGGAGAATGGTATATTCCAATGGATACTGATACTCGGAGTCAGGACTCACCAAATGGGGTGGAAGTTGGAAAGAAAGAGCCCAGAGTATGTGAACGGTAAGAGTGCAAGTGCCAGCTTTTTTATAACTTAATGACAGCACCTGGTGCACAAGATCCCAGAAGTGATTTAAAAATAGATGTGAAAAGAGGTCACAAACTCCACAGGGACAAGAAAAGAAATTAATGATGTGTCTTTCCAAAGCTGGCTGTGCTGGGAGGAGCTCTGCATAACACACCATGCGCTGGGCTGAGGAGAGGAAGAGCATGGCTGTATGCGGGACAGAGGCGATAAGCTCTGGTGCTCTGGATTTTCTTCGAACCATTCATTATTGACATTGGCATTGTCCACCTAACTGTTCAAACCACTCTCCGTTCCCAAACAGGCTTTGAAAAAGCAGCTCAGGAATTTGAATATATTTAAAGGGAGATGGTCCAGCAAAGAAGGAATTGTCTCTTTTGGCAGTGAAGGGCATAAAACCAGCAATGGCATTTGCTGGGCTACGCACAACATCAGGTGAACACAGGGGCAGGTGGTGGGCCACTGGCGCTGCATCAACAATTGGCCTGGGGCCTTTTAAGCCATACTTACACTGCACTAAATAGGACAGATTTCAGATGCGCCAATCTTCAGGATAGGCATGCAGCCTGCAGAGAGCACCGGGCAGATTTCTAAAGTCATAAGGTATATAACTAACTATGCGAATACAGGCTTAATTTGCTCTCACAATTATTAGGATTGTGGATTGTGTGCATAAATCATGTAATTTTGCACACCTACGTTCTTACAAATGTACCTCCAGAAGTACATCACTTGCACATGTAATTACTCCATTTGCAAACCCAACAAGGGTAATTAAATACACATTTTGCCAGTACATTGCATACCTAACATCTTTGCAAATCTGTCTGCCAGAGTACTAACGCTGCATGGCTGTTTGGATTAACATGGTGCATTGCATTAGAAGTCTAATAAACTAAGCCTGTGTCTGTGATCTTGTCTCCCTCTAGTGGGTAGTAGCAGCAACTGTAATAGCCTGCCGTTTACAACTTAACAATAAATCCTGCTTAGCTGTCTACTCCAAAAAAATGACAAGTGGGTTTTTTTTTTACCCACAAAAGCTTATGCCCAAATAAATCTGTTAGTCTTAATGGTGCCACCGGACTCCTCGTTGTTTTTGTGGATACAGACTAACATGGCTACCCCTCTGATACCGTCTATGCCAGTGGTTTTCAACCTGTGGTACGCAGACTATATCTAAGATTTCCAAAGGGATCCACACTTCCATTCTAATATTTTAGGCGTCCACAAATGAAAAAAGGTTGAAAACCACTGGTCTACTCCATTAGCCCAAGTGGTAGGGGCTTGTGCTCGTGGTGTTGAATGTTCCAGGATCAGTACTCAACAGCCATGGTCTCTTCATATGCACGGCCATGGTTTGTTCTGCTTGTCTCTCTGGTCTACACCTCTCTATTGAAGATGACTGCAGCCATGGGTCAAACTGAGCAGGGCTGCCCTTTGATCTCCCCTGATCATACAGAATAGGTCCTCCACGCGCCCAGCAGGCACCGCTGCCCTCCCTGGTGCTGTACATACCTGTAGGTCAGTGAAGGAGTCAAGTTCCATGTGAAAAATCCATCAGCCCTAATTTCATTAAAATGCCACCATGACAAAAGGGTTCTAGTCAGTGTAAATGGGAGCAGAGGACCGTGGAAGAGAAATGGATTCTCTTTTCTATTCAGCCAGCTGGGATGCAGCCATGTTCAGGCCAGCCATGGCTTCAGCTCCTGCACTTGCCTGTCTAAAGGGTACAGAGTACAGACTCTCTGCCAAACTTGTGAAAATGCTGACAAATTTCACCTGACAATCTTTGCATGTGTTATTTTGCAGCATGAGCTAGTACTGCAGCAACAACCCTGCTCTGCCTGGTCCCAGGGGCTTCACTAGTTATAGCAGTCACTTTGCAAGTCCAATGAGAAACGCTACCTCCTTATTTCTGGCAGCTATTTTTAGCAGCTTTTTGTTGGGTTTGAAGAAGAAAAATCAGCACATTATGTGGTCAGAGCCGATTTGTGGCCTTTTCCTCTATCTAAGGTGGAGGGTCTTTTGTCAAATAGCATCTGAATTTGAATATTGAATGGAAACAAAAGAATCCCATGAGTTCATTTTCTAAACTGTATGGAAAATATGCTGAAGTTGACACGTCAAAAAAAGAAAAAGTTAGGATTAATTAAACAAACCCCATTCTGCTTATATGTCACAGACTGAGGGAAGGAGAGATTGTAACCGTAGGGTAGAGGGTTTTGGAAGGAAAATGACTCTTCTCCATATCCACTGTGCTTGATTTGAGAGGAAAGGAAATGAGGCCAGAGCTGAGGCATACTCAGTGATGGGATAATAAAGCCCTTTCAGATTCACTCCAGTGTGTTTGAAAACCATCTGCTGGCTGGAACCCAAGCTGGAGCTGCCTCTTTTTTGTGTGAGGCTGGCCTACTTGTAAACGGTGTCTCTCTGCCAATGCTCCCAACCTGAGAATTCAATTGGAAAGATTATTGCTGAATCAAGGGCAGTTGGAGAGAAACAGATGAATTTCTTCAAAGGACTGGCAGGAAAGTCAGCTGCTGAGTGCCCTGTGTACTGTGAAGCAGCAAACAGCAGCGGGAGAACTCTCAGGAACAGCCAGCCAGAGTTTGAAAGACCAGAGCCATGAGTGAATAGTCACACTTGAGCTGTTCTGGGGCTGCTGTCCGTTTCAGAAGGAGGAAATGAGGGAGCTTTCAGAAGTGCTTTGGTTCAGTCCTGCAGGTTTTAGAGCCACACTGCAAGTTCCAAAGAGAAGCTTGTACTGACCCAGGAAACGGATACATCTCAAAGTCTGCCACAGTCCCTGAGTTTGGAACCTAGAATAGATCACCCAGGCGACGGCCAACCCCCTGCCAGGGGTAGGTCTTCTGCTAAACTGTGTCCATGGGTGCTTCACAAGCCTGAGTTTGACAGCTCCAAGTGATGCTTCTCCCCTGAGAGCAGCGGGACTGTGCATCCCTTGCTAAGTTTGGCATCTGTTGCATGTCTTCCCAAGAGCTGTCATTTGATCTGAACTATGGCAAAGGAAACCATTTGTTCTCACTTACTCCACCTACCTTTCTGCCAGAAGAGCCCAGTGCTTTCCTTCCAGATGCCAGTGCAGCTTCCCAAGCTGCTGTATAAGCACTGGAGCACATACAACACATCAAGCTGACTTAGAAGGTCCTTATTTTAGCAGATCTAGCTCAGTCCTTGCTGCAGATCTTTCTTCTCAGGCTTGCTAACTTTCTAGACAGCTTTATTTTCCTCTCCTGTCCTGTCCCCAGGCAGAAGCTGTGGCTTTGCTTGAGGCTGCATAGTACTTTTCTAGGCAGGAACTATTGTTTTGTCCCAGGATTATTGCCAACGCCCATGGGGACAGAAGTGCTCTTACGAAGTTCTCACCAACTAGCTTGAGTGTGAACACCAAGGGCTGGTCTACACTGGGGGGGGGATCGATCTAAGATATGCAACTTCAGCTACGAGAATAGCGTAGCTGAAGTCGACGTATCTTAGATTGATTTACCTCGCATCCTCACGGCGCAGGATCGATGGCCGCGGCTCCCCTGTCGACTCCGCTTCCGCCTCTCGCTCTGGTGGAGTTCCGGAGTCGATGGGGAGCGCGTTCGGGGATCGATTTATCGCGTCTAGCCGAGGTGCGATAAATTGATCCCCGATAGATCGATTACTACCTGCCGATCCGGCAGGTAGTGAAGACGTACCCCAAGCATGGTGCC
The DNA here is from genome assembly GCF_028017835.1 of Emys orbicularis. Taxonomy (NCBI): domain Eukaryota; kingdom Metazoa; phylum Chordata; order Testudines; family Emydidae; genus Emys; species Emys orbicularis. Next base: position 19,977,959 of record NC_088694.1, on the reverse strand, counting down.
TCACTACTGTGGGTAGCCACGCTGGCTTCCGTGGGATGTACCACCGGCAGCTCGAGCATGCTGGGGTCTCATGCGCACCCATGTAGTTACTCCGTTCCCCATTCCCCACCTCCAGTGGCAGTTGCCTTTTGACAAGGCAAGAGGGGGTGGCTGATACCCAGGTGCAGCACCATCCACGTAGGCGTAGGCATAGGCTAGGGCTGCGTGGACCTGAAGCAGTCCCAGATTGCATGGAGGGGACAGTGGCCAGGGAAGACCACAGCGGGAACAGGCAGTGACTGTGTGGATTCCAGCTGCGGGAGAGATGGCAACATGCAGGACACAGTTGCTGGGCGATCCTGGAGGAACACCCAGTGGTGGGAACGTAGCTAAAGCAAGAGAGGCTGGGACACTGATCCCGCCCCGCAACCCACGTGTCTCATCCGGAGAGGGGAGATCTCTGCATTGCAGGTTTTACAGTCACAGGGCTGCTCACAGGGGCACCCTCAGCAATTTTTTCGCATGGGGCGCCCGACATATGGTGCCTCAAGGGATTCTGGCTCTAAGTTTCTTCAACAAAACTCTAGCTCAGTGCAAGGAAACAAAATGGAATCACCCACGGAGTCCCATCCCTCAGCCCTAGACAAAACCCTCTCATGTCTGCCTCCCTGTGGCACCCTGCTGCCCTTTTCCTGGCCAGCTCCCCTATGCGGGCACTCCCCGCAGCTCCCTGCACTTGTAGCAGGGCTTGAAGCTGTCACTATGCAAGCTCTGGGGGCAGAGCAGAGGGGATACTGGCGGCTGGAAGTGGGGTTAGGCCAGGCAGGCCCCTGGTGGGGAGAGCTGGTTCTCCGGTAGTGGCAAGGAGAAACAGCACTGGCCACCCTGCTGTCCTTTGAGGTTTGGCCCTGCAGCCCTCTGTCATGACGGGATGACAGGGCCAAACGTGACTGAGTGGCATTGTGACCTGGTGCATGGGGGTCACAGTGCCCCATAGCTTTGGCCTCACGGCACCTCCATCATGACCTGAGTGGTGCTGTGACCCACATGCACTGGGTCACAATGCTACTTGCTCAGTTTTGGCCCTCCCACCCCCGCCAGCCACTCACTACTCCCAGTAGTAAGCACTGTCTCTGTGCAGGACTGGACTCAAAGGTCCCTTCTCCAGGGCTCCATCTCACGTTCAGTATATCTGTCCTGTTCCTCTGCTCCCAGCAGCACTAACTTGGGAAAGTGCTGCCTCAGAGCAGACAGACTCCATCCTCCAGCAGAGCGGGGAGAAGAAAGCCAGGAAGAGAAGTGGGAATATAGCATTGATTGGAAGCAGACTGCAGCCAGTAGTTACACCTTCCCCCAGAGGATAGCATGCTTCAGTGGGGAGGTGCCTCTCTCAGCTGAAGAATCAGTGATGCAGACTTCAACAGCTGAATCCAAAATAAAGCAAAAGCATCAGCCTTGTCTGCAATTAGTGCTGATTATCGATCATGCCATGTGAGGCTTGTCTGGAAATACCACCTGGAACTATTGCACAACCAGGAGACACAGGGTGAAAACGCTTAATTCAAGGAGACTTGGGGGGAAACTGACCCCTGTGCAGAGGGTTTCCCCCAAGCTTGCGCTCCACTTAATGCAGATCTGTGGGCGTTTTGCACTGGGCTGAATTTTGAAAGTGCTCAGGGCTGGATTTTCAGCACCCAGCAGCTCCCACTATGACGCTTCTAGCCAGATTTTCCACAGAACCCAGCTTGCTGAGCTTTTTTTGAAAATCTGGCCCTTAATGTGTAAGTGTGCGATGCTCTTTCAGCTACTTGTGTGGGGCTCGGGCTGGGCTATCATGCCAGCTCTCTGATTTCTTTGGGCAGGTTTGCTACTCATACGGGGAAGTAATTATGCACAGTGGGCTGATGCTGGGCTTGTGGATAGCTAATAAGAGTAGTTGCAGCTGACTAAATAGTATATACTTGGGTCTAATGTCTCTCCCCCCGCCCCACGGCCAAGCAGAGCCCCTCGCCAACCCCTGTGTTAGTGTAAGTTAGCTACCATTTTGCAAAATTTGATTTGTACTGATTGGAGACTGAGCGTTAGTGAACATTTGACCCTTATTACAGATTGGTTTTAAGGACCCAATTTTAAGAAGCTGTGAAGTGTGTCACTAAGCAGGTGTGTCTCCCCCTGTGGGGACGTGACTACAGAGGACTCATAATTACATTTAGGATTCATGTGTAGCAGCTTCCATGGGGAAGATGGGTTAAAAGCAGGGCCAATCATATGTATAAACAGACTAGGAACCCGTGGGGGGACAGTTCAAGCCTTGTCTACAAGGGCTTTTTAGGCAGTTGTGTAGCTGCACTGGCACAAGCCCCTAATACAAATGCAGCGCACCAGTGTAAACTGTGATTTGCACTGGCGCAGCTTACACTTGTGTGCCCCACATCTACACTGTAGGTTTGCACCCATGTAGCTATACCAGTGGCTAAAACCCCAAAGCAGACAAGGCCATAGATGCCTTGCAAATGGGTTCATATCACAAGCCTGCATCCCTAACAGCTCCATATTTTTTTTGCTGCAGTACTGTATCCCTCCACCATGGTTTGAAGGAACAGTCTGTACGTCCTGCATATTCATCATGGGATGCAGCAGGATTAGTCTTCATGATAATTTCAGACTCTTTGCTGAATGAAAACTACCCAGGGAACATGCTGGATGCTGCCAGGCTGCAAAAGCATTTGATTCAGAATGCAAAATGTACTACCCTTACATGGGGTCCCTGTGGGTCAGGAAAGATGCATATTCCGGGAGGGAGGGAGGTTTCTCAGTTTGGCATCCCTCACCTGAGCTCAATCACTTTGAAACCCCTCCCACCCCAAAGCACTATTGTCCTTGTTTTGTTTTTTAAAAAGGGGGAAGGAGGAACCAACTACCAGGCACTTAATTACAGGCCACCCCAGACATTGTTCAGCTTTAATCCTGCAGGGAAGAGGTGATGGGAAGCACCTGAACCAGGGACAGGAGAGTTGATTTTTTTTTTTTTTATCCTAGGTGATTAATTTCTAGATAAAGAAATATTGTAATCACAGCTAACTACTCCAGCACTATTAGATGGGGAGAAGGGGACTTTAAATGCATCATGTGTAACTAGACTGCATGGAAATCAATGAGTTCTGAAACGAAGAGGTCTGCGTAAGATAGCTGTTCATTTTGGGCATACATTAAATCAGACTGTTAAATCAGCAGGTTGCTTTCAAGTACTGAAATAATGATTTGCCAAAATCAATTTATTTTGCAGCTTGAATTTCAGTGGAGTCCATCTGGCATCTGCTGGGCAGTTTAGTGACTTCCTGGGGAGCATGGGTCCTGCACAATTTGTTGGTCGTCAGACCTTGGCCACCACCTCCATGGGTAAGGAACAGAAAGGCAGAGATCAGTTTTAAATGAGTACTGTATGTACCACTCCCACGAGCCACCCACTAACCTGCCCAGCACCTCTCTTCCCATGCCCCAAACCCTGTTCTCAGTTCGATAAAACGTGCTTGCCCGTTAGATTTTCTTGATTTGTGTCATCCTGTTCTAGTTAATGCTATGTAATCTGCAGCATTACCTGTCCCTCTGACATACTTCAAATACGAAAGGCAAGGTCAAGCCAAAATGGGCATTCTCTAAATGCATCTTGGGCAGCTTCATATTTCTCCGATGCGCTGAAGCATACAAACGCTCTAAGGATTTTCTTGTGGTGCATCACAACTGCATTTTCCAAAGTGGCCTCTAATTCTGGGGAGATTAGAGACTAGATGGCACTAGCCTGAGTCTCCACAGCTGGGGTTAGGAGACAATAAGAGATCACTTTTGGAAATGTGGGCTTGAATTGCCCCGGAGTTACCCCCCTCCAACGTGGTGCTGGAGTAATGCAGGAGGGAAACAGGCACTTTGGACCAACATTTTTCTTGCAGTTGTCACCAGTGCATGATATGAGGATTTTTTGAAACCGTTTAACAATCAGACTTGTTATGTAAAAGCCTTCTTGCTCTCTGATTCTCTTCAATCATTTCCGGTTTGTTATGTAGGAGACGTGGAAATTGGTTTACAGGAGCGGAATGGACAGCTAGAAGTGGATATCGTTCAGGCACGAGGACTGACCCCCAAACCCGGCTCCAAAACCCTTCCAGGTAGCGTGTTTCAGCCTGTTTGAAGTGACTCAGAGCCCACTACATCCCTTCCTCCTGGAGCACTTGAGGACAGGTAGAATATTGACTCTGCCTCCTGGCCCAGCTGGGAGCTCATAGAATCATAGAATATCAGGGTTGGAAGGGACCTCAGGAGGTCATCTAGTCCAACCCCCTGCTCAAAGCAGGACCAATTCCCAACTAAATCATCCCAGCCAGGGCTTTGTCAAGCCGGGCCTTAAAAACCTCCAAAGAAGGAGACTCCACCACCTCCCTAGGTAACGCATTCCAGTGCTTCACCACCCTCCTAGTGAAAAAGTTTTTCCTAATATCCAACCTAGACCTCCCCCACTGCAACTTGAGACCATTGCTCCTTGTTCTGTCATCTGCCACCACTGAGAACAGCCGAGCTCCATCCTCTTTGGAACCCCCCCCTCAGGTAGTTGAAAGCAGCTATCAAATCCCCCCTCATTCTTCTCTTCTGGAGACTAAACAATCCCAGTTCCCTCAGCCTCTCCTCATAAGTCATGCGCTCCAGACCCCTAATCATTTTTGTTGCCCTCCACTGGACTCTTTCCAATTTTTCCACATCCTTCTTGTAGTGTGGGGCCCAAAACTGGACACAGTATTCCAGATGAGGCCTCACCAATGTCGAATAAAGGGGAACGATCACGTTCCTCGACCTGCTGGCAATGCCCCTACTTATACAGCCCAAAATGCCGTTAGCCTTCTTGGCAACAAGAGCACACTGTTGACTTATATCCAGCTTCTCGTCCACTGTGACCCCTAGGTCCTTTTCTGCAGAACTGCTACCCAGCCATTCGATCCCTAGTCTGTAGCAGTGCATGGGGTTCTTCCGTCCTAAGTGCAGGACTCTGCACTTGTCCTTGTTGAACCTCATCAGGTTTTTTTTGGCCCAATCCTCTAATTTGTCTAGTTCCCTCTGTATCCGATCCCTACCCTCTAGTGTATCTACCACGCCTCCCAGTTTAGTGTCATCTGCAAACTTGCTGAGAGTGCAGTCCACACCATCCTCCAGATCATTAATAAAGATATTAAACAAAACCGGCCCCAGGACCGACCCTTGGGGCACTCCACTTGAAACCGGCTGCCAACTAGACATGGAGCCATTAATCACTACCCGTTGAGCCCGATGATCTAGCCAGCTTTCTATCCACCTTACAGTCCATTCATCCAGCCCATACTTCTTTAACTTGGCGGCAAGAATACTGTGGGAGACCGTATCAAAAGCTTTGCTAAAGTCAAGGAATAACACATCCACTGCTTTCCCCTCATCCACAGAGCCAGTTATCTCATCATAGAAGGCAATTAGGTTAGTCAGGCATGACTTGCCCTTGGTGAATCCATGCTGACTGTTCCTGATCACTTTCCTCTCCTCTAAGTGTTTCATAATTGATTCCTTGAGGACCTGCTCCTGTATGTGCTTGCTTGAAAATACAGTTGGATAGAAAATCCTTAGCTGAAAACACCTCTTTCGTAATAATATTTGAGAAGTTTTATCCTGCCATTTCTAACATGAACCATTATGATTCTAGCTTTGACCCTACATTTTTCTTTCAGCGGCTTACATCAAGGCATATCTACTAGAAAATGGAGTGTGCATTGCAAAAAAGAAGACAAAAGTGGCTCGAAAATCATTAGACCCCCTGTACAACCAGGTGTTACTGTTTGCGGAGAGCCCACAAGGCAAAGTATTACAGGTAAGAGCACCTCTGAGAAGAAATGAGACGACTTCCCCTCTCTGCACTCAGCCTCCGCCGAAATATACGGAGTTTGTTAAGAAATCAGAGTAATTAACAATTATTGATTCATAAATATGTCCCATTACTTATTGTACCAAATGCACTCAATCTGGATTTGACAAACATAGAGGAAAAATGTTGTCCTCCTATTCAAATGGGTTCTGATTTAAAACCCTTTTGGGTTACCATTGGCATGTGGCTGTACTGATAAAATGCCCATTTTTCTCCATTACCAGGTACAAAGTACCTGCGATAGCTAAAGAATCATGGAATGCAGCTTGTTTTTGTTATCTAGACTAAGAGTAATCTTCTAGATCCAGCTCCTGCTCAAATGTCTTGTCTGCATCTGTCTTTGTTCTTTGACTGTGATACATTTACTGCCCCATTATGGACACTTCCAACCTTTCTCCTTAGTTTTAGGGGGTTGAAAAAGTTTGTATTGTTAATTCACATCCAAATGTATTACACACATAAAATCCTGGCTGTTGATTGGCTGGCAACATTGGAGTAATTAGTTTTAAAGTTTCTACTGCTTATCTCCACTGAAATGTGGAACATTGGTAGGGCCCTACCAAATTCACAGTCCATTTTTGTCAATTTCACAGTTGTAGGATTTTAAAAATCGTAAATTTCATTATTTTAGATATTTAAATCTGAAATCGGTGTTGTAACTGTAATTGACCCAACTCTGAAGGCAGTTGCACAGAAGTAAGGGTGGCATGGAATCGTGGTATTGCCACCCTTACTTCTGTGCTGCTGCTGGCGGGGCGATGCCTTCAGAGCTGGGCACCTGGCCAGCAGCCGCCGCTCTCCATCCTCCCAACTCTGAAGGCAGCGTAGAAGTAAGGGTGGCAATACTGTGACCCCTCTACGATAACTTTGCGACACCCCACCCACCACCCTCTTTTGGGGCGGGACCGTAATTTGAGAAACGCTGGTCTCCCCTGTGAAATCTGTATAGTATAGAATAAAAGTACACAAAAGACCAGATTTCACAGTCCGTGATGCGTTTTTCACAGCTGTGAATTTGGTAGGGCCCTAAACATTGGTTACCAATCACATCACTCATGCATATTCATTCATCCTGATTAGCTCCCTATCAGTCAGTAGGAGCTTCCTCTGAACTCCTGTTGCAGCCAATTAGATTGTATATGCAGCTATCTGCTTTTTAACTGGCTCATTCTAGGTCAGGTTTCTTCTGGACCTCTCATTTTGTCTGCCTGTCCATTGTATTTATCACCCTGGTATCTAAGTGCCAAGCAAATTTATTTAGCACTACCCGTATCCAAGGGAGGTGGTCTCTCTCTGCCTCCCCACAGTGCTAGATTTCCCTGCTTCCTATTCTCTCTCCACTCCTTATCTCTCTTTCTCCCTTGTTCTCTCATTTTCTTGCTCTTATTTCCCATCATCCCAGCCATCGAACTCCCATGGGTACAATGTGTCTTTACTGGGGAAATGTGTTAGCAAAAACGTGGGGCTTGCAGTTTGCTAGGAATATGATTGGGTCTGGCTCAGCCTGTTTTCCTCTAGTAAGGAAGTCCACAGCTGGGATCCTGCTGCCGAGAACACACTGCCGCCAGGGCACCGGAATTGCACCCCATCCACATTGCTCCTCTGGCATGCAGCATGCTGATGGCTCGGGGATGCTGGTCAGACAGTCATTCAGGTAGCCAGATCCAAGCCCAGGAGGAGTTTTTTGTAAATTATAAGGAATTTTAACTCAATCCAGAAAGGAGGGGAAGCCAGTGGAGTACAAGGCAAACCTGTGGGATGTGCTACCATCAGCTTTTGTTCTTTGGAGATGCATTGTTGCATGCTCTACAAGGTACAGCCGCTGTGTGGCTTTCACATTCACCCCCAAGTAGAGTGAGCTGAAACAACTTACCCTGGATCACAGTGGCTAAGTCCTCGTCTGAGAAGAAAGGGCACGTTCTCCAGGACAGTGTAAGGTGGGAGGGTGTCCATGTCACTGTCGCCATGAGAAGTGATGAGTCCAGCAAAACCCAACGCAGTGCAGGATCCTGATTATCGTAGGCTGCATGTCCTCAACCTCCTTTTAAAATGTTTAGTGTTTAAAAAAAAAAAAAAAACAACCAACCCACGCACATAAGAGATTCATAGCCATAGAGAACCAGCTGCTTCTATGGAAAACATTCAGGAAGTATCCAACATTCTATATGCTGATTTAAACTCCACACACCCCATGTGTCTGACAAGATGGATGTTGGCCTTAGCAGTCACCTTGCCAGTCAGTAATTTTTGATGATCGACGGCTGTGCAGGACACCCCACGGCACATGTCATTTAGTAACCTTAGCTACAGCTACAAGCCCAGCTACAACTATCAGTGCTGACTGGGGCAGTGAAAACTATTTGCAAGCAAAAAGTAACTAAACAAAGGCAACAGAATGATGCCCTCTGAGATGTTTCACTTTCAGCACTGTTAGTTGGGGAATAGCCCAGATAGCTGACTCTTAGCGGGAGAGCAGTACTCAGGGAATGACATACACAGAGCTAGCAGGGTGGGATCCTTGGACATAACTCAGTGGTTCCACTATTCCCACTCCACTCCACTTGAATTATGTAACTTAAAAAAAAAAAAAAAAAAGGCCACTTAATGTCTCATTGTAGCTTATTCAAAGAGAATAAAAATAGGGGCTGAATTCTATGCTAATTTATACCCCAGCCAAGCCACGGATTTCAGTGTCTAGCTCCCCTGAATTCTAGCTCTCTGAATAATAATTTGACTTAATTTGGCATGTATCTTCCCCCCTCCCCATTACTGATACCTTACAGGTGAGGCAGCAGCTCTGCCCTGAGAAAGCTGCAATATTCTGCTAATACAGAGACTATGGGAGGAAGCTGGAAGCTGCTAGGGATTAGCCAGACGGCACCATTCATCTTCAGTCATCATCATCATCACGCTCATCCTCTCCTCTGCAGAACCGAGGCCTCACTCTGAGGTCTCTGATCACCTCGGTCTTAAACCAAATGGGACCATTTTGATTGTGCACAAGCTTCCAGTTTGCTTGTTTGTTTCAGTGCTGATGGCCCTTACTGCACCTGTTGTACCATCCATTGCGTCGTAAGTGTGATTCTGCTTTCACCGCTGCCTGTGTCTTTGTCAGCCCTTTTTCATTAGATCTCCCTTGTAGTCTTGGAGACTTTCTTTCCCCTGTCTATTCCCCTTTCTCTCCATGTAACTCCAAGCATGCATCTTGTATTGCAGAGCTAGCTTGCTAATCTGTAGCTTCTGGCCTGTTCTCCGGGTGAGTAACCATGTGTCATCACCATATGTTATGTTTCACAAGACCTGGATGCAAAAGCAAATATGGAGCTTGCTCTTGGTGCTGCTACTTAGTCCTCTGACAGCTAGTGTCTAACCATGGTTTTCCAGTTCAGTGGACCCATTTCTGCCCTCTCTCTCAGCAGGCCTCTTCTGTGACATTCAGTCTATTCAATTTCCATTGTAATGCTTGCACAAAAGAGAACTTAAAATACTTAAATATTGATATAAACAAGTATACTGCCCCCTGAATTACAATGTGATGAAACTTGCATGAACATCCGATTCACGTCCAGGATGCTTGCACAGGAGAGACTTCTCAGGGAGCTTACTAAGTGCCTAGAATATTTGTACTTTTAAAATGGTCACTTATTACTTTATCTGTCACCCTTCCTTGCATTGTATAGTATCTTACTCCAGGAGTCATTCCACTGATTCCTATTGGAGTAGTCCTGGTACTGCTCAATGCGAGTAAGTATATCAGAATCTAGCCCTTATTTTAGCAGATCCAAACGCGTCTAAAATACTAGACTTCCCCCCTGATTCTTCCACTCCTAAAAAAGGCTTAAATGACTCCAGCAGTTTGAAGGAGAAATGAGCATCTGGTCTCGTTCGTATGTCAAGCTTCAGGCTAATGCAAAGCTAGAAGAAAAATGGACTATATGGGGCCAGATTGTTCCTCTAGATCCACGCTTGATTTGCAGACCTGTCTCGTCTCACTGTTACTAAGGGGAGTTAATTGAGCTCTGGCTGAAAGATTCAGCTCTGAAAATGAATTCAATATTTTTAAAAAATTCTTTTTCGCTGAGATTCTTGTGAACGGGGATTGTGCAGATCAGCTGGCAGGATCAGGGCCTAACCAGACAAGGGTAGGAGAAAGGAAGTACTGGTATCCTCATTTTACAGATGGGAAAATGAGGCACAGAGAGACTTAATATCCCTGTCCAGTGTTGCAGGGTTTGTTGCAAACTCTGCAGAATATTTAAACCCAAGACAAAATACACACACACTTGTGTGCACACACTTTTTTTTTTCCCTGGGAAATTTTTTTTTTTAATAATATTAAGCTTTGCAAAACCACATCAGAAAATAAGCTTGGGGCCTAATAGAAGCAGTCAGGGATTTTGCAGCACAAGTCCAACAACACTTTTTCTAAAGTCTCTTATTATTTTGAATGGGGTGTGGAGATTTAGGACTGTATTTTCCATGATGTAAAAACTGGATGTCTGATCCATAGCCCATAAAAGTCCAGGGGAGTCTTTGCATTTACTCGAATGAGCTTTGGATCTGGCTCAGTGTGAATATCTTTATTTTTTTCAAAAACGAAAGTATGAATCTTCTGCTGCTCTTTACTTGAGAACTAACTGTCACCCCCCCCCCCTTTCATTTCCAAGGTGATAGTCTGGGGGATCTATGGACGCATGGAGCGCAAACACTTCATGGGAGTTGCCAGGGTTCTCTTGGAAGAACTGGATTTGTCAACTTTAGCAATTGGCTGGTACAAGCTTTTCCCTACCTCCTCGATGGTAGATCCCACTACAGGTCCGCTTCTGCGCCAGTCTTCGCAGCTTTCCTTGGAGAGCACAGTGGGACCCTGCTGTGACAGGTCTTAATGAGCAAGGAAGGGGGGAACTGCTTCTGTTTTTTAAATATGCTGTCAAGGTTTTGTTTGCTGGAACTCTGACCTCAAGTGCATTGCATGTTCAATCGGTTCTTGAGGAGCTGGAAGAGTGACCTTAGACAGAAGACAAGGGGGAGGGCCGTATGCCCTCTCCATCCAAGTAGCAGGTGCCATGGGGCATGAGTCCTAGTTGTGAAATTATACATACACCTCTTGTTTCACTTCTCTGGCTGTCATTCATGCACCCTTGTTTCAGATCAGTATTAACCCTAAAAAATTGCAGCATTTATTTATTTTTTGAGCAGGGAAGATATTTTTCTTTTCTTTGTTTTAGAAATTCATAAAATACAGAATTTTTTTTGACAATGCCTGAAAGATTGGAAAGCAAACATCTGAACTGAAAAGAGCAGGAATGGACCATTTCACGGGATTTTTGTTTTTTATAAGATCTATCTCCTTACAAATCATAAAAAAGAAAAAAGGAACTACAACTGTGTCTTTAGAAAAAATTCCACATCAAAGAATCGTGTTAGCTATAAAACGATTGTTGCCATGGTTTTAAACTGTGCCAAATTACCAGCAAGTGTCTTTAATACAGTACTGGCTAACACTGCTGCTGAAGCATGTTCGATGGGAATACAAGTGGAGTATGCTTTGGTTAGACCGGACAGTTCTAATGGAGGAGGCGAGCTAACTAATTAGCTGCAATTCTGGTCACTGGAAATGTGAGTCAAACATCAGACTTGCAGTTTGAGATGTGATTTACTAGCACATTGTCAGATACGACGTTTCACAATTTACAGACCCCCTTAGTTTTTGCTGCTCATTCCTCCATCATGGTGGTTTCTAGCTTCTGCATTCTGTTCCTTCTTTCTGGGTACATATCTTGTGAAGTGCCATCTTCCTCTGCTAACACGCCATGCTATGAACTGACCTGAAATAATACCATTTTATTCTACTACAGGGAAGGAGGGTGTAGCAAAGAGAAACCTCAGTTTGCCACCCAAGAAGGGGTGCTAATGAGCACATGCCTCTCCTCTCTTAAAAAAAAAAAAAGTTGTGTTGCTTAAGACAATCCCATTAACACACAGGCATTGTCAAGTGAACCACAAGAGAAGGATGCCTTCCCCAAAGTACAGGCACAGGAGACCAGTTGGGGAAATTTAACAGACATAGTAGTCACAGCATGTATATTTTGTTGATTAAGAACAGCAAAAAGGTGCATCAGATGTTAATTGTAGAGCAAATCCTGTAGGTTAATGCAGTAAAGAGAAGTACTGTACATTCTATCAGCTGCTAAGCAGAGAGCAGCTTTCTCAAACAGTCACATGTGCTAGATTAGTGGAGTATTTCTCTAGATATATTAGATCATTCAGGTGATTCAAAATCTTATGCTTGGAGACACCCATTCCCCAAAACTGTGGAGCATTTTTAGGAGTCTGGAGTATCTCAAAGAGTTTGTGGCAGTTAAGCTTTTTCTACTAGGGTTTTTTCTCATAATTTTTAATGAAGACTTGACTGCTGTCTCAGTGGTTTGCTATTTTAGGTGCAAGGGAGTATTTTGTTCTGTGATTTAAGAACCTGAGGTCCCCTGTAATGTTTAGGAGCCAACGGATTCCTGACCTGTCACTGCAACACACTGACAGTTTCTCCATGCAGACCACAAATAAGTAAGAATAAAGCATGAAGTTGCATAAGATGGAGAATGTAGCTGCTTATGATTATATCTTATCTGAGGGATTTAAAATGATTCTGAAATAATTACAGAATAGTAGCAAAAATAATGGACCCAACAATATGCTTTATAAAAATTGATGTAATGTTTGGGGGAGGGAGAGTACATAAACTTGAGAATTTTAAGAGTCTTAAAGTGACAAAAGCTCCAACATTTCAGTCTGATTTCTTAATTTCCTTTGACAAATATGTCTCTAGCCTCAGTCTAATTATTTTTTCTAACTGTATTAGGCAATTTCTATATATTAGGTAAAGAAACTTTGTTGCATGCTTTTTTAAAAAAAAGGCACATTTACCGTAATTCAAGTCAACACCTTTTCCTCTTGGTATGTAGTAAGTACTAGGCAATATTGTACAATATGTGTATGAACTAGATTAGATTAGGTAGATTTAGTGGTTTGTAGCACTGGATCTTTTAATAACTATGTCTTTAAAAGGACTATGGGAAAATATAAATACATTCCAAACCTGATAACTGAATGACAGGGGTTTTATCTTCAGTTGCTTTGAAAATTTTATATGGGTATTTTGTTTGGGATACTATCTACCTGTATAACTAGTTAGTAACATTTTACCTGTGTCCTGTAAGAGGCATGCAACGTTTTTCCCAAATTTTTTTAATTGGGAGTGTGAGGAATAAATATGCCAAAAAGCATCTCAAGAAATCTCCTTTTGGGACTGGCAGTTGGAAAGCTCAATTCCTCCGTGAATAGCAAATTCCACATTTTGGGATCCCACCTCCTCCAAAAACTCTGCAAGCTCAAATGTGATTAGTTTAGTTAAATATAGGACTATTCAACTCTATAGACTGTCTTGTTTGTGTTTTTAATCACATTAAAAGGTCACTGTCAGGTTAAAACCCCTATTTTTAAAAATATATATTTTCTCTTCTGTGTTATTTTATTAACACCAGAAATTATTACAATTGAAAGCCATGTTAACCATCTATTTTATGCTGTTTTGCTTATCTTCTGCATTTCTCACAGCTTGGATAGTGATAATAGACTAGTCAGTTTCATTGTTTCTCATGCACAAGGGGAATGCTACAGTGTCTGAGTTTCAAACACTCAAGGATTGTATTTACAGCAAATAAAAATGTTTTTCACTGGGATTAAAACAAAACAAATCACAGAAACTCTTCTAATAGTTCACAATCAAAGAGCTTAAGGCCAGGGGGAACCATTATGATAATCTCTAGCTTTCTAGCAAAACCTCCTGCATGCCTCAAGTGGGACAGTTTCACCCAGTACTTCCTGCATTGAGCTCAATAACATGTAGTTATAGAGAAAATCTTGTAGCTAGCTATCCTGTCTTGATTTAAGGACTCCAAGTGATGGAGAGTTCAACCGGGTCTTACGCTTGGAAAAGTTGATTTTTTGCAAAACCAAACTTTTTGGTCAGATTTGACCTGACAGTGTGTCTCTAAGATACTGTGATACGGTAGCTCTAACTTTTGCCCTGGTCACTTTGAGTTTATTAAAGTAGCAGTTGACTAGAGCGGCTAGCATCTGAAACCTGAACAAAGGTCCACTTGTGAAAGACAAAACAGTTGTTTTGTGTCTTAAATCTAGGTGTTAGTTATGTTTTGTTTTTAAGCAAAGGAATTGATAATGTTTTTGATCTGAGTAAAGATATGGGGTGGGTATGGGGACAGATTATTGTGTGCTCAGCACAGGGCTAATTCTCCATTTCTTCCCTACCTAAAGCTGCCCTTAACGTTCATGGGAGGTTCAATTGCAAAAGGAATGGGGGATCAATCCCTGGATATTACCTTCTTTGCTATCTATCCTTTTGCTTTAAGGAAGTGATGATGGTTCTATCCCTAAGGGCAAAATGACCTTTCCCAATGGGAATTTCATGAACAAGGAGAGCAGAATATTGGAACTGAGACCCATTGTACAGATTTCCCTTGTTCGTAGTGTGAACACACTGAAGTTGTGACTATGTGATCAGTCCTGGCTTCTTCAGGCCAAAGTGTGATTTTTTCCAATCTCCTGGCATTGCTTTCTCCTTGCCGTGACACAGCTGGCATGATATAGAGACAAAATAAGGTGCTGATCATGTAGCTGAATCCATTGATCCAGTTTCTAGCACCTCCACGGATCCAAGCATAAGGGTTTGTCTATGTGGATCTAGTTGCAGGATCAGGGCTAAGCAAACTTTGGGCTGCCTGCCCAACCTATGCATCCCAACTTCTTCGCAAAGGATTTTTGAAGGAAAATCACTGAATTCTTCGAGTGACTATATATATTTAATGTTCTTAATTACTGGATCCTTTATCAAGGTACTGTTTAAAAATTGTAGGTTTTCTGGAGTCAGAATGTCACAAGTTCGTATAAAGGAACTATTTATAACGTTGAATCAGTTAGCAGAATCTCGACCAAAGCATGTTTGGTAATGTGTGGACAGCAAGACAACTTTTTATGAAATTCATTTTAAGTTAGTTTATTACATACTGTTATTAATATTTTACAACAGGAGAAATATTTTTCTTTAAAGACAAAATGATGTATGATTTTTAACCGACATAATTTAGCATTTTCAAAAATGTTTTATGATCTTGGTATGAAGTTTACTCATTCTTTTGAGTCATATGTTCCATGTTATATTTTATCAACTTTTTTCCAAAAAAAAAAAAAAAAAAAAAGCGCATATATGTAAATAATTACCAGGAAAGAGTCCTATAGAACGTTCTGTAAACTGATCATTAAATTGTTAGAAATATTTGTTACTGTTCATAAAGTCTCAGCTGCTATCCAAGCCTTTGTTGAAGAAATTGATGTAGTATTTTCAAGATGAAAACTACTTAGCTAGTTTTGTCATAACCCTGTATTCTGTATAAAAATCTTTTTATAAAGAGAGTCTAAATAGGCTAACAAGCAATAATATATTCCATTTAATGTGCACAGATTGTGACTTGCAGGCTGTAGTACATATTGTTAACAGTAGATAACTGTCTTCATTATTAAATACATCACTTCTGAAAAGATCCATATTAATTTAGAATATATGGTTAATAAAAATGAAGATTGGCCTATTGCCATGTGAGAAACGTTCATTACAATATAGACTCTGGGTAAACAAACTTGCTCATTGACAAAAGATCTTCTTTGATGAAGAATGAAATGCAACTGTAGGTGACTTCATACTACAGTTTTTAAAACACTTTGAGTATAAACTTTATGAATATTTCAGTCTCCCTGATTTTCTTGGACTATTTGGAATTTGTAACTTGATGAGACTTGTTTTCCACTGCCACTGCAGCCCCCACCACTGCACAGAGCTTTTCATTCTGGGGTTATGCCAACTCTGCTCTCTAGCTGCCGGTTTCATTTAGAATACCACAGGCAAACTAAAGGGAGACTTTTCAGAGTAGCATATTGAGCTGTTCATTGAAGGTTCTGGGGGGGGGGGGTGTATGGGGGGGAGGGGGTGTTGTCCCTTTCATTTATGGTATTTGTCCATTAAAAATCCCACCCAAGATGGAGAGAGAAGGCACCTTTGTAAAGTATAACATGGGCTAATGTATAAGTTAGTGACAGATTGGTCTGTGCAGTTCCACAGCAAGTTAAATAATGCTGGGTTGATTTAATGACTTTCCAAGCTGTCAGGAACAGGCTCTATTAGCTTTTAAGAATGTTTTGACTTTAAATTCAAGATACAATGCATCAAATAAAATTCTCAACAGAGAATCTAAGCTCAGTACATGTAGATTTCGCAGGCCATTGGGTACTTCATGAAGAAATCCCCATGTTGATTTAAAAATGGCCAAGCTCCTGCCTAGGTAGACTGCAGAACCTGGCAGAATAACACTGGGAGCCCCAACGACCAGTGGAACATTAACTGGCTATTGTTTGGGCAGTGTCTGGAAGATGCAAAGAGCGTTGTAAATGCAAAGTACCATGGTTGTATTGTTCAAAAGATACACACATTATAGTAGCTACACTTAAAAAGATAAAGGGCCAAATTCAGACAAAGGGTAAGCAGGTAGAGTGGAGTTGCATCCAGTTGCACCGTGGCTGAATTTGGGCCAGACACGAAAGGGGTTTATTGAAAGAGTCTATATTTACACATAATGTATACGCATGCTAACCTGGAAAATAACATCCAGGAGAGAATTCCTTGTAGCTTTAGTTTCATTTAATGCAGTATAGCCTCTGAAACCAAGGAGGAGGCAGAGAGGAGCCAGCACTCTACAGACCACCAGCAAATACAGTTTAGGACCCAACTTTTCATCCCTTTGTGACTTACCATATCTAGAAATGCAGCCAAAGCTAGAACATTAAAAGCAAAACTGCAGTGTAAATAGCTGGACTTTGCATTTACATAGTATTGGCTGTGAGACGAGTTCACTGGTGAGAGAAGGGCTTATCTGTTGTAGGCCAGGTCCTGGGACCTTGCCTAGGATTCAAGGGGCAGCCCAGCGCTGGGGACAAAGTCCACCCACCATGCAGTGAACAGCAGCCTATCAAAGGGACCAATCCTGCAGTCTTTACTCGGGCAACATCCCCACTGAAGCCACGCCGCAGGTTGTTATTTTGTTTGTTTGTTTTTGCTTTGCCGTTCTGGCCACCCTGATTTTTTCTTTTTATTTTTTTTGCTTGGGGCGGCAGAAAAGCCAGAGCCGGCCCTGCTGAAGAGTGAGATAGGCATCTAGTGTCTTAACTCCCATAGGTGCCTAATAGGATCATTTTAGGCACCTATCGGTGTCTTTAGGCACCTAAATACTTTTTAAAATTGCCAAAAGGTGGTTACATTTCTGATCTACCAAAGCTGCTTATTTTTCTGTTTCAATGAGTTGTTCTAAAACCGAATGTTGTTTTGAAATATTTAGAGGATGGAAACAGTGTGAATTGTATGTGGGGGGGAATCCAGGCCAGAGAACATGAAAGGGCTGTTCTTGTTAGCTAGCTCCTGCCCCACCATGAAGCCACTGACGATTTCTAATGCCGCAAGGGAAGAAACTACAGGGGAGAAATATCCAGCAAGTTAGTTAAAATGTGTAGCCCTGGCCGCCTCCGCGCAGGGACTGCTGTCCTTCCCAAGCAGGGTGAGAATGCAAGGCTGCAGGGCACCTTCATCCTCGGGATCAAAGATGGACGCAGTTTCTTGCGAAACTGTTTCAAATTAAAAAGCATAGGGGGATGCGCTGCCCCATTGGTGAGTGAACCAGATCCAACTGCAGCACCCCCACGGCAGCTCTGTCTTCAGATCAATGGCAGGATCTTCCACTGTAACTGCCATTGGGGTCAGTATTAATGGGAGATAGGCGCACCTAGCAAATATAGCACTGATCCCATAGGCTCAAATGCCATGCAAATGAGAAGGGGTTAAAGTCGATTGAAACAGGGGAGGTCTCTCTCTCTCTGTTTTTTTGCTGTGCTCCCCCACTTTCCCTGTGGAAATTTGCTTTTGGGCTCAGATCCTCAGCCCCAAATCCCCAGATCTAGGTTCCCAAACCTTATTCCAAATGGGCAGGAAGAGTAGGGGCTGACCATGGCTCCAGCTAGGGCCTACCAGTCTGGAGTACACCTTTCCCTGGGGACCAGCTCTGCAGCCAGAGCCTGCCGGCTTGGGGCATGAGACCAGAATAGTGACATGAGGCACGCCTTCCACCCTAGGGCTGACCTCACTGCCAGCATCCTTGCAGTGGGCCTCATCTACTCTGAGATATAACACAGCTGTTTTCCAGCACCCGTGCAGCTGTTCCGAGCAGGGCTGGGTGATTCGGTGGTGGTGACAGCAGTGGCAGCCTACTGTGGCGTTTACCCCGTTGGTAGTACTGGTGCAGCTGCTTAATGTTCTGTGCAGCAAACCAACTGCAAAATTCCCTAGTGTGTGTATGTACTCTCATGGATTGATCCTGCTGCAGCTGCTATGCAAATGGCCCAATTGATTAGTCAAGTAAGGATTATCTATGGGAATAAGTGCTGCAAAATCTGACCCTTAATCTAGGATTAAGGATTAAATTATTGCTGGGGATCATTAAATGTCTCAGAAGTATCCAAAATTCTCTGTTCATAACCAGCAAGGAGCCACAGGGTTCCACTGCCTCACTCCTATTGGCTTTCAGTGGCCTCTACTTGCAATTTGTGTCTTTGCAACTCTCCCTCTCTGTATTTTTCCTAAATGTAATTGACATGAGTCAGTTAAATCTTAGCCATGATGTCACTGCAGGGGAGGAGAGAGTACACGTGATCACTTGTAAACAGCTAGAAGGCTGGCATCCCGCTTCTCTGTGACTCAGAGAGGGTCCCTTTTCCAATGTTCCCACGTTTCATTGTTTGCAAGCTGTATGGACTCCCTTGGCTGGAAGCCTTTGCAGCAGACTGTACTGTCCAGACCAACGCTGTAGTACGTGAAGTGAGGTGTAACTCTTGGCGCACGGTGTTCAGCGCATCTCATTGGATAGTCCGTTCTAGTGAAGGGAGGATTCTCCTGTACTTCTTGCCTGTCTGTAGGTTTTATTCAGACAATATGTGATGAGTGATTTACAATTCAGTGTTAAGCTAAGGACAAATGTTGATAATGGTGATAATAAAAATCTTTTTTTTTTTTTTTTGCATCTGAGGTTTTTAATTGCATCAGTTTGGTTCCCAGACACGTTGCTACAAGAGTTTTCCTAATCTAAAGCCCCAAATCTTGTCCCATTAAACCCTCACTGCCTAAATGGTTACTGGACGGCATGGACTGACTCGGCATCACCATAGGTGATAAGCTTGGAAGAACTCTGATGACCCACTCGTCTCACCCCTTGCTTCAAGCACGAATTGCCCTATACATTCTTTCCATCTAATCAGGCCTTGAACACCTCTAGAGACTGGACCATAATGAACACAAATAGCTTGTTGCTTGAATTCACTTAAATGTCTGAACCGAGAGCCCTCTCTTCAGGCTGTTCTTTTACTAAAAGCTACTGTGGCCAATAGTTAACATTTAGAAAAAAAGGATCAATTAAAAATTAAGCCCCTCTTGCCCATTGGGTTGAGAGCAGAAATGCCAAGAGATGAACATGCCCATACAAGAGCTACCTGCAGAAGAAAATAGAGTTTAAGGCCAGAAGGGACCATCAGATAATATAGTCCAACCTGCTGTATAGCACAAGCCATTACATTTCCTCCAGATACCTCTGTGACAGGTGAGACCCCACTTCTGGGATGCCACCTGATTTAATGGGGTTTCACTGAGCCCCTCCTGTTCCACCAGCTTGGATTCCCTCTCCATTTTGCTGATTTAGGCTCTCCGGCCTCTTGCAGCGCACACACACACACACAGGTAGGGCCACACCCAGCTGCAGACTGAAGTGAGCTCTGTGTGAGAGGATTCACCCAGCACTCATGTGCACCCCCCCCCGGGGGAATAAACCTAAAATAATACTGTCTTGTGCTGTATAGAAAGATCTGCATAGCGCAAGCTCATAAAAATTTGCCCTCTCCCTGAATGTGAAGAGTGATATGCACAACTTCTTGCCCACCCCTGGCCCCAGTTAGAAATTGCACAAACTGGGTGTAATAATAAAACAAATTTATTAACTATAAAAGGCAGATTTTAAGTGATTATAAGGGATAGCAAACAGAACAAAGATTACTGAGCAAATAAAACAAAACATGCATACTAAGCTTAAGATCTTAAAGAATCTGGTTTCAAGAAGTAATTTCTCACCCTAAGTGTTATTGTAGGCAAGCTGCAGAATTTCTGTAGCTTAGAGTTCCAGTTATTTCTTCTTACAGACTGGAACCCTGCCTTTCCCCTCAGGTTAGTTCCTTTGTCCCTCCAGGTACTTTCAGCAGTCTTTCTTCTTGGGTAGGCAATGGAGAAGAGTCCAGATTAACCCCCTTGCCATCTTCAAAGATTCATGGTCTTTTTCTAATGGCCCATTAAGGCTGATTGCTTACTGTCTAGTGGGTGTTTCCCCAAGTACACACACAGTTGTAATAGTTACATAGTCAATATTCCTAACTTCAGATACAGAAATGATACATGCATACAAATTGGATAATCACATTCAGTAAATCATAACCTTTCCAATGATATCTTACATGAGCCATCTTGCATAAAGTATATCTTAATTATGCCATATTCATAACCATATTTCTATGAAGAATATGGGGTGTAACATCAAATCTCTACAGTGCACCTGATGACTAGTTACAGCACAGCATTTCAGCCCTCCAGAGACTAAGCTGTTGTGTGCTGCAGACAGCACAGGAGAGAACAAGGCGCCACCGATGTCCAAGGTCCTGGCCATAGCAGGGAATTGATGAGGTGACATATGCCCAGATGATCCTAGCAGGCAAGCTCTGCCCCACGCTGCAAAGGAAAGTGAATATCCCCTCCCCCCCCGGTTCCTGCTAATCTGAGCTGGGGAAAATTCCTTCCCTACCCCAAATGATCTGTTTGACCTGGAGCATGTGAGTGTAACCCAGACATCTCCTGGGTGTGGTGTTCTGTTCCCTCTAGTGGCACCATGACCACTTAGGGCTTGTCTACACTGGCAATTAACACTGTTGCAACTTTCTCGCTCAGGGGTGTGAAAAAACACCCCCCTGAGAACAGCAAGTTGCAGCGCTGTAAAGTGCCAGTGTAAACAGTGCCCCAGCGCTGGGAGCTACGCCCGGCGTGGAGGTGGGTTTTTTAGAGCCGTGACCACACAAGCGCGTTAGCGTTGCCAGTGTAAACTAGACCTTAGAGATGAATGAGTTTACTACAGCCTTAGCTAAGAGCCGGGTGGCTTTTAGCTCATGCAGTAAGGGCTCATACACTAAGCTCCACAGGTCCCAAGTTCAGTCCTGCCCACCGATGACCGGGGTCTGTCAGCGTTACATGAGCACGACACAGCAGCTGGGCATCTAAGAGAGGACCCTGAATCACCTCAGAGCACTGGTCCCCCATGTCTGGTGTCCTGTCTCCAGCTGTGGCCACACTCTGAAGGTAATCTGTTCTGAACCTCTCTGAAGGCAGAAAGCTGAGAAGCGTTCAGACCCTTCACTCAGATGAGAGCAGGCCCAGCTGGTGGGAAAAGCTAGGGCTCAGGCCCCATCTCATGGGATCCATTGCAGGAGAGAATCAGTGCAATCTGTCAATAAATTTCACTTCTGACACCAGTGCATCAGGAACAAAAATCCCTTCAAGTGAACAACTTCTACCAAACGCCTGTGTCAGTTTCAAGACACGGCATCGTTCACCTTAAAGTGCCCATCACCACAGCGGGCTGTAAAAGCGCATTGATCCCCAATGACATTCAGCTACTGCCGTGGGATCAGGAGGAAGGGAAGGTAGCTAGGGCCTGAAGCACTGTCCACTCCTCTGGGTATGAATGCCATTTTCAAGCCCTTTGGCCTCCCAAGTACTGTTGTGTAGAAGAGAGGGAGCAGCAGGGAGGTATGGGTGCATCAGACTTTCCCTCAAAGAAGGCCCCTCTTTTAGTGAGCTCAGTTAGAGATTATAGTGAAGCCCCCAGAGCGAGTATCCCTGGCTCCTGGCTGTCTCAGGTGCGTGGGGTTCTCAGTCTGCAGCTGAGTGAGTGCTGGAGACGATCTGCTTCTGTTCCTACGGACAATGACAAAATTAGACTGAATTTGTTCTACACCCAAGGACACGAAGTACCAAAGAGACGCTTGTAAAACACTTAGTTACCTTCATGAGCATGTACTTTCATTCCTCTTTAGAGACAAGTTAATCCTTTTCAGCCAATAATATAGTCAGTGAATTTAGCCTCTTTCTGTCTTGTGATTTTCCATCTGCCGATTAACTCTCAGAATAAAGGTGACAGAGAAAGGCGAGGGAGAAATCTCCAGCAGTGTCTATGGCTAGAAAGTCAAACCAGCCCAACCCAGCAAGATGCAGAGAGCTGAATGGCATCTCCTGCTGTCAAACCGTCACCAACTTCCAAAAGCAACATCAGGCTCAGGCAGTTGCTAAGCAACAGGGGACCTTAACATCAATCTCGCCTAGCAACTCGGGCTCTGTAACAGCAATAATAATAAGTGAGCAGGTGCCCTGCCTTTCTGGGTTGGCCAACCATTATCAGCGACAGCCTATGCCCGAGGACGCTGCTCGGCACAGCAAACGTCACACCCAAGTCCCAGGGTGGTTTTGACATGGGTTGCTGTGTGTTTAATTTGTGTCTTTGTGCTGGGGATTTTGTTTCTCAGGAGTGATTGCAGAGTAATTTTAAGGCGGTGGGCTCTGACAAAATCCAGAGAGGAGTTAAAGGATCTTTCAGCCCCTGGATTCCACTCATGTCAAGGGCCTCTTGCCTCCAAACACAAACACCGGGGAGGTGGGGCAGTTTTTAATTATTTCACATGAAAAACCTGGTGGACTTTGACGTTTCTCAGTGAAATAAAAACTCTCCTCTGGGAAAGCAGCACCAAGACAAGAGGATGTTGGCCCCATGCTGACAATCAGGGTCTCCTGCCAAGAGCACAGAGCACGGATTAGGATGATCTAGGATTTAATACGCTCAGGGTCAACAGCCTCAAAGCCGCACAGGAAAGTGGGCGCACACCTGTGCTGTGTGTGCAAAATCAACAGCAACCATACAACTTCACACACAAAACTTTTGCACAGCCATACTTGTGAGCACAATCAGCATCAAATCAAAGGGAGGGGGGCTGAACATGCAGGTCTCTGTGTTAATTCAGCACTAAATTCCACTGGTAACAAGCACCTAAGCCAGGGGTGGGCAAACTACGGCCCGGGGGCCGCATCCGGCCCTTCAAATGTTTTAATCCGGCCCTCGAGCTCCCGCCGGGGAGCAGGATCCAGGGCTTGCCCTGCTCCGGCACTCCAGCTGGGGAGCGGGGTCAGGGCTTGCCCCGCTCTGCACGTGCTGGGGCTCCGCGCGGCTCCTGGAAGCAGCGGCATGTCCCCCCTCCGGCTCCAACATGTAAGGGCAGCCAGAGGGCTCCGCACGCTGCCCCCGCCTCAAGCACCGCCTCTGCAGCTCCCATGGGCCGGGAACTGCAGCCAATGGGAGCTGCAGGGGTGGCAGCTGCAGACAGGGAACTGCGCAGAGCCACCTGGACACACTTCCATGTAGGGGGGACATACAGCTGCTTCCAGGAGCTGCTTGACGTACGCACCACCTGGAGCCTGCACCCCTACCCCCCTCCCATGCCCCAACCTCCTGCCCCAGCCCTGATCCATCTCCCACCCTCTGAACCCCTCAGTCCGAGCCCGGAGCACCCTCCTGCACCCCAACCCCTCATCCCCACCCCAGAGCCCTCACCCCCTCCCACACCCCAACCCCCAATTTTGTGAACATTCATGGCCCACCATACAATTTCCATACCCCGATGTGGCTCTCAGGCCAAAAAGTTTGCCCACCCCTGACCTAAGCCATTCTTTCAAGCACATTGTTTTGCACACCCCTCCCACCAATGCATGTGTGCAAATCGGGGGTTCTCAGGGAGCCTTGGCTCAGGGGCGCTGGGCTGCACTTGTTCACATGGGTGCAAAGTGGGTCCAAGCTGTATTATACATTGGAATAGCTGAGCCCCCAAATACGACACTTTGTCATTTTGAATTTCCAAGTTATTGCTGCTCCTTTCTCAATCAGGGGCGGGGGGAATGCATTCAGCACTGGAATAAATACAGGCCCAACTCCAAGCGAAGTCAAAGGGAGTCCTGTTCACTTCCACTGGAGGCTGTTTGCAGCAGAAGATTTAATGGTTTAACAAAGCTGCAAAATTACAGCTGAGCCAGTTGATAATGAGCCTTAAAATAATAATATAGGACATGAGCCTAAAGTCCCCTGCAGTGAGCCCTTCTCCCTGGGGCTCTCATCTCCTCCCCTCCTGAGCCACCTCTGCCATGAGCTGGGTGAGTGGCATATGGGGGTAACTGGCATCTCATCTATGAGCAAAGCCCAAAGCCTGGGGGACAGTAGAACTAGCCAGGGAATTTTTTAACACAACGTTTTTCACCAGAAAATGCAAATTTTACCAAAGCTGAAACCACTCGCAGGAAAGGACCAGTTCTGACGAATTTCCTGTGTCAAGAAACACTGGAAACAAGTTTAGAGATTGTAGAAATATCCCGTTTTGACATTTTCAAAACTAAAAGTCCTGAGTTTTTTGGTTTGAAATGATTTTTTATTTCTAAATTTAAAGTAATTTACAATAAAAAGTCAAAGTTGAAGCCAAACATTTAGAAATTGTCAAAACATTTTGATTGACCTGATTCAAATTTGGGGGAGGGGGCGAGGAGGCTTTTCAGTTTGTGAAAATTTTGGAGATTTTGACAATTTATCCCAGTTCCAGATGGGGATTTTTTTTTTTTTTAAACTCTCCAATTCTCACAGGACAGGAAAACTGCTTCCCACCCAGCTCCACTACTGAGTCTTTTGCTCTTTTACACAACAAAAAAAATCTGAAGAGACTACAGGAGCACATCTAGATTGCAAATAATCATGTTCACACAAACATACACAAACCTGCCAGGCCTAGCTACACACACACTGATGCTTGTCTGGTTTCTGGTGGCTTCTGAAACATGGAACACAGAGAGACCGCTAGAGGGCTCTCAAACTCTTTCAAGGAGTTCTATCCTAATCCCGTACATTACACCTGGAATGGAACTACTTACATATTCCCTTTCCCTTAACCTTCCTGGGTCACTGGTCTTTTCAGACTGTGAGCTCCCCAGCAGGGCTGCTCTAAGTATAGCTCCTCCCACCGAGGTTTGCTCCAGAGCATCACGCCACCTTTCTCATTTAGTGATGCAGGACACTTGTGTGGCACCTATCTGCCTTCCACACCCCAGACCTGGCTGCATTTCCATGGTGATGTATGTACATGGTTTGAGAACCCGTCAGAGTAAAAGGTGCTGTAGAGTCAAAAAAAACTAGTATACAATAAATATGAATATTAGTCACCTGTTCACACCAAGGATGTTTGTGATACCACAGATGAGCATATTTAGTTCTTTGTTTTTATAATGAACTGTTCCACTGAATAATGTTCTGGACCATGCTCCTTACATGATTACCTGGAAATGCTCTTCAGTCTCCTGATATCCTTACTTTGCACCTGGAATCCAGGGCATCTCAACACGCTGAATTCCCAAACTCACTGGGATAGTTTTACTTCACTGTTTATTTCTGAAAATGCTTAATTCCAGATTAGCACTTCCTCATTCTACCACCAGACGGCACTCTGTTTCCTTGAATATTGAGCATCTTCCAAGCATGGTGCAAAGCAAATCTCTCATGTCGGTCATTTCACGAAACGTCACTTTTAGTCCTGAACTCACCCATGTCCTACATAAATCTGCTCACCCCTCCCCCCCCGTTTTATTACTGAAGGTCATTTTACAGCAGAACTAAAGAACCCTAGCACAGAGGTTATAGCAGTGTGGCCTAGTGGCTAGAACACTGGACTAGGATGCCGGGGTTCCATTCCCAGCTCTGTCCTATTGGCTTGATGGGTGACCTTATCTCTCTGTGCTGCCGTTTCCCCATCTGTAAAATGGGATAATGATACTTGTAAAGCACTTTCAGATCGATCGATTATTACAGGAAGGAATCATGTAGGCTCTGACTTTCCTGAATAAATGCGTGTCCCTCATTTTAGGACTCTGTCATGCATTGCATCCCACATTTGGACTTTACACACCTAAATTCATCCTGATGTTCAGCAGTGATGAGGACCCACAGTTCCCACTGAGGTCACTGGCTGCTGCAAATGCTCGGGCCTTTTATTTAGGTGCCTAAATGTGGATTTAGGAACCTAACTTTAGAAACCCAGCTTTAAAAATGTTGGCCCTAGTGGTTAAGGGATTTGCCCAAGGTCACACACTGAGTCAGTGGCAGAGCCAGGACTGGACTGTAGGAGCCCTGTCCCCCAGTGGCACTAGGCCATGCTGCCTCTCTAATTCATAACTGTCAGTTCACAACTGAGAATATGCGGGAATCCTCAACTCTTCCCTAGCTCAGATCCAGGGCTGGCCTTACCATGAGGTGAACTGAGGCAGCTGCCTCAGCTGCCAGACTGGGGGGCGGGGGAGGGGGGCGCACCACTAGGACCCAGAGTGTAGAAAATTGTGTCTGCTGCTGTTGCATATGTATTCTCTCTGCTCTAGATGCACAGATGGTGGAGTGCTGTGCCGGAGGAAGGAGGGCACAACAGACATAACAGGCAGGCAGGAGAAAAGGTGAGAGGGAATAACAGAAAGCAGCAGGAGCTGCAGGGAGAGAGAGGAGGAGGAGCCTCTTATGTACCTCTCTAGCACCCCCAGGAGCCTGGATTGATTAACACCAGCTTCTCAGGGAGCTTCCTGTTTCCTGCTGCTTCCCTGAACCCACTTGAGGAGAACAGGCAGTCAACTGAAGTAGTAGGAGCCAGTTAGGCCCTTAAGACGCTGATATCTTCCCTCACTCAGGCCCTGTTACCAGCCTGCTTATTTGTCCCCTTCAATTGAGTGTTGAGAGCCACTATAGCTGGCACAGAACAGTAGTCATGAGTGAAAGAAGAAAACGCCCCTCTGGGGCAGCATTCAGAAAAAGAAAGAAAGCAAAGGAAGCTTTTCTATCTAAGCAGGAAGGAGCTCTCCTGAGATACATAGACACAAATGTTCACGGTGAGCCTTCCAGCCCCAGGGAGGATGTGAGTGGTGAGGAGATGCCTGATCTTCCATTTAGTCAGAGTGCAGGTGACCTGGCAGCTACTGCAGCATCCATATCTCCATCTCAAATGGATGTAACTATGCACATTCCTGAAGAAAAGTGTAGATCAGAGAAGAGTGTGGTGGAGGCGCAAGTAACAGCTGCTGCTGAGTTTAGTTCCTTAAGTCTAGATGATCCAGGACTGTGGACCACTTGAGCAGTAGCCTGAGGGGCTTCCTTGTACTGCATGGGCCACAGCAAGTGAAAAACCTCATGTTCCCCAAAGACAATGAAAATAGAAGTTTCCATCCAACACATTACTGGAGTGAAATCCCCAATGGTGACAATGTTGTGGGCTGGCCCTGCTCAGATCCCTCTCTGGCAGAGGGAGGGACAGGCTGATTCCAGTCACACACAGAATAGATGACCTGATATTAAACAATAAGCCCCACACAAGCAAAACAATAAAACCTCCAAGTGAGAAACCTCCCTGCACCAGCAAGGAGAGAAGAGTTGTTTGCCATGGCACCCATAGCGCACCCCCTAGGCAATGCAGCACCCTTACCCATCTCTCCATTGGTGACCCCCTAAATTGCTGCCCCTTTTATTTGTGCTCATCATAACTCATGATGAAGGCAGCATGAAACAGGCCCATTATTGTATAAAACAGCCATGCCTTGGCACCTCAGCTGAGGATCGCGGCCCCATTGGCCTGGGCACTATACAGACAAGCCACAGAGAAGACAGTCCCAGCCTCGGGGAGCTTGCACCCCTAAGGTGAAACCTTGGCCCTACTGGAGTCAATGACAAAATTCCAATTTACATCCCTGAGGCCAGGATTTCGCCTAGGTGCCAGACAGGATGCAACTGGTGAACAACACAAATGAGGGGGGAAGAGTGTGAAGCTGGGAGGATGAAGCAACAATAAAACAAAGAGCGTTTAGCAGAAAAGCGGACATAACACAAAGGGCCAAACCCACCCCTGAAGCAAATGGCTGCAGATCCAGTGAAGGTTATGCCCACTTGCCCCAGGGGTGAATTTGACCATCCTGTTTAGCTCACTGCTCCCCACCGGTTGCACTTACTGACCTAACCTCCTCTGCTATCCAGCTTCAGGTGCATCCTCCTCCTCCCATGCTACGCATCCAGTGCAATCCCTGCCTACACTGCACCCTAACACACCTGGGCTGCATGGAGCAAATCCAGCTCTGCTCAGTTCATGCCAGTGCAGTCCCAGGGCAGCTCCCTATGCAATTGCCTCCGCAGGGGTGTAACAGGGTGTGCTGAGCCAGCAGCTGACCA
Organism: Emys orbicularis; assembly: GCF_028017835.1. Classification (NCBI taxonomy): domain Eukaryota; kingdom Metazoa; phylum Chordata; order Testudines; family Emydidae; genus Emys; species Emys orbicularis. Next base: position 19,949,507 of record NC_088694.1, on the reverse strand, counting down.
GCACTCTGGCCCTCACCTTCTCACCAGGACACATTAACTGACTGACAGACAGGCAGGTAGCTGAGCATGCCAATTACCTGAATAGAGGGGGTAATTGGGTGGAAGTAACCTGCAGCAGCTGGGGCTATCTAAGCAGGCAGGAAGGCAGCATCACATGAGGGAAGGCAGGAGTAGGTAGGACTTGCTGCAGCTAATTCTGCGGAAGCAGGTGGGGGAAGCTGGCTATAAATAGTATATAAATAACACTCCAGGCTGTGGCCTCCAGAAGGGATATAATGAAGCACAGTGGTGAACACTTGCAACTGGGGTGGCTAGTTACTGAGGCTGGAAAAAATGCTCAGGGCACCACCGCGTGGCAAGGGGGCAAAGCAGGAATGCCACAGCTACTGGCCTGCTATGCCACAGTCCGTCCAGGCTCTTGGGTGCACAGTATGGGCCTGGCCTTTGTTACCAAGGAACTCAGGAAGCTGGGTCATTAACAGGCAGAGGATTGGACGCTAAGTGCAGCATTGGACGAAAATTACTCCAGACTGTGAGCCGGAGTCATGACAAACAGCAGGGTTTGTCCAAGGAGCCAGTATCCTGGTGGAGGCTTGACAGAACTGCCAGGCAGACCCCTACACTGGGGCTGTACTGCCAGCTGGGCTGGTGGAGGGTGTGCCCAGGAGTCCCACAGTGATGTGCCTGGCACTGGCAGGGGTGAGCTGGAACTCCAGAGCTGGCACTTCCTATAGTACTATTTGCATTGTGGTAGCACCTGGAGGCCCCAGCTGAGATCAGTTGTGCAAGGTGCTGTGCATACGCTTTGCAAGACAGTCCCTGCCCCAAAGAGTTTATAATCTAAGACCGACAAAGGGTGGGAAAAAGAAGATATCCCCAGGGGACCTGAGGCACAAAGAGAGGAAGTGACTTGGCCAGTGTCACACAGGCAGCCTGTGGCAGAGTCAGGCATTGAGCCCACCTCTCCTGAGTTCCAGTCCAATGCCATAACCACAAACCATCCTTCCTCTCTGCTATGCAGAGCACTCAAGGCCCCAGACACTTGCTACCTGCCACCACCCACGGCAACAAGCAGGACTGGAGGCGACCCTCTCTCCCTGCAGCAGCAGCCTTCTCCCAACACGTCAGGCTCCTCATCCACGGGGATATGCAACTGCATATTGGCCCTACTGCATGTGCAGCAGGACTGACTCCTACTTCGCTTCCCAGCTAGAGCTCGATGCAACGGCTTTACACAGCAGTACGGGCTGGGGGCTCTTTGCCTCCAAACAGCAGGAGCTAAACTGCAACTTTCTAACCTCCAAGAACCCTAATCTGATCTCTTGGTTTCACAAATAGAAAGGCATGGGGGGGTTGAACAAGTTAGATGCACAGCTGCCCACTTAAAGTGAGCACTCACTTGCTTTGAGCATCCACCTATGGCTGGTTGTATTCTAACAGGATTTCCAAAGTATGGGTTGCGTGTGGGAGCTCCCCAGGGGCAGGAGAGACAAAATGTGAGTATTCAGCTGCACCAGCAATGCCAAAACCTGAACAAATAATAATTCAGTAGAGATGCTGCCATCATACAAATAATAAACCAGCAGAGTCTGAATAATGGAAACGACTGGCTGACTGGGACAAATTTTGCGTGCCAGCTTTTACTGATAATTCGGTGGGGGTTGGCCTAGCACATGGCCACTGTACAGCCTCTATCTGTGCCACGTGCCACCTTTGTGCATGTGCTCCGCCTCCTGCTGAGAATCCTGGCACAAAGAAATAAATGAAATACTCAGAAAACACATGGGATCAAACCTGCAGGGATTTATCAATCCTTGGTTAGAAATCAGGCCCACTGTGCAGCTGCTGTTGACAGCTAAAACGGCAGGCAGAGCACGGAACGATTGAAGGATTTGCCGGTTGCTGTGCATGTAACTTAATTTCCCCAGGATGGATGCGGTTGAAAGGGCACCCGTGCAGAACTGTGTGTTCTGGGTCTCCATCGCATATACCCCGCTGGAGCACGATTCTCCCTCTGTAATGTGGCAAAGGGAACCTGACATCTCATTGCCCTCAATTCCAGCCAGTTAATATTCTTGGTCCATTGGTAGGGCATTTGTGGGTCACCATGTGGGCCCCCCAACCTGTTAGAAGAGCACCCCTGGCTATTTGCACTGCTGGAACCTCTGTCAGAGGCCTCCTTTTGTTTTCACTGCCGCCTTCTCCTTGGGAGGAGGCCCAGCCGAGGAAGAAGACTCTGAGGGGGTTGTTGGTGGAAATCTCAGGAGACGGTGCGGCCTTCTGAGGAGCTTGGGGGTAGGGTGGGAGAGGAGCAGGGACATGAGACCCCTACAGCCCACAGCCCCATGCTGGTATGCACTCTGCCAGGGCTGTATGTAAGGCCTGGGGAGGAAGAGTTTGTTGACCTCCATAGTGTGGGTGTTACCAGAACCCCTGTGGGGGAAGAGTAATGTCATGCCAGAGGCTGATGGGGAGTATATGCGAAGGTGCAGGGTGGGTGGGGCAGTACCAGTATTGGAAGAGGATTACAAGGAGAGGTCCCACCACAAGCCCTACCTCTTTTCACTCTCCTCTCCACTCCCTAGTCAGGAGAAAGGAAGTCTGGTGAGGCCCACGCTGGAGCCTTCCTGCTCCAGCATCACTAGGAGCCGTTCTGAGACCAAATGTGGAGGAGACTGTGGCAATTCCCTGCTAGAGCTGGTGCCAATCAAAGCGGGAGCATTGGAAGGCACTTTTCCTGCTCTCCAGGGAAGAAGCTTCCAGCAAACAGCTTGAAATGGCTGCAAGCTCATCCTCTTCACCCCCAAGGCAGCTGCAGGACTGAGGCTCCGTAAGAGGCAGATCCTTTTCCCACAGCTGCTGGAGAGCGGGACTGGGGGTCAGGTCCCAGCTGTTCTTGCCACCCTCCACGTCCCCACTTAGGATCACGGCTCAACAAGCTACCATGAGAGGAGAGGGAAGGGGAAGCATGCTGCTAAGCCCCAGAAGACTAATGGCCAGAACCTCAGCTCCACTGAAGTAAACAGGTGGGGAGCTGGCCCCATGTCCCCCAGAGGAACAAGTGGAGATCAATCTCAGTGAGCAGAGACAGCAGTTCTGGGCCTTTCATAGGGCCCCTTTTGGGTGCCAAAAATCTTCATGAGAGCAGTGGCTGTGAGCGCAAGATAGGCATGGTTACCCAGAAATCTCTATTCTAGACCAACCGATCCCAGCGTATGAGAATGGATTTCCATACAGCCCATAAGAGCTTGTTTGTTTCAAATAGCAGATGAGACACAAAGTCTAGCAAAGCAAGGAGCTTACCCCTTCTCTGGAGCATGATGTCTTTGTGGTTGAACTACAGTGGGAAGGTGCAAGGTTGCACCCAACACCCCAATTGGTTTTAAATCTTGTAATGCTGAGTATTTCCGATAGCGCAGACTCCGCCTCCTCGGCAGCATTAGTTTGGGTTTTCATTGTTCTTACGAGCACAAATCGCTCTGAGCAGAACCTGAAGGTTATCGTACTCAGGAGCGACTAATGCTAACACCACAAATTCCTTCCGCGCTAGAATGTAAGGAAGGCTGCGGGTGCTGGGGAAAGAGCCAAAAGTGGGGCAACAGAAATTCTAGCTAGAGCTACTTTCTGCCCTCCCTTAGACCAGTGAGGTCGATGATGGGGGTTCTTAGAGCTAATGGAGGACAGGGTCAGCTCTCAGATTCAAAGGTGGGGGCCCACAGGGGCTCAGGCGCACTATTCCCAAGCTTGCTCGCCTCCAATTTTAACCTTGCACTTCAAAAAAATCCAATCCCACTTCCCCCAAACCCTTCTCCATCCTGTCTCCGAAAGAGCCTCACCCTATGGCCATGCCTCATCAGAGAGGCGGAGTTCAGGGGCAGAGGGATGGTTTGAATATTTCATCCCTGAGAGGTCTCCGGATGTTCCTTTGAAACCAGAACATTGCAGTCAAGACAGCGCAACCTGCTCACAGGTTGGGGCCTGCATCGAGAGTCACTTAAAAGCAGATGATCTATCTGCCATAATGACCAGCTGCATCATGTTTGGAGCCCCACTGTGGATGGTTTCAAACATGAAGTGAGAGTGACATTGAAGTGGCAGTAAGAACAGATGGAGATTGTTTACATCACCCCACCCGAGTAGCACAAATGTAACCCCATTGAACTTGGTGCCTCTTCTGTTGCACAATGCATCTCCACAGCTGATACACTATCATCTCCCTTTTTGCAAATCTCTGCCAACATTGCTACCTTCACTGTTCGGACATTATGTGACTGTCCAGCTAGGAAATTCTTTTGTATATTACCTCACTGCAAATTATCACTTGCAAACCTCTAAAATGTTACACTGAAGAACACGTGCCCAGCTTGTGAGGATCCCTAATTTAGAGAGGGATCTTCATTGCTGGAGAGCTTGTTAATACAGATTTTGTTTTCAGTAAATTTTGGCACATACCATTGAGCCTGTTTGGTTACTGACATACACCGCTAGGAACCAGCAGTCTAAGGATTAATCGGAGCAAGCCTGGAATACAGACTGCACTGCTGAGGGTTTTTGTAAGCCATTTCCAAGGGAACAATTCTGTCCTACAAACAGGACATCAGATTCTATAATTTGTGGGGAGCTATTATATATCACTGCTACCTTAATATACTGCCAAAAATAAAAAGTGTAACATGGTCTGACATCTCCTGCTAAGAGAGACAATTATTCATCAGTGATATTTAAAACAAATTGCTAGGCAGCATATTATGTAGCTGGCAGCTGCTGGAGTTGAAGCCATTCTAACAGGGAGCAGGAGAGAGGAGAAAAAATGAGAGTAATAACAATGACCTCAGTTAATAATTTATCATCATCAAAATATGACTTCAGTAGTAGAATACAGTTCAGAGTAAAAATTCCCAAAGAGCATGCACATTTAGATGGATTTCCTTCGCAGGCTTTGGTGTTCCCTGCAGCTGGGGCTGTTGGACGATAAAGTGCTCCCAGGGGAGGAGAAACCAGTGGGACCCCTCGTGCTCAGGGAGACCTCATCGATTTTGTAAGAAATGGAATTATAGTAAACGGGATTGGTGTGGCAGCTGAGGGTCTCTGGATGGGAAGGGGCAGGGCTCCCACACAGCCGCGGTCTGTAGCACAAACACGTGCAGAAGGAAGGGACTCTGGCGGTGGAGTTTGAAGAGTGACGTCTTGGTCTATCAGCGTCTTCCTGCATCAGTGGGATGAGGTTCATTTGACTTGTCCTGTCTTCTATGGGTAGAAAAATAGCATCTCTGCTCTTACTGTCTTCCTTAGCTTTCAGGTGGATGTTGTTCCTGACTCTCCTCAGGGATGCCCTCTCTTCTGCATCCCGCCTCTCATCTTCCGAGTTCATAGTCAAAAACCTAAGGACAACTAAGTTTAGGAAAGCACCAATCACAGTCAAACCGACCAAGATATACATGAAGCTGAAAGCCACATATGGTGGCTTCTTCTGCAAAGCTTCGTTTTTCTGCAGAGCTACAAAGTCCCCAAAGCCAATAGTGGTCAGGGTTATGAAGCAGTAATAATAGGCATGGAAGAAGGTCCAGCCCTCAAAATAAGAGAAGGCAGCTGCTCCAACACACAGTGTCCCCATGCATGACAGGAAGCCTACTAAGACCATGTTTTCCATAGAGACGTTAGTCTTCTTCATGCCCAGACACTTCTTTATTTTCTTCAGCAGTAACCGGACTACAGTGTTCATGCGTTCCCCAAGACTTTGGAACATAACCAGTGTGAGGGGGATACCAAGGATTGCATAGAACATGCAGAAAACTTTGCCAGCATCTGTGCCCGGGGCAGCATGTCCATAACCTGCACCAGAAAGAGAGAAAGGCAGGCATTACGTAAACCCACAGGAGCAATGGCATCTCACGTCAGTGTTGCAAGCCAAATTCCATTGCTGACAGACTAGTGTCTGTGAGGATTGGGGGGTGAGGGGGAAAAGAGCAATGTTTGCAGACAGATTTGTGTGCCCATGGTTTGCGCTTACTGAGATTTGGGACTACACTCCCCTGCGGGTCACCCACGCTGATCTCCGAATTGCAACAGAGTACACTAAGGATGGAGTTTCATTTGGTCTTTACAGGGCTAAAGTTACCCCTCTTGCACCCCACAATAGCCCGTGGGCTCGCACTGGAGTATCTATGGGCAGGATTAGACCCACAGGGCCTGCTTCTCCTCCCAGGCTGGATTCACACTGGTGTAACTCTACTGACTTCTGTGGATTTTCTTCTGATTTATGCCAGGGGAACTGAGAGGAGAATCAGACCAAAGGCACTTTCATTTTCACTCTATTGTTTTAAATACAAAGTGTTTATTTCACTGAAGCGCCATGAGCTGACCCCATCCCTACAGAGCTCAAAGAAGGCTGAAGTGCCGCATTTTCCATTCTCACCAACACAGATTAAGATTTAATGTCCTGGTCTTATTTGGAGATTTAGAACTGGTGTACTAAGCAAGGAGGCAGGCGCATGATAACTGTAGGATAAGAACAAGGTACTCACTGAGGTCCTGATCTTCAGGATTCTGCACCCACCTGACTTGGTTGATAAGCTTAATTGAAATTTGTGATCTCTGCCCCAGATGGAGGAGTAAAACAACACAAGAGAATTATACTGTATCCTGCAGTAACCACTATGGGGGCAGGAGGCCTCATCAAAAAAACAAACTACATTTGAGAAGGCAATAGGTATGGAAACTTCTTTTGTGAGCATGTTTACATCCTAGAACAATAATAGTTAATTTAAGAAGGGGCAGAGCCAGTTTATTTCCCTGCACTGCTGCATGGTTTTTTGAAAACAATTATTTAAAAATTTCACTTTTTCCAGTTACTTAAACAAGTTGAATGAAGAATATGGAAAAAATATTCATCAAGAGACATTCTTTTTCTTTCTAGTTCTCATTCAATACTATGACTGGGCTTCCCCTACAGTTGCACAGGGCAGAGCTTTTAGGGAAACTGTCCGATCACAATGATGGATTGATCAGGAGATGATTTACACACACTGTCTCTGGTAGAGTCTCAAGTGCACCTCCCACTCCAGGAAATCGGATGGGGTTGCAAGACAAGGTATTGCATAATTGACTGTGGTAAACTCACGACTGCAATATTCTAAGAGAGAGTTCACTTCCCATTGTTTGTGTATACACACATCAACATCAAATGAGTTAAAATTACCTCATGTCATTTACTCTGATACAATCAAACAAGCACCTTTTGCAGAACACAGAGTGAAATCAGGACTTGAGTGACAGAGAAAGCTACCGGACCTTTAGCACAACGTCTGGCAGCAATCACCAGGTACTAGGGTACATGAGAATGCTGTGGGAACACCAAGCGGTAAATAATGATCTAAATCAGCAATAAGGTGAAGAAATCGCTGTTGTTCCCCCCAATTTTACTCTTAAAAGAGGATATGACTGATGCTTTCAAACCGACAAAGGAAATGAGAGAGTAAACACAGATACACCGACTGCTTGAAATCAACAGAAATGTTCTCTTTTGGGTCAAATGAAACATTTTGTTCAACCGCAAAAATATTTCTGCCTTTCAATTCACCCAAAACTTCAAAAATTTTGGTTAGGGGTTGACTTGAAAATAATTTTTTTCCCCTCTTGGAACTGTCAGTGAACTGAAAAAAAATCAGTTATTTTCACAGCTCTTCAAGTGACACAAATGCGGATGAAGCGTTTTGCTGAGTGAAGAGTGCTCGGATCTGTCCTGAGAACACAGGGAATGTCCCTGAAGAGTCACGGACACTTCCATCCATTTGAATGTGGTCAGCAAGACTACAGGTAACGCTTACACTGCAGCTGGGAGCAAGCCTCCCAGGGTGTCAGACTCACCCTAGTGGGGCTCGAGCCAGCATACTAAAAATAGCAGTGTGGACGTTGCAGCTTCGGCAGAGACTTGGGCTTGCCACCCAACCTCAGACCCAGGGAACAGGTGGGCTTGACAGTCAGACCTGCCACCCCAGCCACAATGTCCATGCTGCTATTTTCAGTGCGCTACCTGAACCCCACTAGCACAAGTCTGTCTGCCTGGGCTGGGAAGCTTGCTCCCAGTGGCAGCGGAAACATACCCTAAAACAAAGCACCCTAAATCCATCATTGTGCACAGGGAATGTGTGCAATCAACTAAATAAAATACTTACCACTTACATTCCGATTTTCAATTGCGAAAGGGCTTTCCACCTTTCCACTAAAATTTACCCCTCTATAAGGATTAAGCCATTAGCCCCGGTGACTGTGCGATGGTGAAAGGCTGGGATTAGATTAGTTCATGGCTCAAGGCTACACTTGCAAGTAATAATTACAGCTCAGCCAGTGCAAAGGGGCATTGGAACTTTATAGTGAGACTCAAAGGTGGGGTGGCTGGCAAGGCTCCCCAAAGTAGGTCTTCTACAATCAAACATCAGGGCTTTGAGGAGAAAATATGGCTGAAATCTGGGCCCCCGTGGGAGTTTTGCCTGGGGTCAGGGATTCATGCATTGTACTGAGGGCCTCCAGGCTGTTCCTGGAGAACTTTCTCAATAGAGCAAATTTTAAGATGTTCACATTTGTACATTCCCATAGAGAGGAATAGGCCTTTTCCTGTCAGGGGTCCCATTGTTCCCTGCAGCCCTTTTGCTACTGCCTGCAATGAAGTCACTGGCCTGTGCTTAGCCCCCACAGTATACTGTCACGTGACTGTGAGCACACTCACATTTTGCATAAACATTTTGATAATATTTTGCATTTTCACAGCCCCTCCTATCATAGGGTCTCAGGTGGCTTTGCAAACATCAGGGAGCCCTGGCCAAAGTCCCAGAGAGTTAGATATTACTTTGCAATTAGTATTATTCCCATTTTGCAGATGGGGAAACTGAGGTCACATGGAGTCAGCAATACAAGCGGGGAGTGGAATCCATGGATGCTGCCTCCCAGTCCCTGTTGCTCCTCTGCTTTGGAATTGGTAAACCTGATTTTACACACCTCTGAAAAGGTGAAGACACTTAAATTCTTTGGCCAATTTCCAACATTAAAGTGCCTCTTAGCTCCCCGCAACAATTCAAAGGCTGCCCATTTGCACAAATGAGGTCTCGCTGCCCGAGGAGGGGGTGGGTGGGTGCAGGCAGTGGGGTGTGCTCAGTGCCCATGGAGAGGTGGGGGTGCAGGCAGCTGGTTGAGTTTGTTGCATATGAGAACTACGTAACATCACGCAGGGCACACCACGGGAAAGGTGGCTTCTGAGTCTTGTTAGCAGAATATCTGAAGGCAGAGGTAAGGAAACCATGGGCAGACAGTGGGGATAAGAACTCCCAACTGTTCAAAACCTTGTGTGATGGGGCTTTCTTACATCGGGGCAAGAAGGGGCAAAGCAGAAGTCTCTTTGCAGGTGGCAGGGAGGGAAGGAGCCTGATGCTGGAGCCAGGGAGTGGGGTGGAAGCTGCACAGAGCATGACATGGATGCACTTAGATACCAAGATGACAGCAGTCTTAAATTCCAGAGTACTGCGTTGTACCTTGCAAGCTCACGGGGTTCATGGGGGCTGCTGATGGCTCTCAGGAGGAGACTGCAGAAGTGAGCTGTTAGTGGTGCAGTGACCCTGGGACTGGGGGAGGACACATGGGGAAGCAGGTGTGTGTGTGTGGGGGGGGGACTCGTTGCCCTTGGGGCGACAGGGAGTGGCTCAGTGCGCATAGAGGGGTGGGGAGAGGCAGGGGGCGGCTCAGTGCCCATGAGAGCAGGGGGATGGGCTCAAACAGGGGGCGGCTCGGTGCCCATGGAGGGGTGGGGGCAGGCGGCTCGGTGCCCATGAGAGCAGGGTGATGGGTGCAGGCAGGGGGTATCTCTGGAGGGACAGGGCAGCTGGGTGCCCATGGAGGGGTTGGGGCAGGCGGGGGGGCAGCCCGGTGCCCATGAAGGGGTGGACAGGGGCGGCCTGGTACCCGTGAAGGAGTGGGCACCAGCAGGGGGCGGCTTGGTGCCTGGGAGGGTGCGGGCGGGTTCGGTGCCCGTGAAGGAATGGGGGCAGGCGAGGGGGTGGCTCGGTGCCCATGAGGGCAGGGTGATGATGGGTGCAGGCAGGGGGCAGCTCGGTGCCCTGGGGGAACGGGGCGGCTCGGTGCCCGTGGAGGGATGGGGGCAGGCGAGGGGGCGGCTCAGTGCCGATGGGGGCAGGGTGATGGGTGCAGGCAGGGGGAGGCTCGGTGCCCTGGGGGGACGGGGCGGCTCGGTGCCCGTGGAGGGGTGGGGGCAGGCGAGGGGGCTCGGTGCCCGTGGAGGGGTGGGGGCAGGCGAGGGGGCTCGGTGCCCGTGGAGGGGGACGGCCGGAGCCCGCACTCACCGATGGTGGTGATGACCGTGATGGCGAAGTAGAAGGAGCCGGCGAACTTCCACTGCCCGCCGGCACGATGCGGCTCGGCCTGCAGCACCAGCCGCTCTAGCTCGCGGTAGTCGTCGGCCGAGAAGCGGTACTTCCTGCGGAGCTCGCCCCGCTTCTGCTCCAGCAGCCGCCTGCGGCCGCTCTCGGCCTCCGACTCCAGCGCATCGAAGACGGCGGCGCCCACCAGCAGGTAGGAGAAGATGCAGAGGATCAGCGAGACCGTGCGCAGGTTCTGCCGCTTCATGGCGAGGGGCGGCCTGGGGGGCGCTCGGCCGGGGCACCGCGCCGGGGACCAGCGCCGTCTTGCTCAGCCCCCGGCCGGCGGGCATCGCCTGCCGCATGCACCGGCCGCCAGCTCCCCACTGCGCTGGGCCCGGGTTATCGGCGCCCGCCTGCAGCGGGCATGCACCAACCGGCGGGGGTCGGCTCCCCACTGCACCGGCTGCATGCACAGAGCCCGGCCCCCAGGCCTCCCTGCGCGGTGCTGCTGCAGCGGCTGGAAGGTAGCGATGCCCGCGCGCCGGCTGCAGGGGCCCCGGGAGTCCCCTCCTCCCGCACCAGGGGAGAGCAGGGGGGGGCTGGTCCCGGGGCCGCTCCGCCTGCGGCTGCTCCTCCCGCTGCGTGCTCCCCCTCCCCAGGCACGCAGCTGGATGCGCTTCTCCCAGCGGAGGGGGTGTGGGAAGCTTGCGGCTGTTCCCGGGCTGGCTGGGTGGACCGCCCCCTTCCAGAACCACAGCCGAGCCCCTCCCTTCCCACACCCTCAGGCTTCCCTGGCCACATAGATGCTGGTGGAACTAGAGATGCGGCGGGGGCTGCCCTGCACCCCCTGGCTTGAAGTGATGTCCATCCTATCCAGGGTTACAGTTTGGGTCAATGGCTCTCAGCACCTCCACTCTACAAATTGTTCCAGCCCCCCTGCTTAGGGGGACAGGCACCTGCTGCTTCAGCACCTTCCACTGCGCGGCTCTGCCCAACCAGGTAACCGGTCCCCTACTCCCCCAGGCAGCCCCTACTGCGGCATCACCTCAGAGATGTGGCATGGCAGCCCATGTCTCCCCATCCCTGCTGCACTGAGCCTGCCCCGGGCTTAAATAATAGCTGCTTCTGCTTTCAGCCCCTGCCTGAGCACAGCCAAAGCGGTTCCAAAGTAAAGGGCCTGCCACTGTGAAGAGGAACTTGTCACCAGTCCCATCCCATTCACACCTGAGGATTATTATCGTATGGCCTTCAGATGATCACACTGCTGCTGCACCATGCAGGGAGGGAGAGGTTGGTCTGTAATGCAACTAGCACCCAAACCGTTTAGGGCTGTGTAGGTCAAAATCAGCTTTTCTCTGACCTACCCTGAGGCTCATGCTGAGCACTGGAAGAGGTGACCTTTCTCCATTTGGTATCACTAAACCCAAACTGGGGAGGAGGACTCCTCATGGAGCCTTTCTACCTTGGGTCACTCTTACCTACCCTCTAGCTTCATCAAGGCTGGGCTGGCTCTGGGTCACTTATTGGAAATATTACATAAAGCAGGAACTTTGCCTGAGATCATACCTTTCTGGCAGTGTTCCCAGGCTGAAGGAGTGTTTTGGATGCTGACGTGAGTGAGAGCAGCCAAGCTGCTATGTTTTGCTTCAGGATCCAGGTAGCTTTCAAGTGGAATAGGATTCACCCAGGCTGGATATGCAGCCATGGAGAAAGCATGTGGCAGCTAAAACACTCTTTGGGGTGGCAGTGCCGGATGTGGGAAGCGAAAGGTGTGCTGCTTGGTAGGACTCACCAGGGAGGTAGCGCTTCACAATTAGCAACAATATTGAATCACCACTTTTTTTTTAAAAAATCACATTTATTCTGATTTTCTCACCAGTCCTAGATATCAGATTATCATAACTGCTGCTGTATTATTTGAAGCAGAGGGAACAGAAGGAGAAAACCAAAGAACTAAGTTACATGTTTCAACCTCAGATCAAATACACCCAAAGTCTGCTTTGAATAAGATACTGCAATGCAAGCTCCCCCTGCATACCTTCATCATCAGTATGCATCAACCCTAACTTGGAGAGACCCCACCTCTAGAGGGTCACAGAGGAGTTCAGTCTCTGCCTTTGGCCTTAGATTGAGACTGCCAACAAGTGCTAGTTGTGAAGTTTCAGAGTAGCAGCCGTGTTAGTCTGTATCCGCAAAAATAACAGGAGTACTTGTGGCACCTTAGAGACTAACAAATTTATTAGAGCATAAGCTTTCGTGGGCTACAACCCACTTCTTCGGATGCATATAGAGTGAACCATATATTGAGGAGATATATATACACACACATACAGAGAGCATGAACAGGTGGGAGTTGTCTTACCAACTCTGAGAGGCCAATTAAGTAAGAGAAAAAAAACTTTTGAAGTGATAATCAAGATGGCTCAGTACAGACAGTTTGATAAGAAGCTGTGATGCTGTATGATTGACTATGGCCATTTATATCATTGATATTGCCACCGGTATACAATTGCAACACACCTTGTACAAAGTATATAATGTAAGGTGTCAATGGAAACGTTCTGATTTGCTAAGTAAGATTATCCTATTTATATGCATGTATCATCTTTGTATCTAAAGTTATGAATATTGGCTGTGGATTTGTATCTTACATATGTGTTGCATTCCTGAGTAGCACCCACCTGATAAAAGTTACCTGGAGCCAGACAGCTATGTGTTGATGGTCCATTAAGGACACTTCACTCTAACAATAGGCCCAGATAGCTCTTCCTGTGGATGCCTCAACAAGAATATGGGCAATGGCTGTCCCTGTGAGTCATCAAAGTATATAAAGACATGTGATATGCCCAGGTGACCCTGGGCTCCATTTTGGGCCAGTAAAACTTTCCACAAACATAGGCTGTGAGCTGTGTTTGAGACAGTAAAATTCCATGCACATGGCAAAGGATATAAAAGGCCCCTGAGATATCTCCATTTTGTCTCTTTCCTACCGTGATTCTCTGGATTTACAACAAAAAGGAGCCTTTTGAACTATGGATTGAAGACCTTCCAATCTTTTGGAAGTTACCAGCGAGACTTTACAAGCCAGCAGTTTATTCCATCAGTGCTACAAGCCTGAGATAAGCACTTTGCAAGTATTTGTCTGTATATGATTTATTAACTCTCTTCTTTCCTTTTATTATTATTATTTATTATTATTTCTTTAGTTTTTAGTGACTAAAGGATTGGCATCAGCATGATCATTGGGTAAGATCTGAGTTATATATTGACCTGGCTAAGTGGCTCATATTTTGGGATTAGAGGACCCTATATTTGATTAAATTGGTTTTCAGTAACCACTCATCATAGAGTCCAGTGTCTGGGTGGTGAGCCAAGAGCTGGAATGCCTAAGGAGACTGAACTTCTGATTTTTTGTTAACCAGTGTGGCGAGACAGAAGTTTACTTTTGTTCCTGGCTTGTTATAATGTAAAGATAGAATAACCACCAGTTTAGGGTAAATCTGCCCTGCTTCTCAGCAGTTTGTCCTGCATTTGGCATCCTCAATTGTGACCCACTGAGGCACAGTGATACCCCACCTCTAGAGGGTCTGAGGGGAGTTCAGTCTCTGCCTTTGGCCTTAGGCTGAGACTGCCAACAAAGTGCTAGTTGTGACAGAGTTGATTTAGGTTGTGTGGACATTTGTCTGCTGGCAACTGGACTGAAGCCCCCAGCTCATTTCACATAAGCCTCAGGACAGATGTAAGATGGGAATGAATTCCAACCACTCTGAACTGGCTCAGCATATGGATCAAAAAGCAAGAGGAAAAGGGCTCCATTTCCTGAGCCTTCCTGCATTCCTTATGTTTCACTTCTAAAAATAGAAAGATAATTCTCTCTCAATCTCATGCTATTGGAGATATCTTTTCCAAGAAATAAACTCTCGTTTGTTAGCTTAGAATAAACCAGCAGGTTTTAAATCCTCCTTACTCCACTTACAGTGTTAAAGGTGCAATGCTAAATTTCAGAATAATTTCCTTGTTCAGAAGACAACTTCTAGCTGCAATCCTTTAAAAAAATCGTTTTGGGTTCCGGACACCTGCCATCTTCACTCCTCTCTGCCCACATCCAAGACCAGCACCATTAGTGAGATACCTTACTGAGAAAAAATACGGGCTCCTGCATTTACCATCACAAGCAGAAACCATCAGCAAAGTGCTGTGTGACTAATTCTGACAGATATGACAATTTCTTGCAATGTCTTTGGGAGATTTCACTGTATTAAGTTTAAGTATCATTGTGGACCAGGGGTTGTGTGTAATTCCATGGGGAAGGGTAACTACAGACCGCTAGGAATTAAGAACAGTGGGGCATGTTTAGGTAAATTCACTCAGTTGTAACACCTCCAGAGAAGTAACACCTCCAGAGAGGTACCACCTCTTTGGGAGCTCCCCTATACTAGTTCAGTCTGGATTCTCCAGAGGCTAACAAACAAAGAAAGGACTTTAGGATAAATCACCTGAGTTTAAACTCACCCAGGCCCTGTCTTTGATCCAGCAAATGGACAGGACCATCTGTCCAAAGGGAGGGCCCCAATCCTTAGGGAAGGGTTGGATAGACTGACACCAACCACAGCCCTAGTGGAAACTGAGGTGGGGGTGATCTCTGGTAAGCTTATTAGCATGCTTATAGGTTCTTTTAATGTTTTCTGCCAATGCTTTTACCTTAAGAATAAATGTGCTTGCTTAGGAAAAGCTCTGCGGTAATTTAAAGCCATGGGCAATTACGCTCTTTATAGCCTCTGAGGAGGCAGTCTGCCTTGCTGAGGAATTCACAGTGTAGTCAGGAAACTGTAGGTTGGAAATACCTTTGCCAGGTGGGGGAGAGAGATGCGGGTCTCCGCCCAGGAGAGGTGATGGCTGGGGAGCTGGAAGCCTGATAGTTGGTGGCCTTGTGGGACCATAGAGGGGGAATACAGGCGCAGTTGCTCTAAATTGTGACAGAAATCATCAGCAAAGTGCTGTTTGGCTCATGAACTCTGAAACATTGCCACATTTTAGGTAAAAAAAAGTAAAGCCTCTGTTGGAAGAATGTGTCTGTTCTATGTTCACCTTCTTCTGCGGTGCAGACTTGCCAGTATGTGCTAGGAGCCTGTCAGATCTTACAACCTGGGCAATATTGAGCTGAGTCCATAGATGGACGGGAGATACCCGAGATGCTGCTGGTTCAGAAGGTGGTGATTTTCTCAGTGTCAAGTTATGAATTAATATCTCATCTTGGAGCATCGCTGGTTATTTAGGACCCCATTATCCCTGGTGTCCTGGGCAAATTGCACTGTGAACAATTACATATTGTCCACTTAGTGCTAGATTTCCCCCCTCACCCCCATACACTGCACTGTCACTTGTATTTGGTGTTTCTCACTTCTTGCCTATAATTGCTATTTAGTATTGTTTTGTGCTAGTAAGTAGCTGCTGAATTCCACCCCAGAGCTGGCTGCCTTCAGCACATTTCTTTCCTCCCTCTCTTGGTGCTGCAAAGCCTCATTCATTCATGTTGGTAAAGTGAGACACACACATACACCGCACCTCCCTGATGAAGAAAGTTACCTTTCTTTCATGGTTGCCTTAATAGTAGTGTCACATTCAAGGTTGTCTTGGGCTAATCTGAGCCCTTGCCATTTGTTCTGCTTTCTTGAGAAAGCATCAGTATTTTGAAGTGGGTTTCTTTACCATAGCTCTGTAAAAGATTTTGCCCACCCACCCCAAAAGTGCTGCCCCAAAAGTGCTGCTGGTTCAGTAACATCACTGCTTAAAGATCTGTGTTCTGTGTGTCCAGAAGTCCATTGCCACAATAGCCAACATTGATTGGCTAGTGATATTACGATATTGAAGTATGGCCTTTTCAAAGCATAGTGATCCCCTCTCCTCTCCTTATGGCACGCTTATGGCTAAGACCATTGGGGTCTGTCTTGTGGGCTAGCATCTGCATTTACCCAGTTCTGATCAGTTCTCAGTTAGATTTGTATAATGTCCTCTCTAAATCTTCTCCTGACCACGCTAAATAAATCCCAGTTTTTACACTGTCTTGTGCTACGTAAGCCCTGCCTACATCTCTGGCTCTGTGCGGCCCTTTCTTGTTGCGTTAGTAATTGAAGAAATTATACTTCTGGTTGCTAAAAATAGAGGCCAGTGATGTAATGTATAATCTTGGAAGATAATATCAGGACCACTCTGTAATCAACACCGTGATACACATTCCAGCCATTTTGACAGTGGTGGGGGGCAGTTTGGTTTTTTTCTTCAGTCTCCTGTTTGCATCAGCTCAGTCCATATAGAGCTTCAGTGAAATCAGTGGGACTGCTTGTGAAGTAAGGTACTACTCCGCATCAGAGTGGCAGAATCAAGCCCATAATAAGCAACCCCACAATAAGAACAACCCACACATACCTGTTCCTATGAGCTACCATTCCATAACAAGTCAGGTACTGCGTGCCAGGGAGGGAGAAGAAACAAGGGTTTTTAGAAGGTGTAACACACGTTGGTAGTGTCTTTTGAACTGTATCAGCGTCACTCTCACTGTATCATTTGTTTTGAAAATAGCATGGAAGATTGCAAGCTCTGAAACCTTTGTGATACAAGAATAGTACCTGAGCGCAATGCATTTGCGCTTTCTCCATGAGGGGAGAATAGCAGCGTTACCTAGCTTAAATTGCATTCTGCACGACATTGCTTTTATGGGTTTGATGCTGCAATTCCCATTGCTTTCAATGGAAGTTTCACACTCGGACCCTGATACAAAGCCCACTTAAGTCAACTTGACTTCGATGGAATTTGGATCAGGCTCATACACACTTGGTGGAATCAGGCCCTGCAAGGTAAAGCATGTTATCATTGGTTTCCAACAAGTTGTTTCATTCTGAGATTAAATGGCTGTTATTTTTTTATTACACAGAGAGGGAGGGAGAGAGCAAGCTCCGAGCGTAGGACAGAAGAATAAATGATGTATTATTGTTGTAATGAGACAGGTTTTAGTGAACACAGTTAGTTTGTTTTCCCAGTCATTGTAAGATGAATTTTGAAAAACCTGTTAGTTACCAAGGGGGAGATGGAAGACAAGGTCAAACCTCATTTGTATTGAAACCAGCATCTAATTAATGTGTCTAATAATTCTGTCCTGGCAGCAAGTTTATTAAAAAGCTCTACTGGTTCTAATGGATTGGAATAAGCAAAGCTGCTTAACCTTCACTGTTGAAAGATGCTAATTTGATGCTTTCTAAATATAGGCCAAAATTGCATCCTTTTTAAATTTAGTCCCTGGCAGTTGCCGATGATGGATATCTCCCCTTTGGGCTGTTAGGAGGTTAAGAGCATAAACAGCACCAGCACTCCGTGGAGAGCTGGATATGTGTACAAGGCACATGTTCATATTGACTAATAGGTAGCTACAGAATAAAAGATGAACTCTGAATCAATGTTACCCCTGCAGCTCTTTCTCCTTCACTTATTTACACAGCATAATGAAACAGGTAGGTGGTTTGCATTACAGAAAGCTCTCCCCTTTGATTTTAAATGCCCCATGGAGGTGAGTGGCTGAGGTAGAGCCAGACCCAGTGGTGCAGTGCAGGACTGGCATGCTGGAGTCCTGGGTTCTAGTCCCCATCAATTCTGCCACTAACACATTATGCAGCCTTAGTCGAGTCACACAGGGCCAAATTTTCTCAAGTGATCTCTAATTTTGGCTGCCTCTGTTTTTGGATGCCCAACGTGAAATACCTAGGGCTTAATTTGCAGAAGGGCTAAGCATCTTCAACTCCATTTGAAGTCAATGGGAGAGGTTACAATGAGCTGAAGACCAGACACTAATATTTGAATTATACTATTAAGACTAGATCCTCATCTGGAGTAAGTCGGCATAGCTCCATTGAGTTCCATGCAAGTCTAGACCTGAATGTCTTTTAAAAGCAAGCTAAAGACCTGTCTCAGCATGGTTTGATTTTTGTGCACAAATGCCTGCTTTTTTTAATGTTAGCAAAAGCACCAGCAGTTCTGAATTAAATACTGAGATTATATACTCACAATGCCTGAGGATATTATTAAAACAAAGGATTAGTAAATTTCAAAAAAGGATTAGACTGTCATATGAATAACAATTGCATCTGCAGTTACACTGTCTCCAATCAAATTCCAAGAGCTGGCAGTCCTTGTGCTACATGACATGAGATGATCACTAGCTGGGGGCACAAGATGTAATTCCTTCTTCCCCAATGGGTAGTATTGCATACTGAAGTGTATTATACTGAGGTGTATTATACTGGGTTTGCACCTTCTCCTGAAGCACCCAGACACAGGATACTGGATTAGATAGACCACTTGTAGAGGTAGGATACCAGACTAGATGGATCAGTGTTTTGATCCTGCCTAGCAGTTCTTGTCTTCAGATCAGGAATCTGACATCCCAACCTCCTGTTTGTCCTAGGCTTACATGTCTGGGTGTGGCTCACATTCTGCCCTAGAGGCCATGTTCCAGGTCACTTTAGGCTCCCACTATACTTGTCTTCAACTATTGCAGAGATGCACTACCCATCATAGGTTTTTCTTGGCACCCAAGTCACTGCAGTGGCCTTCTCAAGGAACCTGTTAACTTACTGTCACCTCTGGGTTTTTCCTGCTGTCTCTTCATGAGCTTTTGTCCAGATAGCTGCAGGCATTTTGCTCAGCGCAGTATTCGGAAAGACCAACTAGTTAATAAAGAAGGTGCTGTGTATAAACATATTATGAATGCAGATTACCGTAGAATTATCAACCTGGAAATTGCTTTCAGACATAAAATACAACCTCACCACCACATAGTATGAATTCACCCAGCTTCCTTTTCTTCCAGTTGCTGTCATCCTCAGTGCTTTTGCAAGGCTCCGTATAGACCAAACTTGGCAGACCTTTGGTGGCCATCTCAATTGCATCTCCTTCTTTGGTTTCCTTAAGGCAACTAAGATCCAAACGAGGGGTTTACATGGTCTTTTCCAGTTATCTTGGGGATGTTAGTTGTGACTTGTCCACAGCTCTCAGCAGCACTGCAAGGGTTGCAGTAATGGGAGTGTTAGTACTTTATGATTCTCAATGGTTAGGAGGTGGGGAAAAAAGAAGCAGAAATGGGGAAGGGGAGGTAGAAACAGTGAGGTGGGAGGGTGGAAGTAAGTAGAGAGAAAAGTAGAAGGGGAGTAGTTTGTGAGGGGGGCATCTCTGAGTCATGACAACAAAACCCTTAAACACTCCTCCACCAGTTGTTACTTTAAACTTAGAAATTCCAGAGCAGGTAGAGATTTGATCCATGTACCTGAAATCCCTGTGTCATCCCTGGAGAGGGAATGGGACAGGTTTATCTCCTGACAGCTGACCAGCTACAGTCTGATTAGACTGGAGCAGCACATTGTGTGGAGGCAAAAAAGGTGTTATGTTCTTCCCAGCCCTTCCCTCAACATCAGAACAGCCATACTGGGTCATACCAATGGTCCATCTAGCCCACTATCCTGTCTTCCGACAGGGGCCAATGCCAGGTGCTTCAGAGGGAATGAACAGAACTGGGCAATTTCAAGTGATTCATCCCCTGTCATCCACTCCCAGCTTCTGGCAGTTGGAGGTTTAGGGACACCTAGAATATGGGGTTTCATCCCAGGCTTTACTAGCCACATGCCATGGCTAACTTTATCTTCTCTTTTCAGTCTGTGTGTAAAGACTCCTTAATCCCATGACCAGCCCTCATGCTGAGATAGCAGGAGCAGCCCTATCTGGTTTCCTCTCCGGGCACTTAGCAATGAGCACACCTGATCTCTGTCCGTGTTGGTTTGACTGATTTTGAGTTGTCTGCCTTGTAACATTTCCCTTATTGACTGAAAATAAGGACTGCAGGTTGTCACACAACCCTTTCCATGCAGCTGCAATCATCCCGTGGGTTGCGTGAATTTGTGATGCTGATCTATGAAGGAGACTTGGACTGGAAATGCTGACAGCACGTCTTTGTCTTTGCCTGTTCTCGGCATTTAATGTTCACAAACTCTATTTTCAGCTTAATACGTTTTTGTTTTTTTTATAAGCTTGTCACTTTGACATCAGCCAGATTCAAAGTGCCTGCAATAAACTGGATGGGTTGCATTCCTAACCAAGTTGGAATAATTATTGATCTGCTTTACCAAGTTTCACATCTGAGTGACTTTTATTTATTTATCTGTTTGTTTGTTTGCACCACTTTTAAATATTTATTTGTTTATAATATTTGGAAACATGCTGAGAACCTCAGGCTTTCTGATTCAAGCCTGAAAACTAATCCAGAACAATATTTTCTCTCTTCATTGTCCTTGTTGTTGTTATTTAACATTTGTATTGCAAGAAACAATGGAAGGCCATTGTGAACAATGGAAGACTGAGCCCCAGTGTGCCAGGTGCTGTACGAACATATAATAAATGGCAGTCTCTGCCCCAAGGAATTTACAATCTAAAAAATAGACAGCAGTCCTGTGGAAACGCCATCCCGAATTGTGACATGTCAAACTCCTGTGTAAGCGCAGGGCGGCAGTCCAAACCAGCAAGTTGCTGAGTGCCCTCGGCTCCCATTCTGGCCAGCCTGGTGCGCTCCATGACTCATCACTTTTTGATGTTTTAACTCACTCTCCAGCCAGTGGGAAGTGTTGATTTCAGACTGCAGGGCTGCCCGGAAAGGTCAAGAGGCTTGGGACTATTTCAGACAGAAAGAGGTAGGAATGAATTCCAAATATGAGAGGCCGCTCTGAGAATTGCAGCAGGTCCCTCTCCTGTATAGCAAGCGAGTTCCAACCTGAGTACATCAGCTGATCTCAGCTGCAGCAGTACAGAGTGGGGACAGAGGCATCTTTCAAGTGGAAAAGTCTCAAGGCACTTAGGGCTTGTAGGTCAGAAGTGACACTTTAAACTCCACCCGGAAGTCACCAGGCAGATCCCAGAGCATGAGCTCCCAGCAGGTTATCCCATGCAACAAGCAGGCCACCACCTTCTTCACCTACTTCAGCTTCTGAATAGATTCCATTGCCAGGAGAAGATCATCAACTAATGCAACAGACTGAAGTCCTGATGGCCCAGGGTCAAGATGGAGGCTTCCAGATGCTCAGAGAGTTGTCCTGCCTCAAGCTTTTCCATAATCTGAGCTGAGAATGGAGGATTAGATGCTGGTTCCCATCGGGATATGGTGTCAGCATCAAGAGATGGTTTTCTGAGCAGAGGCAAAACACAGCCTTCCTCTAAAGCAATCAGCACCCTGCTCACCCCTCAAGGGAGGTGTTGACAGTCTCTCCCAGCAAAGGCCTATAACTGGCCTTCACCAGCCAGGAGGGACAAGTGTTCAAACCATAGGTCATGGCTCAAAGTTCTCCTAACAAATTCAGAACCTCCAGCTGTGGTATTGGCGACAATTCAAGCAGAAATGAGCTATGGTACCATTTATCCCCGCAGGATATTGATTGCCCTGCCACCGCAGCCTGGTCAGTACTGGATCAATTTCACCCACAAAGTAACCAGAAAATGTTGTCATGATCACATTGCATCCTGGATAGTTATCGATTCCACTCACTGCCGCAGTGTTCTGTGGTTCCCAGGGCTTCCTGCGTATGCTGCATCCTGCTCTGAAAACATTTTTAGACTAATAGTATTGGCATATATAAGCAATTTACATTTTTGAGCCAGGCTAGGCCAACAGGCCACTTACTGACATTCTCCTTGTGGGTTATAAGAAGCTAAATAGCTGGAGATGGGATTTGAGTTTTTATGATTTCGCTTTGATTAATTTTTGTTTTGTGCAGAACAAAGAGCATCTCATACAGTATAAAATATGTGCTTATGTCTGTGTAGCCTTTCTGCTGTTTAGATTGCAGCTGCTTCCCTTGACACCACTGTAATAAAGAATAAACAAACCATGGAATGGGGGAGAAAGTTTGCCATATTCTAAGTAGACTCCTCTCTTTACATTCCTAATATGTTCCCACTCCTTATTTGGAGATGTTGTATTAAAGCCAGATTGCTTTCAAAAACAGCTTAGTTTGCTTAGATTTGTGCCTCTGATGCACACATGAATAGCTAGTTAGGCACACTAGACTGACTGCACAGTTACTGACTTGAATATATTCATGGTGATTGTGCGTACACATTAGGTGTGCAACTGCACTTGCATTTTGCATAGGCAATTGGGTGTCTGGGTATTTTGAAAATCTGGTCTTTAATCATTAATTTATAGTGTCCTCCTGCAGTACACAGGTATGAAATGTGAGAGTGCCAAGGGCTATGCATTCTTCAGCTGACATCTTCTCTTATAGCTCTCCTGTAGTAACACATTATCCCATAATCATCAGTCCAGTTAGGGAAAGAATCAGTCCATTCATGCAAATGAAAAACCAGTTATATTTTGTTTGTTTGTTTGTTTTGAATGAAGATTGCAGAGTAACTTTCTTCACTCCAGAAGAGCTGGTGTGCACACCAACCCACCTCCTTTTCCTTAGAGCCACAGGAATCATTTGAAGTCATTACGGCTTTCTGCTTAGCTACAGTACAGCTCGCCAAGTGTCGCCTCTTTTGTTACAGTTTCAGTGAGAAGGAAAGCATAATGCACAGTCTTCTAGGCATGCGTTGTCTCAGAGGGTCACACAGCCTACAATCAGACCAGTTTTCTGCCGGTGTAAATGGTTTGAAGTCTGGCAGTGTGATCTAGTGCAGTGGTTCTCAAAGCCGGTCCGCCACTTGTTCAGGGAAAGCCCCTGGCGGGCCGGGCCAGTTTGTTTACCTGCCATGTCCGCAGGTTCGGCCAATCGCGGCTCCCACTGGCCGCGGTTCGTCGCTCCAGGACAATGGGGGCTGCGGGAAGCAGCACAGGCCGAGGGATGTGCTGGCCGCCCTTCCCGCAGCCCCCTTTGGCCTGGAGCGGCAAACCACGGCCAGTGGGAGCCGCGATCGGCCGAACCTGCGGACGCGGCAGGTAAACAAACCAGCCCGGCCCGCCAGGAGCTTTCCCTGAACAAGTGGCGGACCAGCTTTGAGAACCACTGATCTAGTGGATAAGGGATTGAGAGTCAAGAGGCCTGCGTTGTAATTCTGCCATTATCCTGCTGTGTGCCCTTGGACAAGTCACTTCACTTTTCTGTGCTTCTGTTTCCCCTCCCACCCACTGTCCATCTTGTCTACTTAGACACTGTATGCTCTTCAGGGAAGGGACCACGTCTCACTATGTGTCCATACAGGGCCTAGCACAATGGGACTCCAATCATGGATGCTACTGTAATACAAATATTATTATTGCAATAATGAAATCAAAGGATCTATGCCTATTTATACCAGCAGAGAATGTGGCCATATTTCTCTTCTCCTTGTACCATATTTTAGCTGCATTAGAGCAACACCATTTCCTTCACTAATGGCACAAACATTCTAGAGATGCCTTGTTTTCTTTTACAGTGATGAGGAGAGGGGGAAGGTTTTCTTTGGCAGCTTAACGCTGGTGTTATTTTAATTACTGCCCTCCTCATTTGGTGTAGCATCATTGCAGAAGGGTCTCTTCCCTCTTATAATGACCATACGCCCTCACTGCCTTTGTCAGAATGGCCTGTTAGCAACTTGGGAGGCAAAGAAGCCCTTACTCAGCTTTTTTCTGACATCCCCTCACCAGATGTTGATATATGGCCCCAGTTAGCAGAATTAGAAGTGATGAAACTGTGAAATTAACCCCCGTCCCACCCCTGAGTTAATGGAATGGAACTGGAAGCTCAGCGAAGCAGAAAGCCAGTGTCATCAATTTGCTTTCCAGTCACTCTCTGAGAACACAGCAGCGTCAGGATTTCAGTCATTGCGAACTCTCTGAAGTGCGGACACAATGGAATAACTGGTTCCTGCCTCGGGTCAACAGCAACTTCACATTCCCTCCTTATAAGCTGGCAGTGTACAAGGTCAGTAAAAACTCAGTCATCGTTTCTGGGTTGAGGCTGAATATTGCATATAGTTCTGTGTGCTGCTGGTGATTTAATGGATATAATTCCCTGGGCGTCTGTGGTGGGGCGGCTGCCCCACGCATGGAGAGTGTGGGCTGGGGCAGGCCCGGGTGCCTGCATATCCCGGCAGCCAATAAGGGAAAGGCTTGTTGTGAGCCAATCAGAGCCCAGATTGGGGACGGCCAATCAGGGCCAAGCTCAGCCATATAAAAGACTGCTCAGGGAGAGAGCAGTCAGTCTGTCCCAGGCCTTCAGAGGGGAAGGTCTGTCTCCAGAGCTGGGAGGCCAGCACCACGGACAGCGCAGTGCAGGCCAGCCTTGGAGAGCGGGAGAAGGTCCTACTCCGTAGCCTGCCAGGCGGCAGGCCTGGAAGGAAAAGGCCTAGCGGGGAGAAGGGCCGTTGGGGAAGCGGGTCAGAGGAGGAAGGAGAAGGAGGACAGCAAGGCTGTCGCTAGAGGGCCTCTGGACTGGGACTCAGAGTAGTGGGCGGGCCTGGGTCCCCCCCCTTCCCCCCTTTTTGTTCCCTTTGGCCATACACTCAGCCATAGGCTGCAGGGAGCGGCCAGCCGGAACCACGCCAGATCCTGGACTGTAGGGATCGGACTTAAAGGTGTGGGACTGTTGATCATCCCCCCCTGGAAGGGGGTGCGAATGGACAGAAGGACACTGTCGGAGGGCAGTGTTCCAGAAAGAGGACCCTGTGCGTCGGGAGCACAGCGGGTCCACACGCCAACCCCTGGTGGGATGACAGACGGGACACCACCAGAAGGAGGCGCTCTACTGGATCGAACCGACTCCCCGAGACGACCAGTAGGAGACGCTGCGGTGGTGAGTCCCAACCCTGGCACAGCGTCCAATAGGATAGTAACAGAGACATTCTTGTGTGCATAGCTTTGGTTTCCAAAGCTGACAGCTTTCAGTGACTGACACCATTGAGTCTGAAAATAGCTAGATACAAATGAAATGACCTCAAGAACATCTAATGGGTTATCAACAGGGCCTTGTTACTTTTCTGCTCTCTGATGCTACCTGAAGCCACAGACTAAGGCATATAAATATTGTCACATTAAGGAGGTAACTACTTTTTCTCAGGCAGATCGCTTATGGAGTCTCTTCAGTTCTATCTTATTTCAGTGTTGATGGTCTTCTAGTATTATTATTATTATTATTATTATTTATTACCATAGCACTAAGGAGCCCTAGTTAGGGACCAGTACCCCTTTGATAATATCTGTTTTTTCTCATCTGTTTCCATTATTAATGCTATGAAGCCCAGTCTGAACATTCAGTCTCCAACATAACACATAGAGTTCCTCTGATCACAATTAATTTCCTAGATAAGTTTCAGCTATAAAACTTACCCACATGAATACTCTCCCATTAGCTCTGAGCATGGTAAGAATGTGGTTTTTGCTTAGGATAGAAGAGAATAAAAACAAATCAGCAAAACATATGCAACTTTTTCTACGTATTGGTAAAAGCAGCTCCCCACCCACCCACCTTCCCCGCAAAATATAGCAAAATCTTTTGGTCTTGCTTTGCATGAAAATATTTTCCCAACTCTTTTACTCCAGGCTCTTCTCCTGAATGATGAATTGAGAGGAATCAGACACATCCTCTCTGCTTTGTAAATTAAAGGTGTTTAAAGGAGTGTTCATATTTTTATAGGCCAAATCCTTTGTGCTGTGGTACAAGTGTGACTATGCCGCATTCCAGTCCTGATCCTTTCCTTTCAGCTGTGTTCCTCTGACACCGCAAATGTCCACACAGGCTGCGGCTCCTGAGGTCCTAGTTGCTCCTATCTGCAAAACTCACAAAATATGTGAATCAATCTTAGGGGATAAAACAAGATGAGGCCTAATTAGGGAAAGGCAAAGCAGCTCAGCCAAATAAGAACTGAAGCGTGAACCTAATTTGAGGTTCGTGAACACTTAGTTAACTTGACTTTTCTCCATGATTTTTCATTTCCAGGAGGTTCTGTCCCTCCTGGAGCAAAAGGGAATGGCAATAAGTGACGAGAGGATGCTCTTTTGGGCAGCTCCAGCAGGAATGCAGGGAATCTCATGACAGAACCTACTTTTGTGAGGTTACCAGGCCGATTCTGCAGACCCAAGAGGTTCAGAGAAGATTCTGTTAAGTATTGAAACCTTTTAGATGCCTCTCAAAACCAGCCTCTCTCTGAACCTTTGGATGTTTCCTCTTCAGTAGGAGTCTTAATAATAATTGCTCTATTTTGTATTGTAATAGCACCTAGGAGCCCCAGTTATGGACCAAGAAACCATTGTGCTCGGTGCTGTACAAACATGGAACAAAAAGATGATCCCTGCCCCAAACAGCTTACTGACACGGTGCTAATGCAACAAACGTGTGAACCCAGAATGCTGGGATTTTTTTCTTTTTCTTCTAAATAACATTCTTAACTAAAGCAAACTATTTTTACCTAATAACAGCTGACAGTAGTGTTGTACTGGCTTTTGTGTTGATTTAGCTCTGCCTTTTATAGACTAAATTTTCGAGTGCTCAGTATCAGCAATAAATACAGCCACAATTCAAAGCATACGTTGGGGAAATGCAATTAATTTTAAGGATTTAAGTTTTCTAAACCAACCAGCCTCTGCAGAAAATACTAATTAGGCTGTGCACCAATTTGCTTTCTTGTTGGCAGCAGTAGTGGCTAAGAATTGAATAGTTTTGGAGGGGCACAGAGCGAGGACGAGGTTCCCCCCAAGCCATCTCTGTATGTCTGATTCTTTGGAGGCTGGCCTATCACTAAGACTCACTACAGTATCACTCTGCAGACCCAACTCCTTTGGCTTCAAAAGCACTAGCCTAAAGGGGCATTGCCACTCGCTCAGCTAAAAGCGAGAACTGGTAGGCATGTGCAGATCCAGCCTCCACCCAAAGCACACTGGTCAATGGGAGACTTCAAGGGGTTTGGATCAGGCCTTAGAGGGCAGGGATATACAAGCCTCTGCACCATAATTCTCCTGTATCATTAGGTGAAAATAATTTGGTTTCATTAAGAACTTTATTTTTTAAAAACCTCATGCCAATATTTGGTCATATTGCACCTTTAAAAACTAGAATTAATATAATAATAATAATTATTATTATAGTAACTTAGTTCTTATATTACAGAGACAAGGTGGGTGAGGTAATATCTTGTATTGGATCAGCTTCTATTGGGGAAAGAGACACACTTCTGAGATACACAGAGCTCTTCTTCAGGATAGTGTATCAAACTTCTGGGCCAGAAACAACAGGTAATGACAGTTGCTAGTCCTTTGTCCAGCACAACATAGAAGGACTGATCTTCTTGATCTTCACTCATATTCTAAAAGGCGTGTGCTAAATAAATTAGATTGTAATGCCTCCAGCATAATTTCTGCTTTCACTTTTCACAGTGTCTGTCCTGTCTATACTGTTTCTTATTGGTCTGACTGACCCCTTTTCTTAGCTAGTACATTTGAGCAAAAGCGTACTGCCTCTGCAAACTTTGCTTAATGCAATACCACACTTCACCAGTAGGGGGACATTTCCCCATGTTACCCTGTTGAGTCCATGAATCATGCTCATCAGTTAACAACCATATGTTCACTATTAAAGTCCTACCACACCTGCAATCTCAGGGCACTGCCCTGACCATGGAGTGGTTAGGATTGCCTTGCCAGGACTTCACCCTTGATGTGGGTGTTGTCAGTGATTCAACCCATTTGTTGGTGCTGCCAGGAATTAGGCAAACGTACTTTCCTGGAATTAGACGCGTTCAGCAGGAAGCCTCGTCTGTACTCCAGGGAGTGCTCAGACGTGTGTAACCTGCCCAGAAACCCATGAAAGGGCTTTATTTTGGCATGGAGTGAGAAGGGTGTTAAAACCATTTTACAGTTAGCTCTAAGTGTGTAAAAAAAAAAAAAAAAAAAAAAAAAAAAGTACTGCTCATATTACAATGTGTGAGTCTCTTGGATGGATGAGTTGAGGTCCTGTCTGTGCCGCTTAAACTTTAATTATTCCATAGGGCACTTTTAATAAACCTTTTGTTTGGGGGTGCCTGGCCAAAGTTTCCATTCTCCCTGTTGGTGTGTAGTTTGCTTTGCCCCCCCCCCCATTAGTTTCCAACCTCTGTAACACTAACCGCTGGAGTCAGTGGGGGCTGACCCCTGTGTAACCCTCACCCGTGTCATATGACAGGGACCAAAAAAGAATATCTCCTGATTTCACACACCACCCCAGAGTTGGCTGCATTTTGGGTTGTGTACATTCTGTAAAGTTAGTCTGGGTTCTTCAGGAGCAAAGATGCTGTGAAGAGGTAAAAGTGATGCTGCTTGATTACTAATCATTAAATTAAGGCATGTCTGTGGTAATAGTGCACAGCTGAGGTATCAAAATACCACGGTACTTGGCTCCTACAATTAATGTAATGACAATGGAATACATCCTTGCTACGTATGGTTTGAGCTTCCCCCACCAGCTATTCTAGCCGATTTAAACATAGGTTTCCCCAAAAGAAATATTTTTGCCCAGTAAAACATTTTCCTTTACTTCATGCCTGATGCTGTGGATCCCAGTGACTGTTCTGCATGATGCTTTTGAATTTATCTGCCTGATGGTTTTTTTACTCCTACAGCATCACATGATTATAATAATCTGTAGTGATGTAATTGACATTCCTGCTTTGTGTGAGTAATGATGTATTAACCCAGGAATTTCCAAAAGATGAATAGGTATTTTATATACTCCAGGTATATTCAGGTGAAACATGCTGCTGTGCTTATGAATGCCCCTGGCCCCACTTTACAAAAGCTGAAGGCACCAGCTTGCAGGTGAATGTTCCAGGAACATCCCAGTAGGATGCACCTATTGTGCTAATTTGTAGTGCGTCTGTCCCCTTTTCTTATCTAGTCTGTTTGCAGAGGCATTACACTTGCGCACACATTTTACTTGATGCAATACCACATTACACCAGTAGGGGTATATTGCCCAGTTGGGTCTCTTAATCATGCTCATCGGTTATTTATTAGAGTAAGTTTGTCTAATTCTTTTCAGCACCAACAAAAAACCTGCTATAGGGACCCAATTTGTGCTGATTGAAATCAGTGGCAAAGCTCCTTGACCCAGATCCTTAAAGGTATTGAGGTATTTGAAATCAATGGGAGCGAGGCCCCTAAATATCTTTGAGGAGCTGGGCCCTCCTGACTTCAGTGGTGCAGGAGCAGGCCCTCAATGAGGAGACAGATAACACTATATCCAGGCTGAACACATCTGCTGTGGTGCTTATCATTCCATGTACATCCAAGCAGAAGGGGAATGCAGCTGCTGCTGACTGTTCAAGGCATGTCCAGAAAGAATGCAGCTGCCGTGGTGTTGGATTTACCAGGCACGTGCTAACATTCCATTGATTGTTGCGCACAGCTGCATAGCAGACACATAGGAAGCTCGGCAGTGGGGCAGCGTTAATCTGCATCCAGCTCCTGGCTGCACAGTAGCACTATAGTCAGAGGAAGCTGTGCCTAGTGTGTGCTGCAGCTTTTCAGTAACGCACTCCTGTCATCGCACGTAGTCTTCTGCCCGAGCTTCACAATCAGGGTTTGACCTCTCGCAATAACCACCCAAAGAAATCCACATGGTATCAAGAGCAGAAAGCGAACAACAAAGAGGTCTCTGGCCTGCGCTGTTTCACACAAAGTTCCCTTCCTAGCGCTGGAAATGACCCAGCCGTTTCCTGGGTAGGGGTGCAAGGCACACTTTTCTCCCTGGCTTCAGAAAAGCCAGTAAAACTTTTGAGCAGGTTTCCATGCAAAATTCATCAGGAATTATTTGTCATTCCTGTATTTTCCATGCTAGAGCATCTGCTTTGAAAAAATAATGAATCAAGATATTTATAGGGACAGGCCCAAAGTCTTACACAGAAAGAGAGCCTGACACCCAGACACTGCATCTGTCGACTCCTTTGTGCATGAGAAATGAGTACTTGCACCCTTCGGAGTGTGCATTACCCACGGTGGGTATGCAATTTTCTTGCAGTATCAATGGGGACATACAGTATACTTCTTTGCAACCACCTTGGAAAACCTGACCTTGGTATTTCATTTCCCATGTCATAAATAACATGCCCGCTGCAACAACTCAGATTTCCTGATGTGCTTTTGCTGTCCGCTCCCAATATCTGGCCATTTGGGATGCAATCTGTGCAACATTGCTCCCTTTGAAGACCCACCAGAGTGAGAGTCCAGCAGCCTTTAGGAGACAGCATGAGGTGGTTTTGTTCTTAATGGGTCCTCAAAGAGCTCGTTTCATTTTCAGCTATTGCTTAGCTTGGAAGCATCCTTCCACAAACTCCTCAAGCCCCATCTATTCCAGGGAGCATCCTGGCTCTGTGGGTTATGCCCCATTCTTCCTTTGCTCTGTATTATAATGAAAAGATTGTGCTCTCGGGGGTAGGGCCTTGTTGTAATGAATCCATGTTTGCAAACAACAGGCATTATGACAGTGTAAATTTCACACATTACAACCTGGTTCCTTCTGCTTACACAACACACATCTCTACCATTTGAGCTAAGGGAGAGCTGCCTTGCTGTTTGTACGATCTCCGATCTCCATGAGTTCAGCTAAGGGCCACCTCACTCACTCCTTCACACTACATTATACGCTATCATGTATTT
Organism: Emys orbicularis; assembly: GCF_028017835.1. Taxonomy (NCBI): domain Eukaryota; kingdom Metazoa; phylum Chordata; order Testudines; family Emydidae; genus Emys; species Emys orbicularis. Next base: position 19,918,505 of record NC_088694.1, on the reverse strand, counting down.
ACAGCTCTATGGCTTATAGATGCGAATAATAATAAAAGCACAATGGGTGGGGAGGGGGTGTCCTGGATCTGAGTTAAATAAGATCTGACTTGCCTTAAATGATTGGCTGTTGTTTTTAACAAACTGTTGGGTTCCTAGATGCCTAGGCATTTGGCGTCACATAAACAAAGAGACAGATTTTCAAAACCTTTAGACCTCAAATATTCACCCATGTTGCCCACTCTCTATGTATATTTACTACATTTACCCATGCAAATTGTTGTGATTGCTTATGCACCAAATATTTTATAACAAACTGGCCTACATTTTTATAAATAAGGTTGGCTCTATCCTGCCATGTACATATGTCAGAGAGATACTTTGAAGGATGAAATAATAGTGATTGAAAAAAATAAATGCCCCTCTAATTTAAATTACAGGATGTTGTGACCTTTAATTACTGACTGGAGTGGATCATACACTGATCATATTTTTTTAATGCGATCTCTCAAATGGCATGTTAGGAAAGACACAACATAAAACCAAACTCTCTTGAATCTTGTATAGCTGTGAGCTGACATCTGCAGGAATCCCAGCACCTTGGCCCCATGTTCTGCCCGCCAGGGTCTGACACCATTGTGATAAGATCACTGGTATGTGCATGTCAATGACACTTAGCCTCAGAATGTCAGAGCACCTTGCGAGGTTTGGAAGAAAGACCAGAGAATCACATAAGAAAGGATATTGCTCAACTGCCTCCCTTCTTTCCCAGAATCTGAGAAACGGGCACCTGGACAACTCCAGGTGAAGGGTTAGCTGTGTCTTGGTCAAAGACACCCACGCAGTGATTTTAGTTCAAAGACTCAAGCCTGAGGCCAGTTTATTGACATACATACCAGTGCACTGGGGTGCAGTCCGAAGACTGACACCCCGAGGACCGCTCGCAGGCGGGTTTTTATTTCATTAAACCGCAAGCAAAGTACAAACAATACGTCATGAGTTAAGAAATTGGGGTTGGGGTCAGCTCCCCCCCTACCCCCCTGGTACCTTCCTCATTAATTTCCGAGAAGTGGGTGTTTATTTGGGTAGAGGGGCGCTTGGTGGTTTTCCCCAGGGGTGGTACTTGGCACCAGTTTGGGTACATTTCTCAAGACACATGTTGTTTTCTGGGGTCTTTTGGTTAAAGATTGGGGGGGGGGGTGTTCCATGGGACGCCTAAAGAGGATCTATGATTGGCTATTTTTGCAGATAGCTGGAATCACGTAGTGGGTCACATATCACCCAAAGGAGAAGCTGCATGAGTTAAGAAATTGCATTTAGCTAAAGTTACCTATTGCTTCACACAAGTGGTTATTATATTTCATCAGCCATGAACATATTTCATTAGTGCTGCTGCTGGGGCTTTTTATTCTTTCCCTCCTTGCCCCACCCCTCCTCTGGTCATGACCCTTGACCGAGTTTGGCAGGGAATTGTGCAGTTTAGTCTAGTTCAGGCTTAGGCAGTACTGCTCTGTGTAAGGGCAGTCAGCATAACAGATCTCTGTTGGAGGGTTTATTTCAGGGCCTTCAGATTCACAGCTCTGGCTATTAAAAAGAAGGCCCTCCCTGTTCTATTTCCCCACAATTTCCCTCCTCTGATGCCATACAAGCATCACTATTCCTGTTTAGCAAAGAGGCCATAGGACAGTATTCGGATTCAGAAGTAGTACTAAGGTGGTTAATTTCCGGGTCTGTGGGACAATAGAGTGTAGGATTAGTGACATCTGTGGAAAAGAATAGGACTTTGGGTGGTGGTTGAGGCTGCAACTGGGGCAAATGACATATTTTACATAAGCAACAGAGGACGGCAATTAACAACCTGCAACAGATTGCAAGGATAATACCAAGCAGAATTTTTAAGACTGAGGAAGTGAGGAGGCTGGGTGTGAGTTGGGTGATTTCTTTTAGAGATAAAACACGCAATGTTGTGGGAAACGGCCTGAAATGCTTTGGCTGTTTTATTATATTCGATTTCTATTACATGGATTTGGGTTTGAAGGTAAGACATGTTAGAGAGGAGGGAAAATAGAGAGGTTAAGTTTAAGAAACGGTTAGAGATGAGGGAAGTCCAATCAAAAGTAAGGGGGATGACTGGGTGAAGGGACACATAGATTTGGGGCATACCAGGCCAGGTGATGAAACGGCTACCTTGTGCAGTGGTTAAATTAAGGTGGAAGGAAGAGGGAGTTGGGGACTGGATGGCAAGGCGTACCCATCCTTTTTATTAAATAACAATTTTCCTTCTGGGTCTTTCCCTATTGTTTCCCCTTCCCAACAGGCCATATTTAAGACATTGAGTATTTCCCCGGGATGCAGCCTGCAGAGGCAGGACAACTGTGGGGGTTCCAAGGGCCACAAGGACCACAAGGTTCTGATTCCCACCCAAACATGTTGTGCAGCAAAATTATGGGGAGTGGTGATGAAACGGCTAGGTCCGTGGGGTGGTTTGATTTCCCATACCTGCCGATTGATGACCCAGTCCCATAGACAGTTTGCCCATGGCCCAGGCACAAGCAATTGCACTGGAGCCCAGGTGCCATTAATAGGCCCCGAAGCTTGGAAGGTACATGAGACGGAGTCACAGCTCCATTGTAACAATGTCCACGTATGTCTCTACTTCCACAGCTCGGGTGGCACTCCCACAGTAGTGGTAAGGGTTTGGGGCCATCGCTGACCTAGGACATCGCCTTGCATTTCTGCTAAGAGACCATTAAAGAAATCCTGCATTTGGCTACAAGCTGAATCCCAGCCAGTGTTCTTTCCCACTAGGGCAAGGGTGTTTATTAATTTTTGTAGGAGGGTTTGGGTTGTGGTTCCCAGTCCTGACAGGGCGTGGAGGGCTTTTATATTGGTACAGGTGTTGGTTAGCCCTGCCTCAGTAAGGAGGCCTGATGCCCTTTCCAAATTTCCCAGGCATTCTTTATGATCTTGGGCTTTGTCTATTGTCCAAATAGCGGCTGCTCCAGTTAGGCCATGTAAGGCCCCTTCCACCAAGCCTCCTTTTCCCCGATAAAAAACTTTCCCACCGCACAAGTTGGGCCAGTCGAATGGCCGCTCCCTGAGAACAATTAGGGTACTGGGTAGTTATTTGGAAAGCAGAGAGGGGGAGTGAGAAGGTGATCGTTCCCATAGTAGCATTTAGCACAATCCACCATTGGAAACAACAATTCTGTCGGTAGGGTGTGCTATACCACATTTGTTGTTCCGAGACTTGAATTTTTTTTGAGGCTACGGCCAGACAGATTTGTATGGGAATTGGAGAAGATATGAGGGGGAGTAGCTGGGGAGTGGGGATTGTGACGATGGGCTATGAGGCAATTATGTACAGACTAAATTGGAGGCTACTGATTGGCCAAGATTTAGAAAAATATTACTTTTTCCCTCCCCACCCCAAGTTCGTTAAGGAGGAGAGGCTGAGGAATATTAAAAGTTTTATCTTCAGGTAGTTTTGGCTAGCTTCCGCAAGCTATTCTTCAAGATTTCTTAGTCTTAGTTCACTTAGCTGTCCGGCAATGAGGCTGCAAGGGAGGGGTTACCAGCACAATCACCTTGCTTGGTTGGAGGCTTTATTATGGCCTCAGGTGGAGAAGTTGTTTTCTTAGCAAGATCTGAAGGCTTAATGGATTTGTCAGCGGACAAGAGTCCCTTAGCATGGGGCCAGGGCAGTTCTTTGCTGATGGACCTTTATGTAGACCCAGTCTTCTGGTTTCAGTGAGTGGTAGGACTGCTGTATATAAAAAGACCTAACACATTTTGTTAGTGCCTGACTATTGTGTAATTTATTAAACGACTGTTTATTTGAGTCAGGGCCAGCAGGGCACTGCCAGTAGTTGCATTGGGTGCCCTGGTAAAATTTTTTATGAGGGCTGAATCTGGTCTTTTGATTGGGAGTGAACTTTAAAGGGCATTTGGCCATACTGGATCTGTGAAGCTGCACATAGCTCTTTTATAATCAGTTCAGATATGCCAGATTGTGACACACAATCCTTAAGCGAAAGCTCTACAACAGCCCCCGCATGACATATTCTACCAATGCAAAAACTGTTGCAAAACCTCTGCCCAAGATCCTGCATTTGCCCTTTTTACAAGAAAATACATTACTAAAACTAACTCATACTTACAATTATAACATTTAAACATTTGAATAAAATTAATCCAAATATCTAAAAAAAGTTTCCAAAGAGGGAAAAGTGCTGCCTGCCTAATCATTATGTTGCTGGCAGTAGTGCTGGGCCACAAAGGAAAAGTTTTACTTAACTGCAGCAATTAACGGTGCACGGTCATCCGGTGATGCACGCGAGCAAATAGGGCCAGAGCACCTGAGGCGCAACCGTCCAGGGAGCGCCAAAGGTGATTAGGGTATAAGGTGTACCCAGCAACACTTCAAGAACAATTTGTGGCTTTTTAGTTGATATTAGCTTTTATTTGCTATTTGTTACCAAAACAGATTTAAAATTTTCCATTCTCCTGGCTTTGATTACCCTGCTGTAGCCACAACTTTGGTCTTTATTTAAAACAATTTATATCTTATAAAGCATTAAGTTACTTTAAGGATTAAATGCTAAATACCAAAACTAAACAACACTAGTTTACTTTGTTTGGCAAAAGTATTTTTTTTCTATAACCCCAAAACAACATTAATTTATCTTAAACTTATAAAACAAAAAATTATACACACCAGGAGTGTGTTTTTTTTTTAACAAATTTAACTAACTTTTTCATAGTCAAATGATTTTACCTATATAATCTTTTGCCTGGATTATTTACAGGCACTCCCAAAGGAATGGCTGCAAAGAAACCAAGAATTTTTCTTTTAACATTTATTTATAGTTTCACTGTTTAATTCCCACCAGTAATTACAGAGTTAACTTTTTACTTTCTTTCTTTTAACTTCCTTAAACTGCGGTTGCCTGCCCGTTTGGGCCCGATCCTTTTTTTCATGGGCACAGGCATTGTTTTACTATCAATTCAGCAAGGAGGGTGGGCTTTTTGGCTAACCCCCCTTGTAGGAAAGGATTAATTATTTAACAAAGCAATTGCTATTATACATAAAGAGTGATTAAACAACACAACAATACTAAAACACTGCAATAAGCCTTAGTCTCCTTTCCAGGCGAGAACAATTTTCCTAGCCTCTATAACTCTGGTGAGGCCAATCCCCCAACATGCACGCCACTGGGGAGGATTTACAAAGGGAGGTCCTCGCATGCACCCTGTCCGGCAATGAGTTACCAATCCGCCTCTGAGAGGAACGGGGTAGGATGCCCAGTTGCCCCAGGTTTTGGCAAACGATTTCCAGGGGCTGGAGCTCACTCCATACCTGAGTCCATGCTCCAGAGGAAGATTTGGGGAAGGGTTTCGGTCGTAGGCCAACCACACAGAAGGTTAGGAAAGGCTTAGTCCCCGTACACCCCTCCCCCAGCAGAGAGCACCGGCCCGCCTTCAAGAGAACGGGATGGGTACTCTACTACCTAGGAGTACGTGGGCGGTTTCCCGGGGCCTCCCCGCTCTCCGAGCAAGGAGGGACGCAATCGTCACTTAACGGGTAGAAAAGGATGGGGACCCCCTTACGACCCACAATCAGTTCCCACCATACCTAATTCAGGATCTTGCTATGACAGTCCTCACCAGTCCACACAGCCTATTGCTGGTGGGAGTCCTGCCAATCCCCGGGCGGAGGATCTCACTTCGTCCACTTAGCCTATTGCTGGTGGTTGAGGCTTGCCGACCCCTTCGGCTGCTCCGAGATTCCCTGTACCTTGCCCTATGTGCACAATGGGGGTCTCCGGTTTTCCCAGTCCCTTGCCCCACCCGCAGTAGGTTCCAGGGTGCCCTGTACCTAGCCCTACGCTCGCAGCGGGGGTCTCCGCTATTCTCGGTCCCTTACCCCGCCCGTAGTAGGTTCCAGGGAGTGGATTCCGTCCCCTACAGGTCCACTTTCCCGGGGTTCCTCAGCAGCCGGCCCTGCACCCTCTGGGGGAACCACTCCCCAAAGGGCGATTGCCACAAAGCTGACTAAGACAAAGTAGAAAGCTTAAAAGGCAAAGCATAGGAGCTTGGCATACTTCTTGTTCTTATCGAGATCAGAAACCTCAATTTACATACATACCAGTGCACTGGGGTGCAGTCCGAAGACTGACACCCTGAGTACACTGGTATGTATGTCAATAAACTGGCCTCAGGCTTGAGTCTTTGAACTAAAATCACTGCGTGGGTGTCTTTGACCACGACAGCTGGATGCAGCATTAACAATACACTACTAGTCTTCATTTCTCCAGGTGTTGGTTTACTATAAGAGACAGACAGTCTCTGCACCTTTACACCAACAAGGGTTTACTCTCCAGGCTTTCTTCCAGACCAGTGGGTGCAACAGATGCATTTGCAAAACTACACACACAGCCATTGTGTCAGTGAATGCGGCTCTTTGTGGGTACCCAGGAGTTTTTGTAGATTCATCTGTTCCTTTCAAAATTTGGCCCTTTTTTGCAGGAATGGGGGGCCACACTTGGGTGATCTAATGCATCTGCCTGCACAAGAGACCCAACAGTAATTCCTCAGACAAAGCCCGAGGACAAGGGCTTTGCTTGTGGTAAATCTTGTGGTAAACCTAACAGAACAGGACTCCTCAACCCCCAAACTGAGAGCAAAGTCCAAGGCATCTGGTCAGCAGGCTGCAGCCCAGCTGTGTGTAGGTAGCAATGGGCACTGCAGTATAGTTGTGCCCATGTGGAACCACTGGCCAACCCATTGTCATGGACATGGCGATCCTCTCCATGGCGCAGGCGAAGTGCACAGCCCCTCTGCACGGCATCTCCTCTGCTCTCATCCCAGTGTGCAGCTCTAAAGCTGCTTTTGGCTCTTACACCTCCACGTAAAAATGTCCTAGGGTTGGGCCAAAGGCTGACTGCTCTGGGGTCATATCCAGATCTCCCCTGACACCATTAGTGATGGAGGCTCCACGACTTCCCATCACATGAGGGCAGGGCCGGCGCAACCCATTAGGCGACCTAGGCGGTCGCCTAGGGCGCTGCAATTTGGGGGGCAGCGACCGCGGCAGTATTTCCGCAGCGGCACCTTCCACCGCCTCTGTGGGGGGGGCGGCATTTCGGGGCGGGACCTTCCGCCGCCCTAGGGCGGCGGAAAAGCTGGCAGCGCTCCTGCATGAGGGGGTTCTGCAGCTGCCACACTGACCTCACCAATCAGAATCGTTGCCTGATAATCAGCTTCAAGCTTACCTTTCTGGCTTGTGTTCCTGCTCTCACACTCTCCAAGCCGTGGAGTAATTCCTCCCCCTCAGAACAGCCTCATTTCGTATCTCAGCCGTCATTTCCCTCCAGAGTGTATCTGCGTGGTGCCGTCCTCATATTGTGTTCATCTGCTTTTACCTCAGAACACGTGGGTGATTTTCCATCCCTCATCACCTCCACAACATGGACCACAGCTCACATATCACGTGATGGCTCTTAATAGTCAGTAACGATAGGTGAATCATGTAATTTTCTACTTGTAGTCATTTTCCTTTACCACATGGATCTTCCTTCGACTCCGTCTTCTTCTATCTTAGTCAGAATTTGGGCCTCCTCTTATCTAAATGGCAACTCTCTACAGTGGGTGACTGACTGAAGTGGAAGACACTACATTACCATGTAAGGGAGTCCATCTGCCATTACAGTCACACAGGGAAACTTTGGCTAGATGGGGTATTTTGACCCTTAGCACCATTTAAGTCCTGCAGGAATGTCTCCATCAGCACGAGCACTTGTTTAAAAACCACATCCAACTCTCTCCCAGAGCACTGGAAGTCTCTGACATGGAGACATTTATAAGGCCAGCTAGTACAGTCCAGGGCAGCCAGCCCGTTTTTGTTTATCGAATGAGGATTTACTGGACACATTTTGTAGCCAAACTTTCTGAAGTGGGGTGGGGAACTTTGTCAGCACTAGATTTCAGCTGGAGACCATGTGTTCTATGCCATGGACTTTGCCTTTTGGGTCCAGATCTCTCCTACTCACACTTTTCAATAGACTCCCATCTATGTAGCCAACAACTATTAAATGCACTTCGGCGATAGTTCAGTTGAAAGGCGAGGAGTCTCGGTACTCCATGCTGCATTCACTGTTCCACCCTTTCATTCAGTGTTTGCATTTTTTGACCGTCTGTGGTAATCACAGTGCCTTGTTTTGACGTCTAAACGGGTCATGCTTTAAAGGACTTTGTGTTTCCATAGCCACCCTGCTGTCTGTTTTTATAAATTTGTGCTGTTTGTACAAAAAAAACCCCAGCATTTGTTTGAGTCATGTGTATTTAGCCTGTTGCTAATATTCTGGAATTAGTGATAGTTGATTCTTGTAGGTTGTTTTGCATGCCAACCAAAACATTGGGGTTTTGGGGGGGGGGGTGCTTTCTTTTAAAGCCAGTTTTCATTTCAAGGGGAACCAACTGTGCATGCGTATGTGTGCATCCACATTAATTTTGCAGGACTGGCTTTATTAGCCTGTCAGTTTAGAATTTCTGATCAGATGCAATGAGTTTTAATTACACTTGCAACAAATCGTAGAGTGAGAGATGTTTATTTAAATGAGCCAGGAAAGTAATGCCACAAAATTCCAGGCCTGCTCTTGCTTCCAATAAAACTCTCATTGACTTCACTGAAAGATGGTTTGGTCCCTTCACGTGTAATTTAAGGCTCATCTATACGGGGGGGTTAATCCACATTAATTCACGTTAGTCCGATATGAAAATGCCTGTGTACACATGACGCAATTCATTAGAGCACAGTAACTCCACATTTACTGCAAACTCTGGAGTCCACTTTCAAAGTGTACTAAGTTTGCTGCAAATTGAGTTAGTGTGACGTATTGTTTGTGTGCATGCGATGCTGCTGCGTTACTTTGTCAGTCCTCCAACTGCTATCCTACACTGCTTTGCAGGTGTCTGTTACTGACTTGTCTACCTGTGTTCCCTCCAGTGCTCTAGGGTCAAGTTGACCAGATGTCCCCTCCCCCATTTAAAAACTGGCATGGGGTCAGAGTTTGCCCATTTGCTCCTGGGTTAGAATATATCAGCACTGCTGCGATGTTACTCCAGAAGCCTTACAACATGTCTTGAGCAGCTGCCTGGAGCCACGCAGAAACCCCAGATCTCCTCACCATCTGGAGAGAAGCATCAGTGCAGCAAGCTCTTGGGGCCAGGCACTGCACTAAAGATCTTTTTGTGGACATTGATAAGCAGCTGTCTGCGTGTGAGGGGCTACAACTGCAACGCCGACCAGTTCCAGACAAAGAGCAGAGAGCTCAGAAGGACTTACATTAAAACCAGGGACGCCAGGAAACAGTGCAGTCTTGCACCTATAACCTGTCCATTTTTGGAGGAGCTGGATAGGATTTTGATTAAAGACACTGTTACCGACACCCATCCCTCCCACACAAGGAGGCCAGTGAAGAGCTTTCCCCAGAGAGCCAGGATCTCTTTTCCCCCATTTCCAGCCATGTAGGAAGCGAGCCCGATTCCCAGCCAGAAACCCAGGCCAGGACTGAGGAGGCAAACCCTATGGAGGGAAGCTGGACATGTAAACATCTCTCTTTACAATTTATTATTAAACTAGCTTCTGTTCCAGGTGCCCCACAGCCATTTTGGGGGGATGTGAACTATTAGCCTGTCTGAGTCTCCAGCCCTGCCTCCCTTCTCCCTTCCGTGGCCCATACTGTCCGTTTTCAAAATGGTGTCAGCTCTGGCCAGGCAACTGGCTTCTGCTCAAGCCCTGACCATTGTCTGTTTACCAGCCCGTGTCACTGAGGGCACATTCCCAGCTTCCTATTTTCCTTTCCCCTCCCCGCATCTGTCCTGCCCAGTGAATGCCCCCCACCCCGCCCACCAATCCTGTTTGCTAGCTCAAAATGGCATCCGCAGCCTCTACCCCATCTTGCCTCCCCTCCTGCCAGTGGTGAAATGGTAATTAAAGAAGTGGGGAAACTAATCTAAACCAGCCTCCATGTTCCCCGAATGAGAAATGGGTAAATTCTGTTTTCCACTGACTACACTGCTGCCCCCCCACAGCATTCCTGAATAACAGCAACATTCAATTGCAAAATGTTGCTTCATTGAGACACTGGGTACGTGGAAAGAAGCTTGGATACCTGTAAAAGAGTCTTTCCGGGGCGCCACTCTAGCAGGGGCAGGGCCCCTTGCCATGCCCAGTTACCACCACAGGGACAGCCCTGTCCAGGCCCAAGCTTCTTGGTCCTTGCAGTGGGCCCGGCCCTTGGGTGCCTTCTTACTTTGTTTATGGGTTCAAACTCAGCAGAGAATAAGCCCCTCCCAGGGTCAGCCAAAAGATAAAAGGTCAGTGGCATCACCTTCCTGCAGGGATGCCCGGGTAGCAGGGGCGGCTCCAGGCACCAGCGCAGCAAGCGCGTGCCTGGGGCGGCAAGCCGCGGGGGGCGGCCTGCCGGTCACTGTGAGGGTGGCAGGCAGGCGGCTTTCGGCAGCATGCCTGTGGGAGGTCTGCCGGTCCCACGGCTTTGGCGGCAATTCAGCGGCGGGTACACCGAAGGCACGGGACCGGCAGATCACCTGCAGAAACACCGCCAAATCCGCATGACCAGCGTGCCGCCGAAGGCCGCCTGACTGCCGTGCTTGGGGCAGCAAAAAACAGTTGTAGCCGTCCCTGCTGGGTAGCCAAATCAGTCTCTTCCCTGCCGGGCTTGCTCTTGGGGTTTGCTGGACTCTTTGCGGAGCTGAGGGGTCTGAGGCATGGGAGTTCCTTCTGCTGCTTTAGGAACCATTCCTGCTCAGGGCTTCCCCCACGCTGACTGCAGCTTCCTCCTTTTAGAGCCTTCCTCCCTACCACGCATGACTGGCAGGGTTGGAGGGCCAGGGCTACCTTAGCACACAAAGCCCTGCCAGCCCCTTCCCTCACAGGGCAGGGTTTATACCCCTCCATCACATCACTATTCTCTGTTTACATAAGGTAGACACTGGCACTGCTTGCCCATAAAGGTACTAAGTCTACAGCTCCCTGCCGAAGTATAAATGCCCTGTGACACACATTCTTACAGGAAAAGATGTTTTCCTTACGGATAGCAAAGCTGTACAAATATTGTGCAAAATACAACATGCAGCTATAACCTTAGGCAAGGTTTTTTTTTCTGAAGCCTCTAAGCTATTCCAAAAGCAGCAGCACCTTCCTTTCAGATGGCCAAGTGCACACTCCACTGTCATTCTGCAGCTACAGAATCGATAGTTAAACAGTTCCTCCCTTCTGTCCAAGTGGCTTCATTAACCAAACAAGCAGAGGTTCTCCTGGGCTAACCAACACAATTGCCACACCATTAAAGTCCATAGTGATCTTGGGAGGGGAGGCAAACTGTCTTTTATTTGTTACGTTACACAGAGCTGAATTCCAACAGACCCTAGCATCATGGACCTTCCCAGACTACCCTGCATTTATGTTTGTAAACCTGCCATGGTGGTCAAGCAGCCCTTTGAGCATCATTGAGAAATACCCCTTTTCTGTTTATAAACCCTGAGTCCTGGTGCGGGAGGCAAATGATAGGCACATGGGTCCCATCAATTGCCCCAATCCCGTTTGGGTACCCCATGCATGCAAAGCCATCAGTAAGCTCCTGATCATTACCAGGCTTTATAATCTGAGGCAACAATACCTTATGCATGGTGGCACAGCTTTGCATGACCAACAGAGTCAATCTCCCCTGGTTGGCTATGGACTGGTAACATTTGGCAATGGCGAGTGCTTCTCAACGGATATGGGGCACCGCATGTTGGTAAACTGCCACTGAATCTCTGGGGCGAGTTCAGCGCAGATCTCAAAAAAGGTTGCCTTTGTCATCTTGAAATTCTCTTGCCACTGGAGGTCATCCCAGATCTGCAGAATGATGCTTTCATGCTAATTCATGCTGGTTTCCCAGAAGCTGCACAGTGGCTATGTCTACACTTAAAACACTACAGGTGCAGCGCTTCAGTGTAGAAACTTTACTACAGCGATGAGAAGGAAACTTAATCCACCTCCCTGAGAGGCGGTAAGAATTCTTCCATCGCCCCGCACTGTCTCCAGCGGGAGCTAGGTCATCTTAACAACATTTCTCAAGGATGTGGATTTTTCACACCCAGGGGAGTTGTAGCTATGCCAGTGTAATTTTTCAGTGTAGACCAGCCCTGTGTGAAGCTGCTCCATGAATAGCTCCAGTAGTAGCAGTTGCTCAGTGTCATCCTCTTCTTCCTAGCCCTACCTCCTCCGGTGCCACCACCGCTGCTGGAGGAACTGCTCCTGCAGCCACGTCATCTGCTCGGTGGTGTGGCTGGCGAAGTCCAAACCTGAAGCCACCTGGCTTCAAGAGCGGAAATACAGCTCAAGCAGCCTCTGCGTATGCGCAGTTGCCAGCATAGTGGCACGGAACATTGTTGGGTCCATGACAGCAATTTGAAAATGGCACTATCCCACTGAGAAAGAGAGGAAACATAGGACAGAGACAGTGGAATCGTGGAGTTTTTTGGAATTTGACTCCATGTCCCAGAATTCCACAGGCTTCTCTCGGGCTCCACTAAGCACCCCACAATGCGCAGCGAGAGACATCCCAGAGTACACACTGCAAGGACCACAGGATACCAGCCTGTCTACACAACAATATGAACTGAAAGAGGGCATAGCTGTCCTGTGTGTATGCCATTAGTACGGCTGGCATGTTGTGCGTTAACTAATGCACGTCAACTCGCTGTGGATTAAAACCCCTTCATAGACAAGTCAATCAAAATCCACAATCAGTGCCTGATTTCCAGAAAGTCTGAGTGTCCCTCACTCCCATTAGCTTTCGCTGGAGTTGTGGGTTCTCAGCACTTCTGCGCAGCAGACCCTTAGTCGCTGCCCGCAAAACAATTTCACATCATGCCAAATGGTGAGGTTACGTAAAGGGAAACCAAGAATTAAAAGGCACCTTCAGCAGAAAGGAAGGGACTTGGGTCAAAGTAGATTCATTCTAGGATGACCAGACAGCAAATGTGAAAAATTGGGACAGGGGGTGGAGGGTAATAGGAATCTATATAAGAAAAAGACCCAAAAATCGGGACTGTCCCTATAAAATCGGGACATCTGGTCACCCTACTTCATTCTGAATTTAGGGCCCTATCCAAACACCACTGAAGTCAAAGCCCATTCTAACCTGCACTCAGGGCTAGGACTGGGGCTGGTAGGAAATCAGGGAGCTGACCCCTTCTGTTGCAACCTGCCTAAAGAAACTGGCCCTCGACCTTTAGGGCATTCGGGGGATAAAGATTGCCTGGAAGACACAACACACATTAAAGATTAACTGCAACGGCTCTTGAGCTATTCAGGAAAGAGCAAACAAAGCAACAAGTATTGAACTTACAAAGGATTATCCTGCACTTTTGTCTTCTCACTTTATAATGAGTTCTGGTGCAGGCTTTACAATAGGTTTTACTGCTTGTTTACTCGGCAATGAAGGTTAGCAAGGCAGGCTGGTGGGCCAAAGGCATGTGTATAGTCAATAGAGAGTGTTTGGCTCTATGCATGGAGGGGACTTTCTTATGCAGTTCAGAGGAAACAAACTCCCTAAGGATTAAAACTCAAGAGTGACACAAAGTGATAAAAGTCAAGAAACGCAGTTAAGCCTGACACACTCATGGCCTTAATCCTCTTCAAACGGGTTGAAACAGTAGGAGCAGGGCTCAGCAAACACGGTCGTTTTGAATTTCCTGAATTTTTGCTGGTTTCTTACAAAATCTTCATTTTATTCTCAGATTCTTTTTCTATAACTTTTGTTTTATTTTGCTTTCCATTGTTCGAATGGGCTTTAAATATACAGTGGCTAATGAGAATGTATTTTGCGCCCAGGGTGAAATTCATCCTGTGCAGCACAAAGTCTGTGCATCACTTATGTCCCATAGGCCTGTGTGGGCCTTCTTCACAGTGGTGAATTTCAACCACCTTGCATGAATATACACAAGCAGCACCAAAATCACACACTTTGGAGTGAAATTCACCCGTGATCAAGGCCAGCACTATGCCCAATGCATCACTTAAACCCTTTTAAGGTCTTGATCCAAAAGCCACTGAAGTCTATGCAGGTCTTTGGGTATGTCTACGCTGCAAAGAAAAACCCGCAGTTCCAAGTCTGAGCCCAGGTCAATTGACTCAAGCTGCATAGCTAAAGGTAGCAGTGTAGACATTCAGGCACAGTCTGGGCTCTGAGACCCTTCTCCCTTGCAGGGTTTCAGACCCCGGGCTCCAGCCCAAGTGGGACTGTCTACACAGCAATTTTTAGCCCCGCAGCCTGAGTGTCAGAGCCTGAGTCAATTGACCTGGGCTCTGAGACTTGCTGCTCAGGGTCTTTTATTGCAGTGTAGACATACCCTGAGAGGCCTCAAGTTCTTAACGTGGGGCTTACGTGTACTTAAGTGGTGTATGAGACTTTGTGTGGATCATCCACACTGGAATGAATTTCACCCTTGAGATATAGAGCCTGCAAATATAAACTCTATGCAAATCCCATGAGCACGGCCTGCCAAACCACAAGAGAAAGTTTGGATGCTTAGTTCACTAAAACCTTTGCTTATGAAGCAAGTCTAGCAACAGATGAACCATAAGTATGTAAATACCTTTGCCATTCTTCCAGTTGCCCAATAACAAGCAGCGGTAGAGAGATAGTGGGTTTCTTGTCTCCATAGCCGATGAGAATGTGCTATAAACTGACTTTGGACTCAGATCAGTTAATCATTCATTAAAAATGACTGAGGAGTTATCACTGGGCTTTACTGGAAAAGGGTAGGTTGTGCAATGGCGTCTCCAAAGGCTTTTCAAAGGGATGGAGGAAGGGTTTCACTGTTGCCTCCTACGCAACTCTCCCTTTTTCAGAAGAACATGATTCATCTACCAAGAATGTACAAAGCAAAATCAACCTATTACCAAGCAGAATTGCAAACAGGGAGACAGCTGGGATGTGGAAGTAACAACAGAATTTTTTTTTTTAAACAAGAGTGTGGTTGGGGGGTGACACAGCTGTACAGAAAACAAGCATTATTCTGAAGTGCATCTGCAAGCTTAGATGAAAAGGATAGCACTGGGACCTGTTTGGCTGACAAGTGGTTGGACAAGTTGACCCAGTGGATCCCTTCCAACTGGATTGCCTTTGAATCTAGGATCTGAAACCTGTGCTGGAGAGTTATGCCAACTGAGAGCTCTCACAGGCCAGGGCACTGTGGGTACTTATTCTGTGAAATCAGCATTAGAGGGAAACAGTGTAGTGCCATGAAGATATGCCCCTCTGAGGACTCTGCAAGCTGACAAAAGGCTAATCCAGGGCAGGTCCTGCGATCCCCTGGGCCTTCCCACTTAATTGACATTAGAGGTGGAAAAGACGTATTAGGTCATCCAAGGCTCACAAATCAGGATGATCTAATATGACTTTTGCCTTCAATGGGACTACTTATCATCTTAAAATATAGCATATGCTTAAATGCTTTGCTGGATAAGGGTCAGAGTGCTAAGCATCTTGTGGGATCGTGCCTCTAGTCCATCCACCAGCAAGAGTATCATTGCTCCCCCTCTCAATGGTTGGAGTCTTGCCACTCTTGATCTTGCCAGGTAGCTGGGTAAGAAGCAGCTCCTGCATTCAATGCCAATCCCAGAGCCAAAACCTGTCACTTCTCCTGTGTCATGGCAAGGCAGGCTTCCAACTCTATCCCTCAGGCCATCTGGCTTGTGTTCTTGTAAGTTTTAAAGAAACCAAACAACTCATCACTGGAAGCACTAAGTATTTATTTGCTCTTTAACATGATATATTAACTCAGTATGTAAACTAGCCATGGTTTCTTTGGTGTATATCAAAGGAGGATCTGAACACTACAGCAGCTGAATGTGATAAATATCAGGCATTTTTCCAAATAGCAAAGTTTCTCTCACTTCGGCAGCTGCACAAATCTGGATCATTCTTATTGTTTAAAGCTCTCTTCAGAATTGAAAAAACCTACTGCTGAATGTCCTTTAATGTTCTAACAATTGCTGAAATATTCAAGCCATCTGAACTGGAAAAGACAGAGAGGAGAAGAAGGTAAAATACCAGTTTGTGGCTATAGCTTCTGCACTATGCAGAGGACACCTGCTGCCAGCAATAACAATCTATCCACTTTGGAGACAATGAAAATACGATTTTTGCTATCAGCTCTTTGGCTTTTTCCTGCTTGCATTGTACTGCAGTGGGCTTAAGTCTTCTCTTCCTAAATATCAGCATCATCGGCATGTTACATTTAATGCCCATCTATTTAATGCAATATTGGGACAGGTCTTCATCAAGTTTAAGCATGTGACAGTACCAACAAAATGTGTGACTAGTTTGCAAACATACAGTTATTAAGATTGTGCACACAGATTGGGCATGTAACTGTGTGCTTATTTTGCATGCATATTTCTTTGTCTACTTTATTTTTTTAATCTCTTTCACATTTTCAAATATTTTAGGGCCAAAATTTCCAGAAAAATTCTGTATGCAGTTACCATGATTGAACGTGCTAGTGTGGCAATTGCTATTGCAAATTACCACTTGCTCACATAATGGATCGTTTTCATGTATAATGACTATGACGATGAATGCAATCACATCACATGCACACTCAAATTAGGCATGCAATTGAATACCTACTTTTTTGAAAATTTAGGTGTAGGACCGGTGCACGATAGTAATTGTAAAATGCAATCATATGCCTACAGATTGTGAAAAATTCTCCGTAGGATTCCCCACTGTAATCAGCTTCTGCATCATTCCAGGCATCGTTCAGAATTCTGCAGTCATTATCCTAATAGAGCACCAGCCTCCTGAAACTTTAAAGGGCAAGTTTGCTGTCAGCAGCTGCACAATCTTGGAGGAGAGACGGAGAAGACCTAAGGCATGTCTGCCCAGTAAGATATATAACCTACTGTGACTGAGCCTGGGGCATGCTGCCACCCATATAGCCATCACCAACTAACCCAGGAGCTGTCGTATTACTTAATAAGAGATATAACTGTACTGCTCAGAGCTTCTATAGACCTTTTCATCCTCAAAACCCTTTACAAGCCACAGGGTCCTCACGACACCCCTCTGAGGTAGGTAAGTAAGTAGTAATATGCCCTTTCCTAGGTGAAGGGAGCGAATGTATTTCAAATCCCTGCCTGCTCACAGGATGAAGCACATCGGCTGAGTAGAGTGGTGGGACGTAGGGCACATGTTCTTGCAGCAGGGGTACCTGCGTTCTTAAATGCATGGGGGAGTTGTTAGCTTGATGGGCCAGTATAAAAGTTGAAGTTTAACAATGTTTTACCCTCTGTTTTGGGGAGAAACTGACAAATATTTCAGGATCAGCAGAATATATACATATATATACACACACACACACATCATTTTTATATAGTACAAAACTGGGCTTGGCAGGTTGTCCCAGGCAGGGCCGGCTCTGGCTTTCTGGCCGCCCCAAGCAAAAAAAAAAAAAAAAAAAACCGCGGCGGCCAGAACAGCAAAGCAAAACAAACCTGCGGCGCGGCCGGAGCCAGGGTGCAAGGGGACTCCCTGCCCTGCAGATGTGCCCCGGCTAGCGGGGGGAGGGGGAGGGGGAGGAAGTGGGGGGAGAGAGAGAAGGGGGGCGGCCAGGGCTTCAGCGGGGCGCTGCCACGCGGCCCCTCCCGCTGTGCCCCCTGCCGGGAGGGCTCCGCACCACTCCGATCGGCTGGGCGGGAAGGACGCGGGCTGCCCTGCCGGGCTTGCTGCAGGGCGCTCTCGTCCTCCATGCCGCTGCCCACTACAGGGCGGCCGGAGCGGAACAACAACAACAAACAACAACAACAACAACAAAAAAGCGGCCGTGCCGCCCTAGGATTGGGCGGAATGCCGCCTCCTACAAGCTGCCGCCCCAAGCACCAGCTTGCTCGGCTGGTGCCTGGAGCCGGCCCTGGGCCCAGGCCCTATAATGCTGGTACCCACTTTTTTAGTAATAGTTTTTAGTAACTCCCACATTGGGCTAGCTGCTGCACAAACAGAGAGGGAGGCTCAGTCCAGGCCCCAATGTGCTTGCACTCTAAAAAGGCAAAACAGACAGCTGGCGGGGCAGGGAATGGGGCACCACACACAAGTAAATTGCCATATACCTAGTCAGACTATGCTCTTATTTTTTTAACCAACCAATTCAGAGTTCATCACATGCCTCTTCAAATTCTTCACAGAGAATGATGCTCGTTTTCTTCTGATCTGATTGGCGCTGGGTTCTCCTCTCCCCGAGAGACCCCAGAAACTGTCCAGCCCTTTGACTGATGGTCCTCATGCGTGACACGCAGTCCTCACTGGTCATTAGGTACAGCAGAGGGTTCAGGGCACTGTTGAAGCTGGCCAGGCCCCGGGTCACCTGATAGGAGACATAGATGTTTTTTGAAGTCTGGGTGCAGGACCCCTGGAGTTGCCAGCTTCGGGACAGCAAGTTAAGGTTCCTGAAGATGTGATATGGGAGGAAGCAGACAGAGAACAGGACCATCACTAACACTACCAGTTTGATGCTCCTTCTCTTGAGGTTTGGGTCCACATTTTCATTCCTCCAGAGGACCACCACCACATGGCAGTAGCAGCCAATGATTATGAGGAAGGGGATGACAAAGCCAGTCATAGTTACAGCCAGGACGTAGGGCCGATAGGTGCCCAGGTTCTCATGTCCTGTCGTATCATGACACTGTGTACCAGTGCTATCCGTTTTGCTGAAGCCAAAATCAGGACCCACCTGGATGATGACCCATGCCCAGACCAAGGCACTGATGAAGAAGGGGGGGGCCCAGGGTCTGGCACCTACCCAGCATCTTCAGTGGGTACACGATGCCCAGGTAGCGGTGGATGCTGATGCAGGTCAGGAAGCCAATGCTGGCATAGAGATTGAGGTGGAAGAGGGCCCGCGTCAGCCTGCAGCAGCCTTTCCCAAAGAGCCACACGCCCCCCTGGAGATAGTAGGTCACCAGGAAGGGCAAAGTGATCACATATAGTAGGTCTGCCACCCCTAGGTTGCACATCAGCACGCTGAGGGTGTTCCAGCTGTTCCTCCGGGACCTGGCACAGAGATTCCACAGGCCCAGCCCATTCCCCAGCAGCCCCAGCAGGGACACAATGAGGTACACGGCCGGCAGGAAGCGATGGGTGAAAATCCGGTTAACCGGGCACGGGATAGTGGTGGCAGTGCTGAAGTTGAAGTTGGTGGTGTCAGAAACCAAGACGACTTCCTCCACCTTCATGGGTGCCGTTTACTGCGGAAGGTTCTAGGGGAAGCAGATGGGGGGTTGTTGCAGCAAGGGAACAAGTGAGTCCTTAGGGAAGATGCATGAGGGGTCAGTGCAAGGGGGAATCTCCCACGTCTTAAGGGTGGTGCAGAAGGGAATCCTTGAGTCCTTAAGAGGGATGCAGGAAAATATCCTCTTGCAATTGGGGCTGTGGGAGGGATCCCCAGAACCCTATAGGGGAAGGGTGAGGTGAGGATGCCAGGGCCCTGAGGGGGGGCAGGGGGGCTCCACAGAACCCGATGGGGGAGGTGGGGATGCCAGGTCCTTAAGGGGGGCAGGGCAGGTGGGGCTCCCCAGAACCCTATGGGGGAGGGGGAGCTGGGGATGCCAGGTCCCTGAGGGGGGACGGGGGGACTCCCCAGAACCCTTCTTCGGGGAAGGGCAGGAGCGGCTACCTCAGTCCCTACCCTAAGGGGGAAACTCCGGGTCCCTGGGGGGATCCCCCCGGCCTCTGCGCGGCTCCCCCCGATATCCGCTCGGCTCCCCGCAGATTTTACCCAGCCTCAGGCGCAGAGACTCGGCCACCGCCGCGTATCGATCCGGGGTGACATAGTCCGAAGCTGCCGCGCAGCTCCGCCGGGCCGGCGGCTGAGCGCAGGCGGAGCGGGCCGGGGAGAGGCGGGGTGGGGCCCGCAGTGGGAACGGGTAGCCGGCGTGGGGAGGTGACCCGGGGAGAGGAGGGCGGGGACGGGGCGCCGCGTGGGGAGGCCGGGGAGAGGGGTCGGTGCTGCACGGGGGACCTGGGACTCGGGAGTGGGAGCAGCCCAGGACAGACGTCGCCAAAGCGGCACTGGCAGATAGGGGCGCTGCACCGGGGACTGGCAGACGGGGTAATCCAGGAGGGACCCCGCCGTTAGCCGGGGCAGGAGTGGAGCTGCTGCGCCCCCCTCCCAGCCCAAAGAGCTTTGCAAGCTGCACAGACAGGTGTTACTCCGCTCTCCGCCACCCCACCCCACCCCACCCCCATTTCCTTCCACCCCCCGAGTCCGGCTCGTCTCTGACTCTTGCCAGAGGCGGTGCTAGCCCATTGGGGGTCCTAAGGAGAAATATTTTGCCCTCCCCCATACTAAAAAAGCGAGCTGCTTAGGGCCCTAAACAATTGCTTAGTCTGCTTATGGCTAGTGCCGGCTCTGTTCTTGGCAATGATTGGCACCAAAAATGATCCATACTAGTGACATGCAGACTGCAGTCTCCAGCTGAGCTACGCTGCTTGCTGTGGGGTGGGTCATAGCCCGCTAAATGCTGCCCACTGGCAACCACTGCACCCAAGGATCACCCAGCATGGGATGGGTTTGGGGGATGCCAAGCTGCTCCAGTTCATTTTGGGGTTTGAATTAATAATTCAAGGAGGCAGAGGGAGCTCACAGTAGCTGAATATAAATTGTCTCTGTTATTCAGCGCCAGCCCCCGCCTCCTCCCCACTGAGATATTTTTGATCAGAGCACCAGGGAGCTACACAGCATGAAGCTATTTCTGGTGCGAACGCTCACCTGGCAGCACTGAGGGGGCAGGAATTGGAGTCTGACCAAAGGGTTATTCTAAATTAGACCTTCATATCAGCATCTCATACAACCAGAGACGTTCGAGATGGAGATGCCTCATTAGGTCCCAACCAGTCCGTCCCCTCTATGGGCCAGGGCAGGGTTGTTCCCTACAGTCTATTTCCCATTGTTTTGCCCAGTCCAGTTTTAAATGACTTGAGTCACCACGTCACCTGGTAGTCTATGCCACCAGCCAGTAAGATTTCCCCATCAGGGAAGGTTTCCCGGTATTCAATCTCAAGTGCCCTTGTCTCAAAGCAATGCCGAGACTGCACTATCATAGCATGACATAGCCCAGAAATGTTTAAAGCTTTCTGGAGCACTGACCGGGGTGGGATTGGGGGGGGGGGGGGGGGGGGAGGGAGAAGACAAAAGATCAATTACCCGTGAAACTGCTATTCCCCACAACCCTGGCTACACTACAACAATTACCTATTGCCAATAGTGGGTGTCAATGACAGGTGCAGTGGAACAAGTGTTGAACACAGTTTAGCTTCAGGTGTGTACAAGGACAAACCATAGAATCATAGAATATCAGGATTGGAAGGGACCTCAGGAGGTCATCTCTTACAACCCGCTGCTCAAAGCAGGACCAATCCCCAGACAGATTTTTGCCATGTTTAGAACTGGTTTAGCTGCACCTGTTGACACTATTGCTGACAATAGATGACAATAATGACACCCCCTTTATCTCCAAACTCCTACTCTAAACCACAAACAACCCAAAAAACTCATCCTACCCCAACAGTTCTTGACCCCAGAAAGGGAGAAGTGCCAGAAACTACATATAGTCCACTAGGGACTTCACTGGTTTCAGAGTAGCAGCCGTGTTAGTCTATATCCGCAAAAAGAACAGGAGTACTCGTGGCACCTTAGAGACTAACAAATTTATTAGAGCATAAGCTTTCGTGGATGCATCCGAAGAAGTGGGCTGTAGCCCACGAAAGCTTATGCTCTAATAAATTTGTTAGTCTCTAAGGTGCCACAAGTACTCCTGTTCTTTTTAGGGACTTCACTATCACTAATGATTTTACATGGGTAAGGAATGGTGTCCCTAGCCTCTGTTTGTCAGAGGGTGATGGATGGCAGGAGAGAGCTCACTTGATCATTGCCTGTTAGGTTCGCTCCCTCTGGGGCACCTGGTATTGGCCACTGTCGGTAGACAGGATACTGGGCTAGATGGACCTTTGGTCTGACCCGGTACGGCCGTTCTTATGTTTTTATGGAAGATGCTGAAATACTAGGGTGATGGGTAGCAGTATAAAAATGAAAGCGTGAGAGAGGCAGAGCTGAACACCCATTGTCATCAATGAGTAATTTCTGTACCATAGACAAGACCAGAGTTCCAGCAACATTTACCAGGATGATCCATCTGGGAACAAGAAAGGAGAGGTCAGAAACTTGAGTAGGAGCAGACTCCTTGGTGAGGAGTTACACATTGGTAGGATAGAGAGAAGGGATCTCAGAAAATCCAAGTTAGTTACCAAATGAAGGGCAGAGGAAGGAAATAGTGAAAAACAGACAGGGCTTCAGAGCCCAGCAGAACACACTGGTAGTGGTCATGCCACATCTCACAGCATCCTCCCTGAAGAAGCAGCTTCATTGGGTATCACAGAAACACCACCTGATGTTTTGGGAAATCTGTGTACAATTTATGAATCCCAGTTTGGGATATGAACTCTCTGCATGTATCTTTATCACAGTGCAAACTCCATTTTGATTGTTAGACTTGCCTGCCTCTCTGCTGTCTTTTTACCTCCATCTAGGTGTGAAAAATCCAAAGCGTAGTGACACAATACTAACAATGAGCTAGAAATGAAGGGTCATTAAACCTTGGTAGTATTCTATTCAAATAGAAGCCTCCTTGGACAAAGATGGCAGCATACCAAGAAAACCAGTCCACCCAGGTAAGTGTCCTTGTCATTCCACCAGATGGTGATCATATTACCAATACCCCAAGTAAATTGTCCTTTTGCACTCATTTGTCTGACAGGGTAAGGTCTGGACACTTCAAATCGTTTTAATTGACATACAAGCAACATACAATACTAAGCGGGGTGCAAATGGAGCACTAAGATTAAAGCTTGTAAAACTTCCATTGTTTAATTGGAAGGTTTCCATGGTGCTTACCTTATTCACTTATCCTGTGTGTTTTTCTGTAAAGCAAGCACAGACATGTAACATGCATGTTTAACCCTTATATTCCTTCAATTGCATGGCATGCTTCCATCGAGGTTGTTTGTTTATGTTAACCAAGTACAGAGAGGGCCCTAATTTATCTAAAATGGGCCAAGGCCCGAACCATTCTCCCTTTGGAAATTTTTTCTTGGGAACTGGTTCAATTTTAGCCATCACCTGGTCTCCGATTTTCCATTGTTTGATATCACTATGTTCATCAAAAGTCTGATTCATTTTTTGCTGTTCTGCAGCCTGCTGTGCTGCAGCTGCTCCTTGAACTGAGCCCAACCAATATTTAAAGCTGTTCATCCAGGTGGGAGTTGCCAGTGCTGTAATTGTTTCCCAATCTGGAGGATACAACAAGTTTTCCCAACCAGGCATAGGTCTTCCAAACAGTATTTCATAGGGACTGTATCCTGTCACGCGGTTTGGGCGGCCTCGGATCCTCATTAGAACCCATGGGAGTACCATGTCCCAATTTGTTCCCAGTTCATTACATACTTTAGACAGTTCAATTTTTAGAGATTTATTCATCCTTTCCACCTGTCCCCCTGCTTGAGGGTGGTAGGGGATGTGTAACAGTAGGGGAATACCGGCCCAGTTACCCATACTTCGGTACACCTGTCCGATAAAAGCGGGGCCATTATCAGAATCCATACTATGTGGAAGTCCCCATCGTGGAAAAATTTCCGTTATTAATACTTTTGCTGGAGCCCAGCAATTCTCTTTTCTGGTCGGAAATGCTTCCACCCACTTACTAAAGCTATCCACAATTACAAACAAGAATCTATTTTTTATAGGGGTGATAGGCAAGGGCCCTACAAAGTCCGCCTATAAGCGTTGGAGGGGTCCCTTTGATGCTTGATGCATTAACTCTCCTCGTCTTTTCCTTCTAGCAGGGTCCTGCTTAGCACATGTCAAACAGCCATGAATATGCAGATTTAAATCCTCTTTCATTCCAGGTCACTACCCCAGTTTTCTAAGCTTTTCCAGTGCCTCTTCCTGTTTTGGGTGCCTCCCCCCCCCCCACAAGTGAACCATGTATCCATCCTAAAAGGAGGTACTGCATCTGCTGAGGGATTACCAGGACCCATTCATCGTCTGGTTTAGCCAGGATCAGGCCTCCGTTTTTTTTTCAGCTGAACCCCCTGCCACTGTGAGGGGCATTCTATTGTCCATTGCTGTATTGAGTTATCTTTTGCCTGCAGTTCCTGTAAAAACTGAAGCTCTTTTTGTTGTTTTCCTCACTTTCCTGTTCCTGCTTTGCCTGTGCGCGGGTGGTTACTGCCACGGGCATCGGTTCCCATAATATGCCAGTGAGGGCTGCCTCCTTAGCCAATTTATCTGCTTGTTCATTTCCCCACTGTAAAGGATCCTTTCTTTTAAGGGCTTTTATTTTAACCATCCGGATCTTTTTATACTGCTTCGCCAATCTTTCTATTTGCTGCCATAGGATTTTGTGTTTAATGCCTGATCCATCGGTTCCCGTAAAACCTATACTATTCCACCATGGGAGGTAAATAGTGGTGCCCTTGTAAACATAATCAGAATTAGTTCCTATTATAAACTCGGATTGCTTGTCCTTCATCCTATCCAAGACCGCTGACACCTCTGCAGCCTGTGTTCCTCCTTTGGCCAATTGATACTGGAACAACTCACCGCCTTGCATGTTCCCAGTTAAACAAATCCCTGGAAAGCCAGTGACTCGTTTTCCTTCAGTATAATACGAACTACCGTCCACAAACCAAATGGTTTTTCCAATCACCTGGTCAATTGGGGCTGCTTTAAATACAGGGTGTGCCTTAGATTCCCGTTGGGGTTCGCAAACATGTTCTTGACCATTTATAGTCAATCCCCATATAGATATTTCCGGTTCTTTTAGTGGGACTAATTGAACATTCTTGGACATGAGAGCAAAGACCTATTGAATGGCTTTATCAACTCTCACATGTCCTTTAGCCAGATTTTCCTGACTGAGTAATTTCCCCAGTGCATGGTGACTTTTTACAATCACCTTGCTTGCTCCAATAATTGCCTGGGCTTTCTGTAGCGTCCAGTAAGCAGCAAGAGCAGTTTGCTCACAACTTCCCAGTTTGCTTTCTGGACCTGTTAACGCCCTGCTATAATACGCAACGGGTCTTTCCCCAACACCAGTATCCTGTGTAAGCATACTAACAATACAGAAATTCTTAACACTAGGGTACAATCCAAAGGGGAATTCATTGTTAGGGGCGGCCAAGGTAGGTGCCTCCATTAACCCCTTTTTCAGACTTTCCCATGTATTTGTTGCCTCCTCTGTCCAGGTCCACTGTGGTCTTTTAAGTACCTCATACAGGGGACCTGCCTTCTCTGCATACCCAACCATAAATTCTCTGCAAAATTAGTGAGCCCCAAAAAAGACTGCAAAGATTTTGTATCTACCAGCATAGGGAGGTTAAAAATACACTTCACCCTTTCCTTATCCACAGATCTTCCCCCAGTACTGAGCCGAATTCCAAGATACTGCACTTCTCGCTGTCTAATCTGGGATTTAGAGGGGTTAAGCTTTAAGCCGTAGGCTTGGCAGCTAGTCAGCAACTGCCGCATTAACACTTTGTGTTCCTGCTCTGTTTTACTGACTATTAAAATGTCATCTACATACTGAACTATTCTTCCCGTTTGTAACAACCCCTCTTTCTCCAGCATATTTCTCACTACAGTATGGAAGATTGTGGGTGCGTCACAGTACCCCATTGGCAAAACATTCCAGCAGTATTGCATACCTTGGAATACAAAAGATTTTCTGTACTGAGACTCTGGGTCTAAGGGTAAACTCCAAAAGCCATTTGCCAAATCAAGTACTGAGAACCACTTCATGTCAGGGGTTACTACCTCCAACAATTCTGGGTAAGCCGCCACTACTGGTGCTCCCCGTTTGGCAGTTCGGTTTAGCCCCCGATAGTCAATAGTTAACCTCTATGTTCCATCAGGTTTTTTAACTGGCCAAATTGGTGCCGCGTTAGGCGCTGAACACCTTCTAATTAAGTTTCATTTTTCCAATTCTGTTATCACTTGCCTTAAAGATTCCTTTGCTTCCTGGGATATCGGGTATTGTTTTATGAATGGGGGTATGTCTCCCTCCAATGTCTGCATTTTCCCTGTATCTAGGGAGTCTGCTGCCCAGACGGTTTGAATCTCAGTCCACCAGCCTTCCCAGCCTTTTGGCATGGGGGGTGGCCGTTTAGGCTTTATTGCTTTTACCGTCTGTGTAGCCAGTCCCATGGGGATCAGGTTAATATCATTTGTGCCTTCCATTACAGTGAGAGTTTGTCTGATACACATATTTGGAAAATCTAGGATTAATCCCAATCGTTTGATAGTTTCTGCCCCAATTAGATTTTCTCTCCCTGCAATAGCGCACTTCTCTTGAATGGTATGTACACCAAACTGGAGAGGGAGGGTTTTAACATTATATGTTTGGTTAGTTTCTGATATACCCTGGATCTGCACAGAATCCCCAACTGGATATACGTCAAAGTCATCTTTTACTATGGGAATGCCAGCCCCCGTGTCCAATAGAAAATCTACAAGCCCATCCCCGACTCGGATGCTTAAGTGGGGGCGCCCCCAGACGTCAATTGTCATGGGTTGCTGAAAAATGCATTCCGAGTTGCAGAGAGGGCTGTCCTATGCTACTGTATCAGTAGCGATTGGGTCATTCAATCCAGACGCCAAGACAGTCGCCCTAGCTACCGTTGTCACTGTCTTATCTTTCTCCTGTTGAGACTCCTTACCAATCATACATGCCTGCAGCTGTGCCTGCAGCCTCTCAATCTCCCCTTTAAGGTTTAAGTTTTCCTGCTTCAGAACTCCAGGCGATACCCATTCACTCTCTCTATTAACGCCTCTATCCCTGTTCATTCCACGACCTCTCCAACCCCGGCCATGGCCACCGGGAGAGTATCCAGGACCCTCTGTTTTCCACTGTCCTAACTGAGGCCTGGTCTACACTACAACTTTAATTCGGATTTAGCTGCTTTAATTCGAATTAACGCTTGACCCGTCCACACAACGAAGCCATTTAATTCGAATTAAAGAGCCCTTTAATTCGATTTCTGTACTCCTCCTCGACGAGAGGAGTAGCGTCAAAATCGGTATTGTTAATCCGAATTAAGGTTAGTGTGGCCGCAATTCGATGTTATTGGCAATTAGATGTTATTGGCTACCCACAATGCAACGCTCTGGAAATCGATGCTACTACAGTAGCTTGGACGCACACCACCAAATTAATGGTGCCTAGTGTGGCCGAATACATTCGAATTTATAAAATCGGTTTCCTAAATTCGAATTATATAAATTCGGATTAATCCTGTAGTGTAGACATACCCTGAGTTCGCAGCTCATTGACAGGAGTTCCTTCTTGCTGTTTAACTGCAGTCTCCACTTTTGCAATCCATTCATCCCAAGGTACCTCTTTGCCTCCATTCTCGCACCAAGCATTCATCCATTCTAACACACCAGAAGGCAGCGCCTCCAGAACAAGTTGCCTCAAATCCTCCAGGTTAGTAAAGCCCGCTGGTAATCTAGTATATGTTTGAATTCTGTCAGCCAGCTTGGCCGGAGCGTCCCCTGGCATTCTTGCAATTCCTTTAAGGGCAGCTAACTCACTGGATAACTTAAAATGCTTCTGAGCCACACGTTTAAGCATTTGCGCCACATCGTCATCAAAACCAAGGGTATGACAGTTCAGGGGTCCCAAAAGTGTTTGTACCATAATTGGTTCCTATAACATGTCAATTCCTACTGCCTTTAATAACTGCGAGCCTTTATGGAGCCATGCCATAAACTCATTAAAATTTTCAGAAGGGGGGGGGTTCGACAGCTCCAGCTAGCGCAGTTACTTCATTAATCTTTAAAGCGTCGAGCCTGGCTGTTAAGCCGCTCACGCAAGGTGGGTGAGGGGTATATGTACTTTTGGATGCCTGATTCCTTTCCCTTTCTGCATAATTACTGCGGGGCCATGGCTCCCTTAAACAATCAGTTAATTTTTTCATTGCAGTTTCCACTGCATCCCATAACTTCAATGCAGGGGGGCCATCCGTGTGGGGGGTAGCATCAAGGGTAAAGTGGGGTATACCTGGAGTGTTAGGGGCAGGGTCTTCAATAGGGCTTTCTCTCCCATTTTCCCCCGTTCCTCCTGTTTTAACTGGAATTGAACTAGGTTTTGGGGAGGGTTTACCCAGAACCTGGTTTGCATCATAAGGTGGCGGTTGCGGTGCTGTAGCCCCTGCCCATGGGTCAAGAGAGGATGGTTCAACTGGGTCATTCCACATGTCCCCATTGCAGCATCCATTCCAATTGTCCCATGTTTCCATTTCTGTCCCCACACTTCAGGCACTGTAACAGCACTCGAAGTCTGTTGAACACCCGGGGACGGCACCTTTTGCTTCTGCAAGTTTTCCACAGCTGTCTCCAATTTTTTATTTTCCTGCTTTATTTGCTCCAGCATATCGTGAGTCTGGACTGCCTGTTGCCCTGCTAAAAGAGCTTGGGCTTTCCAGTGCTTGACTGCCCGGGTTGCCTCTTCTACTTCCCCTGTTTTTTCCATTACCTGTCTGGCCAGTATGGTGGCGTGCTGTTTAAGCCATCTCACTGCCATAGACATTAGTTGCAGAATTCTTGCTTTTTTACTTGTATTATTATTTTTTAGAGCCTCGGTTTCTACCATCGCTCTACATATGCCAGTCCATGTTTCCCCACTTTTTAAAAATTCATATGCACCCCTTTTACTGGCAATCCAGCGGGTCCATGAGTTATCAAACTCTGTGGGGTATAAAGGGAGCATGTCAGTGCCAGCCCATTCCAAGTACTGCCAAACTGTGGCAGGGTGTGCTACCTCTTTAAGGAATGGTCTGAAGCTTACAGCCAACATTGCATGGGTGCAATCAAGGAGCACCCTGCCCCACCCTGGGGGCTGGCCTATATAAACAGGAAAAGGAAGCTGAGTGAGTGAGGGGTATGGCTGTTATTACAGGGTGTAGACAGTCAGGTCATAAGCCTGGCTCCTAGATACTTTGTTTCTCTGACTGTACTTTGGTGGCTCTGAGTTAAGGGCATTATGAAGAGCGTTAAGTGGCTCCTCGCTTGACCCAGCACCCAAAGGAAAGGGAGAAAGCCTACCTCAGTCCCAAAACAATAAGAGAACTAGGAACTCTGGTAGCTGGGTTGGTTTGGATGTATTCTTAAAGGGGACTTTTTGTTAGTTTGGTTTGGCTTCCCCCTTCTAGGATTCTGTGAACAACCCCAACTGTTCAAAAATCATAAGCCAGGCCCCATTCTGAGACTGGCACAAAAATCAGGGAATTTTTAAAAAAATACATTAGAGTTTTGATTTGCCTTCTGGCTTTGAGCATTAAGGGTGACTTTTTCAAGCTTTTCTTCACAACCATGAGGACTAGAAACTTACTCTTCTTTAAAAAATGAGACTTGAGATTCTCACCTAATCACGTGTCCAGTGAGCAAGGGGCTTTCTTAAAAACACCAAATATTGTGAACCTCACAATTAAATTGTAAGAGTTGGTTATGCTACAGTCTATGGAAAGAACAATCCTTCCAGTTCATTTGCATGTATTCATTTATTATTTAGATGTTTCCTGCTTAGTTAATCAGTGAGAAATGGCATCTTGCAGAAAAAATAAAGGATAGCAAAGATGTGTATTGTCAGTTGTAGTTGAGATAAGAATTTCAGGTTTCCTTTCAAAAACTGTGAGTCATGGACTTTTTTATCAGTGTAAGAGATGAATTTGAGCAACATTTGATAAGTATTTAATACAGGTACCAAAGAGAATTAATTATAAGTTCTTTTTGCATGTGCAGCCTGAACTATGCTCCATTTTTCTGTACAGATGACTGAAAAACATCAGACTTTCCCCCACCAGTTCTCTATATACAGGGACATAGAGAAAAATTGTCAACATGTTTTATCAAAAGGGGTCACCTTAATGAACAAAGAGTACTTACATTTCATATATACATAATAATGGTGTTTAAAGAAAGCATTCCAAAGATCTTTACTCCATGGCTTTAAATGCACTGTACTCTGCTGGTTAACAAAGAGTCTGACTAGGATTATTCATATTCTTCAGTGAGCATTGCACACTTCTCAGCCAACCACAGGTCAGTTTCACCTTTGGCAGCTGTGCTCTGTCTGCAGGAGAGACAAGTACCATCTGTTGTTCAGACTTTTGTTTCTACACTCCCAGGTGTGTATTTTGGTGCTGTGTTCACGTGTGTATGTGTGGTAGGGAGGGGGATCAGATGATGATGACATTTAGGGAATGCAGCCCAAAATGTGGAAAAATATCAGTCCAGATCCTGTAGTCAGGGAGTCAGTGGGGATTTAGCTTGAGTAAGTGCTGAGTAAAGGACAGCGAATTCAGCCCATAATTTCTCAGGAAGATGAAGAGTGGTTAAAAGAATGTGTATTAATGTTAACTTGACACAATGAGGGAGAGTGCGATGATACTGTAATTTAAATTATCTACACCCCCCCCCCATGCCCAAGTGGTACGCATCCTCATGTACAGAGGCACAAACTAATGCATATACACACAAGTCAATCATACGTGCGCATGCCTAAAGATGTAGCCACAGTCCAACAGGTACAACACATACAGATACATGCACACGTCACCCTCTTTTTGTTCTGTGTTTGTCCAGTGCCTAGCTCAATGGGGTCCTGGTTCACGGCTGGGACTCTTAAGTGCCACAGTAATACAAATAATTATAATACTATTCATCCATGTACACCCCAGCTGGTACATATGCATGTGTACAGAAATACATCAAATTAAAATAGAAACCAATGTAATCGAAAGATTTAACAGTGTTTAAGAAATGTTGAGAGGCTGCGAACAGCTGATAAAATGTTATGAAATTTTTAATGTTTTTATTTTGCCTGTGTTTCTTTTATCCAAATTTAATCTTCCTGAACTGCAGACATATCCAAGCTGTTTGGGCCTGATTCTGATCTCATTTACCCTAGTGTAAATCAGGTATAACTCCACTGATGTTAGTGAAGATCAGAACAGGGCCCACTCCCTTTAAGAGATGCACTAATACAATCTATAGAGCTAGATGAGCACATTTTTATTTTCAAATTCACAAATACAAAACTGAAATTGCCAGATCTTGTCTGGATTCATAATCTAAAACACAGCTCCGTTCTAGTTGCAGTTCACATTTGTCCATGGGATGAGGAAGTGTGTTGCCTCTGCAGATTTAAATAGAGGCCATTAGAGGGCATTTAAACTTCAGTTTTGAATAACCCTAAAAGTTTATCACTGTGAGAAAATAAAGCTCGGGCTGCCTGCAGAATAACTTTCCTTGGCTGCTCCTGCTGGAACAGCCCCTCTGTATTTGAAGATGGCCCTTTCCCAGCTTTGCGGTTCGTTTGCTGTTTTGCTGCCTTTGTTTTGGCCATGGACTTTAGGTTTTTGTGCTTGGATATTAGGTGGCACCTCCGGAGCTTCGGAATGGGATCAACAGTGTGTGAATTCCTTGTTTGCCTGGTTGAAAAACATGCCAAGCCACTGGTATTGTAGACGGAATGTAGCGATGCTAAAGAGATGCTTTCTGCTGGATAGGAACTCCATTGTTACTTTCAGAGGGAAGTATTTTCAGAGAAGGGAAGGTGAATTAAAACTATCATAAGGAAGACTCCTGTTCTGATGACAATTTGAATATGTGCTGTTTATTTGTGGTGATAGCTGGATATAATGAGCTGATTGTATGTGAATAATAGAACTGTACAAATCAGAGATAAGAATTTATGGTATTAGGTGCCATCTAGTCCTTTCCCTGAAGGTCAGTACAGAATTGTTCCCTACAGTGTTTTTTCTAATGTTTGAGACAGTCAGTGTCTTGGCATTAGCTGGCAAATTAAAACAAAGCAGAGCAGTATGTGTGACATTTGGGTGAAGGAGCAGTATTTTTGATGCACCCCTCACTTGTGTGTGCACAAACCTTAATGTATACACATATTAGGAGTTGGCTACAGGCATATTGGGCCTTTGAAAATCTGGCCAGCAAGAAATATATCAAGAAATCATCCCCAGAACTTGGAAAGAAGCATTCCCCTCCTTGTAGGCTGCATCTGGAGAAGTAGAAGGATTTGGGGTGGCCATACCTATTACTTGTTCTAACTTTTTGGTTTTTTATTCATACTTTAATATAGAGATTCCCAAACTTTTTCTGGGAAACTGTGCCAAGTTAAGGGACTCTGAGTCATACTCTACCAGCAAATGATTGCTTCCATTTGACTGTATCTACTCTAACCCCCATGGCGCTTGGCCTGCTTCATACTCCTGTCTCACAGTGGTGAGCAGCCAAAGCTCTATGGAAGGCACACAACTGAATGGAAGGCAGGCCCGGCACAGAGACTCATCCCAAGATGGAGAGGGGATCCTAGAGTACCAATTGCAAAGGCCTGAAGCACCAGTGCTGCAGGGGATACTGCCCCAGAGCTTGGGAAGGCATTCACTGCTTTAGAGCATGCATCCGGGATAATCTGAGCCAGACATTCCCATGGGCAATGCTGATAGCCGGGCATTCCATATGGGACCCTAATACAGACAGAGGAGAGGCTGAGATCCGCTAACCTTTAATAATGCTTTTAAATCCATGTACAGGGAATTGCACTCTACAGCACTCTCAGGGCCTGATCCAAAGCCCACTGACATCAGTGGGAGTCTGTCCATCGACTTCAGTGAGCCTTGGAGCCAGCCCGGAGTGCCGAGCACATTTGTGTCTGAAGATCCAGCCTTACCTGCCCTCCTTGCCTCCCCTACTGCAGTGACTGCTCCATTTGAGCATTTCCTGGGGGATCCCGGCACTCCTAAGAGATCCCCTCACACAAGGGATAGCCAGAACCTGCCTGAGAGTGACAGCCCCAGGCTCCACGTGCAAAGCTAACCCCAGACTAACCCCATTGCTTAATTCTGAATGATAAAAACCTACTTGGAAAAGCAGCAACAGCGTGGCCTGCCGGGGCATAATAATGACTCTCCCGCAGAGGGGATCATGCGTGATCCCATGAGTAACTGTACCCACACAGCATCATTTGCAAGGGACGTACTACAACAGCGGTCACAAGCTGGCAATAAGCTTACGTTGCCACTGCACGGTTTAAAATATACGTGGCAGGATTTCCCCACATTGTCTAGAGAAACCGTAATGGGCACGAGCAAGGGGGCAGGGATCTTGTTCCAGATTCTTCATCCTCCTTTGCAACTGAAGTCAGTCAGTTCTTCCCTAGCTTCACTGGGGGTAGAACACCCGTTTCTGCTGCAACCATAGCGACCTGGGCTTGGGTCAATCTGGCTGCTGGGATGAAGTCTTGACACCAAAATCTGAACGGTGTGGGCGGGGCTACAAACGACCTCTTCTTGCCCTCTGGAAAGACAGAGCAGACAGTGTAACTTTTCTCTTACCCACTGACACTGTACAGCCAACCCAGAGACTAAAGCATCTTAGAATTGTTTCTCTAATGCAGTGGTTCCCAAACTTTAACAACCCGTGAACCCCTTTCACTAAAATGTCAAGTCTCGCAAACCCCCTCCTAAAAATGTATATGTCCAGGGATTTTCTCCTTTACCTGAGTATAAATTAGAAAAGCAGTGATCTTGGAAATATAAAATTGGTTTTTAGGACATGCTGATTACACACTATGTATTATTAATTATTATTTATCATGACAGTATTTTTATTACATTATGAAAACGGCAACACTCTCCCAAGATCTCACTTTCATCACTTTGAATAAGCCTGTTATAATAAAAGGCTCGTAGGTTTCATCAAGGAGTATCAGACGTGAAACAGCAGGAAGGGATTTAAGAAGCCAACTCAGAGTTCCTCCTACACAAGCATTCAGGTCTTGAACAGTCCAGGCAAACAACGCACATTACAACAAATCTTAAACTTGTTCTTCATAATAATTTTAAGATCAACACTAGCTGCCTATTTAATTTTAAAAACAGCAAAAAATTTCCACCTCCCTTTGCATTTCTTATAAGGAGTCTTGAAGTTTAAATCTCAGTGTGATAGATATGCTTGCTTTGATCTACTTAGCTCTTGGAAGTCCAGGGGCTCCGGGCTGCTGGCCCCAGTGTCCCTAGGGACAGCTCTGTCCGCCATTAGGGAATTTTTTCCCCGAGAACCCCCTGTAACATTTTGCAAACCCCCAGGGGTTCACGAACCCCAGTTTGGGAACCACTGCTCTAGTGTCACTAACAGAGACATGTCTCTCAAACCTGAGTGAGAATGATCTGTGCAGCGAGAGAGGAATCTCTCACGGTGTTCTAACCGGACATGACTGCTGTGCTTTAAGGCAACTTCAGTGACATCACAGATTACCTGGGTCTCTTATCCGGCAATCATCCCAGGAGTCGGAATACTATTTTCTTCAAAGGTAGATGATGTCTGGGATGGCCCATTGATACTGGTTAGTAACTATGCCTAGAGTCAGGCTTCCCCATCCCCGCCACATGTGTGTCAGAACTAACTCCATTTAACACAGGCACACAGACCTACGTTTGCTCCAGGCTGCTGCCTGCCTTTTCTTTCTGTACCCGCCAAATATGCGGCACCAGTCTTGCACCTGCAAAATGAATTGCAGGCACCAGTCTGAGCATTTGCCCCTCTAACTACTTGATTTGTGTTTGCAATGCAATTGCAGACATAGAAGTGGGGGTGCAAATTCCTTCCATAAAGGGAGAGAGCCCTTTTGGAAATCTGGCCCACAAAATGTAAAGAGAAGTCAACAGGGGGCAGGTGGGGGAGGGTTATACACCATTAAGTCTATGTAAGGGCTTTTCTAAACACAAAAGTTGTACTGCTTTAGCTATACTGCTCCCCCAGTGTGGATGCACCGATATCAGTCTAAAGGTGCTATATACTGGGATAGCCATGCCCATTCAGGAAGGGGAATATGTTCTGCTGCTGTAAGGCATTTTTATATTGGTATAAGTGTGCCCACACTAGGGGTTGCACCAGTAGAACTATACTATACGCCTGATTATACGAGTAGCATGGAGGACATGGATTTTATTCAGATAATCGGGAGTTCGGCGAGTTGACAGAGCAGGAGCCATTCAGCAGCAAGAAGGCCTCCCCAGCAGCTGGTGGCTTGTCCTCCTCCTCTTCCTCATTGTCCTGTCCTGGGGGGACGGGGGGTTTCTGCTCTGTCCTGCTCACTCCCAGGGCTGTGGGACTGCAGAGAGCTCCCTGTGATCCTTGGGGGGAGAGGGAGGCTGTGGTCCTGGTGAGGCAGAGCAGAGACACCCAGCCAGGACTGTGCCCTGCCCCACCAGGACTGCAGCCTCCCTTGCGCCTGCAGGTATCAGGCATCACCAGCCCCGCAGCAGCACAGGGCGCCCTCTGCAGTCCCGCTGGCACAGGAGGGAATGAGTGGGGCCATTCAACAGCAGGACGGCCTCCTGCGGGGCCAGGGGCTTGTTCTCCTCTTCCTCATCACAGTCCTGGCCAGGAGGTCTCTGGTGTATTATCCAAACCTCCACATTATCCAAGTCCCTTCCTTGTTCCCCACCATGCAGAGGGCATGTACGTCAGTGGTTCTCAATCTGGGGTACGTGTACCACTGGGGGTCTGCAGAGGTCTTCCAGGGGGCACATCAATTCATCTAGATATTTGCCTAGTTTTACAACATACATAAAAAGCTCTAGCAAAGTGCGAACAAACTAAAATTTCATACAGACAATGACTTGTTTATACTGCTCTATATACCATACACTGAAATGTAAGTACAATATTTATATTCCACTTGATTTATTTTATAATTATATGGTAAAAATGAGAAAGTGAGCAATTTTTCAGCAATAGTGTGCTGTGAGACATTTGTATTTTTATGTCTGATTTTGTAAGCAAGTAGTTTTTAAATGAGGTGAAACTTGGGGATATGTGAGACAAATCAGACTCCTGAAAGGTGTACAGTACTCTGGAAAGGTTGAGAGCCACTGATGTATGTCATGCTAGGGGACAAGGAAGGAATTCAGATAATGCAGAGGTTTGGATAATAGGATATCAGATAAACAGCAGTTTACTGTATATTGGTAATAAAAAAAAAATCACTCCCCCAACTGACTTAGTTAGACCAGTACAAAAATCATTGGGTAGGCCAGTCCTTAGTGTGAAGGTAACTTACCCTGTAGGATGGTGACAGCTAATGCTACACACAGGAGGTGTTAAAAGGTGCCCGATAAAGAAGGGAAGGCCCACAATGGCACATTAGTTTGCCACTTCAAACTGCCAAGTGAACGTCACAGACATTCTTTAAGGGGTTCATAGTTTAATAAAAACCTCTATTATTCCTGGGATCAAACTGGCTTTGGCTCAGTCCCGATTTGATGTAGATGACACTGATAGTAAGGGGAAAACATCAGGGGACCAGGGGAGTTGTGAATGCACCTTCAGTCACAGGGTATGTCCAGGCTTTGCCAATTCCATTAGCAGTCGCTGGGTCATGTTGGACCCATCACTGCTCTTGGAGTCACATAGTTAGTGGGGCAAAAACTCAGGTTTGCACCACTCAATTTAGTTTCAGGTTTGGATTTTCTAGCTGCAGTTTGTGCCTGCAAAAAGGAGAAAGCCTTTCTGAGAAGCTCACCCTGGCACACAGCTAGCTGGTGAGTGGTATGTGTGTACACAGGCGGCTAAGAGAGTTACTGTGATCCTTACGTCAGTGTGGTGGTTAGGATTTCCTTTTTCTATAAAATCTGTTGCCAACTACAGACCTGCTAGCAGTGTTTTACTGGCTGAAGTCTAACACTTACTGTATTAGATGTTCCTGGGAGAGCCTGGCAGGGTCTGAGCATGCACAAACGTTGGTGAGTTTCGAGCCTGCAGTACCGATTCTGGTTTGACACCCGTGTCGAAATCCCCATGCCACAGGTTGCAGAGCAGGCACTCCACTCTGTGCTCCATTCTTCACAGAGGTAGGAAAAACTTGCTGATGCCGTCCCAGGTGGCCTAAGCACTGCACAAGGAAGAGGCATGGAAAGAGACTTTTAAGCCACACACAAATGTACTTTGCTCTTGGCCAGTGGTACGAATCCAGCCCAGGCTGGTAGTGACCAAGGAGCGCCTGCAGTCTGTGAAATGAGTTGGGGGTGGGGTTTCTCCTTTTGATGTCCAGAAGTTGATGAGTGAATGGGCCAGGTAGACTGATCTGTCATCTCACCCTTAGAGGGCTCCTTCCAGAACAAAGATAAGGCATTTTTAGGTACTGTTGCTTAGTTGTTCACTGTTGCAGGTTACACAATGTAAGGAACCCAATTGCAAGAACAGGTTCCATTTGGTTTAACCCTTTCAGTGGTGAATGTACCTTCCAGGGCTGCTACTTTACCTAGATTATATTATATAATTGTACCAGGGCACTCAGGACTTTACCTGGCTTGGCATCCTGAAGGAAGTGACTGTCTCGCCTCTCACAGATCCATTCCTGACAGCACTTCCCTGGGACCTCCACACGCCTCGGATGGGGACAGTCCGGAGTGGGCAGGCGGACATCCTCGCTGCAGAGGGGTACACAGGTGAAGCCTCCATCTGAGCAGCGGCACTGGATCTTACAGCTGGGCTGGAACACCTCACCGTCTCGATAGACCTTTCCATTCACCTCGCAGCTGTCGTCTTCCTCCTCAACTGCAATCAACATCCAGAGTAACCCAACAGTAACAAAGCGACCAATCAAACGCAGAGAGAAGGACTCAGGTGCCACTGAGGGCAAACATACAATCATTACAAAGGTGAATCGGTCATTTGTGGGCTCAACTTAGGGCCTGGTCCAAAGCCCACTGAAACCAGAGCGTCTTTCCATTAACTCCAAAGGGCTTTGCATCTGGCCCAGAGTGCCCAAGTGAAGGAGGTAAGCGACCAGATTAGCCAGGTGGTTGGCTTTGCTGGGGCTATGATAAGCTACAGTGTCTATCTGGTGAGCAACTCATACCAGGTTTTGAGTTTTTCTCCTGGCTCAGGGGGTGGTGATCACAATGTAAGTGCCTGGACAAAGAGAAGTAGCTGAATTCTCTCTCTGGTCCACCGTGCATGCCTATGCACCGGATACAAATGTTAAATAAGAATAGAGCTGGTCTAATAGTGACATAATTTATTTTCAAATAAACCTTTTCGTGCGAGGAATTCCTGGATTAATTATTTAAAGGATATCATTTGTCCCTCTGCAGAGCTGGTGAGAGAATGAAAACAATGACGTGTGCTTAATTCTGAGACAAATGCCAAAATGTGTCGGAGAATTTATTCACGATGAATCATTGGACCAGCACTAGCTAATAAATAAATAATAACCATCAGCACATTCCACAGGGACATTCAAAGTCCAGCCTTCTCTGTAGTCTCAGCTGCCAGGTGGTAGCAGCCAGCCACTGGGGCAGCTCACCAGGATCCCTCATCAGAGGCTGAGCTCATTCTGTGTGCATCCAGCTCATTTCCTCTGCTGAGCCTGGAACCTGGACCCTCATGGGCCACAGGCAGCAGCTCTTGTAGGGGATTCCTCACTGGAGCAAGACAACAGGAGTCTTGCTGCGTTTCTCTTGAGTGGGAATCGCTCGCAATATGATTGACACACTGAATGTAAAGCTCTCAGGCTGCTGCCTCCCTGTCCTGGGTGGAGTCAGAACCCCAAAGACTTCCTCTTGGGGCAAGTCTACAGTACAAAATTAAGTCGACCTAAGTTACATCGATGTACAGCCACTGCAGTAATTGAACCGCTTTTGCATGTCCGCACTTCACGCCTTGTGTTGGCGGTATGCGTCCTCACCAGGAGCGCTTGTACCCCTTTAACTGTCAGTGTGGGGCATTGTGGGACGGCTTCTAAAGGCCCCGACAGTTGATGTAAGCAACACAGTGTTACACTGACACCGTTTCAACCTAACTACATTGACCGAAGTGCTACGCCTCTCGCAGGGGAGGACTTAGTAAGTTGGTGTCGTGGGCGAGTTACATCAATGGGAGAGACATTTTAGGGTAGACACTTACAGAGTTAGGTCAATGTAAGCTGCCTTACATCAACCTAAATTTGTACTGTAGTGTAAACTAGGCCTTGAAAGTGGTGCTGGCTGTGCCAGCTTCCCCTGGATGGAAAGTACTTTTGAGGAGCAGCAGCCACGTGGTCCCATAGCCCATGTGCTTTGAAGGTCTCATTTGAGAAGACAGAAGGGGAGCAGATATAGGACGGGACCCTATTCTCATTGCCTGCTGTCTGGTGTGTCATCGGCAGGAAAAATGTACCCTGGCAGAGATGTACCCTGTGTGGGATCGTAGGAAGCTGTGTTCTTGCCTGAGAGAGTCCTGAAGGGATAAACTAAGATTGAACTGGACTGAAGGCCACTGAGAGAGTGACTGAAGAGTGGTCTGTGTGTGTGTGAGAGAGAGCGACAGACAGAAAGAGGGAGAGAGAAGAGCTTCTCAATAGAGTCTATTGCTTCTCCTCCATAGGGGTCCCATCCTCCTTCCTAACCTTCTTGCCTACTTCCTTATGAATTGCTCAGAGAAGAGGTTCATCAGCCTGCAAGAGAACCACTGACTCTTTACTTTGCAAATGTCCTTCATGTCTGCAAAGTTTTAGGACTGCGACAGCCCCACTGCCCGCTAGCACAGCACAGAGCCCAGTGGTACGGGAGCTTAGGTACTATGGTATTGAGCATCCCAGAAATACCTAAAAAAGACAGGTAAGTCCTCCAAACTAGCAGCAACTACCATTTCTTGGGAACCCGCTGAAGGAAGTGAATCTGTTGCCCATTAGCTCTTGTAAGTCGGGGAAGGTTTGATGTTTGTTCAGCTCACATCCCTGTCAGCTGACCTGAGCTCTCTCAGGAGGACAGGAACTCAAGGAGTGTTTGTTGAGTTTGTTTACGCTCCTGCCAGCTAATGTGAGAACTCCAGAGAGAACAGAAGTTGATGACATGGCATAAAACTCAGTCCATGTTCTGTGTCTGTTCCCTGCGCTGAGGTCAGAGCCTTTGTTTAACAGGCCTGGTTGGGGGATTAAATGTCGGATCTGGGGCTCCATATAAGCATGTTCCAGATACATTTCAGCCCGCTCTACCCTGGGACAGTTGTTTTCTTTGCTAGCTCTGTGGGTTGGTCGATACTGGCGACATTTCCCTCAAAATTCTAACCGGCTTTGAAACCTGGTCAGCAAAACCATCTTACAAACTGGTTTGAGCCACAGCACAGAGCAGACACCAGGCATCCAGAACCACTTTTTATTAACCACTCCTCTGAGAGCGGGTCAGGCTGCCTGGGCTGGCTGCAGGTCCCAACAGTTTTAGGATGGGGTTAGCTGAACAGGCTGGGATTTGGGGGAGCCATTTCCCCGGTGTCAGCCAGGCCTTAATGAAAAGAGTGAGAGGAATGTGCTCACAGTTGCAGGTTCCTCCTCTCCCCAGGTGGTCATCACTGTAATCACAGATGAGGCCCTGGCTCCGATCACACACATTGAGGTGATTGCAGGGCTCTCCCAGGCGTCGCGCGCATATCCTGCAGCAGCCGCAGCCGTCCAGAACCAGAGGGACGCCGGGAGGGCAGCGGGGTGGGATCCAGGGGCAGTAGCATGGTGTCCGGCAGAGCTGAGTATAGACCTGCAGAGGCAAAACCATAAGTGCTCACAAAGGGTTTTTCCTCAGCTTGCTGCTGCAACCTTACAGTGAACCCCACTGAGTTCACCTCAGGCTTGCTGGGGGGTTAGTTTCATGGGGGTCAGGGTTTTGTTCCCAGCATGACTCAGGAGACTCTGCATTCCACAGAGAGGCTTCAAGATAGATCTGAAAACAACTGTTCCTATGATACCACAAGATTCTGAGCATCTTCAGCCCCCCCAGAAACCAATGAGAATCAAGGATGTTCAGCACCACACAGGATTAAGCCCTAGATTAGAAGTTACTCAGAATGGTCCAGTTTTGATTTAACAAACCAATGAGAATTGGTCTTACTGCATTGTCTCTTATTTCCTCCAATACCTGAGTCTCCCTCTCTTTCCCCCTAACCTTAATGACAGTGAGGCCTTGGGAAAGTCACATAACGGCTTTGTGCCTCAGTTTCCCCATTGGTAAAATGAGGTTGATAATACTGACCTGCCCTGGAACTGGGGTTTGAGTTAATTATTTTTTACACGGTACTTTGAAAATGTAAAGTACTAGGTAAGCATTAAGTATTGTTACCATTTTGGTACTTTAACGGGAGTTTAGCCAGAGAACAGGCGGTAAGGATGAACAGAAACTGAGTCACAGTCTCAGGACTTGTCTTAACAACAATTATATACACCGACACAGTGTGGTGGTGCAAAAAATGATGCA
The DNA here is from genome assembly GCF_028017835.1 of Emys orbicularis. Classification (NCBI taxonomy): domain Eukaryota; kingdom Metazoa; phylum Chordata; order Testudines; family Emydidae; genus Emys; species Emys orbicularis. The sequence goes on along the minus strand of NC_088694.1, from coordinate 19,877,091 downwards.
GGTGTTAGACCACAGCTCCTAAGTGTGTTACATTGTTAATAGGCTGTGCCAGTCTGTAATTTTGTGGAGCAGTTAAAATGTGAGTTATTGACATACAGTAGTACATTGCAACAGCTTCCCTACAGGCATTACATCGTATCAGAGCAGTGGGACTTCTTACCATATTCTATGGGTACCCAAAATTAGGCTTGCTTAATCAAATGAGTGAAACCAAGCGAGTGTCACTACTTCTCGCTTTGGCCCATAATGTGTCCTTAGTGATGCTCTGAGCCCCAGCTGCTGCGGCCTCTGCACCAATTTGGCCAGATGTGCAAGTGGCACACTTGGCTGAAATTTTCAAACAATGGGAGCTTAGTTGCGCTTGGAAAATATAGCTGCTCAGATAGAATGGATAATTGCTTAGGAAAGTTTGTGCACAAATGCCTGTTTGCATGGACAGTCAGCTGATTTGCAGTGCAGTGACCTGCAGGAGTTTAGGTAGGTAGATAGATATAAATATTGATTATCCATTCTGCATGCACAATTACCTGTGTGCAAATATATTTTGCAGACACAGGAAGGGCCCTGTTTGCAAATCTGGCTGTGAGTATTGATATGTTATCACAGAAAAAATATCAGTAGCTTTCCATTTGTATTTTTCAAGTGAATTCATTGCTGGTGAAAGATGCTGGATTGATAGCCCCCTTGTGTACAACATGAACAGCAGCAGAGTAAATTTCCTATGAACGCACACTGCCCCTACCAATGTGCCATGCATTCCTGCCTACTAAATGAAGCCAGAGCAGAGTTCAGTCTCCATGCTGATTCAGACCTTGGCTTCTCTGCTGAGACTGACAATGAGGGGAGCAATCCGTGGATTCCACAGGAATGTTCATATTAATCACCATCTTCCTTTCCCTCTTTCATTAGCAGCATGTCTCATAGCAACACTCTCCCATTCTGCAGCCTATACCTGGACAGAATGGATCTTGGTGCTGCTGTTTATTTTCCTCATCGGCATCAGTGCAACTCACACGATGATCCTTTATGTCCCTGTAGTAACTTCAGTGGCAGGCACGAGAGTCAAATGTATCCCAGATAGCTAGCACAATCCCCTCTTTAATACACTTTTATTATTGAATTATGTTATTACTGAGACAAAAAGTGTAGTGAGATTTACAGGAATAAGCATAGGTACAATACCTACAGTTACACTGGCTAGGATGAAATAACAAGGGCTATCAATCATCATTCTTCAGGAAATAAGTTGAGAGCTACAAGGGTCAGGAAGAAATTTTTCTTCATGTACAGCTTTGGCCAGATGTATCTTTATAATGGGTTTTCATCTGCCTATGAAATATCTACTATAGGCCACTACTGGGGAAAAATTATCCAGACGATTGATCCAATCCGGTTCCATTAATCCTGTTTTCCTCTGTTCCTTTGTAGTTAGCTTGTCCTTAGATGACAATTTGTCCTAATGATTATAGGCCACAAGTATGCAGGTTAAAATTCAAACAGGCATCACATTGCAATGATCTCATTGCTTGTGATGTGTCCAACTTGAGGAATTCAAGCAGCATTTCAAGAAATTTGCAACTGAAAAATTCAAAAGTTTTAAATTTTCCTGCTCTTTGCAAAGGGAATTGTTTCACACAGCACTTCAGATCCAGGAAAAAATGTTTTAGAGCAACCAAAATCCTGTAGGAGGCATCAGCTGTACATGCGCTTCACTGCATCTTGGGAGTGAAAACTGGATAATCACTGAGTAATCCTGAAAAAGCAGTGCCGGTTGCTTGGCTCTGTGTCCCTAGAGGCTTCAATGCAGGGCAATGAATCTGGAGAAGTAGGTCTATAAACCATTACTACAATTGTCTGCAGGTAGCAGGTATGCATGCCAGAGCCTTGGACACAATTAATAATGAAGATGGGTCATGCATATAGGTCCAAACTTACCTTTGTTGTCATTCCTTTGTCTTTAGTGGAATTGCACTAGAGATACGTTTGGCTCATTCATTTTAAATCATTGCTACTTAATTCAACATTTCCTGAGAGTCATGAACTCCCTGCCTCTACCTTCAAGGGGTTGCATGAATATGATACATTCTGCAGCGTGCATACTAATAAACATGGTAAGATCTTTGAATTGTTGCAGTTACAAAGCTGGATTCTATTGGTTACAGGTTGCTTTGTAAGTAAGAACCAAAAGCTTCCTTGACTAGAATAAAGCCCCCAGCTTCCTTACCTTGGAAAGGATGCAGAGAAGAGAGAAGAAGAGCAGCTGCTTTTCCAGTTGGCTTCTCATGCTGCCTTACTCTCTGGCACTTCAGCACATCAGTCCCCAGGCACTTTGGAGGCAGCAATGTGTTTGCAGTTTTAAAAGTCTCGGAGTAAGGTCCTGCTGGTGTTTATACTCTTCCCTGCTCTGATGTCACTCACAGGCTCCAATATAAACATGAGTAGGTTTGGACAAGCATCAAGATTTTTTTTTTTTCAAACCCACATTCCAGCTGACATTTCCACTCACCTCAAGGTGAGAATGTGCAGCCCATTGAGAAAGCAAAGAGAAGGGAGATTCTCCCATGGGCTTGGAGAAGCAGCAGAAGAGGGGAGAATAGGCTGTACTAGAATGCAGGAAAGTGTGCACATCACAGAGAGATTGCAGTAGGGAATGGCAAACTGGCCATAGCTGAGGTTGGTATGAAAGCTTTACCATTTCCTGCTGTTTCAAACTCAACATGAATAGAACCTATTTGTTTACTGAACTATTTCCCTGCAGATTTTGAATTTCTAGCCTGCAGGACTTGTTTATCCCTGGATTTGCACATTAAAAGTGATTCCACTTTTTATAAACCTTTTTCTGGAATATCTGCCCCATTCTCTCATTTCCTGCCAGTGGAAAATCAACATACACAGATAATCTGGCATCCCCTCCGAACTCCTGACCAGGACATTGGAACAACCAGAGAGGAGCCTGCCTCAGGGAATCCATCCTAGTTTTACACTGAGCCCACATGCTGGGACAGGACTTTGAAAGTGGAAAGGGTCAGGGTGCTGTGTGGTTACTCATACAGTACAGATATCTCAGGGTTATGTACCTCACTCACTATGGAAGTTCAGTGAGTTGCTTTAGGCTCCCAGAAACGGAGGACACAACGTTTGCAAGGTGAGCTTCTCTCACTAATTTCAGGTTTATCTCCTCTAAGTCCAGGTGTTGTATTAAACTGGAGAACTGGTTTGTTGCAGTGGCTCACCAGGCTATTGCATGGAGCTTCTGTTGCTAGAGAGAATATTTAGAGGGTGTGTTCAGTTTTTACTACATGCAGGGGTGTTTGTGTCTGCAAAGGGCAGGTACAAGGGGTGGCTGAGGGACTAAAATCTGGCCCTCACAGCAGTATTGCCAATCCCTAGTGTTGAAAAACGATGAGGCAGGCCCTAAAAAATCATGAGATTTTAAAGCCAAAGTTTTGGGTGCTTTTTATTTGCCTTCTGGTGTTAAAGCATTTGGGAGGTGGGGGTCACAGTCTCAAGGTTTTCTCCAGAACCACAAGAGCTAGAAACTTACTTAAAAAAAAAAAAAGAAAAAAGCTGAAATTCATGAGTCCAGGAGGTGGGGCTTTAAGAAAAATACCAACTATCTCGAGACTTGGGATAAAATCACGAGAGTTGGCAACACTGCGGGGGAGGCGGGTACCGTGTTTCCCTTTGCCACCTCTAACAGGACCTTGCATAGAGGGATGGGCATGATGGCATTTTCTCCACAATCCAAAGGGGAGGGCCCCATACCAGGACTGGATTAGGGCAATCTGCCATAGTTACACCATGACACCGAGTCCCCTGTGGCTCTAACCACATAGTTCCACTCCTGCCCCATTGACCCCACTGAGGACCATCCAGGGGTCATATGTTGCCCTCAGTCTGGTACTACTGCTAGTAGGGGACATCTCCTAAAGTCTGTATCCTACCTTTGATTGAGGAACACTGGTACAGCAGGGTTAAGAAAGGATTCCCCCCCCCAAATTGTATTCTGGGGTTTTATTTTGTTTTGTTGCCTCCTTCCTCTGAAGCACCACAGATGGCCACAGCTGGAGATGGGACACTGAATGGGGTGGGCTGGTGCTCTGAGGTGGTACAGAGAATTCTCTCTCTCAGGTGCTGGCTAGCTGGTTCTTGCTCACGTACTCAGAGTCTAACCGACCACCGTATGTGGGGCTGGGAAGGAATTTCCCCCCAGGTCAGACTGGCAGTGAGTTTGGGGGATTTTCGGTTTCCTCTGCAGTATGGGGTGCAGGTCACTTGCCAGGATTATCTGGGTGTATTTCACCTAATAAATTCCCTGCCATTACACAGGCATCGGACACTAGTGCACCTTGGTTCCTCCTATTCTTCTGATGGCTGTGATATTTTGGTTGTTGGGTTTAGTGGGCAGGTGCTGGGTGGTGTTGAGGTCCTGTGATACACAGACTGGATGATCTGGCCGTCCCTTCTGGCCTCAAGGTCTGTGACTCTAATTCCAGTGTGGGCTGCATGTGTTAACTACTTCTAGGTATGCCCTGTATTCCAGTCATGTTATAGAGCTGGTGAGATTTCCCCCTAGCTCTGCGCCTGATGGAAACCACTGGAACCTTTATTTGTATGTCTTTGGATCAGTGTTTACTCTAAACTGAAGTAGAGGTCTAAAATGACAATTAGCAGGAAAAAGACATTTTTCTTTATTTTCCTGGGTGCAAACTGTCAAAGCCCGCGTGTCACTGAGATTGCCTGAAAGGGAAGAGAAAAATAAAAGAAACTTTTGTCACTGTAACGTCAGTCCTAGATCTCTGCTCCTCTCTCTTTGCTATAAAAGCCTTCTGCATTCCTTGGTACTTGAAAGCAGATGCTACAAAGAATATACAAACAATCGCCACCAGGAACATATCTGTTCTTTAAAACTTAGAGCAGGAATGGAGAGAGTGGATCAAGAAAAGATTTAGACGTTTTCAGTTACCAACTTGATTCTCCACCTCCTTATTACCCAGCTGTCTGTGGTAGTTCAATGTTCTAGCTCAGCAAAGCATTAATTGTAAGCAATGTGTTAATGAGACCTTGTCCTCTGTGCAGATATGACCCCACCTCCCAAAGGCTGCTGTAAAATGGTACAGAACAGAGGGCAGGAATTCCCATTATTCTGGGCAAAACCGATAGTCTGTCCACTTCAGGAGAGGATGCGTCAGACAATCAGGGTCTCTTTCTCAAATCCGTTATCACTCAGAGATGCGTTTTTCAAGTGAACTGGGCAGGCTGGGTTGAAGACCACATAGTGTCCAGTAGAGGCTTGGGCTGCACTTGTTCCAGTTATTCTTTATTTCCTTACAAGCAGCCGGGTTACTTGGTGGAGTAAGGATGCTGCTCCATTAGCACCCTTCAGTAGAAGCTTGCCGTAAAAAGGCTTTAGCCAAGTCAAGCGTTCCACCTTGTCTCCTGTTTCTAGCTGTCTGGAGGGAGCAGTTCTGGTGAAGCCTTAAAAGCTTCCAGGAAAACAACATGCTGTGGCCTGGAAGCTACGCTGCGCTGAGCGTCACAGGGCACCAGGCAGGCAGCTGGAAATGGCAGCAGAAGGAGGACCCCACATCAATTACTCCCTGAGAGTTGCCGAAAGGTTGGTCTGCTCCTGGCTCAGGTGCAGTGAGTTAATTAATTCTTCCCGTCTCTCTGTTCGTTATTGGGGAGGCTGATAACTGGCAACAAGTCCAGCTGCAATGGAGAAAGTAAGTTGTAGCTGCGTTAATGGAAATGCGATCTCTGCAGTACCTCTCTTCAATTAGCAGCTTCAAGAGCAACTCCTTACAATGAATCAATTAACAGTCTGCACAAAGCCTCTGGATTTCTGACAGGGCTAAAGAGTGCTCCTGCCTCGGTATGCTAGAGTAGAGAGGCATGGAAAAGGCTGGGGAGCCAGTGAAGCTCCCCCTCCACCCATCTTCACCGTGCCACAGAGTGTAGACTCGCTATGATGCCAACAGAAGGAGGGGGAGCCTGCCCTTGTCTGTGGTAGATTTACGATCCTCTCCTGGATCAAGCGTGTCCCACCTCATAAAAGTCAGCCCATGTTCCGTGTATTGCCATTAATGAGGAAATAGCTGTACTGTGCTCAGGCGAGCTGCTGCCGGTAATACAGCCCTGTGAGCCAAGCACCCCAGCACACATTCTGGACGTTAGTGATCATTGCTACCTGCCTGGGGTAGGGCGTTGTTGCTACACAGGGAGGAAGGGAGGCACAGACAAGCAAGGTGGCTTGTCCGAGTGAGTGGGAGACCTGGCAACGTGGTATGGGCTTGTGGTTTGGGCAGGGGACTGGGGCTTCTGAGAGCTAGGTTCAGTTCCTGGCTCTGCACCAGACTCTTGGGGTTACTGCAGGCAAGTCACTTAATCTCAGGTACCCCTCAGTTAAATGAGGATAATAAAGCTTACTTTCTCAGTTCTTTGTCTGGCTTCTCTAGTACGCCTGGAGGGGGGTCAGGTCTGTTTCTTACTACATGTGTGCACAGTGCTTAGCGCTGCAGGTGCTACCGCAATATAAATCATTGATACTAGCAGAACCTGGAATAAGAGTCCTGGCTCCCAGGCCCCCTGCTCTAGCCACGTGACCATGCCTGGCACTCACGATCAGGACATGTTCACTGGTGAATGCCTGACTCCAAGACACAGTGTCTTCTGTTCTCTTTATGATCATCTCCCTCTCAAGACTAACGACATTGAGCTGAACTGCAAACCCTGCTTGTGAAGCTCCTGGGTCATCTGTCGCTGGTGGATATAGGGAAATAATGCCCAGTGGATGGCAGTCTCCCCTACAGGCTGGGCTTTCTCTCTGAGCTGGTTCGCAAAGTAACTTATGAAGAGAGCCCTTCAAGGAGTAGGGAGAGTTTGAAATTGCCATAACAAGTGACGTCACTAGGAACCCAGGTGAGCTCAGGCAGCGAGAGGAAGCTGCAGCGTTAAAGAAAATAGCAAATGAAGGAGGCCAAAACCACAAATCCGAGCGCAGCCAACTGCCCATACTTAGGATTTTATCAGGGCTGTTTACTGAACAAGTATCCGCAGAGGGAGCCACTCCAACATCATTAGATTTCCTGGCTGCTTGGAGGGAACCAGTCCAGGGACTGGGCTTCTTCCCCACAACCCCACTGGCTCCGGTCCTTACGGAGGCTGCCGCACTGGCTGGGTTGCTTATGAGCTGGCAGAGGGAGTGGGATACGTGCCGTTAACTTCCACCCAAGGTGTCAGTGAGGAGGAGGGTGAGCTGGTGGAGACAAGGGGCTGGATTGGTTCCCAGTGAAACGCCACTCAGAGGAGGACTCGCTGCTCCATGCTCAGCTCTGCAGAAGGGTCCCGCCAGGCACACAGGTCGTGCAGAGGCTGCCATCTGCCTGGTGCCATTGTGCCGGGGGGAGGGTGGGCTGAGCGAGCATGCAGCCTGCCTTCCTCTCCTCGGGCCCATGTGGGAGTGTGGAGTGGACGGAGTTAGTGTAAAAGGTGCGTGTCTCTCTGAGAGAGAGACGTGACTAAGCAGCTCCCATCACCTTCTGCTCTGTGAGCCTGGTCAGATCAGATCAGCACATAACAGGGTGGGTGCATCTGGCTTTGAAGCTCCTTGCTTCTCCCCCTCGAGGATGATGCCATTTTCCCTTTGACCCAGTTTGCTTCAACCCTCCTCTCCTGTCGCCTTCCCACTCCTCCACCCCAGCACCTGGATGAACTCCAGGCCTCGCCCCCATCCCCCACACTCTCCCCACATCCCCCATCAGTAGTCTCAGTACTTTTCCCTTTGACAACTCTGCAAACCCCCTGGCACGCCATTCTCTCTCCTTCCCCCTGCCCCCCCCCCAGCACCTGCTGGCGTTTTCTCCCACGTGCGCCCCAGCAGCAGGCACAGGCTGTGCTTGCCCATGCTTTGCAGGGATGTCAGACATTCCCCAAAGGAGATGTTTTGTGTTGCCAAAGGATCACAATGAGAAAACACCACATCTACTGGCCTGGCAGGTTTCTGCTCGTCTGGCCCTGATCTGTGGGGGGTTCCTGCCACAGGTGCTGACTTTCTTCTTTCCGGGTGCTCCACCTTGAGGCCCCGCCCCTGCTCTGCCCCTTTCCCCAACCCCCGCTCCACCTCTTCCCAGCCCGCCCCGTCCCCGACGCCCCATCCCGCCTCTATCCCCTCCCCCAGTGCCTCCTGCTTGCCGTCAAGCAGCGGATCGGCGGCTGGCTGGTGGGTGTTGAGCACCCACTACTTTTTTTCTGTGGGTGCTGCAGCCCCAGAGCACCCATGGAGTCAGCGCCTATGGTTCCTGCTCAGAAGAGCATTAGAGGGGATTGTCGGTGAGCACAAAAGGCTCAGATGAAAGGAAGTGAGATTCCTGCAGTGCGTACAATGGCATCACGGGCTCCCAAGGAGCACACGCTAAGGACCAACTCCAGCCCTGCTATAGCACTGGGAGAGCCACCGACTCCTGTGAGAGAAGCATGTCACTGATTACCTAGGAGACCATGATGAATGATCCTCCAAAACACTGTGCCCCCTTTCCAGGTGCACTGAAAAGTAGGAGAAATATACTGGTAGCCAAGGATTAGCCCTTGGTGTCCTGTTTCCTCTCTTGGAGGCGATCCCCCTGTGATCAGGGTGGAGTGTGAAGGGCAGGAATGTAGGGGTCCAGCTGATCATAGCTGAGTCATTTCCTCCCAAAAATGAAAACGATTTTTAAAAATCCAGAATCTTCTACAAAGAGAGTGCCAGTGCAACAGGTGTCCCTTGCCATTGGCGCTCACAGAGACGCCAAGCAAGGAATGATCCATGGAAACTGAACTCCCCTCCAGCATACACAGGAGGCTTCTCCAGGGCTGGGCTGAGAGACACTGGGCAGGTAGGGAAAGCCTGCACTGCCATTACTCCCCGCTGCGTGTCGTAACTGTTCTGAGTCTAACTCTGAGTCCAGCCTGGCACCACTCATTAGCACAGGAATTACCTAATGAAACCGAAGAATGAAGGGAGGCAGCATTTTATTAATATCCATAAAGATGTATGTCTCCGTATCTGGTTCTGGAGATCTTATCCACATGCTGCAACACCTGCTCATGGAGAGTCCTGCCAACTAGAGAAGTGCCTGAAGAAATAAGACCTGCAAAGGAAAGGCGATCGGCACAGGGGGTGGGGGAGCTAGGCAGTTGGAGACATGCTTACAGTAGTCTAGCCTTTAGTTTACTACACTGGCTCAGAAACCTCTTGAGCCGATCCAAAGCCCACTGAAGTCGAGAGTCTTTGCTTTGACTTCAGTGGGATATGCATCTGTCCCTGAGTAAGATGGAATGAGAAACTCAAAACACCAAGAGAACATTGGCAGGCAGAGAAGTTCGACTGAGGTTCTTCGTAGCATCACTAAGTCTGATTATTTCACTGTTTTAGGCTGCAGTGGTTGCTGGGTACTGAATACCTGAATCACGCCTGCTCCCGTGCTAAAGATGTTGGGGAAGCTAAGACCTGGGGAAGGAGGAGATTTGGGTAGTAAGCAGCTGGGTGATCAGACACTTTAATAAGATATGTGCCCATCGCTGCCGACCATATTACACAACTCGGCCAGTTACTGGATGCTACATAGCAACTAAAGCAACTATCTAATGTACATAGTCAAAGGGAAAACAGGCTACATCATGAACCTGGGTGTTAGCTGCAAACTTGCTAAAATGCCTGTGTCACCCATGCTAATACCAGGTGCCTTTCTGTTGTCTAGACCACTTACAGAGGTTTATGAGTCTGCTACGGTGCCTGTGCTAATGGACTAGGCCCTTTAGCTCAAACAGCAGTGGCCAGGGGTGAAAGTAACTTAAAGGACTTACCGGTACTCCAGAGTCCTTAGGAGGGGGAGGGGCCTCAACCGGAAGAGGCGGGGCCTCTACCGGAAGAGGCGAGGCCTTTAAATCCCCGGGCGCTTTAAATCAGGATTTAAAGGACCCGGGGCTGGGGCTGTGGTAGCAGCAGCTGGGAGCCCTGGGCCCTTTAAATCACCCCCGGAGCTACCAGCTACCAGCGGCGGCGGGGTTCTGGTGACTATTTTAAGGGCCGGGGCGGTAGCAGCTGCCGGAGCCCCGGACCCTTTAAATAGCCGCCGGAACCCCGCCTCTGCTTCCCCAGGGCTCCGGCAGCAGGGCTCTGGCAGCAATTTAAAGGGCCCGGGGCTCCAGCCACTGCTGGGAGCCCCAGGCCCTTTAAATTGCCACCAGGGGAAGCCGGTCCGCCCCGGTACGGTGCACCGGCTCTTGCCAGTACGCCGTACTGGGGCATACCGGCTTACTTTCACCTCTGGCAGTGGCTTATGCTTACAGCCTCAGAGGTCCTGGCTTCAATCCCTACAGTTGATCCAAGCAGGGCTCTTGTTACAACTGCATTGAATGCTACCGGCCTGTGCATGGAAGGGGGAAGTCCAACTGGCTGGTGATGCTTGTTGGAGATGGGGCTAGGACTAGTTGTTTAGCAGCTCTAGGGAGGTGCACCAGCCTGTAGACTAGAAGACAGTACTATCTTCTAGTAGTACTGCAAAGGGCAGTCAGTTTTTCCTAAGCACTAAACGATTGTCCTGAGTTGCAGAAGCGGAATCCTAGTGCGTGAATGGGACAAGCCTGCATTCCAACCCAGCCTCCCACTTCACTTCCAGTGGGACACACAACTACAGACTTAGGAAGGAAACATTTGTTTTTCATGGGTAAAAATATTTTCTGCTGATGGCTGAACCGCCCCAGCTGAACTGTTTCCAGTATCTGTAAGGTCCATGCTGACTCTGCCCTGCTGATTGGGGGTGGCCTTGAGATGTCTTCATAGACATGTGAAAATATAGCATTTCTCATGAGTGACACACTCTGTCTCTGCTCTCTGATTCCTAGACTGTCAGTCATGGTAGCCTTGGGTGAAGCTGAGTATTCTCTTGCTGCCTGCAACTGGAGCTTGGACCACCAGAGGCATCTGAATAAAGGGTCTAAGGGAAAAAATGAGGGGGATCTTCATCCCCATGAGAATGACATGGGCCATGCTCAGACTCTGATACACAAAGGGACCTCCAGCAGCACAAGACAAGGAGATTGGTGGTTTGTTTTAAAAGTCCTTGTAACATTTCCCCATTGGAGCGTGTGCCCCATATGTGTTCTGTACCATGCATGTGATTTCATCATTTGTAATTAAATCCATATGTTATGCTCTGCACTTTCCATGGTATTAAACAGTTGGCGCCTCTTCTTGTAGTCAGTTGTGCAAGAAAATAGTTGATACAAAGATCTGAATAAAACTCCTTTGAAACACATTGGCAGGTTTTGCTGTTGCTATAGAAATGAAGAAATGGACACAATGAATTGACATTTCATGCAGCTATTCTTCACGTCAAAGCCATTTAACATACCATCGTTGATAACATCACATATATTTTCAGTGCATTGTACTCAACTGAAATCACATACATCTGTGATTAATATAGCACATTTTCCCCTAATACCTTTCATTTGTTTAGAGCTGTTATGTCCTGTAGCTCCAAGTGTTCACTTTGGCCATCCTGTTCTATTTTGCATTGCAAAGACTCGCCACGATAACAGGCATCTCCACCCAGGGCTGGAAACTTTACTCTGCTTCTTCCAGTTCTTTCACCATCACTTAAAAAATAAAGTCTGGGGTTGGAGGACTGGCTAGTCCAGGGGCTTGGGAATGGGATGTGGAGTCTTTTACCTTTGGTTCACTGATTCCAATCCAGGCCCAAACTAGTAGAGACTGAAAGTATTTACCATCTGGTGGCTGTTCAAATGACTTGTGAGAAAAGAATGTAGGCCTTAGTCCAGTTTCTAATGGTCAGGTGACCACATCTTAAAACCACAAGCTCATTTGGGACCAATTGACCCCCTCTATGTTAGCAGAGGCCGAGGAGTGAGTGAACAATGACAGTGAATTACCCCCGCCTACCTAAAGATGGTCCTGGCAGGTCAGGTTTGAGGCACGTAGGTGGGACAGTGAGAGGGTTAGCTTGCCCTGCCAGTGCTCATACTCTCCCTATTCTGCGGAGAAGGTTTTTTTTTCTCAGCGCTGTCTGTTCATCATCTGTCAGGGGCACTAAACTGACACCATTACAAAAATATTTAAAATGGCTCTCTGTACCCATGCTCCAATTGTCTGTTGTCAAATTCTAAAATGTCCAGGGAGAAGAAGCCAAGAGATTGTACTGGGGAAAAAAATTAAATAATGCAAACTGAAAAAATAGTTCGCTTAGCCAAATACATGGAGAAATTTCATAATTCAGACCCAGGGGGGTTATTGTTATTACTGCTACAGTGTAGCCAACCATAGATCAACCATTGTGAAAGGATAATAAAAATGTTTTGAGTAGATATTTCATCCTGGCAGTAATTCTGTGTGATTTTTGCTAGAGGCCAGACAAAAATAATTATAATTGTCGCCATAAATTCAATATTCAGATATTCCAAAGAATAGGAATTTGTATAACAAAGCTTTTGTGCCTGTAGACTTCAGTCAGAGGAGGCTTTTTCACTATTGTTTGGTAAGCAATGTCAGGAATCTTCAAATCTCAAACACTATAGTCCTCTGAGAATTTATTTTTGTTACCAAACATCGTCAAACATAAGCGCCTTAAAAAAATCTTAATATATGTTTTGTCTTTCAGCTGAGATGTAAAACAAAGGTCCTGGCCTTGTGTGGTGACAGAAGAGCCCAGGGTAACTTTCGCAGGAGTTGCATTATTAACTCAGGTCTCTTGATCAAATTGCCGCTCCTTCTGCCTGCTGTGATTCTTCCTATAGTTGCAGCTACATAGGGTATTTTTCTTCACTTCCTGTCATAATCTAGCATGTTGCGTTACTGTGGGCTGTTAAACAGCTGCAGTGTCCCATCCCAGAGGTAGGTGCACTCCAGATGCCTACATGGTAAAGAGCTTTGGGATGAGAGATAGGTACATGGAGGATGTCTATTAATGTAAGACTTTTTCTCTCTTTTTATTTTTTGGCTGTTTGCATTATGTTCAGGAGCTAGCCTAACATTCTCAATGTACATAATTCAGAGCTAAGCCAGCACATAGGGCTTGCTTAGCAGCCATCAGCAGGGCCTGGAACACAAACAAGTAATCAAAGAGCTCTTAGGCCTGGTCTGCACTACGGGGTTAGGTCGAATTTAGCTGCGTTAGGTCGATTTAAAAATCACTGCGTCCACACAACCAACCACGTTCCGTCGACCTAAAGGGCTCTTAAAATCAACTTCTGTACTCCTCCCCAACGAGGGGAGTAGCGCTAAAATCGACCTTGCTGGGTCGAATTTGGGGTAGCGTGGATGCAAATCGACGGTATTGGCCTCCAGGAGCTATCCCAGAGTGCTCTATTGTGACCGCTCTGGACAGCACTTTGAACTCCGATGCACTAGCCAGGTACACAGGAAAAGCCCTGGGAACTTTTGAATTTCAATTCCTGTTTGGTCAGCGTGGCGAACTCAGCAGCACTCAGCAGCACAGGTGACCATGCAGTCCCCCCAGAATCGCAAATGAGCTCCAGCATGGACCGAAAGGGAGACACTGGATCTGATTGCTGTATGGGGAGAAGCATCTGTGCAGGCCAAACTCCGATCAAAAAGAAGAAATGCAAATATATTTGCCAAAATCTCACAGGGCATGTTGGACAGAGGCTACAACCAGGACACACAGCAGTGCCGCGTGAAAGTTAAGGAGCTCAGGCAAGCCTACCAAAAGAAGGAGGCAAACGGTCATTCCGGGTCAGATCCCCATACATGCCGCTTCTATGATCAGCTGCATGGCATTCTAGGGGGGACCCTACCACTATCCCACCACTGTCCGTGGACACCTGGAAGGGGGGAGTCTCACGAAACAGGGAGGAGGATTTTGTGGATGAGGAAGAGGAGGAGGAGGAGAATGCGCAGCAGGCAAACGGTGAATCTGTTCTCCCCTGCAGCCAGGACCTTTTCATCACCCTGGAGCCAATACCCTCCCAAGGTGGGATCCCTGACCCTGAAGCCGGAGAAGGCACCTCTGGTGAGTGCACATTTGCAACTACAGTACAGGGTTTAAAAGCAATAGTGTTTAATGTTTGATTTGCCCTGAAGCATTGGGATGCATTCGCGGCCAGTACAGCTACTGGAAGTGTGTTCACATGTCTGGGGATGGAGCGGGAATCCTCCAGGGACATCTCCATGAAGCTCTCCTGGAGGTACTCTGAAAGCCTTTGCAGAAGGTTTCTGGGGAGGGCTGCCTTATTTCGTCCTCCACGGTAGGACACTTTACCACTTTATTCTGGAATCATTGCAGCACAAAGCATGGCAGCGAATGGTCCTGGGTTTTTGTCACATTCAAGCAACATTAGGTCGATATCTTTCTGTGTTAGCCTCAGTAGAGTGATATCGTTCATGGTAACCTGGTTGAAATAGGGGAATTTTTGTAAGGGAACAGTAGAAGGACTCTGTTCATGCTGGGCTGTTTGCTCTTGGCTAAAAGAGAATAGCCACGTGGCGGGGGGAGGGGAGAAGGGATCATCCCAGAGAATAGCCATGCGGTGGGGTGGAGGTAGGTGTATGCTGCACATCCACCCGAAAACCGCAGCCCCTCGTTTTAAATGTGAAACCCAACCCATTGCTTGCTTTGGGAAAGGAGGGTGCTGCAGTTTGAAAACATTCCCACATGTTATGAAGGCATAAGAAGCCAACCTCACGTACCAAAAGGCTTACCATGGCTGCCTGGAAACTGAATTCTGATGCCCAGCCATGTGTGATGTGTCACCATACCGGCAGGCACTCAATATAAAAGGCAAAATGTGACCTTGTACCTAAAGCATATGTGCTGTCTGCTGTGAATTGCTTGATTCACTGTGAAAGAGTCTCCCTTTTGTTCTCAAAAATGTATTATCTTAAATTTTACTCTCTCCCTTTTTATCTCCCCCAAGGTGCAAATGTTTCTATGCTCCCCCTATCATCTCCATCCCTGAGGTTATCACAGATTAGAAGGCGAAAAAAATGCACTCGCGATGACATGTTTTCCGAGCTCATACAGTCCTACCGCACTGATAGGGCACAGCTTAATGCATAGAGGCATTCAGTGGCAGAGGACAGGAAAGAATTAAGTGAGTGCGAAGAGCGGAGGCAGGACGCGATGCTGAGGCTAATGGGGGAGCAAACGGACATGATGACGTGTCTGTTGGAGCTGCAGGAAAGCCAGCAAGAGCACAGACCCCCGCTGCATCCACTATATAGCCGCATGCCCTCCTCCCCAAGTTCTGTATCCGCCTCACCCAGACGCCCAAGAACGTGGGGGTGGGGGAGACTCCGGGCACCCAGCCACTCTGCTCCAGAGGATGGCCCAAGCAACAGAAGGCTGTCATTCAAACAGTTTGATTTTTAGTGTGGCTACAATAAACAATGTGGCCTTGTCCTTCCCTCCTCCCCCACCCCACCTGGGCTACCTTGTCCATTATCTTATTATTTTTTTAATTAATAAAGAAAGAATGCATGATTTCAAAACAATAGTTACTTTATTTCAAAGGGGGGAGGGTGGTTGGCTTACAGGGAATTAAAATCAACAAGGGGGGCGGGTTTGCATCAAGGAGAAACACACACAACTGTCACACCGAAGCCTGGCCAGTCATGAAACTGGTTTCAAAGCCTCTCTGATGCGCAGCGCACCTTGCTGTGCTCTTCTAATTGCCCTGGTGTCTGGCTGCTCAAAATTGGATGCCAGGCGATTTGCCTCAACCTCCCACCCTGCCATAAACGTTTCCCCCTTACTCTCACAGATATTATGAAGCACACAGCAAGCAGCAATAACAATGGGAATGTTGGTTGCGCTGAGGTCTGACCTACTCAGCAAACAGCACCAGTGCGCTTTTAAACATCCAAACGCACATTCCACCACCATTCTGCACTTGCTCAGCCTATAGTTGAACTGCTCCTTACTACTGTCCAGGCTACCTGTGTATGGCTTCATGAGCCATGGGAGCAAGGGGTAGGCTGGGTCCCCAAGGATAACTATTGGCATTTCAACATCCCCAATGGTAATTTTCTGGTCTGGGAAGTAAGTCCCTTCTTGCAGCTGCTCGAACAGCCCGGAGTTCCTAAATATGCGAGCGTCATGCACCTTTCTCAGCCATCCCACGTTGATGTCGGTGAAACGTCCCTTGTGATCCACCAGTGCTTGCAGCACTATTGAGAAGTACCCCTTGCGGTTCACGTACTGGTTGGCAAGGTGGTCCGGTGCCAAGATAGGGATATGTGTTCCATCTATCGCCCCCCACAGTTAGGGAACCCCATTGCAGCAAAGCCATCCAGTATGACCTGCACATTTCCCAGAGTCACTACCCTTGATAACAGAACGTTAATGATTGCATTGGCTACTTGGATCACAGCAGCCCCCATAGTAGACCTGCCCACTCCAAATTGATTCCCAACTGACCGATAGCAGTCAGGCGTGGCAAGCTTCCACAGGGCTATCACCACTCGCTTCTCAACTGTCAGGGCAGCTCTCATCTTGGTATTCCTGCGCTTCAGGGTGGGGGAAAGCAACTCACGGAGTTCCAGGAAAGTGGGTCTTACGCATGCGAATGTTTCGCAGCCACTGTGAATCATCCCAGACCTGCAACACTATGCGGTCTCACCAGTCTGTGCTTGTTTGAGTGGCCCAGAATCGGCGTTCCACTGTATCAACCAGCCCCACTGCTGCCATGATGTCCCAATTGCCACAGCCCGTGCTTTCAGGAATGTCTGTGTCCATGTCCTCATCAAAATCCTCCTTGTGCTGGTGTCTCTTAGCCTGATTCTGCATATCCTCCAGGATAATGCGTGAGATGTTTACAATGCTCACAACAGCAGCGGTGACGGTGAGCTGAGCAGGCTCTATGCTTGCCGTGGTATGGTGTCTGCATGGGTAACCTAAGAAAAAAGGCACGAAACAATTGTCTGCTGTTGCTTTCACGGAGGGAGGGGCGACTGACGACATGTACACAAAACCACCCACGACAATGTTTTTGCCCCATCAGGCATTGGGAGCTTAACCCAGAATTCCAATGGGCAGCGGAGACTGCGGGAACTGTGGGATAGCTACCCACAATGCACCACTCTGTAAGTCGATGCTAGCCACAGTAGTGAAGATGCACTCCACTGACTTAATGCACTTAGTGTGGACATACGCAATCGACTGTATAAAATCGACTTCTATAAAATCCACCTAATTTCGTAGTGTAGACATACCCTAAGTTGACAAAGGTGAATCAATCCACTTACCGCCTTGCAGATTGTGACCCTAGCTCCTGGTGTGGTACGCCACCTAGTGGAGATGTTAAAAAGAAAGTGACGCAGGCAGCTCTCCCTGGCAGGACACTGTGACAGGGGGCTTTTCAGAGTAGGGGCAGGAAAGGGAAAGAGGAGAACAAGAGATATGTATGGGGTGGTGTTGGAAAGTCAGCCACTTGGGGAAGAGATTTTATTTCCTGTCCTTGGCTCCAGCTGCAGAAGCATTATTGTTCTTGGGCTAGTGCAGGAGAATGAGGGTCTCCAAGTTCATGCGATTGCTGCTCTCCGCCCCCTGGGCTCATTGCAAGTTCCCACTTGTCGTTTTATCCATCCAGTGCAAGCCTGAAAGGAATATTGCAGAGTGGTCCCTCTGAGTGCTACTGTTTTTCCTGATGGGTGGCAGAACAGACCCCAAAGAGAAAAGAGATTTGGCGGGATGGGGGAGTGACATTTTACTGCAAAAACCTTAGGAGAACGGGGACCACATGGTATTTCTGCTGCTTGTTCTCTTCTTCAGCAAATAGCCACTGAGCTGAATGTGGCTTTCCACAAACCTGTATTTAAAAGGAGAACCCAGCTATGTGGGGACTGTGTGGCCTAAGGGAGAGGGAATGGGACGTGGAGCATCTTCCTCTGTAAGGCAGTGGCAAAAATCTAACCTAGCTTCATAGGGAGTGAGAGCTCTGTTATCTGATGGCTGTTTGGTGGCTTCCATGTAAATGAATTGGTGGATCCTAGAGCTGGTCTACACTAACGCTGTCGGTCGATCTAAGTTATCCTAGTTCAGTTATGTAAGTTATGTAACTGAAGTCAACATAACTTAGGACGACTTAGTGCAGTGTAGACACGGCTGTATGTCAATGGGAGAGTGCTTCCGCCTCTCGGGGAGGTGGAGTACAGACGTCGACAGGAGAGCACTGTCCCATTGACTTAGCATGTCTTCACCAGACCTGCTAAATCGACACTGCTGCATCGATCATAGCAGTGGTGATTTAGCCAGTAGTGTAGACATGGCCTTAGTCTGTTTCCCAGGACAAGATCAGCCATCTGGGTAGTTGTAGCTGTAGCCAGCAACCGCCTTCATTGGCAATGGTCTAGTTTCACCAGGTTGCTTGGTATATGTCACGTTGTCTGGAGTGGCTCATGACTGTGAGTGCCTACCTCAGGGCAGACACCCCAACTGGGGATACATTCTATAATTAGATTTCACTAACCCAGTACCACAGGTGAACTCCCAAAGTACTACAATAGTCTCATAATGAAGTCCCAGACAGTCCCCTTAGACACTGCAGACTATCTTGCCACCCAGGCAAGCTGGACTATGTGATAAATGTCACTTACACACAAAAATCACAAAATATTCAGATTACACCCAGTTCCAAGAGACCATTCGCTCACCCAGGTCAATTAGCTTCCTAGATCTCACACCGAAGATAACACTGGTAGTCAATTCTAAAGTAAACTAACTAAAGATTTATTAGCTAAGAAAAAGGAATGAGAGTTATTGAGAGGCTAAAGCAGGTCAAAGTATATGTACAGGTGAGTCTCCAACAGTGCTCTGTTAGAATCCAAACCGTCCAGAGATGAAGAATTTTTCCTTGTGTCCATATTTATAGCTTCTTCTCACAGAAACCAAGCTGACAGCAACAGTCCCCATGCAGGGCCCTTCTTCATGCACTTAACAAAGTCTTCGATGTTTGATCTCACACACAACAACCATTTGCTTTCCAGGAATTAGCACTTTCCTGTTAAAGTTTTCATTTTCATTCTACGAGGCTTCTTTCTCGTTTGATGGGTTGCTTAGTTACAGGGGTATGCACAATACAGATGTTTGCTATTCCATTATAACAGGGTACAGATAAGTGAAAACAAGGCATGTAACATCCTCCAAGTCTTCATGAAGTTTAAACACTAAACACATTCTTAGACATTTTAACATCTACTTTGAACTATACTACCACACAAGTGAGCTGGTCTGGCTTCCAGCCGTGAGTTGGTCAGAGCTCAGCTGACACCTAGGCCTTTGCCAGGGTGGGCGCTTAGGTTAACAGTGTCACAGTACGGACATTCTATTAGGATGGAAGACCAGTGAAGCACAAAGCGTGTTTACCAAGGTATGCTGTTACATGGCAGCGATTGCGCCACTGGTGACCATGTGATCAGCAGTCACACTAAGATTGGCAATGATAGACATAGAACATCCAGCCATACTGTCTTAAGGACCTAGATGGAGACCAATCCAATCAGTGCTCCATCTGCACGGAGGCCACCTTTGGATGATGATGAGAAGGAGTCCATTTCCCAGCGGAAGGTGTCCCTGTCCCAAATAACTACTATTGCAGCTAGCACTTGTTGATATCCTTGTTTGGTGAGATTGAATTCTCTTCTCATCCATAGAGAGGGGCCCTGCTGGGTCAGACATGAGGCAGATTAGCAGGGCTACGTGGGGAAGCCCTAGGGCCTGTTCTGGGGTTGAGTGGAGGACTTCAGTCTCCAGAGCCATCAATTCAGCATCTTTCACTAGCACTTGATTCACACCCAATATTTAAAGAGAACAAACTGCAGCCAAACGGGGGTGGGTTGCACTGGAGCTCAGCTGTGACACCTGCCTCTGTTCAACAGCCACAGCCCTCAGTGCACTGCAATGCTTCGGATGGGAGTTTAGCTTCCTGCCTGAACTCGGGGACTAGCTTCTTACACTGCAGCTGCTGGCAAAGCCAGAGCCAGGCTTTCTCTACAAGCTCCCCATCTGCGGAGCAATTTCCAGTGGCAACCTACAGGATTAGAATCCTGCTCCTGGGAACGTTGCAGCCATGGCTCCATCCACATCTGTCCACCCACCCTCCGTGCTGGAGACATCTGGAGGCGTCTCTCTCACACACAGAGATCCTATAAACCAGCACAAGCTGCTCCTCTTGTCAGCATCCTAAGCCAAGTCAATAAAGACGCGACTGAAACCTTGGTGTGTGTGTGATCCCGTAGAGAAAAACAAACCCCTCCGTCTCCATACGGTTATGAAAGCAACGATGTCACCTGGAAAATATGTACCGGAGAGCAAAGAGAACTCCCTGTATCAGGGGGTTAGGGGAGGAGGTGGGCACCCGCTCAAATATGACTAATCCATGGAAATTATTTCTGATGAAAGTAATTACTTCGGCTCCAGCCCTGATCAATACAAGGAGCTGAAATGCCCATAAAATGGCCCGGAATGCAAACTATGCACAATGATTTGTGAAAGGTATTTGCCTTGGAGTTCTATCTCAGTTGTTGTGCTAACTGTGGGGCAGGGTGACCCACTCTTGTGGAGGGGGGAGGGAGGCAGCTTGCGAGCTAAAAACTGATCTCTGCCCTCCCATCCCTTAGGGAAAATCCACATCGCCTTCAGGAACATGAGGATAGGCAGCTGCTTTGCTCGGGTCTAGGGCCTAATTAAAAGCAAACGGACTGTTTGGCTGGGATTATTTTGTATTCTAGCACAACACAACACAGCCGGCACTAGAGTGCCCTATACAATAGGGCCATTCTGCTCTTGCTCACCAAGTCGGGGAGGATTCAGAGAGCCTGCACCCTCCGTGCTGCAGTGCAGAGACCAGGCACAACTGCAGTCTGTTCCCCAGCGTGCAGGGCCTGCTGCTGATTAGTGCCCCTAGAAATGCTGGCCACCACAAAGAGGGCAGGAAGAGAAAGTGTCTCGGCCCCCACGCCCTCCAACTGGCCAGCATTGCCAGCCAGGCTCAGGGTGCTGGACACTCCACAGCCCTGGAAGGGTGAGCCATCGTTGCACTCTCTGAAAGCTGCTGCAATCACATGCCTGATTCAGGGGCTCCAGTGTCAATTTTCTGTTCACTGACTGTTCTGAAAAAGAAACAGGAATCGATTTGGGTTGACCCGAAAACAATGTTGTTGGGTTTTTTTTGACGTTTTGGAGATTCAGAAAGGGGGGGGAAAGTTTGGGGTCAAATGAAATGTTTTGTTTTGATGGGAGGGAGGGGTTAATGTTTTGGCATTTTAAAAAAATTAAAAAAAATTTATAGAAGAAAATTACAAAATAAAGTCATTTCGACTGGAAAAATCAAAATTATAGAAACCAAATATTTTGATTTTGTCAGAATTGTTTTTCCTGGCTGACACAATTTGGCAAAGCCCTCACAAATTTGCATTAAATTAAATTAAATTAATGGAGATATCCCATCTCCTAGAACTGGAAGGGACCTTGAAAGGTCATCGAGTCCAGCCCCCTGCCTTCACTAGCAGGACCAGGGGGAGACGGTTGGGAGATGTCCAGTTGATCTCCACGCCAGATTCCAACACTGAAAAAGAGGGCGAGGAGAAAAGCACAGATATAGGTAGGGGTAGGGAATTGGACATAAGAAGGAGGGGGCAGATGGACACTACAGGGTCCGTACCAAAGTGCATAACTAATGGGAGAAAGGATAGACAGCATACGGTAAGATGTTTATACACCAATGCGAGAAGCCTAGGTAACAAAATGGAGGAATTGGAGCTCCTGGTCCAAGAAATGAAACCTGATATCGTAGGAATAACCGAAACGTGGTGGAATGGTAGTCATGACTGGAGTACAGGTATGGAAGGGTATGTGCTGTTTAGGAATGACCGGAAAAAAGGTAAAGGCGGGGGTGTGGCATTGTATGTCAATAATGAGCTAAAATGTAAAGAAATAATAAGTGATGGAATGGATAAGACGGAGTCTGTCTGGGCAACAATTACACTGGGTAAAAGAACTACTAGAGCCTCCCCTGAGATACTGCTTGGGGTGTGCTATAGACCGCCGGGATCTAGCCTGGATGCGGACAGAGAACTATTTAATGTTTTTAAGGAAGTAAAAACTAATAAGAGCTGTGTGATCATGGGGGACTTTAACTTCCCGGACATAGATTGGGGAACAAATGCTAGTAACAATAATAGGGCTCAGATGTTTCTAGACGTGCTAGCAGATGAATTCCTTCATCAAGTAGTAGCTGAACCGACGAGGGGGGATGCCATTTTAGATTTGGTGCTGGTGAGTAGTGAGGACCTCGTTGAGGAAATGGTTGTAGGGGACAACCTTGGCTCGAGTGACCATGAGCTAATTTGGTTTAAACTAAATGGAAGGGTTAACAGAAATAAAACTATGACTGTGACTAAGGTTTACGATTTCAAAAAGGCCAACTTTAATAAATTAAGGCAACTACTTAGGGAAGTGGATTGGGCTAACATAATTAGAGAGCTAAAGGCAGATGAGGCCTGGGATTATTTCAAGCTGAAGTTGCACGAGCTGTCCGAGGCCTGTATCCCGAGAAAGGGGAAACGGTCAGTAGGCAGGGGAATTAGACCCAGCTGGATGAGCGGGCGTCTCAAAGGGGTGATTAAGAAAAAACAGAAAGCGTACAAAGAATGGAAGAGAGGAGAGATCGGCAAAGAAACCTACCTTATTGAGGTCAGAGCATGTAGGGATGCGGTGAGAAAGGCCAAAAGCCGTGTAGAGCTGGACCTCGCGAGGGGAATTAAATCCAATAGTAAGAGGTTTTATAGCCATATAAATAGGAAGAAAACAAAGAAAGAGGAAGTGGGGCCGCTGAAGCTTGCAGATGGAGTGGAGATTAAGGACAATCTAAGCATGGCACAATATCTAAATGAATATTTTGCGTCGGTGTTTAATAAGGCTAATGAAGGGCTTAGGAATAGAGGGAGCGGGACAGAGGGGAATAAAGGAGGGGCAATTGACATTAAAGTATCAGAGGTGGAAGCCAAACTTGACCAGCTAAATGGGACTAAATCGGGTGGACCGGATGATCTTCATCCTAGAATATTGAAAGAGCTGGCGCGAGAAATTGCAAGCCCCTTGGCGATAATTTTTAATAAATCTGTAAACTCGGGGGAGGTACCGATGGACTGGAAAATAGCTAATGTGGTCCCTATTTTCAAGAAGGGGATAAAAAGTGACCCGGGTAACTACAGGCCTGTTAGTTTAACTTCTGTAGTATGCAAGGTCTTGGAAAAAATTTTGAAGGAAAAAGTAGTTAAGGACCTTGAGGTGAATGGCAATTGGGACAAATTACAACATGGGTTTACGAAAGGAAGATCGTGCCAAACCAACTTGATCTCCTTTTTTGAGAAAGTAACAGACCTTCTAGATAAAGGAAATGCGGTGGATCTAATTTACCTAGATTTTAGTAAAGCGTTTGATACTGTGCCGCACGAGGAATTACTGGTTAAATTAGAAAAGATGGGGATCGATATGAAAATCCAGAGGTGGATAAAGAACTGGTTAAAGGGGAGACTGCAGCGGGTAGTACTGAAAGGGGAACTGTCGGGTTGGAGGGAGGTCACCAGTGGGGTTCCTCAAGGTTCGGTTTTGGGTCCGATTTTATTTAATCTATTCGTTACTGACCTCGGAACCGAATGTAGGAGTGGGCTGATAAAGTTTGCGGACGACACAAAGTTGGGAGGTATTGCCAATTCGGAGAAGGATCGGGATATATTGCAGGGAGACTTGGATGACCTTGTAAATTGGAGTAACAATAATAGGATGAGATTTAATAGTGGGAAGTGTAAGGTGATGCATTTAGGGATGACTAACAAGAATTTTAGTTATAAGTTAGGGACGCATAGGTTGGAAGTGACGGAGGAGGAGAAGGACCTCGGAGTCCTGGTTGATCGCAGGATGACTATGAGTCGGCAATGTGACGTGGCTGTGAAAAAAGCTAATGCGATCTTGGGATGCGTTAGGAGAGGTATTTCTAGTAGGGACAGGGAGGTGCTGCTTCCGTTATACAAGGCGCTGGTGAGACCTCATTTGGAGTACTGTGTGCAGTTCTGGTCTCCTATGTTTAAAAAGGATGAACTCAAACTGGAACGGGTACAGAGAAGGGCCACTAGGATGATCCGAGGAATGGAAAACCTTTCCTATGAAAGGAGACTCGAGGAGCTCGGTTTGTTTAGCCTAACCAAAAGAAGGCTGAGGGGGGATATGATTGCTCTCTTTAAATATATCAGAGGGATTAATACCAAGGAGGGAGAGGAATTATTTCAGCTTAGTAGTAATGTGGATACGAGAACGAATGGATATAAACTGGCCGTGGGGAAGTTTAGGCTTGAAATTAGACGAAGGTTTCTAACCGTCAGAGGGGTAAAATTTTGGAACAGCCTTCCGAGGGAAACGGTGGGGGCGAAGGACCTCTCTGGCTTCAAGATTAGGCTTGATAAGTTTATGGAGGGAATGGTTTGATGGGATAATGTGATTTTAGTCAATTAGGCATTAACGGGCCATCACGGGTAAAATGAGGGTCCGGCTGTAGAATCTTGCCTGTATGCTCGGGGTTCTGCTGATCGCCATATTTGGGGTCGGGAAGGAATTTTCCTCCAGGGTAGATTGGCAGAGGCCCTGGAGGTTTTTCGCCTTCCTCCGCAGCATAGGGCAGGGGTCGCAGGCTGGAATATTCTGTTGTGGGTGGGTCAGCTTTTGTGGCCTGCATCATGCGGGAGGTCAGACTAGATGACCATATTGGTCCCTTCTGACCCCCTAAAGTCTATGATAGGGACTTAGACAACCGTGACCAATTTTGATTTTGCCCCAGATCTCTAAGTGGCCCCCTCAAGGATTGAACTCACAACCCTGGGTTTAGCAGGCCAATGCTCAAACCACTCAGCTATCCCTCCCCCCAAGCCTAATGTTTCAGTGTCACCGAATCTGCATTTTCACCCAAGAATTTCACCCAGCTCTACTGCACACTGTTCCTGGGCAGTCAAGACCCCATTGAGCCCTTCCTCGTCTAGAGTTGACTCTGGCCTTCGAGATATTGTCCTATCACTGATCTCAGTGGATCACAGTGAAGTGGGACCAGAGGAAAAACCTGCCCTGGGAAATCCCCAGGTGTTGCAGGCTGTGATGGGGTCCCTGGCGATGCCTTGGGGATTCAGGAAATTTCCTCATGAATTGAGCAGCTGAAGTTTCCAAGGCCTGGATCTTAAAATATAAAATATGAAGAGATCCCAACAGGGATGAACTGAACCTCAAAATGAGGAACTTCCCTGATACAGTGAGGAACAGGCAAATGAGTGTGTGTCTCTTTTTCTCAGTTTGTGTAGATGGAGTCCCTTGTTATTCCTTCCTCTGTGTCTCAGTTAATCAGCTGGCAGAGACTGGTTCCGAGTTAGCTAATAATATTTGTACTGGCTTAATAGACACCTGATAAAACAGAGAGAGTGGAAAAACCCAACATTGAGGCAAAATATGAACACCTCCCTCTGTCTGGTTCTTTCTCAGGATGGAGCCCGTGAGCCCCAGAATGGGAGAGGTCTAGAAATATAAAATCTGGATTGGTTGGCTGCTGGGCTGGAATTTATCCCCATCCACCCATATTGACTGAGCATCGAACAAGGACGAGTGTTTGCAGCAAACTATGGGAGTATTTCACAAATACCATCGCTCTCCCTGCCACACTGCAAGGAAAGGGCTTGTGTAGTAGATGCTGATTTAGCTTTCCAGAGTATGTCAGCAAAATCCTCCAGCACTCATTTAATGGAAACCTGTAGGCTTTCCGCCATGCTTGTCCTGCTCCCTTTCAAGGGAATCCCATTGGCTACAAAGTGGAAATATGCCCAGCCAAATCCCCGAGCCCTTCAGTGTATAAACCTTCCCTACTGAACCCCTGTGGTGGAAGCACACAGCTTAGTGAGCTGTTAGAACTTGCTGGAACTTCTAGATTTTCTGCTGGTGATTTCTGAAGCATTTTATAATTATTTATTTAAAACAAAGCGCAAAAAAAAAAAAAAAAAAAAAAAAAAAGCCCATGCCTGGCTCAGTGAGATGTGTCGTGGTCTGAATTAGTGTCTGCTAATTCTAGGTTGTGTCCCGTATGCCACGAATTTATGGCTTGTCATTGCTCCTTGCTTAATTCAGCCTGTTCTGTTGGTAGTATTGCACTCTGGAATTCCCTCACCCGAATCACCTGGCCAGACTGGTCACCAGTAAAGGGGTCATTTCTGACTCTCCCTTTAAAAAGCCTAAGCAGATAAAGTCTCCTGCCCAGCCTGAAATGCAAGGGGCAACCTGTGGAGAGCTGCAGGCCTGTGGATTGAGAGGAGGCCTTGAGGGCCACTTTAACATTCATCTCTGAGTGGGAATCTGGCCTGTGTGGTGAAATCTGTTACTATCCTGAAGGCAGCCCAGATTCCTCTGACACAGAGCAAAAATAGCAGGAGCCCCTGCTGGGGATCAACAGAGCAACACTTCCTTCCATAACAATTTCCCTCAAACCTGGGAATAGGACCAGCAGCTTGGCTCACAGCGGAGATGGAGTGGAACTGCCAGAAAGTAGCTTCTTCCCCAAGTACGCTGGCCCTAGTATCACATAAACACAGCCTGGGCTTTATTTAGGGATTGGAATGCACCCTCACCCCACTACCCCTCAGGAGAAGGGGCAGCAAGACCCTGTGGGGTTTGCTTCTGCCTGCCGGGTGATGCCAGAAAAAAGTGCAAATGGTTGATTATGGGACTGTCCCGAATACAAATCACCCTGCACTCACCCAGTTCAGAGGACGTTACATTCTTTCCTTCCACAAACCCTTTTTAAGAAACAGTGTGAAATGCCAATCCTGGAAATGGAGGAGAGGACTGAGGAGTGAACGGTGAAGGGAGCATGGACACAGGACTCCTCCAGAGGTGAGCTTTCCAGATCAGGGACAAAGCACACTAGGGTGCAAGTTATCCTAGTGAAGCAGCTGCCTGAAATAAGGAAGTTTGCACTCATCAAGTCATCAGGAAAGCGCATCAAAGGGTCTTCTCACAAGCTGCTCCTCTCACATCCCAGACTCCAGATTGTGACTTGAGCACTCAAAGGATTTGCACGGGCAATACCCTGGCAAAGTACGTATCACATTTCCCACTACAGGCTGGCCCAGTAAAGGGTAACAGCCTACTACTGCTGTCACCTCATAGAGTTATTCCTTTAGGTCAAGCGATACAGGTCTGTGCTGTGGATATGAAGGTCCTAAGTGCAAACCCTGCTGATGACCAATGCTTGGTGTTACACATGACATAAAAGATAAGCTGCTTGTAGTTTCAGTATTAACCTTTTCTTCTCCCTGCCTGTGTGTGTCTCAGTCACAGTTTGAAAAGAAGATCCATTCAAATGAAAGAGCTGTGAAAAACTACCTCAAAGCTTTGGTCACACTGGAGCATTTCCTGGGACATGCCCGACTCTTTGGAGCAACCCAGAATTACTCTGGCCAGGTGTAAACCATGATTTCCCCATGATTTGGCTTTGCTGGAAACCACACTTAGAAGATGTGGACTGGGCCTGCTGGCAAAGAGAAACAGTGTCACAGGTTACCTGTGAGCACTATAATCATTAGCTGGCCCTAGTCAAACCACTGGCATTCTTCACTTCTCCCAGTCCTGTTGAGCAGCTCTTTCTACGGTCTATGCTAATGGAGTACCCCATTGATCTGGTGTCCAGGAAAACATGCTTTCAGAGCCCAAGGTCCTTAGTCTGTATCCTGTTGATGAAGCCTGTCTGCATGTGCACACAGCCCTTGAGCCGTTGTATGTTTCAGGGCTAGGAATCAATATTTGTGAACTAACTTTATAAGCAGAGAAAGGGATTTTTCACCATTGTGCATGCAAAACCACACAGTCTTGGTAGTTGCATGTGCAGATGGTTAGAAGTGCCATGGATCAGTTCTCTGCACAATTGCTACAATTGCAAGCACAAGCTTGGTAATTACATGTGCAAAGTAGCTACACAAATGCAAGCACATTTTTGTGTGTGTAACTGCACATTCCTGAGAATCTGGTCACATCCATATTTATCATTTATATAAATTTTTTGCAGTGCTGTTTTAGCAATATTGATCCCAGGATATGAGAGAGATAAGTAGGTGTGATAACATCTTTTACTAGACCAACTCAAGTGGAGGTAGTCACTTGAAATGAAGTGGGTATTTGGGGGTTAGATTGTTATGCATAAAAGGTTTCAAGTGGACAATTAAGGGTAGCAGGAAGTGTGATGTGTTACAAATTGTTGTAATGAGCCATAAAACCAGTGTCCCTGTTAAGTCCATGGTTCTAGGTGTCTAGCAGAGTTAAGTTCCTAGGCTTGCCTTTTGAAGATGTTGTGCTGGGTTTCCTTTGAGGACAACTGTTGAAAGATCAGATATGGAGTGATCACTGTGTGAAAAGTGTTCGCCCATGGGTGATAGTGTGGTTTTGTCTTTTATCATTTTTCTGTGGTAGTTCATTCAAGAGCGTTGTGATTTGTGTGGTTTCAGTTATCCGGGTCACCTCCACCATGCCTTACACATTCTGCTTAACTATCTGTCCCAATTTGTATTTAGCTCAGACACTCTGCTTCCTTACCCAGAGCTGAAGAAGAGCTCTGGATAGCTCAAAAGCTTGTACTTTACACCAACAGAAGTTGGTCTAATAAAAGATCCTCACCTACCTTGTCTCATTCACATAACTGTCTGCCATCATCTTTACATTTCGAGTCCAAATTTGTTGCCATCCTACCCCCATTTTGGGGGTTCTCGGTGCCATTTCTGCATATTACCAACACCAGGAAAAGCAAAATCTGGAGCTGGAGGTTATAGACAATGTTATTTAGACTGATGAAATGTAGCCCATGTTGTTTAGCATTTTGGTTTTGGTATGTGCCATGCATTCTGGGTCTTTATCCCACATTTGGGCTTTGGCAGGCTGAGAATCCTGCTTTTCAGATTTAACCGTGGAGATCCCTCTCCTCTGACCCATAGCTGTGTCCTACGTATTCGTTGTCATCACTAATGAAGGCTGTGGTGCTAGCCACACTGCTCCCCAGGTCTCCTTCTCCTGTTCTCAGCTTTGTGCCTTCTTTGATGCTATCTGCCACGCTTAGACCAGCCTCCTACTCTGCCTGTGCCAACCATCCTCTGCCTCACTGCAGCTGTGGATCCCATGACCCTGATCTCTCAGGCAGCATTGTCTTCACGGCCTTGGGAACCCCAGCTATTGCCCCCGGTGTTGTTTTCTCTGTGTTTGACTGCAAGCTGCAGGGGTCAGGAGCCTGTTCTGTAATGGGCCATGTACGTTTGGTATTGCCATAGGATTATCGTCAGGAGTAGGAGCCTCTGGTTGCCCCCCCCCCCCATGAACAGGTATTGGAATCTTGGAAGGAGAGGCAGGTTAATTACTGTGGATTCTCTGGGGCAGGTGTGGCTCATTAGACCCCACCTTGAATATAGGAGAGGAAACTAGGATCACAGGCAGATAACCAACCCACATGCCCCCCGCAGAGCAGCCAAACCTAGGCTGAGATTCGGAGTGTTTGAACTACCTTTGTGTTAGTATAACCATGCCCCAGGAGGGGGTGACTCTCTACAGCAGTGTGTGGCTTTTGCCTGGCACAGGAGGGTGCCTTACCAGCTGATAGTCATTATCATCAGAGTGCTGGGCTGGTGGGCCCCTGCTCTTGGGCCACGTTCTCTTTGAAGAGAACCCTGATGAGAGATATGCCCTTTCCAGGGACGTGCTTGTCTGGAAGGAGAAAGCACAGGTTCCCTTCCTTTGCCCAGCCTCTCCACTCCTGCCTCCAAGCACAGGACCCTGGAAACATCTGCCAGGAAATAGCTGACAGTGTTGAACAGGAAGGCAGGAAACTCTGGGTTTTTATTTCTAAACATTGTGGCACTAAAGCTGTTTGAGGAGTTAAAAATAGCAATCCAGGGAACCTGCCTTTTTCCTGTTTGCTTCAAGCTCACACTTTCCTGCCTGTCCCTGCATTCAAACCTGGCCTGGTCTGGCCCCTATTCCTGACCTCCTGAAATGGGACTTTGGCACAAGAGGGCTTGCACCAGTGAAAACTATATCGCGTTTGCAGCACAACTGAAAGAGGGCACGGGGGGCAACGCTTAGACACAGCCTCAGCTCGCAGCCCTGGGATGGGGTACCTTAGAGGAGACCTGGGGGTGGGGACGCATGGGGCAAGGGGAACATCTGAAAAACAGAAAGAACTCAGCTACAAAATTACCTCCCCCTTGGTCTGTGTGTCTCTGCCTGTAGCTGCACATGCCTGGGTCTCCCCTGCCTGTCTCTGTGCCTTATGTCTGTGTACTTCTAGCTCTCCATGGTTCTGTGTCTGTCTCTGTCGAACTACATTAAGGGCTTCTGCTGCATCCAGCACTATAGTATCTGAATGCTTCCCAGGGAAATGAGATCTGTGTTACTAGGTCCCTAGTGGATTTCATGGGGTCTCTGCTTTTCTCCCTTCTCTCACTCTCAGAAGCTCTACTTGAGGTATTATTCATTTCTGAAATCTCTACCTGTCTCTAGCTTTTCCTATCTCTGCATGTCTCTATGACTTTGTGTCTTGGCGGCTGTCTCTTCAGGTCTTTATGGCCCTGTGTGTGTCTGTGGATGTTACGTCCTGTCTCTGGGTGACTGCACTGACTTTCCCTGACAGCAAATCAGCTCCTAGCAGTAGTGCTAGCCTTTTCTAGTGCATCTCCACAGCTAACTGAGCAGCACTGACTGCTCCAGTGTGGGTTCTGCTGAGCTGAACCATCAGTTGTGAAGCTCCAGCTTGAAACCGTGAAATCCCCAAATTCCCATTGCTCCTGCCGAAGGCACAGATTCCTTTCTGGCTCTCTGCCCCAGCCAGGAGCTCCCAGGCCATGTGGGACAGCTGCCTGGCAGACGCTGAATACTTACCAGCGGTGTGAAAGAAAAGGACCAGTGTTAGCAAAGGTGGTTCTCTCTGCACACCCCTCTTCCTCCTGGAGGACAATGCCTTCTCCTTGTAATTTCGGGGCATCTGCATTCCCACTCCCCACCCCAGCCCTGCCAGGTGGCTCACCTGACACTGCACTTTCAGTCCATGCTTCTACATTAAAAGGAGAGGGTTCGTTTTGTTTAATCTGCTGCTGAGCTCATAAGCTGCTTTGTGTTAAGTGCAGTTAAAATGAGTGGGCAATAACCAGACCAGGGAGACCCAGCTAGTCCAGGGAGCAGGGTGCCAGTTCAAATCCAGGCCAAGTTAATAGTGAGAGGCATTTTCAGCTGATGTCTGCTTGGTCTCCCATGTGCGAAATGGGTTGGGTCTTTTCACTCAGTCCAGTTCCTATGGTCAGGTGTCTGCGTCACACAAACCACCCTCACAGCTGGCACAAACGGGCCCCCTTGTCGAGAATCTCAGCAGAAGCCAAGAACAGAATGGATCATGGAGACAGAACTCCCAACTCCCTCCAGGTTGGGGCTGAGACCCATTGGTTGGGCAGTCCTGTTGCTGCCCAGGGATACAGCACCAGAACACAAGAGGCAGTTCAGCGAATCCTCCCCTACCGCTTCTCAGGGACATTCCCAGCATCCTGCTTTCCCCCTTCTGCTTCATCCCCATTCTCTTGGGTTTGTCATGAGCTGAGACCAGGAGTCAGGTGGGTACTTTGGATGAAGGGAGGGAGAGGCCGGAGTGTCAGACCGAGCTGACTTGGAAGACCATGCACCGTGGAATTGGTTTTATTCTGAGTCAAGCTGTTTACAATGCTCCTTGGCTGAAGCAAGCTTCCAAGCAGGTGAAATAACAACCAGGCCGGCGTAGGAACGAGGCGGGGATGAGAAGATTAAATGAAGGGTTTACATTCTGAGTGGAAACGGTCCCATCGTGGTCTCTGTGTTCGTGTAAATGATTCTGCACTGTTGT
This sequence comes from Emys orbicularis, assembly GCF_028017835.1. NCBI lineage: Eukaryota > Metazoa > Chordata > Testudines > Emydidae > Emys > Emys orbicularis. The sequence continues at coordinate 19,845,144 of NC_088694.1, read as the reverse complement.
ATGCACGTGAAGGCAGAGTCCAGATTTCCAAACTGCGAGCACACTTCTGACACGCCTGTATGCAAATACCTGTGCACACGGTGAGCTCTGCCGTGCAGGTGCAGAGACACAACTCGTGCATAGAGGGGAGGAGCTGTTCACAAAACACCAGGACCCCACTGCTGCTGCAAGGAAACTCTGTGATTAAGGAAGTCGTCTTTCCTGAGTGGAGAGGCTCTGTTGCCCACATATCTATGGGGATGGTGGGGATTAAAGGAAGATGTGAACACATATCACCACCCTCTTCTCCGCATTTGGTGCACTGGTGTGGGGAAGAGATTCTGCAGGTCACTGAGAGCAAAGACCTCGCACCAGACATTTGGAGAGGCGGGGCCACATTCAATGTGACATAAATGGGTACAAATCCACTGACGCCAATGGACCTGGTGTACTTTGTTAGCCAATGAATTTGGGCTCAAATATACACGGAACTTGAGAGAACAGGGCACATGAGTCTGCTCTTCCCCCACCCTCCAGAGCAGGTGAAAGATTAATGATGGGGTGCAGAGAAATGACTAAGGAAATGATGTTGGAATAGCAGCATACCTTTCATTTGCGAGACAACACCCTGTCCCTGATCCATGTGGTTTTCTTGCAAACTGCAGGTGTTCAGATTAAAAGCTAAATGCTCATTTCTCAGAAGAATATGCCGGCTGAACGTGTCTTGGATGGAGGCTGGTGCCTGATTTATTATGTACTTGGCTCTGGGTGCTTCCAAAGATTAAGTCCTGGCACATGATGAGACACAAGTGTGTGTACGTATGGATTGCATTAAACAAAACCCTGTCCTGCAGTAATGTTATAGGCGCGACTCAACCGCCCCGATGCCGAAGAATTCAGAGTATGGCCGAACAATCCATCCTGATTTGCATTCCTCTCCCCCCCAATTCTTCTTTTTAAAGTGATTTTCACACTGATGAATGGGGCTGGCTGGTAGCGCTGCATAGTCAAGTTCTCTCTAAAGCCACAAAGCAGAAGATCAAGCTTTCCCGGCAGTGACCTAGAAGGACCCCACCTAAGCATAAGGCAGAGCTGCTCCCCCAAAGACATTTGGCCTGCATTGCAATGACATTGAACAAGTGTTCATATCACACAGGGACTGGACTCCTTTCCCACCACAGGTCACTAGTTTTCAGACAGCAATGGCTCTTGGTCACTATTAACCCCAGCTGAAGTGGAACCAGTCACCTACAGATGAAAGGCTCTGTCACAGGGTCAGAGAGTTTAAGGCCACAAGGGGCCACCAGATTTATTCTAGTCTGACCTCCTGTGTATCACAAGCTACCACCAACACCACCCAGCACCTGCACACTAAATCCAGCAATGGAAATGAGCCCAAAGTATTACAGCCCTCTGGAGACTAAACTGTTATGTGCCACAGGCAGAGGATAGGAGGGACCAAGGTGCACCAGAGCCCGAGACCCCTGCAATGGCAGGGAACTGATTAAATGAGACATAACCAGATAATCCTGACAAGTGACCTGTGCCCACATGCTACATAGGAAGGTGAAAAACTCCCAAGGTCACTGCCAGTCTGATCTGGAGGAAAATTCCTTCCTGACCCCAAATACGATGATCAGTTAGACCCTGAGCATGTGAGCAATTACCAACCAGCCAAGCACCTGAGAGAAAGAATGCTCGATGCCACCTCAGAGCCCTGGTCCTCCCTGTCCAATGTCCCATCGCCAGCTGTAGCCATCCCTGATGCTTCAGAGGAAGGAGTTAAAAAAATCCATAACTGATGGGGCAGAGGGGAGACCCTTTCTGACCCCTGCAGGAGGCCGGCTGAAATTCTGAAAGCAAGAGTTTTTAGGAATGTAAAACATAAACCAGAAGTGAGCCCCAGGCCTGTTGAGCCCTGTTCCTACCTTCACAAGCAGCCCTGTCATACAATCACAGTCATACATTTGTCCAGCTCTCTCTTAAAAACAATTCAGTTGTTTGCCCCTGTCATGGCGTGTCCACCTCCCACAAGGCAGAGCAGGTTAAATTAGGCCAATTAACCTAGTAGGCTGCACCTGGAAGAAGATTTAGGCTTGAAGGACCAGCACTAAGTGAAGATGGAGCCCAGCGGGGAAGGAGCAGGTTGGGCCTGTATAAAGGGAGCTGAGAACAGAAGGGGGCTGCCAGGGGAGCAGTCTGCAGTCACTCCCTCTGAGAAGGGAGAGGTGTTTGGGGCTGCAGAATCTGGCAAGAAGCCAAAGAAAGGAGTAGTTTACAGCTGCTTCTTGGGAGGATGGCATTTGGGCCCATAAACCCAGGGGACAGAGGATAGAGCAGGGAAATGGGAAGGAGTGCAGTGAATTAGTGACCGGGTCTGGGAGCAAGCAAATCAGAGTTGCTAGACAAAGGGTCCCTGGACTGGAACCTGGAGTAGTGGGTGGTCCTATGTTCTCCTACAAGCCTCTGGGGAAGTGGCACAGGACTTGGCCTGGACTGGAAGATTGTCTGGAATAGCAGGTGGACAACTGACCCAGTGAGACTTTGATAGCGCAGAAGGGGAGGACTATAGTGACCTGGCTGGAGGACTGAGTCATGAGGAGGGAGCACCCCAATCCTGGAGAGAGAGAGGCCATAATGTAAAAAGGGGGCATCCGACCTGAGTGAAGCTAATCCCCAGACCTAGCCACATGGCAGTGCCCCAACAGTGAATGAACTCCGTCACAGCTCCCACAACTCTTGTTGGGAGGCTGTTCCAAAAACTCACCGCTCTGATGGTTAGAAATCTTATGCTGATTTCCAGGCTGAATTTGTTCATGGCCAATTTATATCCATCTGTTCTTGTGCTAACATTGTCCTTTAGCTTAAATGGCTATTTACCCTCCTAATGGATTTATAGACAGCAGCAACCATGTCCCCTCTTAGCTGCTTTCTTGCTAGACTAAACAAGCCAAGCTCTTCCCGCATCCTGTCATAAGACAGGCCCTCAATTTCCCTGCTTATCCTAGTAGCTCTTCTTTGTACCAGTTCTGATTTAAATTAATCTTTCTTGAACATGGGTGTGGAGAACTGTACACAGTATTCCCACTGAGGTCTTACCAGTGCCTGGTACAACGTCATTAATACTTCTGTATCTCAACTGAAAGTGCCTCACTTGATACATCCTAGGATTGCATTTGCCTTTTTTCACATTACATTGGTGGCTCATAATCATCCTGTGATCGACCCCCAGACCCAGGTCTCTCTCCTCCTCTGTAGCAGAAATTCCTATTATTAGACCCTACGTGCATGACCTTGCACTTTGTACTATTGAGTTTCATCCCATTTCTCTCACTCCAGTCTTCAAGGTCATCCAGATCTCCCTGTATAGTATTCTGATCCTCCTCTGCATTGGCAATGCCTCCCACCTTTGTTTCATCAGCAAATATCATTAGCACCCTGCTACATTTTGTGCCAAGGTCATTAAGAAAAATATTGAATAAGATTGGTCCCAAAATCAATCCTTGAGGAAATCTACTAGTAACCTCCCTCCAGTTCAGTAATCCACCTTTCAGCACAACCTGTCGCTTCTCCATTTTAGCCAGTTCCTTACCCACCTTACAGTTCTTGTACTGATCCCCATCTTCTCTAATGTAACTAATAATTTCCCATATGGTAACATCTCACTTGCTTTACTGAATTCCAAGTACTGCACTTCCCTTATATAAAAAATCAGTTATTTTCTCAAAGAAGGAAATCAGGTTAGTCTGGTATGATCCACTTTTGGTAAACCTATGGTGCATTGCAGCCCCTTTACCATTTACCTCCATGAATTTAATGATTCTTTCTTTCACAATTCGTTCTAACGCCTTGTATACTACTCAGGTCAGACTAACAGGTCTAATTTCCTGGATCACTTCCCCCCCCATTCTTAAATGTAGGTTATGACCTTCACTAATCTCCAATCATATGCTACTACCCCTGAAAAAACAGATTTATAAAAAATCCTTGCTATCAGACTAGCAATCTCATGTGCCAGTTCTTTCAGTACTCTGGGATGGAAGTTATCGCGTCCTCCCACACCTCTGATTTGAGTGTGTTAAGCTCCTTCAGTTTTTCTTTCACCTCAGATGTGGTCATTTCCATTTCTAGACACTCATTTCCATCAGCCACACTGCCTGAACGCACATGTTCCATATTATTGAAAACTGAGGCAAAGTACTCATTTAGGTTTGGGGCCATACCTAGATTATGTTTAATCTTCTTCCCATCCACACCGCATAGCAGCCCAACCTCATCCTTCCTTATTCTCTTTTTATTTATATAACTAAGAAACCTCTTATTTGAATTTCCTTGGCAAGAGCTAATCCAGCTTGGCTTTTCGCAATTCTCAGTTTATTCCTTCATTTTCTAACCTCCATGATGTAGCTTTATTTGCATGATGTAGCTTTCCTTTTCCATTTCTTAGAGGTTCTCTGCTTACTCCTAATAGCCTTTCTGAGGTAGTTCATCCTGCTGGGTCTGAAACCTTCCTCTACAAGTTTTCCCCTTGCTTGGGATGCAAATTTCAGATAGTTGTTGTATAGTTGATTTAAAGAAATTCCACGTGTTCCCCACATTTTAAGTTCTTGATCTCTTCAGTCTACTTGACTTCTTTAATTCCCTTAACTTCTCAAGGTCTGCCTTTTTGAAATAAAAAATCATAGTTGATTATCTGGTTTTAATTATCCTTCCATGCAATTTAAACTGAATCACTTGATCCAATGACCACTCAATCCAAACTTACTTCCTATGACCAGCTGTTCTAAGACGTCCTTACTACTTACCAAAACCAGGTATAATACTGCATCACCTCTTGTTAGTTTGGTCACAGTTTGAAAACTGCCATATATGTCATCTATCACATCCAGGAATAAGTGGGCCCTATCAGCATTAGGAGCATTTCTATGTGCAGGAATTTGTCTTCTGTTATGACACAATTCGAAAAGTATTTATCTGTAATAGTATTAAAGAGATTTCTATCCATATCTGAGTCTGACCCTGGGTGTTTATAGCAGACCCCTCACAATATCCCAGTAGAACTCTTTTACAATCCTTCCCCAAAGGAAGGATTATACTATCACTTCTGGCTCACTGCTGACTCCACAAGACATCCAGTCTCCCAGCCATTCACTTCTGATGAATTTGTGAATGGGAAACACAAGCCAGCCTCTTGCATCTCTCATGCAAACTGCAGTTGAAGGAGAAAATAGCCATTCAGAAAGAGTGTTAGACCTAATTAGCATAATCCATTTCAACCTTCCTTTCTCCAAGAGGCTAGCTGGGCCAGGAAGGAGAATCGAATGAAAGTACGCCAAAGTAGAGTGAAGCGAATAAACTACAATGAATAGTTGCTCTGGTGAATTTTTCTGTTTGTGGAACATTAAGTGGATCACAGTTTCCGCCAATTGTATTTATCATCAGAACTGACCAGATGCATATCTTCTCATATTTTTAACTCTGTAGACTGATCAATGACAAGGATTGTCAGCTAAATCACTTGGGGTTGTTTCCTGTTCTTTGGTTGGATGAGCACATAAGCAGTGGAATGTGTGGGCCTCTGTCTTCCTCTAGTGGCTGGTGCATGCAAGAGGTGTCCGAGTCTTGTACAGGACTTAGGGTATGTCTGCACTGCAATCGGAGATGTGACTGCAGCGTGGGTAGGCACACCCTGCTAGCTTTAATCGAGCTAGCACAGCTAAAATAGCAATGAAGATCTGGTGGCACACACGTCAGCACAAGCCAGCCCAATAGCCTGGGCACGCCTCGACATTGCTAGCCCACGCTGACGCCCGTGCAGCTGCTGCTTCACTGCAATTTTTAGCTGTGCTATCTGGATTAAAGCTAGTGTAGATATGCCTACCTGAGCTGCAATCACATCTGAATACAGTATAGACAGACTCTTATTTTAAGTGGTAGCGACTTGTGCTTTTAGCTCTTAAAGTCCTGGGCTCAAGTCCTGTTCTCAGCCCAAACATAGTCAATTATTCAGGCAAACTTAGCATCCAGTTCCCATGCATGCATACGCGGGTGACTTTGCAATTCACCTTCTGTGACTACATTTGCCAGTCAAATTCTCACCCGCAGATGTGCCTGGTAGTGTGAACACGACCAATGTGGATTCACGTACAGATTCCAATGAATATTTGCATTATTTGCCCAGCATCGTTCCCAGATATTTATCCTTTTTAAAAGCAGAACCGTCCAGTTGCCACTGGGGAAGAGCTTATTATAGCCCAGACTTGCGTCACAGCTGGGGAATGGTCAGGAATGGAGCCAGCTGCACAAGAGACAGTTGTCTAAAAATTGAAGTAGTTTTCTCCCCAATAATCTGTTTTCAATTTCTTTACCAGTCTACCTTGCCAAGAACAAAACAAAACAAAAGCTAGAAGAATTTCTATAGAATGCGAGTTGGGCCAGAGCCCTGAATTATACAAGTCAAATGGAGTCTCCAGAGAATTCCAGTTCTAAACGGCAAGGATCAGTTCCTTTTTAAAACATTATCATTACTTTTAGATATTTAAGAACTAGAGAAGGCTTGTGCCTAGACTGCCCTGGGGCCTGGAGTCTTCTGTGAATCTACAGAAGAGCAAGGGCAGAAGCAGTGCTGTGAGCTTCCTCAGCCAGACCTGGGAGAAGAGAGTTGAGTCTCTGTGGCCTTTGAGGTGCTGGCTATGTTGCTGGTTTGTGGATGGTGGGACACCTCGCCACTAGAAGTCGAACTGAGAACATAAGCCACCAAACAGCCACTAGATGATCATGATTGTGCCAGCTAACTGGAGTTTAACATGCCAGTACAATGGGTTCCTGCTACCCCTGCATTCTGTGCTAAACAACCTGTTACTTTTGTTCTCTCCTTTCCCCCTCTCTGCTTGTTTTGTCTTATTTACCGCCCCTGGCTTGTCTTTTAGATTGTAAGCTCTGTGGGGGCAGGGACTGCTGTTTATGTGTTTGTACAGCACCCCACCCTGGCTGAGGCCTCTAGGTACTACTGCCATATTAATGATAAGTAATAAACATGTAGGGCCAGATCCCCAGGTCTGGCTGAGCTGAGGTCAGCACAGGACCCAGAGGAAGGAGAAGCTAAGTGATCTGTCTGCTCCCCTGATCCTGCAACTGTTCAGGGGCTAACGCAGTCCCTGCATAATTCAGAGCAGCCTTGCCGGCTGCTCTAAATCAGTGGTTCTCAAACTAGGGCTGCCGTTTGTGCAGGGAAAGCCCCTGGTGGGCCGGGCCGGTTTGTTTACCTGCCGCGTCCACAGGTTCTGCCGATCGCGGCTCCCACTGGCCGCGGTTCGCCGCTCCAGGCCAATGGAGGCTGCAGGAAGGGCGGCCAGCACGTCCCTCGACCCGCGCTACTTCCTGCAGCCCCCATTGGCCCGGAGTGGCGACCCGCGGCCAGTGGGAGCCGCGATCGGCCGAACCTGCGGACGCGGCAGGTAAACAAACCGGCCCGGCCCACCAGCGGCTTTCCCTGAACAAGCGGCAGCCCTAGTTTGAGAACCACTGCTCTAAATTATGCTGACATCTGCTAGGGATCACCCCCAACAGGCTCCTTACACCTGAAATGGGGAGTGGGTAGCATAGACCTGGTTGTGCCTACACCAGAGCAATTCCTAGATACCTTCTTTGTGCAGCTCTGGAGCTGCAAAGGGGAGAGCCAGGGCCAGCATCTGGTCTGTGTTGTAGGAGAAAGTGTGTCCTAATGGAGCTGGATTGGAGAAGGGGGATGGGGGCTAGTGATGCACAGGAGGCGGTGCCCCTTAAATCTGCACACGGCAGATTGCTCATGGCACAAACAGCATGGGACACCCCTCACCACTGCATGCAATAGGGTGCCACACAGCAGGGCAACACTTCTGAGAGGAGCTTATTTGACACTGGAATCAACCTGTTGATTGTACAGTTACACTCTTACCTCCTGGCTAAAAGACTTGTTAAATAGCGGCACCCTCGGGGCACATTAGTTCACTGCTCTGTTTTTGATGGGTGCAGTTTAGGGGGAAGCATCCCTTTTCCCCCAACCCCTGCAGCCCAGGATTCAGATGTAAGGCACAGACCATCCAATACCTTGCAACAAACCTAGGGTGACCAGACAGCAAGTGTGAAAAATCAGGATGGGGTGGGGGTGGGGGGTAAGAGGAGCCTATATAAGAAAAAGACCCAAAAATCGGGACTGTCCCTATAAAATCAGGACATCTGGTCACCCTAAGCAAACCAATGGTTAATTTTTGCCAGGGCTGAGCCCCGGCACCTCTGGGCCTGGGCCTGGCAGTTCAGAGCCCCTCTGGGCTTGCCGCATCAGTTATGAAAGTAAAAAAATTGCTTGAGCCCTGGCACAGAACAAGGAGTAATGGTCTCAAGTTGCAGTGGGGGAGGTTTAGGTTGGATATTAGGAAAAACTTTTTCACTAGGCGGGTGGTGAAGCACTGTAATGGGTTACCTAGGGAGGTGGTGGAATCCCCTTCCTTAGAGGTTTTTAAGGTCAGTCTTGAGAAAGCCCTGGCTGGGATGATTTAGTTGGGGACTGGTCCTGCTTTGAGCAGGGGGTTGGACTAGATGACCTCCTGAGGTCCCTTCCAACCTGATATTTTATGATTCTATGACCTCTTTCACTACAATTTAAGCACTGTAGTGCCATCTAGTGACTATTAAATTACTTTTGGCACAAAACTGATCCATTCTTTCCTTGGTTTTCCTTTTTCGTCTAACTAGACATGGAGAGTGAGCACTAGCGCCACTGAGGAGAAGCACCGGCTCTTTGAACAAGTTCTGCCAGAGAAAATTGCGAGCTAAAAGCTGTAACAGTGCAAGGGAGACTGGCACCTGCACTAGAGGGGGCTAGAGAGGGCAAGAGGAAAGCCCTAAGGATTGAGTATAGAGGGAGTTCTGGTTTCGTGCAGGGGCATAGAAACTAGATGATATGGGGTCTCAGTGGACTGAGTGGTGTGGGTTTCTGTGCACCGTCAATGGAATAATGTTGTGCATTTCACCTTCATGCAGTTTACAAGCCCTACTGAGAAATGCAGCAACCTCTGGGGTGGAGCATGGCAACAAACTGGCTGTGTCACACTGTCTGGAGTGGCTCACGATCATGAGTGCCAACCTCAGGGCAGACTGTCAAAAAGCAGGGCAGACACCCCAAACTGGTTATATGTTCTAGAATTAGATTTCACCAACCCAGTAAAAGGGTGAACTCCTAACACACTATAAAAGTCTCACCTTGGAGTGACACACAGTCCACTTGAGCATTTCAGTCTGTCTTGCCCCCCAGGTAAGCTAGACTTGGTGATAGATGGTCCTTTACACTAAAAACAATGGCAATATTCAGGTTACTCCCACTTCCAAAGGACCAGTCACTTACCCTACGTCAACTGTACTCAGATCTCAAACCAAAACAACACTTGTAGCCAATCCTGTAATAAACTAACTAAAGGTTTATTAACTAGGAAAAAGAAAGAAGAGAGTTATTAACAAGGTTAAAACAGGAAACATATACACACAAATGAGTTATAGTCTTAGATTTGAAAAGCTAATATAAGGTTCTGTAATAAGCAGCTCTATATGTCCTTTAGGGCTGACCCATGCCAAGCAACATGGGAATCTCTTGTTTATGTTTAGGAATCTTTGCCCCTCAGAATCCAGACAGCATAAAAAGACCCAATTTCTCATTGTCAGGGATTTTTATTCCTGTCAACCCAGAATCCAAGATGATAGGATAAGTTTATGCATAGGTCTCCCCTTCCTGAAGGGAATTAGGAATGCAACCAACAAGGTCTCTCTGTCCTTTGATGCTACACAATACGTCATTTGCCTTCAGTGGGTCAACATGTGTGCAGGACAAGCACTTGACCGTAATTAACGCTTCTTTTCCTGTTTGGTGAGTTACACAATTACAGAGGTTTACAATGCAAACACTCAATATAACTTTATACCAGTGGTTCTCAACCAGGGGTACACTCTCTCTGGCGGTACACAGAGGTCTTCCAGGGGGTACATCAACTCATCTAGATATTTGCCTAGTTTTACATGAAAAGCACTAGCGAATTCAGTACAAACTAAAATTTCATACGGACAGTGACTTGTGCATACTGCTCTATATATTATACACTGAAATATAAGTACAATATTTATATTCCAATTATTTTATAATGATATGGTAAAAATGAGAAAGTCAGCAATTTTTCAGTGATAGTGTGCTGTGACACTTGTGTTTTTATGTCTGATTTTGTAAGCAAGTAGTTTTTAAATGAGGTGAAACTTGGGGGTACGCAAGACAAATCAGAATCCTGAAAGGGGTACAATAGTCTGGAAAGATTTGAAAGCCACTGCTTTATACCATGGGATAAAGATATTATAAGTAGGATTAATACATGCAGCATCCTACAAGCAGTCCATAAAGTCTAAACGCATGCTTATAACACTAATATCTATTGTAACTATACTAACTCACAGGTGAGCCAGACTGGTTCCAGTTATGCATTTGTCAGTGTTCAGTGAGGTCCTGGCCCTTGGCATGAGCTGGCCCCTGGTCTGCCAGTATCACACAGGCACAGCAGTGGAATGAGGATAATTTTGACCATGAACCCAAGCATAAACCCTGGTGATAGGTTTCAGAGTGGTAACCAAGTTAGTCTGTATCAGCAAAAACAACAAGGAGTCCTTGTGCCACCTTAGAGACTAACAAATTTATTTGAGGATAAGCTTTCGTGGGCTTAAACCCACTTCATCAGATGCATGGAGTGGAAAAAACAGTAGGCAGATATAAATACACAGCACACGAAAAGATGGGCATTGCCTTACCGAGTGGGGGGTCAGTGTTAATGAGGCCAATTCAATTAGGGTGGATGTGGCCCATTTCCAACAGTTGACAAGAAGGGGTGAATATCAACAGAGGGAAAGGTTTCAGAGTGGTAGCTGTGTTAGTCTGTATCAGCAAAAAGAACAAGGAGTCCTTGTGGCACCTTAGAGACTAACAAATTTATTTGGGCATAAGTAAATAAATTAATTTGTTAGTCTCTAAGGTGCCACAAGTACTCCTCGTTCTTTTAACAGAGGGAAAATTACTCTTTCAGGTGACATGGGATCTTTAACATCAAGGCCGAGCAGACAGGACTTCATGGCTTTTTTTTTTTTTTTTTTTTTGAAGGACCCATTCAAAGATCAATACATAATGAAGTGCTTGGAATTCAGTTCATCTGTCTGAGAGGGATGAAAGGCAAAGCTGACCCTGCTGGGATTGGACTCTATAGTGCCAACAAGGTTAGGTATTTCATACTTGCCGAATGAGCCACTAAGCCATCCCACAGTGGCAGCACTGGACTTGCCACAAGGGGGCGCAGTAGCAAAAAGGTTCTGTATCTGGAAGAGCTAAGGGACCGGTGCTGGAAAGTCAGATTATAGTGAGAACTGCCATCAGCCCACTGAGCAGTACTTTGTCACTCTGGCGCATTGTAACTAAACTGAACAGGGGGCTGCTGGCAGTGGCACGTTGTGATAGGAATGGCGAGGGGCCAGGAAGGAAAGTATTTTGGAACATGATGAATGCAAACCTAGAAACGGAATAGAGCTTGTGGGACTGACAGCGTCCTACAGAAGGCTTGTGCAGTCTGTACGGGACCCATGGCCCCCTTCGGAATGAATGGTGCCTCTACAGAACTGGATGCTGTCATTAATAGTAAAGTACACACCATATTAGGCTATTGGTAAGCCTCTTTGTTTTCAGTTTAACCAATTTTTACCAAAAAATTCCCAGGTTTTACAAAAAGTATTATTCTTTTTTTTCTGATTTTCACCCTACTTTTGTGTCATTTAAATATATAAAAATAACGTGTTTTATTAGGAAAATGCAATACATCACATGAGCTATATGTGTTATGATAATACATTAGTCTGTGTGTATATGCAAAGCTGCCTGTTGAAGTAAGGCTATGTATTAGTCTAGAAGGAGATACACACAATAAACAAACAGGCAGGCACGCAAGCTCTGAAGTGTGTGCACGTCTGAACGTACTGATGAATCTGATGCCCACCACATACACATTTCAAGCTGTTAGCAGATAACTGTTTAAGGATTTGACACACTAAAATGAGAAGAAAACAAAAATCTGTCTCATACTACATTTCAGAACACAAGGAAGTATTCAAAAGTTTTAAAAAAACAAAAACAGGAGAAAGGGATGAAGTTGAGTGTACGCACTGAAAACGGTGTGGCCCAATTATTAAATGTAAATATTTATAGGCTAATAGTTCTAAGTCTACAACAGTAAGCTGTTTATTCAAAGGAAAAGTTTTATTTGGGGATTAGAGATCTATTGTTTTCTTAAACTCCGAGGTAGCATTGTGTTTTGAATTCTGATTTAGTTCTGCAGCAAAACACATAGATCAGTGGTTCCCAAACTTGTTCCACCGCTTGTTCAGGGAAAGCCCCTGGCGGGCTGGGCTGGTTTGTTTACCTGCCGTGTCCGCAGGTTCGGCCGATTGCGGCTCGCAGTGGCCGCGGTTTGCCGCTCCAGGCCAATGGGAGCTGCTGGAAGCGGCACGGGCCGAGGGACGCTTCATTTTCCAGTTAATCACACATGTTCTTGGTGTGTCTCACTAGACTGACTGCTGCCACTGTGTTTCATGTTGCACCATGTGCTGGGTAATAATATGAAAGGAATCCCTGTTTGTAAAACCAAACTGGCTTTTTATTGAGAGAACTATTTACAGAGATGCTGCAACTACAAACCAGCATTCTAGCCATGTGCACACAGACTGGCTTCCCAGTGCCTCCTCCAAATTTTCCCTCCTGCAACCTATGCTCTTATCTCCAAGTTCCATGCAGGTTGCAACAACATACATGCTGGGTTCAATCAGTGCCCTTGGTACTCAACCCTGAGAAAGTGAGTGACCTGCCTCCTGACTTTTAGACCTCATTTATATCCAGGACATAGGGCATGAATCATGGTCTAGTCCTGTAATTACTGAAATTGTCCCACCGGGGTATTGAGGCTGAAAATCCATCAGTGATTGCAAGGCAGAGCTCAGATATTCTGGTGATGAGCGCCATATAAATACTTAGATAGAAGCCCTGGTCCTGAAATACTTTACACACATGTGACCCCCATGAGGATTGAATCTTTAGGCTTTGCTTTGTAAAGACAAAATCAGAATTGTCAGCCAATATTTCCCAAAGCTCATTTTGTGAAATGCCCTGGCCTAGGTCAGACAATAGATCTGAATACACATAAAGTGAAATGCATTACAATGATAACATAGTTTGGGGTTGGGACTGTTTTTTAGTTTTGTTAAGGGCCTAGACCTGCTTGTTTTACTCTGACACATGATCCCATTGTGGGAGCAGGAGCAGTTCACAGAACTTGAAGGGATCTTCTGGGTCACTGATTCCAATCCCCTGCTAGCACAGGCAACCCCGTCAGATAATCCTGTTCAGAAATGTATCAAGCTCTATTTTAAAACTACTTAGATTAGCAGAAGCCAAGACTTACCCAGCAGGGAACTGAACTGTGGTATTTTAGGTGATAACTAGGGATATGCTCTACCATACTAACAAGCAGATCTAATATGGAAATTGAATGTTTGTCACTGTGACTATGCATGAGAATACACGGCAAGAGGGACTTGGCTCCAAAAAGCCACTGTCATTTCATTTAAAAAAAAATCTGCAGTGTGTTTCTCTTCCGTTCAGATGAGGAGCTGGGAAATAAACAGTGTCCACCCCTCTTGTCCTTTCCTATTTGCTTGATATTTTACCACCTTGTATTTGGAACAAGGCTGAAAGGCATATTGGGGTTCTCCACAACTTCAGCTTATGTGGCTCCTTATTGCACCAGGGCAGGTGCGCCGCACTGCCTACACAAGGGTCGACACTGAGCTGTGCTCTGGGACACATGCATTAGTGGCAGTGCGGCTAGAGAGCCAGCAAGGAGAGCGCCCAACATTGATTTCAGGACTGCTAACGCTAGGGATAGCCTCCACACTGCTGCAGAGCTGGTGCAAACGGTTTGCTACTAGTCAGCCTATGTTGAGGACATGGCCTGTTACTTCTTTTCTTTGGCATCTGCACTTGTACTTATTTTGGTTATTTGCCCTCATTGGGATAAATTATAGATTTATTTGTTAAAGAGTCCAGAGGATTTTCTCAGTATTGAGTCCCAAGCACTCAAAAATCATTAGCCAGGTCCCAAAATATCATGAGATTGCCTTAAAATTCATGAGATTTTTAAAAATAATATATTTTGGGTTCTTTTTATATGCCTTGCAGTTTCTGAGCCTTTAGTGGGCACTCACTTCAGCTTTTCTCCACAACCGCAAGGGCTATTTTTAAAATGAAAGCTGGGTTTCTCATGCAATCCAGCCATTCCAGCAGCTGGGGCTTTAGGAAACATATTAGCTATTGTGAGGCTCATGAAAAAAATCAAGGAGAGTTGGCAACGCTGCTTTCTGTGTGACTAAAATGTAATAGAGTATACAGAGCCTGCCTCTCAGTTCTGCTCCTTTATACCACTCTGGGACTTGACCCCTTTACTCTCCCAGAGCATCTTAGCATAACTGAGAATTCAGGCCATATTTGTGATTTAATAACAATTAGTATATTTCAAGCCATTTACAAGGGGTGCTGACAGGTAGTGTAGGTTTTATTTACCCTAAACTGAGGCTGACGATTGTCAGAGACAGGTTGCTAGGCTAGATGGACCATTGGTCTGTCTCAGTCTGGCAATTCCTCTGTTCCACAAATTGTTAGATCAATACAAATATTTTCATGTTTTGTTTTGTTTTTTAAATTCAGTTTTAAAAGTTTTATTTTTAGTTTAAAGACTCCTCTGTAAGGCTAGGCAATTTTTTCTCAGTGAATAGTAAATTTGCTTAAAAATGCATTTTTCAGGGCCCCGAAACTGTTCACAAATGTGAGCTGAATTTGTCAAATAGTTTTGGCTGAAGAAAACATTCTTTTTTTTTTTCAAACTAAACTAAGTAAAAACAAAAAAAAAATTATTTTGATTCTTTTTTTTCCATTTCGGGTTGTTTTTCTTTATCCAAAATTATTTTTGTTGTTTGTTTGTTTTGTTTCAGTGAGGGGGAAAAAAGAAATTCAGCTTTAATTCAAAACAAATGGAAATTTTGTATTGGATTTTTCAGTTAGGTTGCCAAACCAAAACCTCAAACCCAAAACCTTATTCTCTGGGCTCTACTCCTCTGTCATGTCAGGAACCTAACAAGGCATGTGAGAATGACCAAAACATAGTATTGTCTGGTCCATACGAGCTGTCCAAGGTTGGGTAAATGGCCAAAAGTAAACCAAACAGCACCATTGGTGAAAAAAAACATGGTTCACGATTTCACATGGGATCTGCACGACTGGACCCCTTGCCTGTGCTGAGACCCAGGGACGGCGTGGGAGGCTCTGCCCATGTGAGTCTAATTGCAGGATCAGGGCCGTGGTATTTATTATCTCCTTCTGGTTTAATACTCAGAGGTGGTGTTAGTGGCACAGATCAGGAAGTTTGGTATGAGTTTTCACCTGATGGTGTGCCACTGTCTGACAAGCCACCAAGGCTCCTAACTGCCACTGAAGTCATCTGGCCCTAAATCCTCCTCAGACACCTGAATTGGAAATCACCCCATGATGATTAAGGCGGCCACATGGTCACACAATCCATCATTCTGAAATTAAATTTTCTGGGGGAGGGAAGGGGGGAGAGGGGAAATGATTGTGGAAAATCAAATACAAAAGATTTCATTTCTCAGCCGCTTTGGTTCCTTCGGCTCCTGCTCCCTGCCCCCCAACTGTGGGAGCAATCATGTCCTGCATCCCCTTCTTGCCCCCAACAGCCCAGGGTTGCGCCATCGCTTCAAGTTAGGGAAAGGTGACCACATTGCCATTGTAGTGCAGTTATTGCCACTAGCCATACAATAGGTGGCACAATATCTGGCACAAATATTAGTTTGCTTCTTTTTAGCACCATCAGAAAACTCCACATCTCTCCCTCGAGGCCTCCAGTGTTCAATAGGGGATGTACTGGGTGTCCCTGTGAATCAGGCAAGAATTTGGCCCCAATGTCTTTCCTGCTCTGTTAGCAGGACAATAGCAGCACAGTAGACAGTCTCGCTGTGATTAGCGGAGCCTAGAGAATCCATTTGTTCCTGTCCAGGCCGGAAAGGATATTCAAACTATCTGGGGGAGGTGGGGTCTGAGCGCCGGAGTAGGACTCAGGAACTCCTCCATTCTAACACTGAGGCCTTGTCTATATTGGTGATTTTAGCTTTGGGGGTAGCTGCACCCAAACAGCTTCAGTAGCTTAGTGGGGAGGAACATGGTGCACTAGGTTGGAACGGAGGAAGCTGCACCAGTGTAAGCTGTGGCTTATGCTAGCACATGCTGTCTTCAGTAAGGGTTTGCCCCAGCGTAGCTACATCAATGTGTCGGTGGCTAAAATGCCAGTGCAGACAAGGTGAGGGGGGTCACTCAACTTCTCTGCCTCAGTTTCCCTCTCCGTAAAATGGAGATAATGATCCTTCGTGGCCTCTCCGGTTGGACTGGCTATTAGCAAGTTGGAAGTGCATTGGTAAGGATGACAGAAGTGCTGCTGTATGTTGCAGTTATAAAACAGACAATATCATTAATAATTCATGTGCTCTCATTTTTTGTTAATACAAAGAAACATCCACAAAGAAAGAAAATCCAATAATTAACCCTCCATCCAACCACCCTAAAACTGAGGTCCTGTTGGGAATCAGTCAGTCCATATTCTCTGGCCCCTGACACAGCTAAGAGTGAAAAAAAATCCACCTGGCTAACTTAACTGGTATCTTTCCATTGTTCTGAGTGTTCCTGCTATCAGGGCCGGCTCCAGGTTTTCTGCTGCCCCAAGCGGCAAAAAAAAAAAAAAAGCCGCGGGAGCGCGATTGCGCCGCTCCACTCCACTCTTCGGCGGCAATTCAGCGGCACGTCCTTCGCTCCGAGAGATGTAAAGTAATGCACATTGGAAAAAATAACCCCAACTATACATACAATATGATGGGGGCTAATTTAGCTACAACAAGTCAGGAAAAAGATCTTGGAGTCATCGTGGATAGTTCTCTGAAAATGTCCACGCAGTGTGCAGAGGCGGTCAAAAAAGCAAACAGGATGTTAGGAATCATTAAAAAGGGGATAGAGAATAAGACTGAGAATATATTATTGCCCTTATATATATCGATGGTACTCCCTCATCTCGAATACTGCGTACAGATGTGGTCTCCTCATCTCAAAAAAGATATACTGGCACTAGAAAAGGTTCAGAAAAGGGCAACTAAAATGATTAAGGGTTTGGAACGGGTCCCATATGAGGAGAGATTAAAGAGGCTAGGACTCTTCAGCTTGGAAAAGAGGAGACTAAGGGGGGATATGATAGAGGTATATAAAATCATGAGTGATGTGGAGAAAGTGGATAAGGAAAAGTTATTTACTTATTCCCATAATACAAGAACTAGGGGTCATCAAATGAAATTAATAGGCAGCAGGTTTAAAACAAATAAAAGGAAGTTCTTCTTCACGCAGCGCACAGTCAACTTGTGGAACTCCTTACCTGAGGAGGTTGTGAAGGCTAGGACTATAACAGAGTTTAAAAGAGAACTGGATAAATTCATGGTGGTTAAGTCCATTAATGGCTATTAGCCAGGACGGGTAAGGAATGGTGTCCCTAGCCTCTGTCTGTCAGAGGGTGGAGATGGATGGCAGGAGAGAGATCACTTGTCATTGCCTGTTAGGTTCACTCCCTCTGGGGCACCTGGCATTGGCCACTGTCGGTAGACAGGATACAGGGCTAGATGGACCTTTGGTCTGACCCGGTACGGCCTTTCTTATGTTCTTATGTTATGTTCTTATGACTGAGGGACCCGCCGCCAAATTGCCGCCAAAGACCCGGACGTGCCGCCCCAATAGCGTCCGGAGTGCCGCCCCTTGGTATTGGCCGCCCCAAGCACCTGCTTCTTTAGCTGGTGCCTGGAGCCGGCCCTGCCTGCTATGAAGCCAGCTAGGCTCCCACCCTGCAGACATCTCTTTGCTGATATGAATGGTTCCTGTGCTGGTAACAGCACCTTCCCCCAGTGCACAGAAACATGATAGCTTTGTGTAACTATGGGTGAGGGCGGAGTCTGGTTTGAAAAACATGGGGCACCTCCAACTGGGGAGACATGATACTTTCCTCCTCCCTTATCAACGTGGCAGCTGCAGGCTGCAGCAGGTTGATAGACTGTTGACCTTGTGGCCTGAGAAGAGGCTTGCTGCCTTTGCTAGTAAGGCACCCATTTTTCATGATTTTCCCACTGATGCAAACCTAGTTTACTTTAGGCTCTATCTCTCATGCCGTAATCTGCAGCAGGATGATAGGAGGCATGTTTTGCCTAAAAGAAGGAGCAGGTGCTTTGTCACATTCATACATAAGACAACTCAAGGAGTATTTTCAGGGCAGAGAGTCTACAGTAAGGAGCCACTCAGGTCTCCTAGCGAAGGACTATCTGCATGGAGGTGTTGGGGTTGGTGCCAGCAGCCATATGACTCAGTGGGACACACCACATCTGTTCTCAGTAGCTTGGCCTTTATGCAATTCAAACCCTCGCCTTAATTTTGCTATAACATTGTTTCTTATTATTAATCTCTATTCTGTGTATTTAAGATTTAAAAATGCCAAAGGGGAGGGGGAGAGATTCACCATAAAGTATTTCTTCAAAAACTGTCCCGGGGATCTGCTGGGATTTTACCAAACAATCCAACCAATGGCTAAATACATTCTGTCAGGATGAATACAAATTGCAAAACTGGGTGTGGGCAGGGCCGAGAGCAAATGACTCCAGGTCTTCTCAGCTGTTCCTCATCCTGTGACCCCACATTCAGACACACAACTATTCTCCTCACATGTGCTCCAGTGAACCTTCAGCTTTGCAAGGAGGTGCTGCAAAAATCAATGCACTGGTTCATCCCAGGCTTCTGGTGTCTGAGGAGGACCTGCCTGCAAGGGGCTGAGCAAATGTACTTAAGCAAAAACATGGGAAATGGGAACTGGTTTGCGACCTACGCCCCTCGCCCAGTCAACTGCTGGTGAACCTCTCGCCTTGCACCTCTGTATAATTCGGGACGTGGTTCTGCTTACATTGAAGCCAGTGTGAACTTTGCCTTGGCTTTTCTAGGAGCAGGAGGGGACCCATCATCCCTTTCACATACTGTACTAGGATTGTTGTTGGAATGGACAGGGTGCTGGGATATAGTCACATTATGTTTGCCTCGCATTAACCACAGGTTTCATGACACCAAGAGGATGTCATGCAGCAGGAAAGTCAGTCAGTCACAGCCCAGTTATCTGGCAGGTCATTCAGCTGCAGGAGTTTCGATATCAGCAGTCTGCATCTCTGCTTGATGCCACTCCTTCTGTCATGCTGAGTTAGCAGATGAGGAAGTTAGCTGAGAATTGATGACATAAGAGTCAGAGCTTTGGTTCTCAAGGGAAAAATTGCAGAAACAATTGATAATTGTGGCTGAGGATTTTCACTCAGCAAAGTTTAAGGTAACACTGTAAGTGGCATCAACACTTATAAATATTTTAGTAATAGGTGTCATGGGGTATTGGGCCCAAGAAGAGGTCCACCCCACCTGTGCCTCATTTACTGCCTCTCAGTGAGGTCTGATAGAGGGCAGCTGGTCTCTATAAAGAGCCAGAGGAGAAATAGAAATAGGGAGACAAAGCTGGGGCAGAAGCTGCAGAGAACAGGAGGATCCTGCAGGAGATCTTTGACCCTGGAGGGCCACTTGGAATATGTCTACATTTTGGAGCCCATGGGAGTGAGCCTCCCAGCCCAGGTCGATGGACTCAGGTTAGAGGGGCTCACGCTAGCTCTCTTAAAAATAGCTGTGTAGACAGCACTTTGAAGTTGCAGGTTGGGTTGGATCTCGGGCTGTGTAGCCCACCCCCCAGCCCTAGGCTTCAGAACCCCACCTCTAGGCCATGCTACTACTTCAAAGCACTGCCCACACAGCTATTTTTATAGCGCTAGCTCAAGCCCTGCTAGCCCAACTCTGTTGACGTGGGTTGAGAGTCTCCAAAATGCTATGTAGATGCACCCTTGGACTGTACGCTGTGAACCTGTGGAAGATTCCCAGTAAAAAGACCTGGCAGTGGCTGCTTAGAAGAGAGCAGAGACTGTTTAAAGGAGCACAGAGTGGGCTGAGGGGAGAGACTGAGCAGAGCCCAGGAAGGGCTGAAAAGCTGCCCCTGCTGGAGGTGATGTGGTGGGGGCATGCAGGGTCATGTGCCCCGCAGAGTTGCTGCTTGGCTTGTACTGAGCATGCTTGCATAGACTGAGCATACTCAGTAACATCTGCTGAAGCCACTGCCCTCACTTTGCCCCCGTATTATCGGCAGATACGGGTCGTCTTTGACACACTCTGTGACCAGAGGTGGAATTAGCAATCCTTAACCTCGCTCAGATGCAGATACCCCCAAATCCTAGTCCCTATGAGTCTGTGTTGTCCTCCCATTTACACAGATGTAAATTAGGAGCAACTCTGATGAAGTCAGTGGAGTGGCATGAATGTAAAATGGAGTGTGAGGAAGGCCAGACCAAGGGCCTGTACTGCCATGCTTTTCCTTAGCACAACTCTGACCTGTGTGTAATCTACCTGATGTTGTTTAGATCGGATGGATTTCCAGCTCCTCAGCATCCCACAGATTTAGTCAGGGCCAAAATAAAATGCTTGTTGTTACTTGCTTTCGGTTTTTGCTAACAGTGAAGTCTCATGTAGTATTTGTTATTCTAGAAGGGAATGGGGCAGGCAGTTCTCGCCCCAAATATCACCGTTAGCATTAGAATACTTACAAATACCTATTCCCCTAAGCTCTACCAGGCACTGAAATCTCTCTCTTTGGAAGCAGTAAAAATATGCATAAGTACAGATGAATTCCCTCATGATTTACAGAGTCAAAAGCTTTAGCTAAGTTGATGAACACCATATGAAGACCTCGGTTTTGTTCCCAGTATTTTTCCTGAAGCTGACAAGGTGTGAAGATCATGTCTACAGTGTCCCATCCAGACTGAAATCTACCCTGAGACTCGGAGAAGATGGTTTCCACAAGATAGGCATTAATTCTATTCAATCTGGAAACTATTCAACTATGGACATTTTGTTCATCGTTGGATGTCCTGCAAAGTTTATTTCTGTCCTTTCATGATGGGGTGATGGCCAGAGTGGTAGAAAATGGCAAGAGGTCAGACCCCTTTCCGGTCACCAATGGCACCAAACAAGGTTGTGTGCTGTTTCCTGCACTCTTTTCCATCCTTCTTTGAGCTACGCTTATGGATGCATTTCATGACACTGACAGAGAAGTAGTTATCCAGTTCTGCACTTATGGGAAGTTGCTCATAGGAAAGTGGCAGATTTACTCATTAAGGACCTTTTACTCAGTTGATGACATTCAATTTATAACTGCTCACTTCACTTGTGCAGTTAGTCGCTTTGGTTGTACAATCAGCCTAAAGAAAACTGAAGTATTGTACTGGGAGATACTCATGTCTACACAGTGATTAAGATCAATAACACTTCTCTCAGGTCCATGGAGAAGTTTTGCTGTGTAGGGAGTATGCTGTCACAGAATGCCACAATTGATTGAGATTATCCTTCTCATGACCAAAGCCAGCTCTGCATTTGGAATGCTGTTACAGCGCCTATGGAATGACAAGGGCATCAAATTAAGCACTAACCTAAATGTCTATTGGGCAATCATGCTCACAGTGCTTCTATATGGTTGTGAGACATTGACATCATATTACCATCATATTAGGAAACCTGATCAGCTCCATAACACTGAAGTCAAAGTTGAAAGAATATCAGGTTGACCCCAGCGACTGGGAAGTAACAACCCATGATAGGGCAAGATGGGGGAAGATTTGTCATGTCGCTGTTAACTGTTTTAAAGCCAGGGGCTTTAACACCTTATGTGAAAAACGTGAACAGCACAAAGGATACAACAGCCTGCAATGGCCAGGGACATTCTTGTCTGTCCCACATGTAACTATGTTTGTGGTTCTCGCATAGTTCTGACCTCTCATATACATGTTTACCAATAGTGTTTGCTGAATCCTCTCGTGTCAGCACTGTGAGATTCCATCATCACAGATGAAATTAGGACATAAATACCCTGCTTAGTTACTGGTGCGCAGTCCCTTTGACCAATGTGACTATACAGTACTGGAACCTGTTATACATAAAAACTCCTTGTGATATCAATGTTTATATACAGTGACTGGGCAAGAATCACTATTTGCCTGAGTTTTGTCCCATATTAACTATGGGAATTGAGTGAGGTAGGTACATTGATTGCTTGAGATACCTGGAAGATGCGGCTGTGTAAGTAGAAAGTATTATTGATGTTTCCAGTTCTTGTATTAACTGTCTTTAAGTCAAAGAGCAAAATTATGACTGCTCATTCAGACCCTCTGTGCATCCACTCCATATATAGGACCAGCTGTGCGGAGGAAGAGCCAGATTTACACTGTTGTAGCATTAGGGTGCAAACTATCAATTTGTGCCAGACTCTTCTGCCTTTTGAGCCTTTCCTGCTGCTAAGAGATGCCAGCACTGAGCTTTGAATATAGCAGTAGGATTTCAGTGGGAAAACTCAGGTTTAATATAAATAGCACGGCAGTCATAGCAACCACCTGATTAAGTCAAGCTGGTAAAGATGGATAGGCAGGATCAAGGTCAGGCCAATTAAAATCCACCTGATTTCCAGCGCGTTGCTCCAGCCAGTTGTGTGCTATAAACAATGGCATCAATGTTTCCATTCTCCTGCAAATGGCTGACTATGCAGCACCTGCTTTATTTGCTCAGCAGAAAAAATAAATTTAATCTTTGCAGCCCTGGTGCCTGCGTCTTAATGTGTCATTCAGCCCAGTTTGCATTGCTTTCCACTGCATTCACGACTTTCCTCTTGGCAGAAAGGTACCTCAATGTTATTTTTATCCTGGTGGGACATCGTTTATGATGATTTTTTTTAACGCATTAAGTTAAATGTACAGGGGCTCCAGTTGAAATCTCAAATAGAAGATTACTGACAGCTACATTCCTTCCATTATCAAGTGGCATCTCTTACAGGCATAGATGTCTGCACAAGACCACTGTGTTGTAAGAACACTCAGGAGAGAATATTGTTTTCAGTAGAGATACTACAGAATAAAGAAAAATAAATCTCAAAATGGCAACCAAATTGGGAGACTCACTATATATGCAAACAGAACTATATTTTTGAAGGGCCTTTAAAAATATCTATGCATAATTTGGAGGTGCAACTGTTTGCATGTGCTAGGGTGACCAGACAGCAAGTGTGAAAAATCGGGACGGGAGTGGGGGTGTAATAGGAGCCTATATAAGAAAAAGACCCCAAAATTGGGACTGTCCCTATAAAATCGGGACATCTGGTCACCCTAGCATGTGCCAAAGCCCTGTTGGTGCACACAGATTGGGGAATTATACACCCAGCTGCCCGTTTGCACATTCAGATGTCCAATTTTTGCACAAGTTTGCATGCACAAATGTGGGAATTTGCATGTGTGAATGGAGGACCCCACAAATCTGACACCCAGAGTTTTGGAACCCCTTGGAAAATGTGGCCTCAAAAGTTTGGATGGTTCAGAGTGTAACCTCTTTGGGGTTTAGAGAGCATGGCCCCTTTAAATCTTTTTCCTAGGGGGGAGGGGGAGAGTGAGAGAAAAAAAGGAGGGAAACTCCAGGGGGTGGCTCTGGAGCTGGGAGGGAGAGAGAGAGCAGCCCGCGGGCCCCCGCAAAGGAAGCAGCAGAGAACCTGCCTGAAGCCTGAGAAGGACAGGGCCGATCGGGGACACCCCAGGACAGGAGCCAGGAGGAGTACTGTGCCAGGGAGGAATCGCCCGAGAGGACAAGACGGATCTGGACCCAGTATCCCGGCTGCCCAGAGCTGCATGGAGCTGTGAGTACTGGGGCTTGTGGCTCTGCATTGGGAACAAGGAGGGAGGCTGTAGCTAGTTAAGTGGGGAGGTGGTCGCTCTGTGTGGCTTTGCAGAGAGCGGCAGAAGACGGCATTGGAGGGGTTTGTTGGGGGAAAGTTCACTGGCGCCGAAGACAACCAGAAGCACCCAAGACTCACCATTGGATTGGAACTTTGCTCAGGACTCCTGAACTTTGTGTGCAGACACATTGCTCAGTGTCTGCCCTGTCAGACTGTGCTACCACTGGGCCTGTGGGACCTTGGTTTGAATGCAACCCTGTTCTACTGCTCCCCCTACATTTCCCCTTGTATTTCTCCTCTCATCCCTCTGTAAATAAATATCTCCCTTTGTTATATCCACTGTACTTTTCCTGTGGGTGGGTGTGTTCACTCTGGGGGGTTTGGAACAGGTGCCCCTGGGGTGGAAGGGATTTTCCCTGCTGCGTTCCTGCGCGCGCCTTCTCTTGGCCAGAGCTGCCTGCAGAGCAGACTCCATCTTGGCCACAAGGGCGCTAATGTTACAAGAGAATAACAGAAACTAGAGACGGAAAGCCCCATTGCATCATCCCATGCATCTCCCTTTGGCCAATGCAACGTATTTCCTACTGTTTTGTCCACTCTGCTTCTAAAAGACCCATGCAAGTGACTTTCACCACTTCCCTTGAGAGACTGTCCCACAGTCTAATATAGTTCATTGTTCTTTGCAGGTTGTCAACTAAATTACACTCTGTCAGAAATTATTTTATAAAGGTTATTGCTGTTTGTTGGTTAAATGCCAATAATGTGCTGTGCAATACACAAAAATAAATATCTCAACAAATCCTTGCAATGAGGTGTGGGGAAGGGAGTAGTTAATGAGTGAGAACATTTTGATGAGACATTCCCCTCTCCCCCAGCAACTACTGCATCCAAGAGTTGCTTCAGAGGCTTGAATGTGGGTATAAAAGGCTATCTTTTCCTCATCTGACACTTTCTTCTTTTTATGATTATGGTTTCTATTTATTTTTTTGTATTATGAACCCCAATCAAGGATCAGGGCCCCACTATGCTAGGCACTATAGATGAGATTTCCAAAAGAGCCTAAGTAATTTAGGAGCACAAGTCTCATTGACTTTCAATGGGACTTCTGCACCTAACTCACTCAGGCACTTTTGAAAATCTCAACCTATACAAACAACTCCTTAAAAGGCTATGGAGCTGAACATGTTTCCCATGAAGCCCTTTCTAATTCTGTTCCCACAGTTTTGTTGGCAGGCTCCCTAACCCACTAGAAATCATAGCAGCCTGAAAAAAGTCATCCTGGTCTTTTTCCAGATTAAAGGTTTGAATGCCCATGTGCCTAGAGCAGTGGTTCCCAAACTTGTTCCGCCGCTTGTGCAGGGAAAGCCCCTGGCGGGCCAGTCGGTCCGGTTTGTTTACCTGCCGCGTCCGCAAGTTCAGCCGATTGCAGCTCTCAGTGGCCGCGGTTCGCTGCTCCAGGCCAATGGGAGCTGCTGGAAGCGGCGGTCAGTATGTCCCTCAGCCTGCGCTGCTTCCAGCAGCTCCCATTGGCCTGGAGCAGCAAACCGCGGCCACTGGGAGCCGCGATCGGCCGAACTTGCGGATGCGGCAGGTAAACAGACCGGACCGGCCTGCCAGAGGCTTTCCCTGCACAAGCGGCGGAACAAGTTTGGGAACCACTGGCCTAGAGGGCAAATTTTTGCCTTCACTTCTATGAGCAAAATAGTAGGAGAAACACGTGGAGGATTCCTGAGCCCTTTTGCTTGGGGGAGATGGGAGACAATGTAGCCATGGCTTCCTCCAAGCACTTACATTCCCCCAAATCTTCCCTAGTATCAACCTGAGCTACTCACATTTTGGGGAAATTCCCTGTCACATCTCTAGCTGCGAACCAATAAATCTGAAATGTGACGATGACATAACTGTAAAATGCATTGGCAGAAAGCGCTCTTAAGTCTTCTCCATCCCTCATTTCCATGACTGTGATGTGACTCTGATTCCATGCCACAAGCTTTTTTAAACCAGATTTGAGCCTGTTTATGCATGCATTGTAAACCCAACTAGGACAGGGAGAATAGTTTAACTTAAGGAACAGTTAAATGTTTCCAAACATTTGTGGTAGCATACATGTGTGAAGTGTTAACCTCTTTCTTTGCTTACATACCATAGCAAGTAATAATATTTTACATTTATATAGCACCTTTCAGTCCTATATATCCCAAAGCTCTTTACAAACTAAGGCATCCATTGCCATGGGACCTACAATATCTATGCATCTCATTCAAAAGATCCCTACACAGGAAACTGCATGTATATTATGCACAAAAACCTATGTTAAAAAACGTTATTACATTTGCAAAGTCAAGCATTCAAAAGTTACGAAATGCCAGTATTAAGATTGCCTGTGCAACCTTAATTTGGCTCCCTTGTGCATATGCATTGATAGCGTCTTTAATTACATGATCATGTAGTGTTTTTTCCATGGCTGAAATGTTTTGGCTGACAATTTGCAGAAAAAATCAGCCTAAGTCAGACGTCTGGCATGCAAAATTTCAGCCCAAATGGTTAAAGTTTCATAAATTTAAAAACAATTGAAAATAGGATCTTCTAACAGGAAGTGTTGAGCAGCCTTAGCAGTGCTGCCAGCACCACCTATAATCAGGGCCGGCTCCAGGGTTTTGGCCGCCCCAAGCAGCCAAAAAAAAAAAAAAAAAAAGCCGCGATCGCGATTGCGATCTGCGGCGGCAATTCGGCGGGAGGTCCTTCACTCAGAGCGGGAGTGAGGGACCGTCCGCCGAATAGCTGGACGTGCCGCCCCTCTCCGGAGCGGCCGCCCCAAGCACCTGCTTGCTAGGCTGGTGCCTGGAGCCGGCCCTGCCTATAATGTAATACCTTAGAAGCAGAAACTGCTGAGTACTCTGCTGAGATTTGAATCTGGGGTTGCAGGTATTTCACATCTGAGACTCAGGTGTTGTCTAAACACAAAGTTGCAGCAGCTTAACTAAAGATGTGTGTTTTAAAACTAATTTAACTAATCTGGTCCATACCCCTGTGAGGGCACTCTTAACTCAGTTTAAACCTGATTTATATCAATTTAGCTTATTTCAGTATAGAATAGACTTAAGCCAAATTGATATAAGCCAGGTTTGCATTGATTGAAGAGTGTCCGCATAGAAGTTTGCCACAGTTTAACTAAATTCTAGAGGACCAAGAAGAAGTTAGAGCAGGGGTTGGCAACGTTTGGCACGCGGCTCGCCAGGGTAAGCACCCTGGCAGGCCGGGCCAGTTTATTTACCTGCTGACGCGGCAGGTTCGGCTGATCGCGGCCCCCACTGGCCGCGGTTCGCCGTCCCGGGCCAATGGGGGCGGCGAGAAGCGGCGCGGGTGAGGGATGTGCTGGCCGCGGCTTCCCGCTGCCCCCATTGGCCCGGGACGGCGAACCGCGGCCAGTGGGGGCCGCGATCGGCCGAACCTGCCGCGTCAGCAGGTAAATAAATTGGCCCGGCCCGCCAGGGTGCTTACCCTGGCGAGCTGTGTGCCAAACGTTGCCGACCCCTGAGTTAGAGGCTGTTTGAAGGTCCTGCCCCCACAAGGGGAGAATCAGATTGGAGTTCTGACCTGTCAGTTTACTCAGTGACTGCAGGTGTCTGACAACAGAAGCCAGCAGTTAGAAAGCTGGAGCCAGCCACTTCTGGTGAGGAGGAAATGAAGCAAAGGAGCTGCACAAGAGAGAGAATGTTCCAAAGTCCATGAACATGGTGGGTGAGCAAAGTGAGAAGCTAGAACTATGGTGGATCTAGAACTCTGAACTCCAGTTTTGAGGTGATAAAAACAGGTGTGTGAGAAAGGTCCAATGACAGATTGTGAAACTGAATTATTTTGCAGTGGAGTCCAAAGACAGGGAAGGGTGATAAGCAAGGGTTGTTAGTGAGTTTAAACAATTTAATAGCCCTTTTGGGGTTAAGAATAGATTAAGAGAGTGTGAGCACATCAGCCCAAGGTTGGAAGCAAAATCACTGTGGGAGATAAAAACCCAGTTTTATGAGCTAATTTGTTATCTCAATTTCAACCTGTTGTAAATGTTAAATGTAGTGTTTCCAATGAGGAGAAAGAAAGAAAGAAAGATAGATCCGGGGACTAGAGGAGCAGAACTTGGGACAGGTCCCAAGGTAGAGCTGGAAAAATCTCAGGACATAGGAGATAGGAGAGCAGAGAATGGTAAGAGTGCAAGAAAACCGTGGGCCCTTTTGTGGGCAGTCTCAACAGAGAAGCCCAGGACTGAAAGGGCCATGAGACAAAGCTGAGGGTACATCTACACTGGAGCTGAAAGATGTAATTTCCAGCTCAGGGAGACGTACTTGTACCAACTCTGATGGAGCTTGTGCACTAAAAATAGAAGTGTAGCCGAGGCAGGATGGGCTATCCACCCCGACTGTGATCCCTTCTGAAACCTTAGGTAGATACTCAGGAAAGCTAGTCTCTCCGGCTGCTCGCAAAGTCTCAGCGATGCTGCTCTTTTTAGCACATTAGCTCTATCAGAGTTAGCATGGATCTGTCGCCTCAAGATGGAAATTACACCTTCCAGCTGGAGTAGATGTACCCACTGAAGGATTTCAGTGTGTTAGGCTGTGGATTTACTGTCCATTGTGAGGAAGCTCTCAGTACTACTGCCATACTATATCTGGCTTGCAGATAAACACTGGCCTAGATGCCTAATTCCCATTTATTTCAAATCCTACTGGGTGCTTATTTTTAGGTGCCTATATATCTTTAAAAATCTGGCCCGAAGAGTCTAGAGTTATGTTTATTTAGCAGTAAAGCATGGCTGGCAGGGAACAATAAGATGCCAGCCCAAAAGAGACCTCACCATCTTCCACTAAAAGACACACAGCAACTCCGGACCAAAAAAACCCCTGTTCGGGCTGCAACCTCATTATTACTATTAATAGTAAGTGCCTGACAAGGTCCCTGCCCTTGATGTTATGGGGTAAAAGACAAAAACAAATATGGGGCAACCAGTTTGAGGTTTTCTGTAGCAACTGGAAACACATCAATACCAGGTTTTGATAACTGAGCCGGCACACTCTATCTACTGAGGGACAAGGAGCTTCAATTTTAAACATCATCTCTGTAATTCAGAGTTAAATGAATGGTCACATGGCAGCGGATGGAGCTTCACCTTCAGCTGAAGTGGTAGATATCTTTGTTTTTAGAGCTGAATTCCATTAATAATTCCAGGGTGCTTTGGCTGCTAACCAAAGGCCCAAATCTTCAACACTTGCAGTAAATAGCACTTACATGAGTGGGGGGTTGCAGGGGATCCGAGGGGCCCGGGGTCTTTGGGGGAGAGAGGAGGAAGCTGCTTGCAAGGGAGGTTCGTGGGGGAGCCCCTGGTTGCAGAGGGGCGCGGGGTCTGGGGGCAGGGATTCCCCGCCCTAGCGGAGCAGCCACGGGGCGGAGGGTCTCAGGTTGCGGGGAGCCGCGAGCTGGGCCCCGCGGAAAGGGCGCGGGCGGCTGCCAGCGAGGCGGGGCCGGCGCGAGAGCTGGGCGGGGCCGGGCTCCAAAGTCCCGGCAGCCCCGATGTCCCGCCAGTAGAGCGGGCTGGAGGGAAGCAGCGGCTGCAGGATGGAGCGGGACGCGGGGCAGAGGCCGTCCGCCTTCGACCTGCCCAAGGTGAGCGAGTGGGTCAGCACCGCCGGGCCGGGCAGCGAGCTCGGGAGCCGCGGCTCTGAGCCGGCTGCCTCCCCCCTGCTGTGGATGTTCCTGGGTCCGAGCCGGGGGCTGCGACCCTTCCCTGGGCGGGCGGCTCCGCGATGGGGCAGGCTCCCCTTACCCTGGCACGTGCCTGCCCCCCCCCCGGCAGTGCGGGGGCCCTGCCTAGAGCCAGATTTGTGGCCACTACCCCCGCCGGCCCAGCCTCGAGCCCCAGCGGCTGGCGCGCGGGGCTGGCGGGCGGCGCGAGCCCACCCAGGTCTCCCGGGGACACGCGGAACGCGGGGGAGTCCCAGCTGCACCGCACGGGAAGGGCCATTGTGCGGAGTCGGGCTTGTATTTACCTTGGGTGACTTTGCCAGCCAGAATCGACCCATTATGCTGGTAAGTGTTTGTGTTCTGTTGCTTCCACTTTCTCTTGCTCATCCTGCTGACTTACTATTTTTACTGCGGATAGCAACACCCACATTGGGCTAAGCGCTGTCTATACATACAGGAAGACGCTGTCCGGTTCTTACCCTAAAGGAACTGTAGGAGGAAGCCTGGTCTGTGACAGCAGAACTGCAATACCTGTTGCTGCTGAGAGAGTCGCTGACACAGCACTAACACAGTGTAACTGCAAGTGTTTGTAGTTTCCAACTACAGCGGCACCAGTTGTTGATGCCTTTTGATAGCAGTGAGTGATGTTTGTGGGTAGCCAAAGCTTAGGAAAATAAGCAACATATAAAAAGATTGTTAATGCAAAAATAAACCATTAAAAAAACCAAGCACTAAATGAGCTAGAAATTGATGAAATCCTTTCACTGCAGTCACCAGAAAATATATCCTAGCAGTACTGTCAGTATATAGAGTTGATAACAATACAAGCAGTGAAGTGAAAAGTATCTAGCAGCACAAGCTAGCCTATAAAGAAAATGATGTGAGGGGTAAGATTTTGAAGTTTAGCTCATGGTCTGTTGTATCCATCCATCCTGTCTCTCCCCTCCCCACCATCCAAGACTGGAGGGCAAGGGATGATTAGACTCACTCCAGACAACTAAAAATCACAACATATTGATAAATTTTGCAATTTTAGAACTAATTTCCATATTGGAAAAAGGTCTAAGAGACTGAGATTTAAACCTTCTGTTAATCTGAGCAAGCAGGAAAAGCAGACAAGAAAGATGACCTTCTAGGAATGACCTGGAAGATTATCTTTGTTGATTACCCAAGTTTATGATATACCCATTAAGCCTCCTAGTGAAATCAGTGCTGGAAAAAGGTGTCAAATTGATGGTCATGGAGTATGAAGTCCTGTTTATTGGCAGACCAGGGATACAGCATGGGCAGCAGCAGTGCAAGATCCCTCCAAGCTATCCTGCCATTGTAGCTCAATGCTGACCCGGAATTCCCCCATTAGGAGCAGAGGAGAGTTCAGTCTACATGATGCATGTGGTCCTTTGCCTCTTGGATGCTCCTGCTGCTACTGCCAATGAAGGGGGCAACTAGTGGTAGTATTTTTGGGTGGATACCTGTCTGCTTTGATCCGGACGGAGGCCACAAAATAACTGTTAGATGATACCTTTTAGTCACTATCAGTATGAGTTCCATCAGAGTCATTGATCTATAGATGAAATGCTGTGTATATTATCAATTCCCTGAGTCATCCAGCCTCCAATCACCTTTATAACCACCATTTAAAACAAAGGATATTATAGAATGTTCTGCTTGCAGGACATTGAAAGAATAATTTACATTCTGTGTTAGATGAACATACACCAAAAAGTTTGCTTGGTCTTATTGAATTTAGATAAATACATCTTTTGTGTAAAGTGCAATATGTTTGAAATTAAACTGTTCAGAAATAAGCATAGGTTCTAAGCTGATCTCAGTGTGTCTCCTTTAATGAAAAACAAAGGTCACTACACACACATGTGCACACACCACTTTCCTTAATAGCTTATTATCTAAAACTTAGGCTTTCTGGAGGACCTCTAGTGGCGGAGTAGTCCATTGTTAGAAAAAATCAAACTGGGAGCTTATACTTACTTACTTACTTATTTATTTATTTATTTATTTATTTATTTATTTATATATTAGCTTCAGTGACAGTGTGCTGATAATCACATGTTGATAGGATTTTGGGATATGTACTAAGGATGCAGTGGCTTTGGGTTATAGTGTGGTTTTTGTTTTCTTAGAACCCTCATTGTAACAGGCTTTCTGTTTCAGATTTTTTTTTTCCGTATGTTTTGTTCAGTTCTTTGGTGGTGAAGATATTCTGTCTGCCCAAAGACACCACACAGATCACAGCTGTAAAATGTACTCTGGTATTTCACTTAGCCATTTGCAGTACAAATACATCTGAAGCAAGGTCATAGGTTTCACTTTACTTACACAAATCATGGTGTTCATTGTGTTTATACTTGGACAGAAAACATAAAGAAGGAGAGAGAGAAGAATAGAAAATAGATGCTTGGTTTCATATCCTTGGTCTCTTGCAGAGAACGTGACCAAAGAAGCCACCTCTTGGCTAGCTTCTGATCTCAGTTACTGTGGTGCAAACCTGGCATAAGTGATATCAGAATCTGGCTCTCTCTTTCCATGTTTGACTCACTTCAATCTTTCGTTTACTTTGGTTGCTGCTGGTAGGACAGAATTCAGCTTTCAACAGGAACTTCATCTAAGTGGGTGGCAGCTAATTCTCGGTCTATGGCTAGTTATCCTCAACTAAAAGGAAGAAGAGAAGAGGAAGAAAGAGAGCGGATGTGAGACATCACATTATTGAGCCATCTTCCTGATTTTTCCTTACAGTGGGAGGTTAAGTAAAAGATAAACATCTGCCAGCTCATTAAAATTTCAAACAGCTGAAAATGCCTCTATTCTTTTTCAGTTCCTGAGAAATCATAGAAATGTAGGACTGGAAGGGAGCTCAAGAGCTCATCTAGTCCAGTCCCCTACCCTGAGGCAGGACCGAGTATATCTAGGCCACCCATGGCAGATGTTTATCTAACATGTTCTTAAAAACCACCAATGATGGCGATTCAACAACTCCCTTGGAAGTCTATTCCAGTATTTAACTATCCTTATAGTTAGAAAGCTTTTCCTTATATCTACCCTAAATCTCCCTTGGTTCAGGTTAAACTGATTACTTCTTGTCCTACTTTCAGAGGACATGGAGGACAATAGATCACTGATCTCTTTATAACCGCCCTTAACAGGTTTGAAGACTATCAGGTACCCCCCTCCTCCTTCTTTTCTCAAGACTGAACATGCTTAGTTTTTTTTAACCTTTCCTCATAAGTCAGGCTTTCTAAATCTTTTATCATTTTTGTTGCTCTCCTGTGGACACTCTCTAATTTGTCCATGTCTGTCTTAAAATTGGTGTCCAAAACTGGACACGGTACTCCAACTGAGGCCTCACCAGTGCCGAATAGAGCAGGCCAATTACCTCCAATATTTTACATGTGACGCTCCTGGTAATACACCACAGAATTCTATTAGCCTTTTTTGCAACTGCATCACATTATATCTCGTATTCAATTTGTGATCCATTATAATCTCCAGATCCTTTTCAGCACCTGGTCAGTTGTTGTTTCCCATTTGATTTTTTCCTCCCTAAGTGTAGTGCTTTGCGCTTGCCTTTATCGAATTTCATCTTTTTGATTTCAGATCAGTTCTCCAATTTGTCAAGGTCATTTTGAATTCTAATCCTGCCTTCCAGTTTACTAGCAACCCCTGCCATCTTGGTGTCATCCTCAAATGTTATAAGCCTACTCTTCACTCTGTTATCCAAGTCATTAATAAAAATGTTGAATAGTACCAGACCTAATACAGACCCCTGCAGGCACTACTTTTTGAGTACTGTTTTTCAATCAGTTGTGCACCCATATTATAGTAATTTCCTCTAGACCACATTTCCCTAGTTTGTTGATGAGAGTAACGTGGGACTATATCAAAAGCCTTACTAAAATCAAGATATATCACATCTGCTGCTTCCTCCCATCCACTAGGCCCGTAATCCTGTGAAAGAAGGAAATTAGATTGGTCTGGCATGATTTGTTTTTGATAAATCCATGGTGGTCATTATTTATCATCCCATTTTCCTCTAGATGCTTACAAGGTTCGTGTTCTTTCATTCTGAGTTTTTTCTCCTCTTAGCTTGAGCTGACATCAGAAAAGTACAGCTACTTATAAAAGTCTGTACACAGGTATTCTTATGCATGTTTTATTCCAGTAATGTGTGTTCCATCTCCAGTGGGAGATGCCTCTTTACAGCCATGCCGTCAAACCCCAGCCGTCCTTGGATGTTAGGGACCAAATCCTACTTGGAGTTACAGTGATGGCACTCCAGAGAATCAGTGACATTTCATCAGTGCCATTAAAAGCAGAAATTGACCCACAGTGATTACTTTAATTTTTTGCCATCTGAAGCATAAATGACAGCTTCTCTCGTTTATGCATCTCACTGACTGTTAAATCAGTGGAGTAGCAGGAGATAGTAAAGATAAGATATGATCCAGGAACAAAAATGCTGTGCAATTTGGATTCTGATAGGTAGCCAAGTCATGCTTTGCATAACTTTTCCAGATCCTAAATCAGTTAGTGAACCCAGATTGCCTCTGCTCAGTTGTGGCACAGACCGTGTAGCATTGCAGTTGAGTTATCATCACCTAATAAATCCGAGGCACTTCTAATGTAGGGCAGGTGTTACTCTGAACCCTCCAAGGTTCAATGTGTGTGATGGGCCTTTTTTTAATGGTGACAGACACCCAGCACGAAGTAACAGAGGAGAGATGAGAAAGCAGTATGTGGCGTCTGTCTCATCAACAGCATTTTCTGTAACCTTCCTGTCAAGAGCTCACATTTCTAATACCGATGATTTTAACAACCCCTGACAGGCAGCTTTCTTCTAGCGACTACATCTAGATGCCATTTCCACAGCAATTTCACCACTGTCTTGATATTAGATAGTTTTGGGTGAGCTTCCATTTATAAATAGTAGTATCCAAACAAGATGACTGTTTTCTTCCAGTGTGTGTATGATATGCTAAATAGGGGAATTGCTTTTTGGGAATGAATTGATAAGTTTAGTGCTAGATATTGCACATGCTTAGTCACTGTCCTGGAATCAACAGGCTGCAAGCTGGATGGGTATTTTCTATGACAGAGAGATTTTTGTGACTTCCCAGAATTTTCTCATTTGCTAAAAGCCTTTTGACATAGGGACAAAGTAATGTTTACTGGAAAAAAACAAGAATGGGCAGATGATGTTATCATGCAGCTTCAAAGTTTGATTTCGTTTTTCAGATCACTACCTTGGCTTCACAGACAGTGGATATTCACGGGTACAGGTCATCCTTCCTCCTACCACATGCTGAATTTTGACCTTTCTTAATTTTTTCTACTTGAAGTTTTCAAAGTTATTCAATAACGGAATGAGTCAACGGATACAGCATGCAATGACTGTAGTTTCCAGTTATTGTCCATGTTAATATATGGTGGTTTAGAAAATGCTGATAATGATGTGCTGATACATTCACCTGAGCAAAGTCACTGATAATTAAAGGCCTTTTTAATTATTAAACAGTCATTGACTGGGTTATCTGTTAATACCTGCCTGAATTGATCAGCATAATGGGTGGAGTTGTGTGACCATTAATAAAAATTATTTGGATCCTTAGATTTTGATCAAATCAACCATTGATTGAATTAAGGAAACACTGAAAATCAAATTGTTAGGGGAAAGGTTGATAGTGCCTCATTCCCCTTTAATTTACGCAAAATTAGGAGTAACACCATTGAAATAAATGAAGTTACACAGTTATTAAAAATCAGTATTAGAGTAATAGATCTTAAGGCTAGAAGGGATCACCAGATCATTTACTCCAAACTCCTGCATAGATATCACAGGCCACCAACACCACCCAGCGCCTGCACACCAAACCCAACAACCAACGTTAGACCAAAGCATTGTAGCCCAGAACAGTCTCTACTATTATAAGCCACAAGCATGGGAGAACCCCACTTTGGGGAGGCTAGCCTGCCGGCCCTGCCCCTTCCGCCCAAGGACCCGCACGCCGGATTCCCGAAACCCCTATCCCACCCCTAAAAGGAGAAGCCCTGACTCTGAGGGGCCCCCACGACTGGAGGAGCACTGGCCGGCCCGCCTGCCCCAGGCACATCGGGCCGAGCTGCCACCCCCCCCCAGCCCAATGTCCCGAGCCGCCGGGCGCCCTCCTCCCCCCCCATCCCGCCAGAGCCTGGCCTCCCCCAGTGCCGGGCCGAGCTCCTGGTCAGCCCCAGCACCGGGCCAAGCTGCCAGCCTCCCTGAGCGCCGAACCGAGCTGCTGGCCCCCAAGTGCCTGCCAGGCCGAGGCGCCGCCCCTCCCCCCCTGCCCTCCCAGAGTTGGGCGAGGCTGAGCCACTGGCCCCCAAGTGCCAGCTCCTTGGCCTCTCAAGGACTTGCCCCCCCCGGCCAAGCTGCCGGCCCCAGTGCCTGGCTGAGCCTCCTCAGTCCACTGACTGCTGGCTCTCCGCGTCCTTCCTCATTCCCCCATCCGGAGGAGGAGGAGGGACGTGGCGAGCAGCGGGGACCTGGGTGTGTGTGTGTGTGGAGTGGAGGAGGCGGCAGTGCCAGGGAAGGCAGGGCCTTCCCTAGCCTACTTTACCTGCCGCCCATGGCCACAGGCAGACAATAGGAGGGACTGAGGCCTCTGCAGTGGCAGGGAAATTAAGTGAGATATACCAAGATAATCCTGACAAGTGACCTGCACCCATATGCCACCGAGGAAGGCGACCCCCCCACCCCACAGTCAGTGCCTGTCGGACGTGGGGGGAAAACTCCTTCCAGACTACACATGTGGTGATCAGTTAGACTCTGAGCATGTGAGCAAGATCCAAGCAGCTAAGCATCTCAGAGAGAGAATGCTTGGTGCCACCTCAAAGCCCTGGCCCACTCTGTCCAATGTCCCATTCCAGTTATGGCCATCCCTGATGCTTCTAAGGAAGGAGATTTAAACCCCAGTCCCTCACCCCAGAATACACTTGGAATCCCTTCCTGACCCCTGCAGGTGGCCAGCTGAAACCCTGGAGCATGAGCATTTAGTGACATAAACTGGAAGTTAGCACCGGAGCTGCTGAGCCCTGCCTCCTACCATCACAAGCAACACCGTCATACAGTCACACTCATAAATTTGTCCAGCTCTCTCTCAAAACTAATTAAGTTGTTTGCCCCCACCACTCCTATTGGGACATTGTTCCAGAACCTCATCCCTCTGATTAGAAACCTTCCTCTACTTTCCAGCTTGACTTTGTTCATGGCTAGTTCATATCCATTTGTTCTTCTGCTGCCGCTGTTCTTTAGCTTAAATAGCTCTTCACCCTTCCAGGTATTTACCCCCCTATGTATTAACTTCCATGGAACTTTCCCTAACTTTGGTCTAAGTGAAAAGGAAAAGCAGGCCTTAAAACAGAATGAGTAAACACTCTAGCATTTGGGCCTGGTGACATATACCTTTCTGGGTCACCATATCTGATGGCCTTTTTTTAAAAGCCATCTGTGAATTTACTGATTGTGTAAGTGAAGGGCAAGTGGCCCTGTTGAGAGCCAGGTATGCTGGGTACCTGCACTGTGCATGCTTACACCTCTTGACCTTCAGTATTGCATCAGCTAGTCCAGTCTTGGACCTCTCTTCTCAACAAGACTTGAATATTGTGACAGTTTGCAAAGTGGATTTTTGACATGGACCAACCAGCTGACGATCAACAAATTCACTCTCCGCTAGGGCACAAATAGGATTTGAAGCCAGATCTCCGGAAGGGAAGCAAGTGCACCTCATGTCCCATCTACTCAGCCATCTCTAAAGATGGCTTGAAGAGCATGTTGCTGGTCACAACACTGATGATGCCCCATGGACTGAGCAGTAGGTCACCATTTGTCAAGCAGCTCTGAAAGAGTTAACACGAAGTCAAGAGACAGCTTAATCTGATTTGGCCCACTGTGGAGTTAGTTTTATAAACCAACAAGCACAGTCATCCCTTCCATTGTCTTCTGCCAGTGCAGATGTAGCTTGCTTCCAGCCAAGGGAGCCTTAGACTGTTTGGCACTCCTATGCGAGGAGGCCAGATGGAAGGGATCTTTCAGGGGGAACATTGCGCAACAGGCAAAAACCTGATAGAGAATTGGTTGATCTGCAGCACAATTATAACTTAGTCCAAACTGCAAGGCCTTACTAGTATTATATCATTTTGTAGCTGTTTCCTCTGTCCTAGCAATGTACTTGAGAGCATAGGCCTCTCCCATCTCTCACTGTTCTGGCCCCTCTAAGGATATAATATAAATATTCCTTTGTTCTCTGCTTGCTTTAGCTTATTTGCACTTCTCTGTGTTGAGATGTAGTTCAGTGAAAGCTGATTTATCTAAGTCCTTAGTTGTTGGAGAACTCATTGATCTAAAATAAGTTCACGACCCCTGCATATGTTGATGATTTTCCCAAACGTGCCTAGTCTACTGAGGACCAATGTGCCAGCCAGAATGACCATGGTTGATTGTGTCGCACCAGGCATCATGTAGCGAAGTTCCCAGATCTGGCTCAATCCTATGAATCCACAAATCTCTGGGGTGGCCCTGCAGGCGGTGCCAGGTGGTGTCAATGTGTGCACCCCTTTGCCCTTCAATGGAAAGTTTGAAGTAGTACCTGATAAGGGACCCCGCTCAGAGTAATGAGCGAGAGCCATCGATGGACCCAGTGGATGAGGGCCAAGTTCCCCAGCAGTGGTGATGGTGGATGAGACATCACTGGATGTTTGGACTGCATAGGGTGGAAGAAGAGCTAGATCTTTGTAATGGTCATCCACGTCCTCAAGAACCAACAGCATCTGGCAGAAGAGTTTCTGGGAAAGGGAATGGTGTCCCCCCAAAATAAAAACCCCCTGTACATCTTCCCAGTCCTAAGGAGGCAGAGTGAAACAAAGATGCGACCAGCCATGATAAACAATGTGAAAAGTCCTGTGCTTATCCAGTTCCCTACTTGTCCATTTCATTTGGATAGAAAAGGCTCCAGGCAGCTTTGGGTAGCTCCTTGCAGCCCTGGGAACCTGAAGGTGCTGGGCATTTTCCTTGCAAGCTGCACGCTACCTTGGGTGGAGTTGCTCAGACGCTCCTCGTCCAATTTCATTATCCCTGTTTTATCGCAAGCTATTTGAGGGGGAGAGAACCGTCTCCTGGAGACATGGAGTGGAACCTTGTTACTTTCCTGCTGCAGTTTACAAGTGTCTTGTTTACGATAGCAACAGAGGGTAGAGGCAGATGGCCCACAATTTCATGGAGGTGACAGCAACATTAAGTAGATTCCTTTAAAGTACTGTACTTGTGGGTCGCTTTTGCAGGAAATGTTTGAGATGAGGTAGGAACATGTAGCTGCACGTTGCTAGGATTTTGTACATGGCCCAATGTGGAATAAATATGGATCATGAGCCTCAAGCCTATAATTCTATCAAAGGGTTGTGCGGTCACCAAAACCCCCAAGGAGTGACGCCTCAGTCATTGTATGGAATTGGAGCCCAAGAATTCAAAATTTGCCAGGTTTTTACATTTTGAGGAGGACGGATCCAGGACCTGTATCACTTTGTGCTCTGCATGGTCTACAGCTCCCTCCTGCTGCTGCACTTTCTTCCATCCACATCCTTCACTCCTGTCCCTCTTGCTAACTTCTTCCACCTTGACTCCCATCCCTTCTTCCCTGCTGCTACCTCTCTCCTTCTATTGCTTCCCTTGTCCTCTGCTCCCCATCTTCCCCCACAGCTGATTCCATTCTGGGTCCCACTCGGGTAGCCTTGTCCTAATTACTAGAACCATATAATTCATGTATGGGTAAAAATCTCATGCCTGTGAATGACCAAGTTTTGACCTTGTCTATATGGGTTTTTGTATTTGCATCTATCTCCATAGCAACTGAATGCCTCCCTAGAATAAAAAAACGATATCTCTTCCAAGCCTGCTGGCAGAGGTTGTGTGTATGTGTTTTAAAAGAGTAAATGAAAGAAGCATGAGTGCCAGAACACGAGAGAGAGCTATTGCTGAAAAGCTCTGTCGAAATAAAAAGGTTTGTAGTGTATTTAGATCTGAATGCTGTGAGGCTAGTGCTCAATTTCATGTCATGTGGCAGTGAGTTCCATAGTCTTGGTTTGGCTCCTATGAAAGTTCTGCCTCCTGAAGTCATGAGTCTCCTGTTGGTCGACGGTTTCATTGATCTAGTGGAACAAAGCTGTCTTTGGAGAGGTGGTATTTCAGGTAACTAGATCCAGTCCCATTCAGGGGTTTGCAAATCGGGGCAGAGAGAAAAGCATTGCTTGTAATCCTGAGGCTGCAAGGATATGCTGGCTGCTTCAGGGGAGCTGCACAGAGCCAGGTAGGGAGCCTACTATACCCTCAGCACCAGCAAGGGTCCCAGGCCGCACACCACCGCCAGCCCTCCCCCCCCAGCACCAGCTGGGGTCGTGGGCCGCCTCCTCCCCAGCACTAGCAGCCTCCCCCCGGCCCAAGTTTTAGTCAGGGGTATATAGTACAATTCATGGACAGGTCATGGGCCATGAATTTTTGTTTACTGCCTGTGACCTGTTGATGACCTTTACTAAAAATACCTGTGACTAAAATGTAGCCTTAGCCATGATGTATAATGCTTTGTACTTAGCCATAGTTGTTATATATGCATGACACCTAGGCTTGATGACTATAACTGAAAGCTCCAGTTGGTTTTGAATGGAGCAGTCTGTTTGTCCAGCATCTCAGGCCACCAAGAGTCCATCATTCCAATGTTTTTGCTGTCTGCCCAGGCTCCTTATGTAATACTGGCTCAAATGCCAAGTTTTAGTCTCACTCAAAGCTCTCCATGTGACTGTGGCTTGCTGCAATGGCATGTTCCAATGGGACTGTGGACCTTGCATTAGATTTATGTGCAGGTAGGGTAGCCACCTCTGAGGTGGAAAAAAAATGGGACATCCGGGATGATCCTTAGCCCACAAAACTGGACAGCTGGCAGTGCATATCGAGCACTCTTAGCGATTTCCCAGGACAGCTACCTCAAAAAAGGGACAATCTTGGGAAAACCTGGACAGGTGGCAACTCCTATATGCAGGAGGCACCTCTTTCTCAGTGACTGGCCCACAAATTTGGAACTCCTGAAAGACAGTAGGACGGGCATGAGCAGAGCAAACTCCAAAACCTACTACTTTGACCCAGAGTAGCAGGAATTACCAGATCGGACTAGTAGTCCAGCTAGTTGAGTTCTTGTTTTTTACTTTGCTCAGTACCGGCTGTGTCAGAAGTAAACCTGAAGTGGACAGTTAAGGAATGATTAAGGAATAACGTGTCTGTAGGGGTAGTTTCTTTCTAACTCCTGTCAGTTATTGGTTGGCATATGCTCTAACGCCAAGAGGATTTATACCTCTTCCTTTTTTTATGGAATTTAATGTAACTGTGGGTATTCTCATTATCAACATAAATGTCCAGTCTTTTTTTGAATCCTATTAAGTTCTTGAGTTCAATATCTTGTAGCATGAGTTCGACAGGTTAAATTTGCATTGCATTAAATTTTTTTTATTCTAAGTCTTAAATTTATTGCCTTTAAAATGTCTTTGAATGTCCTCAACTCTCCTATTGATAACTAGCGAACAGGTGTGCCTCATTTACCTTCTCTGTCCCATTCATTATTTTGTTTGTCTTTCTTAAGTCACTACTTATTCATCTTTTCTCTAACTGAACAGTCCAGATCTCTTAAGTCTCTACTCATAGGAGAGTCTCTTTGTTTGTTTCAAGGTAGGTACATTGCAATCCATGCAGTTGTCAGAAAGACCTGGACAACAATATACATGTAATAACCAAGGTCTTGTGCTCTTCATACTATGACTATCCTCACTTATCTCCATGCTGAATGCCTGTTGTGAATTTTTAAAAAATGATTCATTTGGTCTGGATAACATTTTAAAAACAACTGAGGGGCGTTTTCTCCTTAAGATTGCAGAGAATTGCGTGCACAGCTCCCATCAGTGCAAGTCAACAAGATGAGAAATTTCCCTTAACGACTTAGTAAATGTGGCAACATCTTCAATAAAATGAATCTGTTCAATGCTTTTCACTTTCCAAAAAGTCAGTTTTGGAGAACTTGATCCCAGGAGATATGGGAAACAGCCTCCGTGGGAGGCCCATGGTGCAGAAGAGTCTTTGTTTACATTTGCTTCCAAGCACTGGTATGTTGACACTGAACAGTTATTATAAAGAAAGATGTAAGCTGTGCCTCTCTCCTCTCCACATGCCTGGAGTTAATTACAATATCTCATCCCATTCTTCCTCGATAATTGT
The DNA here is from genome assembly GCF_028017835.1 of Emys orbicularis. NCBI lineage: Eukaryota > Metazoa > Chordata > Testudines > Emydidae > Emys > Emys orbicularis. Next base: position 19,803,099 of record NC_088694.1, on the reverse strand, counting down.
GATGGACTTGCAAAGGAAAATGGGAAGAAGTTCTCAAGTCTCATTCTCTCCCAGTGTTCCCAGAACAATTGTATTTGCACACACAAAATATTGCTTAAATATCTTATCATTAAGGTTTTTTCCTCTTAACTTTGTGCTTTCCAAATCATGTTTACCAACTTTCTCCTAAATAATTTGCAACATCCACCAAATGTTGAAAAGGTACCAGTCTTTCATCTTCCAAGAGGTCTTGCTCCTGGCAATAATTATTTCTCTCTCTGAAAATGTGTGGCAAGCAGGGGTTTAGAATTAAAGTGATTTGGGCTATTGTCTCACATGTAATGGGCCTAAACTAAAACACCATTTTGAAACGTGATCAAAGCAAGAGTAGCTTTTGGTTGAGAAACTGAGGTGCTTATGGAAAGGCATTCTCAGCGAGCAGAAATCAGGATTAGTCAGCATTTAAGACAATGGTTCTCAAGCAGGGGTACATGTATCCCTGGGGGTGCACAGAGGTCTGCCGGGGGTACATCAACTCATCTAGATATTTGCTTAGTTTTTCAACAGGCTACATAAAAAGCACTGGCAAAGTCAGTACAAATTAAAATTTCATACAGAGAATGACTTATTTATACTACTCTATATACACTGTACACTGAATTGTAAGTACAATATTTATATTCCAATTAATTTATTTTATATTTATATGGTAAAAAATGAAAAAGTAAGCAATTTTTCAGTAATAGTGTACTGTGACACTTTCGTATATTTATATTTGATTTTGTAAGCAAGTAGTTTTTAAGTGAGGTGAAACTTGAGGGTACACAAGACAAATCAGACTCCTGAAAGGGTACAGTAGTCTTGAACGGATGAGGGCTACGGGTTTAAGAGATTATGAATATCAAGATAGAGCAGGATAGAAGCAAATGTCACTTCCCGCCCCTACATATTGGGGGACCAAGTATGAGTAGGACAATTTCCTGAGCAGTGTAAAGGTTGCTGGAAACAAAGTTTGCGTGTAAAGGAATGTTAAAAATGTGACTTCCGGGAAGAACAATGAATCCAATTCTGTCAATTTTCAGACATTCAATAAATAACCTTATCAAGTATCTTTTCTATATTGTGTAGCTTTCTAAGTTCTCTCTTTTAGCTCCCATCTTGTGACTCCACCACACTGGCTGTATTTGTAGCATCTTCTGATCCAGAGATTACTTTCACAGTTATATGAACGTTATTTGTCTCTCTCTTTTTTTACAGGTAGAACTTCATGTCCACCTGGATGGAGCCATTAAGCCAGAAACAATCTTATACTTTGGCAAGTGAGTTGTTTAAAAATAACAATTTGTTTCAGTGTGTTTATCTGGGTACTTTGATTTGAAAAGATTTCCTGAACAGAGGCACCTCCGTGTAAAAAGGAAAATTCTTAGAATTTGGCCCTGTCCTTGCTGATTAGTCCCGTGTTAGGATGTATAAACGTAATTATAGCTTTCTATTAGCAAGATTCTCTCTGACAAAGACAAGGATTTTTTTGTTTATTAAGCCCTGCCAATGAAACTGTCCTATAGATCACTGTATATCCCCACCACTGGTTCTGACATCCCAATTCTCAGACAAAAAGTTCTCTGTCCATGCCCATCCAGGACACTCTGCTTGAAGTGTGCAAACAACGAACGGCTGTCACGAGTGTGGTCCTAGTCAGAGTGTAGACCAGCACTGTGACTGAGTACATGATGCACAGAACTGTCCACTTTCTAATAGGATAGTAGGGAAACTGGACTGAATTGGTGTCAAATATGTAACCAAACAGTGACCTAGTGCCCCTCTCCTTATGCTCACAAGCCACAAACCAAGCAGAGTTATAGACAACAACATGAGCAGGTTAGATGAGGAAACAGATTTTGTGGTCAGGCTTAAAAACAGATTTAGAAAGAATGAGTTATGAGTCCATTTCTAAATATATCCATTGAAACAGTGCAGTGTCCGGTCTCATTAATAACTGCAAGAGTTCTGCAAAGTGCAAACAACCCTAGTGCATCAGCATTGTCACTGGCTGTCTCTTGTAGTTGACTGCCAATCCCTGGTCTGCAGAAAGCAATTGGCTGGGTCAGTTGTACTTGCCATACTATTAATGCTAGTATTTGTGTTTGCAGCAGGGGTTTTCTCTCTTAGCACTCAGTGTAAATTTTCTGTTTGATCCTGCCTTGCCATCTCAAAACCAGACTGATGGTATAATTAGGGCTGTGTCAATAACCAGATATTCGGTTCAGGAGCAGGTCTGAAAAAAGATTTTGTTTTTTGGTTGACCTGAAACCAAAATATGTTGAAATTTTTGCCAAACTGAAAAAAAGGTTTGTGTCATATCAACCATAACGTTTGGTTTTGATTTTGAAAGTTTTAAAATCTGTTTAAAATTGAGAGAAATTCCAAAATGAAGAAAAGTTGAAACTTTTATTCTCAGTATGCCAAATTCGAACCGAATCTGTGGGGTTGGGTTGTTTTGGTTTGGGGTTTTTTTTGGCGGGGGTGGGGGGGGAGGTTCTGTGCAAAAACAATTGCCTCGCTTTAGATGTAACCCATTGCCAAGAAAAATCTTCAGCGCTATGGCTTCATTGCTGGCTTAAGCAAGAAGGAGCAGATGGGCTCTGTCGGGGAGGCAAACTCTGGTTAATTGACACATACACTTGATGAGTGGCAAGGTAAATAATTAACAACTTGAGTACCTGGCTCTATAATTTTAAACAAGATAAACATGAAACTTCTTCCAAGTGTGAAAGTTTATTTAAAGGTAAAGGACATTGGCAAACAATGCCAGATTTCTTAAGTATGGCAGAAATCCCTTTATCAAGAACATCATGATTAGGTTGAATCTAACAACCAGCCTTTGCAGGTTCTTTCCCATGTCCCAACAAATAACACTTCAACATAGTTGAGGGGGCTTTAGCCATGAAAGCAATTTCCAGTAAAAATGGAACAGATGTGGCATCATCTAAGATGGATGGATTGGAGGATTTGATAAAATATTTGTGTGGAAAAAAATTACTTCTCAGGCCATGGTTAAGGTGCCTTCAGAACTGGCAATAGGTTCTGCGATGCAGCCAAGATAAATATTCAGAAGGTGCATCAAGAAAATCCAGCTCATTAATTGCTGGAGGCCCCTTTGGTATGTTGTGTAAGAATTGCTCTTGATTTCACCCATCTATACATATTGTAGGAGCAAAGGAGTGGGTTAAAGATTTCAGTGTATGGATAGGTATCCTAATGTGTGAGGGATTCATTGACACATCTAACTCCCTGGAGCTCTTCTACTTCCTTATGGCAAGTAGGGTGATCGGGTTGTATGGTTACCTTGGGGATTCTCTTGACTCTTGTAGTCGGGAGTGTCCATACTTCACCCACCTGAAGGAACTGTGCTTGCAACTTGGCAGGAGCCAGGGCTGCCCTACACTTGTATAAAATGGAGGTGACTGGAGCTATTTTCATATCTACTATAAAGTTGGAGTCTTCCAGCATATAGTGCTCAGTTCAGGGTAGAGCAAAAATGCATGCTGGTTTTTGTGCAAAGGCAGCATTTTGTGGGGGTAGTTTAGGAGTCTGCTTTGAAAATCTGGCCCCAAGCATAGAATGCTGCATGTGATCATGACACGAAAACTGCTTGGTACAGATCAAACAGCAAACAAACAAAATTGCTGGGTGGTGATAGACCACGTCCAAATAATGCAACGTTGTAGTGACATGAGAAAGAGACTCTACATTGGTGCTCTAAAGCTTGTGTTTGCAATCCCTGCCTAGACTCCCTAAAAGCACAGGTTTGAATTCTGCCAGGCTTGACTGCACTCATCCACCTTTTATGGTGCATACGTTGACTTCCACACAGTCTAGTTATATCTTTATATGTGTAGACGATCCCAAGTTACCCTGCATCCAGCCCACTGTAGTTAAGTGTATCATAGACAGAGATAGGCCTTCAGGAAGGATTTGAATGAGGATAGGATAAGGGCCTGTTCATGGGCTCAGGAAGGGCAGTGTTCAAGATAGGGCATGGCATGGAGATGTCTGTCATTTAAACTGGATAAACGATGTGTCATCAGAGTGGAAAGGGCAACGTGGAAAGAATAATACTTAACAGTAATTAATGACGCATGCTGAGTGCCAGAATCTTAATCTGTGGTAACTACCTTTGCCTCTGAACTCTGAATGTAATGTAGATTTCCTACACCACAGAGCAATAAAATGAGTCTGTACATTGAGCAGAGGAGCAATATCAGTCAGGCTGTTTTCCTGCAGATAGCTTATGTAGTTGGCTGTTGGAACTGGAGAAGGCCAAGCCCTCGGTAATGAGATCTGGAGCCTTTCCCCTCCAGCTCACAAGCTCAGAGACCGCCCACTTTTGGTAGCAATGGATGGGCTTTCCTATCTGGACGCTCTTTGGTGGCTTCTCTGAGGAGGGGCTTGTTGGGTGTCAGCCTTGGTTCCCAGTGTAAAGATTTCCACATCAGAGAAACCACATCACAATTGTTCTCTATTGTTGGCAGCCTCAGCAGAAAGGTCAAGGATTGACTGGCTTTTGGAGACTAGCAACAGGCAAACCTGAGACGGTTCAGTGACTAGTTCAGATAAGCAGTCCAATGTTTGGCAGCTCTTGAGTCTATATAATTGGGGCTGGAAATTTCTTGAAATAATTTGTTATTTATGCTTCCAGGACTAGGAAGTACCAAGGCACCAGGAAAAGAAAGGTTCTGTTTGGCTCAGTTTCTTTGGATAGTTCTGGGTCTGTTATTGGTGATAGAAATCAGAGTCCTCTCTTATCCGGGTGGGACTCCTGAGGCACATGTAAGGCATTTTTGAAAAGACTGAGGTACCTTTTTTTCTGTGTTGTATCTGTTCTGTGGAGAAATAGACTCAAAGCAGGTTCAGCAGTATGGACTATGTTTCTAAATAAAGGTGTAACCCAAATCCTTGTCAGTGAAATGTGTATCGATTTCTAGGAAAAGAGGAATTCCGCTCCCTGGTGACACTGTTGAAGACCTCTTGCAGCATATCAGTTACACGGAGCCACTCTCTCTCACCCAGTTTCTAGAAAAGTTTTCTTTCTACATGCCTGCCATTGCGTAAGTAACTTATTCCCTGGTAACTACTGCAAGTTTCTCATCGGTCTCAGGCACCTGCAAGCTAGAATTGCCAATTTGGGGCATGTATGGTCTTCAGACCCATAGCAGGTCCACTCTCCCCAATCTTGTTGATCAGCAGCCCATAGATTTCTGAGAACTCATAAATCAGACTAATCCTGTTCTTTTCCTTACAGGGGGGACCGCGATGCTGTGAGAAGAATAGCCTATGAGTTTGTAGAAATGAAAGCAAAAGAAGGTGTCATCTATGTTGAGGTCAGGTACAGCCCTCACCTCCTAGCCAACTGCAAAGTTCAGCCTGTTCCATGGGACCAAGAAGAGTGAGTGAATCCATTAAGTGTAAGACTGTGCCAACATAATACACTGAGATCTGCATGAACCATGAAAGCCACTGACCAGCAAATGGAGAACACAGTTTTGCTCCCGGCAGACAATAAGGAGGATTTATAACTTGAGAGCCAGATTTTCATTGTTTTAGATGCATAATTGTGTGCCTAATTTACATGTGCAATTACAATAGTTGTATAGGCACCTAACTAATTAGACACACTTGCTGGTATTTACCCAGTGAGCAAGCACAATTTTGATAATTGTGCATAGAAATTAGTGTGTGCAATTATGCACACTTCATCTGTGCAGTTATGCTTTTAAACAAAATGTAGAGCTGAATCCATATGGGTGCATTGGAAAGCACAAGTTAGGTTACATTCATATGCCTTAACAAAGATGGTATACTAGAAGCTGTTTCATCTGTGCTTTACTAACCCCTCCTTCTCCTGCCTTCCCACTTCCTCAAAGGTTTAATAGCAGAGTGCTGTAGTGAAGTCTCAGTTATCTTTTTCCAGAACATGCTGCAGCATGCTAACTATTGAGGATTACAAACAAAATTAAACTGCTGTAGGCAAAGTAAATGAACCAAGTACATTTTGAGATGCAGTCTTTTTTTAATTGTTCATTCACCACTTGGTAAATCACTGAGTTCACTGAAACTTGCAATGAATCTCCCCATCCGTACAAATCAGCGAGGTCCCACTGTTGTTTTCAGCTCAGGCAAGGAGAAGTCTAGCACTGGTGTCAGATAATTGATGTATAATCCAATACCCGTTTATGTAGGACCAGAGGGGGGCAGCACACCTTTTATTTCTATCTGGAATGCAGTAATAGTCATGTATACGCTTTTCCTTCCCTCCCTAAAAATGTTCTTCCTCTGGTAACCGTTCCATCTGCTGCACTCTTCTGAGGACAACTGGCCCCAGGGGCATTGTCTTGTCTGTGTGGGAAACAGCTGTTAGATTTTCGGCTTAAGCTGCTCCCCCTTCAAGAAGTCACCAGAGTTCAGATACACATCTCCACCCCAACCCCCCATCCAAAATGTAACATTTTCTGCCAGCAAAGTTAGTGGGCTGAGTCTTTGGGAGCAGCCCTTGTAGCTCTCAGTCTATCTTTCTGTGTCATCTGTGCTCTTTAGAACAGTGTGTCGCCAATTAAACCAGCACCGAGCTTTGCAAGGAGACCTCTGGGATTTCTCACAAAACATGCTGTGAGGCTTCTGCTGCTTTTTGTGTCACTCCGCTCACTGCTGCCAGGATAGTGCAAAGCTCTGCATCTTAATAAGACTTTCTGGCCAAAAAAAGAGAAAAGAAAAAAGTTCCTCTTCCCTAGCTGGCAAACTGGTTCATTTACTTAAAGAAATACGGTGATCTATCACGGGGTTTGTGAAAGTGTCTCTCTGGCCAACATGCATCCCACGCAGCTCAGCAGTGCCGCCTCCCTTGTCCTCCAAACAGATATGGTCACTGAGGACTTCAGTTACAAAGGAGGCTAATGCTGCACATAGGCGCAAAGGGAGATTCACAGATGAGCCTAAGGGAGTCAGAGGCCTAACCTGCTTAGACACGTTTGTAAATGCTACTAGGTGCCTAAATACCTTTGTAAATCTGGCCTTGAAACTACAGTTCCTGGCAGATCATGCTCCCTCTTGCTCTGAGGGGGCTGGTCCAGTGTTCAACATGAGGGTGGCTGCAGTATACTCTTTTTTTTATATATATATAAATGTGGCCCTTAGCTTTCTGGCATTTTGCCAGTGGTCACATTGGTTGGGCAGTGTTTGGATTCTCCTGTATTTAACGGCCCACAGCAATAATACAACCAGCTCAGTGATGTTACCGTTCGGGAAGTAGTTTCTCTTCCTCTGGGATTGCTGGTGTGCCGAAACTCACGAGCTTGCTAGCTAACTTCGAAGTTTTCTTCCCGCAGGGGCGACCTCACTCCGGATGAAGTGGTTCACCTCGTTAATCAGGGATTACAGGATGGAGAAAGGGATTTCAACATCAAAGCCAGGTCTATTCTATGCTGCATGCGCCATATGCCAAGTAATGTATTACAGTTCACCTGCTGCTCTGCTCCCTCCTTTCCTGACCCTTTGGGGGTGTGTGAAATGCCTTGAATTGAGATCCTTTGGGGAAATAGTAGGGAAGCATCAGTTGCTCAGTTCTGGGTTGAATGTTGTCTCAATGCTGTGGGAAGGTGATGGCTATTTCCCATGTAGGTGCTGGTGGAAGAGAGAGGCTGAGGGAGGAGAAGCCACTCTTCATACCCACTCAGTGATTTCCAGCTCTTTTATCTCCGGGGAAGGGGTAAATCTGACATCGCCCCAGTCTCAAGATTGAAGGATGCCAGCTCAGTTTTTTCTATTTCTGCAAAAAGCAATTTCTAACCAGCTTAGAGTTGTGCTCAGGTTAGTCAAAGCCACTTTATGGGGTAGGGGACATGCTCTGGCGTATCAGATGGATAGCAGCATCTCTTAGAGGTGCAAAACAGAGGTTAAGTGGAGTGGGTGTCATTCACTTCCGTTTCCTGCAGCTAGCTTTAAAATAAAAACCAAGAGCTGGGTAGAGTGACGCAGGACAGCTTCAGCTGGGGTTAGAGGAGATGTGGCCTGGTTAAGAGATTGCTTGTTGTACCTGGGATTCCGGGCAGACAGGTTGCTTGTGAAGAGACTATTAGTTATATGTTGAAATACCACATATAATATGCCTTCTTCTAATTCTGGTATTAAACAAAACAAACCCTTGAAATACACTGCTTCAGTCCATACTGGAACCTCATTCAGTATTATCCCCTTCCATGAGAAAGATAGGGAAACTTGAGCTCCTAGTTGAGAATGAAACAAATTTCTGGACTCCTTTGGGAGGAGGGGTTGGAAATGTGTATCCTATATTGCTGTTCCCAGCATCCCAAAGCACAGTGTAGAACAAAAATGATCAGCAGTTAAAAGCAGTAACAAAGGTACCTTCCAGTACTTCAGATAAAGTTGCAGAGTAGATGCCCAAGTTGGAAACATTCCATGGCCAAGGAGAACAATTATATAATGACCGCACTTTCATTGTCTGGTTATGATGAGGGCTAACTAAATAATCCACCGTTTCTGAACGCTCTCTGCAGGACCAGGTCCAAAAAACAGGTGAAATACACTAAGCCACATTCATTAAAGGCCAAAAATTTAAAAAACATGTAGGTGCCTGAAAATGCAGCCAGGAGCCTAGTGGGATTTTGAAACGTGCCTAAACATTTTTGAAAATCCCACTAGGTGTCTATCTGCTTTTATACTCCTGGGGGCATTCTGCTCTAAAAAAATAAAAATTCTGCGCACAATATTTTAAAATTCTGCAAATTTTATTTGTCAAAATAACACTGCATAATCACACCAGATTCAATTTTGGTAATTTATTTGAAAATACCTGTCAGCAAGTATGTCTGTAACAATACAGACAAACACAAAAATTCCCCCAGGAATAGAGAATTAAAGAAACCTCTGTGACACCCAGTTCCTGTTTCTCTGCCCTCTTCCCCCCGCTCCCAGAGCCCAGCCGAGAGTGCCAGACACCTACAACCCCTCCCTCCTCAGAGCCCAGCCGTGCCCCCCCTTCCCCAGCCAATACACCTGAACCCCCTCCTCCCCAGAGCCCAGCCATGGCCCCCTCTTGATTCCTGTTACTAGAAAAGCCCCTTCTGCTTTCAGCTCTGTACGAAGCATTGCCCTGTGATTTGAAGCATTCTGTGATAATGAGAAAGCAGGGGCTTGCAGCTGGGAGTTCTTCCCATACCATGTAGTCAGGCACATACGTTCTAAAGTGCAAAGTAATGGTGCAGTACAATCTACTGGGGATGACTCATGGAGTTTTGCTCTTGTCAAGGGCTGTAATGATAATGAAGGGCTCCACCTAGGCAGGCCTAATAACCAGGGCTAAAACCTGTCATGCCTACCAACTTTACAGGCAGTGAGCTGTCTCTTCCTATCTGACTCTGGTCTGTAAATCTGGCTCTAGGGTTTTGTTATTTTTATAGGGCTTCAAACTCAGGGAAAAATCCCAGAAAGCAAATGAACTTAATTTTTGTATTCATGTGAACAACCACATCTGTTTGGACAAGAGCTCAGGGGTGACCCTTGTGGAATGTTTTTCTTGAATCCTGCTGCTCTTCTTTCCAGGCTGGTCATTGGAGGTGGTGGAGCTGTGTAAGAAATACCAGAACAATACGGTGGTAGCCATAGACCTGGCTGGGGATGAGTTGTTGGTGGCTGAGACCTTCCCAGAGCATAGGAAGGCTTATGAGGTTTGTTCAATGAGCTTCTCCAAAAATCTTGCATCAAATTCTTTCTAGTTCGTGCAGACAGAGCACAGTACAAAGGGGATCTGGCAAGTAGTTCAGATCCAAAATGGCCTGTAGGACTTATACATGTCTTAAAATTTATAGAAGTGTTTTATTGGCATAGCAGAAATACTACTTTTAATTTGGTTTTTAAATTACTAATAGAGCATATACATAATTTAAGTATAAAGAGATGTTTTGATTTAAATGTGTCCCAGCTAGGGCCGGCTCCAGCTTTTTTGCTGCCCCAAGCGGTGAAGGGGGCGGGGGAGCCGCGATTGGTGGCACTTTGGCGGCTGCTGTACCGCGCCGGTTCATTCTTCGGCGGCAATTCGGCGGCCGGTCCTTCCCTCCGAGAGGGACTGAGGGACTTGCCCCTGAAGACTCGGACGTGCCGCCCCTTTCCATTGGCTGCCCCAAGCACCTGCTTCCTTCGCTGGTGCCTGGAGCCGGCCCTGGTCCCAGCTGCGTTCACAACCTTGGTTCTGCAGCACTGAGCTAGTGCACAGAACCACAAAGTGAAATGGATGGTAAAATGATCCTGCATTCAGATCCGCCTGGGTGCTCCAGTGAATCTGCATTGGGCTGCCTGCTTACATTGCTTTGCAGGATCAGAACTCAATACCAAAGATGAAGCTGGCTAGTCCCTCTTCACTGTCTCCAGCTGAGTAAAATGCAAAAACTAAATCAATCAGACAAAGAGTGTAAACGTATGTTCAAAGTTTTTTTTTTTTTTTCATTATAATAAACTAAGATGATGGTATTGGAGGAGACTTCTTTCCTGAAATATATTCTTTTTAACTAGACCATGTTACTTTACTGTAGCTTAAAAAGGAAGCCCCATGCAAATATCTCCCATCTGTATATAAGGATTTTAGGACTCTAGTGGTGCTTGTATTTAAGAAGTTACATGATTGGCATAGGTCAGTGGGTGCTGAGGGTGCTCAGGAATATAGCCTGAAAGGACACTGGATTTAAAATAGTGCTGGGTGTCAGGTGATTGGTTCAGGTAGAATCATGGATATCTCAGGGGTATACTGTTGTAGTTAACAGTCCGACTGCCATCTGTGGTTGTCATGGGAATCAATACAAACGTCCTAATGTGAAAGCAAAAACTTGAGGGCGAGGGGAAGAGTATATAAGAAATATACTTTGTTTTGCATGGCCTTGAACTTCCGTACTTTCACAATTGGTATCTCCTCGCTTAAATGCCCAATGCCATTTTTAAAATCCATGCAGTTTCTCACTTGCTATTGTAAGGGAAAATCCAGTGTTATCCAAGGCCTGGTCCACACTAACCCCCCACTTCGAACTAAGGTACGCAACTTCAGCTACGTTAATAACGTAGCTGAAATCGAAGTACCTTAGTTCGAACTTACCGCGGGTCCAGACACGGCAGGCAGGCTCCCCCGTCGATGCCGCGTACTCCTCTCGCCGAGCTGGAGTACCGGAATCGACGGCAAGCACTTCCGGGATCGATTTATCGCGTCTAGACAAGACGCAATAAATCGATCCCAGAAGATCGATTGCTTACGGCCGGACCAGGAAGTAAGTGTAGACCTACCCCAAGACCCTGTAGGCCCAGGCCTCATGTCAAGCTGCCAAGGTCGGCCGGACAAAATAAGCTGGGGGGGGGCACAGAGAAGACAGTGGAAATTACCTAACAGTCCCATAGCAGAGAAAAAAAAACAATTTTGCCATATCCCTTACTGTCAACATCTAACTGCAAAGAACAAACGGACGATAACAGGAAGGGCCTAATACGGAAGAAATTTAATTTTGCTCCAATCAGCATTAACCTTGCAATATTTTAATAAGAAATAATAAGGAATTGATGTATGTAACTTGCGTATTAAGTTTGTGGTTTTAAGCTTTATAAGCATGTCTGTAACCAGCTTCGGAGAGGCCGTTTCGACAACGGTCCTCCCCTGCGCGCTTGTAATCGATAAAAGGCCTCAGGCTGATCTGATTGAAAAACACAACGCGTGGATCGATTTTTTTTCCACAACACTATCATCTTTCAATTAACCACTTATTGATAAGATATTACTTAAGTACCAGTTTCTTATCCTTTCTAACATGCTGAAGTTCCTTGTCATGAGCACTAATCAAGCAGCTGTACCTTTATCTTGTGCAACTGTTATACTTGCATTATACAAGATGAATCAATTAGTTGCTCATCACGTTATGTCCAGGTAGTTTAAAGGTTGATAAAACAAGATGGAAAATACGTTTATCAATTAATATCTAGCTTGCTATGCGTGGGGTCTCAAAGTCCAAATTTCTCAACCGAAGGATTTGAATTGTTCTTGTCTGAAAGTCAGCGTCTCATTCAGACTCAGAGAAACACGAAAGGAACAAAAGTTCCAATTTGTCAGGCTTTCTCAGCCGGCATGAAAGTAGAATGCTCCCTTTCTAAATTGCCCTCACACTGGAGCTTCACACACCAACAATAGTATGGATAATATGACTTATGAAATGAGAGGCTTATGATGAAGGGATCAGATGTCTGCGCTTGGACCAGCATTCCCAGTTTTCAGTTGTGTTGCCATTTAAACTCTGGCTGGCAGGAGTCAATGACTGTCATTACAATTGGGGATAGTAGGGGGAGTTCTGTTTGTGAATTGCCTGCAGTAGGTTGTGGGGAGATAATGGGGAGAAACCATGTAAAGATCTTGAAGCTGTGACTTTAGATAATTAGCTGGTGCTAATCTCCTAGCTAAGTGATGTTATAAACCAAAGAAGCATGCAGAGAGAAATGGACAATCTCCTTGGTTGGGAAGTTCTGGGTTATTTAGAGCCAGAGGAGGCTGTTTCGAGGAGATGTCTTTACAGCAATCGGGGGGTATGATTGCAGTTCATGTAGACATACCTGAGCTAAGCTTTAATCCAGCTATCTCAGATCGTGGAGCAGTGAAGGTGTGAGAGCACGTGCTTCAGTGTGGACTGTAGAGACCTGCCTGTAACCCTGTGTCATTCTTGGGCAGCTACCCCACTCTGTAGCGTGCGCTGCTGCAGCTTCACTGCTCTGGAACCTGAGCTAGCTAGATTAAATCTAGCTCCTGTATGTCTTCCCGAGCTCCAGTTGCACCTGTGATTGCGGTGTAGACACACCCTGAGAGTGGAGGTGGGGGAGATATTCCTGGCTTCCCTCCTCCCCAGCGCACCCCCCCACACCCACAGAAATCTCTGTTTTCTAATCCGCATAGCACACCAGAGGGGGATATATAAATGAACAATAAAAGTGAGCAGACACATTGGCTCTTAATTTGCTTCATGTGTGTGACTTTGGTAAAGTGAGCTTGCAAAATGATGGGAATTGGGTAGGCAGGGAGACTCGCTCTGGGTGTCATTGCCCCGAGAGCTGGCCTGTACATTTAACACACGTTGGAAACAAAATAGTGTTTAAAACAAAACTTTGTTTATCTTTAAGACCTTTGGCTTCAGAGCCACCTCCTGCAGTCCTGGCACAGTCAAAGCTCCCACAGACTTCAGCAGGAGTTTTGCCTGAGCACGGATTTTGTCTTGTTGACTCTGGGTTCTCTGAAACACATTGCTCAGAGCCCTAACCTGAAGGCCCTGCCATGCTTCATTGAAGTCAATGGCAAAACTCTCATTGACTCTTACTTCATCAAACATAGGGATCAGTAGGAGGAGCATTGCGCTCTGATAGTTCAGAGCCCAGTCCAAAGCCCGCTGGAGTCATTCCATAGATTTCAGGGGGGGTTGGATTAATCTGTTCATCCTCAGAACGCCCCAAATTAGCAGTTTCTGACACGAGTGAAAGGCCAGTGTGAAGGGAAGGGAGGGTAAGCTTAGCCCTGACTGAATGGTCAGCCTTCGGGGTAACTGTCTGAGTCCCTGTTCTGTGCAGGACATACAACAAGTGTGTGTTTAAAACAAAGCTATCACTGCAGACACAGGGAGTCTCGATTTAATTTCAAATAGACGCAACTAGGCTTTTCTTATTAACATACCAAGCGGAGCCGTGTCTTACCCAGTAGTTCAGAGCGGAGCCTGGATATGCAGTGGCTGCAAACCAAGTGGAAAATTCAGAAAGCCTGTGAAAAATTCAGTAATACAAAACAGCAACTTCCTGAAGGGGGTGTGTGTACATGCATGCTGCCTCTGGTAAAATCCCTATAATATCAGCTCAGTGCCCATTTCCACACTCAGGACTTTTGGGTTTGGGATTTCCCGGATCCGTAGAATCCTGTTTAGTCACTGATGAAAAGTGCCATGCTGAGAGCCTCTGAGACAGCAGGCCCTCCTCTCTAGAACAGGTACGGCTCAGGCGACAGCAGTGGGAATTTCCCCCCTGCCCATCACCTCAGCCAGCGTGCCTCAAGGGGAGGAGAATCTCCAAGGCTCAGTTAGTCCTTGGTCTATCTGCTTAGACTGGCAGCAAGAGGGATAGTTGTAGTTGTGGGGTTGTTTGTGTGATGTGGACACCAGGGACTGGACTGAGACTCACCAAACTCGCTGCATGTGGGCTATGAATAACTGCCAGCTGGTGACTGCTTTCATTGCCTAGTGCAGGCTGGGCTTCCCAGACACTCACCTACCCAGCTCCTACGCTGTCTGAGATTGGTAATTGATTTTCTTCTCGTTTTGATTGTGGTGCTCCACAGTCGTTACTCCTGGGGTTGGAGCGCTTGGCTGCTCTAGAGCTCTCAGCCTAATGATCTGTTGAAAGCATTCGCTCTGTCTTGAAGGCAGAGAGTAGTCGGTGGTGGGGCTGCTGTCCTGATAATTTGTTCACATCTCTCCCCCCCGCCCCTACCTCTGTGCCTCCCCAAACCCTCAGCAGCGTTTTCACTCTTTGCTTCATGTGGGTTTTTCCAGGAAGCTGAAAGATGTGGCATTCATCGCACTGTCCATGCTGGGGAGGTTGGGTCACCGTCTGTCATCAAGGAGGTAAGAAACCCCAGGGCAGGGCAGTGGAATAAGTTACAGCAGAGCTGCAGAATACTCTGTATTGTAATGCAGGGAACAAAGGTAGCTAGGGCCAAATCCTGGCCCAGCACTCAGTAGCCCCTGGGAGCTAAATCCTCCCATTGCTCTAAGGGAACAGAGTAGGGTGGATTTGATTTAAATCACTAGTCAGGAAGACTCGATTTAATCGTGGATTTCTACATAAAAATGCATTCTTGTTGGTTGTTATAACCTTAATACATATTCTTCACAGCTCAGAGATAGATGTAGGTTTCATTTTTAGAAGGTACACACTATACATTTTTTAAGTGATTTATTTTGAAAAGTTTTCAGATTAGTTTTACAGCTATATCGGAAAATGAATGATTGTTTGGTTATTTCATTTACCAAAGGTAATTGAAGCAGATATTTATGAAGTCATTGGGAGGTGAACTATCTCCAATTCAACAGGTTAATCATTAATATTTGGAGGATTTTCTTGCCATGCTGTACTAGGAGGAGAACATCACCAGACAGACATATAAATTGTTTTATTTAACTAAAACAACAACGTTATGTATTCTGGATTTTTTTCTTCAACAGCAAAACTAAGCATCTCTGATGGTATCTTCTAGATTGAGCACTGAGTCCCATTGGGTAGATAGAAAGATTAACCTAAATAATCTATACAGAAGCCCCTGGAACCGCATAAGATTGGGTCCCTAATCCATGAACTATTGGAACTCATTTACAAAACTTTTCTTAAACATTACATGAATATATTGTCTCATACTATAGAATTAGAATTTATAATCCCTATTCCATGATGAGACATTATAGCTCAAAAAATATATCTTAATTAAAACTATCTTTAGATAGGTGTTTTCCTAAAAAAGCATTTTATCAAAAAAATCCAATTTAAATTAAAAAAATCCGATTTTTTTTTTTTTTTTTTAATCGTTGATTTTTATCCACCCTGGAGCAGAGTCTGTGCATCATACAAAGAGGGAGCCGGAGATGGAGACTCATATAGCGCTCGGAAGGAGCAGGCCCTCCTAGGAGTTGGGCCCCCATGTCATTCAGGCAGTGGATTGGAGTCCTGGTATGGGGCTTGGAGGGCTCAGGAGCTCCTGTGGGCCTGCCTGATCCTCTGGGGAGCAGGAGTCAGGCCCTTGCACAGAGCTAAGAGAGACTTTACATGTTTTCTATTCTCTACAGGCAATCAATGTTCTGAAGACAGAACGGATCGGCCACAGCTACCATGTCCTGGAAGACCCAGCCCTTTATAGGGAGCTGTTGAGTAGGAAGATGCATTTTGAGGTAATGACTAATTCTGCAGGGGTGGCATTTGTGTAACCATCGCCTTGTTCTGACTGAGAGTGAGATCTGCCCTCGTTTGGGTTGCATGACAAGTCAACGCTTTGGATAATGAGCATGGACGTAAATGCCTTTACTATAGGGGTGAAATTGCTGCCACCTGGAGTCCAAGCGCTGACAGCGTTTGGAGTGAAATCTGCCTGCCACACCACAGTTTGAATTTAGCTGAGGCTATGGTGGAAAACAGACATACAAGGCTCCAGCATGTTGCTAACTGGGCTGTTGAGCAGAAATGCGATGTCACCAAGGGCATACAAGTTTGGATCTCACTCTGTGCTGAGTGCCAGAGGTCACGTCATGCTCAGCCTGGGGGAAAGGGAGCCTGTATTATCTAGTCCATCTTCAGCTGATCCTTGGAGCAGCACTGGCTCTCTGAGTAGAGAGATGCCTTTACCCCTTCCCAGGCAGAGGTTGAGTGGCCATGGTGTTAGGCTCACAGGAGTCACAGGGGGGAGAGTGGTGGCAGGTGAGATCTTGAAGAACCTGGTGCTTCTAAAAGGTCCCAGCTTTGGGAGCATGTCTTCCTCAGACGTGCAAAAGAACAAAACCCGGTCTGGGCCTTTAGTATATACTAACCAGTACAGTAGAACCTCAAAGATACAAACACAAGAGTTATGGGCTCACTGGTCAACCGGACACCCGCTGGAATGGGAAGTAATCAGTCAGCAGCAGAGACACGCACGCACAAAAAGCAAATACTTTACTCATTCAGGGCTTTAGCCCTGGGACTCGGGGCTTCAGACGGGGGGCAGGTGGTTAGGGCTGCAGCCGCAGGGTGAGGAGGGTCAGGGCTCCAGGCAGGGGGTGGGTATCAAGGCTTCTGACGCTCTGGAGCACCGGGGCTCAGGGCTTCAGCCCCTGGCTCCTTTCCAGGCTTTAGCCCTAGCACTCTCCCCATAGCTAGAGCCCCAGTGCCCCCCGCCCTGCTGAAACAGGGAATGGAGCCGTGGGGAGCCCCAGAACCCCCTGCAGGGCAGACGCTGGGAACAGAGCTGCAGAGCTGAAGCTCTGAGCCCAGGCACCCCCTCCGAGGTTGAAACAGAGCAGAGCCAGGGAACTGAAGCCCCGAGCCCCAGCGCTCTTCCCAGATCTAAAGTCCTAAGTCCTTGTGCTACCAAGGGTCAGAAGCCCTGACCCTTCCACCCCCCCAAGGGCTGCAGTCCCAACTCCCCAGTGGTTGAAGTCCCTAAGGTCTTGTTCAGAGCTATGCACATTTCAGAGTTACGGATAACCTCCGTTCCTGAGGTGTCTGTAACTCCGAGGTTCTACTGTAAAACCATCCTGCGCAGATGGCTGTGGTCACTTTCCTAGCTAGGCTTTCCTTTATACATGGCAAAGTCATAGCTCACTGCTCCCTCTGATGGGGGCTGTTCTACCAGAATGGCTGGGTGGGGTGGGAGGGAGAGGTGGGATGGGAATGATAAGGGGCTTCTGTGCACGGGCAGAAACGCATAGCCGGGAAATAAAAGTGCTCAAAAATGTTTATATCCAGCAGACATGGGGATAAATGCTCGTTGCAGAGGCTGGGATTTGATGATCATTATTGTTTTCACAGAGCTGTAAATCTACATAGTGCTTTTCAGGCCCAGTCCCTGCCTGGAGAGCTTCCGAATTTGTGTGCAGCAGTATTATGGAAGAGACTGACTCTGCCTCTTTTTTTTTCCCCCCCCCCATACACATATAGACCTGTCCTTGGTCCAGTATCCTCACCGGAGCATGTGATCCAGACTTTAGGAAACACCCAGTAATTCAGTAAGATGTTCAAACATATTATTTTCAAGTAACTAACTCAGACTTCAGTTATGTATAGCTGCTTTATTACTTCACATGAGAAGCAAGTTCTAACCATTTGTCAGAGCATTGTGCATCGGCTAAGGGACCAGTTCAGAGGAGCTGTAACAAATATGCTGATAGATTTTTATCCTTAAGGAGAGCTTTCTGCCTGCCTCAGGCCCCTGCTCTGAGCAGACAGGAGGCTAAGCCCCAGATTGCAGTGCATTGCTGTGGGCTCTGGAGCGGGTAGTGGGGCCAGACACTTTGAACATCCGTCCAACCAATGGTTTGTTGTTGCATTTAAAAAGTAGGATGGTGAATAGCAACGTGAAGTTTTGGAATGCAAACTACAGCTTTGATAGGAATTTGTTTATCTAGCTGGATACAAAGTAGCCAAATTGGGTGGAAAGCTGTGGGTTTTTTAGTGTATTTTACACTTGGAAAAACACAAACTATGCGAACTTTAATATTTGTCCCACTTTAAATTCTGTTTTCCCAGGTTTATGAATGATAAAGCCAATTACTCCCTGAACACTGATGACCCGCTCATTTTTAATTCTTCAATTGAGACTGATTACAAAATAGCTAAGCAGTTCCTGGACTTCACTGAAGAGGAGTTCAAGAGAGTGGTAAGTTGTCGTGGGATGTTCTGTGCAAAGCTGCGTGCTGGAGCCTAACATGATCCATCGTTTCTGAGGTAAATCTCATTTTTAAACATGAAACCGGAAGAGAGTTCAGTGGCGTTAAAACTGGGGGGAGAAAAAGCTGAATTATGTGGGGCACAACAGCAGTTTTCAACAGGAGCGTGTGAAGTCCACTTCAGCTGGTGGGGGTGAAGGGGTGCTGGCACTGAGTCATCATGAGGCATACAAATGGCCGTCTGGAATGAATGCAGAAAACCGAGTATAAGTTCTGTGGGTGTTTAGACCAGGATGATCTGCAGAGATGAAGCACACTTGACTCTAGCTTACTGCATGGGGCTTTATTAAGGATGAGTGAAGATGAAAATTGTTCACTGAATAGTTCCTCAGACTGGAATTGAGCAACAGAATGTGGGGATGTCAGTGGCAGGTCACTCGCTGCCCTTCCCTGTGTATTTGACTATGATCCCAGTGGCCATTTGCTTTTGCCATTATTTATAGCGTCACACGGTGTCCGTCATTGCATTTTTGCATGCAGATTGGCATGTGCAGTGTCCTGAAAATCTAATAATTCTGTTTTTCATCTGCTTTGTACCTAAGATAAAGGGACAGAAAAAGAGTCTGATAGAATTTCACTTGTTTGTGGGTAACCTCTGATGCTTTCCTGTTTCCCCGTTAGAGGTGCACTGGGTTGAAAGGAGATGTGTACTGTCCAGGCATTCATGCATCCTACCATATCTTGGAAACCAGCTGATTTCCTTTGTGTGTGTGTGTGTGTGTGTGTGTGTTGGAGCTGAATTTGCAGAATACAGCTTTGCAGGAGAAAACACTGGGCCTGTATCACGGGCCTCATTTAAGGAGCAAGAGTCTGTCTTCCTGGAGAGTAGACTTATGCTTTAGTCCTTCCTTCCAGCTGTAGAAAGCTCTGATCTTTATGCCGCTAAATCCATGGGCAGTTTTGCTACAGGCTCCTGCAGAAGATGGGCTGTTCCTTTCTGTTTAATGAAAGGAAGCTTATAAATTAAGGAGAGAGACATTTCTGTAAATTGTTAAGGGAAGCCAGTAGTGAACTTCGTTACAACAGCAGCATATCAGGCAGGGCCTGATCCAAAGCGCATTGAAGTCAATGAGAGTCTTTCCCTTGACTTTAATAGGCTTTGGATCAGGCCCCTGAACTGCACATCCTGGAACCCGATAAAGGAATTTAAGACACATTGTTTATCTCTTGCTTTTTTTAAGCCCCTTACAAACACTGGGTAGGAGCAGGTTCCTTTGAAAACTGAGGCTGCTGAAAAGAGCTCAAGAGTAGCAGTGCTAACAAAAGTGCTCATTTGACTTACACCAACTCACTCACTAGCTCACACTCACTGATGCACAAAGATTTGTGCACGCACAACCCCACACTCACACGTGTGGGTATTACCCAGCTATAGCTGTATTTTTTTTTTCTTTTCCTCCCAGAACATCAATGCCGCTAAGTCCAGCTTCCTGCCTAAGAAAGAAAAGAAGGAGCTTCTCAGTAAGCTGTATGAAGCCTACGGGATGGTCCCAAACAACCCATCCTAATCCTGCTTCTACCAGCCGGCAAGGTGCATTCACCTCTCCCCATGTGTGCTCGACTCCTCTTTGTTTTAGTGGGAGCATAGGAGGAGGAGATGCCATGGCACCAACGCATAATACTGGTATTATTATGCTGAGCTTTACAGTCCAAGGCATACACTATAAAGCAGTATTTCCATGGTTCCTACCATATATACCTATCTACAACACCCACGTACTAAATAGATATCTGATTTCCTATATTTCTGACCCTCAAATGTACAGGTGGAGTTTTCTGGTCTGATTCCATTGTGGCTTATGCCAGTTTTACATCCTGGTGTAAATGAGAGCAAAATAAGGCCCTGTTTCTTTGTGGTGGTGGTAACATTTTTATGTGACTTTTTGGTGCTCTAGTTCCATTGCTGATCTACCTTAGTCCCTCTCTGCACTACAAAAGTAATCATGTTGAGCAGCAGCTGTGGTCAAACCATGGTAGAAGACAGTTTTTTTCCCCCCACCTTGCTTGTGTGCGTCGAACTGGGTGAAATTATTTCAGCAAATAATTTATTTGCTGAAAAATGCAGCTTTAGTCTATTGATCAGACCTGACTGGACCAGGACCCAAGCTGAGCACAGCTGACCCGAGAGTGTCAAGTCTTTTTCGGAACGGACCTCCTGAACCAGCCCCCATCTGCATCATCACCGCCATCACCTTGTCCTTAGGGCTTAGCCTGGTAGGCGTTGGCCACTCCCGACTCCTCCTCTCTGGTCACCTCCTGCCCATGGTGATGCCTGCATGGCCCCCTGCCAGCTGCCCCCACCTCGCTGCGCTGAATGTGCTGCGAAGTGGGAGGTATTGCAACTTGTCAGCACGCCCAACCCAGAGGGTCAGGTTTTTTCAGATCTGACCCTGACAGACTTACTCTTCTTCCTTATGAGGAAGAAAGAACTGAACGTGGGTCTCGCACATTGCAGGAGACCACCCTACCCATTGGGCTATGGGATATTCTGGTGTGTGGCTTTCTCCCTCTCCCCTGTGAAAGCTGTTCTACTGTATGTAAATAATTAAATAGTCATTAGAGCTGGGACTTCAACTTGGGTCTCCCACATGCTAGGTGAGTGCCCTAACCACCAGGCTATCAAGTCATTTTCACTTTCTTCCTAGCCCAGTGACTCTTCATTGTCATTCAAAGTGGCAGTTCATAGTCATTCATGGAGACATTGAAAGTAAGTGAGAATGACTCTATATCCTGATGGGTAGGGCACTTTGCTGCAGTGCAGGGCGACCTATTCAAATCCCTTTTCCACATCTGACAGAGGGGGAACTGAGCTCAGGTCTCCCACCACTGGGCTAAAGGTTAGAAGTGAGGTGGTCATCCTCCCCCCAACCCCCACCCTGCATTTCATGATTTCTTCTTTGCTTTTGACAAATGCCCCAAATTGAAAAAGGTCATGTTGGAATGAAACCTTTTGCTTCAACTTGACTTTTCAACTTTTTGAGTCACCAATTTTTTTTTTTAAATACTTGTTTTCAATTCAACCCAAAATGAATTTTTTTTAATTGTATCAGAATGGCCAGTGAACCGAAAAATCCATTATTCACCCAGTTGTAGTGTGCATGTTATAATCATACGAGAGAACCCTCTTCTGACACTGGTAGATACCTAAATAAATAGTTTATTCACCATTTATTCTTGTTTGTATGGATAGAAAAGACAGTGTTAAAACACAGTTTGGCCATAACGGTATGTAAACAAGGTTTATTTTGTATTGTCAATGGGGACTAAGAACAAGATGGAAAATGCAGCAGTGGTTGCACTTAGGCTTTTTGGTTGCAGAAATACAGTAACTTTTTTTTTTTTAATTTAGCAATTATTTTGTCCTTTTTTTATTTATTAAAAAAAAAATCTGTGTCGCAAGACCTTAAATCTCCAAAATGTCACTGCAGATGAGAGCATATAGCTTGGCTTCAGGACACCGGAGGGTATGTTTGGGGAGTCCAGAGGCCTCCAGAGGTTTGCTGCATGTACATATAAAGTTAGTGCACATGTTTACAATTTCAGGACAAAATTCTCCTCTCAGATTCTCCGCTCCAGCATTCTGCACTTCACATGTGAGTCAGACTCCCAGGGGCTGAATTTTGCTCTTACTCTGTTCTATTTTTTATTTATTTTTTTTAGATTCTTAAAAATGTGGTTAACTTCTATGTTCATTCTTTCTGCCCTCTTTCTGACATAAGGTAACCTTCAGGCACTATTAGTAGAACTAAGTGAATAAACTAATGAAGATACTGTATATAGTTAAATGTCCCAGCTGCCACAAGTGTTTCAGGAGGTACTTAGCAGAATTCTTGCTGGAAGTCCTGTCTTTGGTATGTTTGAGAATTTACAAAGAAAATATTAACATAATTCCAAAGCCATTTTGCTGCATTATGACACTGTTCTCCTTTTTATGCAAAGAAATGATTGCATGTTTGGTTGACTGTAGGTTTCAGATACTTTTACCTCCGAAGAATTTGTAAACAGGGCTGAGGAAACTGGGGGGGGCAGGGAGTGGGGAGAGCTCCAGTATCACAAGTGGCTGCAAAGACCTGGACCCCAAAGCTACCAACACCAAAAAGTTGCCTTTGATAAAGGGCTACGTTCACCATTCTCCTAGACATTGGAAGACGGCTGGGATTTACTGCTCTGATTTCAGACATCAGCAAGCCAGTGATGGGCTGCTATATTGATTTTTATAAATGAATACAAAATGCTCTTCTCTTAAATACATTGTGCGTATATACACAAATATATAAATGAATTATTTTTTTTAAGCCAATGATAAATTGTCAGTGTTAAGAATGATTCTAACATTGCCACCCACAATCTTTTTTTGTTTGGAAATCTCTCTTCAGAAATAGCTTGTGAGAAACACCTGTTTGCATTCTGGAAACTCTAAGTGAAATGTTGTTCTGGTTTAATAAAAATAACTTTATTTAAAAAAATAATTTTATTTCTAATTTCTGCTTAAAGAGCTAAAGGGAAAGTGTCAAATTCTGCACCATAGTTCTAGCCAAATGTGACCCACATTGTTAGAACCTGGGGGATAATGGGCTCTGCGATTATATTTATATATAAAATAGCATGTCACCAAAATATTAAAGATAAAACATCTACCTACTGACCACCATCACTTGCTGCTGTTTTGACAGGACCTACAAAAAAGTAACATGTTGTGAATTCTTCCTTACTGTAGTTCTATGGGTAACTTTTTTGAAATTTCCTCTCACCTCCATATCCCTAGGGCATCTGCAGGCAATCACAAACAGTGGTGGAATCTATGCAGTTATCCTGAGTGCCACAAGACGGGCTCTGGTTGCTTGAAGGGAGTCCCAAAATTCGAGGTGGGATGGATGGAAGCAGAGGTCAGAATGAACCTTTTCTCCCATTTAGCAGAAGTGTAAATTGGGACTAGCGTCACTGAAATCACAGGAGTTGCACCATTATAGAATGGATGCATCTTGGATCAGCATCAGGCCCTGGGTGTACACATGGCAGATGTCATTCAGTAACTTTTGGGCCTGACTTTTTTTTCTTTTTCTCATAATAGTACAAATCAGGAGTAACTCCCTCAAAGTCAGTGGAGTTACACTGGTGTGGGAGGAGACTCCTGTTTGAAGTGCAAACGCGTCTCTTGTTCAGACATTGCAGGTTCACAACTTCCTCAGCGCTGTCGATATGAGCTGTTCCAATTTCACACATCGTTTCCCCCATTATGCTCAAAGAAAGAGACATGTCACTGCCAGAAGTGACAGTGTTATTACTGGGCACTGGGCTGTGATTTTACTGGCATGTAGTCCAAAAACAATG
The DNA here is from genome assembly GCF_028017835.1 of Emys orbicularis. Lineage (NCBI taxonomy): Eukaryota > Metazoa > Chordata > Testudines > Emydidae > Emys > Emys orbicularis. Next base: position 19,779,250 of record NC_088694.1, on the reverse strand, counting down.
TTTTGTTTGGTGTTTTTTCCCTTCTGAGCTGTGCAGAATTAATCAGAGCTGTGAGGCAAAGCTGAACTTGGAACTGTTCCCTCTGCGGCCAGTTAGATCCTAGTGTCAGCTCACTTTTGGAGGCCTGCTTTTGCAAGGGTCTTCCACCACTATGTGTCCGTGATCAGAGTTTCACTTGCACTTCCCATTGAAGTCAGTGGGAGCTCTGAAAGCCTAGAGCATCTCTGAAAGCCAGGATGTTACTGAATAATATCATGTGCTTGTTCTTTCAGCATAATTGGTGATGGCAGCTGACATGTAGGGTGACTAGCATACTTCCCTATGCTGAATACGGGACACCTGGTAAAATTACTTGTACTGTGTAGTACAAACATTCAGATTAACATCAAGTTGACTGAGCCCCCTTTAAAAAGAAATACAGCGTAGTTGGAGTCTTTATCATCTCCTTATCTTTAAGGCTTTAGGGTTCACACTAGGGATATAAATACCATTTTAAAAGTTAACCGTTTAAACGATTAAAAATATGTCATTTAAAGCATTAACCGATTAAGCGACTGGGGCTGACCCCACTGGCGGGGCGGGGGCCAATCCTGCCGGCACAGCTGGGGCTGGGGCTGCTTCTCCCTCCTGCATAGGGCTGCTGGGGCTGGCGCGGGGTTAATGGTTAAGGTGGGTTAACAAGTAAGACTGTTGCTAACCGGTTAACCTTTTACATCCCTAGTTCACATGGGGAGAGACGATACATACACCCCTTCCCCCCCCACACAAGGGGAGAGGTGACACACACACACTCCCGTTCACCTCTCTCACATCAGTGGGTAGGGGGGTGACTTACCGACCCAACCCTCCCTGCCCGGTGCTCTCTGCCCTCCATGCCTGGCTGGACCTCCGGGATGGACCAGCATCTCCTGGTACCTAGCGCTGTGTCTTCCCATGGCAACACGTATGGGGGAGGAAGGGTCACTTTTCCCCCCACCCCCAGATTTCTGCCAGGGTTCACCCCAGAATGTGGCCAGTACCAGCCTTTCAGCACCATGCGGGAGGGGAGGGATGAGCTGCTTCCAGCCTCAGGGGGAGGAGGGGCAGTGGAAGGGATGACCTGGCCTGTGTCTTTGCAGAACTCATCTCTTCCCCACTCTGTCTCCGGTCCCCTGTGGCTGGAAGCAGCTTGTGCCTTCCTCCCCACTCAGTGTTGAAAGGCAGCTAACACATCCAGGCTGCTGCTGGCCACTGACATAACCCACCTGCCTCTTGTCCCCTGGCTACAGCGTGGGCAGGAAGGGGTTAAGCCCTCAGGATGCATTGTGTACCGGGGCTCAGGGAACCTGACTGCAGGGGGTTCAGCAAACCCGGCCAGAGAGGTGATTCAGCAGGGGAGGGTGCCTAGGGGATGGGGCAGCCCCAGGCTACCTGGGGGTAGGATGCAAGGTGGGGAGGAGGATGCTAAGCCCCTGCCCCGGGGGCTGCTGTGGAGACTGCAGGTTTGGGGCATGAACAGGCTGGAAATCGCTTTCCCCCTGCCAAGCCAGAGCTTAGCTGAGAGGCAGAGAGGCTTCCCTGTGCCAGCGCTGTGTGGGGCTTTGGCACAGGCAGGGCTGTGCCGGAGAGTCGGGCTTTCCTAGGGCACCAGCCGAACCAGAGGCAGTGGGGGAAGGAAGGAGCCTGCCGGCCAGGCTGTTGGTGAGCTGAGCACTCTGACCAGGGGCTGGTTCTCCGCACAGCACTGGGAGCGGGATGCGCCCTGCCAGGGGGGTATGGAGGAGCAACGGGGCTGAGGGGTGTTGTGAAGGGGCAAAGCAGGGGGGACAGTGAGAGGGGGAGCATGTAAAGGGCCGATGGGTGGGTAGCAGAGACAACACATAACCAGCTGGTGTCTGGCGCCTGCCCCGCCTGCAATCCCCAGGCACCGCAGCTCGCAGTGCACAGCCGGTGCTGGTCGGAAATGGGATGGGGCCCTGCTCATTGAGAACTGGCACGCAACAGGGGCTGCGCTGACAGACCAGCAGGGGAGCGCCTGGCCCGGCACGCAGCATCTTTACCCTGCCACCAGCCTTGTACACCCATCCCCATTGTCGGCCACTGGGCCCTCCCACTCTCTGCTGGTGGATGGGTGGCTGCCGAGCAAGGATCTGGCCAGCAGCAGGAGTGAACCCACCACTACTGGGGAGGGGGTGGGGTGGGGTGGGAGGAGACAGAAAATACGGGACAAGTTGCCCATTTTAAAGAAAAAGTTGGGACACTTGCAGGAGGGCTTAAATACGGGACTGTCCCTTTAAAAATGGGACATCTGGTCACCCTACTAACATGGGTCTTATGCTCGGAGGGGAAACCTGATGCCCCATGTCTTTCCTGTCCAATTGTAGTGCTGATTTTGGCTAAAAATAACACTTGAAGTCACACTCTATGAGCTGAGAGACCTAAGATTTGCCCATCCCTTGTAGTGCTTGAATTTATAGATGTGTGTTATTCTGTCCTCTTCTCTGCCTGGCTGCTCCCTTCTTGTGAGCATGTGGGAGACTGGATGAACAGGAGACTTGGAGATTTAAAGGCCAACTCTGCTCTTACTGGAGTCACTGAGAACATGGCCAGTTTGCCACTGACTTCAATGGGAACAAGAGCAGGCTCTTATATGCCATGTCGGAGCAAAGTTGGCAGCATGATCCAGCAGAAGCTGATTGACCTGGGTTGGTTGTTGGATTGTAAAACAAAACAAACAACAAACAGATGCAGCTTCTGCCTAGCTGCCAAATCCTTGTTTTCTAGGGGCTTCAGAGCCATAAATGTCTCTATCCTGGCTCCACAGCCATCTCATTTCTTGGGCTCCTTGGAGGTTTCCTGCTCTGTCTGGAAGCACGTTCTGACCTCGTTTATGGCCTTGTTTGGTTTGATAACAATTTGAACTTGTAACATTAAGTTCTCCTCTAATTTTCCTGTTGCCAAGAAGGAGATTTTGTGTTGGGTCACCATGTGAGAATGTTTCTCTCTCCCTTTCTGCCTCAGCCTAGTCACACTCTTTACAGCTGCTTTAGTGCTAGTGCCACGGTCTACATAGCGTGGGAGAAATGCCATTGTGGGTTAGTGTGGCCCAGTGATTACAGCTCCTGTTTTGTGGGAAGTGGGGGTTGGGATAGCGTGGGGGTGCAATGCGCTCGTTCCATTCCTGGAGGTGGCATGAGGTCCATTCATTAATCTTTGGGAGACATGAGAGGAAAACACAGCATGGGATTCCAGGTGGGCTCCTGTCCTTTTCTGGAGCCCTAATTGGATCCCACTTTCTTTCATGGTGCACATGGAATTCTGTGTGTGTGTGTGTGTGTGTGTGTGTGTGTGTGTGTGTGTGTGTGTGTGTGTGTGTGTAAAAAATTAAAGGACGCCTTACCTCACCAGCAGCATTTCCTTTAGCACCTTGGCCTTGGCCTCTCAGCCAAGTCCTGAGCCAACCCAATCGTGCTGAGGGTATGAGGTTGGACCCTGGAGGACCTATGCTCCAAAGTTCAAATTAAAATCCTAGAGACGATAAATAACCACTGCCAGGGCAGCTGCTCTCTAGCAAATAGGAGGACATCAGTGTCAAACTAGTGGATTGATTTGCATTTATTGAGCCTGGCTTCCAGTCCACTCTCAGCTGGAAGTTGCTGCAGCACTTGGGAGCATATGAAGCTGGACAGCACTGATGTCATTTGAAATAGCTCCTTGCCCTCTGTTCCAAACACAGATGTGATCTAGTGTGATGAGTTTGCGATTCCACATTTCAGGGGATAGAAGTGGGGGGAAGAGACCATTGCACAAAAAACCCCACTCAACTTTATTATCTGAGAGTTGTGTGTTCTTTATTACAACAAGCGTATAGTTTATCAAACAATTTTTACCATGAAAAATGTCTCCAAAGAGAGAGCGTGTGAAACTTTTCCAGAAAGAAATATCTCGGAGCTGGATGGAACCTGGAAGAGATTAGTCTGAATTTTGTCAACTGTCAAAACACACAGAACGCCTCTTCTGCCCTTCTTCTAACGGTATCTTAAAACCCTACGACCCCAAATGGTGCCCGTGTGTGTGGTGCTGCTGAGCCTGCAGGTAGAGTTTGTCCATGCACCTGTGAACTTTGGTCCTTTTCTGATTCCCAAAAAGCAGCAGCACAGGTTAATAATGTTCAATATTAGTGCAGCAGGAACTGCCGTCACCCCTCCCCAGCTGATCCCCATGACTCCAGGTGTCTGTGTAGGCAGCGCTAAATATCCGTTCACCTCTAAGCTGGATACAGAAGGAAGGTGAAGTAAGGGAAGCAGCAAAACCTCTAGGGTATGTCTACACTACGAGAGTAGTTCGATTTTAGTTAAATCGAATATGTGGAGTCGATATTACAAAGTCGAACGTGTGTGTCCACACTAAGGACAGTAATTCGACTTTGTCAGTCCACACTAACGGGGCAAGCGTCGACATTGGAAGCGGTGCACTGTGGGCAGCTATCCCACAGTTCCCGCAGTCCCCGCTGCCCATTGGAATTCTGGGTCGAGCCGCCATTGCCTTCTGGGTAAAAAAATGTGTCGAGGGTGCTTTTGGGTAACTGTCGTCATCCAACCGTCACTCCCGCCCTCCCTCCCTGAAAGCGCCGGCGGGAAATCAGTTCGCGCACTTTTCTGGTCAGTGACAGCGCGGACGCCACAGCACTGCGAGCATGGATCCCGCTGTGACCATCGCTGCAGTTGTGGCCGTTGTCAACGCATCGCAGCTCATCATCGACCTTTCACTGAGGCAGATAGAGAGAAATCAGGCGAGGAGGCTACGGCACCGGGGTCAGGACCTGAACTCCGAGAGTAGCACACGCCTGTCTGAAACCACGACACCCAGTGCCGAGGACATCACGGTGGCAATGGGTCTTGTGGATACTGTGGAACGGCGATTCTGGGCCCGTGAAACAAGCACGGACTGGTGGGACCGCATAGTGCTTCAGGTCTGGGATGAATCCCAGTGGCTGCGAAACTTTCGCATGCGGAAGGGGACTTTCCTCGAACTTTGTGAGTTGCTGTCCCCTGCCCTGAAGCGCAAGGACACCCGGATGCGAGCAGCCCTGACTGTCCAGAAGCGAGTGGCCATAGCCCTCTGGAAGCTCGCAACGCCGGACAGCTACCGGTCAGTCGCGAACCAGTTTGGCGTGGGCAAGTCTACCGTGGGGGTTGTTGTCATGCAAGTAGCCAAGGCAATCGTGAAGGTACTGCTGTCAAAGGTAGTGACCCTGGGAAACGCGCAGGCCATCATAGATGGCTTCGCCGCGATGGGATTCCCAAACTGCGGTGGGGCTATAGATGGGACTCACATCCCTATCCTGGGACCGGACCACCAGGCCAGCCAGTACATCAACCGAAAGGGCTACTTTTCAATGGTGCTGCAAGCACTGGTGGACCATAAGGGACGTTTTACTAACATCAACGTTGGATGGCCGGGCAAGGTTCATGACGCTCGCGTGTTCAGGAACTCTGGTCTGTTTAGAAGGCTGCAGGAAGGTATTTACTTCCCGGACCACAAAATAACTCTTGGGGATGTGGAGATGCCTACAGTGATCCTCGGGGACCCAGCATACCCGCTAATGCCCTGGCTCATGAAGCCCTATACTGGCGCCCTGGACACAGAAAAAGAACTGTTCAACTACCGGCTCAGCAAGTGCAGAATGGTGGTGGAGTGTGCTTTTGGCCGTCTCAAGGGGAGATGGAGAAGCTTACTGACTCGCTGTGATCTCAGCGAAACCAATATCCCCATTGTTATTGCAGCTTGCTGTGTGCTCCACAATCTCTGTGAGAGCAAGGGGGAGACCTTTATGGTGGGGTGGGAGGTTGAGGCAAATCGCCTGGCTGCTGATTACTCCCAGCCAGACAGCCGGGAGATTAGAAGAGCCCAGCGGGACGCACTGTGCATCCGGGAGGCTTTGAAAGACAGTTTCCAGACTGAGCAGGGTCACCAGTGAATTTTAAGTTTGTGGACTCAGAACCTGAACTTGCCACCGTTTCTTTACCCAGTTACCGTTGACTATCCTCTCCAGTTACATACCCCCTTCACCCCCTTCCCAAAAAATAAAATCTGTTCTGTTTTGTTAATGAACACCGTTGTCTTTATTACTGTTTTCGCGGGAATGTTTTAAACCTGGGACGCAGACTGTGGCGGGGTGCGGGTTTACTGTTGTGATGCAAATGATGCTTCTAAACTCCAGGAATGACGGGTTCCGCAGTGGTGGACTGGTTGTTTCAACAGAGCCTGCCAGCCCTCCTGGGCGGGACAGCGTGTATGTGTCGGCTATGTGACTGTCTGGCAGGGGGAGGAGGGTTACAGCTCCCCTGCTGCGGGGCTCTGTGATGCATTAGATCTGTAACTGCCCTCCCCCGCCACAAAGTCACAGAGCAACCCCCCCCCCCCCCAGAACACGAAAACCACCTCCCAGATTGAACAGGGTCACTAGTCACTGCACTGGGTATGTGTCCTGATCCTGGACCTGACCCCGCCTCTGTACCCTGGTAAAGGTGACTGTCCTGTCCAATTACCATGCCCCTTCCCCTCGTTCAGACAGACTCTCCTCCAAAATAAAATCATGGAAACAGTAATTAACAGAAACGAATATTTTATTATGAACCACACATGAAACGTGGGGGTTGAAACTTGCACGGGGGCTTCTGTGAGGTGTGTAGGAAAGGACTTTTAAAATTTTGGGGAATGAGAGCCTTCTAGTGCTAGAGCAGTCTGCAGGGGTTGACTGAAAGTTTTAACGGCCCTTGCCGCCCCTCCTTCTTTGTACTTTGGGTGAGGGGGGTGTGGGACTTGGTGGCGGGGGAGGGCGGTTAGAGATAGACCGCAGCGGGGCTCTGTCCTCCTGCCTCCGGTCTTGCAGAACATCCACAAGGCGCCGGAGCGTGTCCGTTTGCTCCCTCAGAAGTCCAAGCAGCTTTTCAGTAGCCTGCTGGTCCTCCTGACGCCACCTCTCCTCCCGTTCCATGACTGCTCGGTGCATTTGGGACAAGTTCTCCCTCCACTGTGTCTGCTGGGCTGCCTGGGCTCGGGAACAGCTCATTAGTTCTGAGAACATGTCCTCCCGCGTCTTCTTCTTCCTCCTCCTAATCTGCGCTAGCCTCTGGGAGTGTGCTGACAGGCTGGGTTGGGAGACAGTCGCAGATGTGTCTGTGTGAATGGGAAAAATGGAGTGAATTCCTGAGACAGATAAATGAAGTTGTGTACAAAGAACCTAGTCTTTCTCTGTGAACAAGACCATGCACTGCACCTCTCACATGCGCACTCAGGACAAGGTCGAATTTTCGGCCATCGCCTTCAGTGCCTGGGGTCCTGCAGTGGTCTTGCAGTTATCTGAGAAGCGTGGCAGGACACCTGAACTTCTGTAGCGTGCAATCATGGTAAGCCGTAGACTTCTGGCTGCTTAAAACTGTACTAGTAGCACTGGCCTCCTTTCACATTGAAAGCAATGCCAGTCTCTGCTGCCAGCAATCAGGACAGCATGAACTATGCCCCTGTCCCACCCCCTCGCGGCTGTTCCAGGGAAAGATCCCTGTATGCTGCCCCTCTCCCTCCACCGCGTGGCTGTAAAGCAGTCCCAATACTAACATTCCCCTCCCTAATTCAAAGCAGGGCGTAATGAGCGACATCACCCTGCTGAGGATCTCGGAGTCCCAGAGGGAAAGGATGTTTCGAGAAAGCCTTCAGAAACCAGGGCCGTTTGCCGCTATGCTCTGCAGGGCAATGATACCAGACTATCTGATGGTGTCGTGGCGCGGTAACGTGTCCTACCACGGAGGGCCCAATAAGATCGCCCTACCCAGGAACCTGATGAACAGGCTGGAAATGTACCTTCTTGAGACCTACGAGGAGTTCTCCTATGAGGATTTCGCCTCCATCCCCGGCCATATTGACCGGATTTTCGCGTAGGTGCACTGGGACTAAAGAGTGGAGCGTCTTGGGCAGCATAATCATGACTTACCGGACATTGTAAAAAAAATTTTAAATACTTGGGACTAAATTGTGAAGAGCCTAAGGCAGACAAATCATGAAAAACCCTTTGTTACGATTGTAAATATTCCAGTTTTTTTGCAGTTAATTGTTTACATGTTTAAGCACTTTAATAAACAGCCATTGTTAATATTATAAATATTCTAGTTCTTGTAAAAATAAATGTTTAGATATTTAAAGCACTCACTGCTTGATCCTTCCCCTGATTCTGTCTCCGGGGTAAGGGATGGGGACGGTTGGTAGGGGATCTCGGTAAGGGTGATGAAGAGCTCCTGGCTGTCGGGGAAATCAGCGGTGCCAGCGCTGTCGACTGCCTCGTCCTCCTCATCTCCTTCTTCATCTTCCCCGTCCGCTAACATGTCCGACGAGGAACCTGCCGCGGACAATATCCCATCCTCAGAGTCCACGGTCAGTGGTGGGGTAGTGGTGGCGGCCGCACCTAGGATGGAATGCAGTGCCTCGTAGAAACGGGATGTGTGGGGATGGGATCCGGAGCGTCCGTTTGCCTCTTTGGTTTTTTGGTAGCCTTGTCTCAGCTCCTTGATTTTCACGCGGCACTGCGTTGCATCCCGGCTGTATCCTCTCTCTGCCATGGCTTTAGAGATCTTCTCGTAGATCTTTGCATTCCGTCTTTTGGAGCGCAGCTCTGAAAGCACGGACTCATCGCCCCACACAGCGATGAGATCCAAGACTTCCCGATCAGTCCATGCTGGGGCCCTCCTTCTATTAGATTGCATGACCATCTCTGCTGGAGAGCTCTGCATCGTTGCCAGTGCTGCTGAGCTCGCCACGCTGTCCAAACAGGGAATGAGATTCAAACTGGCCAGACAGGAAAAGGAATTCAAATTTTCCCGGGGCTTTTCCTGTGTGGCTGATCAGAGCATCCGAGCTCGGACTGCTGTCCAGAGCGTCAACAGAGTGGTGCACTGTGGGATAGCTCCCGGAGCTATTACCGTCGATTTCCATCCACACCTAGCCTAATTCGATATGGCCATTTCGAATTTAGCGCTACTCCTCTCGTTTTGGAGGAGTACAGAAGTCGAATTTAAGAGAGCTCTATGTCGAACTAAATAGCTTCGTGGTGTGGACGGGTGCAGGGTTAATTCGATGTAACGGCGCTAAATTCGACATAAAAGCCTAGTGTAGACCAGGCCCTAATCTGTGGAAACAGGAAATAAATAAATAGTCTAAATTTACAGAGTAAAAATGGTACCTTATACAGTACAGGCTGAAGTGTATATTTTACTGAAATGACATTTTCCTATAGAGGAAAATTGCTACAAATCACCTTGAGAGTGAGTCATGTGACTATCACCGGTGCAGTGTTCTTCTAAGCTCTCCTAGATGGGAACAGAGTTCCGTGGATGTACTACTCACTGATGAGCTTCCTATAGGTATCTGAACAGAATGGTCGCAGCAGAGGCATTTAAAGGGAGAATTCATTGTTGTGGTTTGGCTCTCAGTTGTCAGCAGATTTGATGGAATGTTCCCATTGTTAGTGTCTACAGCAGGGCTGTCAAGCAATTAAAAAAAATTAAACAATAATAGGCTACCATTTATTTAAATATTTTTGGATGTTTCCTACATTTTCAAATATATTGATTTCAATTACAACACAGAACACAAAGTGTACAGTGCTTACTTTATATTTATTTTTATTACAAATATTTGTTCTATAAAAACAAAAGAAATAGTATTTTTCAATTCACCTCATATAAGTACTATAATGCAATCTCTTTATCATGAAAATTGAACTTACAAATGTAGAATTATGTAAAAAAAAACTGAATTAAAAAATACAAAAGAAAAAAATGTAAAACTTTACAGCCTACAAGTCCACTCAGTCCTACTTCTTGTTCAGCCAATCACGTAGACAAACAAGTTTGTTTACATTTGCAGGAGATAATGCTGCCCGCTTCTTGTTTACAATGTCACCTGAAAGTGAGAACAGGCGTTCTCATGGCACTGTTGTAGCCAGCGTCGCAAGATATTTACGTGCCAGATGCGCTAAAGATTCATATGTCCCTTCATGTTTCAACCACCATTCCAGAGGATGTGTCCACGCTAATGAGGGGTTCTGCTTGATAACGATCCAAAGCAGTAGCAGTGCAGATCGACACATGTTCACTTTCATCATCTGAGTCAGATGCCACCAGCAGAAGGTTGATTTTCTTTTTTGGTGGTTCACGTTCTGTAGTTTCCGCATTGGAGTGTTGCTTTTTTAAGACTTTTGAAAGCACGCTCCACACCTCATCCCTCTCAGATTTTGGAAGGCACTTCAGATTCTTAAACCTTGGGTGGAGTGCTGTAGTTATCTTTAGAAATCTCACATTGGTACCTTCTTTGTGTTTTGTCAAATCTGCAGTGAAAGTGTTCTTAAAATGAACAATATGTGCTGCTATAACATGAAATATATGTCAGTATGCGGGTAAAACAGAGCAGGAGACATACTATTCTCCCCCAAGGAGTTCAGTCACAAATTTAATTAACGGGCATTATTTTTTTTTAAACGAGTGTCATCACCATGGAGGCATGTCCTCTGGAATGGTGGCTGAACGATGATGGGGCATACAAAAGTTTAGCATATCTGGCACATAAATACCTTGCACTACCAGCAACAAAAGTGCCATGCGAGGTCTGTTCTCACATTCAGGTGACATTATAAATAAGAAGCTGGCAGCATTATCTCCCATAAATGTAAATACACTTGTTTGTCTTAGTGATTGACAAAGAAGTAGGACTGAGTGGACTTGTAGACTCTAATGTTTTACATTGTTTTGTTTTTGAGTGCAGTTATGTAACAAAAAAAAAATCTACATTTGTATAGGGTAACCAGATAGCAAGTGTGAAAAATCAGGACAGAGGGTGGGGGGTTATAGGCACCTATGTAAGAAAAAGCCCCAAATATCTGGACTGTCCCTATAAAATCGGGACATCTGGTCACCCTACATTTGTAGGTTGCATTTTCACGAAAAAGAGATTGCATTATGGTACTTGTATGAGGTGAAATGAAAAATACTATTTCTTTTGTTTATCATTTTTACAATATTAAAATTAATATAAAGTGAGCACTGTACATTTTGTATTCTGTGTTGTAATTGAAATCAATATATTTGAAAATGTAGAAAAACATCCAAAAATATTTAATAAATTTCAATTGCTATTCTATTGTTTTTACAGTGCGACTAAAACTGCAATTAATCGCGATTAACTTTTTAATCGTGATTAATTTTTTTTAGTTAATCGCATGAGTTAACTGCGATTAATCAACAGCTTTATTTGTAATAAACAAAGCAGGGCCTGCTGCCACAATGGACAGACCTGCTCTGAAGGAGCTGCTGAGGGCCAAATTCCCCACTGAAGTAAATGGAGCCCCTCCTATGTACTCTAGGGCTGGGGTTAGCTCTGCCAAGCTCATTCCAAGGGCCCACAGCAGTGACTTTCTCAGGCTGTGGAAATGCAAGGCCTATTTCAGGGACTGGCAACCTTAGGCACGCAGCACGCCAGGGTAAGCACTGTGGTGGGCCGGACCGGTTTGTTTACCTGCCGCGTCGGCAGGTTCAGCAGATCACGGCTCCTACTGGCTGCAGTTTGCTGCTCCAGGCCAATGGGGGCGGCGGGAAGCGGCGGCTAGCACATCCCTTGTCCCGCACCGCTTCCCACAGCCCCCATTGGCCTGGAGCGGCGAACCGCGGCCAGTGGGAGCCGTGATCTGCCGAACCTGCCGACGCGACAGGTAAACAAACCGGCCCGGCCCACCAGGGTGCTTACCCTGGCGAGCCGTGTGCCAAAGGTTGCCGATCCCTGGCCTATTTCTTCAGTATGATATGGCCCCTTTGTGCTGCTCCACTGACAAAAGGCCTTAAACTCAGCAGCCCTGGGCAGCTGAGAAGGGGAGTGGTTATGAAAAGGATGGGCAGGAGAGTCTCTCTGCTCTGACTATTTCCAGATGCTAGAACCATGGCTTGGGGTCATAGCGTAAGTTAGGAGAGCTCTTAGGCTGCTGTAAGTGACTTCAGGGGCTGAACAAAGAATTGCAGAGCTACCAAAAGTGCATAAAAGTCATAAAAGTCCTTTCTCTTTGGGTCCTGCCCTGAACACAGGCCAGCCACACCTGAGAGATAGCCTTCTCAGGTCACATGATAATGATTTTGATTTCTCTATGGGCCTAAGGTGATGGTTGGTGGGGAGGGTTGGGTAGAGAGATGAAGAAGAAACTGAGGATAAAGGTTAAATACTCCTTCATCCTGAGTTTTAGCTGGATGGCTCAGCCTGAACAGCCTCTGGGGAAATATTTATAAAACTGGTACGTTTCAGCTCCTGAAGTGACTCCGAATGTTAACGTTGTTTTAGGAAGTGCTGGGGATGGCTCAATGGCTGGATGTTGGATTTGCAGAGCTGGAAAAACCTAATGACATAGGTGATAGATGAGCACAAGAGAATGGTGAGAGTGCAAGAAAACGGTGGGCCCTCTTGTGGGCAGTCTCGCAACAGAGAAGCCCAGGACTGAAAGGGCCATGAGACAAAGCTGAGGATGCCTTGGAGCTGGGAGATGTAATTTCCAGCTCAGTGAGATGTACTTGTGCCAGCTCTGCTCGAGCTTGTGCAATAAAAATAGAAGTGTAGCCAAGGGTTCCTTCTGCAGTTGGTTTGGCACCTGCGCGCAAGTCTCCCAGGATCTGCTACCCTCCCCGGGCTGCTATTGGCTGCTGGGCTGCAATGGACCTCTGGTTTGCTCTCTCTCCCCTGCTTTGTGGCAGGGTGCGATGGGTCTGAGGATTGGAGATGGTGGCATCGTGGCCCTTGGCTGCAGGCGTCATCTCCTCTCCTTCAACCCAGCAGCCCGCAGCCTCGCTCACTGCAGCCCACCTCAGGGCAGGGCCTTAACCAGAGCGTCTCTGCAAAGTCTCCAGTGGGGGGTTGCAGGGGATCCGAGGGGCCCGGGGTCTTCGGGGGAGAGAGGAGGAAGCTGCTTGCAAGGGAGGTTCGTGGGGGAGCCCCTGGTTGCAGAGGGGCGCGGGGTCTGGGGGCAGGGATTCCCCGCCCTAGCGGAGCAGCCACGGGGCGGAGGGTCTCAGGTTGCGGGGAGCCGGGAGCTGGGCCCCGCGGAAAGGGCGCGGGCGGCTGCCAGCGAGGCGGGGCCGGCGCGAGAGCTGGGCGGGGCCGGGCTCCAAAGTCCCGGCAGCCCCGATGTCCCGCCAGTAGAGCGGGCTGGAGGGAAGCAGCGGCTGCAGGATGGAGCGGGACGCGGGGCATGGGCCGTCCGCCTTCGACCTGCCCAAGGTGAGCGGCTGCCTTCCCCCTGCCGGATGCTCCTGCGTCCGAGCCAGGGGCTGCGACCCTTCCCTGGGCGGGCGGCTCCGCGATGGGGCGAGGGGAGCAGAGCGCGGTGGGGCAGCCCGCCCCCCTCTTACTCCGACACGTGCCTGCCCCTCTCCCTCGGCAGTGGGGGTCCCTGTCTCTCTCCCTGCCCCTCGCACCTCTGCCTAGAACCAGATTCGTGGCCGCCACCACCAGGGCCGGCCTTAGGGGAAATGGCACCCTGAGCGAACTTGCATTTTGGTGCCCCTGTGGGTGCGGTGCCCCACCCCATTGCTCTGGGCCCCCAAGTCTCACCACCCTCCCTTCACCCCTAACCCTGCACTGTGCCTCTGCGCCCATAACACCTGCCTCCTCCTGTGCCCTAATCCCTACACCCCCTTCACTCCTAACCCCTGCCCCCTCCTGTGCCCTAACCCCTACACTGTGCCCCCGCGTCCCTAATCCTTGCACTCCCTTCCTGTGCCCCTAATCCCTACACCTCCTTTGCCCTAACCCCTTCATCCCAAACCCTGTCCTCCCCTCCTGCGCTCCTAACCCCTTCACTGTGCCCCCTTTGCCTCTAACCCCTTCCTCCTCCTATGCCCACATGGGGAAACTGACCTGGATTCACAGAGCAGCTGGCATTGTTGCTTGCTCCCCCTCGAACTGCTGCTCCTCCACCCTGTGCACCCCTAAGGGGCTGTGAGGGGGGACAGCGAGGAATGACAGCACTGCTCCCTGCATCCAGGTCACTTTCCCCACCTGGGCTGCATAAGGAAAGGGCAGGAGAGCAGCAGCTCCTGTTGCTCACCTCACAACACAGCCCAAGTGCGGAAAATGACCCGGATGCAGGGAGCGCTGGTTTTGTGTGTTGGGGGGACTGTGTGAGGGACACTGTGTGTGTGTGTGTGAGAGAGAGAGTGTGTGTTGGGGCAGAGAACGTGTGTGTGAGAGTGCCTGTGTGTGAAAGATTGTGTGTATGTGAGAGACAGTGTGCATGTTGGTGCTTGGGGGAGTGTGTGAGAAACAATGAGTGTGTTGGGGAATGTGCGAGAGAGTGCATGTGTGTGAGAGAGACTGTGTGTGTTGAGGGGAGTGTGTCACAGAGTGTGTGTGTGAGAAACACAAAGTAATGCACATTGGAAAACATAATCCCAACTACACATATAAACTGATGGGGTCTAAATTAGCTGTTACCACTCAAGAAAGAGATCTTGGCGTCATTGTGGATAATTTTCTGAAAACATCGACTCAATGTGCAGCAGCAGTCAAAAAAGCGAATAGAATGTTGGGAATCATTAAGAAAGGGATAGATAATAAGACAGAAAATATCATATTGCCCCTATATAAATCCAAGGTATGCCCACATTTTGAATACCACGTGCAGATGTGGTTGCCCAATCTCAAAAAGATAAATTGGAATTGGAAAAGGTTCAGAAAAGGGCAACAAAAATGATTAGGGGTATGGAATGGCTGACATATGAGAAAAGATTAATAAGACTGTGACTTTTCAGCTTGGAAAAGAGTTGACCAAGGGGGGATATGATAGAGCTCTATAAAATCATGACTGGTGTGGAGAAAGTAAATAAGGAAGTGTTATTTACTCCTTCTCATAACACAAGAACTAGGGGTCACCAAATGAAATGAATAGGCAGCAGGTTTAAAACAAACAAAAGGAAGTATTTTTTCACACAACGCACAGTCAACCTGTGGAACTCCTTGCCAGAGGATGTTGTGAAGGCCAAGACTATAACAGAGTTCAAAAAGAGGATAGGTCCCTCAATGGCTATTAGCCAGGATGGGCAGGGATGGTGTCCTTAGCCTCTGTTTTCCAGAAGCTGGGAATGGGCAAAAGGGGATGGATAACTTGATGATTACCAGTTCTGTTCATTCCCTCTGGGGCATTGGCCAATGTCAGAAGACAGGATACTGGGCTAAATGGACCTTTGGTCTGACCCAGTATGGCCGTTCTTATGTTCTCATGTTTAACAGTCTGTATGTGTGTGTTGAGGGGCGTGTGTATGTGCCTGAGTGAGTGTATGAGCAAGCTGTCTCTTTAAGAAAGCATTCAGGAACAGGAGCCTGAAGGCTTGTTCAGACACCACCGGCTGCTGGCAGTCCCGGGCCCAGAGAGGCAGCAGCATAGATTCCCCCCTCACCTGTCACCCTGGCTCAGAGGAGACCAGGCATATGGGCAGCGGGAGGGGGGCACCCAACATAAGCTCCCCTCCCATCCCCTGCACAGCAGGACAGGGCATTCGCAGTCCCGAGCAGCGTGGCCAGGGGCGGCTCCGGGGGAGGAATGGTGGGAGGGAACAAGAGTACATATGCTGTCCAATAGACTGTGTAGCATTGCAGTTGAGTTATCATACCCTAATAAATCTCAGGCACTTCTAATGTAGGGCGGGTGTTACTCCGAACCCTCCAAAGTTCAACGTGTGTGACAGGGGCCTTTTTAAAAATGGTGACAGACACCCAACAAGAAGTAACATCTGAGAGATGAGAAAGCAGTATGTGGCTTCTGTCTCAGCAACAGCATTTTCTGTACACTTGCTGTTAAGATCTCACATATCTAATACTGATGATTTACATTAACATAAACTCCTTCCAGTCCACACATGTAGTGATCACTTAGACCCTGAGCATGTGAGCAAGAACCAAGCAGTCAAGCACCTCCGAGAGAGAATGCTTGGTGCCACCTCAAAGCCCCAGCCCACTCTGTCCCAATGTCCCATTCCAGTTGTGGCCATCCCTGATACTTCCAAGGAAGAAGGTTTAACCCCCTCTCCACCCCAGAATACAATTAGAATCCCTTCCTGACCCCTGCAGGTGGTCAGTTGAAACCCTGAAGCATGACCATTTAGTGACATAAACTGGAGTGAGCTCCAGGGCTGTTGAGCCCTGCCTCCTACCATCACAAGCAACCCTGTCATACAGTCACACTCATAAATTTGTCCAGTTCTCTCTCAAAACTAATTAAGTTGTTTGCCCCCACCACTCCTATTGGGACACTGTTACAGAACTGTTCCTGGTGGTTAGAAAGGTCATGTCCCCTGCATACATTGGGAAAATCATCAAACATGCATAGTTTACTGAGGAGCACTGTGCCAGCCAGAGTGGCATGGTTCATGATGTTGCACCAGGCATTGTGTAGTGAGTTCCCAGATGTGGCTCAATGCTGTGAATCCACAAATTTTTGGGGTGGCCCTGAAAGTGGTGCCAGATAGGGTCAGTGTGTGCACTCCTTTGCCCATCAATGGAGAGTTTGAAGTAGTACCTGCTCAGGGTAATGAGTGAGAGCCAACGATGGACCCAGTGGATGAGGGCCAGGTTCCCCAGCAGTGGTGAAGGTTGATGAGACATCACTGGATGTCTGGACTGCATAGGGTGGAAGAAGAACTAGATATTTGTAACAGTCATCCAGTTCCTCAAGAAACAACAGCATCTGGCAGAAGAGTTTCTGGGAAAGGGAATGGTGTCCCCCAAAATAAAACCCCTGTACATTTGGAATCATAGAATACTAGGGTTGGAAGGGACCTCAGGAGGTCATCTAGTCCACCCCCTGCTCAAAACAGGACCAATCCCCAGACAGATTTTTGCTCCAGATCCCTAAATGGCCCCTCAAGGATTGAGCTCACAACCCTGGGTTTAGCAGGCCAATGCGCAAACCACTGAGCTATCCCTCCCCCCAGTCCCAAGGAGGCAGAGTGAAACAAAGAAGTAACCCGCCATGATAAACAATGTGGAAAGTCCTGTGCTTATCCAGTTCCCCACTTGTCCATTTCATTTGGAGAGACAAGGCTCCAGTCAGCTTTGGGTAGCTCCTTGCAGCCCTGGGAACCGGATGGTGCTGGACTTTTTTCTTGCAAGCTGCACACTACTTTGGGTGGAGTTGCTCAGATGCTCCTCTCCCAATTTCATTATCCCTGTTTTATCGCAAGCTATTTGAGGGGGAGAGAACCGTCTCCCGGAGACATGGAGTGGAACCTTGTTACTTTCCTGCTGCAGTTTACAAGTGTCTCGTTTACAATAGCAACAGAGGGTAGAGGCAGATGGCCCACAATTTAAAGGCAGCTACTTAATGTTGCTGTCACTTCCATGAAAGTACTGCACTTGTGGGTCGCTTTTGCAGGAAATGTTTGAGATGAGGTAGGAACATGTAGCTGCACGTTGCTAGGATTTTGTACATGGCACAATGTGGAATAAATATGGATCATGAGCCTCAAGCCTATAATTCTATCAAAGGGTTGTGCGGCCACCAAAACCCCCAAGGAGTGACGCCTCTGTGAAGCCTCAAAAAGAACAGGAGTACTTGTGGCACCTTAGAGACTAACTAACAAATTTACACTTATGCTCAAATAAATTTGTTAGTCTCTAAGGTGCCACAAGTACTCCTGATCTTTTTGCGGATACAGACTAACACGGCTGCTACTCTGAAACCTGTGAAGCCTCAGTCATTGAAAGGAATTGGAGCCCAAGAATTCAAAACTTGCCAGGTTTTTACATTTTGAGGAGGACAGATCCAGGACCTGTATCACTTTGTGCTCTGCATGGTCTACAGCTCCCTCCTGCTGCTGCACTTTCTTCCATCCACATCCTTCACTCCTGTCCCTCTTGCTAACTTCTTCCACCTTGACTCCCATCCCTCCTTCCCTGCTG
This sequence comes from Emys orbicularis, assembly GCF_028017835.1. Classification (NCBI taxonomy): domain Eukaryota; kingdom Metazoa; phylum Chordata; order Testudines; family Emydidae; genus Emys; species Emys orbicularis. Next base: position 19,761,289 of record NC_088694.1, on the reverse strand, counting down.
CTACCTCTCTCTTTATATTGTTGCCCCTGTCCTCTGCTCCCCATCTTGCCCCCCACAGCTCATTCTGTTCTGGTCTTTGTCCTAATTACTAGAACCATATAATTCATGTATGGGTAGAAATCTTGTGCCTGTGAATGACCAGGTTTTGACCTGGTCAGTCTGGGTTCTTGTATTTGCACCCATCTCCATAGAAACTGAATGTCTCCCTAGAATAAAAAACAACAAAGCCTGCTGGCAGAGGTTGTTTGTAGGTGTTTTTAAAAGTAAATGAACGAAGCATGAGTGCCAGAACACCAGAGAGAGAGAGCTATTGCTGGAAAGCTCTGTCAAACAAAAAAGGTTTGTACTGTATTTAGACCTGAATGTTGTGAAGCTAGTGGGGTGAGCTGGTGGGGTGAATATTCGAGTGTCTGTCTGCTGTGACCATTTGTTTGACCGTGTGCTTGTTTGTTAGAATAGTGTGACAGTTTGACCGTGTGGGTGTTTGATTGAAAAGTGTGAATTGGGAGTGCTTTGTTCCAGGTGGGCCTTGAGTGGTTGATTGGAGGGAAGGCTTTGAGCCAGGCCACCTGTTTCAAGCCAGCAGCCTTATAAAAAGGCATCCAGTTGTGAACCGAGTGAGCAGCTAACCGAGGACAGGCAAACAGAGGGAGTTTGCCATTGCCTGTGGGGAGTTTGCACAAAGTGTTTCTGCCTTTCAGGCTCCTGTGAGCAGTACATACAACATCCAAGGAGCCTCTTAAAAGGAAGACATGGATAGTGAGCAATCAGCTGTTGTGACCTGCTCAGAATGTGCCATGTTTGTCTTTCTCCCAGAGGACAGACGCGACTTCATCTATACGAAGTGCAAGCTGGTCTGCATATTGGAAGAGAAGGTTAGAGGATCAACCCTGCATTGCATCAGAGAAAACGAAGATTTTCTGGATAGAAGTCAGTGTTTGGTTCTGGAAGCAAAACATGCTGAAGAATCAGAGAGTGCAGTGCAGAGCGGGGAAGAATATTGGCAGCATGTGACCTCCAGAGGAAGAAAGAGGAGAACCTATGTACCCCCAGTGCAGATAGAGGTACGAAACCGTTTTCAGGCTCTCTGCACAGGTACTAATGCGGAGAAGGATTTGAAAGAGCCCTCTGAGGGAAGGAATCAGAAGGAGACCCCATCGGCCAGAAGGCATGGGATGCATTGTCCTAGGGATGGGGGTTCCATGACCATCACTCCCAAGAGGAGGAGACGGGTGATGGTGGTCGGGGACTCCCTGTGACAGGTTGGATCACAGAAACCCCCCTGGGAGCTGCCACCTGATCTGCCAAGACTACTTCTATCCCTGTTTTCCTGCCAGCTCAGGACTCCAGCACCCTGTCTTGCTGAGCCAGACACTCCCGTCTGCTCCAACAAAGACCCAGGGTCTTAATTACTTGCCCCAAAGCTGCAACTTTACCTGAAAACAGCTCACAATAGTGTGCTTGTCTTTAGCACTCAGATGCCCAACTCCCAATGGGGTCTAAACCCAAATAAATCCATTTTACCCTGTATAAAGCTTATGCAGGGGAAACTCATAAATTGTTTGCCCTCTATAACACTGATAGAGAGATATGCACAGTTGTTTGCTCCCCCAGGTATTAATACATACGCTGAGTTAATTAATAAGTAAAAGGTGATTTTATTAAATACAGACAGTAGGATTTAAGTGGTTCCAAGTAGTAACAGACAGAACAAAGTAAGTCACCAAACAAAATAAAATAAAATGCGCAAATCTATGTCTAATCAAACTGAATACAGATAATCTCACCCTCAGAGATGCTTTAGTAAGTTTTTTCCTCAGACTGGACACCTTCCAGGCCTGGGCACAATTCTTTCCCCTGGTACAGCTCTTGTTCCAGCTCAGGTGGTAGCTAGGGGATTCTTCATGATGGCTCCTCTCTCTCTCTCTTTGTTCTGTTCCACCCCTTTATATATTTTTTGCATAAGGCGGGAACCCTTTGTCCCTCTGGGTTTCCACCCCCCCTCACTGGAAAAGCACCAGTTAAAGATGGATTCCAGTTCAGGTGACATGATCACATGTCACTGCAAGACTTCATTACCCACTTGCCAGCACACACATATACAGGAAGACTCACAGGTAAAACACAGCCATCTGTAGACAATGGTCCTGGTTAATGGGAGTCATCAAGATTCCAAACCACCATTAATGGCCCACACTTTGCATAATTACAATAGGCCCTCAGAGTTATATTTTATATTTCTAGTTTTAGATACAAGAGTGGTACATTTATACAAATAGGTTGATCACACTCAGTAGATTATAAGCTTTGTAATGATACCTTACAAGAGACCTTTTGGATGAAGCATATCCCAGTTACATTATATTCACTTATCATATTTTTATAAAACCATATAGACTGCACAATGTCACACTCCCTCCTAAGGGGGTGGAGTCATCCATCTGCCGACCAGACCGGGAGACTCGAGAAGTGTGCTGCTTGCCTGGAGCTAGAATCCAGGATGTGATGGAGTGTTTGCCAAGACTGATGAAGACCTCAGACCGCTACCCCTTCCTACTTCTCCACGTGGGCACCAATGATACTGCCAAGAATGACCTTGAGCAGATCACTGCAGACTACGTGGCTCTGGGAAGAAGGATAAAGGACTTTGAGGCGCAAGTCATGTTCTCGTCCATCCTCCCTGTTGAAGGAAAAGGCCCGGGTAGGGACTGTCGAATTGTAGAGGTGAATGCGTGGTTACGCAGGTGGTGTCGGAGAGAGGGCTTTGGATGATTCGACAATGGGATGTTGTTCCGGGAAGGATTGCTAGGAAGAGATGGGATCCACCTAACGAAGAGAGGGAAAAGCATCTTCGCAGGCAGGCTTGCTAACCTAGTGAGGAGGGCTTTAAACTAGGTTCTCTGGGGGATGGTGACCTAAGCCTCCTGATTAATACTGATAAAGTAGGGCAATCAGCTAGTTATCTTAGGTGCAAGTACACGAATGCAAGAAGCCTGGGAAACAAGCAGGAAGAATTGGAAGTCCTGGCACAATCAAGGAACTATGACGTGATTGGAATAACAGAAACTTGGTGGGGCAGTTCACATGACTGGAGCACTGTCATGGATGGCTATAAACTGTTCAGGAAGGACAGGTACGGGAGGAAAGGTGGAGGAGTTGCATTGTATGTAAGAGAGCGGTATGATTGCTCAGAGCTCCAGTTTGAAACTGGAGAAAATCCTGTTGAGAGTCTTTGGGTTAAGTTTAGAGGTGAGAGCAACAAGGGTGATGTCGTGGTGGGCGTGTGCTATAGACCACCGGGTCAGAAGGATGAGGTAGATGAGGCTTTCTTCGGACAACTAATTGCAGTTTCCAGATCACAGGCCCCGGTTCTAATGGGGGACTTCAGTCACCCTGACATCTGCTGGGAGAGCAATACAGCAATGCACAGACAATCCAGGAAGTTTTTGGAGAGTGTTGGGGACAACTTCCTGGTACAAGTGCTGGAGGAACCGACTAGGGGCCGTGCTCCTCTTGACCTGCTGCTTACAAACAGGGAAGAATTGGTAGGGGAAGTAGAAGTGGGTGGCAATCTAGGCAGCAGTGACCATGAGATGGTTGAGTTCAGGATCCTGACAAAAGGAAGAAAGGAGTGTAGCAAAATACGGACCCTGGACTTCAGAAAAGCAGACTTAGCCTCCTTTAGGGAACTGATTGGCAGGATCCCCTGGGAAGCTAATATGAGGGGGCAAGGAGTCAAGGAGAGGTGGCTGTATTTTAAAGAAGTCTTATTGAGGGAGCAGTAACAAACCATCCCGAAGTGCAGAAAGAATAGCAAATATGGCAGGTGACCGGCTTGGCTTAACAGTGAAATCTTCGGTGAGCTTAAACTCAAAAAAGGAAGCTTACAAGAAGTGGAAATTTGGACAGATGACGAGGGAGGAGTATAAAAATATTGCTAGAGCATGTAGGGGTGTAATCAGGAAGGCCAAGGCATAGTAGGAGTTGCAGCTAGCAAGGGATGTGAAGGATAGCAATAAGGGTTTCTACAGGTATGTTAGCAACAAGAAGGTGGTCAGGGAAAGTGTGGGACCCTTACTAAATGGGGAAGGCAACATAGTGACAGATGATGTGGAAAAAGCTGAAGTACTCAATGCTTTTTTTGCCTTGGTCTTCACAGACAAGGTCAGCTCCCAGACTGCTGCACTGGGCAACACAATATGGGGAGGAAGTGAGCAGCCCTCAGTGGTGAAAGAACAGGTGAAGGACTATTTAGAAAAGCTGGATGTGCACAAGTCCATGGGTCCAGATCTAATGCATCCGAGGGTGCTGAGGGAGTTGGCTGATGTGATTGCAGAGCCATCAGCCATTATCTTTGAAAATTCGTGGTGATTGGGGGAGGTCCCGGACGATTGGAAAAAGGCAAATATAGTGCCCATATTTTAAAAAGGGAAGAAAGAGAACCTGGGGAGCTACAGACCGGTCAGCCTCATTTCAGTCTCCGGCAAAATCATGGAGCAGGTCCTCAAGGAATCCATTTTGAAGCACTTGGAGGAGAGGAAGGTGATCAGGAACAGTCAACATGGATTTACCCAGGGAAAGTCATACCTGATTGCCTTCTATCATGAGATAACTGACTCTGTGGATATGGGGAAAGCGGTGGATGTGATAGATCTTGACTTTAGCAAAGCTTCTGATATGGTCTCCCAAAGTATTCTTGCCAGCCAGTTAAAAAAGTATGGATTAGATGAATGGACTATAAGGTGGATAGAAAGCTGGCTAGATTGTCAGGCTCAATGGGTAGTGATCAACGGCTCAATGTCTAGTTGGCAGCCGGTATCAAGCGGAGTGCCCCAGGAGTTGGTCCTGGGGCTGGTTTTGTTCAACATCTTTATTAATGATCTGGATGATGGGATTAATTGCACCCTCAGCAAGTTTGCAGATAACACTAAGATGGGGGGAGAGGTAGATACGCTGGAGGGTTGGGATAGGGTCCAGAGTGACCTAGACAAATTGGAAGATTGGGCCAAAAGAAATCTGATGAGGTTCAACAAGGACAAGTGCAGAGTCTTGCACTTAGGAAGGAAGAATCCCATGCACCGCTACAGGCTGGGGACCGACTGGCTAAGCAGGAGTTCTGCAGAAAAGAACCTGGGGATTACAGTGGACAAGAAGCTGGATATGAGTCAGCATTGTGCCCTTGTTGCCAAGAAGGCCAACGGCATATTGGGCTGTATTAGTAGGAGCATTGACAGCAGATCGAGGGAAGTGATTATTCCCCTCTATTCGGCACTGGTGAGGCCACACCTGGAGTACTGCGTCCAGTTTTGGTCTCCCCACTACAGAAGGGATGTGGACAAATTGGAGAGAGTCCAGTGGAGGGCAGTGAAAATTATTAGGGGGCTGAGGCACATGACTTACGAGGAGAGGCTGAGGGAACTGCGATTGTTTAGTCTGCAGAAGAGAAGAGTGAGGGGGGGATTTGATAGCAGCCTTCAACTACCTGAAGGGGGGTTCCAAAGAGGATGGAGCTAGGCTGTTCTCAGTGGTGGAAGATGACAGAACAAGAAGCAATGGTCTCAAGTTGCAGTGCGGGAGGTCTAGGTTGGATATTAGGAAACACTATTTCACTAGAAGGGTGATGAAGCACTAGAATGGGTTACCTAGGGAGGTGGTGGAATCTCCATCCTTAGAGATTTTTAAGGGCCAGCTTGACAAAGCCTTGGCTGGGATGATTTAGTTGGTGTTGGTCCTGCTTTGAGCAGGGGATTGGACTAGATGACCTCCTGAGGTCTCTTCTAACCCTAATATTCTATGATTCTATTTTCATTTCATGCTTCTTTTCATGTGGCAGTGAGTTCCGTAGTCTTGGTTTGGCTCCTATGAAAGTTCTGCCTCCTGAGTCTCCCAGTGGTCGACAGTGGATCAAAGCTGTCTTTGGAGAGGTGATGTTTCATGTAACTAGATCCAGTCCCATTCAGGGATTTGCAAATTGGAGCATAGAGAAAAGCATTGCCTGTAATCCTGAGGGCAGTGCTAAAGATGAGCAGTTCTATCCTTCCCTTACACAAGGTCATAAAGTATGTATAGGGTCATGCGGTATAATGCTTTGTACTTAGCCACAGTTATCATATATCCATGACATCTAGGCTTGATGATTATAACTGAAAGCTGCAGTTGGTTTTGAATGGAGCAGTATGTTTGTCCAGCAACTCGGGCCACTAAGACCCCATAATTCCAGTATTTTGCTGTCTGTCCTGGCTCTTGATGTAATACTGGCTCAAATTCCAGGTTTTAGTCTCACTCAAAGCTCTCCATGTGACCGTGGCTTGCTGCAATGGCATGTTCCAATGGGACTGTGAACCTTGCATCAGACTCCTGTGCAGGTAGGGTTGCCACCTCTGGGGAAAAATGGGACATCTGGGATGATCCTTAGCCCACAAAACTGGACAGCTGGCAGTGCGTACCGAGCACTCTTAGAGATTTCCCAGGACAGCTACTTCAAAAAAGGGACAATCTTGGGAAAACCTGGACTGGTGGCAACCCCTGTATGAAGGAGACACCTCTTTCTCAGTGACTGGCCCACAAAGTTGGAACTCCTGAAAGACAGCAGGATGGGCATGAGCAGAGCAAACTCCAAAACCCACTACTTTGATGCGGAGTACCAGGAATTATCAGATTGGACCAGAAGTCCAGTTCTTGTTTTTTACTTTGCTCAGTACCCACTTTGTCAGAGGAAGGTACAAGAAACCCTGAAATGGACAATTAAGGAATAACCTGGCTGTAGGGATAGTTTCTTTCTAACCCCTGCCAGTTATTGGTTGGTGTATGCTCTGATGCCAAGAGGATTTATACCTCTTCTTTTTTTACAGTATTTAATGTAACTGTGGTTATTCTCATTATCATAAATGTTCAGTCTTTTTTTTGAATCCTATTAAGTTCTTGAGTTCAATATCATGTAGCAGTGAGTTCAACAGGTTGAATTTGTGTTGCATTCCATTTTTTCCATCAGTCTTAGATTTATTGCCTTTAAAATTTCTTTGAATGTCCTCATCTCTCCTATCAATAACAAGCAAACATTTACCTTCTCTGTCCAAACAAAATAATGAATGGTCTTTCTTAAGTCACTACTTATTCATCTTTTCTCTAAACTGAACAGCCCAGATCTCTTAAGTCTCTATTCATAGGAGAGTCTCTTTGTTTGTTTCAAGGTAGGTACATTGCAATCCATGCAGTTGTCAGAAAGACCTGGACACAATAGACATGTAGAAACCAAGGTCTTGTGCTCTTCATACTATGACTATCCTCACTTATCTCCATGCTGAATGCCTGTTGTGATTTTTAAAAAAATGATTCATTTGGTCTGGATAACATTTTAAAAACAACTGAGGGGCGTTTTCTCCTTGAGATTGCAGAGAATAATGTGCACAGCTCCCATCAGTGCAAGTCTGCAAGACGAGAAATTTCCCTTAACGACTTAGTAAATGTAGCAACAACTTCAATAAAATGAATCTGTTCAATGCTTTTCACTTTCCAAAAAGTCAGTTTTGGTGAACATGATCCCAGGAGATATGGGAAACAGCCTCCGTGGGAGGCCCATGGTGCAGAAGAGTCTTTGTTTACATTTGCTTCCAAGCACTGGTATGTTGACACTGAACAGTTATTATAAAGAAAGGTGTAAGCTGTGCCTCTCTCCTCTCCACACGCCTGGAGTTAATTACAATATCTCATCCCATTCTTCCTCGATAATTGTGATGGACTTGAGAACTTCTTCCCATTTTCCTTTGCAAGTCTCATTCTCTCCCAGTGTTCCCAGAACAATTGTATTTGCACACACAAAATATTGCTTAAACATCTTATCATTAGGGTTTTTCCTCTTAATTTTGTGCTTTGCAAATCATGTTTATCAGCTTTCTCCTAAATAATTTGCAACGTCCACCAAGTGTTGAAAAGGTACCAGTCTTTCATCTTCCAAGAGGTCTTGCTCCTGGCGGAAATTATTTCTCTCTCTGAAAGTGTGTGGCAAGCAGGGGTTTAGAATTAAAGGTGATTTGGGCTATTGTCTCACGTGTAATGGGCCTAAACTAAAACACCATTTTGAAACATGATCAAAGCAAGAGTAGCTTTTGGTTGAGAAACTGAGGTGCTTATGGAAAGGCATTCTCAGCAAGCAGAAATCAGAATTAGTCAGACTTTAAGACAGTGGTTCTCAAGTAGGCGTACAGGTACCCCTGGGGGTGCACAGAGGTCTGCCAAGGGGTACATTAACTCATCTAGTTATTTGCCTAGTTTCACAACAGGTTACATAAAAAGCACTAACGAAGTCAGTACAAACTAAAATTTCATACAATGACTTATTTATACTACTCTCTATACACAGTACACTGATATGTAAGTACAATATTTATATTCCAATTAATTTATTTTATAATTATATGGTAAAAATTAGAAAGTAAGCAATATTTCAGTAATAGTGTGCTGTGACACTTTTTTGTATTTTTATATCTGATTTTGTAAGCAAGTAGTTTTTAAGTGAGGTGAAACATGAGGGTATACAAGACAAATCATACTCCTGAAAGGGGTACAGTAGTCTGGAAAGGCTTAAAGACTCTGTTTTAAGAGGTTATTAATATCAAGATGGAGCCGGTTAGAAACAAAGTCTCTTCCCCGCCCCAACTCATTATGGGACCAAATATGAGTAGGACAATTTCCTGAGCAGTGTTAAGGTTCCTGGAAATAGAGTTTGCTTGTAAAGGAATGTTAAAAATGAGACCTCCAGGAAGAACAATGAATCCAATTCTGTCAATTTTCAGACATTCAATAAATAACCTTATCAAGTATCTTTTCTATATTGTGTAGCTTTCTAAGTTCTCTCTTTTAGCTCCCATCTTGTGACTCCACCACACTGGGTGTATTTGTAGCATCTTCTGATCCAGAGATTACTTTCACAGTTATATGAATGTGTGTTCTTTGTCTTTTTTTTTTTTTTTTTTAATTATAGGTAGAACTTCATGTTCACCTGGATGGAGCCATTAAGCCAGAAACAATCTTATACTTTGGCAAGTGAGTTGTTTAAAAAAATCAATTTGCTTCAGTGTGTTTAGCTGGGTGCTTTGATTTGTAAAGATTTCCTGGACAGAGGCACCTCTGTTTAAAAAAGAAAATTCCTAGAATTTGGCCCGGTCCTTGCTGATTAGACCAGTGTTAGTTACAATTATGTTTATAATACTTTCCATTAACATGATTTTATCTGACAAAGATAAGGATTTTTTTTTACTGAGCCCTGCCAGCCAAACTGTCCTGTAGATCACTGTATGTCTCCACCCAGTTCTCAGACAAAAAGTTCTCTGTCCATACCCATCAGGGAAACTCTGCTTGAAGTGTGCAAACAACGAACGGCTGTCACGAGTGTGGTCCTAGTCAGAGTGTAGACCAGCACTGTGACTGAGTGCATGATGCACAGAACTGACCACTTTCTAATAGTATAGTAGGGAAACTGGATTGAATTGGTGTCAAATATGTAAGCAAACAGTGACCTAGTGCCCCTCTCCTTACGCTCACAAGCCACAAACCAAGCAGAGTTATAGACAACAACATGAACAGGTTAGATGAGGAAACAGATTTTGTGGTCAGGCTTCCAAACAGATTTAGAAAGAATGAGTTATGAGTCCATTTCTAAATATATACATAAAACAGCGCAGTGTTCTGTCTCATTAATAACTGCAAGAGTTTTGCAAAGCGCAAACAACCCTGGTGCATGAGCATTGCCACCAGTTGTCCCTTGTAGTTGACTGCCAGTCCCTGGTCTGCAGAAAGCTATTGGCTGGGTCAGTTGTACTTGCAATACTACTAATGCTAGTGTTTGTGTTTTCAGCAGGGGTTTTCTCTCTTAGCACTCAGTGTAAATTTTCTGTTTGATCCTGTCTTGCCATCTCAAAACCAGATGGTATTATTAGGGCTGTATGAATAATTGGATATTCAGTTCAGGAGCAGGTCTGAAAAAAATTGTTTTGGGTTGAGCTGATACAAAAATGTTTTGAAATTTTTGCTAAACTGAAAAGTTGGGGAAAAAAGGTTTGTGTCATGTCAACCATAACGTTTGGTTTTGATTTTGAAAGTTTTAAAATCTGTTTAAAATGGAGGGAAATTCCAAAATGAAGAAAAGTTGAAACTTTTTTTCTCCCGAACACCAAATTCGACCCAACTCTATGGGTTTTTGTTGTTGTTTTGTTTTGGAGTGGGGGAAAAAGGTTCTGTGCAGGAAAAAAAAGGTTCTGCACAAAAAAAGTTGCCTCGCTCTAGATGTAACCCATTGCCAAGAAAAATCTTCAGCGCTATGGCTTCATTGCTGGCTTAAGCAAGAAGGAGCAGATGGGCTCTGTCGGGGAGGCAAACTCTGGTTAATTGACACATACACTTGATGAGTGACAAGGTAAATAATTAACAACTTGAGGATCTGGCTCTATAATTTTAAACAAGATAAACGTAAACTTTCACACCTGGAAGAAGTTTCATTTAAAGGTAAAGGACATTAGAAATCTGGCATTGTTTGCCAAAGTATGGCAGAAATCCCTCTTATCAAGAATGTCATGATAAGGTTGACTCTAACAACCAGCCTTTGCAGGTTCTTTCCCATGTCCCAACAAATAACACTTCAACATAGTTGAGGGGGCTTTAGCCATGAAAGCAATTTCCAGTAAAAATGGAACAGATGTGGCATCATCTAAGACGGATGGATTGGAGGATTTGATAAAATAATTTTGTGTGGGGAAAAAAAATTACTTCTCAGGCCATGGCTAAGGTGCCTTCTGAACTGGCAATAGTTTCTGTGATGCAGCCAAGATAAATATTCAGAAGGTGCATCAAGAAAATCCAGCTCATTAATTGCTGGATGCCCCTTTGGTATGTTGTGTAAGAATTCCCCTTGATTTCATCCATCTATACATATCGTAGGAGCAAAGGAGTGGGTTAAAGATTTCAGTGTATGGATAGGTATCCTAATGTGTGAGGGATTCATTGACACATCTAACTCCCTGGAGCTCTTCTTCCCTATGGCAATGTGGGTGATCGGGTTCTGTGGTTACCTGGGGGATTCTTTTGACTCTTGTAGACTGTAGTGTCCATACTTCACCCACCTAAAGGAACTGTGCTTGCAACTTGGCAGGAGCCCAGGGCTGCCCCACACTTGTATAAAATGGAGGTGACTGGAGCTATTTTCATATCTACTATAAAGCTGGAGCCTACACAAACTACCACTCCCAACATATAGCGCTCAGTTCAGGGTAGAGTAAAAACGCATGCTGGTTTTTGTGCAGAGGCAGCATTTTGTGGGGGCAGTCTAGGAGTCTGCTTTGAAAATCTGGCCCCAAGCATAGATTGCTGCTTGTGATCATGACACAAAAACTGCTTGGTACAGATCAAACAGCAAATAAATAAAGCTGCTGGGTGGTGATAGACCACATCCAAATAATGCAATGTTGTAGTGACACGTGAGAGAGACTCTACATTGGTGCTCTAAAGCTTGTGTTTGCAATCCCTGCCTAGACTCCCTAAAAGCACAGGTTTGAATTCTGCCAGGCTTGACTGCACTCATCCACCTTTTATGGTGCATAGGTTGACTTCCACACAGTCTAGTGTGTCTAAGTCTTATATCTTTATATGTGTAGACGATCCCAAATTACCCTGCATCCAGCCCACTGTAGTTAAGTGTACCATAGACAGAGATAGGCCTTCAGGAAGGATTTGAATGAGGATAGGATAAGGGCCTGTTTCATGGGCTCAGGAAGGCAGTGTTCAATGTAGGGCATGGCATGGAGATGTCTGCCATTTAAATTGGACAAACGATGTGTCATCAGAGTGGAAAGGGCAACATGGAAAGAGTAATACTTAACTAGTGTGACCAGATGTCCTGATTTTATAGAGACAGTCCCAATATTTGGGGCTTTTTCTTATATAGGCTCCTATTACCCCCCACCCCCGTTCTGATTTTTCACACTTGCTGTCTGGTCACCCTGTACTTAACAGTAATGAATGACGCATGCTGAGTGCCAGGGTAATCTGTAGTAATTGCCTTTGCCTTTGAACTCTGAACATAGCATACATTTCCTACACCACAGAGCAATAAAACATGTGTACATTGAGCAGAGGAGCAATATCAGTCAGGCTGTTTTCCTGCAGATAGCTTATGTAGTTGGCTGTTGGAACTGGAGAAGGCCAAGCCCTGGGTAATGAGATCTGGAATCTTTCCCCTCCAGCTCACAAGCTCAGAGACCGCCCACTTTTGGTAGCAATGGATGGGCTTTCCTATCTGGACGCTCTTTGGTGGCTTCTCTGAGGAGGGGCTTGTTGGGTGTCAGCCTTGGTTCCCAGTGTAAAGATTTCCACATCAGAGAAACCACATCACAATTGTTCTCTATTGTTGGCAGCCTCAGCAGAAAGGTCAAGGATTGACTGGCTCTTGGAGACTAGCAACAGGCAAACCTGAGAAGGTTCTGTGGCTCAGTTGAGATAAGCAGTCCAATGTTTGTTGGCAGCTCTTGACTCTATATAATTAGGGTTGGAAATTGCTTTCTTGAGATAATTTGTCATTTATGCTTCCAAGACCAGGAAGTACCAAGGCACCAGGAAAAGAGAGGTTCTGTTTTGGCTCAATTTCTATGGATAATTCTGGGTCCGTTGTTGCTGCATTTTTGCTAGAGATCAGTCTCCTCTCTTATCCAGGGCTCCTGAGGCATATATGTGAGGCATTTTTTAAAAGACTGAGCTATCTTTTGCCCGTGCTGTAGACTCAAAGCAGGTTCAGCAGTATGGATTATGTTTCTAAATAAAGGTGTAACCCAAATCCTTGTCAGTGACATGTGTATTGATTTCTAGGAAAAGAGGAATTCTGCTCCCTGGTGACACTGTTGAAGACCTCTTGCAGCACATCAGTTACACGGAGCCACTCACTCTAACCCAGTTTCTAGAAAAGTTTGCTCTCTACATGCCTGCCATTGCGTAAGTAACTTATTTCCTGGTAACCACTGCAAGTTTCTCATCGGTCTCAGGCACCTGCAAGCTAGAATTGCCAATTTGGGCCATGAATGGTCCTGAGAATGCTTGCGCAGGAGACTGTAAGCCAGAGGTGGGCAAACTCCGGACGGCGGGCCACACCCTGGCCCGGGAGGCTAGCCCCCGGCTCCTCCCCTGCTGTTCCCCCTCCCCCGCCGCCGGCACAATGCTCTGGGCAGCAGGGCTGCGAGCTCTTGCCAGGCTGTGGCTCTGCAGCTGCGCTGTGTGACCCGGTGCTCTGTGCTGCGCGGGGGCGTGGCTGGCTCCAGCCAGGTGGCACGGCTGCCTGTCCTGATGCTCTGGGTGGCGCAGCTGTAGCGCCGCCAGCCACCGGTGCTCCAGGCAGTGCGGTAAGGGGACAGGGAGCAGGGGGCGTTGGATAGAGGGCAGGGGAGTTCGGGGTGGTGGTCAGGGGGCGGGGGTGTGGATAGGGGTCGGGGCGGTCAGAGGGCGGGGAATGGGGGGGTTGAATGGGGGCAGGGGTCCCGGGGGGGGCAGTCAGGAAGGAGAGGGGGGATTGGATGGGGTGGCGGGGGGCAGTAAGGGGCAGGGGTTCTGGGGGCGGACAGGGAGAAGGAGTGGTTGGATGGGGCAGGGGTCCCGAGGGGGGCAGTCAGGGGTGGGGGATCCGGGGGTGGTCAGGGGACAGGGAGGGGTGGATGGGGCAGGGGTCCCAGGGGGGTTGTCAGGGAACAGGGGGGGTTGGATGGGACAGGAATCCCAGGGGCACCGTTAGGGGGCGAGAAGCGGGGGGATCGGATGGGGGCGGGGGCCGGGCTACGCCTGGCTGTTTGGGGAGGCACAGCCTCCCCTAACTGGCCCTCCATACAATTTCCGAAACCTGATGTGTTCCTCAGGCCAAAAAGTTTGCCCGCCCCTGCTCTAAGCTACAACATGCGTTCATTTCCCTTTACTGTGATAATGATGATTGATAACATCATGGTATTTTATTTGCTTATCAGAAAAAAAATCACTGATTCCTAGGAAGTGGGGGAGTAGGCTTTTGCCCAGCTGGTTTAGAGATGATGCAGTCAGTCCTGCACCATGCAGGGAGAGAAGCTAAATGACTCACTAGATAGGTCGCTTCCAAGCCAAAGGACTCTTGCATTCTAGTTTCTCTAAGTGTGTGATGAGTTTTCATGTGCTGGTGAGACTGGGGTGCCTCTTGGGAAGCATTCAGACCCTCAGCAGGTCCACTCCTCCAGATCTTTTTGATCAGCAGCCCATAGGTTCCTGAGAACTCATAAATCAGACTAATCCTGTTCTTTTCCTTACAGGGGGGACCGCGATGCTGTGAGAAGAATAGCCTATGAGTTTGTAGAAATGAAAGCAAAAGAAGGTGTCATCTATGTTGAGGTCAGGTACAGCCCTCACCTCCTAGCCAACTGCAAAGTTCAGCCTGTTCCATGGGGCCAAAAAGAGTGAGTGAATCCATAAAGTGTAAGACTGTTCCAACAGAGAACGCTGAGATCTGCACGAAAGCCACTGACCAGCAATTGGAGAACTTAGTTTTGCTCCCAGGACCAGAGGGAGACAGCACATCTTTTATTTCTATCTGGAATGCAGTATTAGTCATGTATACACTTTTTTCCCCCCTTAAAAATGTTCTTCCTCTGGTAACTTGCCCCAGGGGCATTGTCTTGTCCATGTGGGAAACAGCTGTTAGATTTTTGGCTTAAGCTGCTCCTCTTTCAAGAAGTCACCAGAGTTCAGATACACATCCCCACCCCAACCCCCCATCCAAAATGTAACATTTTCTATCAGCAAAGTTAGTGGGCTGAGCCTTTGGGAGCAGCCCTTGTAGCTCTCAGTCTATCTTTCTATGTCATCTGTGCTCTTTAGAACAGTGTGTCGCCAATTAAACCAGCACCGAGCTTTGCAAGGAGACCTCTGGGATTTCTCACAAAACATGCTGTGAGGCTTCTGCTGCTTTTTGTGTCACTCCGCTCACTGCTGCCAGGATAGTGCAAAGCTCTGCATCTTAAGACTTTTTGGCCAAAAAAAAAAAAGAAAAAGAAGAAAAGAAAAAAAGTTCCTCCTCCCCAGCTGGCAAACTCATTCATTTACTTAAAGAAATACGGTGATCTATCACGGGGTTTGTGAAAGTCTCTCTCTGGCCAACATGCATCCCACGCAGCTCTGCAGTGCCGCCTCCCTCATCCTCCAAACAGATGTGGTCACTGAGGACTTCAGTTACAAAGGAGGCTAGTGCTGCACATAGGCACAAAGGGAGATTCACAGATGAGCCTAAGGGAGTCAGAGGCCTAACCTGCTTAGACACGTTTGTAAATGCTACTGGGTGCCTAAATACCTTTGTAAATCTGGCCCTGAAACTACAGTTCCTGGCAGACCATGCTCCCTCTTGCTCTGAGGGGGCTGGTCCAGTGTTCAACATGAGGGTGGCTGCAGTATACTCCTTTTTTGATATAAATGTGGCCCTTAGCTTTCTGGCATTTTGCCAGTGTGGTCACGTTGGTTGGGCAGTGTTTGGATTCTCCTGTATTTAACAGCCCACAGCAATAATACAACCAGCTCAGTGGTGTTACCATTCGGGAAGTAGTTTCTTTTCCTCTGGGATTGCTGGTGTGCCGAAACTCACGAGCTTGCTAGCTAACTTCGAAGTTTTCTTCCCACAGGGGCGACCTCACTCCGGATGAAGTGGTTCACCTCGTTAATCAGGGATTACAGGATGGAGAAAGGGATTTCAGCATCAAAGCCAGGTCTATTCTATGCTGCATGCGCCATATGCCAGGTAATGTATTACAGTTCACCTGCTGCTCTGCTCCCTCCTTTCCTGACTCTTTGGGGGTGTGTGAAATGCCTTGAATTGAGATCCTTTGGGGAAATATTAGGGAAGCATCCGTTGCTCAGTTCTGGGTTGAATGTTGTCTCAGTGCCGTGGGAAGGTGATGGCTATTTCCCATGTAGGTGCTGGTGGAAGAGAGAGGCTGAGGGAGGAGAAGCCACTCTTCATACCCACTCAGTGATTTCCAGCTCTTTTATCTCCGGGGAAGGGGTAAATCTGACATCACCCCAGTCTCAAGATTGAAGGATGCCCGCTCAGTTTTTCCTATTTCTGCAAAAAGCAATTTCTAACCAGCTTAGAGTTATGCTCAGGTTAGTCAAAGCCACTTTGTGGGGTAGGGGACATGTTCTGGCGTATTAGTTGGAAGCAGCATCTCTTAGAGCAGCACAGACTGCTTTCTGGCATTTCTGACATGTCACTTTATAAATACACACAATCCATGTCAGGTGTTTGAACCCAAGAGAGCAATGTATTCTAGCTCTATGGCCCCACTCCTCCCATCGGGAAGCTTTGAATGTCACCTACATCAGAGGTGCAGGCACAATAAGAGGCACTCTTTTGTTGGGGTGTTGTTGAGAGGGCCCCTCAGGAGGGAAGCAGTGTCTACAGTGGGCCCCATGTGCAGGTGGTGGCAGTGTGGATTTTGAGAAATGTTCCATGGGGGCCTTTCAGGCTTACTGCATGGCTGCCTCTGGCTCTGTTCTCTCCTGGTGTTTCGTGCCCCTTAGGAAAAGATACAAGGTGAAAAAGGGAGAAACATTGGGCCTGCCTTGCAGAGATGAATTTGTGGATGCAAAATAGAGTTTAAGTGGAGTGGGTGTCATTCATTTCCGTTTCCTGCAGCTAGCTTTAAAATAAAAACCAAGAGCTGGGTAGAGTGACGCAGGCAGGGCCGGCTCCAGGCACCAGCCTGGCAAGCAGGTGCTTGGGGCGGCCGCTCTGGAGATGGGCGGCACGTCCAGCTATTCGGCAGCAATTTGGCAGATGGTCCCTCACTCCCGCTTGGAGCGAAGGACCTCCCGCCAAATTGCCGCTGCAGATCGCGATCGCAGCTTTTTTTTTTTTTTTTTTTGGCTGCTTGGGGCGGCCAAAACCCTGGAGCCGGCCCTGGACGCAGGACAGCTCCAGCTGGAGTTAGAGGAGATGTGGCCTGGTTAAGGGATTGCTTGTTATACCTGGGATTCAGGGCAGACAGGTTGCTTGTGAAGAGACTATTAGTTATATGTTGAAATACCACATATGCCTTCTTCTAATTCTGGTATTAAACAAAACAAACCCTTGAAATACACTGCTTCAGTCCATACTGGAACCTCATTCAGTATTATCCCCTTCCATGAGAAAGATGGGGAAACTTGAGCTCCTAGTTGAGAATGAAACAAATTTCTGGACTCCTTTGGGAGGTGGCGTTGGAAATGTGTATCATATAGTGCTGTTCCTAGCATCCAAAAGCACAGTGTAAACTGATAGAACAAAAATGACCAGCAGTTAAAAGCAGTAACAAAGGCACTTTCCAGTACTTCGGGTAAAGTTGCAGAGTTGGAAACATTCCATGGCCAAGGAGAACAATTATATAATGACCGCACTTCCATTGTCTGTTATGATGAGGGCTAACTAAATAACCTGTTGTTTCCATACTCTGTGCAGGACCAGGTCCAAAAAACAGGTGAAATACACTAAGCCACGTTCACTAAAGGCCAAAATTTTAAATGTATGTAGGTGTCTGAAAATGCAGACAGGTGCCTAGTGGGATTTTGAAAGGCGCCTAAACATTTTTGAAAATCCCACTAGGTGCCTATCTGCATTTTAAGGTATCTAAATATCTTTTAAAATCTGTCCTTAAACTTATTGACTTCTATAAATAAAACACTTATCCACAGCTGATACAGTTATCTAAAACAGGGGTTATGTGGTAAGTCAGCCAATTTTCTATATTATCTTGACCTACTGCATTCTAGAAATACACCTCTACCCCAATATAACGCGGCCCAATATAACATGAATTCGGATATAACGCAGTAAAGCAGTGCTCCGGGGGGGGTGTGTGCTGCGCACTCCGGCGGATGAAAGCAAGTTCGATATAACATGGTTTCACCTATAACGCAGTAAGGTTTTTTGGCTCCCGAGGACAGCGTTATATCGGGGTAGAGGTGTAGCACAATCAGGAAGACTAGGAAACAATTTTACAGTAACTTAACCTTTCATAAACAAAGGCTTGTACTGACATTTTGAAATCCTTGCTGAACAATTGCCTCGGGATACTTAGTAGATGGGTGGAGAAAAGGCGTACTAGTAATGTCTGGCAGGCCTATATCTAAAAAGGTGGGAAATGATCCTATATTTCTTAAAATTTCCCAGAATCAAATTGAAAGATCCAAGGGTCATGCATAGTGGCAGTAAATGCATGCATAAATGACGGCCTAAATATCTAACTGATCACTTGTGTGCACACTTGTTGCACTTGCACAGCTGTGGTAATTGCACTTACAGATTGGACAGATGAGTAAGTGTGTAATTTGAATGTACACATAATTTGGAAAATGAGGGCCTGATGGGCAGTTTTGTTAGTTTCAAAACATGTTCCACAGACTCTAGTTTGGGACTATCCATCAACTTGACTCAGGGAAGAATTTTCACTGGCATTGTTCTGAGACCACTGTACTAAGTCATGCAGAGTCTGCCTTTTTAAAATAGATGCAACTTAGTGTAATGAGACGTTCCCCCTACATTTGCAGTGAGTTGAGAGGAAGATGGAAATATCAGTCTGAGAACTGACGCATATTAAACTTGTGTTTGAAATACTGGCTCCAAACTATGCAAGTCTAAAAAGTAATCAAACAACTAGACCAAATCCTAGGCAGGTGAGCTGTATTCTAAGTATCACTGACTTGTAAGTACTTATGATCTTCAAATAAAACATGCCCAATAGGTCCCCTGTTAATTGTTAACTCTACGTCTTATCTCTGCTTCATGGCCTTTTTGCTAAGGTAGAGTGCAGTGTCAATTCCACAGTGGCTATACCCTCTTTCAGGAACTAGAGTGGGCCTTAGTCAGGAATGGCTGTGAACTAGGGGGTCTTGTGGATTTCTATCTGCTGAGAAAATAGCAGTAATTAGAATTCAGTACTTATCTGTTCCAAGCACTTGGCAAACATTAAAGACCAATATTCCCTGGTTACATGTGGACTGACTCCCCTCCCCAAAGGTGCCTGCCATTCCGTCACTCCCCTTGATTTGGATGGGAGCTGTGGGTGCTCAGCGCCAGGCCAGTAGCCTGTACTGCTTGGGAAATGCAGCCCATCCTCACTGCACAGCTTAAACCAAATGAAGTCACTAAACAGTTCCCAAGGCTTTTCTCCCTTACGGCAAAATACTGAGCGGCTGGAATAATATAGCTGTTCCATCTGCACTACAGAGAGTCCATGATGGCATGCTAATACCCCCTGCCAGACCTCCCGTGAGCTGGTGTCGCTTAGCCCTGTACGACCATGGGAGTCGTGAAACCTGCCTGTGGGTATATGGTGGATCTAAGATCCTACAGAGAGTGGTGCCACTTGTGTGCTTAGCTAAGATACATGTGGTCTGAATTAAATATTTGGCTTTAAGAGCAGAAACCATTCTTGATTTCCCTTCCTCTGTCAGGCCAGGGCAGAGTGAGAACAATCCGTTTTGTCAACGAGAGATTAGATATTGGGTTGTTATCCCCCTTCTTCTTTCAGTTTCCTCTTGATTCCTTTTCCCAGAAAAGCCCCTTCTGCTTTCAGCTCTGTACAAAGCATTGCTCTGCGAAGTGAAGCATTCTGTGGGTACTGTGATGTCACTTTCTGGCTGGTTCCAGAGTTTCTCTGATCATCACGTGCCTATTCCAGTTCTCCAGCTCACTGACTCTGAATTATTGGAGAAGCTGAAGGTCCTTTCTTCCTTGCTGTGAGCTCAGGGTACCAGTTCAACTCAGTCTCAAGCTTCAAGGGTGAATGAGGATTTGGGCTGGGGGCTGCTTTGTTTCCAGCACAAACCGCATCTGTCTTTATTTTCAGGAGGAAGAGAACTTCCCCTTTCTAATCTCCCAGCCTGTGCTAGAGCTGATGGAACTGCAAAGTGGATTTTCCTGAAGGGTAGTGCAACGTTGTGTATTTAACACCCACGATCTGCAGTGGCAATTGCACTTGCAAAACAGCTGCCTGTTGGAAGGATGCTGCTGGCTATGAGCTGTTTGTCCAAAATTGTCAGCCCAAGGGCTGAATTGGCAGCTTTCAGTCCAAAAAATCTAGAATGGAAACAGATCCAGACTAGCGGCTGGTGTTTCTATAGTGAGTGGTCACTTCCATAAGTTCCTCTGTCTATTATCATAGACATCATGCTCAGCATGGTAGTGTGTAGACTCTTCTCTGAGCAGTTAAAGCGTGGATTGTTGATACTTGGGCAGATGCAGTCATTCTCTATTCTTCCCTCCTGTAACTGTGATCAGCCCGTATCTTCCACATATAGTTACAGAAGAGCCTTTCAGGTGCCATTCCAGGCTGTTTTTTTAAAGGGGCAATGAATGTGCGCCCACAAGGTTTGCCAGCTCATCTGTTTGCTCACATGCAAACTCTATAGTGTCTATGCCACAGAGCCCTTGTCCCTGAAAGCCAGGCTGTACTTTAGGTGCATTGTTAGAGGCCTTCAGAAAGTGTGTCCCCTGCTGTCTTAACTCTGAAGGTCCTTCAGAAAGACTAAATGAGATGACAGACACATCTAGAAAAGCCTCATGTTTCCTAATCAGTTACTGCTTCTACTTCCCTCTTTTTAGAATAGCTTTTCCCAACTTCTGCCCTCCTGCCGCTGCCACCGTCGGTGTTTCTGACCTGTGTTGAATTTAATCTTGGAGCCTACCACACCTTTGTGTCTGCCCTCCCCATTTTGTATTTTAGTTTAATATTTTTAGAAGTTTTCTCTGATTTCTCCCTTCCCCCAAGAAAAATTAAACAAACCCAAAGCGCATTGAGTAAGGGTTTTAAGAGGAAAGTGCTGTACTCCATCATGGTGTTGGCAGCATTACCAAATTAAATCTGCCAATTAGCCAGATGCCTGGACTTCCTGAATTCTTCACCTCTGGACTTTTCATCTTTTCCTTCATTATCTCATAAGAGATAGTGGCATTTTCTTCTGTCTCTAAAGCAGAACCACTTGTTTCCGTCCATTGGTATCATTGAAACTTGCTTATCTTCACAGCAGGCTGTCCATGCGCTTACACTTTCACTCAGAGAATCTGCATGGTTGTGTAGTCCTCAGAAAGTGGTTTATATGAGTCTTTTTTTAATTGCTTCCTATAAATCTAGACTTGGGGCAGGTCTACACTTACTTCCTGGTCCGGCCGTAAGCAATCGATCTTCTGGGATCGATTTATCGTGTCTTGTCTAGACGCAATAAATCGATCCCGGATCGATCCCGGAAGTGCCGGTACTCCAGCTCGGCGAGAGGAGTACGCGGCATCGACGGGGGAGCCTGCCTGCCGCGTCTGGACCCGCGGTAAGTTCGAACTAAGGTACTTCGAAGTCAGCTACGTTATTAACGTAGCTGAATTTGCGTACCTTAGTTCGAAGTGGGGGGTTAGTGTGGACCAGGCCTCAGAGAGGAATATTTACAAAGGGGTAAGCAGGGATCTCATCTGGCACCTCCAGATGCATTGCTGTGGAAGAAAAGGCCTTCACTCACCCCCCTCCATAGTCAAATGTGGCCTTGGGAATAGAATCCTGTCCCTTGATGCTCTTTTTCTTATGCTGCCCCTTTGTATGGAAAATATCATTTTCTCTACATATGTTAAAAGACAGAATGCCCCTGCTGCTCTGAGCAATGATTGCCCTGTGCCCAGCTAAAGGCTGTCTTGTTTTTATAGAGGTCTTGGTCTTCCCAGCTGCATGTAGGAGGGATGGTTTAGTCAGGTTAATTTTTTTATTTTTATGTTCATGTTACTGCCAGGTTAATGCCCTCAGTGAGTTGAAAACTAGCATGCAATGTATGGATCGTTCTTCTAAGGGTTTGTAAATGGTGCCTAGAGCTTGGGATGGGTGTTTGTTTGCGTCATTAGTACAAGCCTCACTACATAAATAACTAGCACACCCAACTGGGGATCGGGAGAGCTGGGTTCTAAATCCTGGCTTTTGTCCTGACCTGCTCTGTGACCTTGGGCAAATCACTTCGCTCCTCTGTGCCTCGGTCTTCTCATCAATAAAACAGGGATAATACTTTTACCCTCTTTTAGACTTAGCGCTATGGGATCTGTGGATGAAAAGAGTGCGATAGCAGCTAGCTCTTAGGATTATTATGTTTCTGCCATTGCACTTAATGCCCAGAGCGTAACCCTTCAATTTTAAACAGGATCTCTCTGCCCACCCCATCCCCACCCCTTTTGTCTGATCTGTAATAATGAGAAAGCAGGGGCTTGCAGCTGGGAGCCCCAGTAGATTGCATTACGCTGTGACTTTGCACTTTAGAATGTATGTGCCTGACTCATGGAGTTTTGCTCTCGTCAAGGGCTGTAATGATACTCCCCCTAGGCAGGCCTAATAACCAGGGCTAAAACCTGTCATGCCTACCAACTTTACAGGCAGTGAGCTCACTTGTTGGTGGGGCTCTTCCTCTCTGGCTCTGGTCTGTAAATCTGGCTCTAGGATTTTGTTGCTTTTTATAGTGCTTCAAACTTGGGGGAAATCCTGGAAATGAACTTAATTTTTCTGTTCATAAGAACGGCCATACTGGGTCGGACCAATGGTCCATCCGGCCCCAAATCCTGTCTTCCAATAGTGTCCAATGCCAGGTGAACAACCACATTGGTTTGGACAAGAGCTCAGGGGTGACCCTGGTGGAATGTTTTTCTTGAATCCTGCTGCTCTTCTTTCCAGGCTGGTCATTGGAGGTGGTGGAGCTGTGTAAGAAATACCAGAACAATACGGTGGTAGCCATAGACCTGGCTGGGGATGAGTTGTTGGTGGCTGAGACCTTCCCAGAGCATAGGAAGGCTTATGAGGTTTGTTCAATGAGCTTCTCCAAAAATCTTGCATCAAATTCTTTCTGGCAAGTAGTTCAAACCAAAAATGGTCTGTAGAACTTAAAAATCATGTCTTAAAATTACTAGAAGTGTTTTATTGGCATAGGAGAAATATTGCTTTTAATTTGGTTTTTAAATTAATTATAGAGTATATACATGATTTAAGTATAAAGAGATGTATTTATTTAAATGTGTTCTAGATGCATTTACAATTTTGATTCTGCAGCACTGAGCTAGTGCACAGAACCACAAAGTGAAATGGATGGTAAAATGATCCTGCATTCAGATCCACCTGGGTGCTCCAGTGACTGCATTGGGCTGCCTGCTTACGTTGCTTTGCAGGATCAGAACTCAATACCAAAGATGAAATTGGCTAGTCCCTCTTCACTGTCTCCAGCTGAGTAAAACGCAGAATCGAAATCAATCAGACAAAGAGTGTAAACATATGTTCAAAGTTTTTTCCATTGTAATAAACTAAGATGACGGTATTAGAAGAGATTTTGTTTCTTTTTAACTAGACCGTGTTACTTTACTGTAGCTTAAAAAGGAAGCCCCATGCAAATATCTCCCATCTGTATATAAGGATTTTACGACTCTAGTGGTGATTGTATTTTAAGAAGTTACATGATTGGCATAGGTCAGTGGGAGCTGAGGATGCTCAGGAACACAGCCTGAGAGGACACTGGATTTAAAAATAGTGCTGGGTGTCAGGTGATTGGTTGAGGTAAAATCAGGGATATCTAAGGGGTATACTGTTGTAGTTAATATTCCAACTGCCATCTGTGGTTGTCATGGGAATCATTACAAATGTCCTAATGTGAAGGCAAAAACTTGAGGGGGAGAGTTTGGAAGAAATATACTTCGTTTTGCATGACCGTGAGCATGTGTACTTTCACGATCGGTGTCTCCTTGCATAAATGCCCAGTGCCATTTTTTAAATCCGTGCGGTTTCTCACTTGCTATCATCTTTCAATTAAGCACTTATTGATAAGATATTACTTATGTAGCAGTTTCTTATCCTTTCTAACATGCTGAAGTTCTTTGTCATGAGCACTAATCAAGCAGTGTACCTTCATCTTGTGCACTTGTTTTACCTGCTTTATACAAGACTAATCAATGAGTTGCTTATCATGCTACATCCAGGTAGTTTAAAGGCTGATAAAACAGGATGGAAAATAACAGTTTATCAATTAATATCTAGCTTGCTATGCGTGGGGTCTCAAAGTCCAAATTTCTCAACCCAAAGGATTTGAATTGTTCTTGTCTGAAAGTCAGCGTCTCATTCAGACTCAGAGAAACACGAAAGGAACAAAAGTTCCAATTTGTCAGGCTTTCTCTGCCGGCATGAAAGTAGAATGCTCCCTTTCTAAATTGCCCTCACATTGAAGCTTCACACACCAACAGTAGCATGGATAATATGACTTATGAAATGAGAGGCTTATGATGAAGGGATCAGATGTCTGCCTTTGGTGTTCCCAGTTTTCAGTTGTGTTGCCATTTAGACTCTGGCTGAGAGGAGTCAATGATTGTCATTACAATTGAGGATAGTAGGGGGAGTTCTGTTTCTGAATTGCCTGCAGTAGGTTGTGGGGAGATAATGGGGAGAAACCATGTAAAGATCTTGAAGCTGTGACTTTAGATAATTAGCTGGTGCTAATCTCCTAGGTAAGTGATGTTATAAACCAAAGAAGCATGCAGAGAGAAATGGACAATCTCCTTGGTTGGGAAGTTCTGGGTTATTTAGAGCCAGAGGAGGCTGTTTTGAGGGGATATCTTTACAGCAATCGGGGGGTATGATTGCAGTTCATGTAGACATACCTGAGCTAAGCTTTAATCCAGCTATCTCAGATCGTGGAGCAGTGAAGGTGTGAGAGCACGTGCTTTGGTGTGGACTGTAGAGACCTGCCTGTAACCCTGTGTCATTCTTGGGCAGCTACCCCACTCTGTAGCGTGCGCTGCTGCAGCTTCACTGCTCTGGAACCTGAGCTAGCTAGATTAAATCTAGCTCCCGTATGTCTTCCCGAGCTCCAGTTGCACCTGTGATTGCGGTGTAGACACACCCTGAGAGTGGAGGTGGGGGAGGTATTCCTGGCTTCCCTCCTCCCCAGCGCACCCCCCCACACCCACAGAAATCTCTGCCCATCTCGCTGTTTTCTAATCCACATAGTGCACCAAAGGGGGATACGTAAATGAACAATAAAAGCGAGCAGACACATTGGATCTTAATGAAAGAGCAAGTAACTGGAACTGATGGAATGGAAGGTGCCTTGTGGGGTTGGAGGTAGAATCTTGGAAAGCAGCAGTTGTCTCTGCAATTGTCTCTGTGCAATACGCCACCCCTTACCCCCCGACCGTGCCACTCTTTGATCACAGACGTTAGAGGAGATAAACATAGTTGTTTTCTCTGAAAGATCCTCCTGCAAGCTGCAGATCAGGTTAATTTGCTTCATGCATGTGACCTTGGTAAGGGAGCTGGCAAAATGATGGGAATTGGGCAGGCAGGGAGACTCGCTCTGGGGTCATTGCCCTGAGAGCTGGCCTGTGCATTTAACACACGTTGGAAACAAAATAGTGTTTAAAACAAAATGTTGTTTATCTTTAAGACATCTGGCTTCAGAGCCACCTCCTGCAGTCCTGGCACAGTCAAAGCTCCCACAGACTTCAGCAGGAGTTTTGCCTGAGCACGGAATTTTTGTCTTAAATTGCTGACTCTGGGTTCTCTGAAACATTACTCAGAGCCCTAACCTGAAGGCCCTGCCATGCTTCATTGAAGTCAATGGCAAAACTCTAATTGACTCTTACTTCATCAAACATAGGGATCAGTAGGAGGAACATTGCGCTCTGATAGTTCAGAGCCCAGTCCAAAGCCCGCTGGAGTCATTCCATAGATATGGGGTTTGGATTAATCTGTTCATCCTCAGAACTCCCCAAATTAGCAGTTTCTGACACGAGTGAAAGGCCAGTGTGAAGGGAAAGGCTGGTAAGCTTAGCCCTGACTGACTAGTCAGCCTTCGGGATAACTGTCTGAGTCCCTGTTCTGTGCAGGACATATGACAAGTGTGTGTTAAAACAAAGCTATCGCTGCAGACACAGGGAGTCTCGATTTAATTTCAAAATTTAGACGCAACTAGGCTTTTCTTATTAACATACCAAGCGGAGCCGTCTCTTACCCAGTAGTTCAGAGCGGAGCCTGGATATGCAGTGGCTGCAAACCAATGGAAAATTCACAAAGCACATGAAAAATTCAGTAATACAAAACAGCTACAGCAACCTGTGTGTGTGTGAGTGAGACTGATGAAAGGTGCCAAGCTAAGAGCTTCCGAGACAGCAGGCCCTCCTCTCTAGAACAGATACAGCACAGGCCACAGCAGTGGGAGCTTCTCCCCTTCCCCGTCACCTCAGCCAGCGTGCCTCAAGGGGAGGAGAGGACAGGTTGGTCTTCAAGCCTCAGTTAGTCCTTGGGATAGTTGTAGTTGTGGGGGTGTTTGTGTGATGTGGACACCAGGGACTGGACTGAGACTCACCAAACTCGCTGCATGTGGGCTATGAATAACTGCCAGCTGGTGACTGCTTTCATTGCCTAGTGCTGGCTGGGCTTCCCAGACACTCACTGTGACGTTGTGCAGTCTACATGGTTTTATAAAAACATGATAATAAGTGAATATAATGTAACTGGGATAGTTTTATTAAAAAATTGATAATAAGTGACTATAATGCAAATGGGATATGCTTTGTGCAAAAGGTCTCTTGTAAGGTATCATTACAAAGCTCATAAGCTACTGAGTGTGATCATCCTATTTGTAGAAATGTACCACTCTTGTATCTAAAACTAGAAATATAAAATGTAACTCTGAGGGCCTATTGTAATTATGTAAAGTGTGGGCCATTAATGATGGTTTGGAATCTTGATGACTCCCATTGTCTGCAGATGGCTGTTTACCTGTGAGTCTCCCTGTATATGTGTGTGCTGGCAAGTGAGTAATGAAGTCTTGCAGTGACATGTGATCATGTCACCTGAACTGGAATCCATCTTTAACCTGGTGCTTTTTCAGTGAGGGGAGGGGGTGGAAACCCAGAGGAACAAAGGGTTCCCGCCTTATGCAAAAGATATATAAAGGGGTGGAAGAGAACAGAGAGGGGAGGAGCCATCATGGAGAATCCCCTAGATAACACCTAAGCTGGAACAAAAGCTGTACCAGGGGAAAGAATTGTGCCCAGGCCTGGAAGGTGTCCAGTCTGAGAAAAACTTACTGAAGCATCTCTGAGGGTGAGATTATCTGTATTTAGTTTGATTAGGCATAGATTTGCGCATTTTATTTTATTTTGCTTGTGACTTACTTTGTTCTGTCTGTTACTACTTGGAACCACTTAAATCCTACTGTCTGTATTTAATAAAATCACTGTTTATTTAGTAACTTACTCAGAGTATGTATTAATACCTGGGGGAGCAAACAACTGTGCATATCTCTCTATCAGTGTTATAGAGGGCGAACAATTTATGAGTTTGCCCTGCATAAGCTTTATGCAGGGTAAAACGGATTTATCTGGGTTTAGACCCCATTGGGAGTTGGGCATCTGAGTGCTAAAGACAAGCACACTCCTGTGAGCTGGTTTTCAGGTAAACTTGCAGCTTTGGGACAAGTGATTCAGACCCTGAGTCTTTGTTAGAGCAGACTGGAGTGTCTGGCTCAGCAAGACAGGGTGCTGGAATCCTGAGCTGGCAGGGAAAACAGAAGCAGGGGTAGTCTTGGCACATTGGGTGGCAGCTCCCAAGGGGGTTTCTGTGATCCAACCCGTCACAGTGGCGTAGTCGAGCAGGATCTGTGCACAGCTGATTGCTTTGAGATACTGGTAGTGATTTTAAGTGAGTTTTAAGTGTGGTGGCTGGAGAACAGACAAAGTGGTTACTGGTTTGTTATTTTCTGTTTGCTTATTTCGGGAAAGGGAATTAGGGACAGAAAAGGAAGCAAAATAAGTAAGAATGAAGATCAAAAGAAGCTAAAACTACACAAGTTGCAAATTGCCCAGAAAGACTGAACAATGGGCGCTGGGAATGTCTCTGTTAACTAAGAAGCCCCTGAGCTGAGTACATCTCAGTTTCAGTGAACTGCAGATGGGTGTGGCCCAACCTCTGTCTGTGCTGAAGCTGACTGGAGTGTCTAACCTAGCAAGACAGGAGGGGAGGGGTGCCTGTTCTGGCAGGAGGGTGTTCTCTGTGGTATCCCAGCTCGTCAAGTGATGGTCTCAAGGAAAGACAAATGGAAATTGATATACAATTTGCCTGGGAAAAGGCTGACCTGGAAAAAGAAAAGGCTGCCCACCAACCTGGACTTAAGAGACAAAGCAATTAAGACCCAGAAGCATGACCTGGCTGTAATGGAGTGGAAGAGGTGCACAGAGACATGTATCCTGGAGCTGGAAATTGGGGTCCTGGTGACTGCTGCGGTGGGAACAAACCCCAAGGACTCTAGCTGGAAGCAAACCCAACCTGAGTGAAAGGGGGGGGATTTTGCTGGCCAGCGAAAGGTCCCTCATAGCTGATAGCTGTGAGCCTACAGCTGGATCAGGGTCTCTTTCCCTTTTGGGGGACACAGGAGTGTCTGCCCCATAGGGGAGCCCAAAAACGAATTTTAGGTATACTGCCTCCGCCATGGTCAGTGTCCAAGTCTCTGGCAGTAAGTTCAGGAGGAGGGTGTGACGTTGTGCAGTCTACATGGTTTTATAAAAACATGATAATAAGTGAATATAATGTAACTGGGATAGTTTTATTAAAAAATTGATAATAAGTGACTATAATGCAAATGGGATATGCTTTGTGCAAAAGGTCTCTTGTAAGGTATCATTACAAAGCTCATAAGCTACTGAGTGTGATCATCCTATTTGTAGAAATGTACCACTCTTGTATCTAAAACTAGAAATATAAAATGTAACTCTGAGGGCCTATTGTAATTATGTAAAGTGTGGGCCATTAATGATGGTTTGGAATCTTGATGACTCCCATTGTCTGCAGATGGCTGTTTACCTGTGAGTCTCCCTGTATATGTGTGTGCTGGCAAGTGAGTAATGAAGTCTTGCAGTGACATGTGATCATGTCACCTGAACTGGAATCCATCTTTAACCTGGTGCTTTTTCAGTGAGGGGAGGGGGTGGAAACCCAGAGGAACAAAGGGTTCCCGCCTTATGCAAAAGATATATAAAGGGGTGGAAGAGAACAGAGAGGGGAGGAGCCATCATGGAGAATCCCCTAGATAACACCTAAGCTGGAACAAAAGCTGTACCAGGGGAAAGAATTGTGCCCAGGCCTGGAAGGTGTCCAGTCTGAGAAAAACTTACTGAAGCATCTCTGAGGGTGAGATTATCTGTATTTAGTTTGATTAGGCATAGATTTGCGCATTTTATTTTATTTTGCTTGTGACTTACTTTGTTCTGTCTGTTACTACTTGGAACCACTTAAATCCTACTGTCTGTATTTAATAAAATCACTGTTTATTTAGTAACTTACTCAGAGTATGTATTAATACCTGGGGGAGCAAACAACTGTGCATATCTCTCTATCAGTGTTATAGAGGGCGAACAATTTATGAGTTTGCCCTGCATAAGCTTTATGCAGGGTAAAACGGATTTATCTGGGTTTAGACCCCATTGGGAGTTGGGCATCTGAGTGCTAAAGACAAGCACACTCCTGTGAGCTGGTTTTCAGGTAAACTTGCAGCTTTGGGACAAGTGATTCAGACCCTGAGTCTTTGTTAGAGCAGACTGGAGTGTCTGGCTCAGCAAGACAGGGTGCTGGAATCCTGAGCTGGCAGGGAAAACAGAAGCAGGGGTAGTCTTGGCACATTGGGTGGCAGCTCCCAAGGGGGTTTCTGTGATCCAACCCGTCACACTCACCTACCCAGCTCCTACGCTGTCTGAAATTGGTAATTGATTTTCTTCTCGTTTTGATTGTGGTGCTCCAGTCGTTACTCCTGGGGTTGGAGCGCTTGGCTGCTCTAGAGCTCTCAGCCTAATGGTCTGTTGAAAGCATTCGCTGTGTCTTGAAGGCAGAGAGTAGTCGATGGTGGGGCTGCTGTCCTGATAATTTGTTCACATCCCTTCCCCCCCCGCCCCCGCCTCTGTGTCTCCCTAAACTCACAGCAGCGTTTTCACTCTTTACTTCATGTGGGCTTTTCCAGGAAGCTGAAAGATGTGGCATTCATCGCACTTGCCATGCTGGGGAGGTTGGGTCACCGTCTGTCATCAAGGAGGTAAGAAACCCCAGGGCAGGGCAGTGGAATAAGTTACAGCAGAGCTGCAGAATACTCTGTATTGTAATGCAGGAAACAAAGGTAGCTAGGGCCAAATCCTGGCCCAGCACTCAGTAGCCTCTGGGAGCTAAATCCCCCCATTGCTCTAAGGGAGCAAAGTCTGTGCATCATACAAAGAGGGAGCCGGAGATGGAGCCTCATATAGCGCTCGGAAGGAGCAGGCCCTCCTAGGAGTTGGGCCCCCATGTCATGCAGGCAGTGGATTGGAGTCCTGGTATGGGGCTTGGAGGGCTCAGGAGCTCCTGTGGGCCTGCCTGATCCTCTGGGGAGCAGGAGTCAGGCCCTTCCACAGAGCTAAGAGAGACTTTACATGTTTTCTATTCTCTACAGGCAATCAATGTTCTGAAGACAGAACGGATCGGCCATGGCTACCATGTCCTGGAAGACCCAGCCCTTTATAGGGAGCTGTTGAGTAGGAAGATGCATTTTGAGGTAATGACTAATTCTGCAGGGGTGGCAGTTGTGTAATATTTGCCTTGTTCTGACTGAGAGTGAGAGATCTGCCCTCGTTTGGGTTGCATGACAAGTCAGCACTTTGGATAATGAGCATGGACATAAATGCCTTTACTATAGGGGTGAAATTGCTGCCACCTGGAGTCCAAGTGCTGACAGCATTTGGAGTGAAATCGGCCCACCACACCACAGTTTGTATTTAGCTGAGGCTCTTGATGGAAACCAGACATACAAGGCTCTAGCATTTGGCTGACTGGGCTGGTGAGGGGATACAAGTTTGGATCCCTCTCTGTGCTGAGTGCCAGAGGTCACGTCATGCTCAGCCTTGGGGAAAGGGAGCCATGTTTATCTAGACCATCTTCAGCTGATGCTTGGAGCAGTACTGGCTGTCTGAGTTGAGAGATGGCTTTACCTCTTCCCAGGCAGAAGGTGAGTGGCCAGGGTGTTAGACTCACAGGAGTCACCAGGATGGATTAACTCTCCTGTGGGCCCTGGGCTATTAGATTTTGTGGGGCCCCTGTATACAAGTCTTTTTCCTAATTTAAAACAAAATGATCACAATTATGGCATCGAGGCTATTAACGCTATACTAAACTTGCCTTTTAATTAACATAAAGCCATTCTGTGGTTACATTTCAGTCTTAAAACATGTAGAATATAGTTAAGTTAATTCAAAATAGCTGTTCTAAGGTAAGAAGTAGGGTGTTATATTAGTTTCTTTCTGGGAGGGAGTTTGGGTGCAGGAGGGGGCGCCAGGCTGGGGCAGAGTGTTGGGCAGGGGTCCTGGGCAAGGTGGGGCGGGGGTGGCTCTGGGCCCCCAGAAGGGGCGGGTCTGACTTCCCCAGCCAGACCTTCAGTGCTGCCCGGCCCGTGCCGCCCAGGGCTCTGGCCTCAGTTTAAAGGGCCTGGGGCTCTGGGCTATATTTGTCAAAATAACACTATATAATCATGCCAGTTTCAATTATTTTAGTAATTTATTTCAAAATACCTGTCAGCACCTATGTCTGTAACAATACAGACAACATAGAAATTCCCCGCGGAGTAGAGAATTAAAGAAACCCCTACGACAACCCAGTTCCTGTTTCTCTGCCCCTTCGCCCCCAGAGCCCAGTCATGGGGCGTCCCCCCAGAGCCCAGCTGCGAGGCCCCCTTAGTGCAGTCACCTGCACCCCCTCCGCCCCATAGCCCAGCCCACATCCCCTACCCCTCAGAGCCCAGGGATCCAGAGGGAGAAACCACCTGATTCTGTACGCTGCCTCCTTCCTGTGGGTCCTGCTGAGAACTGCAGCTGTGGGAAACCCTCCAGCTCCCTCCTGCTCCCCCCGGCAGTGTCTTCTATTTGTGAGCTGGGCTCTGCCGAGTCCAGCGGCCCCTAGGGGTATCCAGCAGCTCTGCAGCCCATTTCTATGCGGCGGGGTGGGGGCAGGGAAGGAAATTCTGCACGCACAACATTAATTTCTGTGCAAATTCTGCATTGCGCAGTGGTGCAGAATTCCCCCAGGATATTTAGTGTAAACTAACCAATAGATCCATCCTGAGCAGATGGCTGTGGAAGAGGTGAAAGTAAGCCGGTCCGGTCCGATACGGTGTACCGGCAAGAGCCAGTACGCCGTGCCGGACTGCACCGGCTTCTGCGGTGGGGATTTAAAGGGCTCTGGGCTCCCCGCAGAGCCCTTTAAATCCCGCCCGCAGGTCCGGCAGCCGGGCTGGGGCCGGGATTTAAAGGGCTCGGAGCTTCCGCCGCTGTGGGGAGCCCAGAGCCCTTTAAATCCCGCCCGCAGGTCCGGCAGCCGGGCTGGGGCCGGGATTTAAAGGGCTCGGAGCTCCCGCCGCTGTGGGGAGCCCAGAGCCCTTTAAATCCCTCCCGCAGCTCCGGCGGCTGGGCTGGGGCCGGGATTTAAAGGGCTCGGAGCTCCACAGCAGCCGGAGCCCCGGGCCCTTTAATTTGCCCCTGAGCCCCGGGGGCTCCCAGCCACCTCTGCAGCTGGGAGCCCGGGGTTGATTTAAAGGCCCTGGGGCTCCCAGCCACAGCCGGTGCCCCAGGGCCTTTAAATCTTGAGAGGCCCCGCCTCTTCCGGTCGAGGCCACGCCTCTTCCGGATGAGCCACGCCCCCCTCAGGACTCGGGCAGTACCAGTAAGTCCTGTAAGTTACTTTCACAGCTGGGCTGTGGTCACTTTCCTAGCCAAGGTTTAATTTACACATGGCAATATCATAGGTCACTGCTCCCTCCAATGGGGGTTGTTCTACCAGAATGGCTGGGGTGGGGTGGGAATGACAAGGGGCTTCTGCACATGGGCAGAAACACGTAGCAAAAAAAAACCAAAAAGCGTTCAAAAATGTTTATATCCAGCTAGCATGGGAGTAAATGCTCGTTGCAGAGGCTGGGATTTGACGATCATTATTGTTTGCACCGAGCTGTAAATCTACATGGTGCTTTTCAGGCCCAGCCCCTGCCTGGAGAGCACCAAAACTTGTCTCTCTGTGCAGCATTATTATGGAAGAGACTGACTCTGCCTTTTCCCCCCCTACACATATAGACATGTCTTTTGTGCAGTGTCCTCACCGGAGCATGTGATCCAGACTTTAGGAAACACCCAGTAATTCAGTAAGACGTTTAAATATATTATTTTCAAGTAATTAACTCAGACTTCACTTATGTATAGCAGCCTTATTACTTCACATGAAGCAAGTTCTAACCATTTGTCAGAGTATTGTGCATCAGCTAAGGGACCAGTTCAGAGGAGCTGTAACAAATATGCTGATAGATTTTTATCCTTAAGGAGAGCTTTCTGCCCGCCTCAGGCCCCTGTTCTGAGCTGACAAGGGGCTAAGCCCTGGATTGCAATGCATTGCTATCTGGCTCTGGAGTGGATAGTGGGGCTGGGCACTTTGAACATCTGTCCAACAAATGGTTTGTTGTTGTATTTAAAAAGTAGGAGGGTGAATAGCAACGTGACGTTTTGGAATGCAAACTATAACTTTGATAGGAATTTGTTTATCTAGCTGGATACAAAGTAACCAAACTGGGTGGAAAACTGTGGGGGGGTTTTCAGTGTATTTTACACTTGGAAAAACACAAACTATGCGAACTCTAATATTTGTCCCTCTTTAAATTGTTTTCCCAGGTTTATGAATGATAAAGCCAATTACTCCCTGAACTCTGATGGCCCGCTCATTTTGAACTCTACAATTGAGACTGATTACAAAATAGCTAAGCAGTTCCTGGGCTTCACTGAAGAGGAGTTCAAGAGAGTGGTAAGTTGTCGTGGGATGTTCTGTGCAAAGTTGCGTGTTGGAGCCTAACGTGATCCATCATTTCTGAGATAAATCTAATTTTTAAACATGAAACCGGAAGAGAGTTCAGTGGAGTTAAAACTGTGGGGAGAAAAAGCTGAATTATGTGGGGCACAACAGCAGTTTTCAACAGGAGCGTGCAATTAGCCCAGTGTAACTGATATGCAAACCAATTGGCTACAAAGTGGCCATTTCCTTTTGCCATTATTTACAGGGTCACATGGTGTCCGTCGTATTTTTGCATGCAGATGGGCATGTGCAGTGTCCTGAAAATCTAATAATTCTGTTTTTCATCTGCCTTGTACCTAAAATAAAGGGACCGAAAAAGAGTCTGATAGAATTTCACTTGTTTGTGGGTAACCTCTGATGCTTTCCTGTTTCCCCGTTAGAGGTGCACTGGGTTGAAAGGAGATGTGTACTGTCCAGGCATTCATGCATCCTACCATAGCTTGGAAACCAGCTGATTTCCTTTGTGTGTTTTGGAGCTGAATTTGCAGAATACAGCTTTGCAGGAGAAAGCACCAGGCCTGTATCAGGGGCCTCATTTAAGGAGCAAGAGTCTGTCTTCCTGGAGAGTAGACTTATGCTTTAGTCCTTCCTTCCAGCTGTAGAAAGCTCTGATCTTTATGCCGTTAAATCCATGGGCAGTTTTGCTACAGGCTCCTGCAGAAGATGAGCTGTTCCTTTCTGTTTAATGAAAGGAAGCTTATAAATTAAGGAGAGAGACATTTCTGTAAATTGTTAAGGGAAGCCAGTAGTGAACTTAGTTACAACAGCAGCATATCAGGCAGGGCCTGATCCAAAGCGCATTGAAGTCAATGAGAGTCTTTCCCTTGACTTTAATAGGCTTTGGATCAGGCCCCTGAACTGCACATCCTGGAACCCGATAAAGGAATTTAAGACACATTGTTTATCTCTTGCTTTTTTTAAGCCCCTTACAAACACTGGGTAGGAGCAGGTTCCTTTGAAAACTGAGGCTGCTGAAAAGAGCTCAAGAGTAGCAGTGCTAACAAAAGTGCTCATTTGACTTACACCAACTCACTCACTAGCTCACACTCACTGATGCACAAAGATTTGTGCACGCACAACCCCACACTCACACGTGTGGGTATTACCCAGCTATAGCTGTATTTTTTTTTCCCTCCCAGAACATCAATGCCGCTAAGTCCAGTTTCCTGCCTAAGAAAGAAAAGAAGGAGCTTCTCAGTAAGCTGTATGAAGCCTACGGGATGGTCCCGAACAACCCATCCTAATCCTGCTTCTACCAGCCGGCCAGGTGCATTCATCTCTCCCCATGTGTGCTCGACTCCTCTTTGTTTTAGTGGGAGCATAGGAGGAGGAGATGCCATGGCACCAATGCATAATACTGGTATTATTATGCTGAGCTTTACAGTCCAAGGCATACACTATAAAGCAGTATTTCCATGGTTCCTACCATATATACCTACCTACAACACCCACGTACTAAATAGATATCTGATTTCCTATATTTGTGACTCTCAAATGTACAGGTGGAGTTTTCTGGTCTGATTCCATTGTGGCTTATGCCAGTTTTACATCCTGGTGTAAATGAGAGCAAAATAAGGCCCTGTTTCTTTGTGGTGGTGGTAACAACACTTTTATGTGACTTTTTGGTGCTCTAGTTCCATTGCTGATCTACCTTAGTCCCTCTCTGCACTACAAAAGTAATCATGTTGAGCAGCAGCTGTGGTCAAACCATGGTAGAAGACAGGTTTTTTCCCCCCCACCTTGCTTGTGTGCGTCGGACTGGGTGAAATTATTTCAGCAAATAGTTTATTTGCTGAAAAATGCAGCTTTAGTCTACTGATCAGACCTGACTGGACCAGGACCCAAGCTGAGCACAGCTAACCCGAGAGTGTCAAGTCTTTTTCGGAATGGACCTCCTGAACCAGTCCCCATCTGCATCATCACCGCCACCACCTTGTCCTTAGGGCTCAGCCTGGTAGGAGTTGGCCACTCCCGACTCCTCCTCTCTGGTCACCTCCTGCCCATGGTGATGCCTGCATGTCCCCCTGCCAGCTGCCCCCACCTCGCTGCGCTGAGTGTGCTGTGAAGTGGGAGGTATTGCAACTTGTCAGCACGCCCAACCCAGAGGGTCAGGTTTTTTCAGATCTGACCCTGACAGACCTACTCTTCTTCCTTATGAGGAAGAAAGAATTGAACGTGGGTCTCACACATTGCAGGAGACCACCCTACCCATTGGGCTATGGGATATTCTGGTGTGGGGCTTTCTCCCTCTCCCCTGTGAAAGCTGTTCTACTGTATGTAAATAATTAAATAGTCATTAGAGCTGGGACTTCAACTTGGGTCTCCCACATGCTAGGTGAGTGCCCTAACCACCAGGCTATTAAGTCATTTTCACTTTCTTCCTAGCCCAGTGACTCTTCATTGTCATTCAAAGTGGCAGTTCATAGTCATTCATGGAGACATTGAAAGTAAGTGAGAATGACTCTATATCCTGATGGGTAGGGCACTTTGCTGCAGTGCAGGGAGACCTATTCAAATCCCTTTTCCACATCTGACAGAGGGGGAACTGAGCTCAGGTCTCCCACCACTGGGCTAAAGGTTAGAAGTGAGGTGGTCATCCTCCCCCCAACCCCCACCCTGCATTTCATGATTTCTTCTTTGCTTTTGACAAATGCCCCAAATTGAAAAAGGTCATGTTGGAATGAAACCTTTTGCTTCAACTTGACTTTTCAACTTTTTGAGTCACCAATTTTTTTTTTTAAATACTTGTTTTCAATTCAACCCAAAATGAATTTTTTTTAATTGTCTCAGAATGGCCAGTGAACCGAAAAATCCATTATTCACCCAGTTGTAGTGTGCATGTTATAATCATACGAGAGAACCCTCTTCTGACACTGGTAGATACCTAAATAAATAGTTTATTCACCATTTATTCTTGTTTGTATGGATAGAAAAGACAGTGTTAAAACACAGTTTGGCCATAATGGTATGTAAACAAGGTTTATTTTCAAAAAGAACAGGAGTACTTGTGGCACCTTAGAGACTAACAAATTTATTAGAGCATAAGCTTTCGTGGGCTACAGCCCACTTCTTCGGATGCATATAGAGTGGAACATATATTGAGGAGATATATATACACACACATACAGAGAGCATGAACAGGTGGGAGTTGTCTTACCAACTCTGAGAGGCCAATTAAGTAAGAGGAAAAAAACTTTTGAAGTGATAATCAAGATGGCTCAGTACAGACAGTTTGATAAGAAGCAAGTGTGAAAATACTTACAAGGGGAGATAGATTCAATGTTTGTAATGGCTCAGCCATTCCCAATCCCTATTTAGCCCTGAGTTGATTGTGTCTAGTTTGCATATCAATTCCAGCTCAGCCGTCTCTCGTTGGAGTCTGTTTTTGAAGTTTTTCTGTTTTAAGATAGCCACCCGCAGGTCTGTCAAAGAATGGCCAGACAGGTTAAAGTGTTCTCCCACTGGTTTTTGAGTATTATGATTCCTGATGTCAGATTTGTGTCCATTAATTCTTTTGCGTAGAGACTGTCCGGTTTGGCCAATGTACATGGCAGAGGGGCATTGCTGGCACATGATGGCATATATCACATTGGTAGATGTGCAGGTGAACGAGCCACAGATGGTATGGCTGATGTGATTAGGTCCTATGATGATGTCACTTGAATAGATATGTGGACAGAGTTGGCATCGGGCTTTGTTACAAGGATAGGTTCCTGGGTCAGTGTTTTTGTTCAGTGATGTGTGGTTGCTGGTGAGTATTTGCTTTAGGTTGGGGGGTTGTCTGTAAGTGAGGACAGGTCTGTCTCCCAAGATCTGTGAGAGTAAAGGATCATCTTTCAGGATAGGTTGTAGATCTCTGATGATGCGCTGGAGAGGTTTTAGTTGGGGGCTGAAGGTGACAACTAGTGGTGTTCTGTTATTTTCTTTGTTGGGCCTGTCTTGTAGGAGGTGACTTCTGGGTACTCGTTTGGCTCTGTCAATCTGTTTTTTCACTTCAGCAGGTGGGTATTGTAGTTTTAAAAATGCTTGATAGAGATCTTGTAGGTGCTTGTCTCTATCTGAGGGATTGGAGCAAATGCGGTTATATCTTAGAGCTTGGCTGTAGACAATGGATCGTGTGGTGTGTCCTGGATGGAAGCTGGAGGCATGTAGGTAAGTGTAGCGGTCAGTAGGTTTCCGGTATAGGGTGGTATTTATGTGACCATCGCTTATTAGCACAGTAGTGTCCAGGAAATGGACCGCTTGTGTGGATTGATCTAGGCTAAGGTTGATGGTGGGATGGAAATTATTGAAATCATGATGGAATTCCTCAAGGGCTTCTTTTCCATGGGTCCAGATGATGAAGATGTCATCAATGTAGCGCAAGTAGAGTAGGGGCGTTAGGGGACGAGAGCTAAGGAAGCGTTGTTCTAAGTCAGCCATAAAAATGTTGGCATACTGTGGGGCCATGCAGGTACCCATAGCAGTGCCGCTGACTTGAAGGTATATATTGTCCCCAAATGTGAAATAGTTGTGGGTAAGGACAAAGTCACAAAGTTCAGCCACCAGGTTAGCTGTGACATTATCGGGGATACTGTTCCTGATAGCTTGTAGTCCATCTTTGTGTGGAATATTGGTGTAGAGGGCTTCTACGTCCATAGTGGCCAGGATGGTGTTTTCTGGAAGATCACCGATGGATTGTAGTTTCCTCAGGAAGTCAGTGGTGTCTCGAAGATAGCTGGGAGTGCTGGTAGCGTAGGGTCTGAGGAGAGAGTCCACATAACCAGACAAGCCTGATGTTAGGGTGCCAATGCCTGAGATGATGGGACATCCAGGATTTCCAGGTTTATGGATCTTGGGTAGCAAATAGAATACCCCTGGTCGAGGTTCTAGGCATGTGTCTGTACAGATTTGTTCCTGTGCTTTGTCAGGGAGTTTTTTTAGCAGATGGTGTAGTTTCTTTAGGTAATCCTCAGTGGGATCAGAGGATAATGGCCTGTAGAATGTGGTGTTAGAGAGCTGTCTAGCAGCCTCTTGGTCATATTCCAATTTATTCATGATGACGACAGCACCTCCTTTGTCAGCCTTTTTGATTATGATGTCAGGGTTGTTTCTGAGGCTGTAGATGGCGTTGTGCTCGGCATGGCTCTACGCAAAAGAATTAATGGACACAAATCTGACATCAGGAATCATAATACTCAAAAACCAGTGGGAGAACACTTTAACCTGTCTGGCCATTCAATGACAGACCTGCGGGTGGCTATCTTACAACAGAAAAACTTCAAAAACAGACTCCAACGAGAGACTGCTGAGCTGGAATTGATATGCAAACTAGATACAATCAATTTAGGATTGAATAAGGACTGGGAATGGCTGAGTCATTACAAACATTGAATCTATCTCCCCTTGTAAGTATTCTCACACTTCTTATCAAACTGTCTGTACTGGGCTATCTTGATTATCACTTCAAAAGTTTTTTTTCACTTACTTAATTGGCCTCTCAGAGTTGGTAAGACAACTCCCACCTGTTCATGCTCTTTGTATGTGTGTATATATATCTCCTCAATATATGTTCCACTCTATATGCATCCGAAGAAGTGGGCTGTAGCCCACGAAAGCTTATGCTCTAATAAATTTGTTAGTCTCTAAGGTGCCACAAGTACTCCTGTTCTTTTTGCGGATACAGACTCACACGGCTGCTACTCTGAAAGGTTTATTTTGTATTGTCAATGGGGACTAAGAACAAGATGGAAAATGCAGCAGTGGTTGCACTTAGGCTTTTTGGTTGCAGAAATACAGTAACTTTTTTTTTTAATTTAGCAATTATTTTGTACTTTTTTTATTTATTAAAAAAAAAATCTGTGTCGCAAGACCTTAAATCTCCAAAATGTCACTGCAGATGAGAGCATATAGCTTGGCTTCAGGACACCAGAGGGTATGTTTGGGGAGTCCAGAGGCCTCCAGAGGTTTGCTGCATGTACATATAAAGTTAGTGCACATGTTTACAATTTCAGGACAAAATTCTCCTCTCAGATTCTCCACTCCAGCATTCTGCACTTCACATGTGAGTCAGACTCCCAGGGGCTGAATTTTGCTCTCACTCTGTTCTGTTTTTTATTTTTATTTTTTTAGATTCTTAAAAATGTGGTTAACTTCTATGTTCATTCTTTCTGCCCTCTTTCTGACATAAGGTAACCTTCAGGCACTATTAGAAGAACTAAATGAATAAACTAATGAGCATACTGTGTATAGTTAAATGTCCCAGCTGCCACAAGTGTTTCAGAAGGTACTTAGCAGAATTCTTGCTGGAAGTCCTGTTTTTAGTATGTTTGAGAATTTACAAAGAAAATATTAACATAATTCCAAAGCCATTCTGCTGCATTATGACACTGTTCTCCTTTTTATGCAAAGAAATGATTGCATGTTTGGTTGACTGTAGGTTTCAGATACTTTTACCTCCGAAGAGTTTGTAAACAGGGCTGAGGAAACTGGGGGGGCAGGGAGTGGGGAGAGCTCCAGTATCACAAGTGGCTGCAAAGACCTGGACCCCAAAGCTACCAACACCAAAAAGTTGCCTTTGATAAAGGGCTACGTTCACCATTCTCCTAGACATTGGAAGACGGCTGGGATTTACTGCTCTGATTTCAGACATCAGCAAGCCAGTGATGGGCTGCTATATTGATTTTTATAAATGAATACAAAATGCTCTTCTCTTAAATACATTGTGCGTATATACACAAATATATAAATGAATTATTTTTTTAAAGCCAATGATAAATTGTCAGTGTTAAGAATGATTCTAACATTGCCACCCACAATCTTTTTTTGTTTGGAAATCTCTCTTCAGAAATAGCTTGTGAGAAACACCTGTTTGCATTCTGGAAACTCTAAGTGAAATGTTGTTCTGGTTTAATAAAATAACTTTATATTTAAAAAAATAATTTTATTTCTAATTTCTGCTTAAAGAGCTAAAGGGAAAGTGTCAAATTCTGCACCATAGTTCTAGCCAAATGTGACCCACATTGTTAGAACCTGGGGGATAATGGGCTCTGCGATTATATTATATATAAAATAGCATGTCACCAAAATATTAAAGATAAAACATCTACCTACTGACCACCATCACTAGCTGCTGTTTTGACAGGACCTACAAAAAAGTAACATGTTGTGAATTCTTCCTTACTGTAGTTCTATGGGTAACTTTTTTGAAATTTCCTCTCACCTCCATATCCCTAGGGCATCTGCAGGCAATCACAAACAGTGGTGGAATCTATGCAGTTATCCTGAGTGCCACAAGACGGGCTCTGGTTGCTTGAAGGGAGTCCCAAAATTCGAGGTGGGATGGATGGAAGCAGAGGTCAGGATGAACCTTGTGACGTTGTGCAGTCTATATGGTTTTATAAAAACTGGATAATAAGTCAATATAATGTAACTGGGATAGTTTTAGAGAAAATATGGTAATAAGTGAATATAACGTAACTGGGATATGCTTCATGCAAAAGGTCTCTTGTAAGGTATCATTACAAAGCTTATAATCTACTGAGTATGATCATCTGATTTGTATAAATGTACCACTCTTGTATCTAAAACTAGAAATATAAAATGTAACTCTGAGGGCCTATTGTAATTATGTAAAGTGTGGGCCATTAATGATGGTTTGGAATCTTGATGACTCCCATTAACCAGGACCATTGTCTGCAGATGGTTGTGTTTACCTGTTAGTCTTCCTGTATATGTGTGTGCTGGCAAGTGGGCAATGAAGTCTTGCAGTGACATGTGATCATGTCACCTGAACTGGAATCCATCTTTAACCTGGTGCTTTTCCAGTGAGGGGGGGTGGAAACCCAGAGGGACAAAGGGTTCCTGCCTTATGCAAAAGATATATAAAGGGGTGGAACAGAACAAAGGGGAGAGAGGAGCCATCATGAAGAATCCCCTAGCTATCACCTGAGGTGGAACAAGAGCTGTACCAGGGGAAAGAATTGTGCCCAGGCCTGGAAGGTGTCCAGTCTGAGAAAAACTTACTGAAGCATCTCTGAGGGTGAGATTATCTGTATTTAGTTTGATTAGACATAGATTTGCGCATTTTATTTTATTTTGCTTGGTGACTTACTTTGTTCTGTCTGTTACTACTTGGAACCACTTAAATCCTACTGTCTGTATTTAATAAAATCACTTTTTATTTAGCAATTTACTCAGAGTATGTATTAATACCTGGGGGAGCAAACAACTGTGCATACCTCTCTATCAGTGTTATAGAGGGCGAACAATTTATGAGTTTGCCCTGCATAAACTTTATGCAGGGTAAAACGGATTTATCTGGGTTTAGACCCCATTGGGAGTTGGGCATCTGAGTGCTAAAGACAAGCACACTATTGTGAGCTGTTTTCAGGTAAAGTTGCAGCTTTGGGACAAGTGATTTAGACCCTGGGTCTGTGTTGGAGTCCTGAGCTGGCAGGGAAAACAAGCAGGGGTAGTCTTTGCACATCGGGTGGCAGCTCCCAAGGGGGTTTCTGTGATCCAACCCGTCACAAACCTATTCTCCCATTTAGCAGAAGTGTAAATTGGGACTAGCGTCACTGAAATCACAGGAGTTACACCATTATAAAATGGATGCATCTTGGATCAGAATCAGGCCCTGGGTGTAGACATGGCAGATGTCATTCAGTAACTTTTAGGCCTGACTTTTTTTTTTTTTTTCTTCCTCATAATGGTACAAATCAGGAGTAACTCCCTCAAAGTCAGTGGAGTTACACTGGTGTGGGAGGAGACTCCTGTTTGAAGTGCAAACGCATCTCTTGTTCAGACATTGCAGGTTCACAACTTCCTCAGCGCTGTCGATATGAGCTGTTCCAATTTCACACATTGTTTCCCCCATTATGCTCAAAGAAAGAGACATGTCACTGCCAGAAGTGACAGTGTTATTACTGGGCACTGGGCTGTGATTTTTCTGGCATGTAGTCCAAAAACAATGTTTTGTTTGGTGTTTTTTTCCCTTCTGAGCTGTGCAGAATTAATCAGAGCTGTGAGGCAAAGCTGAACTTAGAACTGTTCCCTCTGCGGCCAGTTAGATCCTAGTGTCAGCTCACTTTTGGAGGCCTGCTTTTGCAAGGGTCTTCCACCACTATGTGTCCGTGATCAGAGTTTCACTTGCACTTCCCATTGAAGTCAGTGGGAGCTCTGTGGGCCCAGCATCTCTGAAAGCCAGGATGTTACTGAATAATATGATGTGCTTGTTCTTTCAGCATAATTGGTGATGGCAGCTGACATGGGTCTTTTACTCACAGGGGAAACCTGATGCCCCCTGTCTTTCCTGTCCAATTGTAGTTTGCAAACTGCTGATTTTGGCTAAAAACAAAACTTGAAGGCACACTCTATGAGCTGAGAGACCTAAGATTTGCCCATCCCTTGCAGTGCTTGAGCTTATAGATGTGTATTATTCTGTCCTCTGCTCTGCCTGGCTGCTCCCTTCTTGTGAGCATGTGGGAGACTGGGTGAGACATGGATTCTACTCAGCCAGAGCTTTAGAGAACAGGAGACTTGGAGATTTAAAGCCCAACTCTGCTTTTACTGGAGTCACTGTGAATGTGGCCAGTTTGCCGCTGACTTCAATGGGAACAAGAGAAGGCTCTTACATGCCATCTTGGAGCAAAGTTGGCAGCATGATCCAGAGAAGTTGGTTGTTGGATTGTCAAAGAAAAAAAACAACAGATGCAGCTTCTGCCTAGCTGCCAAATCCTTGTTTTCTAGGGGCTTCAGAGCCATAAATGTCTCTATCCTGACTCCACAGCCATCTCATTTCTTGGGCTCCTTGGAGGTTTCCTGCTCTGTCTGGCAGCACGTTCCAACCTCGTTTATGGCCTTGTTTGGTTTGATAAAATTTGAACTCGTAACATTAAGTTCTCCTCTAATTTTCCTGTTGCCAAGAAGGAGATTTTGGTGTTGGGTCACCGTGTGAGAATGTTTCTCTCTCCCTTTCTGCCTCAGCCTAGTCGCATTCTTTACGGCTGCTTTAGTGCTAGTGCCACGGTCTACATAGCGTGGGAGAAATGCCATTGTGGGTTAGTGTGGCCCAGTGATTACAGCTCCTGTTTTGTGGGAAGTGGGGGTTGGGGTGGCGTGGGGGTGCAATGCACTCGTTCCATTCCTGGAGGTGGCATGAGGTCCATTCATTAATCTTTGGGAGACATGAGAGGAAAACACAGCATGGGATTATAGGTGGGCTCCTGTCCTCTTCTGAAGCCCTAATTGGATCCCACTTTCTTTCAAGGTGCACATGGAATTCTGGTCATGCACTCGCTGTGTGTGTTGGGGGGGAGGCTCAGTGCTTCTGAGTGGAAAGGACACCTTACGTCACCAGCAGCATTTTCTCGAGCACCTTGGTCTCTCAGCCAAGTCCTGAGCCAGCCTAATCATGCTGAGCGTATGAGGTTGGACCCTGAAGGAGCTGTGCTCCAAAGTTCAAATTACAATCCTAGAGACAACAAATAACCACTGCCAGGGCAGCTGCTCTCTAGCAAATAGGAGGACATCAGTGTCAAACTAGTGGATTGATTTGCATTTATTGAGCCCGGCTTCCAGTCCACTCTCAGCTGGAAGTTGCTCCAGCACTTGGGAGCATATGAAGCTGGACAGCACTGATGTCATTTGAAATAGCTCCTTGCCCTCTGTTCCCAACACAGAT
Organism: Emys orbicularis; assembly: GCF_028017835.1. NCBI lineage: Eukaryota > Metazoa > Chordata > Testudines > Emydidae > Emys > Emys orbicularis. The sequence goes on along the minus strand of NC_088694.1, from coordinate 19,716,703 downwards.
GTGTGATGAGTTTGCGATTCCACATTTCAGGGGATAGAAGGGGGGCAGGGAAGAGACCATTGCACAAAAAAAACCCACTCAACTTTATTATCTGAGAGTTGTGTGTTCTTTATTACAACAAGCTTATAGTTTATCAAACAATTTTTACCATGAAAAATGTCTCTGAAGAGAGAGCGTGTGAAACTTTTCCAGAAAGAAATACCTTGGAGCTGTATGGAAGCTGGAAGAGATTAGTCTGAATTTTGTCAACTGTCAAAACACACAGAAAGCCTCTTCTGCCCTTCTTCCAACAGTATCTTAAAACCCTACAACGCCAATTGGTGCCCATGTTTGTGTGGTGCTGCTGAGCCTGCAGATAGTTTGTCCGTGCACCTGTGAACTTTGGTCCTTTTCTGATTCCCCAAAAGCAGCAGCACAGGTTAATAGTGTTCAATATTAGTGCAGCAGGAACTGCCGTCACCCCTCCCCAGCTGATCCCCATGACTCCAGGTGTCTGTGTAGGCAGCGCTAAATATCCGTTCACCTCTAAGCTGGATACAGAAGGAAGGTGAAGTAAGTGAAGCACCGAAATCTCTAATCTATGGGAACAGGAAATAAATAAATAGTCTAAATGTACAGAGTAAAAAATGTACCTTATACAGTAAAGGCTGAAGTGTATATTTTAAATTTCCTATAGAGGAAAATTGCTACTGAGGCACTTTGACAGTGGGTCATGTGACTACCACCAGTGCAGTGTTCTTCTAAGCTCTCCTAGATGGGAACAGAGTTCCGTGGATGCACTACTCACTGATGAGCTTCCTACAGGTATCTGAACAGAATGGTCGCAGCAGAGGCATTTAAAAGGGAGAATTCATTGTTCTGGTTTGGCTCTCAGTTGTCAGCAAATTTGATGGAACATTCCCATTTAGTGTTTACAGTTCTTTCCTCCTCCCCCCCTTCCCCCCCCTCACTCCTGTGGCACTCATGATGGGGGGGTGCCATCTTGCCCCTCAAGTCTCGCTTCAGGTTCCTTCTCAGAAGCAGCAGCTTGGTTTCCTGTAAACCGAAAGGAAGAAAGAGGGATTAAACTTGCAACTAAGAGAACAAAAGGTTACTCACTTCAGCTGTAACGCCACTGCTTTTAGAGTACGTCTACACTGCAAAAGAAAACCCACAGCAGCAAGTCTCAGAGCCCACATCAACTGACTTGGCGTGAGGGGCTCACCCTACTGAGTTAAAAATAGAAGTGTAGACGTTCCCACTCAGGCTGGAGCTCAGGCACTGAGACTCTCCCCCGCTGGGTTTAGTGGCCCAAGCTAATGCCAGAGCAGGTCCTGGAGAAGTGGATGGAATTTGCAAGCTTCTGGGTTATTTTCAAGGAGAGACTTGGACCAGCGATTTCGAACCACTCCAGGGCTGTCTCTTGCTCCCTAGCTGTTGGTAGAGTAGAAGGAGCTTCAGGCTGTAGGCTCTGATCCAACTGTACTTGCCTCCTGCAGCTTGGGAACTTCACTAGAGAGAATGAGAGTGGTTTTCTACCATGGTTTTCAGTTAAGCATGTTGTTTCCAGAAGCCATTTCGAGAAGAGGGGATGGAGTGCCCCAAAATGTTAGCCTCCCTCTTTCATGATCCAAAATAGCATGATGTATATCTGTCCCCTCTACAGGAGACTGAGGCCCTTCTCCTTTCTAATGAATGAAAAGGAGCATTGATAAGACTTCCACTAAAAGAGAAGCCACGAGTTAGGTTGAAGCTTATACCCCTTCCCTCACTCCCAACCACCACCAGCAAACTACTTCTGCTGTGCTTGTATAGCCAGCTGTTTTATGTACACAGCCATGTACCCAAATTCAAAGGAGTGACCAATAATGACTAAATCTTGATCACACTGAAGTCAGTGGCAAAGCCACCATTGACTTCATTGGGGCCAGATATTGGGCCTAAAACATGGGTTCTCAAACTGGGGGTCGGGACCCCTCAGAGGGTTGCAAGGTTATTATGTGGATGTCGTGAGCTGTCAGCCTCCACCCCAAACCCCACTTTGCATCCAGCATTTATAATGGTGTTAAATTAAAAACACGTTTTTATATATTTATAGGGGGGGGTCGCACTCAGAGGTTTGCTATCTGAAAGGGTTCACCAGTACAAAAGTTTGAGAACCACTGGCCTAAAAGCAGCAGGCTGTATGCTGCTGAATGCAACCTCTAACATGCACCGAACTGCAAAAGGCTATTCTAGAAAGAGGGAGGAGGCTGGGTGCGAAAGTGGGCTTTAGGGGGTTGAGATGACGTAACTGGAATGCTTAGATAGGGCAGTGCTAGAGCAATGATCACTTTCTAAGCGGGGGACATTGCACTTACGAGGTCACACAAGGAAGCAGTGTGAGTTCTTTTGGATGTCTTCTGAAACTCCTGGTAGCTGGCTGCCAATATATTTGCTCTGTGGCTGCTGGATCACATTAGAACCCACTAGTAACATGCTTAAAGGGTAAAAAGTGTTTGAAAACACATTTTTATCCCTGTTACAAATCAACGTTCAGAAGATAAAAATGGAAGGAATGTTAAAAACAAAGTTTACTGTCACCATTTTTGCTGTTTACACAACAGGCAGGTAGACTAATCAGTTTCCCTTTGCTTTGAGTGGGTTTCACTTTTAGGCTCCCTGGCCTTAGTACACCCAGCTGGTCAGCATGTGTGAAAGCAGCAGCAGAAGGGCTGCAATGTTTGGGCTGCAGGGGAAAGATTACATTAAAAAATTCTATTATTAAAAAACATAGAAACACAACTATGGTTTAGGTTTTCAAAGAGCCTATTATTCTAAAGCACAGCGGGGGTGAGTTTGTCCTGCCGGTGCCCTTTGCCATTACATGCCCCGCAGAAGAAACATCAGGGCTTGAACTGGTTTACACAAAGAGCTTTGGCAAGAGCATGTCCGTGTTTTACCCATTACGAATTAGAACCTGAATCACCATCACACTCACTGTAAGGAGCTCACAGCAACAGGAAGTCCAATTTCAGACAAACGTACCCATTAAATAAGAAGGCAGTGACACTAGGCAAGAATGGGCCATTCCTCTTCAATGTGCTTGGGTTTCCCAACTGTGAGCTTTTCAGGGCACACCTGACTCCCTGAATTTGCGTGGAGTTGAATATCTTGGCCTTTCAGGCTAGGCCTAGGGAGCCATGTTTCAGGTGTGCCCATGGCAGTTTCCTCACCTTGCACACTCACCTGCTCCTTCAATGGAGAGCTCGCCTATGTCGCCTGCCAGCTTCCGCATGCTGATGGAGGTTGCGTCTCCTTGGATGTCGTGGATAGCGTTCCTCCGCCCAGTGCGATCACAGGAAATAAAGTCAGTGTACGAGGGCTCAATCTCCATTACTTCGCTTGCATTTCCAAATGCATAGGAATCCCTGTGGGGAAGAGACAGTGCTGAGGTGAGGGGTCCTCAGAGAAACCTCGCTACAGCCTCTTCTGAGCTCCTCAGGTGAAATGATCACATGGAGTTTAACTGCGGCATGAAAAAAAAACAGTTCTGGTTAATTTTGCTTTGGGCCATCTAATACCAGCCACTAGATTTGCAGGAGAACACCCTTTGTTGTGTGAAAGGGCATCTCTAGTAACACTGACCTGTGTCTGGTGAGTGGGGCCAGACAATAAAGATCAGTCTCTTATCAGCACCCCTGTGTGTCTGGCCATTATTACACTCTCTGCAGTTGGAAGCAAAGAAGATGAGGCACTTGACTGTCCCTTTTTAGCCCTCTCCTTTAGGAGTTAACATAATGAGAAATGGCTGCGCCCTTTTCTGCAGAAAAAGCTTTATCTTTGCTGTTTCCAGCTACATTCTTATGAGGATAGTCAGTGGCGGCTGGGGGGAGGGGAGGACCTTCTGCAGTGGGTTGTGCACAGAGATGTCCCTTGGATGAAATTCACTGCAGTGCTGCTGCCCTGCTATCTTCCACACCAGTCTATTTGGAACAGGTCTGGAGTCCCCACCTCCACCACCACCACCTGGCTGCTTCACCCATGGCCCCGTCTGCCCAGCTCCACTTATAGGGCTGAAGTGGTGCAGCAGTCATCATGCTGGGGGTGAATTTCACCTGAAAAACCTGTCTGTGCGCACCACACAACAGAAGACTTGCGACTCGGCTGTGTTTGCTCTGATGGGTATGGAACAGATAGCAGCAAAGAGAAAGTCCTACTAGCATTTGGTCTAATGTCAGAGCAAGGCATGTGAGGACAGCAGGTTTCATCCTGAGTCTGCAGAGGGAATGGAAACTGGTTTGGTTTTAATGACTTGAGCTCCAATGTTACTGAACCCTGTCCCTAACTTTCCTCTGTTCCTAAAAAACATCATGGGATCTTTGATCCTAGGCCAGATTCAGCTCTTGCACTCAGTGGAGTTCTGCGTGTGTATGCCATGGCTGAATTTGGACCCACAAATCGTCAGGGTGTCTGCTTTCTATCTCCTCTGAAAGGCCCTTGGAGCGGGCAGTGCTAGGTCGTTGAGTCCATACTGATCTCAGCTGACATTTGTTTGTCAGTTTCATTTTGAAATGTATATAATGAAGTGTTCATTTAAACTGCTTGGCGATAAGGAATTAAAGGTGTGAAATTCAAACCTTCCATGATCTTTCTGGGACATTTGACTCTGGGGCTTATTTCTGTGCTCAGCTTCTGAGACCTATTTAGAACGGCCAGATCTTCTCAGCCATGTCAATAACTCCATGAGCCAGCTCCTTCTCTGGTGTGGTTTGTATTTAAGTTGCTCCTTTTCATTTGAGTTGACTGTAACTTGCCAGCGTTTGTACAGCACACCCTGTTCAGAGACTTTGTCAGGCTCTGAGACCATGGAAAAAACACACTGTCTTTAAGCACGGAGCTCGCTGTGAAATTCACTTGGAATTCTGCCTTTGCTCTGGGAATCTGGCACTCTTGATTCCTGTTCATGCTTACTAGGCATTTATTTGGTATATCTATGGGCTCAGCCTGAGGGTTTTAAAGGGCTAGAACCCATGAAAAGTCTCCAGAGGAATCCCACAGCCTGAGGGCTAGAACTTTTCATGGGTTCTAGCCCTTTAAAAGCCTCATATAGAGGCAGGTAAGAGACTATTAGTTATTTCTCTCTCTGATTCTGAGCCACTGAAAGCAACGGCTTTAACTTAGCTGACGCTGCAAATGCTGTGAGCGGGGTCCTGATTACCAGTGCCTTGCTGACTTAAGCTAAAATTCAGTTCCTCAGCACCCACCTGTTTCTATGACTTGTGGTTAAATGCCCCTAAGGTGAAGCTCCGTGTGAGGCGGAGAGTGATTTAGTTGCCTCACAGACTCGGCTCAGCACTGAATTTTCGAGCTGCCAAAGATGCCACATTCAGATGGACCCGTGCCAGGAAATGACATCCAGAAAAAGGAACTGCCTCCTGATGCAACTGTTCATTGTTCAGAGTAGCAGCCGTGTTAGTCTGTATCCGCAAAAGGTGCCACAAGTTCTCCTGTTCTTTTTGCTCATTGTTCGTAACTCACTTTTTGGCAGTAGCCATAGACTGAAATCCGTTCATCTCTTGTCTTGTCTATTCTGCGTTCTGGCTCAGAAGGGACCCGGACTGCCATCTCTCAGGGACTGAGCTGAGCTCTGCCTATGCAGAGGCTCCTGCCCAGCCTGCTAGGCAGGGTATCGAGTTCTAAAGCAAACAGGCCACTAGGGGAGCCTTTGGCGGCAGCAGCAGCGGGCTTACTCCTGTCCCTCCTCAGATCTCACCAGCCACAGAAAGGAATTAAACAGAATTTCCTGGGCACGTGAGCCGAAAAGCAGCTGCAACACTCAGGGCTGATGAGTTTAAGGGGACACAGGGCTAAAAACTGACTGCCCCACAAAGGACTTTCACCTTCAGCAGTACAGATATATTCGTCTCTCCAACCCATGTATCCTGCCAGCAGAAAAATACCCATCAGCCATAGAGCTCCCTATTGCTTGTAATAAACAAAGCAGGGCCTGCTGCCATAATGGACAGAGCTGCTCTGAAGGAGCCGCTGAGGGCCAAATTCCCCACTGAAGTAAATGGAGCCCCTCCGATGTACTCTAGGGCTGGGGTTAGCTCTGCCAAGCTCATTCCAAGGGCCCACAGCAGTGACTTTCTCAGCTCTGGAAATGCAAGGCCTATTTCTTCAGTATGATACGGCCCCTTTGTGCCGCTCCACTGACAAAAGGCCTTAAACTCAGCAGCCCTGGCCAGCTGAGAAGGGGAGTGGCCAATGAAAAGGATTGGCAGGAGAGTCTCTCTGCTCTGGCTATTTCCAGGTGCTAGAACCGTCGCTTGGGGCCATAGGTGACCCAACGTGAGTTAGGAGAGCTCTAACGCTGCTCTAAATGACTCCAGGGGCTGAACAAGGAATTGCAGAGCTACCAAGAATGCATAAAAGCCAACTTTTCCTTTCTCTTTGGGTCCTGCCCTGAACACAGGCCAGCCACACCTGAGAGTCAGGCCCATAGAGAAATAAAAATCATTATCAGGTGACCTCAGAAGGCTAAAGTGATGGTTTGTGGGGAGAGTTGGGTAGAGAGCTGGAGAAGAAACTGAGGATAAATGTTAAATACTCCTTCATCCTGAGTTTTAGCTGGATGGCTCAGCCCAACAGCCTCATGGGAAATATTTATAAAACTGGTACGTTTCAGCTGCTGATGTAATTCCGAGTGTTAATGTCGTTTTAGGAAGTGCTGGGGTTGGCTCAGTGGCTGGATGTTGGATTTGAAGAAGGGCCTTTGCACACTTCACAGTGCAATCTGCTTCTCAAAATCCTAGAGTCTGCAAATATTCCAAACAGGAAATGTGAGCTACTGCCCACAGTGCAGCTCAGGAGATTGGGGAGGGCCTCATCCTGGTCACCTGATCAGGAGAAACTCCCACTGGCTTGCATGGAGTCAGGAGTGCAGGACTGATGTCTCGAGGAAGGAGAGATTGAGTGAAGGGAATGAGACCACTCAGACCTTTCCCTGTGAATTTCACAGAAATCATTGCTAATGAAAGTCTCACTTCAGTGATCAGCTCTGGCAGGCAGAGGGACTGGCTGGGAGGGGGACTGTCATATTGCCACAGCTCTTTCCCTTGGCGATTGTCCTGTGTGTCAGGTTAGGGTGTAAGCTCCTCAGGGCAAGAATCTTGTCTCGTTAAAGCACTATGTGCTCTTCTGCTACTCCTTAAATAACAGCCACTGCCCCCGCCCTGGAATATGGCTTATAACGGGAGGTGCAGTGGCTAATCTCATAACCCCAATACGCCTTAGACAAGGAAAACTCCTCTGTGGGAAGATGGCGAGCGGTATGTTTATGGTGGCTTTTATGCTGAAGACTGAAATTCTTCTCCCTTTGCTCCAGCACTGATGCAATGGAAGAGACGCTAGTGTAGACTGGACTTGTGTGTTTTTACGTTCCTGTCATCCCGCCCTGCTCACAGCAGGTCTAGACAACATGCTGGTAAAGCACCAGCAACTGGTCTGCACCACTGGCACTACATCGATGGGGAGCTCTTGTAGCTGAGGCCAAAAGGGCGGCCTCCCCCACCCACCTACAGGGAGAGAAGAAAATAGGATGCTCTTTAACTTACCTCACTTTCTGAACCTCCCCACTGTCACCTTCCTCCAGCCGATGTAGCCTCTGCAACCACTGTTTTCATGCTTCTGGTTATTCTCTACCTCCTGCCTGGTTTCCCCAGTGCCAGCAGCATCACTTTCCCTGCAGTCAGTAGTCGGGAAAGGAAGTTCCTCCTCCGGCTAGAATAAGTTCTAGCCTTTTCCCTAGCATGCTGCCATGATAGCTATCAGTTTGCAGGCCTCACCTATGAAGAGCTTCTACCCTCAACCATGCGAGTGACACTTCCCCAGAAGCCAGTGACTCGCTCATTAGTGCAAAGTGCAAAGCCCTGCTGTCCTGTGCAGCATCGCACAGAAGCCTTGGCAGAGCAACAAGCGCATTAGTAACAGGGTCGGACGGGAGCGGGAGGTCAACACGGGAAAGAAATCACATAATTCAAGAGCTATTCACAAAACTGATTGTCAATTCCTGTCAGGATCCCTCACTTCCTCGCCATTCAGGATTTCCCTGGCTAGCGGCGTTCCCAGGATTCTAACACAGTGCTCCAGGCAAGGAGAGGAAAGGTAACGGGCTGCATTCCTGCTCCCCCGGAGAGGGATCACAGCTGCCACTTTTCTCATCTTTCTTTTCCTTTCTCCTTCCACCTCTTCAACCTCCAGCAGTTGGAGGTGCTGGGAAAGCACGATCAGCTATTGCCCTCGCCCCTAGTCGGAGTATTGGCTTTACATAGTAAAGGCACTGAGTCCAAATGCATTAGACCAATGGTTCTTGGTGAGCACAGAATGGCTACTGTTGCGATGGGGAAGCATCTGTCATTGTTCAAGCAGTGATTGCAGCCCAGGCAAGGATTCTTGAAGGGTTTCCAAGGGCTGTTTTGCCCCCTCTGCAGCAGCTTCACTTCTTTCCTTGGCAGGCAAATTTCTTTTGGCGTAAATTCAACCCTGATCCATATTTGCAGATGAAACCAAAATTGAAGGGGGGAGGGGAAGCAAACACAGGCATCCTGGGCTAACCTGCAAAGTGTCGGGGGGGGGGGGGGGAGGATCTAAGAGCAGTGGGAGAGCAGGCAGGCAGGTAAATACATGGAATGTCCAAAATCTAGGGACAGGATGCAAACAGCCCAATGGAGGGGGGAACCTAATGCAGCACCCCCACAGTGCATTCAAACATTTGCATTTCCATTTGTGTCTTAGCTCTTTCCCAATACAACTTCTTCATGTGCGCATGCCCTATGCAGTAGTTTCTGGAAGGAGAGGCAGGGTTGGCACTGTGGGTGGGACGGGAGGGCTTCACAGAAGGATCTTGATCTCAACAAATTGCCCATGATGTGAGACTAAAGACAAATCTGATCTTAGCATGGACCCTCACTTATTTGCACTGAGGGCTGCATGGCACGTTGTGAATGGGTGGATTCCACAAATCGAGGAGCTGGTGAGAAAAAAGGGCAGGATAATGTAGCATTAGTTGGTTGATGTGCCTGGCAGAATAGTTCTGATTATTTGTGGCAATGCTTCATAATGTACGCTGGAATGTCCTGCCGGTTTGGAAAAGTAACGGGTCAGTGTGTGGAGACTTTGCTCTTGGAGCATTTCTGGGAAAGGGGAAGACACTGTGCAAATCATGGGCAGCGTCGGCTTGGGTTGATGAGGCTCTCCTGAGCTAGATTCCTTGGCCATGCCCTGTCTTGACCAGCAGGTGGCTCACTTGGCTCATTTTCTATTGCATGGCAGGCTTGCTCCTTGGGATTCGACTGGGAATGGCCTATTGGGGAAAGCTTCCAGGAGATCTGTTAAGGCTGTGGGATTCCTCTGGAGACTTTTCATGGGTTCTAGCCCTTTAAAAGCCTCAGGCTGAGCCCCTCTTCATATTGGGAAGCTGTTGCTGTACAGAGAAGCGGGGGGAGCCATGAGACATCTCCTTCATTTTGAGGGGCTGATTTTCAACAGGCAGCATAGTAACTGTGCATGTTGTATCTCTGGGCGGGTGCAGATGAGTGTATAGGTAAATTTCAGTTACTGAAAATGTCTCTTAACGTCTGTTGATCACAAGAAGGAACTGACTTCCCTTCCCTGCCTAGCAGAGATTGGAACCAAAACCAAGGTGGAAAACAACAATGTAGTGACGCTAGAGAAACCCAAAGAACACTGGGATCTAGTCTCACATCATACCTGACCTTTTACCGTCTGTTTCCAATATTCATTTCAGGTCGAGGGGGAGGAGGGAATTTGTAAATGAGACAGACTCTTGCCAAGAACTCCATGAGGAAGTATGCATGCAGTGTAGCAGTTTATTAAATCCACATCAGTGCATAGAAATCCCTGGGCTTTTGAGAGCGAGAAATATCTCTGACTACCCCAGGAGGGTCACTGCCTGCATCTCTTTCCCCATTTGCTGTTTACAGTAACATATAAACAGCTGATGCACCAGTGTGTCAAAGGGAAGTGTCTGCGCAGAAGACTTTCCAGCGGAAACAGAGCTTCTGGGTAATTTAAGACCAGAGGCCCTGCTCAAAGCGGTCTGGATGATTCTCAGACTAAGCATTCAACACCTCTCACAAACCTCTCCACCTTCCCAGGACAGAGGAGTCCTTCAGTTCAGCTCTGGGGAGATGACGTTATCCAGCAGGGGACATGGGCACATGTGAGAGAGTCTCTCGCCTGAAGAGCTGAGACATTATTTCCTGCTTGTGAATCTGGCTTCATTGCTGACAGCAGAAGCTTTGCAATGGCAGAGAGTTGAGGGGAAGACCTCCACCTTTTCCACTCACCAGCTCTGTGGAGATCATCTTGATTTGACAAACACACGCTCTGGCGTGCGCTTATCACTCATGAAACAACAGAGCTGGAGTAATAATTCCCTGCCTTTACTGACTCGGCCTCTGCATTTTGAGCAGTTTCATTGCTCTGCCTCAGCCAGTGTCACTCCTAAATACAACAGCAGCCTAAGAACCTGCAGCCCCTTAGCCCAAACTCACCTCTTCTTTTGGGCATCCAACTTCTTTGGCTTAGAGAAACTAGCCCTCCGCTATCTCCATGGACGCCAGGCACTCGCATCAGGGCTGAATTTAACCCTATGCACTCTGAAGTCCACTGCTGAAGTGTTTATGTGAATGAAGGGTTAAATGTTCTTGCCCTGTGGTCTATGCCTCTTTTGGTACACAGACCTGGCTGAAATGGGGCAATTTCTGCTAGGTTGATCCACTCTGACCCTCTCTCCTTCTCTGAGTCAGAGTAGCAACTCAGCAGGTAAATCCCTTTCCCCCATACCTTCTTCTGGGGTTGTGGATGGATGAATGACACATCCTCCAAGGACAGTAACTACCAGCGCTTTCCCAAACAAAACAATCCCATGGAGGACAGGGGGGGCTGAGGGGGGGGAGAGTAGTAGAACAAACAAATAATGAATTTTATTAAGATGTAACAGAACGTGCGGGAGATACACCTGGATGTTAGGAGATGGCTAAACTCAGCATAAAGTCTGGGAGCCTGCACAGTAAATGTAAAACCAGCTAACACTCAGAGATGGAACTGAACCAAGACACCGGGTCTAACTCGCCTTCCGGATCCCAGCAATAGAGCTATGCTCAGTGATGGACCTGGTCCTATCAGGCAGCAGATCTTGTCTGCCCCAGCCTGGAGCCACTTTCTGCCCAAGACAAGAGCAGCTAACACCCATGGATGGGTGCTACCTAGGGCTACGTATCAGTCCTCATTGAGGGTTTTCAGACATTCTCCCCACAGTGGTCCAGCATTGTTGCAGCCTCGCTGATGCTAGCACTGGTGGAAGTGCGTCCTGGGTGCTATTCATCCCTGTACAGAGGGCCAAAGTGCAACAGGATGTCTAGGACTGGTGCTGGCCCTCTGCAAAGGGGAAATTTCACCCTTGGGAAGTGTAGAGGAGGCTTTGGAGAATAACTCATCTGCTCCTGGCAGGCACCAGGATGAGCTGTTCAGGAAATCCGCCAATGATGTGGGCTAAGCCTTCCAGGACGGGCTCCCTCCCCATGAGACTGGAAAAGCTGCCTTTTAATGGCTGGGTTTGCACTCCCCTCCCCTGGATCCTGAGGAGAACTGGCTAAGCAGGAATTTTTACAGAGCAATTACCATTCAAACAACCCTGCAGCACTTAGCCTTCACCCCGTGACAGGATGTTTGGCTAGGAGAGGAATCCAGCCTGGTAGTTCTGCAACTTGGACAGAGCTTTGGAAGTTGGGTGAAACCTCACTGAAGCTGGTGGATGTAATGGCTGCCCTTCAATCAGGATAAAAGTAAGAAGCAGCTAAGCTCCTTTTTCAAGTAAGACAGCTGAAACCATAGGGGTCGCCAACATATGCAAAGCTAGGCAGAAACTGAGCTGTGTGGGTAGAGAGTGTATTATCTGATGGAGGTAGATGTGTCTCTGAGCAGAAGTAGACAGAGAAGGCAGCAGGAAAGTCAAGCAGACAGGAAGAGAAGCAGTGGTATTATGGCCCTGAGAAAAAGCCAAGAGGGAGAGCTTTTTGGGTAGAGTGCTGGCTGGAAAGAGACTTAGAACTGTGAACCTCCTGTTTGATCCCTGCTGTGTTTAGGGAAATAGGACTTTGAGGCAATCATAGGACTGGAAGGGACCATGAGAGGTCATCTAGTCCAATCCCTTGCACTCATGGCAGGACTAAGTATTATCTAGACCATTCCTGACAGGTGTTTGTCTAACCTGCTCTTAAAAATCTCCAATGATGGAGATTCCACAACCTCCGTAGGTAATTTATACCAGTGCTTAAACACCCTGACAGTTAGGAAGTTTTTCCTAATGTCCAACCTAAACCTCCCTTGCTGCAATTTAATCCTGTTTATTTACAAAGAGTGTACATAAAGAAATACCTGACTGTCTCTGATTTCTTCTCCTAAAGGCGACAACCTGCAAGACCCTGAATGCTATCTAACCGGTCAGGCCAAAAGAGATGACTGCACACACTAATGTACAGATTCCTCCAGCAAAATCTGGTTTGTACCAATATACACCTTTAAAGTAAAACAGAGGTGTCCACTCTCAGCAAGCCCTTCCCCCCACCCACGTAGACTGCGTTTCATCTCCTTCAGTCGTGTGAGAAGCAAGACTCCACCTTTGGATTTGGACACGCATCCCCCTCAAGGCTCTTCACAACTCCAGCCCTGACTGCCTCCCTGCTTTCGTTTGCAGAAACAGTGTGGTCCAGTGGATTAAGCACAGGCCTAGGAGCTCCCAGTGTGGGTGTGGCTTGCTGTGTGACCTCAGGCAAGTCACTTCCCTTGTGCCTGAGCTTCCCCCTCTATAAATGGGGACATTGCATAGCAGGGGCGTGGGAGGATAAATTAGTTCATATTGATCCCATGCTCTGACAATCTACATTATTATTATTTCACCCTTCACCCCGTCTCGCACCTCTGCGCTCCTCCCAGTTCTCTCAGCCAGCTGCTCCCTTTGCCAAATCCCTCTCTCTGCTTTGCCCCTGCCTCCAGGCTGCCCTGGGTAGCTAAACACACTTCCATTTCCATGAGCCAGCCTTCACCTCCCTCTTCAAATCTCCCTGCTTTCACAAAGCCGCTGTTCCAAACCTTGTGGCCATTGCCTCTGTCCCTGGCCTATGGCCGGGGATATTGTTTTTGCGGAAGTTCCACCGGAAGCTCTTTGGGGCAGGGAACAGCCACGTACACATCTAGGCTACATCAACGTTACTGATACAAGCACAGCCCTCGGTGCTGCTGCCAGATGGCAGTGGATAAAATAGCCACACTGCACTCAAGTGTTGCTCCCCCTTGTTAAGCTTGCTTCCTTACCTCTTGCCTTTCTGATTCTTTGGGTCCTCTCCTGCCTTGGTATTGCAGCAAGGACACAGGCCCTGCATACTGAAAGAGGCTCTGCCCAACTCTCCCTGGCACTTCAGGCATTTTTTGAGAGGGTTCCCTTTTCTCTCCTCAGGCTTAGACATTCCACCCTGATCAAGCTGCTGCTCCTCAGCTGACTGGAAGGAGGGAAGTTCAAAAGTTAAACGCAATGCTAGATTTCTCCACAGAGGTAGGCACAAAAAACCCACCTTCCTTTACAAAGGGAGATACTTTGAACCTGGCTGCTCTGTTCTTGTGCTTGGGGCAGGGAGGGAGGGTGGATGAGGGGGGAAGGTGGCTTTAAACCACCTTTGTGTTTCCTGTATTCTGGGGCTATGTAGGAGGCTGCCTGGCCCCGGGTGTAAATTAGAGCAATCTCCGGGCTGCTATAGTTTCTACTTTGCTTCCCATGGGCCCTAGGAACCAGAGAATAACCATAGGGCAGTGCACACCCTTGATGCACACACTCAGTATGCAAGAGGCTGAAAGCAAGGCTTATGTCAGCTCTGCAGCAGTCAGGGAGACCCTCTGCATAGCAGGTGTTCCCGAGGGAGGAAGGGGGCCTTCCCACCTATATTTAGGCTCATCTCCACTGTCAGAGTTGTGTGCCACTGAGAATTGGGCCCTTTGGCACTACAATGGAGCTACAGGGGCTAGGTCGGGAATGGGAGCTGAAGCAAACACAGCCATCTCATTTCACCTGGGGAAACATTATGGGGAGCTACAGCTACCCCCCTACCTTAAAATACCTGGCAGTTGGGAGTTAACTCCCCAGCAGGGCCTGGCCCACCCTTGAACTGCTGCTGGCTCTGAAAGTTCTCACTGGAACTCTTGCCTGCCTGCTGGGGCGGTTGGTACAGCCCAACCAGTTGCACTGGCCAATGGAGACCATGCTGGATATGAGTTATCTGACTTCTCTCGAGAAGGGAAAATCCTGTCCCCTCCCCTTACATGCTTTTTCCGGTGTCTGTGGTCTGAGTTCAGTGTCCTTGGGACAGCTAGAAAAGCCAAGATGAAAGGCCATTCTGAATCCCCATGCATGCTGCTGTTGCCTGGGGCAGTGATTGCTAGGCGCTCTGGGGAAAGAGCCAGCAAGCTCTGGGGTGGCGATACGCTGTATGGGTGGCAGAGGGGTTTTAAAAGGGGATCACTATGTGGCTTGGGAGTTGGAAGCTCAGTGCCTTGTGGCAGTGCCTCCTTGGTCCCCCCCTTTGACGCTTGGCTGCCTTCCTTGCGCGTAGGAGCACAGTACCCAGTGACTGATGGTGCGTCGGCTGGCTGGGAGCCTTTGATTTGTACTGTCACCATGGCTGATTTTTGCGCTGTTTATGCCCTGATTCAGCAAAGCACTTACACATGTGCAAAAGGGCTTTGTTGAATCGGAGTCTTAGTCTGCGTCTGCAGACACGAGGCCCCAACATCACTGCAGCTGAACTTCCAGCCCACCAGGCTTAATACTGCTTTGTCCCCTGCCAAAGCTTCTCCTCCTCCACCTCCTCGAGCAGCCACGCATCACTCGGGTAACAACCCTACGTTGTGCCTCTCTAGCACCTTTCACCCAGGGAGCCCAGAGCATTGCTCCACAATCCAGTTAATGAAGAGTCCATCTGCACTACAACTTTAGCTGTCTTGGGGGATGGGGGTGGGGACGAGTTCCACCAAAGTTGTCCCCAGCCCCAGTTACAACATGGTTCTTTTTTGCAGCGGGGATGGGATGTTGATCGTGATGGCTGCCTACTCCTTTTTCTGTCAGAAAGGAGGAGAGAAGAAGTCAGAGCTCCCTGAGGAAACATGGGGTTTCCAGGCTGCGCAGATAGGAAAATGCGACCCCAAAGGCTGTGTCTGGGCCAACTTTTCATCAGAGCCAAGTGTGATCAGTACGAATGACACATGGACAGCAAGGCACAAGGGACAGGCGCATCCACATTATTGGGCTCAGTAATTGGCTGAGAGTCTATGGCCTGTGCTACATGGGAGATAAGATGATCTAATGGTCCCCTCTGGCCTGAAATTCTACGAAGTCTTGAAGCTTTGAATCCGAAGGAACCGGTGATGCCGATCTGTCTGAATAAAAGGTGCATCTTTCTTAAAAGCATAGCACTGTGGGTTTGTAGGGGAAAAGGGGCCTGTGATCAGCTGCTCTCAACAGGCATTACAACCCGCTTCATTTCCCCTTTAATACCCTACGGGGACATGAGTGAATTTGTACAATCTCTTGTATAGACAAAGAGCTTTCTTCTAAGAATCAGCCCCTTGCCCTCTCATTCCACAGTACAGGATCTATTATTAGAACTCCCCTATTGGGGCAAGATCCATAACAACTGCAAAGCACACACACCAGCCCCGCTGAGCTCATAAAATATTCATAGAGTGAGGTGGTTTCCTTCTGAGGGGGCCTGCTAGAGCACAGAAAAGGGAGCGACAGGATTTCTGTGCTTCCTTCAGGTCTGCAGGGAAAACTCCCGCAGCACAGCCTCAGCCAGAGGGGGAACAAGGCAGAACTAGCACGAAGGGTCAAGGGGTTTTCACCAGGACTCTGGTAACAGGCAGCTGGAATTTTAGCAACCGTTAGAATGACATTGTGCCTGTGAACGAGAGTAAGAAATTTCATCCCAAAGAGCGAGGGGGTTTTCAGTGTGGTTTAAGCCCCCTGAAAACAAGGTCGGGGCAAGAAAATGCCTCCCCACCCTGAATATAACTCTCTCAAACTTGTCATTCTTATTGCTTATTATTTGTATTGCAGTAGCATGTAGGAGCCCCAGTCATGGCACTCCATGGCACTAGGCACTGGACAAACACAGAGCAAAGACAGTCCCTGCCCCAAAGAGCTCACCGTCTTAATGGGCTTTGCTGGCATGCTTGGCTCCTGCAAAGTGCTGAGTGTTCCCAGCTCTTATTACCACTTAATGTTGTGGGAGGCAGGGAGCACAGCATCTTAAAGGCTCCATGTTCCTTGGCTGGCAAAGGAAAGAAGCAATCAGAGGGAAGGTCTCTAGTCTTGGATCCGTCCATGCATGTAACTCCTATTAACTAGAACCTAATGGAAAAGACTTGCCGGGTCCCTCCACTAGCTTTTCCAGGATCTCCCAGCAGCAGCCCAGACAAATGAGATGTCCGGCTGGACTGTGTTATATAAAGCTCACTGCTGTTTTGGGAAGGAAGTCACTGTAACTAACACTGCACCCTCTGGCTCTCACGCTAAGTTCAGTAAACTCAGCCACACCAAGTTAAACACAGCCACCTTCTTCAGCTCCCAGGTTATTGCAAGAGGAGGAGGGATTTAAGGGTTCTTTCAGATTTGCCAAAAAGACAGGGCATAAAGGAGTAACATATGAAGGGGATCTAAGGGTCTAACCCTCTGTGCTCATCAACAGATTAATGCTTTTACATTTTATTTGTTTTAAAATATAAATGCATTTTATGCTCATGGAATTAAAGAACTATCTGAAGTGGCCTGAGCTAGCCCCACTGTGCATAGGGGCCCGGTGAACTTCCCCTGCATAGCATCAAAACATCTCAGTCCTCACCTGTTCTCTTGCACTCCCTGCTATTTCAAGCTTGGGCCCCACACACTGCTCTGCCAATGTACCTCGGCCCACCTGCTGCTCTTGTGCATGCCCTGCTGCTCCAGTTCTGAGGACCCCCCATAGCTTTGCCAGTGCACCTCAGCACTGACCTTGTAGTATCCCTCGCTGCTCCACTCGTGGCTTCCTCCTACATAGCTCTGCCCATGTATTTCAATCCTGACTTGAGCGGTTGCATCTCCTGTTATCCCAGTTCTGGGGCACCCATACAACTTTCCCAATGCATCTCAATCCTAGCCTGCAGCATCCCCTTCTGCTCTAGCTCTGTGCACCTCAGAAACTCTGTCAGTGCATCTCAGTTCTGGCCTGCAGCACCTTCAACTGTCCAGTCCCCCAGGCTGCCAACAGACCTCATTCCTGAGCCACCGCATCTCCTGCCACTCCAGCTACTCAACACACTGTACGTTCCTCTGGTATTGCACCGGCCCAGATCCCAACAGACATAACTTATTCAGGCAAGATGGTAAAGTAACAAACAAGGCCCCGGACAGTTGAATAGAACAACTGCTTTTGTGGCTGTGCCGCCTCATTGCCCATGAAAGAGGTAATTGTGGCAGGGCTTTCAGGAGTGTATTGTTCTGCTTTTGTCAGTGGCAACAGCCTTAATAGCATTTGCATTAGCCAGCTTTAACCTCTCAGCCCCAGTAGCAGCTCTGATCCTGTGCCACCTGTTACTGGCAGCACCAGAGTGTCAGTTTATGGTGGTGATAAAAGACTACATCTAATCCCATGTAATGGCAATAGATAGTAGCATGCAGTAGAAAGCATGTCTGAGTAATCAAGTGATGAAAAGGGGCTAGCGTAAGTTACTTACAGTTCTCCCTTGTCTGCAGCCTCTAGGGGCACAAACCAGCATCACATAGCTGTGAAGGGAGACTTGGCAATGAGACAGTGGGAGGTGTGATTGTAACATGTGTAGACATACATGAGCTAGCTTTAAGCCAGACAGTGTGCTTCTGCTCCCCAGTGTGACATGGGACACTTCTTGCAATAGTGGGTGTTTTTCGTACAGCCCCAGTTCTAGGGTCAGGGGTTACGTGAGAATCGCAGCTTTCATTGCCCCTATGAGAGCAGGGAAAAGTCTGAAAACCTGACCCAAGTGCCCCCTAAAGGCTGAGAAACCAGAAGGGAAAGAAAATAACTCCAGATGTATTTATTTATAAAAATATCTTGAGTCTTGGGGGCCTGGATCATTAGTTTGAATGTTTGGGGGTGGCAATACAGGTAATGTGACTCCTTCTTACTCCACTAAACTGCTCTCTCTGAGTATCCGGAGTCAGAGCTGCTGACTAGAGGGATTGAAACCCAGCTATGGTAGGGGGAGCTGGAGTCTATCCTGACTCACAAAACACCGACAACCTTTATTACTCGGTTCCATACTCCTCCCTGTGCAACACCTTGGAAGACAGTGAATCGCTATTACTGGTGATGATGATGCCTGACCCAGAACGAACCCAGCTTGACTCTCAGGACCCAGGCTGAGTTTGGGACATGGGCAGCTAGGGCTTGCAAAGGGAGCATTTTGGACCTGAGTCAGAGACATAATTAACATAGAGGCCATGATGACATTTGTACACAGTTATCCCATTCAGAACGGAACTGCCCCTCCAAGTTACTGTCATCAGGGCCGGCTCCAGGCACCAGCGGAGGAAGCACGTGCCTGGGACGGCACATGCTAAGGGGCAGCATTCCGTCCATTCTTGGGGCGGCACAGTCCGAGCGGCTTTTTTTTTTTTTTTTTGCTTGCTTGGGGCTGTAAAAATGGTAGATCTGGCCCTGACTGTCATGGTTCCTGTCTGAACTAATGGAGCTTGAGGGAGAGGGAAGGAAAGGGCCAACTGAACACAACAACAGTCCTCTTCTCTCCTCATTTTCTCTCTGTCCTCAGTATCATCTGTCTGTCTGGATAGGCATTTATCCTGCCTAGCCTCACTGTGGTATGGGTACTCTGAAGGTCAGTTTCAAACCAAACTAAGCTTCCCTTTCAGCTGGAAGGCCAGCTCCTCAATTGGTGTGAGTCACTGTTCAATGGAGTTATGCCAACTGACACCTGTTGAAGATCTGGCCCTTGCTTGGGGATGGAAGAGACACTATTCCAGTCTGTCTACCAGCATGGGGGCAGGGTTGATTTCATTCTACCTTAGGAACACGGGTTTAGTGTCTGTCCTGAAAAATCCCCCGTGACAGTGATTCACATTCTCCCTTGGCAACCAAGCTTTTATAAAAAAAATTCTGAGATCTAGCCTGATTTTTCAAAGTTGCATTTTAAATCTTCTCAGCATGTTGATTAATGGAAATAATTGGTTCCTTCACTCAGCCATAAGCCAGTTGCTATGACAGTGTTTGTATTTTTGCTTTGTTCCCATGTTGAATTTGTTTTATGCAACCCATAGTTTCTAGACGCTAATAAATCAGGGGTCTTTCTTTCTACATCCTCTAGGGAAGAAGCACATTACTGAAGATCCGGGCTCCACTTGCAAAGCAGGGGTCAGTGCAGACAGAGTGCTGCAGGGTACCAATCTCTACATATGAGCCCTTTTTAGGAAAGGGAAGTTTTGGCATGTTAAAGTTAACTATCTAGCTTAAAAAGAACAAGAGCTGAGCCCACAGAACTGGGATGATCCAGCACCCAAATGAGTACATTAGTGATAATGATAAAAATACCTCTGCTGGAAGGAAACCATCAGTGCCTTTTGGCCCCTTTGGGCTGGTTATACTAACCCAAGCAGCTACAAGGCCCTGCGGGGAGACCCCAGTGGTAGGGCACCTTTCTGCCAGGTATGGACACAGGTAGCATATCAGGGAGGTGTCAGGGATGGACAGGGTAGGGTCAGAGCATGCTTATCCCCTGGCTATTCTGTAGCGCTGCAATGGCCCTGGAAGGCTATTGCAGCAGTTGCAATGTAAGGCAGCCTTCAGGCCTGCTCTGACCTGCATCTTGGACAAAGCCGACTCCCAAGAGCCTCAGGCTAGGGCAGGCATGATGCCGCCCCTCTCCATCCTGTGACAGGTTTTGTACCAGGGCAGGGAAGAATCCAGGGCGCTGTACTTGCCACACACCAATGGGGGGGAAGGATAGCTCAGTGGTTTGAGCATTGGCCTGCTAAACCCAGGGTTATGAGTTCAATCCTCAAGGGAGCAATTTAAGAATCTGGGGCAAAAATCTGTCTAGGGATTGGTCCTGCTTTGAGCAGGGGGTTGGACTAGATGACCTCCTGAGATCCCTTCCAACCCTGATATTCTGTAATTCTAGATGTAACACATGGAGCCTTGTATTTCTGGGGTGAGCTGTTCCATGGCAGTTAGCCCCTACTTGCTGATTCTAACCTATGTCTGTGTGCCCTTTGTAGAGCCCTGGAAGGGAGGAATATCACTGAGCAGCAGGGAGCATTATGGTGGCATATTTTTTCTTTATTTTTATTTTTCCCTGGGTTTTTTGAGTTGTTTGTATGGAAGATATTAATAAAACAATGAGTATGGAAAACAGACTCTGATCACTGGTGTATTTCCACTCAAAGGCTGAAAACTACCCCATACTCCCACAGCACATTAGGGCAATGTGATTTTTCCCAGGCTGCTGAATTCTGAGTGACTTGTCAGGATACAAACTTCATCAGTTCCCTTCTTCTAATCCCACTGGCCTAGGGCATTCCATTCAAGGCCATGCTTTCATGTCCCCTGGCAGGGCTGTAGGGGTGTGGAACCAGGCATGGAAGGGTTAAATGGCTGGGGAGTAGATACAGCTGAGGCTCATTTTCAACAAGGGCCAGCAGCTGTTGCCATGTATAAAAGGAAGTAGGACAACACAAGCTGTGGGTAATGGGGGTGAGGAGAGAGAGGAGTGAGCAGAGTTAATTCAGGAGGAGTGAGGGCCTTGCTGTTTGTGGGAAGCAGTTGTTTGTACCCAGAGAGGGAAGGAAATGAATTTGATGTGACCGCTGTTTATATTCTGAGAAGGGGAGGAACTAGAGTGCTCTTGTTTTATGAGAATACGTCATTAGGAAGGGAGAGCCCAGACTGAGACCGCTGTCTTGCAGGCTAGGGTATACAATTCTCAGTGTAAAAGAGCTCAGGGAGACTATGTGAGCACAACATGCACAGACCCCAGGGCACCTGTATCTTTCTCCTCCTATTCAAACCTCCACTAGCCTAGGAGAGTCACATTCAACTTTTCAAAGAAATATTTCTTTTGAATAGGACTGATCTGAAGGGCCTGGCCCTGGGGAGTAGGTAGCAAGCTTACTTGTGGGTCAGGTCCCCAGCAGCTCTCGGTAAGAACACAAAAATAAAGCAGATGGCCCTAGAGAATGTTGCTATGGAAAAAGCTTGGCTGATTAGCAACACTAGCTCCAGTCTGCTCCCAAGGTACCATCTCATATAGTCTTCCCTCTCATTAAGAGAAACACCTTATGTGGTCCATAATAGGGGAGTAGCAATGTTTGCCTTGAATGATAATGGAAAATCCCTGCCTTTGGGCTTAAGAAAAAATGAGACTGGAATTAATCTCCCAGGGGAAGCTGCAAAGTTGTCATCAGTGGCGTTTGGGCAAGACTAGACTAGACCCTCATGTATTAGGGACAATTTAGGCATAATAGAATCAGTCCTGCTGTGGTGCAAGGGGACCCACAAGCCCAGTCCAAATGCTTTTGTTATCTGCCTAGAATTGTCATCTTCACCTACTATGTTGACTCATTGAAACGCCTTAAAACTTCCCACTCAAAGTGTGATGGCCAGGCTGAGCTGAAACAACTCTTCCTCCGTGTGCTTTGGAAAAGAAAGGTGGAGAATTCCTTCTCAGACATGCATTAAGCAACAGCAGCTTCTCCCTACAGACAGGTTAAATCCTGCTCTGTGTAAATTGCAGAGCACGAGCCAGATGCACATGCAGATGCTGCAGAATGAGGGGCAGCAGTCTTCCCCCAAGTGGACTTGACTGATTTAATCAGCAAAACAGAGAAAGCTCCCAGGCATGTAGAAGAGTCATATTTTATGCATCCACTGAGATTCCACCTCTTTCTCCCCCCCCCCCCCACATCTCCCACTAGGCTGGGGTGGCTGTACATACACTGTCTCAACACCTGAGGGGCAGAGTGCTGTGCACAGCAGGTGCATGGCAAACCATTGAGAGGATTTGCAGGAAAAATGAGGCTGGATGCACCAGAGAATCCTTTTGGATTATGGTCCTTTATCACCGAAGCTGCAAACACTGCAATCGTGATGGCAGAGAGCTCCACGTTATCAGCCAATATGTACCAAGAAACAGCATAGCTGATGCCTCCATGGCTCGCCTATAGAGCGGGGGATTGAAGCTGGGAAGACTAGAGGGCATAGCCAGTGGAACTCTGATTGCATGGATCTATCAGCTAACACCTATCCTCCACAATGGGGAAGCAGTGGCTACAGAGCCAGAGGACTCTGTCCACTGGATCTCTTAACCCCATGTGCATTTACTAAGACTTTGCAAAGGGTTGAGGATTTGGGGCTCACCAGGGATTTTTAGATTTAATCTAAACACAGAGTTAGGGTCTGTGACATGCATTTGTATTGGCAAGAAATGTTTAATGAATGTGTAAGTGCAACGTGTAACAAAGGGCAGGGTGTATGTGTATGAAGCATTGTTTTCAAAATATACCCCAAACGCTACACAAAATATACCAACAACTGAGAGACAGCAGAACATGGTTTGCATTAGCATGTAACCCCTGGCAGCCAGCATTTCACCATGGCTTGGTATAAGTACCGTGCCATGGCATATGTTGTAAGTATAGGAAATACTGTAGGGAAGTCATGTACAGCAGTACAGTAGATGTTAACCGTAGAGGTGCAATCTCTGCACATCCAGCAATGTCTAGGAGGGATCATGCAAACTTTAAGGTTCAGACTTTCAGGGGCAAAACCCTTACTAACAACACATGAGTTGGGGTTTGTGTACAGACACTGGGATCACATACAAATAAATGGGGAATTTGCAACAGTTCCCCTTAATTGCATGGCCCAGCTATGCCACTCCACAAAGGTTTTGTGTATATTATTCAGAATGAGTTCCCGAGGCTTATGTTATCTCCTTTTCCAGGTCAGCTTCCCAGACTACTGTACCTTCAACCCATTGCTTGTGTCTCACTATCTAATTAACCCTTTATAGAAGTTAGAAGAGACCTAAATTAGATGCCAACACATTCCAGTCAGTAGGATGTATGGGTGTATGGACTTCCTAAAGCTTCTTTTTAGCTCTCATTCAACAACCTTCTAGCACAGGGGTCGGCAACGTTCGGCACGCGGCTCGCCAGGGTAAGCACCCTGGCGGGCCGGGCCAGTTTTATTTACCTGCTGACGCGGCAGGTTCGGCCGATCGCGGCCCCCACTGGCCGCGGTTCGCCGCCCGGGCCAATGGGGGCGGCGAGAAGCGGTGCGGGCGAGCGATGTGCTGGCCGTGGCTTCTCGCCGCCCCCATTGGCCCGGGACGGCGAACCGCGGCCAGTGGGGGCCGCGATCGGCCGAACCTGCCGCGTCAGCAGGTAAATAAAACTGGCCCGGCCCGCCAGGGTGCTTACCCTGGCGAGCCGCGTGCCGAACGTTGCCGACCCCTGTTCTAGCAGTTATTCTCAACGTAGCAAGCAGCCAAGTGTCTTTTTACAAAATGGAGGCGGGGGGGAATCCTTCCACTTTGTGTGATTTTAAGTCACCCTGTGAATGAAAAATCAAGTCCCCCCAGCTGCCTTTCCAGATACCAATGAGAATGTAAAATCTTACCTTATTTAGTTGACCTTCCTACTATCCATGTCTTCAGATGGTCAGCTGCGTACACATCAGAGCAAATGTTTCTGAGGAACAGGAGAAAGGAAAAATACATATAATGAAAATTGGCTATGCTTTAATTAGTACATTCACTGTGCGGACCCCTCTTTAAATCTACCTGTGACCACAGCTGCCAAGGAAAAGCACATGCTGAAAGGGCCTTACCTGGCGGGCTGGGGACCTGGCTTTCCAGAGCCTGGCTTGATGGACACGAAGGCAGGAAACTTATCTACGTTGGGATTTAACCACTCGTGTGAACCATGATGTCTACATCAGGGGTTTGCACCAATGCAGCAACCCCACTGGCTATAGTCCCAATGCAGACAAGGCCTAGGAAGAGGCCCTGCTTCCCAAAGTGGTTTCTCTCTCTCTTTTTTTTTTTAACCGATTTGCACATGCTGTGGAGAAGTGCAACGACCCCACTTTTGACAGCTTGAACCCAGCAGGCTCAGAGGATTCACTGGTTCCCTCAAGAATGTAAATACATTTCAGTTACCAGCCAAACTGGAGTTTAAATCAGTGAAACTTCCCTATTAGATGCTTTAAGACCAGAGGGGAAATTTGGTACTGTATTTTTAGATGATTTGTTTAGTTTATCTTGTGTTTCTTAGGTTTACTCACCATTGCCTGCAGCTGAATGTTATCCCTAGGTCCCTGAACCCCAGTGAAATAAATTTCCTCTGTGGTCCTAACAACTGCTGGTAGATTGCAATCTTCTGACCTGCAAAATTCAGCCAAGGCACTTATTTTAGCAGCTGTTTGAGCTTTCAGACCAACTGGAACATCATGGACTGTTTTTTCCCTTTGTCCCAGGAGCAAATATTAGCAGAATGGAAAGCAAGAACTAGCTGGTGCAGCAACTTTAAGTGGTTTAATTCATTAGCCCACTGTACTGCTACGACAGGCATAATCCCTCCCCAGCTGCAACCATGGTGCAGATCTGGGCCCTTTCTTTTTTTTTTGTTGGCTTTCCACTGAATTATTGAGTGATTGGAGCATGAGGCAAAACTCATGAGGGCCATCACTGGCTTTGCCACTGATTCATGTGCGACCTTGGGCAAGTCACTTTGTTTCTTTGTGCCTCAGTTTCCTCATCAATAGAATGGCACTATTATTAATACTTGCTTCTTTCACAGAGGGAGTTGGGAGACTTGCTTATTTAATATTTGGGAAGCACTTTGAGATGGTCAGATGACAGGGGCTATATAAATGCAAAATACTAATTCATTATTATTATTATTAGTGTCCAGATAAAGAAGGGAAAATTTGACCACACACATTTACTGCATCGTTTCCTTCTTTGACAATCAGGCGCTCCATTGACATGCCAGGCTGGAAACGAAGCAGCATTCCCATATGTCTGGCAAAATACATTGCCCCCACTAGGGCACCAGCCAGGCACACGAATTTAGGAAGGAAGGATGCCCACCTAGAAAGTCCCTGCTCTTTTATTTTGCTTCTTTGTCCTTCTGCTCTTCTGTGGATCACTGGCTGTGCAGCCCAAAGAGCCAAAGCCCAGTGCTTCAGATTTGCTGCATATACATGTGTGGCTCTGCCCCAGGAGGAGCTTAAAACAAAAGACCCATAAGGGCATGCTTGCCTGAACTGGCAAGCGCAGAGGTAGGATTGTGCAGGCCTGCTCTTCTGGGGTGGAATTTGCCTTTGCCCCCCAAAGTAATCGACTTTGAGAGGGCAACTCATTGGTTAGCTGGAGGATGGAATTCAACTTTCCAACCCACAGGAATTTGATTCCAGCCCGTGGACTGGAGCAGCAAGCACTGTCCCACCCCAATCCCCTATGTGAGGATTCTGGGCCATTGGAGGTGCATACGTGAGGCTTGGCAAGGGCCAGTCCCCAAGGGCTCACTCCACACTGAGCCACATAGACCTGGCATGTAGACCCCTCTGGAGCACGTGGGCATGCAGAGGCCCCCTGTTGGGGTTGTGCGGCTCATGCATCCTCCCAGCCAGGGCTATTGCTGGATTAGAAGAA
Organism: Emys orbicularis; assembly: GCF_028017835.1. Lineage (NCBI taxonomy): Eukaryota > Metazoa > Chordata > Testudines > Emydidae > Emys > Emys orbicularis. The sequence goes on along the minus strand of NC_088694.1, from coordinate 19,690,924 downwards.
GGGAAGAGCGACAAAAATGAGTAAAGGTCTAGAAAACATGATCTATGAGGGAAGATTGAAAAAAATGGGTTTGATTAGTCTGGAAAAAGAGAAGACTGAGAGGGGACATGATAACAGTTTTCAAGTATATTTTACAAGGAGGAGGAAGAAAAAAATGTTTTTCCTAACCTCTGAGGATAGGACAAGAAGCAATGGGCTTAAATAGCAGCAAGGGAGGTTTAGGTTGGACATTAGGAAAAACTTCCTAACTGTCAGGGTGGTTAAGCACTGGAATAAATTGCCTAGGGAGGTTGTGGAATCTCCATCATTGGAGATTTTTAAGAGCAGTTAGACAAATACCTGGCAGGAATGGTCTAGATAATGAGTACTGCCACGAGTGCAGGGGACTGGACTAGATGACTTCTCGGGGTCCCTTACAGTTCTATGATTCTATGATTAATGTGATGCAAAGGCCTTCCAGGCAAGGGTGACTTTCCTCCGAAGAAGTGGGCTGTAGCCCATGAAAGCTTATGCTCAAATAAATTTGTTAGTCTCTAAGGTGAGTACTCCTGTTCTTTTTTCACATAATGGGTTCCCCTTGTAACTATAGGAGTCTCATTCTGGGCTTTGTGTGAGCGGCTAAAGTAACTGATCCAGGAATACTGGCATTTCAGATCTTTATCTGGTACACCTCTACCCTGATATAACACTGTCCTCTGGAGCCAAAAAATCTTACCCCGTTATAGGTGAAACCGCGTTATATCGAACTTGCTTTGATCCGCTGGAGCGGGCAGCCCCGCCCCCCCCAGAGTGCTGCTTTACCGCGTTATATCCGAATTCGTGTTATATCTGGTTGTGTTATATCGGGGTAGAGGTGTACCTTTATCTAGTGAATTTAATGGGCAGCTATTTCAGGACACCTGCAGGAGCATCCCCAGTGTATCTGATTGTTAATGAATTACACTAGCATTGCCTTCAGCCAAATACACATTTTTTTTGTGCTCCATTCTCTGACGTTACTGGGTGGTAGCTGAACATGTGGAATTAATGCAGTGATCTCAGCACGGTTTCAAAATGAACAGATGTTCCAAAATTCCTGGAACTATTCTGCCATAATTCAGCATTATTTTGCACAACAGATGCTTTGGTATCACTTCTGATCCAGAAAGGAAATCCCTTTTGGTTAAGTCCATGTGACAGCAGCTTGGAAAAGGTCAGCCTCACACCTCTTGATTCATGGGCAAACAATGGACTGAATTCAGCCTGATGTACATAGTAATTGCCTTATCAGCTCAGACCAGTGACCCAGCTAGTCCTATATCCTGCCTCCAATAATAGTCAGCACCAGCTGCTTCAGATAAAAGTGCAAGAAATCTTGCAATGGACAGTTGTGGAATATCCCCGCCTCCCACAGTTAGTCATTGTCCTGAAGCAAAAAGTATATGCTATTCATTAGAACTGTGGATATTCATCTCCATATATATGCCTGATCTGTTTTTAAAATCTACTAAACTCTTAGTCTCAGTGATATCTTGTGGCAGCGAGTTCCACAGGTTAGTTATGCTCCGTATAAAAAGCAACTTTGCCAAAGTCAATGGAGCTACATCAGGGATAAGTTGTGCCTGCACTGCCATCACCAACAAATCCAAGTATTACAGAGCTCTTATGGGAATGCCCCCACGCAGTGACTTATGATTTGTAACATTTCTAGTCGAGAGTGGGTACAGAGAAGTGACACAAAGGTCTCAAAGCTCATCCCAATGTAAATGCTGGGTTGCGATATAAGGAATTTAGCAAATCATAGCACAAGCCATGGAACTGTATGTATCCCCCTAGGATGAGAGACAGTGAAATGTTTGCAGCCAAGGAATAAATAGTTTAAGGTGGGGGAGGAAAGTTCCCCTACACTTAAACCACTGGCCCTAGACTGGTTGATTTCTGGAATGATGTTACTACCCAGGTATAGAAATGATCCTGAGTAGCTGTATACACAATTCTTAAGCATTCCTAGGAGGTAGTGTACCTCACTGGCATGCTGTGGAACCGACAAGCTTCTGATAACTGCTACCTTGTTAGGATCTGGGACTAGTCCAGTCGCAGAAATGACACAGACAAAATATTATCCTGGGGATTTGTGGAATTCCCACTTAGCTCAATTGAGAGTGAGGTTCCGCTCTTGGAGTCTTTCAAATACCCAAACTGCTTTGACTGATTTGCCATGAGTCCCATGAATCAGATCTAATTGCTGGATTTTTTGGTGCTAAGGCAGTCTTGTAGAAACTGCTGGGTTGGGGGTTTGAGTCTTGTGAACCGCTGAAGACTAAGAGGTGCTGAGATTGTATCAGATCTGGGTGAAAAAGGTGGGAGGCACAGCTCCACAGAAATTGGAAGGATGGTCCAGTGGTTAGGAAAAGTCTGGGACTCAGGCTCAATTTTCTCTTTCTTCCACATATTTCCTGCATGACTTGGGCAAGTCACGTAGTCTCTCTGTGCCTCAGTTCCCCACCTGCAAAATGGGGAGAATATCTTTGCCCTAACTCACAAGAGAGTTTTGAGGATAAATACACTAAAGACAGTTAAGTGCTCAGACTGGAACCAGGACTATATAAGTACTATAGATACACAGGAAATTTCAAGAAATTTGAAAGCATTTTTCATTTTATGTTTTACGATGGTCCAGTTTTAATGTTCTGAATGTTCCACAGAATTATATTCAGACAGAATTTTTCTGATTTGAAATACGCGCATTTTGAAAATTGAACCATGTGACTAAAATGACCAATCAAAAAATTTCAAATGGAATGTGTCAATATGGAAACAGAAAAGAAAGCATTTTTTCAGAATAAACAAAAGCTTAATTTTTTTGTTTAAAATTTCTGTTGAAATTTTTTTTGAAAAATTTCCAAAACCATAAAAAAATTAAAACCAGAAAGTCTTTGTGTAAAAGTCTGCTTTAAAAAAAAAAAAAAAAGCCAGATTTCACTGAAGCTGAAAGACTCTAAGCAGTTCCGATGATGAGAGAGCTCAATTCTAGTGTAAGTTCAAGCTGATGACATCTAGCACTGATATCGACAAGGAGAAAGTTGTGGTTTCCTCAAAATCACCAATGGTGGCATCAATGTTGGGTGAGTCATGCCATTCCCAGAGGAGCACAGTTTTGGGGAGATTCATATTCTGATTTGATCTTGGTTATTGGGTTTTGGTGCCTTCATTATCAGAGATATTCATGGTTGGAGTCCATCTACCTTACCCATGATACCCATTTCCATAGGTACTTGAGCTTTCACTCTACTCTTTCATATGTGAAATGGGATCTCTCAATGAACATTAAGAACTGGGTGCCTGGCACATTAGTGCCAGTGTGGAGCTTTGCCTGGGGGACTTGGCATTTCCTGTTGTAGTTGAGATGGCTGGGTATCACTGAGATAGATGACTGGTGTCTCTAGAGCAGTGCAGGGCAGCCCAGATGATTCAGGGGGCCTGGGGTAAAGCAATTTCGGGGGCCCCTTCCATAAAAAAAAGTTGCAATACTATAGAATACTATATTCTCGTGGGGGCCCCTGTGGGGCCTGGGGCAAATTGCCCCACTTGCCCCCCCCTCTGGGCGACCCTAGAGCAGTAGTTCCCAAACTTGTTCCGCCGCTTGTGCAGGGAAAGCCCCTGGCAGGCTGGGCCGGTTTGTTTACCTGCCACGTCCGCAGGTTCGGCCGATCGCGGCTCCCAGTGGCCGCGGTTCACTGCTCCAGGCCAATGGGAGCTGCTGGAAGCTGCGGCCAGTACGTCTCTCGGCCCACGCCGCTTCCAGCTCCCATTGGCCTGGAGCAGCAAACCGCAGCCACTGGGAGCCGCGATCGGCCGAACCTGCGGACGCGGAAGGTAAACAAACCGGCCCGCCAGGGGCTTTCCCTGCACAAGTGGCGGAACAAGTTTGGGAACCACTGCTCTAGAGACCTTCAGTGAAACTGCATTTGCAGCATGAATGAGACCAGGTGTTGAGCCTCAACCCATATGTCCTTGCCACCAATGTAGTGTCCCTCACTAGAGAGAAGAGGCTTGAGGAGTCTTCAGGATAATGGTTACTCATAATTCTGTAGTTCTTTCTAGCTCACAGATTGGGAAATGCAGCTTGTGCTTCACAGTTACCACATAAGGTCTGTCTTGGCCTGGATTCAGCAGTCATGGAATGGACTGCTTACTGCATTACATGCAGCATCTCTTTATTAAACAGGAGGGTTCTGGCAATTCTTAGTGCAGAACTCCATGGGCTGCATCTGGCTTGCAGGCTGAGCTTGGAGTTTTCCCCTCTCTAAAGGACTCACCTTAATGCTATTTCATTGGTGCAACATACTTTCTAGGTCTACCTCTTATTTGATGTGCTCTTGTGAACTCATCCATCCATCCATCCATCCCAGGAGAATCTAGGCACCAGTGAGACTGCTCCTGTAAGTAAGGCAAGCTGGATTTGGTTCACATTTTGTGGACCTGAGCAAATGGAAACATTTCCCTTCCTCCACCCCTTTTCACCTATTGTGAGATTCATACGATCTGCACCCCCATAAGCCAAATCAGTTGCTCAGGGGACAAAGCCCTGATCCACAAGGGAGGATTTTTCAATCCAGTTTATAAAGTGTTTTGCTGATCCCACCTCACTGTGGCTTTATTTAAGGCTCTTCATTTTAAAACAGTGAGTTTTTTGCATTTGCTTATGAGGCTGGACCCTACAGCATCTCTGATTCTGCTTCCATTGAAGCTAGTGACAAAAATTCCCATTCACATCAATGGTGCAGACTGAACCTTTAGTACACATGCCATTCCTCGCAGTCCTTAATGATATTTCATGTTATAACATGAGCGCCCTTATCACAGCACGATGTGCCTGGTATAGTATATGCTCCATACACAGAGTCCCTCAGGACAGCTTGTGGATTTGTATTATTTTTTCATTCGTAAGCCAAAGGCTAAACCAATGCTGTAGGATATTCTGTGCCTGGTCACTTTCTAGAAATAAACAGACAGACTACAGAAATCAGGCTAGAGGTTCCCATTGGTGTCACAGAGACACGTTGCGTTTTGATTTCTAAATACTGAATACACTCTCTCCACTTGCCCTTTGGAGCAAGTACTGAATGGCATTCCTTTCAAGTGGAATGGTAGCCACATCCCTACCAACCAACCTACAAACACTACGTAGAAAAATGGGATTCTATTTAGTCTATGGTATGTGGGCAGCTTGATTCTGCCATTCCCAGTAGTTTAGGCAAAAAGTTTAATATATCTTTAGACAAATAATCCATCAGAGTCACAGTTCTGGCTCCCACAAAACAATGCTGAGAGCTTTGGACCAGATCAGCACTTCCTTGTAATCGCATACGTATCACTGTGTAAAAATAACTACTTCTATATCTGATGCACTGTAAATTGCTAACGTTTGTATTCACTGCAGCTCATTCTCTTAGCAGCATGTAAAACTGTACTTACGGAACACAGCTCCCACTGCTCTCCAAGTTAAGAAATCAAGCCGCTAACGAACAAATCCGGGCTCAGTTAACCCCCAAGCATACCTGCCTGGTATGGCAAGCAGCCAAGCTGGCCAGCTTATCACAGTCAGTTTCAGACTTACAGTTTCCTGGTACTAATAGCTGCTAAATGAAGTTGCACTTCAAGGGTTTGGGGGGCGTGTCCTACCTCTCTTTCCAAGTCCCTGTTTGTTGTAATCCAATGCTCAGCTTGATGATGTCAAGCAGCTACTTGCTCAGTTTCAACCTCCCTGCACATAGGAGGATCTATTTCCTTTTAGCAAAAGCTTTGTTTAGATTTGCATTGTAACCTCATCTCCCAGCAGCTGCATGTGGCTTAACATCCTTCCTTCAATTTTGAACACGGTTGCCTTTGTCACAGAGGTCTCCTACTTACTGTAACAACCACTAAAGACCTCCCACCTGTTTAGTGCCTTGTGTGGACAGCTGTTCTAGGTTCCCTTTGCATATTGTTCAGATTCACTTCTCAGCTGCACCTTGGTGTTTTTCCTTTTTCCTAAGTGTTTTGGTGTGATGTGCCGTAACAACCAATACAATGAGAACAACTTTATTGGAGACAGCAAAAGGAAAAACCCATAGAGTAACAACCTTACATTTTATAGAGCACTTTTTGCTCCAAAGGATCCCAAAGTGCATACAATACTTTAAAAAATTATCTGAAGTCCATGCACACTTTACTTCAACCACCACTGAAATGTAGTCAACTCTGGGATGAAAAGCAGCAACTATTAACAGCACTATACAACAATTACGGACAGAAAGCTCAGAGACAGCATAGTGGCAAGCAGTGTGAAAATCCAGATATGATAGATAGATACTATTATTATTATTTATTTGTATTACATTAGTGCAATCAGGATCAGGGCCCCATTGTGCTAGGCTCTGTACAGACAAATTAGGAAGCCATAGTCCCTCCCCAAAGAGTTTACAATCTGGTTTAAGATAAAATATAATCAGTGGGTGTGGCATAATTGGAAAATATGCTACATACTCACAGGGTCTTATCCAATTCCCACTAGAGACAATGAGAGCTTTCCCACTGACTTTAATAGATTTGGATTGGGTCCAAGGTGAGCAATTTGGCGAGAATAACAAGAGAGGAGTGAACTTAGTTTCTCCAGCTTCAATCTTGCGATACACATGATAGAAACCAAATCAGACTAGTAGCTGGGAGATGTTCCCACCCTGTTCTTCCTCCATAAGGTACCAGATGGACATTGGTGCCATCTGGCCTCAACCTCACTAGCTGCCTTCACACCAGCTGGGAAAATCCCCTCATACCAAGAAAAGGCAGCTTAGCTGGGTCTGCTGCGAATCTGTCTTACTCTGTCTCCTCCAGAGAGACTCTCTTTTTATGTTAATTAGAAAAGAACAAACCATTCAGTCTGATATAGACCCGCATTAGCTCCTGCCACATGTGCCGGAAGAGAGAACAGTACCCAGAAGAAAAAGTAGACAGCAAGAGAATTGCCATGGTGATTCCAGTAAGTCATTGAAGAAGGAAAAAGCCAGTCAGCAAAGCCAGGTGCGCCCTCTCTCTTTGTGATCTCTGAGCCCAAACCAACCTGGAGTGCCTAGAATCTCTGAGCATCTTGACTCAATTTTCTTCTGTTCTGAGGCCAACTTCAGGAAGTGAGTTTTATTTCCAAAAACATATCAGTTGACATCAACCTATCTCTCTATGGTACTTTTGAGTCACGCATTATTACTTACCCAAAATAACTGTAAGAAATTCTGAACACAAAGCGATGCCTGTATTAGAGACACATAATTGGCAGAGGGAGGCTTTGCAGCGTGACTGCTGAGAGACCCATTATCCAGCAACAGCACCAACAGATTGCTCTGCTGATGCAGCGAGGGCTGGAGTTCCTGCGCTCGCTCCAACTCAGATGTTAAATAAACCCACAAAACTAGGGGGTCTCACACAAATGCTTAGACTGTAAGACCTTTCGGGTAGAGACTGGCTTTTAGATTCCTTGTCTGGGGCTCCTAAGATCTACCATCACAGAGCCAATATTCAATAATAATAATAATTAATTATAATAAAGCATGATAGAGATGCGGGAGCATGGGCACACTATGTTTGCTCCTTAGGGATCTCCAGTCCTGCCTCCTAACTGCTCCCTTTGTCTCCTCCTATTCTCTGCTTTGGTCCTTCTTTCTCCCAGCCTCCAATGTTTAGAACAGCCTCCTGTACCCAAACCTCTTCCTTTCCTCCCACTAACCCACGTGTTCCCTGAGGACACCTAGGGCATCTCCTCACCGATGCTGCCTCCACTAGGGCTGGTCAAAAATGCTCCATCAAAGCTCTTCTTCAATGGGTTTTCAATTCAACAAAATGTTGACTTTTCATTGAAAACTGGAAACCCAAATCTTTGTGGCCAAAAACTGAAAATGTTGGGGGTTTGGCCAAAAAATTGTAGTTTTTGATATTTTGATGGAAGTAAAAAAATGTCTAAGGAAACTTCCCTCCCTCCATCATTTTCTTAATAGTTCTCATCTCCACCTCCCCTTGAACTGCCTTTTTCTATTTCAGTGGTTTTCAACCTTTTTTCATTTGCAGACCCCTAAAAAATGTCAATATGGAGGCCCAGACCCCTTTGGAAATCTTAGATATGGGTCCACAGACCCAGGTTGAAAACCACGGTTCTATGGTAACAGCAACCTTTTGTGGACCCCTTAGACATAGTCTGCGGACCTCCAGGGGTTCAGGGACCACAGGTTGAAAACCATTGTTCTATTGGATTTGAGTGTAAGATCTTTGGTGCAGAGACTTTCTGTTTCACAGACTTTCTGAAGTAGTGGGTTAAAAAATAAAAAAACCTTCCCGGCCACAATGCTGAACATGTATCAATATGCCTAGAGAGATAGGAAGAAATTGATAGACTAGATTAACACAAAGTTGGGCAAACTGGTTCAGCAAAAGATACAACTAGCCTTAAGGCTCAGTGCATGAAGCCTCCCATATCACTTTTACTCCAGTTCGCTACTGCGTCTTTCTAAAGTGTTCATTTTGCTGTTTCTTGCCTTCTAGCTGCCTGATCTGTGTGGCCCAGGCCAGGTGGGAAGTGACATGGCCACTTTGGACAAGAGGTATGTTGGTTTTGCTGTATCATGCTGCTGATGTCTGTTGTTTCCTATGGAGCCACCAGAGCTGGCCTGCAAGGAATCGCAATATTTGTTTCTTGAGACTCACGTATTATGTGGCAGGGAACAGTCTTCAGAGCCGCCCTGCAAGGAATTAACTGAACTATCATGCTTTGCAGCTGGGACTGTGATTTTGCAGCCATGGACTTCACTGGACTCTGGTGCAGCAAAGGATAACAAAGCATGTGACAGTGAGGAGCCCCAAGGTGTCCTGGGGCCGATTGTTGGTCTTTAGCTTGTGATCAAAGGGAACAGGGGAAGTGGCATTCTCAGGGGGCTGCGTGAACCGATCCTCAAGGCTGATAACATTGGGACACAATCGCCAAAACAGCTGAGTGCTGCTTAACTGTGCACCCACTAAATGTTCCAGTAAGAAAAACAAACAGCAGAAAGGACTGTTAGGAACTCCTGCTCAGCAAGGAAATAATCTCTCCTTTCAGACAGACCTGACCTGCTTCTGACTTGACTTAAGTGCAGTCTGAATCTAGTTCTCCACAAAAGGTAACTCTGACATTTTTACAGCAGGCTTGCAATAAACATGGGCTTATCTATGTTCCTTGCATAAATTATGTTTTCCACTAGCATTAAGCTGTACTTAAGGACTCCATTAATGTTACTTGATGAGACAGATGTGACAAAGAAATAAGGAGTTGCACAATATAGGCCTGGAAAAAATGTGGCAGGCTCTGATTTTTGCCAGACTTCCTACCGACACACACACACACACACTCTTTAAACAAACTGTGGGTCATAAACCGCAGAGCTCATTTCAACAAGCTGCTGGGCTCGTTAAAGAAAGTGGGGAAGTCTGCAACCTTCCAATAAAACATTGAAAGCTGGCAATGTTGGGATGAGAAAAAGACTATTGGCTGAAAGCAGTTTTAGTGACAAATTACCCTCTTTCTGCCCCAAATCTAAAAGAGTGGGCCCTGTTTGTCAGTGTCCTAAGATAATGCAGGAGCATCAACATGTCCCCATACAAATCATCCTGGGGCTCCCAGGCCAATTTCAAAGCTATAAAACCAGATATATTCAGCAGCAGGCTGTGAAATATACAAAAATTGAGGAATCTGTAAAGCGCCTAATCCACTAACAAGCCACATCAGGATTGTCTGTATTAATGGTTGGGGTCTGATGACTGTTTGTGGGGGGAGAGGCATTAGCAGCTTTGTGTCACTGGGAATGTGTGGACGTGCAGAGAGAGAGAGACACTTGGGAAGCTGCTGCGGAGCTGCTCAGCCTGGGGATCTCATGCTAGCAGGGCAGAGTACTCTCAAAACATGTTTACTTTGAGCAGAAACTATTTATAGTGCCAATAATCTGCATGGAGACAGGAAAGCTTTTTGTTGCAGAGTGAGTGGTGGGGCTTTGCTTCTGGACAATTTCACTCCACAAGTTTATACTGTTCCCCTGCCCTGCTACTGGTCCCAGGGCATCTTATCTCCTCTGCTGTTTAACCAAACACTTCTTTAAATGTTTGGCTCAGCTATTTAGTTGCTTGAGTCTTATCCCAAACACTTTCCAGAGAATATGTATTTTTCTATTAAATAAAAAAGGCTTTGCTTTTTCTTTATGAAAATAAATCACTGCCCATGGAAAAATATGCTCCAATTATTCATTTTTTGTATAGCATCTTCCATGTGAATGGTCTTGCAAAACAATTCACTGCCAGTTACATGTATATAGAGAGAGGCAGCATATGTGAACAGATCTCAGATTTAGATCTAATAGTGAGCTTTGCTACCACTTGATGATGATGATGATTCATAGAGTTTAAGGGCAGAAGGATCCATTAGATCAGGGGTTCTCAACCATTTTCTTTCTGAGGCCCCCCCAACATGCTATAAAAACTCCACGGCCCACTTGTGCCACAACAACTGATTTTCTGCATATAAAACCCAGGGCTGGCATTAGGGGGTAGCAAGCAGGGCAATTGCCCGGGGCCTCACACCACAGGGCCCCCCCGTGAAGCTAAGTTGTTCAGACTTCAGCTTTAGCCCCGAGTGGCAGGGCTCAGGGACCTGGGCTTCAGCCCTGCGTGGTGAGGCTTCAGCTTTCTTTCATGGGCCCCAGCGAGTCTAATGCTGGCCCTGCTTGGCAGCCCCCCTGAAACCTGCTCGTGGCCCCCCATGGGGCACCGAACCCCTGGTTGAGAACCACTGCATTAGATCATCTATCCTGGCCTCCTGTGTAACATAGGCATTACATTTCACCCAGTAACCCCTGTATTGAGCCCAGTAACTTGTCACACCCAGAAAGGCATCCACTCTTGATCTGAAGGCATCAAAAGATGGAGAATCCACCACTTCCCTGGGGATTTTGTTGCAGAGGTTAGTCACCCTCACTGTTAAAACATTGTTCCTTATTTCCAATTTGAATTTGTCTGGCTTCAGCTTCCAGTCACTGGTTCTTGTTATGCCTTTCTTTCTCTGCTAGATGAAAGAGCCCTTTAGTGCCACACTATTTTCTCCCCATGAAGATACTTATACACTGTTATCATGAAACATCTCAGTCTTCCTTTTGGTAATCTAAACTTTCCCTCCAGTTTTTCAATATTCTTTTTAAAATACAGACGCCAGAACTAGATTCGGATTTCCAGTATTAGTCTCACCAATGCCCTTATACAGAGGTAAAATCACCCCATGCTCTGCTTACTACTCCCCTGTTTATACATCCAAGGATCACATTCGTCCTTCCTGCCCTAGCATTTCACTGGGATCTCATGTTAAGTTGTTTGTCCACAATGACCCCTAGATCCTTTTTGAGTTACCGCTTTCTGGGACACAGTTCCCCATTCTGTAGGTATGCCCTGCATTGCTTCTTCCTAGATGTAGAACTTTGCATTTGGTTGCATTAAAACACATGTTTTGAATGGGCCTAGTTTACCAAGTGATCCAGATCGCTTTGTATGACTGCCCTGCCCTCATTGTTATTTACCACTCCACCAATATTTGTGTCATCCATAAATTTTATCAGCAGTGATTCTTCCAGACCATGATTAAAATATTGAATAGCATCAAGTCTAGTACTGACCCCCATGGAACCCTCCTAGAAAACCCCCATTCAATGATGATTCCCCATTGACAACTACTTTTTCAAATCTGTCAGTTACCCAATTCAATTAATGTGTGCTGTATTGATAGTGTATAGTGCTATTTTTTTAATCAGAATGTCATGCAGTACAAAGTCAAATGCCTTATGAAAGGCTAAGTATATTACATCTATTCAGTTATTTTTATCAACCAAACTTGTAATCTCATCAAAGAATGAAGTCAGGTTTATTTGACACGACCTATTTTCCATAAGCCCACATTGAGTGGCATTAATTTTATTCCTAGCCTTTAATCTTGTATTAATTTGAACCCTGATATACATCTATATAGCACCTTTCATCCAGACGGATCCCAAAGCACGTTACAAACTAACTTACATACTATATATGATAGAGGAATCACTTTACCCGCTGCCTATGGGATGAAATGCAGCAACCGTTTAACAGCGCAGAGCAGAGAGACCAAGCATAAATCCTTCTTGTTTGTTTGTCCAAAGGGATCCAGAGGTTTCTTCAGTGTAAGCCCACAAAGGTCACGCACCCAGCTACCTATTCATCAGAAAACCATCCTACTTGCAAAAGCTGTCTTGTTTGTGTGACACAGACATGAGTATCAGCATCTGCTGTGGGTAGCTCTCAGCGTAATTCAGAATGGGGAAAAAAATATATGGTGCATGTATCAAATGTTAGGTTGGATTGGCTACTGGAGGCTTCTGTTTACCAACCGGGGCCAAGCACACACCAAAAGCGGAAAATGAGAGCCTGCATAATGTAGTATCAAGGAAGATCTGGTAAGTGAGTTGCTCTGAGTTGTTTACAACAGAGAGACTTTCAGGAATTCCTCAATGTGCTATGCTCTGATTTTCCCTTTCCTTCCTAAAAGCCAGTTGAGCTAGTTACAGGAAAGCAGATAGCAGGACAGATTGTCACTTGAGCGTCTCACTTTTGGAGAGTGGAATGAAGCGCTAATAAAACAGAAGTAAATGGGGTCCTTCACTCTCCGTGTAGCAGGTGCTAAAGGCTACAGGCTGTGATCCCTCCCCCCTCCCTATTAACGGATAAAATAATGAGTCTCACTGCGGATCTGAAGAAGCCCTGTAGAGATTTAGGTCCTGATTTCTGCTCCCAGTTAGACAGGTTTCACAACAATGTAATGCCGCAAACTTTAATGGCAATATTCCTGATGTATACTGGTGAAAGATCGGAATCAGGCCTTAGCATCCGACTCATGTTTTCTAAGCTGTCATTGAGTCCCAGAACTTTAATCCTCATGCTTCAGGGCATATCCTGAGTCAATAATTCTCCCCTGTTCAGCTTCATGTTAAAAGTGTCAGGTGCCTTGCACAAAATGGCAACCAAATTTCACCACCTGCTGACAGATAACTGAGCACAGGTTTACACTGCCAGTTACCATTTGTGACAAGGAGGTTTCATATTTTGGTCACCATTTTTTTTTTCCGTTGAGATGAGAATCCTAGAGATCCCTGCTACATCCAGCAAGATTTTGATTTTAAAAACATAGTGAGTACATGTGAGTACAAGGAGAGGAAGTGTCTATTTGATACCATTGCGTCTAGCTAAGGATCCTGTATTTTTGCAAAGTCTTAGTATTTCTCAGCCTATAAACCTGTTCTTCACTGGTGGCACACTGGGAAACTTCTGAAATCCATGCATGTACCATCAGGCCCTATTCTGACTTCCATTGGTATGCGATACATATGATTACACAAGAAACGAGAAAACCCAGAAAGGTGTGTTTGTAAGAAGAAGTAGAATCATCTTTGGAGAGGAATACCCACTAGAAGCATTTATGGTGCCAATTGTTCATCCACTACAGCCTGATCCAAAGCCCAATGAAGTGTCCTAAAAGAAGTAGCAAATATAGTTACACCAGGGGCAAATTTTGGTCACTTTTAATTAAAACTGTAAACTCTTCCCTGGAATCTGAAAAACAAAGTGTGACTGTATTTCACAAGAACAGCAAGCTGATAATAGAGCTATTTATAAGAGTGAAAAAATACTTCGCTTCAGATACTGAAATGTTAGGGGAGGCAAAATCTGGCAGGGTGTGTTGCTTTTGTGTTCTGTGAGCTCTTTCAACTCTGCAAAAATGTGACTGCAAAAAAGTTATTCTTTAAGTCTTAACGTGTGAATTTCCTGGACAGGCCCAGTGGTCTCAGGCATGATCTGCAGCAGCTATTCTTTATAGCTGCCTGTAACAACGCCCCCACTTTCCCACTACTGAGACAGTGCAAACTGTGGTCAGTTTCTGCATAAAGTATGTACTGATTTCATGAGCACTAAACATATGTGTTTAACTTGCCCAACATTACTCAGGGGAGAACAGTTGATTCAGCATCTCCCAAGCAGTGACGCCACTGATGGTGATGATGGGGCCTGGAGCTGGATATCTTATTATTAGACTCCCGGGGGGGCATTAAAATAGAAAAGTCTAGGATGGAAAAAACACTCACACATGCTGGAATGCAGTGACACACCCTGAGCGACAAGACTTGGAAGAGAGAGACCAAATTATTAATAGTAATTTATGAAGTATCCTGGATCCCTTAAGAAGTGCCTGATCTCAACATTATGAGTTTTCTGTGCTAAAAAGAATGCAACTGTAGTTGTGAAATGAGAGGCAGAAAAGCAATGTTTCCTAAATCCTCATCACACGAAGAAGAATGTCCCAAAGGTCAAACCCTCTTCACTCGGGATCAAACCTCCCAGTAAACAGAAAGGAAAACTGTAAACATTGCAATCCTGTTCTCTGTCAAAGACTCTGAAATGCATGTTTATACCAGGAATACCGTGGTTATGTTAATTAGTGGGTTGCACACAATACAACTACAAGGACAATTTGCAAAAGTCTGGTTGTAAAACACTCCTAGAAGATTAAAGCTAGACCAGCTAGTTTGAATATATATATATGGTTTGGTTTGGAGGTTTGTGGGAGAGAGGGGTTGTTTTCTTTTGTTTTTGTGCCACGGCTAGCATAATTGAGGTAGATAGACAGATACAGTGATTGACTATTGAAGTCAGTGGAAGGTGCCAGCTCCTCAGCACATATAGTTACTTAGATGCCTGAATATGAATTTAGGAGCCTAATTCCGGCACTCATTTGTTAAGATCTTGGCCATAGCACCTTTACTGTGCACCAGGATCAACTGAGATTTGGATAATCTCAAACTTCTACAAACCCCGGTAAATGGCATTTTTGAGTTTAAATACCGATTTGAGTCTCTTTGAAACCTCTTTGGGGGTTGCTGCCTACTTTTGTCATCTTAAAACTATTTCTGGAACTTACAGCCTGGGTCCCAAGCCAGCTTTGAATAAACAAACAAACTGCAGGGAGAAATGTTTGTGTTGATAATGTGGTCAAGAAAGTAAATCTTTTTAAGAAGCTGAAGGAATTCATTTTTCGCTTTTCTTCCCTTAAAGTTTCTGAACAGAAGGAGAAAGAGATTTGGAAATGTCAAGCCAGGCAACAGTTCTAGCGATTAGTTTTGGGCAAAATAATCATTCAACTTAAATATAAAATGTGGGCAGGGATTTATTTCAGGCATCTGTGTGATCATGTGTTTTTCCTTTAGGAATGAATTCAGTCTCTTAACTGGAGACACAAGGGGACTGTTTTCCGCTTTTTTTAAACCAGTGCAAAACCAACATGAGCAACTGTAACATGTTAAACACTTCCTGGCAGTGCAACAAAAATCTAACATCTAAAATGTCAGCGATGAGGCCAGGAGGATTTACATGATTAACATGACTTATGAGAAGTATTAACTCCTTCACTGCCTTCAGAGCATCCTTTTGGAAAGCAGAAGTCTGCGACTAGAGCACAATGGAAAGAAAGAGAGAGGACATCAAGAACAAAGAGAAATGGCCGTGCGCTGTAGTTTTCTATATTGCTATATATGCTATCACTGAAGATATTTGGACCAGGGCCCCAGCTAGTATAAATCAGCAGCGCTCTCACAGCTATACCAGTTGATACCAGCTGAGGCTCCGGTATGTTTATGTTTTACATAAAGACCTATGAGTCCCCCCCACTCCCCCCCGACTTGCTGCTACTTCTTCCCAATCCTGGAGCAAAGTCATTCATAATTGTGAGTTTATAACAGCAGAATCAATTAATACAGTGGTTCTCAAAGCCGGTCCGCCAGTTGTTCAGGGAAAGCCCCTGGCGGGCCGGGCCGGTTTGTTTACCTGCCGCGTCCGCAGGTTCGGCTGATCGCGGCTCTCACTGGCCGCGGTTCACCGCTCCAGGCCAATGGGGGCTGCGGGAAGGGCGGCCAGCACATCCCTCGGCCCACGCCGCTTCCCGCAGCCCCCATTGGCCAGTGGGAGCCGCGATCGGCCGAACCTGCGGACACGGCAGGTAAACAAACCGGCCCTATTTATACAGCCCAAAATGCCATTAGCCTTCTTGGCAACAAGGGCACACTGTCGACTCATATCCAGCTTCTCGTCCACTGTAACCCCTAGGTCCTTTTCTGCAGAACTGCTGCCTAGCCATTCGGTCCCTAGTCTGTAGCAATGCATGGGATTCTTCCGTCCTAAGTGCAGGACTCTGCACTTGTCCTTGTTGAACCTTATCAGATTTCTTTTGGCCCAATCCTTTAATTTGTCTAGGTCCCTCTGTATCCTATCCCTACCCTCCAGTGTATCTATCACTCCTCCCAGTTTAGTGTCATCTGCAAACTTGCTGAGGGTGCAGTCCACGCCATCCTCCAGATCATTAATGAAGATATTGAACAAAACTGGCCCTAGGACCGACCCTTGGGGGACTCCACTTGATACCAGCTGCCAACTAGCCATGGAGCCATTGATCACTACCCGTTGAACCAGACGATCTAGCCAACTTTCTATCCACCTTATAGTCCATTCATCCAGCCCATACTTCTTTAACTTGCCGGCAGAGGTCGCTGGCAGAGGCAGGATTAACTTGGGAGTTCCTGTCTCCCAGTCCCAATATCACTCCACTAGGGTCATGCTGCCTCTCCTACTGCTGTAGGAATAATTGATGTAATAGATTTAACAGCATGACTTCAGTGCAGGCTCCAATGGGAGAGCATTGGCTGAGAGGCAGCAAAACCCCGTTTGAACCAAAATAAAGAAGTCCAGAAAAAAAGATGAAAAACATTTGAAACATTGGGAATGTGCTGGGATGTGAGGAGGGCTGGCTGGTGTGCCCTGGGTTCCAATAACCCCAGGCTAATATAACAGTCCTTATGGGCTGTTACTACCAGTGCAAGTTAGAACAGCCTTGAGGCTCTAACAGGCACTAGCAGCCCCAGGGGTTGGGAGAGACATGCTGGCTCTTCCTTCTCAGGTCCTATACCCAGTGCAGCTCAGCTGGACCCAAAAGTCAGAGTTTAAGATCCTCATGTGATTTCCAGTGAAATGTCCACGTTTTAATTAAAGACCCGCCTCTGCTTGGCAACCTAGTTTTGCTGGTCCCTTAGGAGGTTGATTCACAGATGTCACTGCAGTTCTGTACAATATTCCTACCAGCATGTCTGTCTTTAAAGTTTTTTCAAAAGTTTCTTTTTTCTGTTATTTTTGGTACTCTTCGATATGTTTGCATTTTACTATTGCCTCCGTAAACAATGAGAAGAAATAGCTCAATAATAGAATTCCTGAATGTTAGATATATACTAATATGTCTCTCCAACTGTTTTACCAATAACCTGTATTCTGGCAGCTTCAGGAAACAATGGGCCTGATCCAAAGTCCATGGCAGTCAGTGGAAAGATTCCCATTTCTAGGAGTTTAGATGAGACCCTAAATTAACAAATTCTGAAAGAACCAACTGGTCAAACAAAACTAGAAAGACACAGAGATTATAACCCCTTTATCAAAAACAGTGACTCACGCTTGCACACTCATTCAGGGGATGGGAATGAAAACAGTGACTCAACCTGTTAAGGATTTAGACAGAGAAAAAATATATTAAAAAACTTTTAGCAACATTAGTAACAGCCACGGAGCACAAAACACTACCTTGACTAGCTGTCAATCAGCTCAGCAGATCACAAATAGAATGAGTCATTTATCCACATGACATGACAGAAGAGTGGAGAGTCTCAGAAATGCAAGGATGCTAACAATGCAGTAATGGTACATACAGTTAGAAAAGATGGAAATTATTCAATAGTGAGCAAGTGCTTCAGAGAAGAAGGAGAAATAAAAAGAAAAGAAAGATCTTGACATTGTGGGACCAATGCAAGCACGTAAGAGTTGGACCTTGTAGATTTCCACTCCCCACCAAACACTGCTTTCTTGAGGTACTAGAAAAAGACGGTAAGCAGGAAAGAGACCCAGCTGAAAAGACTGACGGGTGCTTCACTGGGGAATTATGGATAAACCATATGTGTTAACACCCAGACATTAATAGTGAAAGAATACCAGTATTTACTGTATGCTAGTAGACCATGTTCCAGTGAAACTAATTTGGGAACTCTGTAGCAGATATGGTGTTTGTATTTGGAGAGTTCTCCAGCCTTGACAAAACATCTAGATTTTGTGGAAACTATTTGAGTGTCCAATTAAAGAATAACTGAAGTCAATAGTAGTGACAGCCATGTCTGAGTAACTGAAGGCAGAACTTGGCCCAATACTTAATGATTAATGTTCCTTAGGGATGAATGACTTTAAGTGATGTTTTCAAAGCAGGTTGTAAGGATTGGATAACTGAATACAGTTCAGCCTAAAAGAAAATACCTACAGGAACTGAACTAAACTATTGAGAAAACAATTCTCTTAAATGAAAACTCCACTATAATTATGCCCAGTAGATCCAATTGACGTGGCAATCATTAATAATGGGGAAGACTAAACATTTTACAAAACAGGAGTCCAATGATTATTATTAGCAGGCAGAGAAGTGATTAATTGGGTTTATTAAAGAGCAAACTACAGCATCTCAGTGTTTCTGAAACACACACAATCCACAAGACAGGCCAGTGCCCAGCCATGTATACAGGTTAAAGGAGCTGTGATCAAAGGAACACATACGTTACCTGTAATTTTATAATTATAAGCTTGATTTGTCAACAACCCAGACTTTCCTATTCTGAAATTCCAATATGTTAAATGTCTGGCTAAAAAGTAACAAATTCTAAATTCTTCAATTCTACTCAGGATCTATCTGTCACTTGTGAAAAAACAGAAACAAGCAGAACGAATCATCATCTACTACAGTGAACACAGAGGAAAGTTCCACATCTTCACTATCATGTAAGGAGACCCTTGCGATTAATATGGACAGCACTAATCCACAAGCCTGATAGCTTCTTGCCAGTAGTGTTGCGCAAAGAACTGCAGTGAATTGTCTCCAAGAAGGCTTGGCCAGATATGCTACATTTTGCTTTAGAAACTGCCCAAGCAAGATTACATTTCAAGGACTTAATTCTTGCCCCTTCATTCAACTAACACATAGATACACACGGGATGCACCATTGGCTCAGTCTGGCGCAACCAATTCACATACCACAGCAGTTTATTTTTGTAAATGATTAGGATAACCTCATGGCATATTCTGCTTCTTTTCCCACAGTTGATAGCACTAGGATGACTTTATCCTTATCTCTTGTTAGACATGTGTGGTTTGAAATGATGTTATGCAGAACCAGATGCATGCTAGGAAATAGAACGAGCATTTGGAAATCACTTGTGATGAATAAAGTTGAAGGGAAAAGCTTTCTATGTTAAAAATGATCCTTTGCCTTTCCTGAGCACATGCCATCTGAGGAGCCTAAAGCACTTTGCAAACATTAACTAAGCCTCACATGGCCTGTGAAGACATCTTTATCCCCATGTTATAGCTAAAACTTTTTTATAGCATCTATCACTAGGGTAGTTGAATGCTTAGTGACTTACTCGCTCACACAGTGAGTGAGTGATGCAACTGGGAAGAGAATGCAGAATTCCTGATGCTGCGCGCGCACACACACATGCACACACAATGAAGCAGTTGAGATTCAGCTGTGACCTTTCCTGCCTAGAGATTTTTTTCGTGCATGTGAAAAGGATAAGAAAGTTAGGCTTCTAATAGGGTAAAGGTCTGGGTATTTCCTGGCAGAGACCATATCAGTGACTTACTGGGAGAGTCCTGTCCCAGGAAGCACATTTAATTTTCACAGATGACCTGATTACAAAGAGTGTGGCCCATGGAGATGACCGGTCCCAGCATGCAATTTCCCATATCCAGCTGGAGGAGGGGCCCAGAGATGATGGGTCTCAGGACGCAAAGCCTAATCTAATGTGTTGAGTGTGCTCTGGTTACATGTGTGGCCAAAATGCATAGGTTTTTAGCTTGCTTTGTTGATTTCCCCCTGCTTTGTTACACTGTGCCTTTAAATTGTAAAGTTGTTTAGAAGGGCTAAGTATTAAAGTTGCATGCTGAAAATGGCTTCTTTATTGCATGTCTGGTTATCTGGTAGCCAGTTTTTAGATGAGTACAACTAAGGTTCTGACCATTTGTATCTGTTAAAAATTCCAAGTTTCTTTTCCTCAAAGTTGGCATATAAACTCTGGTGCCCTAGCTAATTTACCACTGATGTTAATTAGTCTGCCTCACTACAGCCCCCTCCTCCACTCCCTTTCAGTTTCATTTGCTCACATACTACAGGGATGGCTTTGATATGGAAATCTAGGTAGCCAGACATGGGCTTCTCCTTTGCTGTCTTTGCTAAATTCTGTATTTTTGCTGTGTGCTGTTACCCAGATGCAATATACTAGAGGCAGGGCACGAACTGGGCTGGCACACTCTCAAGTTTGCTTTTTATTTTCCAGTCTCAACTTTCATTTTAAAGGAGTAAGTCTCTTGCTGTTTCAGCTGTGAAGTCAACCTTGGAAATGTGAACTGATGCCTGGTCTACTCTACAAAGTAAAGTTGATATCAGTCACCTTGCATCAACCTATTTGTGCATGTGACTACACTGAGTTTTGTCTCCGGACAATGTAAGAACCCATTATGGTGACACAGTAAAACCACCTCCCTTGAAGGGCATAGAGCCATGGTCAACCTACTTAAGTTCCTACAGTGCGATTGTGGACACTGCATGACCTGTGTCAACCCTAACAGTTTTCCAACAATGGTCTGGTCACAGTTTTAAACTCCAGTGCCTAGAGGTCTCAGAGGACAGAAACCTCTGCTCCTGCCTCCCCTTCCCTCCACCTTTAAAAGCCTTGTGTGTTTTTGAAATGCTTCTCCTTATTGCCCACCTTGGTAAGCACACCTAGTAGCTGATCCTTGTTGTGTGTAGCTGCCCAAACAACCATGCTGGCTCCGTACACACAAGGTAGTAAATGTGTTCCTGCCCTCAGTAGACTGGAAGTGTTGGATCTCCTGGGGAGAGAAGAGGTGGTGCAAGCACAGCTGTGGAAGTCATAAAAAACGTGGACATCTACGAGCAGATTGCACAGGGGATGCAGGAAAAGGGATACAGGAGGGATGAGCAACAGTTCCACGTGAATGCAAAGGAACTTTGCCAGAGATACCGCATGTCTGGAGAAGGCGACAGTGGATGTGATGCTGCCCTGCAGACCTGCCACTTTTACGAGCTGCAGGCCATATTTGGCAGAGACCCCACAGACCACTGTGGAGGTGGAGCCTGAGACAGTGACCCCTACCATAAATAGTAAGGAGGGGAGAAAGGAGAAAGAGGAGGGGGGAGATACAGCAGGGGACACCAACCATGCAGAGCCAGGACCTATTTGAAACTCAGGAGTCTAGCCAGTCCTGCTAGGCAAGCATAGAGGAGCTTGCTGATGAAGGGACGGGAGCTCAGGGAAGCAGTATGCATTTTTTCCTTACAATGTTTAAATTAAAGATAGCACGCAGCTCATTCCCAAGTTAACAAGAGAGGGGTATTGACTTTTCATTGTTTTACTCATATGAGAAGAAGTAGAGGTACAACAAACAGAGGTAGAGTTAGTATCTGTTTTTCATCCCCCTATTGGGTTAGGCGGAGCATAGAGAGTATTTATGGGAATAAGGGAAGGGAGCTTTGAAATTTATTTTGCCCTTTTCTTTGTGACTGTAAAAGTGTAACTGATGCATCAATGTCTTGAGTTTGAAGAAAGCCGGAAACAAAAGCTCTCAGAGAAATGAATTGCCCCACTCTAATGGCTATTAACTCAAATGCCAGTAGGGATACTATAAAGGTCAACGCTGTTAATTTTCATTGCTCATCAAAGCATGTAAGAAAGGAGAGAGAAGCATCATGCAGTCTGCTCAGTGACAGCTCATTTTAGTGCCTTGAGTAGGTGGGTGTGAGAGAGTATCATCATTTACTCCCCCCCAACCCCCATGAAGAAGCCAAGTTCAAGGAGTCCAGCAAAGACCAGACAGTATGCATGATCATATCTGAACATCTGCACAATCTACTGGTAGCCGCATCTAATTTTGGCAGTTCAAGTTGGTGAAGTTTAGAAAAGTACCACAATCTTTTATTTTCCAATTCAGATTTTCCAGATTCTGACCAGCGATGACTCTGTTTCAGTGATGAATGTATGTTGTTTGTAAAGCTTTGGGAAGTTTGGAAGCTTTTACAATGAAAGACATCCAACAATGGCCTGTCTACATGATCACAACTGCCCTGTTGGGTAACGTGATGTAATCCCAACTGTGCTATAACAGAGTTTGGTTTTACCTATGCTGATGGGACTTAAATGTTATAACCATATTCAAAAATCATTTTAGATTATTACCATGGTAAAACACAATGTGAACAGATAGACGTATTTTAGGAGGCTGCCTGGGTTTTTGTGGGGTCGTTTTCTTCTCTCTCCACATCAGAACAGGCAAGACAAACGGTGGCCACAACAGGACCCCTGACGTGGTTCATCTGGTTGCACAGACCGGCATTCATTATTTGGTTTTGATTTATGGGTGTTTCCAGCCACGCATAAAATAAGTCCCAGGCAGCACCCCCTCACAGGACACCTTCATGAGCTTGCCCACTGGGGTGCCCCCTCCCTATAGCAGCACATGACATTATGTCCACTTGCGATGCGTCGCCAAAACAGGATGCAAGGCGATGCTCTTTGGCCAGGACGTGACATCATGCTCATGCAACACCACGGTGACAAGGTGTGTTGACATTATAATGGGACCGTGCCCCTGTGCCATCATAGCACTGTGACGTCACACTGGCATGGCTCACCTCTTAAGTTTATCATCTGGCAGGTATTCGATCAGCCTGGATGGGGTTTTTATGAATTTGCCAGTAAGGATTTGCATTATTATCACTATACACTGGGAGAGCTAATGTTCAGAGTCTGTGGCCAGCAAAAGATGCTGCAGCTGTCCAACTTCTGCAGTTTACGAAAATGATGTTATCGGTGTTATCTCTGTTCTCTCTCCAGATACTCACCGTGGCTGCTGGGGGTTGGGTACAGTTGCCTCGTGGTGGGGTTGGCAGGCTTACCTTGAGGGGAGGCTGAGGCCTGGTGCCTCAGGAGGCTGTTGGCGGTTGCCATGGCAGTTGGTGGGAGGGGGAGAGGATCCGCCAATGGCCCCGCCCACCGGGTGAAAGATAAAGGGGACGGTTGAACAGCCTCGGGCCCTTCCTGTCAACTTCCACCCAGCTGACTAAGTGCCCCCATAGGCTGGCTCTAACACTGGCACCACCCACTTGGTCTCTTCGACCAATGACTGCCTGTCTGCGCGAAACGTCACCGATCACCGCTTTGGAGGCCCTGCTGGGCTGCTACCCCAGCCCCGCCCTCCAAGGGGCTCTCTGTCTTCTCTTTGGCTGATCTGCCTCCTCCCCTCCCCTCCCCTCTCCTAACAGATCGTTCCATGCGTGCACAACGTCACCGCGCTCGGGACGCGACCAATGAGCGCTGGGCTGCGGGGCGGGTGCACCGTGATGACGCAAGTGGCGTCGCTTCAGGGAGGAAGGAGTTGTCGGAAGCGGCAGCGGAGCCTGAAGCAGTTGCTGTGTTACCATGGGGGCCGTGCTGGGGGTCTGTTCGCTGGCCAGCTGGGTGAGTGGCGGGGTGGCCTCCCCTGAAGGGTGCTGACGGCGACTGGTGGGGGTGCGAGCGTCGCCCATCGCGTGGGCCCCCGTATAATCCGTGCAGAGAAAATGCTGCCCCGCCCTCTTGCCCCCCCCCCCCCCATCACCAGGGGGATGCGGCTGTGAGGCCTGGTCGCCCGGGGGGCGGTGTTATTACCGCCGCTAACGCTCGTCTCCAGGCCCGGAGACCCCCCCACCCCGAGCTCTGCGTCCTAGTGTCGCTGGCTACTAGCGGGGCTCTGCTGTGTCGCGCTGAGCCACGTATCACGGCTGTTCGGGGGGCGCCTTCAGGCAGTGGCCGAGCTTCGAGCCCTTGTGTACGGCGCTGTACGGTCACATAGCGAGAGGCAGGCCCAGCCCCCAGGAGCTGCTAGGCTCAGGAGCTGATAAGCAGGCGGTGGGGGGAAGGGATGTGACATTGATCAGTGGTACTTGGCAAATGTCCCGAGGGATCCAGGGGACTTCTTGCTGTAGCTCAGGGGTTTCCTGCTTCATTTCGAATACTATAGACATTGTTTGTTTATTTGTGGGAAGTCCGTCCTCGTGTTTGTAATCTCAGGAGGCGTAACAAAGGAAGTAATCATTGTGTTATCAACAACACACAGATTGCTCTGAGGACATAGCAGAGGCTCATTTGGGTTATTGTGGGGCAAAGCCCATAAACTAGGGGAGACATGGGTGGGGGGGAAGCTTTTAAAAATGCTGGTTACTTAGTCTGTTATAATAAAGAATCTCTTAAACATCTAGTGACACCACTTATGTTGTCTTTGTTGTTACTACGTGCATTTCATTAACCTTAAAACAATGAAAATGTATTTGCTACCCTCACTTTCTAGTTCTCTTGTATTAGTCCAGTGCTAAGATTGCAAATACTGCAGTGGTATGTCTAAGTTTAAACAAGAACTGTTTTCCTGGAAATTATTGATTTAATTCATTTTTTTGGTGTTGCGTTTGTGGGCGTAAATTACTGACAATGAGCTTTGAAATATTTTTAACATGTAGCTAAATAGTTGTAAAACTGTTAGTATGTTTTATGTACAGTTATAAAACACTGGAACCAATTAGGTTGGGTTTTTTCTAAGCTTGATGCTCTTGAAACCACTTTCTAAATAAGAAATTCAGAAACTGGTTTTAAATACAACTTGTTTCCATAATTGATAAATGCTGATAGCAGTAGAGAGAAATGAAAACACTGTCAACCTTTCATAAATAACATCTCCTAAAGTTTCTCTGTAATCAAGAACTTCAAATTTGAGCATGCACCATTCATGAGGAATAGAATCATTCATTGCTGCCCCACTATAACTGTCCCCTGTGTTTTTCCTTCCTATTAGTGGGTCCCTACAGCCTGGTAGCCATTTGTAATAAGTAGAAAGCAAAATAAGTCTTGTGTGTTCGTGCTGAGAAGTGCAGAACTACTTGTTCTAATGTAATTACAGGCCCTGTGACCATACCGTATTTCTATAATCTTCTGTTTTGTAAGCTAAACTGTATTGTACGTGCATGATTTTATGCCTTGGAGTACTGTTATAAAACTAAAAATATAATCACACGTGTAAAAGGATGGGAGTGCCATCACTTGAGACACATTAAATGAAGATGATAAAGCAATAAAGAATGTACTGTAGAAAAAATGCCATCAAGGTGAATCTTGATGTGTAAATTGATCACTTTGGTCTCTAATTTTTGTGGTAACTTCTGCAGGAAGTGAGTGACTAGGGCTATTAATTTCCAGGGAAGCGGTATTTGGCTGAGTAGGGGACTGTGTTTAATGATGATTAGCCCTTTTGAAAGTGAGGTCTGTATAGGGAAATACCCTTACTGTTCCCATGTTGGTTCTCCAGATTCCATGTCTGTGCAGCGGTGCCTCATGTTTGCTGTGTCGATGTTGTCCAAACAGCAAGAATTCCACAGTGACCCGTCTTATCTATGCCTTCCTCCTTCTTCTCAGTACGCTTGTTGCCTGTATCATGCTAGCACCGGGAATGGAAGAGCAGCTGAAAAAGGTATGAAAAAGACATTTGTGATCTCCTTTGTAACAAAGCCATGACCTATGCTAGTAGCCCCCAGTTCTTCTTATTAGCCATGGACTATCTCACACACACGCCCAAATAAACTGGAGTTGTTGAAAGGGGGGAATTTCTCAAACAGAGGAAAAATTAACTGTGTTGAGCAATCCAAAGATTTACGAGTGTCACCCATGTGCATAATTGAAATGTAAACTACCAGTAAGTAAATTACTTTTTTTCTTTTAAATTCACATTGTCCTCAGCACAGCACTGTTCAGAGTGCCTGTCACTGTCCTGCAAATTCTCTCTAGAGCAGTTCATTCAGATTTTATGTTGCTGGGGAAGGGATTTATGTTACACCATTAATTCAGATGCTCCTGCTGTGTTGATTTAAATCCTTGAATAGGAAGAACACCTGTCCCAACTGGAGATAGGATCCTGTTAGGATGGTGGTTGGAAAAGAGGATTCCAAGACTTGGGGCAACAAAAATATTAACTGACCAGAACTATTAACTGAGTTCTGCCAAAAAGTCAGTTGTCTGTTCAGAAGTGAGGTGCCATTGAGGCTGCCACGCAGGAGTGGGCAAAGGAATATAATGGAGACTTGCCACAATGTATATGGAATGGTTTTCTGTTTGGCTCCTAGTCTGAAATATCTATTTCACTTTTGTGACACTTGGGCATCTCAAGCCTAGAGAATGAGGATACCAAATTAACATCCTTGCTCTAAGCCTTACACTCTGATACTTTCCTTTTGGGTAAATTAGTTACTCTCTATATGTCATGGTTATGCAGTGATATGGGGAGGAAAAGGTGACACTAGGAACAAATCTGATCTCGGCCTGTGGACCAGATGCAAAGCCTTTTCTCACAATGGCCACCAGAGGGAAGCTGGCTGAGACCCTTGGATTATTTGTGTATTCCACATATTTGTGACTGCGGTCTTAGAACTGCAAGTTACAAGTCTCTTTTTATCCAGGTGCCTGGATTTTGTGATGAGGGGCTTCATACCCGGCTACCACACATGAATGGCTTTGTCAACTGCGATGTGCTGGTTGGATACAGGGCTGTCTATCGAATCAGCTTTGCCATGGCAGTGTTCTTCTTCATTTTCTCTCTTCTTATGATACAAGTGAAAACAAGTAACGATCCGAGAGCCTCAGTGCACAATGGGTATGTAGGCATTGTATTGACTTGCCTGTTAACTTGCTTCGTCTCTCTTACTAATTTCTTCCCCGGATAGTGACAGATTCCTTAGGTGTATGTGGATGAACAGCCTGGACTGAGTCCTTTAGTTCCTTTGCTGATTGCTTAGAGCACTGCTTCTGAAAGTGTGTAGGTAACCAAGATCCCTAGGAAGCCTCCTACTTGCACTGCTTTTCTAAAGTACTGATAATCAGAAGCTGAAACATTATGCCTTGAAATCAGCTAACTCACCTGTTCTGTTATTTTCCCAAACACACATAATTCTCTGGAGTCTGGCGTTCATTTGAAACTGCCATCTTCTTTTTTAAAAAGGGAGATAAAGATGGAGTGGAAAGGGAGACTCTTGACAAATATATTTTTAGTATACCTTAATTAAAATAAACCTTTTAAAATAACGAAGACTTTGTTAAATGTTTTCTTATTTAACATTCTCTCTCTAGGCTAAAGCACTAGATATGTGAAATGTTATAGATATTATTTCATCACCAAGAACTCATTTGGGTGTATATGTACCCTGTCTAATAACGATGGAACAGAATTGTATTCAGTCTATTTGGGGATGCTCTGAGATGGTCTTTTCACATAGGAGACTGCCAAATAAGAGTGGTCTTTTGAAACCTGCACATGCTTGGACAATCACGTCTGTTAATCAGCCATATTTTGTTCACTTAAAACAGGGTTCATTGTACAGATAGAGGACCAACACTGTCAAACATGTTTGTCTTTTTATTTTAAAAAGGTTCTGGTTCTTCAAAATAGCTGCCATAGTTGGTATCATGGTTGGAGCCTTTTACATTCCTGAAGGGCCTTTCACAAGAGGTAACGTTAATATATAGTCATGGAATCGCTTTTGAAAATACAAACTTTCACAAATTACCAGAGGTTATATTTGGTGCATTCCAAGTTATGGTTATTGTAGAATACATACAGTGCAACCCCATTTCCTTGGAATGTTCTGGTAATTAGGGAAGTTACGAGGTAAGCAGTACATGGGGCATAGCTGCAGTGCTGTTTCAGATAAATGGGGTGGAGCTCCATATTTATAGTTAAATACCTTAATTATTTTAAGTGTTTTTATGACTGACTAAATCTTCGTTTCTCTTCTGTCACTGTTCATATTAGTAGATGTCAGGAAAGACTTTGTTTCCCAAGGCATTTAAGAACTTCCTAAAGGCCTTTGCAGAAGATCCCTATCTTCTTCAGTCAGCTATTCTAAGGAAGTGTTTACCTATGACTAGTACTGTTTGCATCCATTTTGTAGGATTGTTGGGGAGTTAAATCACCTTTCATAAACTTCGATGGTCACTTATGGACATGAAAATAGTGTCGTACATTAAATATTGAATTCTTCTCTCTGAAAACACTTTGGGCCCAATCTTGCAAATACTTAGCACGTACTTCAGTGTGACTCAAATTAAGCAAGTGAAACTACTTGCATGCTCTAGATCCAAGTACATGTGTAAGTATTTGCAGGATCGATACCATAGAGTATTAAGGGACTGAATTTCCAGGCTATATTTTCACTATTCCTTTAAAAAGCTGATAAGTCAGTTTATTGGTTAATCTGAGGCTAGTTTTTTCTACCTAGTAAAATACAAATTATGAGAAATAACTGTAACTTAATACCCTTCAATGTCTTTTCTAGCATGGTTTATTATTGGCACTCTTGGAGCCTTTTGCTTTATCCTCATCCAGCTGGTGCTGCTTGTGGACTTTGCTCACTCCTGGAATGAGTCCTGGGTTGAGCGAATGGAGGAAGGAAACTCCAGGTGTTGGTATGTGGGTAGGTATCTAAATCAGAGAATGCAAAACATAACTAGAAGAAACAAACAATGAGTACATAGCATAAGTACAGAAATAAGGGATAGCCTCTTACAGCCCTGCCACTATGTACGTGCTGTTCTCTGATCTGCATCCTACAACTGAAACTCCAGAGTTACCTGAGGAGTTAGAAGCTGCAGTGTTGCTCCGTTATAGCTCTATGTACACGTTGGTTCTGGTCTCATTAATTAAAATGAGAAGTAGACCTGTCAGTCACTGTCCATTTTGATAGTCATAAGAAATAAAATTTAAATTTCTTGCCCAGCTACATAGAGAGGCATGGTCTGAATACAGGGCTAGCAGCCATTGACTCCCTTAATGTCCTCAGGCAAGTCAGCTAAGCTCTTTTCCTTAGTCACCCTGTCTGTATAATGGTGATAACGTGGCTGCACCTCATGCTTGTAGGCTGTTGATATGATTGTAAATGGCTCCAGTGACACAACCATAACAATTAGCAATTTAACTTAACTATTTTAGCTGAGAACACTAACCTCTGTGGCTCCTTATATTCTAAATAACTTGAAAGAAGGGCACTATAAAAGCACCCAGTCTATGTGGGGTAGAGAGAAAATCTTGCCTCTAAAATTCAGGGCTGGTAAGTGCCCCAGTGGAGTGCCTGCAGAAGTACTTGTTTCCACCCTGTGTTGAGTTAACTTGTCTTTCTTTTTCAGCTTTACTTTCTTGTACGAGCTTGACCTACATCTTGTCGATAATTTCTGTTGTGCTCTTCTATGTATTCTACACTAAACCTGATGGTTGTACTGAGAACAAGTTCTTCATCAGCTTTAATATGATCTTGTGCATTGTTGTCTCCATCATTTCTATCCTTCCGAAAGTTCAGGTACTACATTTTCTATTTTTGGTTAAATCCTTTTGTACACAGACAGCAATATCTTTAAATCTCCTTTGAAGTATACATTAGAAAAAAATTGTCACAGGATGAGACCATGCTAATTATGTGATTATAAGCAGAAAACTGAGCCTAATGCAATAGTTCCTGAACTATGGACATTTAAGCATTTACTGACCATCTGCAGAAAGCTGGCATGTCACATAATGATGGCTAGAAATCGGCATCATATTAGACACATCTGAAATACAATGCACCAAACTATTTCTTAGTGCACTTAGTGAAAGCAGTTGCTGTGGGTGCCTCAGAGATGCTACAGCTACCATGGATCAGAGGGGAGGCATCCAAGAGATGCTGGGTAAAACTTTCAGCATACCTAAATGACATCAATTGGATTTAGGCTCTTAAGTCATTAAGATGCTTTTGAATACTTTCATGAGATATGGTGCACTATGAAAATTTCTAAGAACCCGTGGCCTCGTTAGCAAACAATGAATGATGATAGATTATCCTTTGCTCTGATTGTTTGTTGCTGTTGTAAGATAAAATGTTGCCCTTTATGATGATTGTGCAACCCTTTTCATTTAATGTGGGTTTCCACATGTGTAAATTGAGGGTTGAATTTGGATGGTTCTATTTTGGGTGATTGTAAACAGGCAAATACTTTGACCTGTTTTGATGTCTGTTAAACAAAAAATAGTTCTGCATCAGGTAGAATACACTTGCTTCAGCTGATTAAACACCCTTTGAAGAATACTGGGCATATCTGTAGGTCTTGGGTTCTAAAGCTGCTACTCTTCCCCCAAATCTATTTTGAGTCACCACCTCTGCTAATATGCATCAGGGGATTACTAGATATTGCTCAGAAGTTATTTGCTAGCCTTGTATTTTGCAAACCTGCTACAGTCAGAGTCTTGTCACGATTAAGTCAAGCAAGAGCTGCTGATCAAAGATGATGTGTGCAGTGCATACGTTTGGGTCAAGAGGGACGAACATGTGTCCCTGGCTGGTTTATTACCAGTGTTCTCAACCTCCAAAGATAGACTACCAGTGTGGTTCTCACCCCTGAATTATTTGCTGCCATATATGTAATACATGGCCCTAAACAGTTATGGCAAATGTTTGTCACTAAATACTCATAGGCAAGACTTTTTAAAGGGTTTAATTGTAGTTACTAGATGTTAGGCAAATCTGCAGCAATTAGGATTAAATCCAGCTCTATCTGAAATGCCTTTTTTGACTCTGGAGGGCATTTTGTCTTTAAACAGGAACATCAACCTCACTCTGGCCTCCTCCAGTCCTCTGTTATTAGTCTCTACACAATGTATCTCACTTGGTCAGCTATGTCTAATGAGCCTGGTAAGCATCCATCTGCCTTGGTAGTAATGTATTCCATTTTTAAAACAAACATATCAGTGGAGTTTACTGTTATCAGAAGCCATTGTGCTGGGATTGCTGGTCAAATGATGCATTTAAGAATCCATGCAACATGTGCATACTCAAGGTGTAGAATTGCTACATAGTCAGGTGGTCATATTCACCTTCTCAATGGCTTTCTTTTGTGTGGCGCATATTGCAGCAATCTATTCTGGAGGTCCCAAAGACCTGGTTGATGGACAAGGTCTGGACTGAAGTTAATTCTCTAGCCTAGGCTTATATATTGCATTCTCTGAACTCCTTTCTAATGAACCACAGAACTAAATATTTTGAGAATCAAGCAGTGGGGGGATTGGAATGTGGGAAGGATGGTGTCTGTGCAAAGATATGAGAGAGGGCCTGATTGGAGTACACTAATCTAGTCAAGTGCAGGTGGGAAGACTTCTTGCTATTGACGCTACTGGGGAATCCAAGAGCAATTAGAAGTCCAGAAGGAACTCTAGACTACAAACCTGGCCAACAAGATGACAGGGATGAGTTTTACTAAAAAGCTTGTGCCTGTTTAATCTCTTTTTGTAAACCTGTTTCAGATAGAAGCTGCAACCCAAGTTTGTTGAACATCATCACACAGATAACTGCACCCACAATAGCTCCAGCTAATGCAACTGTCATACCTGCTACTCCGGCTCCACCAAAGTCCTTGCAGTGGTGGGATGCACAGAGTATTGTTGGACTTGGTATCTTTGTTCTTTGTCTCCTGTATTCTAGGTAAGATCTGAGTCCCTCAAAGCAGAAACAGGCAGCACTTACCTTCCTTTTGTGGACACTGGGTGGGTTTGTGTATTAAATCTACCTGGCTTGCACATAAGGCTCTGTCTAGCTTGATGTGGGCAAATAAAAATATGAAAGACTAGTAAAACTATGAGGAGGGTAGAGGCTTCACCAACCTTGTTCTTAATTAGTTGAAGTCTTAAGCTAAAATAGGCCGTAATAGCATGAAGTGGGGAGGGGGATGTTACTTAGTCAGTAGGTAAATAGTAGGAAAGCTGTTTCTGAACTGACCTCCAATCACAATACAAAAACTAAACACATTGGGGTAAGGTATTTGCTGGACTGGAAGTTCAGAAGCAGCACCCTGCTTCCACTGATAGCAACTGGAATCTGAGTCTTGAGTTTCCAGCTCTAGCAGGGGCTAGGAGTTAACTTCCTGGTGTGGTACTGCCACCTGCAGTGATATCCACAGCAGTGTCAGGTGCCTCGGGGGGGAGGGAGGGGGGAATATGTTCCTATTCCAGAGATTGGGTCTCTGATATGTAACATGGATGGAAATGGATCTCCTAAGGAGCGTTCCTTTTTTACCCCTTTGGAAAAATTTCAGTCAATCGCAACACATTTTGAGGATGGAAAAGATTTGACTAGTAGTTATAGTCACTA
Source organism: Emys orbicularis (assembly GCF_028017835.1). NCBI lineage: Eukaryota > Metazoa > Chordata > Testudines > Emydidae > Emys > Emys orbicularis. The sequence continues at coordinate 19,658,480 of NC_088694.1, read as the reverse complement.
GTGAAACCCACCCCTGTGTTCTATAGGATTGATTTTTAACTTTTCCTTTTTGGGTCACTTTGCAGCATCCGCTCTTCCAGTAACAGCCAGGTGAACAAGCTGACTTTGTCTGGGAATGACAGTGCCATGCTGGATGATGTGGGAACCGATGGTGTGTCCGTGGAAGATGGAGAAGTTCGTCGGGTCATGGACAATGAGAAAGGGGCAGTTCAGTACAGCTATGCTTTCTTTCACTTCATGTTGCTCCTTGCCTCTCTCTACATCATGATGACACTCACCAACTGGTACAGGTAGGAACAAAATGTTTTTAACTTTTTAAACATAAAAATATATTTGCAAAGGTGGATGAAAGGTGCACCTGCTACCTCAACTCTGGGTGGCTGATCTGACTATCTGTGCAGCTTTAATTCCTGCGGGGAGAGTAACTCTAATGCCCCATTCCCCTTTATATCCAGTGAGTTCACTGGTAGTTTAGGGATTGGAAATCTGAAGGCTATTCCTAAATCAGGGACATCTGTCCTGTGGTTTGAGATCTTCCCTTCATGCTAGTTGCATCAAAGTTGTGGTGGTTAGCTTTTTGTGTTGATGAAATAGGACAGTAAAGAAACAGTAGAAAGCATTAAAGGCATTGACAGTATAAGTGAGGTGGGTGAGCCTGCATAAAGGATTGTCCAAATTTGTAAGAGCAGAAGATACCAGACTGACTAGTAGATTTTTCTTCAGATTCCTGTGGCTGTGCATCTTTCCTCCAGTTGGCATAATGAGTTAGTCAGGGACTCCGTCCTTTGAAAAGTTTGGTTCTGCCCAGCTTGAGATTGAGAAGACAAACAGGAGAAGGAATGTTGGCAGCTACAGACATGGAAGCCACTTATGTGGTGAGGGTTCCCCCAGAGCTACTGAGACTATCCATCTTGAGGCTGTGCCCCCACTACCTACTTATTGCCTTTTTCTTGTGATTAGCTGACCTACTACATGGGGTGGTCTTGCATTTTCTCATTTAGTGGAGGAACAGCTGCCTGAAATGAAGAACTGAAGTTGGTTAACTGGCTGTGGGGTCAATTTTAAGAGTGGTGATGCATAAACAAACATACATAGGCTGGGACATACTGAGACTAGGTGGCAGGACACGTCTAAAGTTCTGAAAGGAGGGACTTTGCAGTTTAGGGTCTTCACTTATAAGACAAGGAGCCTTTTTGGAAATGATGATGGAGTTGTTCCAAACATGCTGCACCTTCAATTCAGTAAAAGTGCAGAGAGGGTGGCAGGAGGAGGCTTGTCATTAACAACTATTTTTCCATTGTTACAGCCCTGATGCAGACTTCAAAACTATGACAAGCAAGTGGCCAGCCGTGTGGGTGAAGATCACTTCAAGCTGGGTCTGCCTCCTTTTCTATGTCTGGACCCTAGTGGCTCCTCTTGTCCTTACCAATCGGGACTTCACTTAAATGATTGTGCTTGTCTGAGATTATGAAAATGCCTGAAGTTCCTCTGCTGAAAGCCAAAATGTCATGTATTGCTTCAGTTATTTCTTGAAACTAAGGGAAATGCATCTTTTCATGTTCCATGCAGGTGGATAGAAACTGCTGGATTATGTAATGCTTGATGTAGTATCTAAACTACAATAATTGATACTATTTTATTTTAACCTATACGGGAGGTTAGCTATTAGTGCATTTTTGAAATCTACTACAGATGTGGTGGTTGTGTTGTACAGCACAGAAAAAACACTTGTTGTATCCATTAGATCCAACAGAATATTGAAGAGAACAATTAAACACAAAGTAATATATTTTAAAGAACAAGCTGTGTTCAGCATAATGCACTAAATGCTTCAGTATGTGGAAGTGTAAGCCATACTGTGCAAGTTTCTACATTCCATTGTCTAAAAGAACACCCTCCTGTTTGTGGGCAGAAGCTTATACATTCACTACAAGACCAATATCTTGAAGATGTGTAGCTGTTAACTCTAATTCCTGTTCCCAGAATAATACTTTTAGATTTTATGGAAACTATGCTTCTTGATTTAGTATATTTGTCAAATATTTTAACTTTGATTTAACTCTAAACTAATCAGATACTTCTGTTATTTCAAATTAAAATTATGCTGGAAAAACGTTTTTTTTATTAAGTCTCAATTTGTCTGAGCTTGAATGAGTTAATACCCATGAAATTGTCAATATTTTCATGATAAATGCATTTGATTAAAATATAGATTAACTGTTCAAAGCATCTTTCAAACTCTGTTCCAGGTAGGTTCAGGGATTGGGGCAACAAGTTCATAATCTCCTGTGATATTTTGAATTACAGGGCAGCTAATACAGCTGCTGAAGTTATAAGTCATGTGGTAGGATATGTGGTACCTAGAAATTAATGGCTCAAGTGGTGTGTCATATGACTTAATCTATGCTCTGATCAAACATGGTGACTACACCCTCAATCCAATCCTCTGATGCTGAAGCACATGTTGGATGGTGAGTTTGTGATGAGCACACTTACAAAACACATAGCAAAGCGGACTTGGTTATTTTTTACTGCAGCCTATTACAATTAGACCACTAACACTAGTTATTTCATGTCTTATTTTTAGCTTTTTACTGCATCCTAGTGCACATACAATATTAAAGTGACAATTCAGGCCTAAGAGTATGTTTAAGTTTCTCAGCATGTCCACTTTTCTTGTAATTTGGCCTGGTCATGGTGTCAATAAGTGTTATAACAAAGGACACTACACACAACTGTGTGGGCTGGTAAGGAAGGAGAGTGGATGGAAAAACTAGACAAGACAAAGGCTACCCATTATCTTCTATCCTACATCCACTACTAAAGTACAGTTATCAATACATTAAAAGGTTATCTGACTGCTATTAGAACTCCCTTTTTATTTAATGTAGTTGTAGATACTAGGCTACAGATGTTCATTTCATATTCTATCCTGGATGGTGCATGGTGTGCAGCACACTCACTAGCCTACTTCAGTTACTAAATGCTGTCTATTAATGTTGGATTTTTATCTCCTATTAAGGGTACTTAAATATGCTTAGTTAATTAGTTGGAATAGACATGTCTTTTTGCATCTCAGCAGATTCAGGTCACATCTTACTTTCACCTATGAAGATTCCCAGACACTGTTTAATTAGAATGGCCAAATGGCATTTCAGTTGAGCTAACTAAGCCAACTTTAGCATTCAAGTTGATAGTACTTTTTGTTTGATTATTCAAACTTCAACCATCCTAGTACACATCTTGCTTGAAGCATTGGCCTCGTGTCTATATATCTAAGAATCAAGATTTCCAATTTGCCTGAGTAGGTGTGTAGCAGCTCACACTCAGTTTAGTACAACTTAAATACAAATGCAAGACCACTTTGCTTTCAGCCTCTTGGGGGGGAAAAAAGTCTGATTCGCCAGAGGGAAATAAGCTTTAAGTTGCATCTTTTAGGAGTGATTCAGTGACATCTAACCTAACTTGGAAAAGGGTATTGTACATGTACACTTAAAATGAACTAGATTCTGTTATGGTAGAATTATTTAATACCCAGTCATGCATAATAAAAGTACATACCTTGACCACTCCATTTTATAAAATGTAATATAAAAATAAACATTTTATCAAAATATGTATATTAAACCCAACAACGTTAGGGCCACTTAAACCAAAAAGCAAAATAATCATTTGAACAATCATGTATATTACGGAACTTGTGCCAAAACACCCTCATTCCCTGAAAAAAGACCTCTGTATATATAACACCTATTTGCCCTAGTATAAATTCAAGTATTTTATTTACAGTATGCAATTAACTTTTGTCCTACTTCCTGTGAGACAGTCAAGGTTGCCCAAGGCAGTTTGAGCACCTTCCTCAGTTACTGCCTAGCCAGAATTGTTACTTCTGACATTGTCCTCACGCAGCTAGCTTCCCATGGAACCGATTTTTAGAAAAGTTTAGTTGAAACAGCCAGATTATGTTAATTCTAATACTGAAGGGATTTTTTTTGAACTAACTCCATTGCTCTTCCTTACCTCCTACTTTAAAGATAAGGAGTAACTAGAACTGTGGGCCTGTTGTCAAATATGCTACCCATTTAGTTTGATAATGCTATCAGCCTGAGCCAAAAGGGCTGACCGTCATTAAAGGGCTTGACAGCTCAACTTTTCTACAAAGTTTTTTTTTTTTTTAAATAGTGCTTTAGGTACCAAAATATTAACAGCTTCCAGATGTTAAGCTGTAGTTCATCTTGTGAGAGTCTACACTTTCTCTAGGAAGACAAGCAAAGCATCGGCCCCCATGAGGAAATTAGGAAAAGTTATAGCTGACAGTAATGGATAACATACTGGCTTTGTCTACTTATGCTGTATTACTGATGACAGAGCTATAATGAATTTAAAAGCTAGGTTCCAAAGAGTCTTTAACAACTCCAAAACAAAAGTTCTGCTGAGAGGAAAACTTAAGTCTCTATCTACAAGTAAGATGAGCAAAGCTATTTTAAGGATAAAGTACAACAAACTGTCAATTTGTCTTCCAAGGAAGACCTTGGTTTGAGGCTACACATAAAATATGATAACCAAACTAGAATTCAAGGCAGGCCACAGTGCAAAAGCATTGAAAAAAATCAGGTGGTGCCCTGGTTGCTGGAGACTTCCTACCCACAAATCCTTTTTAAGGAGGAAGCTAAGTTTTCTAACATGGAGCTTTCTCTCTGCAGTAGTTACCAAACTGGTTGAGAGCAGTTCCACTTAGGCTATGTCTACACTGCACCCTGGTGGCATGTAGGGCAGAGGTAGCTACATGCCACAGTGAAAAGCAGACTGCATCCAAACTGGTGTGTAGCTACACATGCGAAGGAAAGGCTCTGGGAGCTCCTCAGTGCCAAAGCCTTTCACTGCTTTAGGGAAAGACTAGCAGCAGGACACTATGCTGCTAAAAATAGCAGTGAGTGGGGAGGTACCATGTGGGCAAGTAGGATACATATGCACCAGCTTTAGGCATGTCCTTCCTCTACTCGCCTAAGGAGTACTTCATCAGCTATGCTGCTTTTTATACTAGTGCTAGGGAGAAATGCAGTGTAGATGTAGCCTGAGAGGGGAAACCACCCAACAATGAAAGAGGAAGAATAAAGCCTGCCATGCACCCAATTCAAAGACCGATGCTGTATCCTGGAGGGTTTTTTTTTAATTTTGGTGGTGGACAGAGGGAAATTAGTAGTCGGCATGCACTCAAACCATCCAAGACACCCCAACACATTTTTGGCAGTTAATTTAGTTAGGTTGACAATTATGGTTTTAAACAAAGCTATGCCACATTTTGATTATTTTGCTAGGTGGAAGAAGAGCTGGATTTATCTCCACAGTAAAGGCAAGCAACATGAAGGTTAAGCACTGCACAGTAGATCTGAGAGGAAAGTTTTGCTCAAATGAAGAGACACTAGCCAGCACTGCATTTCTGCCAGGTCTGCACAAAAGTTGGGGGCTGATAGATTGTTAATGACAGGAATGATATTTCTCACCTAAAATACTTTCCCCCATGAAAATTAAGTCTAGTATAGAAAGGGACAGGGGCTGTCATGCATTGATGTTAGAGGCAGGAGAGTCTCTCCTACTATCCTTCATACCTAAAAAGGGGAAGGAAAGAAGAAAGCTATATTCTCTCTCAATAGATTCCTGCCAGCTCTCCAGCATCCTACACAACAGTATAAGTGGTCTGTTAAAGTCTTTCTGTTCAAGTGACAGGATATGAACTTCTTGTCCTCATTGGAGCTATGAACTGCTAATTGGAAAAAGCTTTAGATTTTATTCCTTTCAAAACCCAATCCCACTCTTCTATTGCTTGAATAAAGAGCTAGCATTTTACCAAGCCAGGGAGCTGTGATTTCCCTAATCTAGTCCTTCCCAAACTCTTTGGCAACAAAGTCATGCTATGGTGTAATCTAGGAAGAGACATTCAAACAAGCACAGTTTGGCACTCAGAAAAAGGATGGTCCAACTCCTTGAGACCATACATTTCATATTTACAGTAAGATAACCGGTCCCTGTTTCCCACTTGGCACTCAGTAAAAAGATTTACCCTCCCAACTTCTCTCCCCCCAACCCCCCCAAAAGAAATTCCAGCCATTTTAAAAGTGCTATAAAGATGAGGTGTTTGATTATAATCAGTGTTCTTGTCCACTGACATACCCTTTTAAAATAACGGGGTGTGCTTTCCTGGCTGTAATGAGGTTTCACCTTTGCACTATTTATATAGTGCATGACATGTGCAAAGATAATGTGCTCAGAGTTCATTTAAAGTTCAATACCATGACACAGAATGAACCTGGGGAATAGCCTACACAGATGCAGGACATGTTAACCTCATTTGACATTAGAACTAAGGATCTAAAGCACTGGAACACAACCTAAGCTTAAGCCCTACAGAACTGACCAAAGTTTAAACTTTACAAAAGAAGCTGCCATCCAAAGAGAAGGGGATGACAAATAGCAACTGTTACTTAAACCAGGACAGACATGAACAGAGAACAACTGCAATACAACAAATCTGAACATTCTTAAAAATATCCGTCTGCATTTGGTTTATGAAGACTCTGATTCAAAAATTCTATCCAAAGTAATGTAGCTCAAGAACTAAAGTGTTTTCTCGTACTTAATATTGCCTTCTATAGATGCTACCTGCTACAAAATCTTTCCACATAAATTCTATTTAAGTTACTTAGGGAAGTTGAAAAGTAAGGCAGGGCATCAAAGCGACCAGCTGAAGGAAAGAGCAACTGATTATATCTGAGCCATGCTGAATATGAGTGAATGACCTCACTCCTTCTCAGGTTGGCTATATTGTTGTCAATATTCAAAGTTGCATCTTATTGGAAAAAAGCTATGCAATACATGATCTGAAAGGCTCAATCTTCTGGAAGTGGAATTTGTGTATGATTACACTATGCTTTGAAATAACTAGTCACAATGTTTACAAAATTATGGTAACTTTCTCCTTTCAAATCCAAAGGGCAAATCTGTAGGAATTCCACACGTAGAGTGTGCAAAATATCAGGGAGAAGCTCCAGTACGCATTCTGATACTCCTGGAACATGCTAGTACACAGACAGGACCAGGTATTAGGTCCAGGACTGTGAATTGGACATGTCTGACAATCTCCACTGACAGAGCTTCACTTTGTAGGGTGCAGTGATGATGCTATTTTCTGATGATTGCCAAACTAGCAAGTCTTTTCTGCCACTTTTACCCTGAGAGACATTCTTATGAGATTCACTCTAATGAGATATTTTTTCTCTCACTACTATTAAGAGGAATTTGCTAGACGGCATCTTTCACGCTGGGATTAACAACCCTTAACACTTGAGGTGGCTTGGGAATCGTGTGTCCTGCCTAGATTCCAAAGCGAACTCTGCCTTGCCCCTGTGGAAAAAGTGAGAACTCTGTTATTCTCCGACACCCCCATCTCACCCACTTTAACTTGCTTTGGTTCCACAGTGCCTCGGCAGTCTACTCACGAACTGGAAGTTTAGGAGTAAGGAAGAGTTCATAACCCCACTTTGTTCTTATTCCTTTCAGAACAGGAGAGGGCATCTAGACTGACTGGGCAAGGAAGCTTCCTTTAACGGCTTTGTTAATAACAGTAGTAGAGTTGAGGTTTCATGCCTCGCAGAGGCTCTTCACTCTGCTTCTCCTCAGCATCCCCACTCACTAGAGCTTCAGATGGTGAGCTGTCACCTGGGAGAACCAGCTGAGAGAAGTCATGCAGAAAATCCTCTTCTGAGGCGAGCAGCAACTCATTCCAGGCAGCGATGTCCAGTTTTCCTGACGTGCCACCATATTCTTCAGGAAGGATCCTTTGTGGAAGGTTTTGATGAAGAGAATTCAAATCAGAGCCATGAAGAAAAAACTGAGGAAGAAAATCCCAAAATACTTTAATAAAATGTATCACATACTTTTTCAGCTTGTAATTAAACATTTTAAAACTGCAGCGAGACCAGCACATGACAAGTAGGGAGAGTCTATTTTGCTCTTTAAATAATTCTAAGGGGCACATTTCAAGATGAGGCCACTGGCTCTGCATGCACAATTGCAAGCAACATCATTTTCTTTTTGCAAAGGACAGTGCACAACATTGTGCATGCAAGAGTAGAAGCCAGTTCGATACCTTTTTGAAAATCTCGCCTTATAGGCGATCCACCTACAAAATCTTAATCACAATAACCAGGTTTCCAGCTCAGTTTGAGTCTAAACTCATTCACAAGGACTGGGAGTGCAGAGAAGGCAGCACTCCGCCTTGTGGAGAGAGGCATCCTCTTCTGCATGTGAAAGAGAAGAATCAACCAACTGCAGGGGGAACGGCATCCAACCTGTTTAGCTGATGAGAAAGTTACAACAACACAGGACCTTTGAGAAAGGAAGGGGAAGAATAAATTGGAGAGAAATGACAACTCAGAAGACTTCCTCTAACAAACATAACATTAATGCATAGGATGCTGTTGACCCAATAATCCCAACTCCAGAGGAAAGTTACTATACTGAGTACATAATATAGGTCCTAAAAATGTGCATTTAACCAGGTAAAATGCCAGGTTGTATTTATCAAAGAAAGTCAATCACTTCTGTCATTCTTCTGAGAAATCCTACTGACCAGTCTCCCTAACCCTCAGCACATTCCAAGCGATGAAGTTATGACAGAGCCTGACAAAAGCCAGGAAGCAAAGGATGATATAGTTACACTGAATATTACACTGCCATTCCCAACTATTATCTGTTTCAATATTCTTTACATTTCATGTCCAGCAAAGAGCTTGTCATTAGGTCCAATATTAAAAGGCACAATCACTTACCCGGTTTGCTATCTTTTCCTTCAGAAAAGGCTTGATGATGGCAAAAATTCCTTTGAATATGCGAGGCTCATTTATAATATTGACAGCTTTGATTCTAATGGGAAAACCATCCTGGGGGAGGAGGAGATTTTTACAGCAGTTTAGAAACACTGGACAGCTTTTTCTATTTAACTTTCCTGACACTGACTGCCAACACAACCCAACTGCTCCCAAAATTCTATTTGCAAGTCAAATACACCTCTACCCCGATATAACGCTGTCCTCAGGAGCCAAAAAATCTTACCGCGTTATATCGAAGGTGAGGTGAAACCGTGTTATATCGAACTTGCTTTGATCCACCGGAGTGCGCAGCCTCGCCCCCCCGGAGCGCTGCTTTACCATGTTATATCCAAATTCGTGTTATATCGGGTCGCGTTATATCGGGGTAGAGGTGTATAAATTGATGCAGTGAGGTAGAGTATATGGGTGCAAGAATCAGACAAAAACAAGAGGGTCTGGCACTCACATAGAGCCTGACAGCACTCTTGGATCAGGAGATGTAATTCCAATAGTACGTTTCATTTACTGTGTCTCTACCTTCGCCCCAGCCTTCTTTTGAAAAAAATATAATGTTTTTAATTAAGGCAGGAGCAGCCCCAGTATAAGAATTATAGCACATTACTTCACTGGAAGGATCAGTTAGCAACCTCTGCCCTGATCAGGATTCCCCAGTATTCGAAAGGCAGCAAAATGAATGACCCTGGATTCTGAGGGTCGGATTCCCCAGACTACTGGGGAATCAAAAGCACTGACTGGCCAGAGAGAAACCCATGTTTTAAACAAAGCATTTTAAATGATTAAGGATCAGAGCCCATGTTATTCGGGAAAACATTCATGTATTTGCACAGAAGGAGAAAACCTATTGCTACTATTCAACTGGAAATCTGACCGGTTGGTCAAATTGATTGCAAAAGATAAAGGGACCCTGCACTGGTGGACACCATATCAGCACATGGAGGAGAGGGAGGTTAGAATGCTGTATCAGCTGCCAAGGGAACACAGGGCTCTTCAGTATAAGTTGAAATTAAAAAATAAGGTTAGTCATGGTGCTTCCCCTGGGAGGCTTTCAGTAGGAAGAATCACTAACGGGAAAAGGTGTTTTTAAGGACTATGGTCTCATCATTGAGTTACCGACGCTTCCCCCTCTTCCAATAACCAACTCTGGCTGTACAGAGAACGCATTCATTGCTTGGACTGAAGACTGGACACTTGCACTGCACAAATGTTTTCCCTCTGTAAAATGTTTAATGAAGTTGGGGGCTCTTAGCAGTGAGCGATTGATAACTCTTGCAAAAGCAAGACAGTGTGGTCAGCGTCTGGGCAAGCTTCTCTGCACGCGTCAGCCAAGTTACCCCAAATCTAGCTAGCAAAAACTCCCTGGGGTCTTCTCCCCTCACCACAGGCTTTCAAGTGTGCCAAATAACATCTGCTATAGGAGAAGAACTAGTGCACGCATCTCACATGCAACTTATACCATATTTCAACTGGGGTCTTCAATGGCAAGTTAAATAAGTATTAGTCCCTCACCCAAACTTCTGTGTAATTATTTTATTATATCTGTATTTATCAATTGAAATTTATCACCCATTTTACTTGCGTAGGTTAATTGTGGATTCAGACAGAACTTTGCAAAACAATCATGTTCAGATCGTGGCACTTCTGTAAGCACAGTAAGAAGTATTAGCCAGTGTGCAATTAAGTGTCTATTCTTGTCTCCACGGAACTCTCCCAATTCTCCCTGCAGAGACCCAGCAAAAAAGCATGCACAGCTCAGACTAGACTATAGCTCATGGGAAGAATAAAAAGTCATTCAATAGGAGCTTGTCCACAGTACATTACCACGCTCCCCTCTAGACTATAGAAAACGCTACAACTACAATTATCATCCTCTCCTGCCACTCAGACAAGGTAACCAGTGTCTGCTCTGCACTTCCTTCTATGCTGCCCCCTTCGGCTTGGAGCAGCCTCTCTCTTCTCAACCTCTTTCCTCTTTGAAATCCTTCCTCAAAACACACCTTTCAGGGAAGCCTTTCAAAAGCCAACTCTGCCAAATTCCTGCAGCACCACCTGAAATTTGCGCAATCACCCAAGGCTCAGTGTGTGAATGGTTCTATGCCCCATCTAGATTGGAAGCTCTTTAGCAAAAACCATTTGTACAGCAGAGCAGATTATCAACACTCAAAGATCAGCAAGGGGGTCTCTTCTCCCTAGTCTTACTTCATGTATCCTCCCCCTACCAGATGGCAAGCGGGCTCAACAACTCAGACTTCAAGTTCCCAAAGTAGCAGTAGTCTTGGGAGGCTGGGAATATAAAGTCAGACCCACTAGCAGCCAGCATCAACCAGTTAAGAGCAGAAGGCAGAAACACATTTTAAAAGCATTCAGGTAAAAGCCAACATATGAATATTTTTGTTAGCATGAGCAGAACTCTAGACATAGAAGAAGTAGTTTACAGTGCACAAGTCAGGTCTTACCTGAAGAATTCCAATCACTTTTTTGGCTACAAAAGGACCAAAATGAGATGCCTTAGATAAGCTGACTCCTTTGTAGTCTGCAAGGATTACAATTCCATTCACTTGGGTCTCTTCAGACTGAATGAGTTTTTCTAACGTTAAGTATATGGCACGAATGTTCTCAGTAATTGGATAATTACTTGGTGTCCATCTGTCTAAGGTTACAAAACATGTATGGTTATTTGGAAACTAAATATAAAATGACTATATATATATATATATATATATATATATATATATATATATATACTTTATTGGCATATATATATATATATATGCCAATAAAGTATCTATTTTCCAGAACTCCTAAGTTATTCTTTAATACCCACTGTCCTAGATCACAGCAACATTTCTCAAGCAAGATGCCATATTTACTTCAAGGAGCAAAGGCCCTGGTCTTAAGAAACCCCTACTTTCCCCAGCACAGATTACTAGAAGAGAAATCATTTCATCTCAGAAAGAAAGCAGGTAAACTGGAAAGCAAAGTATGAAAACAGTTTACAGCAAACCTGGCAGCACTGAAAGCAGATTTGCCCCACCTTGAACCCCCAACTTGTTGTCAAAGAGGCTTATTATAAACTTGCATCTAGAAGACAGCAGACCTATTGCTATCTCAGGCTGACTGCACATTCATATTTTTCTCAAATCATCAGGCAACCACATTAACCCACTTTGTATTTTTGGTTTTACTCAACTGCAGCTATTGTTAAAACAGGAAAAAAAGTGATCTAAATTGGGAAACAACAGACATTAATCCTTTCACAAGTAACTTTTCAGATTTCAAAAGGAAGCAATGCCATGTAATCTGTAAGAGTCACCAGTGTCCCCAAGGGAGCAAGAAACAGACTTTGGCACAGTCAGAGATACCTCAAACACACAAAGAATCTTGTTCCAATCAGGGTATTCAGGCATTACAATACCTGGACGAATGCAGACAACGTGGCGTCCCTCAGTGTCCAAGTGAGGCAGCACAGTGACAAAGCCAGATGCTAGGACAGCCTTAATTGCAGATGGTTTCAAGTTATTGAAGACCTCAGGCCAGCTCCTCCTGCAGCTGTGATAGTTCACCAGAAGCTGAAGCGCTCGGTCATAATCAAATTTCCTGGCTCTAAGGAACCTTAGCAAGAAAGCATCGTCCAGACACGTGCCCAGAGTAGGGTAATCCTTACACACCATGTCTCGGAGGGCTTGCACATCACGAAGCCTCCATTCAGGTTTCTCCTGCAGCTCTTCACGAGCCTTGGCAATAAGGTCAGGAGACAGTGAGCACACATACCTTGGCCGATCTGGCAGGAACTCATTATCCGATGGAGACCCCACGGATGGGCTTGTTCGGGTACAGTCACTGTCTCCTGACATTAGTTAGCAGGAAGTCTGTCCAAAACAACACACACAACAAATAATCCCCATACTATCAGTATTTACATAGTATGTATTATCTCTAATAAATAGGTGGGAAAATTATGGCACAATGAGGCTAAGTGGCTCAATCACAGGCACAATGGGAATTGGTATTAGAGCCAGAATTAGCATTCAGGAGTTCCTGTCTCCCTGTCCTAGAATCAGATTACTAGACCATGTCATTATTTTATCCCCCAAAACAGTATAAAATAATATTAGAAGAAGCTTTTGCACATAAGTCAGTTGATGATGACAGTTATGGAGCTGTGCCACCAATAAACTGCAAACAGTAAATCAAAGAGAAATAAGTTTGTATTAGCACTTCATTTACTTTCAGTTTTTAATTAGATATACATTGTCCTGACTGGGATTTTTAGGTCTCTTACACCAACAGATCTGTATCAGTACAGCTGACTGAAATTTTCTAAGTCTCTGCATAAAGCATTGGTCAAGTCACAATCACTGTCCTAAGAAATTCTTCTGAGTATCAGCTTGCAGCAAGAAGTTTTCATTGAGTTCCCCTACAAAGTTGTGCGTAACTGCCAATTAGCATTTATGACATTTATGTCATTTGGGCAATCAGATGTGTAGCATTCCAGAAGTACATGTCTTAATTATACTGGAAAGTACTGCAGTGCACAGACTGGAGAAGTGTAGTAGATACAGAAACAAATTCTTATTGCAACAATTCCTCAAATATATAGTAGATTAAACAGCAGATACCTTCAAACTGTAAATGTCCTTTATTGCATAAACACAAGAACGGCCATACTGGGTCAGACCCAAGGTCCATCGCCCACTATCCTGTCTTCCGACAATGGCCAATGCCAGGTGCCCCACAGGGAATTAGGGTGACCAGACAGCAAATGTGAAAAATCGGGACGGGGGTGAGGGGTAATAGGAGCCTATATAAGAAAAAGGCCCCAAAATCGGGACTGTCCTTATAAAATCAGGACATCTGGTCACCCTAGAGGGAATGAACAGAACAGGTAATCATCAAGTGATCCATCCCCTGTCGCCCATTCCCAGTTTCTGGCAAACAGGGATTAGGGACATATGGTGAGTGGATAAGCGGTGGGGAGAGGGGAAGAGAATAAAGGCTGAAATACTATATTTGAGTTATTTCTTGGAGCTTGATTTGGGGCTGGCACTAGGAAAAAATAGGATTACATTTGTGGCTACTGTGATTCACATTCACCTGCACAGAGACCTTCTGAGAGATGTGCTGGGCGAGGGGAAGGCTGTGCCTTCCCCTAGAGTGTTGAGTAGGGATCATCTCTATAAATATCGCACAGGATCAACTCCCTGATGCAACAATTGCATAAATTGATCTTTTCATCTTCTATAGCAGACCCTAGGGACTTGGTGCGAGGGAGCAGGATAGGCATTTGGGTTATTTCCTGGGACGTGTCTCCTCTCGTCCCACCCCAGGGACGCTAGGTAGTAGTCTGGATACCAGCAGCAAGGGCCAAGCATTACCCTCATCTGTTCCCAGCCGGGGCTGTCAGCGCCTTAGGCACCACAGCTGGAGCCCATGTGGGATTGGGCGGGGGCCGATTTCCCTAGGAGTCAGCACCTGCCACCGGGCAGGGGATCCTGATCAGTCGGGCACAGCAGACACACGGGCCAGGGCCAGGCCCCGGCCACTGCGACAGGGGCAAGACTGGCAGCCTCCCAGGTCCTGTCTCAATGTCACAGACCCCCCCACACTGACAGAGCACCGAGCCCCCAACCCCCGCGCTCCACTCCGGGGGGGGGGGACACCGCCCCCCCCTCCACGCGCTCGGTCCCACGGCAAGAGAGGTTACCCCTCCCCCACTGTCTCGCCCCGCCCCGCCCCATCCCCCGGGCCGGGGCCGTGCTTTCCCCATGCAAATTACCGGAGCGCCGGCTCCGAGCAGAAGGAACCGTTCCGGGGGGATTAGACACCGTGACCCCGGAAACACACCGCCCACGGCCCGCCGGAAGTCACGCAAAGGCGATGGGAGAGCTCACGCGCTGAACACCTGCGCTCCGGCGGGGGGGCTTATTAATTCCCCCGCTCCGCGGTACCTTCCGTGGGGGATGAGGATGTGCCCCCCGCGCGGATTGTGGTTACCCCCCCCACAGCCGTTGTGGTACCTTCCAGGGGGTGAGGATGTGCTCCCCCCGTGTTGTAGTGCCTTCTGGGGGTGGCCGGATGGGCCCCCAACACGCTGTGGTACTTTCGGAGGGGGGTGAGGCTGTCACCCCCCCTACACTGGTATATCTTCTGGAGGGTGAAGCTGCCCCCCACCGGTGTACCGGGCGGAGGTCAAGATGTGCCATGTCTCGCCACCCCACATGTTGTGATACCTTCTGGGGGAAGGGGAGGATGTGTCCCCCCCCCCCCCCCCACACACACACACAGTGTGGTACCTTCCAGGTGCGTGTGTCCTTGTGCACTCCATACCTTGCTACCTGCTTCCTTTCACCCTCCTAGGGCTGGGGAAGCAGCTCCAGGTCCTGCCAGAGCAGGGTGTGCATATCACAGTGCAACCCCCTTCAGAGACCACAGTCCCCAGCCTGCACTGGGGCTGCCTGCAGGATGACTGGTCCCAGCAGTGCCCTGCTTCTTGGTACAACAAACCCATCCATGTCAGAGAATCCATATTCAACGATTATTTCCCTATTGACAACTATTTTTTGAGATCTGCTTGTTAGCTAGTTCTTAATACATGTAGTGTGTGCTTTATGGATATTGCATAGTGCCTTTTTTAAATAAAAAAGTTGTGTGGTACTGAGTCAAACAGCATATAAAAGTCTAAGGACATATCTACATGGTTACCCTTATCAAACAAATTTATAATCTCATCAAAGAATGAAATTGGATTTATTGACAAGACCTATTTTCTATAATACCGTGTTGACTGGCATTAATTATATTCCTGTCCTTTAATTCTTTATCAATTGAATCCCATATCAGCTTTTCTATTAGTTTGCCTACACTGATGTCAGTCAAACTAGCACATAGGTACCTGCGTCATCCCACTTGCCCTTTTTTGAATATTGCCCAACATTAGCACCTTTCTGGTCTTCTGGAATTTTGCTAGTATTCCAAGATTTATTAAAAATTAACATCAGTGGACCAGAGCTCTCCTCAACCAACTCTTTTAGGATCTTGGGTGCAAGTTATCTCGGACTGCTGATTTAAAAATGTTCATCACTCAATGCAAATGTC